>NC_071513.1:57865000-59115000 GCF_027887155.1 Malaclemys terrapin pileata
AAGTATCCACTGATATCTTCCCCTCTCTCTTTCAGTTACAGGCCTTTCAACTAGATATTTTTACCCCAAGGCCCTGAACTGAATTCTGCTAAAATTTCAAGTAAAACTCAAACTGGAGGTTTTGGCTGAAGCATGAGAATGAATAATCTTATCAGCATTGAGTTCCTTGGGCTGTTTATTTTGATATTACATTCAGTTTATTTGCTATTGCCCCCAAAGTTTGCTGCAGCTGTTGTTGTTCATACTGCAAAATGCAATTTTGGGAGGTGGGGAAGCTGACAATTCAAGCATCTGGCTAGATGAACTGCAACATTTGACCTCATGATTGGTGGAAGGTGGTTCGTGCTGGATTCAGTGCTGTGTCCATTTGGCATTTACTCTGCGTATGTCAGCACCTCAGAGAAAGAATTAACTTCTTCATCCCTGTGCTTGGAGAATGTTACTGCTATGTGTGAGGTTGTTTCTTTCTTTGCCCTTCCCCTAGTGCAGCTTCACCTTTTCTGTGTTCCTTCTTCCCATTCAGGGTTCTGGAAAGCCACTTGCCCCCCGTCCTGCACAAGCCCCTTGCTGGTCTTTGTCAACTCAAAAAGTGGAGACAACCAGGGTGTAAAATTCCTAAGAAGATTCAAACAGCTGCTGAATCCGGCACAGGTCTTTGATCTTATGAATGGAGGACCTCATCTTGGGTAGGGAAATATTCTCTGGATGAGCAGATTCCTTGTAAATATCAAAGAAATAGCAATGATTGACTCTTTGATTTAAAATCTCTCTCTTTCCCCCCACACTTCCCCCCCCCCCAAAAAAAAAATCTAGCAAGGATACTACTCCTCAGAGAGAACTGTATATATGCAGAGTGTGGAGGGGCTTTTCCTAGCTGTTAATTGAGTTACTGATCAGCCAAAAACAGATCTTAATGTTGAAATGTGTAATTTCCATTCTCCAATAACTGCAAAACAGCTGAAGGATTTCCCTGAGATTCCAGAAGCTCCCCTCTGGGATGAGACCAAGCATGGAAAGCTTCAGCCCCAAAAAGCAAGTTACGTGAAGACAGGCTTCTAAGAGCCATCCTGATCTAACTATTACTGTTGCATTTGCTATGATGAGAAACAGGATATTGTAGATGGTACTTGGATGCTGTCAAAGTGAGCTGTATAGAAATAGCTGCAAATAAAAATGACATCCATGGAATAAACTTTGACCTCCACCCTGACCACTAAGTCATTGCTCCTGGGCTGTTTCTAACATCTCGAGCCTCGTTCACATGGGAGAATGCCTTTTTAAAGAAAAAAAGCCCATCACATGTGTTTCCTTTTCTATTCCCCCAATATGGCTTTAGTAAAAGCAGGAATTTCAAACCATACTGAGTTGGGGTCCGAGATCAGGCAGCATCCACTCCTGGACCATGACCATTTAAAAATCTAATAGCTTGTGGACTGTTGTAGCTACCATAGACATTTTGTTCACCTTAGAAGGATGCAAGATAGTAGACCTGAAAACTGAAGCACTCTGATGGAAAAGTTATATTAGATCATTTTTAGAGGGTTATAAAATTAAATAGTACTAGTTATTTCCTCTCTCTGCCTGTATGGTTGGATTTGTGGTACTAAGGCACATGTTTTCAAAGGGGAGGGATATGAAATATAGTATCAAATAATTTTATCAAATTTTTAAAATTGCTTTTTTTGTAGAAAAAGAAAGTGGCAATAACAAAATAAATGATGGCGTGGTATAATGTTCACTGAGTAATTTCAAACTCATGCCAATCAAACCGTGCACCACAAAATGCCATCATCTATGACAGCTTTTTCTCAATGCTGTGGTGATTGCTTACAGTAATATGATTTTTCTGTAGTGCTGTAGCAAATTTATTTAGTACAGGCAATACCCTTGGATGCTTTACAGTAAGAACCACAGACAGCTTTTAAAAAAGGTTTAATTTTTAGGCCTAGTATTCTGAACAGTGTCCATACTAGCTCAGATGAATGGGAAAGTTACACTTTTCTCGGTGGTGAGTTGTTTTCCTGGTTGCAAAGCAGACAAGGCAGCAGAGCAATGATTTGCAGAGTACCTTTGTGACAGAATTGTGAGGTTTAATCTCCTGTTCCTGAACACGTGCACGTACTGAATCCCCATTCTTGCAGTCTTTCTTTAATTGGCATGGCTCTGAATATGGAGGCACTGAATTCAGAACAATCCAAGCCATGACAAATAACCTAACTGTATGCAGAACACCAAAAATCTGCAGACAGGTATTAATTCAGCAGATTATTAGCTGCCAAATATTTGTTTCCTCTACCGTTGAGAGTAAAGTAGGCTGATGCAGAAGTGGAGTGCCCTGGTATAGATTCTCCATTCTATACAGTAAATAGATATGAACATTGCACATAGCTGTATTTATACTTCCTTTTTACAATGAATAATTCAAATTCACCCGAAATCTAGCAGTGACTTGTGTTCATTGAAAAAACAGCCTAGTCAAAACTACCCAGCAAAGTTTGTAACCCAGATTGACATAGCTAATCACTCCTGTTTCTTTAGTAGCACATTCTTCTTCCCATCTGTTTTTTTTTTTCTTCCCTCCTGTAGTTTACGTTTATTCCAGAAATTTGACACTTTCCGGATTCTGGTTTGTGGTGGGGATGGAAGTGTTGGATGGGTTCTGTCCGAAATTGACAGCCTCAATCTTCACAAACAGGTACCTGCCCACAGGGCTTGTCCATGTATAAGAATGAAGAACAGACAACCACGGGTGAAGAGGACTCTGATCAGACAGAAATACAGTTGTGCCAGGAGTGAAGCAACTAAAAGCTTCCCATAGCCGGTGCTCCTGCAGTAACTTCTGCTGAATGGGGCCGGGCAGTACACTAACAGTGACACCCCTCACTGTCAGGGCTTCTACATAGTTCCCTCCTGTGACAGCCAGGTATTGGAGTAGTTCTGAGCATTCGCTCGGTCTGTGCTCCTACACCATTCCCTACATAGATTTCTCCCGGGAGAGAGCTGGGACTAGCTCCCAAAAGGCCAGCGCTCCTACTCCAGTCCCTCTAATAATTCTAGGAGAGGGTGTGAGTCCCTTTGGTATCAGAGTCCAGGAATAGCTAAATACTTTCCCAAAGTGAGTGTTCTGTGTGCTGTGTTAATTCTGGAGATTTTCTCCTGGAGATCCCCGTGCCATTCCGTTAGGAAAGGCAACAGCACCACCTGGTGTAAAATGAGAATATTGAGCAAAGGTTTTCTTTGTAGTGGATAGGTCAGGAGTATCATTGGAATCTACTCCTCTCTCGATTCACAGCTTTTTCTGGTTGTGGTCAGTCCTAGCTGGAGTCCTCTTTATCTTATGACTAGTTTTCTCTCAGGGATTGATCTAGGTTGGGAATCAGTGAGGTTCTTCTCAGTGTTATTTTTGGATGGATGGGGCTTGCGTTTTCTCTTTTGGATATCCATATTGGTCTTCTTTTCTCCTGGTGCAGTGCCAGTTGGGAGTGCTTCCCCTGGGTACAGGAAATGACCTTGCCCGGGTGCTAGGCTGGGGATCTGCATGTGATGACGACACCCAGCTACCACAGATCCTGGAGAAGCTGGAGAGGGCCAGTACCAAAATGCTGGACAGGTGAGTGTCAGCCCAACCACAACATCCACATCTCTGACTCAAGTTCTACCACCGAGTGTGTGCTAAACTCTGTTCTGAGACATCAGCCTGCCAGGACAGTCATACTGTTCCTAACTCTTATTTGCCTGAATTACTGACTAGTTTCACCAATGGTTCCCCATTATACTCAGTTATCAGGGCAAAGCATTCTTACATTGCTTATTATCCCTGCAGAATAATCGCACCAAGGAGATTTTGTGCAATCTAGAAGTGATTAGTAACACCTGGCAGGAGAGAGGCAGAGGTCTCCCCTTACTGCCCAGAGTTACACATGCATCAGTGATGATTGTAAAATGAGTTTGGTGGTTTCAACCTAGTCCCAAACCACTACACAGTTTGGTATGGATGATCAGAGGAGATCTAAGGCTGCAATAAACTCATAGTAGTTAGATATATGGCAAGGATGTTATATCATTTTGTACATCCGCTTCCCTATCCTGCACTATAGTCTTGAGCATTATGTCATGTCTAGAAGTTGGGTGGTGGAGTTCGATAGCATAGTGAAATTGACATGGTCCACAATCTCTGTACTCCAGAAATCTTCTTAGTGTAACTTGGCTGCATGACAGTCTGTGATTTTGCCATCAGGTGTTCATTCAGGATTTGAAATAGCTATTTCATGTCTGAATCAAAAAGTAAAACTGAAAGCTGAAGTGGACATCTGTACTGCTAGTGTTTGTTTCTAGATCAAGCTGACACTTAAAAAATATATCTGCAGCAGCCTTTGAGAGTTGGGCCATGGAAATTCTTATAGCAAAACCTGCAGGTTTTTTCTGTTAGAGAGGGTGGGGGTAGCGAATAGGGAATACTAAGGACGTGGGGATGGAAAGGAATGTTTGTTTGGAGGGTATCACTCCTTCCCTTCCCCCAGTTCAAACCCCTTTACAAAGTGACATGCTGTGACATTAAGCACCCCTGTATGTGACACATGCATCTATAGGAATGCGGTCTTTTTTTTTTTATCCTGAATGCACATGTGCATAGCCTTTCATTCAGGTCATATAAAGAGCCCTTTCGTTCTGTCTTAGTCCACGGTTGTGTGTATTTCTCATGGCGAGAAGGCCATCAGTTTGGTAGTAATAGTTGCAATGGTTTCATTTCAATAGGTGGAGCATCATGGTGTATGAAACCAAACTCCCTCGTCAGTCATCGACTTCCACAGTCACTGAAGATTTCAGTGAGGATTCTGAGGTATTTAGCCAGCTGCAAAGGGCTGAAGACTGGGAGGGGATTCAGCAGCGGATGGGCTCAAACCAGACAAGGGAGCGGGCTATGGAGAAGAGAATTTAAATGAAGTGGGCATGGGCTCTACATCAGAGGGGTGACCTGCTGTAGAGATGGATGGGAATTGGGCTGCCGAAAGCAATAGATTCTTAAGGAGGCATGATAGGAGATAGGTTGCTGCAGAAATGGGGACGCTTCCATATTAGGCAAGTGAAGGGCTATAGAGGAAGACAGGTTGGACTGGAAGTTATATTGGCTTTTCCGTACACTGCCATACAAGCTGGCATGCTATAGGAGCTGCTGAAAACTGTACAAGGTTCTCAGAATCATAAAAAACAGTGTTTTCTATTCTCAAGTGGATAGTCCTGAGCCCCAACTCTGTACCACATTGACAAGCTGGTAGAAGTTCGTTTCCTGATCAGATAGTCACGCCAGACCAGTAACTGTGATCTGTACCATAGAGCTCTCAGAGGAAACCCAAATAAAGTCGAGTGAATAGAAATCATGGCCCTGCACCTTAGAGTGCAATATGGGAAGCCCAAGTGTAACACAGGAAATGGGAACCCTGGCCATGGGCCTAGGTGCACGATGGGAACAATAATCTAACAGCTTGTTTCTGGCTCTCGCCAGGTGCAGAAGATTCTCTTCTATGAAGACTCTGTGGCTGCTCATTTGTCCAAAATCTTGACTTCTGACCAACACTCTGTGGTCATCTCCTCAGCCAAGTGAGTATGTCCAGGAGAGCCCATTGCAGGGGATCAAGGGGGAAAAGTCACCCTGAGAATGGTGAGCAAACCTGTGAATGACTGTCTTGCCTGCCTCCTTTGCCTAGGGTGCTTTGTGAGACAGTGAAGGATTTTGTGGCTCGAGTAGGGAAGGCCTACGAGAAAGCGACGGAAAGCTCGGAGGAGTCGGAGGTCATGGCCAGGAAGGTATGTTGGGAAAAGAGTACTTCAAATGTAGAAAGGAATGGGAGAAAACCACTCTGCTGTCAGAGAGACCCAGCTGGTGCGCGTACAGCAGCAATCCAACAGGCAGGGGGCTACCCAGTTCCACTGGTATGGTCGTGCACAAACCTTCTGCTTTAACCTGCAGTGCTCTGTCCTGAAGGAGAAGCTGGACTCCCTTTTGAAGACATTAAATGATGAATCTCAAGCCTCTTCGTCTCTGTCAAACCCACCTCCCACCATTGCAGAGGAGACAGAAGATGGTGATGGATCTGGCAGTGCTTGTGATTCTTCTAGTGACCACTCCATGGGATCATCATGCACTGCCCGTCCCCAGATATTCCGGCCTAGAGAGCAGCTAATGTTGAGAGCCAACAGCCTGAAAAAAGCTATTCGTCAGATTATAGAACATGCAGAAAAAGGTAAGAGGTGCGGGATGCTGCCTGCAGTTCATTGTCTGCTCTTGGGACATGTACATTGCCTTTACTCCAGGGAGGAGCAGGATTCATGATTTAACCACAACATTCCTGATCTGTATGACAATCTTCCAGTAAGCCTGTATGCATTTTTCCCCATACAAAGAAGGGTTCCTACAGGATTGACCTTCCACCCCTAGGCCACCAGTTAGAAAGTCTTTGCCATCATATGGCTGTTCAGTGCTATTCTCAGTCTGGCCCCAGTTAAAGGGCCCACATCAAAGGCATATAGTAAGAGTCCTAGCCTCTCCATCTTCATATCGCACTGTAGGACCCACCTCTTCAGTAAAGCATTCCCTAAAGAATCAGAACAGAACCAAACCTGGCAGCTGGGCACCTCCTCCTTCTCTTCGGACTTAGCATTTCCCCCTCTGGTGGTGGTGGGGACTGGGGTAAATCAGCACCGCCTGGACAGCGTTTGTCTTTCCCCTCGGGGTTTATTTATTAGTATTGCCAAGGCAGGCCTCAAGGAGCGCTTCTCCACTGAATAAAAGAAACAAATTCACAACACAAAATAAAAGGGGGATACCTTTCCCTGCCCCCTCTCTGCGGGTTGGGGAAGTTGTCCTGTTATTGGCCCCAGGATGCCAGTCCTTCTAAACAGGCAGTCAGGTTGGTTGTTTCCCCCGGAGGGGGGAGAGCAGCCTCTCACCCTGGAGAAGCCTTTCTCCCTGCTGCCACTGGCTCAGCAGCAGCTTGTTTCCCCCTCCGTCGCCCCCCAGAGGTTTTGAAAAGTTGCAGGCAGCCCTTAATTGGATCCATGTGTCCCTAGTTGACCTGAGGTAACCTCTGTTCAGCTTGTAGGGAAGGGCCTTTATCATTCATGGGCTAATATACCTGCCTTCCATAGTTCTCTTACAGGTGTCCTGGCTGACTTGGTCACACAGCACACTCCAAGGTAGAAGGCAACAATTAAACCAAAGAATAGAATGGCAAATTGGCTGGCCTGCTGTTTTCTGCAACCCATGTACAATGTGTAAATACTCCCAGGGGAGGTGCTTTAGAAATTCTTTAGATAGATTGGATCCAAAACCTAACATCGTGGTTGGCTTTTAATTGGCACCTGGACTGACTGTTTCATACTCATTAGGCCCACTGTGTGCTCACTGGCCCTTTGTGGCCCAGCTCCAGCAGAACACGCCAGCTGCCATGCCTGTGACCCATTCCCCTCTCCCTGCCTCCCCTCAGCTCCAAGTTCCAGTCCCTTCAAAAGTGTCAAGCAGGAAATCCCGGTTGAACTGAGAGGGAAGTATGTATTGGTGTATTACAGAAGGGAGAGAAAAGCATAAAAGTCAGAGATTTAAAGTCTCTGCACACCTAAATGAGTAAGCAATCTTAAACTTGGCACTAAGCCTGAAGTTGCAAATCATTGAAATATTACCTGGATTTACAACAGTGTAATAGTCTGGGTGATCACTGTCCTTTGTCAGAGAAACAAGAACTGATGCGGAGAGGTTGTGTCTGGGAAAGAACAAGCCCGTTAGTTCCATCCAGAGGAGGTTTTGATTTCTCCGAGTAATACATAAGCACTTGACTTCACCATCCCTTGAACAAATAAGTTCCGTTGCGTTTTGTGAACATATTTGATAAAGTCCTCTGTGCCGTTTTGTTTCCAAAAACACACATTTAATTCCTTCCTTCCTTTTTATCGGTTTATGCCCAAGCCCTCTCTTTTCTCCACATATACCAATGTTGGTGATCACTTCAAATGGCCTATTTTATTGTCACGGTCTGGGCTGAGCAAACAGAAAGCTGACATGCACATCAGTTAGCATCTTTCTGTTTGGCTAGCAATTCCGGGGAACTCATGCAAATAAAGGCAGGTCCTTTATTTGTAGCATAGCTCAAATGAGATAGGTCCTTAGGTAGTATAAATACAGTTATGGCAAGCATTAAAGTTGGGCAAATTTTTTCACAGTCCATCAAAGCTCTCTTGATGGTGGTCTCAGCAGAGAGACCAAGCAGTGAGTGGGCCTGGAGACTGAAGTACCCTCACCCCAAAAGCTGAGTCCTCCATGTCAGAGCTGACTCATGTTAAACGGTGTGGGAAAGTCTGCATTGTCACTGCCATTCATTGATAGATAAATTCAGCACCATCAGAGCCCTCATCCTACTGTCATTTAAGTCAGAGAGAGATTTATCATTAACATCAATGGGAGCTGAATCAGGCTCATAATTTGGTATCTTTCATGAAAACTAACGTGTTTTTTTTTTTAAGCAAGGAGTTCTGTGGATCGCCCCATTCAAGACCCTGGGGCAACTCTGGATTAGTTCTGGTGTGGGAATATAATTTTGGGGCAGTATTGTATTTCCGTGCTGTTTGCCTTCCCTCTGTGCTCTCATGACAGAGCTGTAAGACACATGTCTGATTTCTCTCTCTGTCCAGCTGTTGATGAGCAGAATGCCCAGACACAGGAGCAGGAGGACTTCATTCTGGGGCTTTCCACCTCTGAGGAGGGAAAGGAGCTGAGGAACGAGGATAAAACCTCCCTGCAGCCATTGCACAGTGGCAACTATGGAGTTCCCAAAGGGAGGAGTCATCGGAAAGGTACTAGTCGCTGTCAGGCAGCCCAGGTTCCTGCATTTGGACAAGCACTAGGGTTCCCTTTTCCATAGGTGCTTTAGGATATTTCTGTGCCCATCCCTTCTTGGAACCTGTTTTCCTCCTGTGTGAGATTGGCAATAGTTCTGTAACCTCAGCTCAGACGCTTCACATCTTCTCCTTGCTCAAATCCTTTTGCCAAACAGTCTCCTTCCTGCTCAAAGAGGAACCCCTCTCAGATTTTTGAGGGTTTGTTTATGATCTTAGTGTGCAATTTGTAAGACCCAAGAGATTCATTAGCCTTATGCTGACAGCAGCAGCCAGTCTTCTCCGTGCTGTCAGCTTGCCGTGCTCTCAGGTGTCGTCCACTCCACTCCCCCTCTGACATTTTCTTATTGGACCCCGGCCTTCCTGCACAGATACTAGAGCAAGGAACCAGCTTGTAATCACTGTTGAGTGAGGAAATTGTAAGAGAGCCCTATTCACTCCAAATACATTCAGAACTGAACTGGGTCTGTGGACTAGGCCAATACCCATCATCTGTTTTCTTCTTCAACTGAAGCCAGACCTCTCTCATCTCCATTCCTAGTATTAGTTCAAGGTATTTGTGTGCCTCACTACTGGTACCAAGTGTTTGTGTGTCTCTCTGTTGCACTTGGGCCAAACCTTTTTGTCTCTTCATGAGTCTGGTTCTGTCTCTTTGCGTAACTGTGCTTTGTATTGTCTGGAATGTGTTGACGTTGAGTGACTGGTAATTTTACCTTCTGTCCCCTGTTCCTTACTGCTTGTGCAGTGCTGGTGTGTGCTTGTTTGAGCAATACACAATGTTTGTCAATTCCAGTGTTTTGTGTTGTATTTTGTAGTGTCCAAATCTCCTTGTGAAAGGCTAATAAACAAAGGAAGTTTGTCGCTGGGCAGCTCTGCATCTCTTCCTCCCCAGACAGGAAACCGGGACAACCTGCCAATGCTCAACACAAAGATCCTCTACCCAAGTGAGTGTCTCACCCACCCCTTCCCATTCAGGCAGCCTGCTGAGCTGGGGTGACAACAGCATAGCTTCAGCTCTCCAGCTGAGGGCATGAAATGTTTGTCTGATATCCATTCTCGCAGATAAACCGTTGCCAGAGCCAAGTTAGAGAGTAATCTATTTGCAGGTAACTTTCCAACGGGCTTGAATAGTGAAGATGTTGGGAAAAGATTAAAATGACCCCCAGCTGAGACCAAGACACAGATTTAATGGCTGCAGTGCAGAGACAGGATTTAGGTCTTGATGATTGCACAAAGGTGTAGGCTTAACAGTAGGTTGTTGCAATGGTAAATAAGTGTAAAATTCTCAATACAGTCCGGGAGCCTGAGTTCAAGAGAAGCCCGAGAGTGAAGGGTGGTCCTTCCAAGTCAAGGCCGAAGTCACTGGCAGTACTTTCAGTCTCCCTTGTTCCCATCTCAGAGATCCTGCAGCTGTTTCTATCCCTTGATGTTCTTAGCAGGTCACTCACTGATAACTTTAACACCACAAATCCTGCCTTGTTTGTTTACATTGGTTTGTTCTTGTCCAGAAAGAGTCGGGGTCACTTTCTCCCTGACTAAACGTGGCACGTCTTCATTGATAGCTGATAATGTGGGAGCAAGAAGCAGCAGCTCCTGAAGAGTGGTGTGCAGCCTTGAACCCCACTTCTGTCCCCTCAGTCTAGTCAGGCAGAGACCCAGTTGCACTCCTTGCCCCAGCAGCAGGAGAGAGCTATTGCAGTAAGATCGCTTCTGTCCCCTCTTCCCCAGGCACAGACCCTACCACACCCAAACCAGCAGAGAGACTTATGCACTCCCTTCCCACCTCCTTTACAGCTTGATTGCTGACTGCGTCTTGCTGGAGGGTAGAAGAATGCTCTGGAGCCCTCCTTGGTGCTGGGGGCTGTACAAATGGAGACACATGGACTTTTTACTTTGCCTTTTTCCTTTAAAAAAGGCAAAGGCAAAGGTGGGTTCCCCACCATAAAGGGGTGTGTGTGTGATCTCCTTTTTCCAGAAAGAGCCAAAAATTATGACAGCCCTTTTCTGGCACATTGTAATGTTTTGATCCCAAGTAGAAGAATTAACACCTATGTTTGGACCCAGTGCTGGTTAGGGTTGAGCCCTGAGACTAGTACTTGTCATATGTCTGATTTTATTGTTTTTCCAATGGGGGGGTATATGTCTCTCACCCCAGTCCTCTTGGCTCTGGGAGTAAATAGCAGTTCTTTGCCCTGTGTTAACATGCCCTGGCCTCCATATTTAATAAAGTCCATGATATGCCCTACATACTATTCCCTCTTTATTTTCTCCCCCAGATATTCGTGCTGGTATGTCTGGTTCTCTGCCTGGGAGTTCGGTCATCAGCCGATTGTTGATCAATGCAGATCCCTTTAACTCTGAGCCAGAAAACCTGTGAGTATGCAGAGGAGCTAGACGGGAATGAATGGTTCCAGATGAACCTCAGCGTCAGTAAATTGTGGGGAGGGAAGAGGGTTGATTTTGAGAGTTAATTGGGGATGTAGGCGGCGCCGGGATGAAGAGATGTGTAAATCAGCCCTCCCATGCTGGATGTCAGTTATCAAGGTGTATGGGCATGAGGGAGTCAATGCAGAAGATATGAGGCTTCTAGTGAGAGAATCTAACCAAGGCCAGTCTCCTCCCAGGACTGTGGATGTGAGGGAGTGTCTCCCTCTCCCAGTTAGTGTGATCTGGGCAAGGTCCAGTTAGCTGTTCAGCAAGCTAGACCTGAATTCTCCAATAAGGCCCCTTAGATTCTGCAGGAATCTGTAAATTCTGCAGCAGCTTCATGAAAATGCAAAAATTACACATTTTTCACTGACTGAGCTGTGAAAGTGATAAATGCAATCCCCCTGTGGTGTTTGTCCCCAGAGTAAATCACATTCATTTGCCTGTGTCCCTAAATTTTCAATTGGTGCGCTGCAGATTGTTGTATTGGCTATGTCTGACGAAGCTGTACAGGGGGAAAATTGGACGGTTTGGCTGTGGGCTAACGGGATGTTTGGTCCTTTTGGTGTCCAGAAAGGGAGTGGGAAAGGAGTTGGAATTGTGAGATAAACCCATGTTTTGGATGTTTCCACTCAAATCTTTAGCAGTAAAATAGCTAAATATTGACATTTCAATCATCATCATTACGTTTCACCCCATTGAGCTGAGCAGTTGACCACACTGAGTTATTGTTTCAGGCTCTCTGCTGAGTCAGGCACCTATCACCTTGTCAGTTACACTTTGTCCACACTTGTGAGATTTTCTTCACAGCCATAAGGGCTAGAAATGTAACATTTTCAAAATGAAATTGTAGAGTCTTGAGCACAGTTCTGTGGCACAGGAGTGAATTCAGCTGCAGATTCTGTGGCCAGGGATTGGCAGAATCCACAGGACCTTGGACCCCTACACAGTGTGTCCAGACTGCTCTTTATGAAGTTTCTTATGGGGTAGTTGAATCAGCTCTCACTAGACTACAGAAGATCCTGCTGGTCTCCTCCTCTTCTTTCAACCATCTGTGTGTCAGGAGATGTGGGATGGCTGTGAGGGGTGTAAAAGACATGGATCACTTTAACAAAAATTGTTTTCTTTAACTTGATAGAGAGTGTTACACAGAGAAGTGTGTCATGAATAATTATTTTGGAATTGGATTGGATGCAAAGATCTCTCTGGACTTCAACAACAAACGTGATGAGCACCCAGAGAAGTGCAGGTAGGTCAGTTCTTTGGGAGGCAGATTTTGGTCTTTTCGGTCTATAGTGATTGCATCAGAAGTGATTACAGTTTATAATATACTATGGCACCTTGAAGCTGGTCTTCTGAAACCAGCATGAGTAGTTTCACCTTGATTACTTCCTAATTCAAGACATTGTAGATAACATGGGAGATCCAGGTAGCTAGCTCTGATATGGATTGGATGCAGTGGTTCAGGCATTTACTTCATTACCTCACTAGCAGCCTTTCTCATATGGCTGCTTTTTAGCTACGAAAGAATTGTGTCCCAACTCCAAATGCCATGGAACTCCATTCTAAACCCGCACCCTGCCCTATAAATCGGGCCTATAGTTCTATGGTCTTCAGGATACCTGTATAGAAACAGGGTCCTTGAAACAACCTGCGGTTAATAGGTTTTCTCTGTCCTGAGCAATGTTCAGCAACACCCTCAGCTCAGTGATGTGTGTGACTGGTTGCATCTCCCTCTTGGGAGCATCTGCACATATTTCTGACAGCTCATGTTAGTTTTCCTGTTTCATTTTTTTCAAGGGCAGCCTCTTTTCAGAATACAAGAGGTGGCAATTTCCAGTTCTTGTTTCTTCTGAAAGAGGACGACTCTTGTTTTTAGGGGATTGGGAGGTATCATTGAAATAATCTTTTCTTGCAATCAGACAGTAAATGACAATGCCTCATGCTGACTGGTTATCTCTTGTTTCTTTGTTTGCCCCTCTAAGAAGTCGTACAAAAAACATGATGTGGTATGGAGTGCTCGGGACCAAGGAGCTACTACACAGAACATACAAGAACTTGGAGCAAAAAGTCTTGCTGGAGGTGAGAAAGAAAATGCCCTTACGTGGTTAAATCTCTCCTTCTCCCATCCCAGTCAATTTTAAATTTTTCGCTTCTGATTTGGCACATTTATTTTAGCATCGTTTATCAGTCTTTAACTGAACACATGAAGCCCTTCCAGCATCTCCTCAGTCACCTTGAATCTGTCCCAACCTGTTGATTCCAGAGGAACATTTCCATTTTCAGTCCTTGGGGTTCCCCAGCCCAACCCCGCTGCACTATTAGCATATGTCAATCCTCAGCCTGATGAAAGTAGCCTCTGCTGATACTAGGAACATATTCCCATTCTCCACACATGGAATCTGTGCTTGTGATAGGAAATTACATCATTTTAGAAAACGTTGACTAACACAACGTTAGTAAGTAAAGACTTAGCCCTCAGCATAGATAAGGGTTTTTGTGTTTAACATTGTATCTCCTGTAAACACCATTGTCCTTATCTACTCTGGTTGTCTAACGTATTAGTTAACACATATTCTACGGGGGTCAGATTGGGGAAGAAAATGGTGATATTCTTCCAGGCTTCCCCCACAACATTAGCTCAATCCATGAGTTGTCAAAATGCGACACCACTCACAGCAAATTGTACAGATGTTCAAAGTGAGATCGCAATGCCATTGGCTCCACCAGGCTCTCTCAGCTGGACCTCCCTTTGCTTGGGGCTTAAATGTGCCCATGAGCTCTGCTACATTTCTAAGGCATGGCTCATGCTTGACTGGGGGAAAAGAGGGTTGGTGACACCTGCTTGTGTCACCAGAATGAAACAGCACTCACAGGAAATTGTGCCCCTCCCTCTTCTTTCTTACATGAGGAATGAAGTAATTAATGTTGCCATTTAAACTGTCATCGATAGGCATCAAGAGTTAACATCTCAGTGACATGAATAGGGCTCTTCATTACCCCAAGAGCTATTATTCCTCTCTGCATCAATACTCTTAGCTCACATTTTTGAGTGTGTTTTTGCCACCATACCAGCTGGAGACTTGCTTTCTCTTTTTAAATAAAAGCTGAGACTCTGGAAAGCAAGCCAGTCACTCAGAGAAGTGCCGGGACAGCATATGGGCACGTACCAGCTATTTGAGCCCTGATATTATAACATGATATAATTTCCTGGTGTAGACAAGGCCAGTAGTCCTGGGAATTCATCCAGTTATGCAGGCAGTGTGCTTCAGTGCCAGCCCAGTGAGTGTGCCCTCAACAGTATCTGGACAATGTTCTATTCTCTTCAGCAGTCTGCCTAGTGATGACTGAGTAATCTGGAGAGGCTTTAAAATTGCTGCCTGCTAACATCAGCACAGCTATAAATGTAACATTATCTTCTGTTCTGTGCAGTGTGATGGGCGTCCGATCCCTTTGCCCAGTCTTCAGGGGATCGCTGTACTCAACATTCCCAGCTATGCTGGAGGCACTAACTTCTGGGGAGGCACCAAAGAAGATGATGTGAGTATTTCTTGAAGGTGGCAAATGGGAACGTGACAAATTTCTTCAGTATTTACTGTTGAATGCACCAGTAGCACCTGAGACCTGATGACTGGAACAAGAGCATGTCTGGCTGAGGTTTCTCTGTGAAATATGTGGCTACCCAAAAGTCAAACTTCAGCAACTTGTCAGCCACAGGGGTTCAGATTAGAGTTAGATCCTATTCCAATCCTTCTGACTTTCATGAAGCGCGATAGATGAGCTCTGGGATGCCCCCCTGTTCCTCTCCGCTCAAAAGGCCTGCTCTAAAGCCCATTTAAGCTAAGGGCAGTGTTTCCATAAACTTCAGTGGGCTTTGCGTGAGGCTCCAAAATTTTGACCTCAAATAATGGAGATAATCAAGTCCCATAAGAAGAATGTTGTGTAGAGGCTTATGTGTCATCACTGTGCAGGAATGATCCTTTAGCTGCTTTGGGAAGCCCATTGGGAATACAGAGGCTACTTTTTCTCCTTCTTGGATCACTTCAAAATCCACCTTGTAGCCTCATTGTTAATTATATAGTGAATAAACAGCAAAAGAGAAAGCCACAAACCTCTATCCCTGGGAGGGAAGGAAGCTCTTCTAAAACAGAAATATGGGAATTGAATTCTCACTCCCCTTGTGTTTGCTTAGACATTTACAGCCCCCTCCTTTGATGACAAGATCTTGGAGGTGGTAGCCGTGTTTGGTAGCATGCAGATGGCAGTGTCACGAGTGATTAATCTACAGCATCACCGGATTGCACAGGTATCTGTTGCTTTTGTGAGCTTCTTGGCCAACCTTATGCCTCCCTCACCCAGAACACTTGGTTTAAAGGCTGCGATGTGTTTCTGCTTGCTGTCAGTCCCAACAGGGCAGAGAATGCAAAGCCTGTGGCTCTTAGACTCCCCTAGTCCTGATGTGGGGGCCTGCAGGGATCAGGGCTAGTAGCCTCAGATGGTATTGAGCATGGAATGGTTTTCCACTGTTCGCTGTGATCTAGATAGGTTGTGGCAGTTGAAACACTGACTAGCACAGCAATCCATTAGATAACACAAGGCATGATGCACCGGAGGCCAGGGCCCCAAGGGAGTTTGCCCTGCACAGGAAGAACTGAATCAGGTGGTCCAGCCTCACCAGCAACAATTAGAACAAGTCTGTCAGACATAGGGAAACATTTTGAGAGGAAACATATACAACACATCTTGTCTTTTGGGACCTATTTAATGCATTTATTAACTTTTATTTTGGGACCTATTTAATGCATTTATTTCTCGCAGTGCCGGACAGTGAAGATAGCAATCCTGGGAGATGAGGGAGTGCCTGTACAAGTGGATGGAGAAGCCTGGATTCAACCCCCTGGTTATATTTGGATTGTTCATAAGAACAGGGCACAGACACTAACTAGAGACAGGGTAAGAGTAACCCTGCAGTACAGTACATGTACAAGAGAGACATCCTTTAACACCATAGATACTCCCAGAGAGGAATGCAATAACCTGACAGACTGTAGAGAGAGATATACATATCAGGTGTGCAATGTATACTTTTATTGATACACACACACACACACACACACACACACACACACACACACACACACACACACACACACACACACACACACACACACACACACTGTTAAAAGAATATTGGTAACTTTGCAAAATCAAGCATTAAGAAACAGGAAATGCTAGAATTAAGGTTGTCCATGCCACCTTACCTTGGCCCCCTTGCGTGTATGCATACTGTCTTTAATGACATGATCACATACTATTTTTTTCCGCAGGACCCCTGCCTCATTCTGTGCACTGGATGGATGAGACTCAATTAATGAAGAGCTATTCAGTGTTTTGTTTTCTCTTCATTGTTCAGTGTGCGGCTCCAGGCCTTATTGGCCAGGAGAAACGAGGTCCTACACTCAACTGAACGGCATTTCTCTGTCTGTAACATGATAATATTTGAATGCTGCACCCAATCAATTTCAAAATTTGAGGGAATGTTCTAGACATAATTGTCCAGAACCCCAGTGACTTGGAGGAAACCTGGAAGGAGGAAATGTGAACACACGGAGCCACTGGCATCTGGTTAGCAGACTCAGCAGTTTCAGCCAGATCTGACATTGACTATAGACGATTGAGGCCAGCCATTGACACCTTCCAGCATAACAATACTCCCCATGTGAGCTCTGCCCATCCTCTCAATAGGGGTTAACATTTTGACCTCCTGAATGTCTTCTATCCCTGACAAAAAGAAAAGATATAAGAATGGGGGAATGGGGAGGCACATAGAGGCCCTAGGCTGTGGGGAGAATGGGGGACCCTAGTATGGGGGAAGAGGCAATGGAGGGGGCAAACAGAACCCCTGGCTGGGAGGAGAATGGGGGACCCCATGGTATGGGGGGGACACGGAGCTCATGACATGGTGGGGAAGGATATGTTGGGAGAACCGGGGAATGACGGAACACAAAACCAATGGGATGGGGGAAGGAGGAATGGGTTGCACAGAGCCCCTGGCATGGGAAGACAATGGGGGACAATGGTAAGGGGAAAGGGGACAGTGAAGAAATGGAGGGCACACAGAACTCCTGGCAGGGGTGGAATGGGGGGCACATAGAGCTCCAGGCATCCGACAGATGGGTGGGGTGCACAGAGCCCCTGGCATTGAGGGGGGAGAATGGGAGATTATGGTATTGGGGAGGGGAACATAAGAGACACACAAAGCCCCTGGCATACGGGGGAAAGAGCGGTTGCAGAGAGTCTCTTAAATAGAGGGAGAGGGGAGAGTGGCACATGGGGAGCCTCTGGGGGGAGTGGAGAGGTGCCTGGAGTCCCTGGTGTCTGTGATGAGCTTAGCCTACAGCAGCAACAAAGTGGATGACCCTCTAGTTCACTGCACACTACTAAGAGAGTAGTGCTAATTTCCTCGTGGGCTTTTCTATGGTGCGCATCACTTGAGTGCTCACAAATATTAATCATTCTATCTTCACAGCACCCTCTCAAGGTGAGAGGGTCTCATCCCTGTTTTACAGCTGGGAGCGCAGGCATGGACAGAGTATGGTCAAAAGTGTCCACTCATTTTGAGTGCCCAATTTGAGACACCTAGGCTTGATTTTTCTTCAGACTGCTTAGCATTTGTAGCACTTTCTAGGCTCAAACTGAAGCCTGTTCCCACTGGCTTCAGTTGCAGCTCTGAGTGCTCAACCCTTCTGCAAAGCAGACTCCAGGGTACCAAGTTGGCCACTCAGAAAATGAGAAACACACAGTTAGTGATCATCTGTGAAAAGTTTTGTTTAAGTGAGTTGCCCAGCATCAGCTAAGAACTCAGTGGCAAAGACAGGGCCTTAACTGTGAGACTGTCCTTTCTCTTCCTGCAGTCCCCTGTTTCATTCTGTACACACCTTCCAACTTCTGCAACAAATGTAGGGGGCCTACAGACAAGTCTACTTTTCTACACAACCCTGCCTCATCCCCAGAGCAGGCCCATCCTGTGCACTGAATGAAGCAGAGCAATGGTCCTGTGGAAAATGAGTATATGATCATGTGATTAAAGGCTGTATCATAATGCATATACACAAGGGAGGGCAAACTAAGGTGGCACGGGCAACCTTAAGTCTGGCATTTCCTAACTTTTGAGTGCTTGACTTTTCATGTTCTTTTAACATAGTTTTGTGTGTGTAATTTCCTGTTTTTTTTTTAAAAAAAGCAAACTGGAAAACAGTTCTAATATTTGACACCTACATGGGTCATCAGCGGGGTTGGAAATTTCAGATTCATCACCTAGATCTCTGCTATTTGAGTTAACAGAGTAACTGATAGCAATAGTAGGTTGTCATCCTCTACATGGACCAGCACTAGAGGGGAATGGACAGACACTTTGGTAGTGGGTTTCACAGATATTAGTTGACAGCAGAGAAACGGTGAGACTTAACCTTGGGTTCCAGTCCAGGCTCTGGATGGGAGTGTGCTCTAGTGGGCCCTGACTCTTCTGTCCATTCCCTGAGCTTGATCCCTTCTGCCCTAGTCCCTCCAATCTGTCCCAGATCTGTCTCTTCCCCAGTCCCAGCCTTCACCCTAACCCCTCTCAGTACCCTACCCCCTGAGGTCATGTTCTAGCCCCACATTTTTAGCCTTGTTTTTCCATGCTGCCTTGCCAGACCTATGATACCTGGCCCCAGGGAAAGCCTGCTCAGCCCCAAGTTGGAGTATGCCCAGTGTGGATGGAATCTTCAAGGACTTCACCTGTCAAGCTCTAGCAAGTTTCTACTGAGCATGTGCGAACTACAGTTTTTCAAAGGCTTATAACTTGGCCAGATCTGTGTGGATTTTCATGGGGAAAGCAAAATGACTGTTCCTGACATAAAGGCCACCCCCTGCCAAATTTCAAGTCCCTGCTCCAAAGCATGGGGATGCTAAAGCTTCTCCAAGAAAAGGTGACCACAGTTTTTTGACATGGCCAAAACAATGCATTTTTCCCTAAACTCATTCTCAGGAACATCTGAACTGTTTGGACTGAAATTTTCCAACACAGAAAAAAAGTAATGAGCCCGAGTCAAACATCCAGCATGGTAAATTTCAGCCCAAATGTTTGTCACAGTTGTAAGCAACTGAAAACAGGAGGGCCTTATAACAGGGAGTGTCAATCGACGGTGCTGCCAGCCCTGCCTGTAATAGAGGCAAACCCAGGGTTGAAATGCTTTCTCTGGGAGATTTGCAAGGTAGTTTTGAGTGCATTTTCCTTGTTTGTAGGCATTTGAGAGCACCCTAAAGTCCTGGGAAGATAAACAGAAGTGTGAGTTGCCCCGGCCCTCCTCTTTCTCCCTGCACCCAGAGATCATGTCTGAAGAAGAGTCTACCCAGATTAACCAGTTTGGTCAAGCGGCAGGAGCTCTGATTCATAGGTGAGATCCGCTTCTCTTTTCCTGGGGCTCACAGTCCTACTATGGCATCTTGTTCCTCTGGGCTCATGAGGCCCCCTCCTGGCTTCTGAGTGTGGTGCTTGTTGTCACATTCCCTTTCCTTCCAAAGCTGTCTTGTCTGATCACCTGCAGTGCTCATCTGTATCCCTGGGAATAGCCTAGAGCAATGTATAGCTTCATCTGCTCATTGCTCTACCGCAGCTGCATTAGAATTTAAATCTACAAAGTGAAGTTTTTTCAGTCACTGTGGACCAAATTCACTCCTGGCACAAGCAAGCACAGCTCCCTTTGTTGCTCCTTTCAGGGTGAGATTAATTTTATACTTTTAAAGAACATGGGGACTTAGGTTCATCTGTTGTTCTAGCCCTAGATTTGCCAGTGAATTTGTCAGAAATGAAACAGCTGCTTCTCAGTGAAGAAGCCAGACTTGCTGGGGACCTTTAACCCAAAGCCACAGCAGAGATTGGTGAAAGAGGACTTTCACACCAATATACACACTTGCACTCTTTTCGCAGGTGTCCTGCTCACTGATACTAGCATTTAGGAGAAAATGCACAGAGTGGAACACCACCAAAGTCTTCTGTGAACTACCATGTACATAGCTGCTGCTAAAATCACAGTCTACATGTAGTATAGGGCCATATTTTAAACTCTAGCCCTAAGTTGTGCTTTGCAAAAAAGAATGTGCACATGTGGAGTTTTGTGCACATGCCCTGCATTTGTGTAAGTAATTGCATGTGTTATTCATTTTCAGGCACAATTTAGTGCTAAAGTGTATAAATTAGTGTATTCTTTCAAAAATCCCTTTAGACATACAAGTACAGCTATTGCAATCAGCTCTGCTGTCTTAGGGCTGTGCTTCCTTGCTTGTGGTCTGGTAAAACATGCCGGGGTTAGACTTGTGCTACTTTTCATAAGATCATATAAAAGGGATGCCTCGCTTGCCTTGCCCTATCCATGGCAGATCACCTGGACGGGAACTGATCTGCCAGAGGTCAGATCACCTACACGAGCACTGCCATGCTGCTATGTCCATAGCCTCAGCACCCAGAATGGCATTGGAATAGAAAAGAATAAGGATCAGCTGACATGGTCTATGTTTCTCTCTGCAGCATTCGGGAAATAGCCCAGTCCTATCAAGACATGGAACAGGAACTTGCTCATGCAGTCAATGCCAGCTCCAAATCTATGGATAAAGTATATGCCAAATCCAAATCGACAGAGGTACTTCTAGGCAGTTTGTTTCTTAAGCTTTGCCGCAATTTTGTTACTGTTTTCTGCTTGGTTCTTGTTCGCTTCTCTGAGACTCCTTTCCCTCTAGCCATGTGACTGCTGTGTATTCTGGCCCTTACACGTTTGTTGTTGCCACAGGGTCTGAACTGCAGCCTTGTTGTAGAGATGGTGAATAACGTTAAAGCCCTGCATAGTGAGACAGAGCTTCTGCTGGCTGGCAAGATGGCACTGGTAAGGAGGGCTAAACAGGAGGGAAGGGCTTGGAGGTAGTTTCCCTCAGTCCGTTTACTTCCTCTGTTCTTTTACTGTGGCCATGGCACGAAGACAAAATCTTGCTGGCCCCTGGACTCCTTTGGCTTTGTATCAAGTCACTGCAAACTTTACCAGTGGGATTTAAACAAATTGTGCCATCCATTGCCTCCATGGTTTGGTAACGTTACACATTATACGACAAGATCAGGCTGGTTAGCTCTGAGTTCTGGTTCCCTGAGAGGGAAGAAGCTTAATATTGTCTAGAAACGAATATCTTGATATGTGGTTTCTTTAAAAATATCTTGAAGGAGATAACATGCTCTGCATTCCAGCCTATGGTTCTGAACGCTGTTTGCCTTTGGTTCTGTCTCTGATGCAGCAGCTGGATCCTCCACAGAAGGAGCAGCTCCTAGCAGCGCTGACAGACATGGACCTTCAGCTGAGGAAGTTAGCAGACATCCCTTGGCTATGGCAACTCATGGAGCCCAGTGATGATGAGGTAATAACTCTCAAATGCAGGAGCAAAACAGTTTCCTAAGGTGCTGTCCTCGTTAGTTAGCTCTGCTCATCTTGCTTCAGTGACTTCCTGTGGGTGGGTCACAGTGTGAGACAGAATCAGTTCAGAAGAAAACTCCATAGAGTTACTGCCAGAGGTCCCTGGGTTGACATGGAACTGACCATTTTTCTTCGTCCTCCTGACCATGAGATTGGAAGCTCTTTCCTCTCCACAAGGGCTCTGAACTGCACTAGATGCTAGGTTCATTCAGTTGGTATGGATTTGAGACATAAGTTTCATTGATTTCCCTGTGTGTTTCTGCAGAACCAGATGCTGGATTATTCCAAACGCAGCCGCAGTGGCAAGTTTCGGCTGGTGACCAAGTTTAAAAAGGAGAAAAACAACAAGAATAAGGAGACTCGTAGCAGCATGGGACTGCCTGGTACCAACTGGCTGTGTATTCACTCTGTGTGCCCCTGCATCTCCTGTTTGTGCACACACACTCTGCCCCTCCTCTGCCTGTGTCTCCATTTTGTGTCTTTCTCTCTCTTTCCTCTGTTTTCCCTTTCATGTACTTTTACTCTCACATTACACTCACATTCTGTTTAGTGTGATTCTTTTTCACTTAGCAAAGTAGTTTTTTTGCTGTGCTCTCTCTCTGAACCAAAACACCCTGCACTGAGCGGATATTCCCAAAGACAAACTGATGGCACCCTCTGAAGAGGTCTACCAAGACTTGGACTGTTTTCTGGAATGTTTTGGGAGGGCTGTGGGAGTGGATTTAGGCTTTTAGAAATCAAAATGACTGTGGGGCCCAAATCCGCATAACTCCAATCCTCCCACTGCTGATGCTCCCTGATGTGGTTAATGATGTTTCTTTCATTGATTCACCCCTAGGGTTTAATCAAGTCTCATGTCTAATTGGCTGGGGATCCTGCATCACCACTGGTGCACCCTGAGCTCTAATCCTATTGGTCAGTATGATAAAAACTGGCCCATGAAATCAACAAATTGACTGGTATCAGGACACTTTCTCTCCAATTGGGTTAGTTGATTTTTGGTTTATATTCTACCTATGAAGACTCTGCCACTAAAATTTGGGAGTACTACTTGTTCTGTGGGATCATGGGTACTGTCACTCTTTCCTCCATGACATCTTTCTCCACTGGGATTGTGGGGACTTTTCTTTCTCTTATTTAGAGACTAATCTAGAAGCTGGGGGTCACCCTGTGTTCATTGCCAGTCCTCCCTCCCGCATCAGAGGGAGATTTTACCATATTGTCTATAAAACATTTGATGACCCATGAATGTAAAGAGACCTATGTAATGTAAATGCCAGTATGTACTGTTTACTCTAAAACAGTGGTTCCCAAACTGGGGTTTGTGAACCCCTGGGGGTTCCCGAAATGTTACAGGGAGTTCTTGGGCAAAACTTCCCTAATGGTGGACAGAACTGTCCCTAGGGATCCTGGGCAGCACGGGGCCAGCAGCCCGGAGCCCTGCGGACTTCCAAGAGCTCAGCAGAGCAAAGCAAGCATATCTATCACACTGAGGAGATTTAAATTTCAACACTCCTTATACGAAATGGAAAGGGAGGTGGATATATTTTGCTGTTTTTAAAATTAAATAGGCAGCTAGGATTGTTTTTAAAATTATTATGAAGAACAAGTTTAAGCTTTGTTGTAACATGCGTTCTTTGCCTGGACTACTCAAGACCTAAATGTTTGTGTAGGAGGAACTCTTTGAGTTGGCTTCTTAAATACCTTCATGCTGTTTCACTTCTGATACTCCTTGATGAAACATAGGAGCCTTGTCTTATAACAGGCTTAATCAAAGTGATACAAGCTAAGAAAGTGAGATCTTGGAAGAGTGTTGTTGTTTTCTTAATGTCATACAATTACTGTAATGATAAATAATAATTAATAATAAATAGTGTGTAATAAGCATGTCATAAAAACAAATTTTATATTTCCAAGATCACTGCTTTTATTATTTATGCTCAGGTAAGGGAGAAAATCCCGGGAAATATTCATTTTTAGGAGGGGGTTTGCAAGACTTGACATTTTAGTGAAAGGGGTTCGTGGGTTGTTAAAGTTTGGGAACCACTGCTCTAAAAGAACAATAGAAAATTAACCTGGGCCTGATTCTTTCCTAAACATTTTGCATGGCTCTGTTTTGTTTTTTAAATGGAGGGAAATTGAGTTTCTTATTAGACATGGTAGTAAAGTTTCAGTCCCAGCAAGGCAGTGACTGGACATGGACATAAACAGACTCCCATGGTTCATTACATTTAGTCTCTTTTTAAGAGAATGGCTCTGATTTTAATCTGACCTCCTTCTTTGTTTGAGATTGTAGATCCTGTTGTCAGTCCTCCTCTCCCTCATTTGGGGTTGTGGTCCTGCTTGACGTTCTCCCTTGACTTTCCTTTTGGTTTTGGATACTGTCGGTGTTTTTTCTCACTCTCTCTTTCCTCTGGGCTTCTGGGTACTCAATGCACTCCTGCTTTTCCATCTCCGACAGTTCACCTCTGGGGAACGGAGGAGGTTGCGGCCTGGCTTGAGCATCTCAGTCTTTGTGAGTATAAGGATATCTTCATCCGGCATGACGTCCGGGGCTCTGAGCTCCTGCATCTCGAACGGAGGGACCTCAAGGTACTTTCATATCAGCTCATCAGAAATAGCCAGCTGCATCTGCATGGCCTTCTGTGCTGAATGTGCTTGGAAATGGCCTGCATCCTGTCCGTTCCTCGTGGCTTTGGCTAGATGAATGGGTTCATCATGGCTTCATTTTACTCTCTTCTCAGGTCACCTAATTAAAATGTATAGTAGGAAGCTAGCATAAATAGTCAGCCATTAGCCCATAGGCCAACAGTCCAGCTCTTTCCCAGTTTCCTGAAGTTGTGGTCCAATCCAACACCCAAACTAGTCATTGTTGTTAAGAATCTCTTTATTTTGGAGCACTGTGGAAAAGGAGGATTTCAATATTCAGCTCACTCCCACCCCTTTACAGAATGAGTCATGATTTGGACTAGTTGGAGTTGAGTGTGTGGCTATATTTGAGGGCCTGCAGATCATTGCATTTGCTTTTAAAAAGAAACAACCACAGTCTTAGATGAGACAGTTGGACAGAGACTTGTTACTTATGCTGCTTGTTGAATAGCCAGTCATATCCTTAGAGAAGAGAAAACAGTACTGCAGACCCACTCTGCGATACTTCACAGCGCTCCTCCCATCATCAGGAGAAGTTTTTTCTGGGAAGGGAAGTTATGAAGATCTGTGACTGATTTTGTGACTTGCATGTGATACAAGAGTATTTGTGGCCCATGAGTTGTGTGTGATATAAATGAATGTCCATAGGATTTTAATTTGTGACTTCCCTTATGTTCTGTGTGTACAGTGGTTAATGTGATATACGAGTGATAATATGACTCCTGTGCATGATCTCTAACTATTTTCTGTGATTTCTGTGCATGGTATCGGAGTGTTCCCATAGTTATTCTGTGTTATCCGTGCCTAGTTGTGTTCTTTACCCATGTGTTTTGTGGCTGGCTGCTAACTTAGTTCCCTGGGATATATATAGTCCTTTCTGCACATGGTTTGATCTCCTGGCTAGCCATGTACTTTGCATCTGCGGCTAGCCACATGGTTTGCAGTTGTAGCTAGTCACTGCTTTGTTCCAGTTCTGTGATTGTTGGTTACTTTGTCTTACTCTGGTAAGCATTCGATGCTTGGTTTAGTCATTCATATGACTGTAGGGTTTGTAATCTTTCTATATGGTTTCCTTCTGTTTTTCGTGATCGGCTGATTAGTTCTTAACTGTTGATTGGCTGTCTAGCTTTTTTTTCTGTGATCTAAGATGTGCTTTCTTCTTTTCTTCCAGGACCTGGGAGTGACCAAAGTGGGTCATATGAAGAGGATATTACACGGGATCAAGGAGCTGAGCCGGAATACTCTTGTCAGCGAGGTTTAGCCTCTGTTTTCACAGCCTGTGTCTACCATTCCCCCTAACTTCTGCACAGCATTCACCTCCCAGAGCAGCTATGCTCAAAACTGTCACTGTTCAGAGTTCATATCAGACAGTCATGGTGCTACCTTTTTTCATGTGGGGTACAGTTGCTTCCAGCAAGAGGCACCTTATCTGCTGAGGGGGGTGGAGCCTCCCAGAAGAGAACTCATCAGCCATTTGAAGAACTCTGTCCTTAAACATGGAAAGTCTTAGTTCTGGTGACAATGCAGGACAACTGACAATTGCAACACAGCTACCTTTAGTGTGTGATTTCATCATATTGGAATTATTCAGGGCAAAAGATGTATTGGCCAGTCATAGTCTTTTCAGATCTGAGACTTTCCCACTGGTCTGTATGTGACAGCTGTATCTGATATTGCTCAAATGGGGCAACACTTGTCCTTTTGGCCTATTGTAGCCCTCTTCTGGATACATCTTTCAGTTGCATGTGATCTGCAAGAGAAGCTCAAAGCCAGTGCAAGTCTGCCCTTGCAGTGATTCTCTCTGTGTCACTTATGCCTTGCAACAAACAATGCATGTGGTTACAGCCTTTTGCACCAGCCTACAGTCTCACCTTCGGCCTGTGTCTGTCCTCCTTCAGCCAATGATGGTGCTGCAGCCAAATTCAGAGCCATTGCAGTTAGGTGAAAATTCCAACCAGTCACAGAGGACATTCTCTGGCTAGCCCCTTATCCCTTAACAATAGAGCAAAAATTGTACAGGCAATTCACTTATTAAATCACCCATTCAGTATTCATCTTTAGGAGACTGGGGGGAAGAACTACTCATGGCAGGAGGGGTAAATTAGCCAAATGGGATACAGAAACAATTCGACCCACCTTGTTAGGGGAGCAGCATGTCAGGCACCAGA
Organism: Malaclemys terrapin pileata; assembly: GCF_027887155.1. NCBI lineage: Eukaryota > Metazoa > Chordata > Testudines > Emydidae > Malaclemys > Malaclemys terrapin. The sequence goes on from NC_071513.1 coordinate 57,891,627, forward strand.
TTGGAGCCGGTTAGGAACGGCTTCTTTTCAGGTCAGTGCCACTTCCTTGGCTACAAGTGAATGGATACTAACAATAGACCTGTGGCTTTAATTTATATACAAGGGCAGAAAACACTCCCCTCTCTTGAAGGATACAAAGCTATCATTGAAACTTGCATCTTTTCCCCTATTTAAGTCTTTGCTGCTGTTCCCCCTCCTGTCTCTCTCAAGCTGCCTTGTTCCCTCACAACAGTGCTGGTGGATGCCAAAGGAAACAGGGTCACTTACTCTTCATGGCATTGTACCTGCTACTAAGAGAACATGTGCCTTGGAACATTGAGGGATTTTGTAGAAACATCTGGAGTTAGTGTTACATGGCAGAGGAGCATCATGTTGAAAAGTGATGCCCCTTTGGCAACTAGCCTCTGATGCCAGCATGTGGAAGATGGGAAAATCAGCACGTCTGAATCAGAGGTCGCAGACTGCTTCCAGATTCCTGTTCTATTGATTAAGCTCCGTCATGTGACTGGCAAAGGCCAAAGCCCAGCAGACCTAGTTCAGTTGGTGTGATTATCATTGGGGAGGGGGCTTGCTAGCAGTTAGCACCAAAAAGCTGGAAAGAGGGGAGGACTTTTTCGTTAAATCTTTTGTATGTTTTTTTTTTTTTTTTTTAAATGAGTGGCACTTGGCTGACCCTGCCCATAGGCAGGGAAATGAGCACATACACAGTGGCACACAATTTAATTTCTGAGGGCAACTTTTTTTTCCTGTTCTTCATAAGGCTTTCGTTAAAACTGCCTTAGCTCTGCATAGTTAACTGGCTGTTACTCTGAATCTGCAGTGTCAGACATGATGTTTTCTGTGATGGGAGACTATGAGCCAATTTCATCCCTAGTGCCAACTCCTTTGAATTCAAGGGTTATTTGGGCCTTGAGTGTACGGTCTTGTTTTCTCTCCAGTTCATGTCTCCCTACACATCTCCTTTTCGAACAGAGGACATCAGGGTTTGCTTATGCTTGATTCCCATAGCAAAACACCTGATATAAGCCATTGTAAGGAGGGAGCAGAGAGAGGAAATTTTGCAACTCTGCTCCCAGAGCTTCTCCCTCCTTACTTTTCACTAGCATCCCTTTCCACAGTGATTTTTTTTATTATTAGTACAAAGGCCTCTTGCTGCATTGGATCCCCTAGTGTATTGAACAAGTAAGAATCATAATTCTCTTACAGCTGCTTTCATTTGCTTGTTTGGACACTGATCAAGGCCTGTGTGAGTGTTAGGAAAACCCACTGGTAAGCGAAGCTGTAGGACATAATGAAGAGTATTGCTGCACATTTTCATTCTTACTGATGATAACCAAGTAGCGCCCGCTTCATGGTATCTTCAAGAGTGTGTGTGTTGGTAGCAGTGTATACACAGGAGAACACGTCAGGAAGAGAAGTACCATGTGATAATTCTGGTGGAAGATGCAGCAGGGAAAGAGAGGATTTCTCTCTTTTTGCTCAGATTGTGAAAGAACCACAATTCTTGCTGATTATGCTTCTTTAAGACATCTCATGGTTAGAGGAACAATGTGTGCTTACCATGCTTGCATTACTTAGTCCTGGATGGATTCAGTTCTTGTCTCAATAGGAACAGTTCCTCTGTATTTTTTTTTTTTCCTAATCAGACTGATGATGAGATCCTAGCAGGTCCCCTCCTGTTCAAACATACTCCTTAGAACTACAACTTATCCTAGGAGGACTGAAGGTCACTGGTGCATCTGCTTTTGGCAATGTTTCCATTTTGTCAAGGAGTTAAACTCTGCACTCTTTATTTCCCTCTGTGTATCCCAATATATTTCTTTTCATTGGTGAATTTTCTGAATACGCTTATAGCAGTGTCACTCTCCATTGCATTAGCTATCCTCCAGCAGCATCCCATGGGAATGGAGACACATGTTCTGCCTCCTTTTAAGAGTTAGAGAATGGGATCTTATATTTAACCTGAGTGCCTTTGGCTGTGCATGAGGTACATATCGAAAGAGAGGGAGTACCTCAGTGCCACTAGGAGTAATGCCATCTTTCTATAGCTCAGGCTCTTGGCCTAAAATGGGAGCACTGGTGTCAAGCATCACTGAAAGATGTCTCCATGCACTGGGTGGTCAGACTGAGGTTCTAGCTTACCTATTTAGAGTTGTCCCTCTGGTATCTGATAAACTTTTCTGTAGGAGAGAAAATGGCTTGGACAACTCAGGAAAACCAGACTGAAAAAAATCTCACTGCTACTTTGCCAAAAACAAAACTCTCCTGCCCTGTCAAGCAAAACACCCACTTGGGAGAAGTTAGAATTTCACTGGTGTCTTGTACAAGTTCAGTCTTTTAATTAAAATGTTACTAGTGTCAAGACTTCAGGTCACCTTCTGCCTCATCACTCCACTCCCCTGACAATGATTTGGGAGGGGAAGAGCAGTGTTTTACTGTGGCAAATTGGGCATGTGATTTCTGTTACCAATAATGGAAGTTCAGTGCCTTGTTTACCAGGCATTGCAGTGGAAATTTACTCATTGGTGGCAGATTCTGCCCTGTCACCCTATTCAGCCCCATTCAATTCTTGCGATTGCATGCAGTATGAGTTAGAATAAGATTTGCCCACTAGCTGATCAAGAATGTCCTAGTGTGGGCCTCCTGGGGAAGAAAGGGTTTTTATTTATAACACGGTCTTACCTGTTTTGCTGGAGTTCCTTTACAGTGCTTCGACTATAAGCATTTGACCAAGAGCAGCATGTGCCAGGTGTTCACTGTAGGTGGTGTGTGTTATTTATTCTGTTTAGTTCTAGTGGAGACTTGTACTCTGTCAGACCATGAAGACTTGGTCAGTATACATTTCACTAGAGAGATCCCATCTCTAGGAAAGCGTCTCTGCAGCTAGGAATCTCACAGACTGTACAGAGCCGCTTAGTCCCAGAATTTCTTGGACTGCTCCTGACTCCTATTCAAAGCTTCTTTTGTTATTTTAGTATTATTTAAAGATGCATATATGAGCTGTGTGATAAAGTGAAAGACTGTTTACACAAAAAAATTTTGTATCTTCAGAAACGTGTGTACTGTAAAAAAGAAAGATGAAAAATAATATTGTTTATAAGGCTGTCAGCAGTAATCGCATGTCCGTATCGCTGCCCATCAAGTGTTGTTCCTCAGGGGTGTCCACACCATTCCTGTGATCCTGTAAAAAGTATAGGGAAGCACCTCGATCCCTGTACAGTCTTGGAAAGAAGGTTTTGTGCCTTAAGAATGGGATCTGCTCCCCTCCTATTTATTATCGTAATTTATACAGTGATTGCCATGGAAACGCCTCTTGTATTTTATGTACATAGTTTGCTGTTGATTGTTGTAAATAAGTTGTTCTTGTATATAAAGCAAACCTGTTTCTGATCTTCCAGAAAATAATTCCTCTGTTATTATCTTCATCATGCAAGTGGGCTACAAAGTCCACTTATTGCTCTTTCCCAACAAGAAGCTCTGCTTTGGGACAATGATTTTATCCTAAATAGCCTCAAAAGCTCAGAGGCTTCAAAGCTGCTTCTGGGATGGGTTGGGGGTTATCAAGGAAGTGAAGAGATCATAGCTCTGATTGGTGTACATTCATTTATAGCTGTTCCTCATCACGTTAGCTTAATCAATGTAGGCAGGAGGAAGTATTTATTTGAACTTTATTAGACAAGTTTCTATAGCAGGAAGTGTAAAGAGGAAAAAAATATTTCAAATTCCTTGGTTCTAACACTGCAAATGCTACTGTATAGTTTCTGTGGGTATAAGACCCACTGCTAGAATGGGCATAGACCCCTTGGGGATTTGAGAGGCATTTAGGTCCCCTTTCCCTTTCAGGTGCCAGCTGTATTTTTTAGTGATGAAGAGAAATTCCAACACCTTCCTAAACATGAGAGGTTATTCCCCTCGTGTGATCTAGTATAGCTCTGCATCAATTTTTTTGAACTCTGAGCTGCTGTTGTAACTTATCTCTAGCTTGATCATGCAGGCCCCTGGATCATCAGCTTGTTGCGGACACAGTTTCTAGACTCAGGAGATAAGTGAAAATGTATTTGTAAAGCAAGAAACATACTTTTTTCCCAGGAATGTAGAAATCAGGTGCAATCAAAAGTACACAATGAATCTGTAAACTTCAAACCTAAAAGTTTAGAGGGATTTCAGTGAGCAATGCCATAGGCCATGCTCTAACTCCATTCTCCTTCCAACTGTGTAATCAGATAACGATCAATGTGTTTGTAAGACTAAGAACTTTGCAACAAGTTATTCCTGACCTTAGGGCACAGTTCTTACAGTTTAACAACATTTCAAAGTAAGTGGAAACTCAGTAATATTTGTTTTAATAAATTATGAATATTTTCAGATGGAAAACAGAGCTTCACATGCAAGAATTACAAAGTGAAAGTTGCTGGAGCCCTTCCACTGAAAAGGAGGAATATTTTTAATGTATCAGGGATGTTAGAAATCCTAGCAGTTGTGTAGGCCTGATGCTAGATAGAAATGGTTCACCACCATATTATGTTGTATTCTATAAACTAACCCCCAAAGTCTTAACAACAGGGAAGAAAATGCAGATTTTAATTTAAATATGCACCACTTACCCCAGGTCTGAGTCTAGGTCACTGTGCAATAAATAGTGCTATAGAAAGAACTATCAAAGAAGACAGACACCAGCAGTGACAAACCAGATGAGTTACCACTTAGCTAGACCATTAAGACAAACACATTAGGTTAGTTCATCTCTTACTTTGGATTGCAGAAGCCTCATATCCAAATCTCTGCCACATACAGCTGTAGTCACATGGGGGATAATGGGTCACTTTCAGCACTGCTCTGACTCCACTGACGTGGCTGAACATGGCCCAGTGGATCTCTTCACTGTGAACTGGGGAAGGCCCTTAATATGCTGAAGCAACAATGGGTTTTCTGTCATTCAAGCATCTCTACACACCTCTCCTCATCCCACGCACCTTCTTTCTCATTTGGTGTGAAAAATGGGGAGAGGGGAAGCCCTGGAGACCCCTCTTCACCCTGCAGTGCTGGCAGCAATGGAAGCAGACTGGTTTAGAGGGCACCAGAAGTGACTGAGGGAAGGGAAGTGGCTCCCCACCTCCTAGCACTGAGAAGGCTGCTCTTCTATGAGAAAGGCATTTGCAGTGGGCAGTGTCTGCTGGCATATTGTGTAGGCCCGCACCCACGTCTTAGGGGGAGCTCCAGTAGAAAGGCTTGAGGCCTTCATTCCTGAGTGGGCAGATGGAGGCAGTGCTGATAACCGGGTGGTTACATTAGTGAGTTGGCATGGTGTATTTTCCCCATTGTAATTATACATTACATTTCTCTAGTAGCTTCCAGCGGAGGAGTTCAAAAGATTTACAAACTTCCCAAGCAGCCTGCAAGGTAGGTAACTATTACTATCCCCACAGTGAGTGGACAGATGAAGACATTTGTACATGAGTGAGAGTGGGTGCGCTACTCACCACTGGACAGCACCTCCTCGCTGTTCTGGGGATTAGCTCTGCGAGGCCAACACCCCTTCTGTTGATTGCACCCCATATCTCTGTCTCTCCCAGTCTGCAGCCCCTCTCTCACCCCAGGAGCTGCTGCTGCCTCTTTGTGACTCGGTCCTCTGGCCAGGTCACTAAGCAGTTCCCCCTTCCAGGGTACCCAAGCACTTCCGCACCAACTGTCTGAGGCAGCCTTCTCCAGCACTGCCCTGATGGCCCAGTGGCCAGCAGGGGAATCCCAGGCCCACCCACTACTCCAGGTTCCAATCCGGGGACCCTATATCTGGCAACTGTGGTCTGCTTTCCCTGTTGCTCCTTCCCTGGACTACTTACAGCTTCTAGTCCCCGTTCCCCCCAGGTGTACCATCTCAAACCGCCCTCCTCCCAGGGAGTGACTGCAGACTACATCTCTGCAGCCCTTTCCTGGTGCCAGCTTCCTAGCTTTATAAACCCAGCCCAACTCCTCTTTCAGCTCAACTTCATCAGCCAGTTAGACCATAGCACATCCTGGCATTCCTCCAGGTGCAGCCTATAGGTTAATTGGCCTAATTTACCCTGTCAGTCCTTGTGTGGCATGGGCACTCCATCACAATGGGGGAAAAGACACAGCAGGGAACCTGTATTGGCTGACTCAGGACATACTGCACAACCCAGCATTTTCCTCAAGTGGCAGGAAGAGGGAGAGGGGGTGGTTTGTCAGGGGAGTCTGGTGGTAGTTTTTAACAGTGAGTCCATACAATGGATGACCAGTCTTGTGAGGGGAGGAGTCAGGTTGGAGTGGATAGCTAAGTGTTGATGGTGTGGCTGTTAGTCTCTTACTTCTGTGCATTTGTTAATATCTATGAGCCGCTACAGCCTTGGATGGGTGTTTTGTAGAACAAATATCCATGAATCAACTGAGTGCTAGGCTGGGACTGAAGCGTCGTATGACCAATTTACTCCCTGCACAGCATCTAAATTCTCCTCTCCTGGTAAGAACATGAGTGATAGGATCAAGCCATGACAAGCTGGAGTTCTCAGCCACAAGCGAATGAACGATTTCTGCCCTGCCTCCCTACTAGGTACATTTTCTGAAGGGGCAGCCGTAGGATCCTGTGGACACACCTCTCTGCTCCCATATGAGCTGTACCAGCACTTGGCTTGTAAAAGTAACCTGTGAGGGGAAAGGTGTTTGTGCGTTTTGCTTGATCATGGGTAAAGAAGCCCTGAGGGTTGTGGGGTTTGTTGTATATTGCAAATTCAGGTCTTGTTTATGAGTACTGGACTGGGACTCAGGAGAGCTGGGTTATACTCTTGCTTTGCCTCTGGCCTGCTGGGTGACTTTAGGCAATCACTTTGCCTCAGTCTCCCAATCTGTAAAATGGGGATAATGATATTGACATCTCTTGTAAAACACTTTGAGATATGCTGATGGAAAGTGCTAAATAAGAATGAGCCATTATTATTATTACCCTGTATCTCCTAAGACTAGATGACTAGAACACAGGATACCAAGAAGAATCATGCAAGTGAAACCTGATTAATTGAGGGGTAAAGGGATTCTTAGACTGTTGAACATTTTTTATTTAACTCAAGTACCTGAGAAACACTGGACAGAAAAGATGTCTTTGGTAAAGATTCAGCACGCTACCCCTCCCGTAAAGGACTGAGAGAGCTCTTGAGAGACATTTTGAGAACTCTCAGGAGTCCTCCAGAAAAACCAGGGAAGACCAGACTTGATATTCTTAGTGCAAAAGCACAGAAAGAAAAGGAAGTGTAAAGGAAAATAATCCTTTCAGCTCTTTTTATCCAACAGAAAGAAGCAACAGAGCCCAAACCCATCATTTGCCTTTGCGGATCAGCTTCATGAGGGGATGGCTTTGAGCTGAGAAATCTTATGATCCATAATCCTTTTCACTTTACAGGATTGTTTTCCTCTGTGATGTCTATTTCTAATGCCTTTATCTATTTGTATATCCTCTGAATGTGATCTCTCGCTACACTATTATTTAATTTTTGCTGTGGATCCTGTTTCCTGTCAGTCTGCCAAAGATCCTTATCTTTATTCCCCTTTATCTTCCTCATCCTTAGAGTTCAAACTTTAGTTAACCATCCTTCTGACCAAGAGAGACCAGAAAGTAGTCCCTTAGGAGCCCACCTGTATAATTTCTTATGACTCAAGTCCAGGGCTGCCCCTAGCCACTTGGGTGCCCTGGCTGTGTGGGGCCCCAGGCCTTCCCCCCCCCCAGAGTCTGGGAGGCAGGAGCTGTGGGGGGCCACTTTTGGGGGCCCCACAGGCCCAGAGTGGCCCAGGGGATTAGTGGGGGACTGGGAGCAGCCTGCTCCACTTCCCTCACCCTGGCCCCAGCCGAGTCGCTCAGGGGAGGGGGTTGGGGGTAGGGATCCCTCCCCACATTCACTGGCAGTGGCGGGAAGCGGAGCAGCCTGGCCCCACCCCACTCTACTCCGCCAGCTCCCAGCCACGGCGCTCCGCTTCCTGCTGCCGGTGATGCCCGGGGGCAGTCCTTTTCCCAACCTGAGCGACATGGCTGGGGCAAGGGACAGGGCCGGCTCCAGGGTTTTGGCCGCCCCAAGCAGCCAAAAAACCCCCGCGATCGCGATCTGCGGCGGCAATTCGGCGGAAGGTCCTTCGCTCCGAGTGGGAGAGAGGACCGTCTGCCGAATTGCCGCTGAATAGCTGGACCTGCCGCCCCTCTGCGGAGTGGCCGCCCCAAGCACCTGCTTGCCAAGCTGGTGCCTAGAGCCGGCCCTGGCAAGGGAAGCAGAACAGGCTGGGGTCGCGTTGCTCCACTTCCCTCCGCCGGTGAGTGCTGGGGGCAATCCTTTCCCCGCACTCACCAGCGGCGGGAAGTGGAGCGCTGCGGAGTGGAGCAGGCTAGGGCCAGGTTGCTGCGCTTCTCACCACTGCCAGTGAGTGCGGGGTCGCTGGGGGAAGAGGTGGAATGGGGGCGGGCCGCCAGGGGCAGAGCGGGGGGGAGGGTAAGAGGCAGGGTAGAGGGAGCTGTCCTGGGCCCCACACACACCGTAGGGACGGCCTTGCCCCTTGCAGTGGGTGAAACCTGCGGGGAGGCCGGCCGAGGGATAGGGCTGGTCGCCGGGGCTGGTGCTGCTGTGTATGCAGCACGCAGCTGCCTAGGGCACCATGAAATTTGGGGCAATTTGGTGCCTCAAATTTCATGGTGCTCTACACAGCTACGGATGCTGCGTAAGCCTAAGGACAGCCCTGCTCAAGCCATTCTCTGTCTGGCCCTTGGGTTTGAGCAGTGTTGCCAACTCGTCAGGATTTTATCGCAGATCATTAAATATTTGGTTTTTTTTTCTTAAATCTCCAGCTCCTGGGGTCATGTGATTACCAATCAAATGCAGGTTTCCTACACGGTAACACAGAGCACTGTCTATAGGCAATTAGTCCACCTCCGTGTAATATATTACTGTTTGCTGAGTGAACAAACCTGATACAGTAGTTAAAATAATACAATAGTATCATTTATAAGCCCCTGTTTTCATTTGCTCTTAACTTTCTGGACATTCCCCCACCCCAAATCCTCCATGTTTAGTCTCAGCTGAAAGTTTTTCTTTTTAAATGTAAGCTTTGAAGAAAAACTTTGCTGGGACAGTTGAAAAAATAACTTTTTCAACTTTTAATTGCCACAGTATTTTTCACACAACTCCAAAAATGGCTGACCCTTGAACCGGTGAACCTTGGCATGCAAAGAGTGTTTGTTCTGGAGACTACCCATGACCAGGTTCAGAAAAAGTGGGTGAATAAGAGTTATAAGCCATTGAAAAATCACTTCTGAGCATATTCACTGGCCATCAAATAAATTTATTTTGGTGGGACCCAGTGAAGCCCCACCTCTTTCTGACATGGCAATAACATGGTCTCTGATCACAGACCCAGTAGGATGGGCTGCTGTGGGGACAATTAGCATGGACAGTCTCACTCAGCATGCTGCAGACCCCTAGAAAAGCTGCCTTAAGGTGACCTGCAAAGGGTGGGGATGGGGGAAAATTGGTTTGTATCTTCTTTTGGGTTGCTGGGATTCACTGTACTCCTGGTTTGGCTGGTGTTACTGTTTCACAAGGTCTGCAGCTGTAATGGGTTCCTGCAATCCAGACTGCACCTGACTTTCTAATGTAAAGCAGAAAAAAAATCTTACTATCCCTCCTTCCCCCCCCTCCTCTCCCCAAAATCAAACCAACCAACCAAAACCCTCCAGGTTTCCAAAAAACGAACCCTTTCAGGTCACCTTTATACATTAGAAAGAAGAAAAAAAGTGCAAGCAACTCCTACTTATTAATCCACCAGTCACCACTAAGGGTGGCTTCCAGCTGCACCATGTGATTAAAACTCAGTTACTTTGCATCATTCCGGCACTTTCAAAGGAGACTATGATGGTTGTGCACCCAGCTCCCACTGAAATTAAGTGAGATTTGGGCCTCTAACCTTCTTTGAAAAATCTCACCCGAAGTATTCCCCCGACTTCCCAGGTCATGCTTTACATAACCATTTAAGCAGGCTGTCTTCTGGCTTTGCGCTATCAATGGACAGGATATAGTCAAAATTCAAACAGGAGAAATACTGAATTTAACATCAGAAACCCAGATACCAAAAAGACAGTCAGTTGGAGAGGTGTCCACACTAAATAAGTTGTGTTAAAATAAAAAGGGCTATTTTCCAACTATCAGATTAATTAAATGCAAAACCAAAAAACCCTACAGTCATGCAATAGTACATGTAGTTTATGCAGCTGGCATGTATTTTTTTAAGGTAATACAGCAACCTTGATTTTTACCATGCTTCTGTCTTCCAACAAAGACGCACCTAACCTCTGGGTAATGTAATCCAACAGGTACTTGATATACTGTTATTTTTTGTTTGTATTATTGTAACACTTAGAAGCACCAGTCATGGACCGGAACCCATTGTGCCAGATGAGGCACAAATGAACAAAAAGACAGTCAAGTATTAGAACTGTCACTACAAGGAGGGCCCAAAATGTTTTCAATGCTGATCCAGCACCCATTGAAATTAATCAGTACACCTCTGCCCCGATATAACGCTGTCCTCGGGAGCCAAAAAATCTTACCACGTTATAGGTGAAACCACGTTATATCGAACTTGCTTTGATCCGCTGGAGCACAGAGCCCATCCCTCCTTCCCCCCCCCCCCCCCCCCCGGAGCACTGCTTTATCGCGTTATATCCGAATTCGTGTCATATCGGGTCGTGTTATATCGGGATAGAGGTGTATTTCCACTGACTGCAGGAAAGTCAGATCAGGCAATTGCACGTGTTACTGTGTCCCATTAGGGACAGCAGAAATTTTGAAAAATCAGGGAATGCAAAGATTAAGGTTCCAGAAGCAGGGTTAACTCAGCCCCTTGCTGGGTATGTGTTGTTCTTCTTGGTTTTGTGCAGCTATTGTTTGAAGTTAAATGTATCCCATAAAATGGAAATTACTACCAAACAGTGTAGGCTTCCTTTAATGCCTCTAATGGTACTAACCATCCTGGCTATCTTAGCACCTTCTTTCTTGAGTCCTATGCTGACTAGACTTGCCACCTGACCAGGTTTTCCCAGGGTTGTCCCCTTTTGGAGGTAGCTGTCCCAGGCAATCTGTAAGGGTGGTCAGTACACACTGCCACCTATCCAGTGTTATCGGCTCAGGCTCATCTCAGATGTCCCTGGTTTCTGCATCTCAGAGGTGGCATCCTGGTTTTAGGTAGAGAAGGGCTCAGCTGAAAACTTTGGCCCCCTATTCTACTGTCAGATCTACACAGATGGACCCTTAAACCTGCCTGGAGTCCCAGTGAAGTCAGTGTAGCTCTGCCCAGGTGCAAGAGCCTTCTGCATGGATCCAATTGCAGGGCCAGGGCCTTTGTATCCTGATCTGAATCACCCCAAATACCAGGAGGATGTTTAGAGTTGAGATTTGGGATCAGACCCACCCACTCCAATCTTAGGGATTCCTCCATCCCTTCTTAAGTCAGCAGAGTCTGCTTTCCCTTTGGTGATCCAGGGGACTGGAAGCTCCTCCCCCACTGTAGCCATCAGCCCCTTCCTCCTCACTTTTGAACCACAGCTGAACATGGGCCGTTCTCAGAGGATTTTATTATTACGGCTACTGGTGCGACCACATTTGGAATCGTTTCGCTTCCCTTTTTTCATACTTAGGATCTCTTCACTGTTTTATAATACAGATTTTATTGGAATGATAAAATAGGACAGCGGGACAAACACGTAGAGTTACATGCAGTTTTCAGGGTTCCAGAGAGAAGATCAATCTCTCAAATTACCCAACCTAAATCAGAATAAAAATTAATATTTTTGGTCCTCCTGAAAGGAGGACCTTTAAAAAAAACAAAAACGGGGGTGAAGGGTGTATTATTGTGGTTCTGATTGTGTGTGTATTTTGTAATATATTTATTATGGAATTATAGAAAAGATCTCCCTCCTGATCACATCAGTGAGGGTGAAGTGGGGAGGATGATGTGTTATTTCATCACAGAATGGGAGTTCCTAGTGGGGTGCTGGCACGCGAATCTATGCATTCAGAGCTCTTCCTCCCAGGATGGCAAAAGCGCATGTTATGGCACTCTAGTGACCCCATGTGGCTGTAAGGAGTCGGTGCTAGCCTCCTCAGTTCAAAAGGTGGTCCCATTGCAGGGTGGGGACTGTCCAGGCGAGAAGAAAGTGGGAAAATACTAACACACTTGCCCCTATGTAGAATAATACCGGGAATAGGACCCACCCAGTGTGGAGAAGGCAGTGGATCCTTATCTGCAGGCTTTAGGATTCACCAAGAAGAAGGTTTCTCAATTCTTCCATGGTTGCATTTACCACCATCCGCTTCAAGTGGATCTTACCTGTCAGTGGCAAAAAATAAAGCAACAGGAAGCCCAGACATGAACAGCTCAGACCCCCAGAGGGGCCATTTTACTCGTGCTCCTTGGAGCAGGGAATTGTCCCAGGAGCTGTACCCTGTTTGTTGACTGACCGAAAGTAAGGCCCTCGTGGGATGAGTAAATATTTGAAGTTAGGGATTAACTAGCCTCTACCAGTGCTCATGGCAGAAGAGTAGAGAGCTGTGATTCAAACTGGTCAGTCAGTAAGTGCTTCCAAAGTATTATACCCTGTTCAATTTAAGAGGGAGGCTTGTTTGGCAAGTCCTGAATCTGGGGAGAGAAGAGGAGAGAGAGGACATATGTGGGGAGGTTGACGATGGAACAAAGGGAACTAGCGGAACCGTTAGGATGGACTTTAACGATCCACTGCTTTTGGTTTGCACTCCAGCTGAGGAGCAAGTCAGCCTTTCAGATGGGCTCCGGCTGCCTGGAAAACAAAGGAGGGAACAGTCTGACCTGCTGCTTAGCTAGAAATTCCTCCGTCTTGGGGAGTGCATTGGGCCCCGCCAGGGCGTGCGCTTTCATTCCTTCCTTTTAATCCCCTAGGTGTGCCGTTCTGCACTATGTGGAGGCTCTGTACTCTGTGTGTGTTGGTGGCTGCCTGCTCTGTGCACCATGGACACGGGGCTTCAGGTAAGTTCCACTCTGAGTTTCTCCCTGTGCTAGTCTCCTTTGGTGCTATCCTGGTGCAGCTACCATTGCGGTATCCATGGGGAGAGCACTGTTGCAGACAGGCCACTGCATTGCTGCCATCCTGTCTAATCCTGCCCAGAGCAGGCTGAGATGACGTGGCAGTTAAAACCCTGAGTCCAGCATATGCTGCTCTCCCCACCACTGGCTGTGGTGGAGCTACCCCAGGGACAGTGCAGCGGCCCAGTGATTGGTAATGCTGACAGAACAACTATCCTAGTGCAAGGAGTTCTCACAGGGTCAGATAAGGCTCATCCTGATGATAAAGGTAACGTCCTTCTGTGAGGGAACCCTGCCGGATTTCAGCCAGACCCCTACTTCAGACTCTTCTCAACCAGAAACCTAACACTTCACACAGAGAGGACACCCCATGTAGAGAAACCAGTGTATGGCCCATGGAAAGCCATGTGAGAACATGGAGGAGTCATGCCTGTTGCCTCTGTAATACAAGTATAGGGTATGTCTACACAGCAACTAAATATGCATGACTTGCCCAGGCCAACTGATTAGGGTTCATGGCTTGGGCTGCGGGGCTTTTTCATTGCTCCAGGACCCTGTGAGGTGGGAGGGGGCTCCAGCCCAAGCCTGGAAGTCTAAACAGCAATGAAACAGCCGTGCAGCCCAACCCGCAAGAGTCTGAATCAGCTGGCACAGGCCAGCCGCTGGTTTTTCTCTGCTTTGTAGACATACCCATGTTGACCAGTGTGTCTTCACTTCCTGGCAGGTTAGTAAGTACAGCCCCACTCCTTCCCCACGTACTATGCAAGACAGACCCACCCAGCTGCTCAGACTCTACTGGGAGGCCCCATGGCAATCAAGCCCCTACCTCCGCTGCATCTCTCAGACTCCTGCAAAAGAAAGTGCTAAGGTCCCTTTTCTGTTCTATCACACAGATGTACAAGCCTACCACCCACCTGCCTGCTTAACTTCCCAGGCCTCTCCATTACCCAGCTCTCTCCCCATGTGTCCCACATGCCTTGTGACCCTGACTGTCTGAGAGGAGGTGGGAGGGATGGCTTGGCCTCACGGTCTGGTAGTATTTCCTGCCTCTGAAACCAGGCTTAAATCACTCCTATCTCAGCTTCTTACTAGAGAAACAAGGCTGGGGGAGGTAATATCTGTTATTGCACCTTTGGTTGGTGAGGGAGAGAAGCTTTCGAGCTCCACAGAGCTCTTCTTCATGCTGTTGTCTTCAGGACCCAAAGAAGACCTCTGTGTAGCTCGAAAGCGTGTCTCTTTCACCATCAGAAGTTGGTCCAATAAAAGATATTAACTCACCTGCCTTGTCTCTCTAATATCCTGAGACCAGCACAGCGACCACAACATTCAGTCAGCTTCTTACTGTGAGGCAAATACAAAAAAGAATTGTTTAGTTCAAACAAGCAAGCAAACCGATTGCAACACAACATCAAATAGGAATAGACCCCAGGCCTCCTGCCTCCTGGAGACCCTCCAGCCAAAGGAAGCTGTGCTTTTTGCAATATGCTCCAGGCCACCAGAGTCAGCTGGACAGTGCTCCGGCGTGGCGTCTGCAATGGGTGGGTGCAGCCCTGTGCCTCACAGCACATTCGCAGCAATTTCTGCAGGAGTGAACTCTCTTAAAACATCCACTGGAACAAACCAAACCTGTGAACGGGTGAAAATGGAGGGGTACCAGCCCCAGGAAGCTGTGCCACGTATTGTGGGAAAGGTGCAATAGGCTGAAGGCCCTGCAATACTTGTAAGGCAGTACTGGGCATTGACATGGGGCAGAACTATACCCAAAACAGACTAATTAGTGTGACTCCACAGCACTTGCTAATTTCACCGTGCAATCCCAGTCGTTCCATTACCAATGATTCAGTTCTCTAATGGAAATGCAGCCTCTGTGTCTCAAACCCAGACACACCACAGGCCTGTCCTTCAGTCTGTTCTTGAATATTTCTACCTCAGTCCTCTTCCCACTGTCCACCTGAACGTGTTCTCTGAGAGGTATCAAACCAGGGCCAATGTTCTCAGGAAACTTCACGGATTCTATGTCCCTCTGGCTTTTTGGGTGTCCAGGTTCAGACCTTCTGTGCCTGACATTTAGAGGTGCTTCTGTGGTCTTGGGCACCTCTAAAAATCAGGCAGAAGGTGCCTTAAGCTGGAGATAATAAATAAGTGAATATCTCTGAAAGGGGCTGCAAACTAAGATTCGGTGCCATGCCTGAGCCCCATGTTCGTTCTCCTCTCTCGGCTTCAAGTATTTTACAGCAGCAAAGATGCAAACCAAATCCTGAAAATCCAGAAGCGGGCAAACTCTTTTCTGGAGGAGCTCAAGCCAGGCTCTGTGGAGCGAGAATGTAATGAGGAGCAGTGTGACTTGGAGGAGGCCCATGAGATATTTGAAACCAGGGAAGCAACTGTAAGTCGTTCCCCTAAAGCTGGATGTGAAAATGAATTAACCAGTGAAATGTTGATTTTGGGAATGTATTCACGTCAGGAGCATAAGGAGATCTTCCCTTAAATAGCCCTTCTCTCTCTTAGGGCCAGAGCCCCTGCTTGTGTGAATGTGCAGCACTCCACTGATGTCAATGGAGCTGTGTCGATTTACACCAGCAGAGGATCTGGCCCTTAGTCTCTATTTATTCCTCGCGGTTCTGGTTGTAAAAACCAAAGCCAGCCCTGTCTCTCCCGTGTGTGCTGGTAGGTCTCCCCTTGCCACTGTAGCCTTTTCCTGTCTGCCTCCTGCCCCAGCTCTCCCACAGCCAGCCTGTCCTAAAACTATCTTCCTCTCCCCTGCCAGCCCGAGGCTCGGAGCCACTTTGCCCCTGCTTGACTCCCTCCATTGGCTTCTTGACTATTACCACAGCACATTCAAGCTCCTTCTCCTCCCCTAGGAAGCCTTTGGAATCTTGCCTCACTGACATCTTGCTGTCACTTCCCTCTGAACTTTTCCTCTTTGCCCATTCCCAGCTTCTACAGTCATCTGGCAGCCTCTGCCAGACGCCATCCCCCTCTCTCCTCTTTCAAATCCCTCCTGACAGCCCCCTTTTATTTAAATCACTTTCTCCTTCCATGTGCTCCTCTTTCCTGCACCATTCACCTCATCCAGGGTTCAGCGTATTGTCTTTCTACTATGGTAAACTCTCTGGGGAAGAGACTGCCTCTGGCCATGTGAATGCCTGGCAGCGACCACGGTGAGGCCCACATCTCAGTATGCCGGTGAGCTTTACTGGCAATAACACAAGGGAGACTGTATGGTAACAACATGCGGCCATTACCAAAGTGGGTGGAATTCGAGCCAATCACCTAGAAGAAAAGGCTTCACTGTTGTCTGTCTTTTTACCTGGCTGGGCACTGCTTGTAATTGTACACCAGAAATACAGGGGACTTACCCAGTCAGCGGTTGCCTACTGACAACAAAGAAGATGATGCAGATTGAGGGGAGGTAAGGGGCACAGCTGGACCCATCACTGAGGTAACTGGGTCCTCCCAGACCCACCAGGATCAACCCCTCTGGATCAGCAGAATCAAGCACACACTCAGGACCAGCCAGCACCAATGTCCCTGAGCTCTTAGCAGTATGTAAGATGTGTGTGCTGTGATGGGGGGTTGGCTGTTGTTGGGGGAGAGGGTCTGGGAAAAAGGCTGGTTGGGATTGGTGTGGTACAGTGTACTGGGCTGGCGAGTGGTTGGGGGCAGGAGGGGAGGTGTGATGAATGGAGGAGCGGGATCTGCACGAGGGAAGTGGTATGACCTGTGTTTGCAGCATCACATCCTAGCCTGCCACCCAGCCAGGTAATTGAGTCTTATTACTGCTGTGTCAAAGGGGAGGATACTACAACTATTAGCTAGAGACCTGAACTCCACTGCCCCAAGGCAGAGAGACAGTTAAAGTTCATTCATTTGAACAGTCTGCTTCCAGCCCTAACCCTGTTTTTATTTTTCCACAGCTAAACTTTTGGACTAAGTATGTTGGTAAGTAAGGAAAAGTTTCCGATTCCACTCCCCTTCCCTCCCACAGTGGGTACCTCTGCATCCTTGCTGCCATGTACTGTATATTAATTCTCTCTACGTCATTCGTTCCAGCTTTTATGTATTTGCAAAGTCTGTGTTCTCATGTCACAGTGTGTTTCCCCAGCTACTACATGGACTGTAGGGGCAGATTCCAAACACTTCTATGCCTGTTTCCATATCCTCTCCTAGAGCCAAGCCGCTGGTTAAAGTTGATGGGGGATCATTCCTAATCCTGGTGATTACTGTAGACCTCCCTAGTGCACACAAAGGATGAACTCCACCATTGCTCTCTAGTTCTAAGAAAACCAAGCCATGCCCCACTGCATTCAGTGCCTGCGGGCCCTCCTTCCTGTCCCCAGCACACACGCCCTACAGCTGTAACTCAGAACCCATCACATTGTTCTTGTGCCTTGGAGAATATCTAGAGCGACACATACAACAGGCAAAAAAAAAGCACCATCAAGATATCGAGCTCACAACACCCAGTTGCTGAGCTGATGTGGGGTGGTTGGGATTGAAGAGGTCAGATGTAGGGTTCATGATCTGGGTTTCCTTGCATGTGTATTTCAGATGGAGATCAGTGTTTATCCAATCCTTGTTTCAATGGGACCTGTCTGGACAATATTGGACGATTTAACTGCATTTGTAACCAAGGCTGGGAGGGACGCCTGTGCCAACATGGTAACGCTGGCTTCAATCCACCATTTTAATATTAGAAATAAAACTGGGGGGAAGGGGCGGAAGTACCTCTGCCTGTATAGGGAAACCAACACGTATGTCATTGCAGAACCTGTCTGCTTCTGATGCTGTTTTTCTCTAGTTCATGGCCTGCCAGTGGATTGTTTGTTGTTTTCTAAAATAGCATAAAGCTGATCTGTAATCATGGGAGAGGTCTAAGTCTCTCGCCAATGAAAATATTCCTGTAAAACAGGGTCTGCCACAACTGCTAAAGCTGTTGGCAAAACAAGAAAGGATGGATTTTGTTTGCAAGATAGTGACAAAACATCACAATCCAATGCAGAGATGAGCGAATTCTGAGCTGAACTCTTTTAAAAGAGCTATTTTTCTTCCCCAGCAAACTGCTGACCAGTGTAAGCAGTAGACTTGTGCTCAATGGCAAGGAAGAGAATTATGAGACCTTCAGTCTACTACTTCCTGGCACACTCCTTGGTATCATGCCCCTGGCCTCTCCCTCAGCACTCCCAGTGGCCAGCACCATTTTCAATCTGCCACTCAAACACCACAAAGTCAGAAGCAGAAGCTGGAATCCCAAATCCATCAACTGCTGTTCCCTCAAATCAAGGCACTGGCCAATTCCCTCTCACAGTGCACCTATTCCAATTTCAAAGGGGAACATCAAGTCCTGCTCAGACCTTACCATCAGGTGACTCCTAGACCTTCTAACCTTGCATCTCTTTTCCCCTCCCCTGTTTCCCAGAGGCTAACTACACCAACTGCTCCACTTACAATGGGGGATGTGAACATTTCTGTCATGAGGATCCGAAGCAGAGCCAGCGCCGCTATTGCAGCTGTGCCTCAGGGTATCAGCTGATGGACGACCATTCCAAGTGCGAGGCCGTTGGTAAGAAGGAAGGGTGGGGTGGGAGGACACCCAAAATTCCAATTTTATACAGTGTTCTTCAAACAAGAGAATGGGGGACACGCTTCTTTTCTGAAATGTGAGAACCATATGCAACATGGTTTCTAATAGTTCTAATGCATCTATCCCATGCAGAGTGATTTTCTGCTTGGGATTTTTCCACTTCTTCGAGTGATGGTCCCTATTGTATTCCACCAAGGGGTATACACATGCACCATGCATCCAGAGCCAGAGATTTGGAAAGTAGTAGTGTCCATTGGTCCACGCATGCACCCTTGCTCTGCCTCGTGGTTTCGTCGGAGGCGATAAAGGGCGGGATGTACCGTCCATGCCCTCAGTTCCTTCTCACCGCTGCATGGTCCGAGTCAGAGCCTCTCCTGTTCTCTCATCTCTTGTGATGCGCTTTCTAAAACACAGAAAAAATACTCTTTTATACTTCTATATGCTTAGTATTCTTGTTGGTTTGCAGCAGATTCATGATAGTTTTCAGGATTTTGGGATGCTGTTTTAAAGGTCTCCCACTTCCCCCCCACACACACACACTCCCCAGCACCCAGGCCTGGGTACTGGATTACGCCGAAGATACCAGAGTTCAAGATCTGCTCCTCCTGCCCTCGCTCGTTCTCAGTCAGTGACGAGCACCAATGGTGCCTTTATTGCTTGGGAGAAGCCCACATTGCATCCACGTGCAGTGTCTGCCTCTCCTTCCCAAACCGTATCCGGGAAGGCCGGGCTCTCTACCTCAAGAAGCACTTTGTGGAAGTCACCATGAGGCCACAGTCGGATCCAGACTGGGGAACTCCCCCTGTACATCAGCCTGAGCAGTCGAGGAGCACACCTCCTACCGCAGAGACCCAGTCTGGTTCCGTTGGTACCAGTGCTATGGACCCCATGCCGGGACCTAGTCATGAGGCAAAGAAGTATGTGCATAAGCATGGCAGTAAATCTTCCTCCACGCCCAGGAAGGACACTGCCCCATCCACAAGTTCCAGCCACAGAAAACGGCATATTCCAAATCTCACAAGAATAACAAGAAGTTGCACAGAATGCTAGTCCTGTCCATCAAGCCATATATCCCTTCCAGATCGGCACTGCCAAAGTCAAAGGAACCTTCAGTTCAAAAGCAGTCCTCTGTTCTGGCTCCAGCTCTGACTGCGGAGCACATACTGTTGATGCCCAGGAGGCTTGAGTTGGCCCCTGAGCCTCATGAACTCTTGGCTTTGGAGGAAGGGATGTTTCCACATCTTCAGGTTCAGTCGCCACCTAAGGGGGTGAGCTGTCCTACCTTGGACTTACCTCCTTCGGTCTGTGTTCCCGCCCACTTCCCTATAGTTCCGCGATTCGAACCAGGCTCTGACTTTTCGGCATCAGAGGACTCGGACAAAGCGCATAGTCCGCCCCTCCCGTATCAATGTTTCTGACAACTCAGTGGCAGTGTCCTTCCTATCCCCAGCAAAGAAGTCCATTGGTACAGCACTCCTTGGGGCCCTCCACAACAACCATCAAATCTGCCTTGTTGGCCATACTGGGGGTCCCAGCCCCAGTACCTACCTTCAGAACCTTCCCACTCAGGTCTTGGCTACACTTGCAGATGTACAGCGCTGAGTTAAACCTGACTTCGTGCAGCTGAGTAGGGAAAGCACTGCAGTCTGTCCACACTGACAGCTGCCCAGCGCACTGTCGTGGCCACATTTCCGGCAATTGCAGCGCTATTGGGAGCAGTGCATTATGGGCAGCTATCCCACAGAGCACCTTTTCCCATTCTGGCGCCGTGGGTTGTGGGAAGGGGGCGAGGGTGTGGGGCATTCTGGGTCCTGTCCCAACACCCCGTGAGGCATCGCTTCGCATCCCAGAAATCCCTTTGTTTCCGTCCACATTTGGTGCCATCTTTCAATGGTTTCTGTGCAACGCGATCTGTCTGCGGGAAATGGAGCCCGAACTGCTGAGGCGAATGCTGACTTACCTTGCCAGCACGTCACGTTTGGCTGTCGAACTATTCCTTAAGATCCAAAGTGACAGTGAGAGTGAGGAGTCTGACGATGCTATCGAGCTGCGTAACGCGTACGACACGAAATTGCTTGTGGCATTCACGGACATGCTCAGCACCGTGGACCGCCGCTTTTGGGCTCAGGAAACAAGCACCGAGTGGTGGGATCACATCGTCATGGAAGTTTGGGATGACGAGCAGTGGCTGCAGAACTTTCGGATGAGAAAAGCCACTTCCATGGGACTGTGTGAGGAGCTCGCCCCACCCTGCAGTGCAAGGACACGAGATTGAGAGCTGCCCTGCCAGTGGAGAAGCGGGTGGCTATTGCAGTCTGGAAGCTGGCAACTCCAGACAGCTACCAATCGGTCGCTAACCAGTTTGGAGTGGAAAAGTCGACCGTTGAAATCGTGTTGATGCAAGTTTGCAAGGCCATTAATCGCATCCTACTCAGAAGAACCATGACTCTGGGTAACGTGCAGGAAATAGTGGATGGCTTTGCACAAATGGGGTTCCCTAACTGTGGAGGGGCGATAGATGGGACGCACATTCCTATTCTGGCACCATCCCACCTAGGATCTGAGTACATTAATCGGAAGGGGTATTTCTCTATGGTTCTCCAGGCGCTTGTGGATCACTGTGGGCATTTCATTGACATTAACACAGGCTGGCCCGGAAAGGTGCATGACGCACGCATCTTTCGGAACACTTGGCTGTTCAGGAAGATGCAGGCTGGGACTTTTTTCCCAGAGCGGAAGATCACGGTAGGGGAAGTTGAAATGCCCATTGTGATTCTTGGAGATCCCGCTTACCCGTTAATGCCGTGGCTCATGAAACCCTACACAGGGAGCCTTGACAGCAGCAAGGAACGGTTCAACTACAGGCTGAGCTGGTGCCGAATGACTGTGGAGTGTGCCTTTGGCCGTTTAAAGGGCCGCTGGCGATCTCTGTATGGGAAGCTGGACTTGGCCGAAAACAGCATCCCCGCGGTTATATCCGCGTGCTGTGGCCTCCATAATATTTGTGAAGGGAAGGGTGAAAGCTTCACTCAGGCATGGACCTCCGAGGTTCAACACCTGGAGGCTGAATTTGCACAGCCAGAGAGCAGGGCTATTACAGGGGCCCAGCGCAGGGCTGCAAGGATTAGGGATGCCTTGAGGGAGCAATTTGAGGCTGAAAACCAGCAGTGATATCTGGTGCCCTGCACAGGAGTGAAGTGCAGTAGTTTCAATCTTTAGGAATCAGTGTTTGCTAAGCAGACAAGCAGACTTGCAGTGCCTGTTTATTTCCTGGGCTAAGGAGTCTTTTACTTTATGTAATAATAAAGAATGTTTTCAAAGCCAAAAAATCCATTTATTGAAAAGAAAAAAAAATTATTTATTGAAAAGAAACAAGGGGGTGGAGTGGGGAATGGTACAATCACAGATTCGCGTATGTCCTGTCTGGTGTGCTGTGCAGTGAGTGCTGCACTTCAGGATAGTTATACTGCATGGTGATGGGGGTTGAGTGCAGAGGGTAAGGGTCGTGGTTTTCAGGGCTGGGTGGTGAAGATACTGGTGTTGGAGGCAGCGGGTGGCATGAAGAACACGGAAGTTGGGGAAAGTGGGTTGGAGGTGACAGTGGGGCACAACGGAAAGAGTTTTGGGACAAGGGCTGTGGGGGGCAGGGTGGCGTTTGCGTTTGCGGTACTGCTCCTCTTTCTGCATGGCTACCAGCTCCTGGATAGCGTCAGCTTGGTGCTCCAGGATGCTTATGAGCCAATCCGTGCTTTGCTGCCAGTGCTCTGTGCTTTGCCGCCGGTGCACTGCGTTTTCCTGGCGGATCCTGCTGTCTCTCTCCCTCCAGTTCTGTGCTTTCTCATTCTCTTTAATAGATTGCCGCATCACTTCTTGCAACATATCTTCTTTGCTTTTTCACGGTCTCTTCCTGAGGTCTCAAGGTTGATGCTGCTGTATAGGCAAAATGCAACATTTAACAGAGGCAGCATTGTTTATACCAGACAGAGTAATGATTTCCCCCGCATTTAAGGAGTAGAGAACACACAGGGTCTACACAATTGCCTAATTTTCCCATCCAAAACAGAGCGTGCACATCCCACAGGAGCCTCAAAATGGTGAGTAAGGGGGACTGATTGTTTCAGGGCTGCACTGTCCTCTGGGTTTCTGTGCCTTAGGGAGAGCCAACAGCTTCAGGGGGCAGCTACACTGAACACTGTCCCAACATTTTCCACAGGAGTTCGTCCTGGACGATATCTCGCTGCTGAGGGTGACCCGGGAAGCAAGGGAGTGTCTTCTACTGCAATGCAGCTTCCACCCTGGCCCATATGCCGCTTGCCTGTGTGCAGCAATGGTCTCCCCGCCCCTCGTGGCACAGTGGCGCGGACACGTTAGCCTGGCTGGGACAAGGACCACGGTGGCTCTCCGATAAACTTGCGCAAGCGCATTGCACACGTTCTGGATGAGACATTTGAGGAGATTACCGAGGCCGATTACCGCGATGTGATAAACCACATCAATGCACTATTCCGCATCTAGGCATGCATGCCTAACCCTCCTCTCACAAAGAGCCCGCACCGAAAAAATTCCTTCTAGAAAAAAAAAACGCTTACCAGGAACCTGCTCTTCTGTTTGTCCTCCACCAAGTACCGGCCGCTGTGACTGGCTACCTTCCTCTTGGCTTGAGAAGAGCTCCTGGTTGCATGGCTCCAGGGATTCCGGGGTGTCTCCATCTGGCCCACCACCATCACTCCCGTTTTCCTTCTCTCCCCCTCCCCCCCCCCCCCGCACACCAGCTCTGAAGTGTCCATGGTGGTGCTCGGAGTGGAGGTGGGGTTAACCCAAGTATCACATCCAGCTCTTTGTAGAATCGGCAGGTCGCAGGGGGAGCACCCGAGCAGCCGTTTGCGTTGCGGGCTTTGCGGTAGGCACTCCGCAACTCCTTTACTTTAATCCTGCACTGCAGGGCGTCCCGGTCATGGCCCCTTTCCATCATGTCCTTTGATACCTTCCCGAAGGTATCGTAATTCCTACGGCTGGAGCGCAGCTGGGACTGTACAGCTTCCTCCCCCAAAACACTGATGAGGTCCAGCAACTCGCCATTGCTCCATGCTGGGGCTCGCATGGTGCGTGGAGGCATGGTCACCTGGAAAGATTCGCTGATAGCACGTCACGCCGGGCTGAGCAAACAGGAAGGGGATTTTTAAAATTCCCGGGGAATGTAAAGGGTGAGTCACCTGGTTGGTTACCTGAGGTCAGGGCAGTAGAGTTTGATTGATGACCAGAGTGGCTAGAACAGGCATTGTGGGATACTGCCGAATAATTCTGGAGGCCATTCACAGCGCATTGGGCAACCACACTGGCGCTGCAGTGCGGCAGCGCAATACTCACTATTTCTCTCAGGGACGTGGAGTACATGCAGCGCTGCAACCACAGAGATACAGCACTGCAAATGCCTTGCCAGTGTGGACGGGGAGTGAGTTACAGCGCTGGGGGTGGCTTTACAGCGCTGTAACTCGCAAGTGTAGACAAGACCAGTTCCAGGACCTTTTACACAAGATGGCTGAACACCTCTACATCCCACTGGAGGAGATATAGGACAAACAGCACGAGCTGCTTGACATCTTGCATGCCTCGGTACCGACCAGAGTAACTGGCCATTCTGCAACCAGCCCAGACTGTCTGGCACACTCCAGCCACTTGTGCACTCACCCTGAAGGGGGCAAAGAAGAGGTACTATGTACCCGTGAAGAGGTCTGAGTTTCTGTTCTCTCACCTCCTACCCAATTCCCTCATCATACAGGTGGCAACAACACCCATACTCTACCCTGGCAGACAAAGAGGGCAAGTGACTGGATCTTCTGGATCACAACGTCTTTTCCTCTGCCAGCCTTCAATTTGGAATCTCAAATTACTTGGATCTATTAGCTAAATATTATTTCCTTACTACGGCAAGTTGGTGGATTTTGCAGACAAGCTTCCTCCAGGCTATCTTACAGGAGGGGAAACTGGTCATGAGGATGACATTTCAGACTGCAGTGGATGTGGCAAACACTTCTTCATGCACGATGGCTATGGGGATCGTCATGTGAAGGGCGTGGTGGCTACTTCATCAGATTTCCCAAGGGAAGTCCAGCACACCATGGAGGGACCTCCCTTTCGATGAGTCTCATCTCTTCAATGAGAAGACTGACGATTCCCCTCTACTCCCTAAAGGACTCCAGAGCCATTCTACAGTCGCTGGGTATCTACACACCAGCACCCAAGCGCAAGTTCTACCACTTACCACCAACACAACGATTCAGAGCTTCTCAATCCTTCCATCAGCGGCCTAGTGAGCCTCCTCACAAATGACAGAGATTCCAACAGCTCTATCCTCTCAGTTCATCATCATCGCCTTCAGCATCTCATACTCAGTCTTTGCAGAATTGATATTTCTGAGTGCATCTGGTGACCCACCAACCAACTTGCCTCTTGCCTTACACCCAGCCCACCCCCTTTGGGGGGCATCTAGCACTCTTCTCAACAGCATGGAGTTTGATAATAATGGACAAGTGGGTCCTGGATGTCATTCAACATGGTTATACGATTGAGTTCATGACGCTGCCTCACCTCAGTGATCACTCTTATGACAGTATCCTCACCCTAGAAGTGGACTCCCTACTCCAAAGGGAGTGATAAAACCTGTTCCTGTGACCTATTAGGGCACAAGGTTCTATTCCTTCTAGTTCCCAAGAAGAAGGGTGATCGGTGGAGACCGATCTTAGATCTCCGTCATCTCAACCACTTCATACACAAGCCAAAATTTCGTATGGTCACCCTAGCAGCCATCATACCTTCTCTAGAAAAAGATATGTGGTTTATGGCTCTCAATATGCAGGATGCTTACTTTCATGTAGATAGCCATCCTACACACAAACATTTCTTGAGATTCACAGCAGGCCCTCAATAGTTCCAATACAGGGTTCTACCATTCGGACTCACCACTGCTCCACAGGCTTTCACTGAAGTTTTCTCTGTGGTGATGGCCCACTGTAAGCATCAAGCAGTTGTTATGTTACCTTATCTCAAAAACTGGCTGATAGCAGTGTGATCCAAAGGAGGGCTCGAGCCTTGACCGCCATACTGCTCACACACCTCTCCTCCCTGTGGGTGAATGTAAACATAGAAAAAGATTTTGGATCCTACACAGGCTATAGAATTCATTGGGGCCTGCACCAGTGCAGTATTGGCACATGCCTACCTACTGGAGGAAAGGTTCCAGACCCTACAAGAACTGATTACCAAGGTGGTCTCTGGTCCTTCTGTTCCATCCAGGATTTACCTTTCCCTTCTTGGTGGCCTGCATGTACATTACTGCCTTCGCTCGTCTTCACTTTCACTGCCTGCAGCTGTGGCTCCAGAAGGCCTATACTCCCATGCACCATACCATGGACTTCCTACTGATAGTTCCCCGAGGTTCTTTCCTGCCTCCAATGCTGGAAGGACCCTGGTCAGGTCTGCCCTTCCTCCTGTTCTCCCCAAGCATGACGATCATCATAGGCACGCCATTCATAGGATGGGGCTCCCACATGGGTGAGCACATGATACAGGGGACTTGGAATGCTCGGGAATCCAGGATGCACATTAACATCCTGGAACTTAGGGCAATGCGGAGAGCATGTTGCACATTTCTCCCATCCATTCACTCCCATCATGTTCTCATCATGTCAGACAACACCATGTCAGACACCACTTTACTACATCAAGAAACAAGAGGGCACGAGGTCGTCAGCAGTCTGTGCAGAAGCTGTTCATCTTTGGGATTGGTGTGTTCAGGGCTGGCTTTAGGGCGATTCACCCGATTCCCCTGAATTGGACCCTGCGCCCCTAAGAGGGCCCCACAACATCCCTAAGGACCCTCTGCCGCCGTGCCGCCGAAGGCACCGGCAGCCAATTGAGCTGCCGCCGAAGTCCTGCTGCTCTCTTCAGCAGCAGCTCTTTCTAATCGGGCCCCGCAGTGCCTAAAGCCGGCCCTGGGTGTGTACCCATGAGACGCTGTTGTCGGCAGCATATCTTCCCAGGTCTCAGAACATAATTGCAGACTCTCTCAGGAAGAAATTCATGGCTGACCATGAATGGGAGCACCATGACACCATGGCCATAGACATTTTCAACTACTGGGGGACTCTGACCAGGGACCTCTTCACCTCCCACACGAACAGCAAATGCACTGGGGGGCCAGAGGGTGCCTTGGCACCCTTTACCAAGATGATCCCCTAGTCATCCACTGATTGGACCAGGTCAATTATGCTTTCTTCCCCTACTGCTCCTGCTGCATGCCCTACACAAGGTCCAACAGAAGAGAGCAACGGTCATTCTGATCACCTCATTCTGGCCTCACCAGTTTTGGTTTCTCCTCCTTCACATGTCAGCGCGTCCCCCAGTTCCACTGCCAGTTTTCCTGGGACTCCTCGCACAACATGGCAGCAGGATCAGGCATCCCAATCCGCAGACAGTTCACCTACGAGCTTGGTTTTTCGATGGGCATTTTCGCTAGAGTGAGAATGTTTGTCTGCAATACAAGACATCCTCTCGTGTAGCAGAAAAGAGTCCATGAGGTGGTCCTATAGAGCCAAGTGGAAGCGTTTCACCTCATGGGCCCAGCAGAGGGGTCTTTCACCTGAGAATGTAGGCATCCCTCTTCTTCTGGACTACATCCTGTCCCTGAAGGCATCAGGACTCACTCTCAACTCCATCAAGGTGCATGTAGCCCAGGGGTGGCCAACCTGTGGCTATGGAGCCACATGCGGCTCTTCAGAAGTTAATATGCGGCTCCTTATATAGGCACCGACTCTGGGGCTAGAGCTATAGGCACCAACTTTCCAGTGTGCCAGGGGGTGCTCACTGCTCAACCCCTGGCTCTGCCACAGGCCCTGCCCCCATTCCACCCCTTCCTGCCCCTTCCCCTGGGCCTGCAGTGCCCTTGCTCCTCTCTCCTGAGCCTCCTGCATGCCACGAAACAGCTGATTGGGAGGTACAGGGAGGGAGGGGGAGGCTTTGATTGATGGGGCTACTGGTGGGTGGGAGGTGCTGGGAGTGGGGTGTGGGAGCTGATGGGGGGCTGCTGACGTATTACTGTGGCTCTTTGGCAATGTACATTGGTAAACTCTGGCTCCTTCTCAGGCTCAGGTTGGCCACCCCTGATGTAGCTGCTTTCGGTGCCTGCCATCCCCCTGTCTTTATCACCTCAGACAAAATCAAGTCTCCCCTTGGCTACCAGGATTTGGAAGGGCCTCCTCCAGACTTATCCACCCATTTACCCCATTGCTCCTTTAACCTTGTCCTCTGGGTTTTGAAGAAATCATCTTTTGAATCTATGGCTTCCTGCTCCCTGTCACTCCTTTCCATGAAGGTTGCCTTTCTGGTAGTTATTACTTCAGCAAGAAGGGTAGTCGAACTGGGGGCCATGACGGTCTCTCCCTTTACCACATTCCATAAGGACAAGGTTTCCCTGTGGTTGCATTCCAAATTTCTGCCAAAGGTTGTATCCTGCTTTCATCTCAACCATCCCATACACTTACCTGCTTTCTTCCCGAAGCCTCACACCTCAACGGAGGAACAGCACCTTCACTCCCTCGACATCCGTAGAGCCCTGGCCTTCTACTTGCAGAGGATAAGATCATTCAGGACATCCCCATGACTGTGTATTGCTCTAACAGAAGGGACTAAGAGGCAAGCGATTTCTACTCTGAGGATCTCTAAGTGGGTTTTGGGATGCATTACGCTCTGTTATCAGTTTTTGGGACTGTCTCCACCCCTTGGGGTATGAGCCCATTCCACGAGAGTGCAAGCATCGACTATGGCCGCGCTTCATGACGTACCACTTACAGACATATGTAGGAGGGGCCCTGTGGAGTTTGGTACATATCTTCTCTTCCCATTATGCCTTAGTGTGAGACTGTGATGGATGCCTCGTTCAGCATGCCTGTTCTCCATTCCACGGTTCCATCATCTTCCTCCACTGCCCTCCTAACTAGGTACTGCTTGTTAATCACCCTCAGTGGAATACAATAGAGGCCATCACTTGAAGAGGAGGAGGAGGTTACTTACCTGTAACTGGACGTTCTTCGAGATGTGTGGTCCCTATCCGTATTTCAACCCCATCCACCTTCCCCACTGCTGTGGATCTGTTCAATTTGGAGTGGAGAAGGAACTGAGGGCCCAGTCAGTCCGTCTCGCCCTTTATCACCTCAGACAAAACCATAAGATGGAGCAAGGGCACGTGCATGGACCAATGGATACTACAGCTTTCAAAATCTCTGGCTTCAGACACATGGCGCATGTGTATAACCCTCAGTGGTACACAGATAGGGACCACACATCTTGAAGAACCTCCAGTTACAGGTAAATAACCTCCTTTTATTGGAATTATAAATCAATCATGCATCTTTGTGTTAGGAACGCCTCACATAGTCAAACTCCTCCAGAGGATCAGGGAATTTCCCCCACAGTGAAACAATGAGGGAATGCAGAGAAGCCATTGCGAGCATCTCACAGAACTAAGGAGACAGGGTGAGGGTTTTTTGGAACAGTAGTGAGTTGGAGAGTTTCTTGTTTAATAAGCTGACAGTAATTGTGTTGAATTGTCTGGATTTTGCTGGTTGACCTCTTTTTGATTTATCTCTTGTAGTGGAGTTCCCCTGCGGAAGGGTGAAGGCAGATCGCATGGAGCTCAAATCAGGTGTCCAAATTCGACTCATTGCAGGGAAAATGGGAAAAAAAGGAGACAGCCCCTGGCAGGTGAGGAATAAATAATCTTTCGTGGTGGAGCTTTCAGTCTGTACCCAGAACTGCTTCATATGCACAGTAAAACACTTAAGTCACAAATGATGGCACTATTGCAAGCTAAACTTCCCCTTATTTTAGATTTTCCAAGGCCAAATCAAAAGTTGGAGAGCTGAAGCGAATGTAACTTTTGTTGTATTTTGTTAGCCTTAGCACTCTTTGCCAAGCTATATTTGTTCTTACTAACCATTCCAATGCAAGCAGCATCATGATGTACCTGCCTGTAGTGTCCCACCAAGCTGGGGATGGCCACGTCTTGAACGTATTGAATACCTCCTGCAGCACACTCTGGCTATCGTAGTACTATCATGGTAGCATCTGAATGAAATCTTGGTTGGTTTAGGACAGCTTTGTTTTTATAAATGTAAAACAAGCCTTGCCAGGCATCGGTTAGAGTTACAGAGCATGATTTAGTCTAACAGAACATACCAGACCTTTACAGAGCATGCTGGGGGCTCACAGAGGAAGGATCCACCGTATGGACCCTACCAGGGCATTAGAGAAAGTGCTTTTCTGCCAGCCCGAGTTTCATGTACACTAAGATCCCTTTACACCACTGTGGCAGCATAAAGAGCTCTTAGCATAAATGAGAATCAGCCCAAGACGTTTTGCTCACTTCAGGCACACAGTGGTTGTTGGGCTAAACCATCTCTTGCTTGAGCTAAGAATCTCCAAAACTCAGAAGGACCAGAATGCTTCCAACTGCTGATCTGCAGCATCTCCTGAGCAGTGAGCCCAGCCAGTGAGAAACATGAAAACTGATTTAGATGGAATGCTCAAAACCCAAATCTTCATTCCACCTGGACTGTAGATATCTTGTTAGGATGCTTCTGTCCACCGAGCAAGGAACTTTGACCTCTGCTAATGTCACGTGCTCTGGTACCTGAAGGTGCAGTGTAGACTGCTGCATGCAGAAGGAATATATCATATACTACGTGTCTGAGCTGGATCCTGTGGTGCCGTACTTCTCTATTTCTTTGTTTCAGACCATGCTGCTAGATGGCTCAGGAAAGTTTAAGTGCGGAGGTGTTCTCATCCATCCCTCCTGGGTTCTAACGGCAGCACACTGCGTTGAGACGAAAGGGAGGTTCAAAGTAAAACTTGGTATGGAAAAAAGACCAGCTCCTGTGTTACCCTCTTTTAACATATTACATTCTAATTCAGGATCCTGAGGCTCGTCCTTTCGGGAGAAGGATGCCAGATTATAGAGGGAGCATATAGAACTGGGTTGGCTAGGAAGCCCATCGGGCCTACCTGAGATTTAAAAAATATGTTGTTAAACCCATCTGATTTCATTTGAGCAGCTAAGAGCCTGACTATGAGCTAAGTGGGCTGATACATTGTGAGGACTCTTGCGTATCTTGGAAGTGAAGGGGAAGTAAAGTTCCCACACTGTAATCTGGGAACTGAGATGGGGGATCCCACATTCTGGAGGAGCTTGGATTGTGTTTCTACTCCCAACCCCTGTGTGCTTGCATCCCAACGGAGGGGCAGTGGGCCTGCACTCAGTGCCCCAGGGCTAATGAGAATGTTGCTGCTTAGGAAGCATCTCTAGATTCCTGAGCCCAAATCTGGAATAGGCCACGAGTACTAGATGTGCAGAGGAGTCTTAATCTAGACCAAGTTGGACATGCATCCACCTTGCAAAACTACCCAGTAGGGTGGTGTACTTGGAAATCTCCGCTCAGGAGAGGGGGGGATTTGAAGTAGCCAGGGTGCTGCAGATTGAAGGCACAGGCAGATCGGTGTGGAGTGCCATGTACAGTACATTGCCATAGCCAGCACTGCTAGCCCTGCACATATACGAAGTATATGAAGCATGGGAAAATGTCCACCAAATTTACCCCTGAATTACCAAACAAAAACTGCCTCTGGAGGAGCATTCTCTACCTATCTGCTCTGACAGCAAAGGGATAATACAGCCTCTGCCTCAGCTGCTTAGTCAGTGAAAATACTTTTTGTGAAGTGTGGTACAGAAGATACAGGTCTGAAGTATCCCACTAAGGGAATCAATGGTGCCACTGCCCCAAAATCTGAGATGCCAGCATGGGCATTAATACCACTATGAGCATCTTTTCTGACCCACCACTCTGATCATGTCTTTGAGCCCCTTCACTGGCTCCCTTTTCTCCATTGCATCAAACGCAATCTTCTTGTCCGTTCCTTTAAGGCTCTTCAGAGTTTGGGCCCTCCCTGCTCATCTGCTGTTGTATCTCATTGTGTAGCCCCTAGCCGCCTCCACTCTGTGCCAGCAGTGCAAACCTCTACCCCCAATTTGTACACTTCTCTCACAAGCCCCTTCACTCTGTCTTCCATGTAGCCCTTTAGGTATGGAACTGTCCTCCTGGAATTGTCCATAAAGTCACTACCCAGGGGTGATGAAGTTTCAAGTGGCCAATGGGTGTGCAGCACAGTGACAATTGTAAAGTCTTAGGTGATCATGGATTTCTTACAATACAAATCCAGCTTCTAGGATGGACTAGTCCAGGAAGTCAGTCCTAATGGCCTTTACATCAGGGAGTTCAATCAATCAGCCACTAAACACACGTCAAAGAACTTGTACAAGCATATTGCTTTTGCTGTGTTATAGGCATGTTCCCCCCCAACTTTTATGCTGGGTCCCATGAAAGGATCCCCCCGAGAAATTCTCTCCAGCTGTACAATTCCCATTATAATATGGACACTCTAGAGCAACACTGAAGAGTTTCAGTGTCTTCATTCTGTTGATATATTTATGCAGTGCTCCATAATATGTGCACGATACTTTATAGGCAAATCAAAAGATGATGTCCCTGCCCTTTGGAGCAAGGAGTGGGAGGCCAGTTAAGTATAACCCTGTTAAGATAGAGCAGGGTAACTTGAGCAAACTCATATTTTAAGAAAACAAGGACAAATCTGAGCGCTCAATGTATTTTAGTCCTAATGTGGTTTGATGCAGGGGGTGGGGCTGGAGGTCCAGGAGCCCAGTAACATCTCTCATCTCCTTCCTCATTGCTCTTTCAGGGGAATACCATCGTCTGCGGAATGAGGAAACGGAGAAAACCATTGTGGTTGACAAGCTAGTGAGCCATGAAAACTACAGCAAGGAGACCTCCGATAATGACATAGCCATGCTGCATCTGGCTCAGCCCATGATTTTCAACAAATTTGTGCTCCCTGTTTGTCTTCCCACCAAGAAACTGGCAGAGCAGGAGCTGACAGCGAATGGGAAGCAGATGGTGGTGACTGGCTGGGGGAGCAAAAGTGGTGACTCCTCGAATTACTCTACTGTTCTGAGTTACATCAAAATCCCCATAGTCCCACAGAGTGAGTGTGGCCAAGCCATGAGGCATGACATCTCTGAAAACATGCTGTGTGCAGGGATTATTGGAGACAAGCAGGATGCCTGTGGTGGGGACAGTGGAGGCCCCATGATCACTAAGTTCAAGAACACTTGGTTCCTAGTGGGACTGGTGAGCTGGGGAGAAGGTTGTGGGAAACTGGAGAACTTTGGAGTCTACACCAAAGTCAGCCAATACCTGGAGTGGATCCACCAGCAAATTAAAACAATGGACGTCTCATCTAAGGGCTGATTCTCATTAAGAGGAATTGGGACCACTGTGGCCATATGCTAGTGACAATACACAGTACAATGTGCTGTCATGTCTTCTGGCATTAAAGCTAGAGTATATAAAGCAAGACTATGTTAACTGTGTGCACTCTTTTCCTTGCTATGTTCCCCTTCTTAGGTAGTTATTTATTTGTAGGGGCACCAGTTGTGACTTAGGGCCCCAGTGTGCTAAGTATTATACAATTACGTGACAAAAAGATGGGACCTGACCCAAAGAACTTGCAATCTAAATATGAGACAAAATATATGATGTTATGCACCAGCCTGTAATTGACTTATCTAGTCACCTGAGCTGTTTGGGGGCTGAGGTGCAAGTTGAACAGTCCAGATGAACATAACAGTAGTTCACATTAAAGCAGTATAAGACTAAGGTGTTCAAGGCAGCATAGGGAAACTGGGGAACTGACTCCTATTAGGCTGGGCACCTAACCCCCTTGGGTTAGTTTTGAAAATCCCTAAATGTTACGTTCCTAAAGTGTTTTCTTAAAATTAAAGTTTAAGTGGGAATTTGTTTTTTTCATATGCCAGGTTAAGGGGAAATTATTTCAGTTTTAAAAGGCAAGATTTAAAAAGGTACTGTCTCACTAGGGAAACAGTAAACGATATCATAGATCACTCTATCATCGTTAACCCGGGTTACTGTTTCAGCCGTGCGTGGCACATTTACTAGTTATTCACAATTTTCAGCTTGCTCCCTCATGGTCAATCCAGTCTTTCAGCTCCGTGCTGCCATTATAACACTGCTGCATCCACTCGCTTCTCCATGTCTTCTCCCAGTGTTCACAGTTCATGAGCTAAGTGAGACTTCCCTTCCAATTTAGTTACTTGCAAATTCAGGCCATGATGCCGCTCCCATTGAAGCCAATTGATGTTTTGCTGGTGACTCTAAAAGGAGCAGGAGAAGAGCTTTAATTCCTAACTTTTACAACACATCCAGATGAATGATGCACATGTGATTCCCTTGTCTCGCAATTATTGGACAAAACCACGTATATTTTGTTAATGTCCCTTAATTGGTGTAGAGATTGCAACCAGTTCTGTTACTTTATTTACAGATCTGTGTAATCAGCAAGCATCAGTGGTTTCCCCAGGAATTGAAATTAGGGGGGGTGTCCAAATTTACAGGGGGGGTGTCAGGACCGGTGAGATATATAAAAGAGATATGAATAAAGTAAATGTTTTGTTAGGATAATGCAAATTTAACACAAGGATAATGCAAGTTACACCAAAACACATAACAGGTCTAGATTTCTAAAAATATATATATATATTTTAAAAATATGTATTTAATTTAAATTTACTTTTGAAAAGTAAGCCATCATGGGATAAGAGGGAAGTCCTCTCATGGATCAGTAACTGGTTAAAAGATGGGAAACAAAGGGTAGGAATAAATTATCCGTTTTCAGAATGGAGAGAGATAAATAGTGGTATCCCTGAGGGGTCGGTACTGGGACCATTACTGTTCAACATATTCATAAATGAGCTGGAAAAATGGGTAAGCAGTGAGGTGGCAAAATTTGCAGATGATACAAAACTATTTAAGATAGTTAAGTCCCAGACAGACTGCGAAGAGTTACAAAGGGATCTCACAAAACTGGGTGACTGGGCAACAAAAATGGCAGATGAAATTCAATGTTGATAAATGTAGGGTTACCATTCGTCCGGATTCCCCCGGACATGTTCGGCTTTTTGAGCTAAAAATAGCGTCCGGGGGGAATTTGTAAATGTCCGGACTTCCCCCCATGCAGAGCGCACACGGCTAACAGGGCAGCCAGCCGGATAGTGCCACTTACATGGGGCTCTGACAGCCAGAGAGAGCCTCTCCTCCTCTCCCCTGCAGCAGAGATCACTTCCTCCCTCCCTCCCTGCATTTGCAGATCGCCTCTGGCAGTCTGGAGCTTCTCCCCCACTGCTGCCCAGCGTGCCAGGATGAACGGCTCAGGCCGTTCCTGAGCAAGCTCACAGAGACATTAGGTGAAGGCCAACAAAAAGGGAGCCAGGGGGTCGGAGAAGGGGCAGGGAGGTTCTGGAGGGGGCAGTCAAGAGAACGGGGGGGGGTGTCGGGAGTTCGGGGGGGCTTTCTGGGGGTGGGGGTGTGGATAAGGTTTTGGGCAGTCAGGGTACAGGGTCCTGGGGGGCATTTTGGGGGAGGTCTTAGGAGGGGGCAGTTAGGGGACAAGGAACAGGGAGGCTTAGGTAGGGGGTGGGGTTCTGGAGGGCAGTTAGGAGTAGGGGTCCCAGGAGGGGGCAGTCAGGGGACAAGGAGCGGGGGGAGGGTTGGGGGTTCTGAGAGGGGGAAGTGGGAGGGATAGGGGCGGGGCTAGGGCAGGACGGGGGCGGGACTAGGGCGGGGCGCCTCCCGTCCTCTTTTTTGCTTGCTGAAATATGGTAACCCTAATAAATGCAAAGTAATGCACATTGGAAAACAATCTCAACTATACATACAAAATGAAGGAGTTTGAATTAGCTGTTAACACTCAAGAAAGAGATCTTGGAGTCATTGTGGATAGTTCTCTGAAAACATCCACTCAATGTGTAGCGGCAGTCAATGATTCCCAACATTCTGTTTTCTTTTTTTAAAAAGAACAGGAGTACTTGTGGCACTTTAGAGACTAACAAATTTATTTGAGCATAAGCTTTCATGGGCTACAGCCCACTTCATTGGATGTAGCCCACGAAAGCTTATGCTCAAATAAATTTGTTAGTCTCTAAGGTGCTACAAGTACTCCTGTTCTTTTTGCGGATACAGACTAACACGGCTACTACTCTGAAACCTTTGCTTTTTTAAGAAAGGGATAGATAATAAGACAGAAAATATCATATTGCCTCTATATAAATCCGTGGTATGTGCACACCTTGAATACTGTGTGCAGATCTGGTCACCCATCCCGAAAAAGATATATTGGAAATGGAAAAGGTACAGAGATGGGCAACTAAAACGATTAGGGGTATGAAACAGGAGGAAAAATTATAATGACTGGAAATTTTCAGCTTAGAAAAGAGACGACTAAGGGGGGATATGATAGAGGTCTATAAAATCTTGACTGGTGTGAAGAAAGTGAATAAGGAAATATTATTTAATCCTTCACATAACACAAGAACTAGCAGTCACCCAATGAAATTAATAGACAGCAGGTTTAAAAAAAAAAAAAAGGAAGTACTTCTTCACACAACATAAAGTCAAGCCATGGAACTCTTTGCCAGGGGATGCTGTGAAGACCAAAACTATAACAGGATTAAAAAATAACTAGATAAATTCCTGGAGACTAGGTCCATCAGTGACTATTAGCCAGGATGGGGAAGGATGCAACACCCATGCTCTGAGTGTCCCTAGCCTGTTTGCCAGAAGCTGGGAATGGGCAACAGGGGATGGATCACTTGATGATTACCTGTTCTGTTCATTCCCTCTGAAGCACATGGTCTTGACCATTGTTGGAAGACAGGATACTGGGCTATATGGACCATTGGTCTGATCCAGTATGACCATTCTTATGTAAAAATTAATTATAATAATAAAAATGTTTAGTACAGAAACTCCCCAACATAATGACTTCTCAAGATAGCAACAATGTGAGATAACAACCTTGGCAAATAATGCATTTTAAAAATCTTGGCCTCCTAGGAAACATATTTATATAAGTTTCCATTCCCAGTCACAAATCGAGCATCCTGGAGCACAGTCACTAAAATATAGTCCAACAAACAAATGTTTTTTTAACATTCCCCTCACTTTTCCCTCCACTGCACCCCACTCACTGGGGTTGTCCTTGGTCAGTGGAGACTCAGAGTTCAGAGGTGCTTTCACGTGAGTACACCTCCCAGGTGGGGGGCAAGAAGGCATCTTGCTCATTCCTTCAGCTGCTCACTGTTCACTCTGGCCACTGCTGTTCGTTGTGCCACCGTTCACTGCACCACTCTGTTGCCAATGGCCCTACACAGTCACCTTCTGCTGCCACCTGCCACTGTGACCTCTGCGAGTTGGTCTCTTGAGGTTCCACCCAGCTCTCAGTGATTTCAGCTGAGCTCTCAGTGGGGGAACCTTGCTGCTAGTGCAGTCTGGGCTGTCTTTTACACAAAAACACTGTCGCCACAGGAACACTGTGCCCACAGCAGGACTAAGCACTTAGACCTGATTATCAGGGATTTCAGCTGCAGTGGTCACTTAACAGAACAAAAGACTATCTATGGAGCCTAATCAGTTCTGTCTTTAAACAGCAGAAAGAGACAGATCCCCACCTTCCCTCTTGATGCCCTCAATCAGCACAGGCTAAGTACAATTCTACTGCCCTTTACTCATACAATAAGAACAACATTTAATCCCCCCACCACCCCACCCCGCATTCAAGTGATTTGTAACCCAATCCCAGCCAAAATCTATCACTTGGGCAACGCAGCTCTGTTTGCTGGATACCTAGATAGATTAGGTATGAATGTAAATACAATCTGATCCTGAAGCCTTTCCCACCAGCCCCAGCTCATCACTAGCTGTCAGGGATAGCTCATTTAAACTGTGCTTACAAATCATCATTTGAAATTATTAGGTTGGCCAACATCACCGAAATGAATGCACTGACATTGTCATAAAAAACAACAGCTGTATAAGGAAGCTAGTCTATGTTCATACTTTTCAAATCTATTATACTTTCAGATACACGTATTTTATCATACATTGTATATACTTTTAAAGTGTGTATTAATGTTTCAATTTCAATTCAAATTTCCAAACAGTCACTAAATTGGCATGTTTCAGAGTAGCAGTTGTGTTAGTCTGTATCCGCAAAAAGAACCAGGAGTACTTGTGGCACCTTAGAGACTAACAAATGTATTTGAGCATAAGCTTTCATGGGCCCACTTCAACGAATGCATAGAATGGAACATATAGTGAGGAGATATATATACATACAGAAAACATGAAAAGGTGGGAGTTGCCCAACCAACTCTAAGAGGCTAATTAATTAAGATGCGCTACTGTCAGCAGGAGAAAAAAAACTTTTGTAGTGATAATCAAGATAGCCCATTTAAGTTTGACAAGAAGCTGTGAGGATACGTAACATGGGGAAATAGATTCAATGTGTGTAATGGCTCAGCCATTTCCAGTCTCTAGTTAAGCCTAAGTTGATTGTATCTAGTTTGCATATTAATTCAAGTTCAGCAGTTTCTAGTTGGAGTCTGTTTTTGAAGCTTTTCCGTTGCAAAATTGCCACCTTTAAATCTGTTACTGAATGGCCAGAGAGGTTGAAGTGTTCTCCTACTGGCTTTTGAATGTTATGATTCCTGATGTCTGATTTGTGTCCATTTATTCTTTTGGTAAAGACTGTCCGGTTTGGCCAATGTACATGGCAGAGGGGCATTGCTGGCACATGATGGCATATAGCATATTGGTAGATGTGCAGGTGAACGAGCCCCTTATGGTGTGGCTGATGCGATTGGGTCCTATTATGGTGTCACTTGAATAGATATGTGGACAGAGTTGGCATCGGGCTTCGTTGCAAGGATAGGTTTGGGTCAGTGTTTTTGTTCTGTGGTGTGTGGTTGCTGGTGAGTATTTGCTTCAAGTTGGGGGGTTGTCTGTAAGCGAGGACAGGCCTGTCTCCCAAGATCTGTGAGAGTGCGGGATCTTCTTTCAGGATAAGTTGTAGATCTCTGATGATGCGCTGGAGAGGTTTTAGGTGGGGGCTGAAGGTGACAGCTAGTGGCGTTCTGTTATTTTCTATGTTGGGCCTGTCTTGTAGTAGGTGACTTCTGGTACTCTTCTGGCTCTGTCAATCTGTTTTTTCACTTCAGCAGGTGGGTATTGTAGTTTTAAGAATGCTTGATAGAGATCTTGTAGGTGCTTGTCTCTATCTGAGGGATTGGAGCAAATGCGGTTATATCTTAGAGCTTGGCTGTAGACAATGGATCGTGTGTTGTGTCCTGGATGGAAACTGGAGGCATGTAGGTAAGTGTAGCGGTCAGTAGGTTTCCGGTATAGGGTGGTATTTATGTGACCATCGCTTATTAGCACAGTAGTGTCCAGGAAATGGACCGCTTGTGTGGATTGGTCTAGGCTGAGGTTGATGGTGGGATGGAAATTGTTGAAATCATGGTGGAATTACTCAAGGGCTTCTTTTCCATGGGTCCAGATGATGAAGATGTCATCAATGTAGCGCAAGTAGAGTAGGGGCATTAGGGGATGAGACTAAGGAAGCGTTGTTCTAAGTCAGCCATAAAAATGTTGGCTACTATGGGGCCATGCGGGTACCCATAGCAGTGCCGCTGACTTAAAGGTATATATTGTCCCCAAATGTGAAATAGTTGTGGGTGAGGACAAAGTCGCAAAGTTCAGCCACCAGGTTTGGCATGTAACTAGTTCACAAAACTATGGGGGGGGGGGTGTAGGGAAATCACTAGTAAGCATCACAAGATTGACTCATAGTCAAACTAAAATTAAACATAATCACATTTTATAGGCTTTGCCTTCATCCCTAAACCTAGTAAAATAAATGTTACTGCAGAGAGTAAAGATTAGCCTTCAAGAAATCAAACAATTCAGGCACCGTGGTAAATGATGATAGCATCTCACCCACCCTTCCCAGCTTGGATCAGGGAACATGGTGATCCAGTTGTAACGCACATGTGCAAATACTTGTAAGAAATCTAATCCCCATTCAGCAATGCACTTTTTTTAATGAATGTAAGTAGTCGCATTGATTTCAGTGGGACTACTCACATGCTTAAAGTTATGCTTTAATGTGCTTAAATGCTTTCATGTGCTTAAATGCTGAAGCAGGTCCAGTGGAACGCTAGAGAAGGGCAAATGCTTGGTGCTGTCCTGGACTCCTCTGAAACACACTTGCTCTTTTCACAGTGTGTTTCATTTGGGAGTAGAATTAAGGCAGAGGGAGTAACCAAGGATATTAATGCAGGATTATGTTTCTTGATAGGGAAGCATGTGCAGGAAATTGAACCCCAGGGACCTTTGCACCTGAGCGAATTGGGGCTGCTACCTACTGAGCCTGAAGGAAGGATCTGTCTCGTCTATTAGTAATAACCTTGTCAAAGCTTCTAAGCCAAGGTTCCAACTAGAGGCAGCAAACATGAATAGCCATTATTATCACAGGGCAACATTTGCCTTCCAGCAAATGGCTCATCTGAATCCTTCTACCCACACACGAATCTGAGGGTCACCCATTGCAGCAGATATTTACAGAGCTCAAAGTTTCATGGGTCATTCAAACCAGGTGATACCAATGCACCACCAAAAGACAGGATTTCAGAAGCCCTCCCACAAAAGCATAAATGATACAATCAAAACCCTCCCCAAGAAGCACGCTGCAGGAAAACAGCCTTTAGTACAGGATTTAAAGATGGAACAAAACATTTTTGCTTTAGAGTGCAGGTTGGCTCCATGGACTCAAAAGAGCTTTGCTTCCTCTGTCAATATTTGTGATAGGTTAATGATCAACCTCTAGGCCCTCATCTCTGTCTTTGGTGTTCATCCAAATATTACTTCTAGTGCCCTAAAACGGTAAGTGTTTATAATTACAGTGCTTTCAAAATGTGAATGTATTCTGGGCCCTGGCTTTTAGAAGGGGCTGTCGGTGTCCCAAAACAGTCTGCACTGACCCGCTCGCAAGGTTCCCTAGTGTTTGATGACTGTGTGAAGAGATCCCATCGTTCCCTCTCAGAACCCTTACTGGCAGGTGTGTGTTGCTGTCCTGTGGACTTGCATTGGCGGGTGGCTCACTGTGTAAA
Source organism: Malaclemys terrapin pileata (assembly GCF_027887155.1). Taxonomy (NCBI): domain Eukaryota; kingdom Metazoa; phylum Chordata; order Testudines; family Emydidae; genus Malaclemys; species Malaclemys terrapin. Next base: position 57,932,462 of record NC_071513.1, read on the forward strand.
AGTCTAGCATTTGGATCTCACTTGACAAGCCCATCAGGAGCTCAACAGCAGCTAATAGACACCAGACTCGACTAGCCAATGTGTAAGCCAGATCTGGGTGTGAGGTTCTCCATAGACTTTAAACGGGGCTGTCAGAACTGGTTTCTGCTCAGTTTGGGTCTGATCCAAAGCCCGTTGAAGTCAATCAGTGTCTTTCCATGGACTTGGCTCAGGCTCTTTATCCTCTGCAACTTCCCTGGGTTCTGTCAGTTTGCACACTTTGCCTTGTGAGCGGAGCATTTGGGTTCCTATTACAATGTGCATCGTCAGTCACTTGGAGAGAGAATACAAATGGAGTCAGATGACTAAGACTAACAAAACCTAGTTTTTCTCTGTATTGCCTCCTCCTTTTTTCCCTTGAGTCCATTTTCCCTCTCTCTCTCTCTTTCACTATGTGTTGATCTCTGCTTGTTTTTGTCCAGGATCTGTCTACTTCATTCTCCTTTTCTCCCAGCAGGGGACCATCTGTAAACCAGAAGATTCTGCATGGCCACGAAAATGGCTAGAGGTTCCTTACTTGTGACATTTCTCTTACTAATGTGTTTCATCTACAGCAGCTGGTCAGTTTCATTTTCAGGTAGGGACTTCTGACCTACATTTTAACTTCACTTTCTCACACCGAGAGCCTGCATTTAAAATTACACTGCACCCATTTTCTGAGCACAGCGTCTTGAAGATTCAGCTGGTGAGAGGCACTTCCTGAAATGCACAGGAGAAAAATGAGAATTCATTCATAGTTATTAATGAACTCACCATATCTGGGCTTCCTACTTGAGGCCCAGTAACCTCCTTGTGATGCTGGACTTATAGGATCCAATGAGTTGTGCACAGTGAGGCACCTAAATCTGTGTTTTAGGAACCTGTGGTGATCTAATACTACTACTTTCCTGTTCTGTAGTGCTTTTCCTACATAGCCCACAAAGCGCTTCACAAAGGCAGGTATCATTAACCCCATTTTGTAGAGCTGTAATGAGAAATGAAGTGACCTGCCAAAATACACAAGTCAGCTGGGAACAGAACTCAGGTCTCCTGACTCTCAGCCCAGTGCACTATCCCCTGGACCCCACAGTGCCTCCTGACAAGGGACCCAATCCTGCAACTGGAATGACAAAGGAAACAAAAAGCCTCATGCATCTGATTGCAGGATCAGAGCATATATCAGCATTTAAATTCTTCAAATTGTATTTAAGTGGCTCACTTCAGGCAGCCAGGTTGAAAATTTAGCCCAGAGAGACTCCCAGCTGAGACAAGCTTTGGAGAGCTCCTCCTGGCTCAGTGAGCGGGAAGTTCCCTTTCACTCATCCAGTGAAGCTGCTGATTACGATTCCTATGGTTTTTGGGGTTTCTTTTAAGATGAGCTAATAATAACAATCTAATTTCTTTCATTGGGTTCCGGGATCCCAGGGCTAGTAATTTACTGACTCAGGAATTGCAGTATTGTCTCACACAGCAGAGGTGCAGTGATACAATTGCTTAACTATAGGAGACTAAAAACTGCTTAACAACCTCTGATATTGGTCCCCCATTTCTCCAGGGCCACTGTTCAACAGGAGAGTGACAACAGTCCCTGTGAAATTCAGATATGCCAAACCAAACATTTGACATGCAATTGACAATCCCTACAGAATGTTTTAGCCAAAATGGGAGAGAGTGATGTCACTGCCCAAGCAAAGGATAGGTGGGGAACTTTTCACAATGCTGCATGAAGCTAAGTGGTAGCAGTTTTCTTTTAGGGTGTTATCTATAGGCACTGATGTTCTCACAAAGGTGATTGTAAGCAATAGCTAAGCAGATGGAGGTGACGTATTGTAGACTTTCCTCCACTGCTATGTTCTATCAGAAGCTTTTTTTTTTTGTCCGAAGTTGCTTTACACTGGAAGAAATATTCTGCCAAAAAGCATTATAACAGGGGAAAATGGGTATGCTTTATTGAGATATATATTCGGGGTGTTCTCTTTCATTTCTACTGAGTTTTTCTTGTCCTGGGTTTTGGCTTCATCTCTGAGGTGACACAGTAGAGAGACTGAACGTTCTGTTTTTATATTTTGGACATAAAATATTTAGATAAGTTTTATTTATTTCATTTGGACACAGTAAGTTCTTGATTAACTGAGACCTGCCGAACACTATGCCTGGTCATTAGCACAAATAAATGAACTTTAACCCAACCTCATGAATTTTGAGGCTGGGTCCTTTTAAATGAAGTATTCTTTTAATCCACTGAAATACTAGTCAGCTGCTCACCGCCTAGTGGAATATTGACTCTTTGTCGGGGCATAGACAAACTGAGTAAAGTTGTCCTTAAGTCTGTTTTGATTTTTTGAAAGTTGTCTCCTCCACTGTGTTATTTAGCCAAGTTAAAGCATAAATGACTCATTTCTATCCTAAAGATGAAGCTTTGGCTTCCTGTGACAGCATTAATGGTCGGATCCAATTTTGTTTTCCTAGTGTTTGTGAGAAAAGAAGAAGCACACCAGGTGCTGAAGATCCGTAAACGCGCTAACCAGTTCCTGGAGGAAATTCACCCAGGGAACTTGGAGAGAGAATGCACTGAGGAAACATGCTCCTTCGAGGAGGCAAAGGAGATTTTCCAATCGCAGGAGAAAACGGTGAGGCATTTCATTTCAGAAAAAGCAGCAAGCAATAGCTGATCAGTTGGGAGTGTTCTCACCCAGGATTTCTATTGATATGATTAGGGCTCTGGGTTTGTCAAGGAGGTCACAGAAGTTACGGATTCTCTGACTTTCCACAACCTCCATGACTTCTGCAGCGGACGGTGTGATTGACCCAAGGGCCGTCCAAGCAGCTAGCTCTGGGACCAGCTGCTCAGGTGGGCCCGGGGACAGCCACACCAGCTGCTGCTGCAGCGGCTCCACAGCCAGCCGCTTGGGCGGCCCCCCAGCCAGACGCCCCAGAGCCGCTGCTGGAGTGGCCCCGGGGCCAGCCGCACCGGCCACTGCTTGGGCGGCCACAGGCAGCTGGCCCCAGAGAACGCCCAAACAGCGGCCGGTGCGGCTGGCCCCAGGGGCCGCCCGAGCAGCAGTCCTTGGGGCGGCTGGAGCAGCCACTGTCCGGAACCCCTGGCATCTGTCCTGGAGCGGCCAGAGCAGCTGCTGCTCAGCAGACCCCGGCAGCTGGTGCCGCTGCCCCCCCCTTGGCAGTGGCCCCCAGGGCACCCCTCCCCCCAGTAGTGGCCCCCCCAAAGATTTAGTCAGGGGTATTTCTAGTATGTCATGGACAGGTCACAGGCCATGAATTTTTGTTTATTGCCTGTGACCTGTCCATGACTTTTATTAGAAATACCCATGACTAAATCGTAGCCTTAGATATGATTAGGGCTCTACCAAATTCACAGTCCATTTTGGTCAATTTTACGGTCATAGGATTTTAAAAATCATAAATTTCATGATTTCAGCTATCTTAATCTGAAATTTCACAGTGTTGTAATTTGTAGGGGTCCTAACCCATAAAGGAGTTGTGGGGGGGTTGCAAGGTTATTGTAGGGGTGGGTTGTGGTATTGCTACTATTACTTCTGTGCTGCTGCTCTCAGCAGCGCTGCCTTCAGAGCTGAGCAGCTGGAGAACATCGGCTGCTCCTGGAGCGGCTCTGCAGCCAGTCGCTTGGGCGGCCCCCAAGTCAGACGCCAGCAGCAACGCAGAAGTAAGGATGTATGGTCTGGTATTGCCACCCTTACTTCTGCGCTACTGCCTGCAGAGCTGGGCCCTCAGTCAGCAGCCGCCACTCTCCAGCTGCCCAGCTCTGAAGGCAGCACAGAAGTAAGGGTGGCAATACCATGACCCCTGCTAAAATAACCTTGTGACCCCCCCTGCAACTCCTTTTTGGGTCAGGAACCCCAATTTGAGAAATGCCAGTCTCCCACGTGAAATCTGTGTAGTATAAGGTAAAAGCACACAAAAGACCAGATTTCACGATGGGAGACCAGATTTCACGGTCTGTGACACGTTTTTCATGGCTGTGAATTTGGTTGGGCCCTACATATGATAAACCGCAAGGCCAAAGGCCACCAGAATGCCAATGATAGAAAAAAATTATAATTTTGATCATTATTATTAGCTAATTCCAAAAATGTAATTAAGCATAAAACAAACAACCCAGAAATTATGTAACCTTAACAAAAGAGCACAGACAGGCTATGATGTCCTATTCCCCCATTTCTAAGGAACATGAGTTTTTACTCCAGGTTTCTGATGAATTGCAAAGCATCAAATAAGGTGCCAAGAAAGCTGGTTGAATAATTCAGTGCTACTGAAGCATGCCATGAAGGAAATCAAGATTTTCAAAGGCAACGGGTGATTTTTTGGCTGTCCCACTTGAGACATGTCGAAGGGCGATTCTCAGTGGGTAGATGTGGAGCACTGTCAGGACATTGGGTCCCTTTAAAGTGCCTGAGGTTGGGTACCCAAAACTACTAATCAACTTTGAAAATCTTGGCCAATGTCAATACTGTCCTTGCTGATTCTGGAGATCCCACGAGCTTACTTCAGTTGCGGGGATTGGGGACCCCTCACCACCCCAGATATAGGAAACAATATAAAGGAGGTACAGGATCTGTCAAGACCGGAGTTGGGCAAGCTTAGCACTTAACAAAGAGAAGTACAATTATCTACAACCAGCTGATTGGGTGGTTACCTGTTAAACTCTTTAATAGAATCTTATTTGAGAGCCCCAGATGATAAATTAAGAGGCTAAAAGATCAGAAGTTTCAGTCTCTGAACATAGGAATTAGGATTCTTGGCTACTGGCAAGTTAAAAAAGGAAAATCTTTGGGGAAATCCTTATGCCTTTCCATGTTGTATTTTCCAAAGCAAAAGCAAGAAAAATAATCTGTCACTCGCTACCTGGTTCGCTACTAGTTTAACCAGTTAACTGTCACTTTGGCCCAGTGATTAACTGGCTAGCGAAAGAGGCGCTCTCAGCAGCTAAGGGTGAACCCACAGCCACAATATAGATTAGTTAAGGAAAAAATGCTACAGGGACCATTATTTCCTATTTCCTATAGTCAGTAGATAATGTGTCTTGCCCTATTAACTAATGTTTTCCTCTCTTGTGATTATTTCTTGCAGATGGAGTTTTGGTTTGTTTACAAAGGTAGGAGCTGGGGAGATTTTCTTATGCTGTTGTTGGTTGCCACGAGGCAGTGTGGAGAGAAGACCCAGACAGAATACATGTCAGCTTCCTTGTGCCAGGCCTTTGCTAAATCACAGAACTGTATGTGATGTGACAAGGTAGCACAATGTGCGTCTCTTCTTCCAAACAGATTTAAATCCCTGCAAAGAAAATCCCTGTAAGAACGGTGGCGTCTGCAAACTGAAACACTACGATTATTTCTGTATCTGTCCCCCACTGTTCGGAGGAAAGCAGTGTGAAATAGGTGAGTGTGGAAATGCACACAGGCATTCTCTTGAAGAAAGGTTAAAGGCTGAAATTCACCCTAGGCACTTATGCTGGCTGTCTGAGCAGGGCTGAATTTCACCTATAAAGAAGACATTATTATTAACTCCACTGGTCTGATTGAGACACAGCTCCTCCAGTGCCCTAATACCACAGAAACATATACTGTGATCACAGAGCTGCATGGATTGGGGCTCCATTATCTTAGTAATCAGCTTCATCAAATGTATCATCAAATGCCCATGAGGGCAGGGAACTGGACTCGACCTCTCGAGGTCCCTTCCAGTACTAGAGTCTATGAATCTGTGAATCAGACACGCTAGCCAACACTCAGTGTGCAATACAAACACGGAGAAACCATATGTGCTAAGTTCATGGTAAGTGAACCATTCTAGAACAAAATGGTGGCACTATTCCCTTTTAAAAAAAAAGAACAGGAGTACTTGTGGCACCTTAGAGACTAACAACAAGTACTCCTGTTCTTCTTTTTGCGGATACAGACTAACACGGCTGTTACTCTGAAACCTTTAAAAAAAAACAAACTTCTGATTCCTTCCCCTCTGAAACACCATCTACAGTCTGCAAGAAAGAACACGGCAGGAAATTACTACCCAGAATAACTAGAAGTGGGAACTAAGAAAAATTACAAGTGACTCTTTCTTTGTCCATAATGATCTCCCCAGTGAAGTTTCATTCACTTATGTTTGCCAAATGCATCTCATTACAGCAATGTTGCTATTATTTATTATCTTTTCAAGTGCACCAATATGTTCAGCACCTCCCAGAAACAAGTGAAGGAATCTTCGCTACCCCCAGGCGCTTACAGACTAACTGCAGAAGGGAGATAGATAGTACTGTAAGCTCTTCAGGGCAGGGCCGGATTAACTCACCTAGGGCTATTAGATTTTGTGGGGCTGCTGGGGTGTTGGAGTGAGAGAGTGGGCTCAGGGCTGGGGCAGGGGATTGGGCTGCTGGAGGGGGTGCAGCTCCAGATGGGGCAGTTGGGCTCTGGGGTGGGGCCAAGGATGGGACGGGGTTGGGATGCAGGAGGGAGTGCGGGGTGCAGCCTCTGGCTGGGAGGCACTTACTTCAGGTGGCTCCTGGTCGGCGGTGCAGCAGGGCTAAGGCAGTATCCATGCCTGCCCTGGCTCCGCGTTGCTCTGCTCCCTGAGGTGGCCGGCATGTCCGGCCCCTAGGCAGAGGGGCCAGGCTGCTCTGCGCCAATGAGAGCTGTGGAGCTGGTGCTGGGGGCAGCATGCAGAGATTCCCTGAATGCTCTTCACCTAGGGGCCACAGGGGCACCTTGGCGAGCTGGTGCTTGTGGCTTCAGCCTTGGGGGGTGCACCGAGGCTCAGGGACTGGTGTCCAGCCCACAGCACAGAGACTTGCCGTGAGCCAGATGAAAAGATGAAAGATTTATGTCAAAGTCACATAAATCTTGGCCATTCAGTTAAATTGTGGGATGTGGTTTTACTTCTGGCCTCCAAAGCAGTAGATCAAATAGCATAGAGATGTATTTCTTCTCTGCCATTGGCTCCATTTGTTTGTTACAACCCTGCTGCTGAGAAACTGATATGCTACTGGGCCCTTTCCTAACAATAAGCAAAATGATTCAATGTCTTTCCCCTGCAGAGAAGTTTGAATGCTGGTACAAGAACGGCGGCTGCTGGCAGTATTGCCAAGACACCGCACACTCCCTTCGTGTGGTGTGCTCCTGTGCGGAGGGTTATGCCCTGGGTGATGATGGAAAGAGGTGTACGCAATCAGGTAATGGCTCTGGGACTCTGGGTTACTTAGAGTGAAGAGCAGGACAGGTTTACAGCCACTGCCCTTCCCTCTTCATTGGGTTGCCCACTTGCCCTTGGACTGTCACATGCACCAATGAATCTATGGGAAAAACTGGTTGCTGTGATGTAGAATTGAAGTATACTCATTTACCAATGGAAACACCAGCAAGCCTGGAAAATCTGGCTTTTTCTCCACTGTGTTTATTCCACTCCCTTTACTGAAGGCAAACTCTGATCTCGAAGCCCAAATATCCCTCTAGGACTTTCAGGCTCTGCCAACATTATTTCAGCAGGGAGGAATTCCTGGGCAAAGGAAAAGGAGATTACTCCACACTGTGTAGTGCAGGGAGTACACTGCTGACTCGGTGACCAGACAGGGAGCCTGGGGAGGTACCAGACACAGCTGCTCACAGTACAATGAGTAAAAGCACTTGGCATGAGTAACAGGGTTCCTAGAGCCTAGGAACCAGTGGAGGCAATGTGTTTGATCTATCAGGAGTTGATACCCATTGTACGTCTCTTCACTTGCATTTGGATGATGGGAAGGATTAATGGGTGGTCAATGGTTCATCTTCAGACAGCTGAAGTGGAGCAGAATTAGTTTAGGGATCAAAACTTGACACTTAAACCCAAAGGCTGTTTTTCTTATTTTTCAGCTCAGTTTCCCTGTGGGCTGATTAAAAGATCCATGCGTGCTTTGGAGGAAGTTGCCCCTGGGCTCAATGGGATGGCAGAGGGGGGAGCCCCCAGGCTCAACGGGAAGGTGAAGAGGGGTGCCCCCGGGCTCAATGAGTCGGTGGAGGAGGGCGCCCCTGGGCTCAATGAGTCGGTGGAAGGGGGCACTCCTGGGTTCAATGAGTCAGTGGAGGGGGGCGCCCTCGGGCTCAACTGTATGGCAGAGGGGGGCACCGCCCCTGGGCTCAATGAGTCAGCAGACAGGGGCACCCCTGGGCTCAGTGAGTCAGTGGAGGGGGGCGCCCTCGGGCTCAATGAGTCAGCGGAGAGGGGTTCTGGCCCTGGGCTCAATGAGTCAGCAGAGGGGGAGACCCCCAGGCTCAATGGGTCAGCAGAGGGGGAGACCCTCAGGCTCAATGGGTCAGCAGAGGGTGGCACCCCTGGGCTCAACTGGATGGCAGAGAGAGGCACCCCAAAACTCAATGAAACAGCAGAGGGGCGCGCCCCTGCGCTCAGTGGGATGGCAGAGGGGGGCACCCCTGGGCTCAATGGGTCGGTGGAGGGGGGCGACCCTGAACTCAATACGTCAGCAGAGGGGCAGAATGTGCACGACGGCCTCAATCAGACCGAAGCTGAAGGAAATCTGACAGATGGAGATCTACATAGCTGGACAAATGTCTACCAAACTGCAGAGTATGATGATACCAGGATCACTGGGGGATCTTTCTGCCGTCGTGGCCACTGTCCCTGGCAGGTAACATTTCTCTTGCATATTGAGTCACGAACACGGCATCTCCTTCCCTTATCACTGCTCACTCTGTGCCACAGCCAGGACCTCATTAAGGTATTGCCAAGTATCCCTGTTCAGGGCCAAACAGAACCACGTAGATCCTCAGTGTATCTCTGAAGCTTCTTTTTTGGTGGCCCACACTGTAGTTACAGTAACTCCTCACTTAACATTGTAGTTGTGTTCCTGAAAAATGCAACTTTATGTGAAACGATGTTAAGCAAATCCAATTTCCCCATAAGAACTAATGTAAATGTGGGGGGCGGTTTAAGTTCCAGGGAAAAAATTTTCACCAGACAAAAGACATTATATACATATGCAATATAAGTTTTAAACAAACAGTTTAATATTGTACACAGCAATGAATGATTGTGAAGCTTGGTTGGGGTGGTGGAGTAAGAGGGTGGGATATTTCTCAGGGAATGCCTTGCTGCTGAATGATGAACTAGTACTCAGCTGAGCCCTCAAGGGTTAATACGCTGTTGTTAATGTAGCCTCACACTCTACAAGGCAGCATGGACTGAGGCAGGAGGGAGGAAACACAATAGATGCAGGTCAGTAGCTGCAAACACTTCCCTGCAAAAACTGAACATGATGATGAGCCCACGCTATCCAGCTGGAGCACACAACCCACCTCCTGACAGCACATGCACGGCTGCACAGATGCTGACTTTCCAAAGTACTGGGGGGTGCATGCATGAGTGAGAGAGAGAGATGTGCATTGCCCCTTTAAGTACGCTGATGCCACTTCAAGTACATTGCCCTTTTAAGCAGATCAGCTAGTTTTGACAGGAAGCAACAGCTTAGAATATCAGGGTTGGAAGGGACCTCAGGAGGTCATCTAGTCCAACCCCCTGCTCAAAGCAGGACCAATTCCCAACTAAATCCCCAAATCCCTAAAAGGCCCCCTCAAGGATTGAACTCACAACCCTGGGTTTAGCAGGCTAATGCTCAAACCACTGAGCTATCCCTCCCCCCTTCCAGCAAGCTCCCTCCGTTCTGTCCCCAAGCCCTGTCCCCGTCCTCCACTTTGTGGAGAGGGGGTACGGAGTGGCGGGCAGGAGCAGGGGGACATCCTGATATCAGCAACCCTCTCCTTCCCTTCCCCAGCAAGCAGGAAACTCCTGGGAGCAGCTCCAAGGCAGAGGGCAGGGCAGGAGCAGCACAGCAGTGGGGGGAGGGACAGCTGAACTGCTGCTGGGCAGCTGCCGGGCCAAATACCTTACAGGGAATTCAGGGGAGCTGATGGGAGGGGGGGCTGGCAGCCCCCCCGGTTCTAATCCCCACAATGAGATGCTGTTCTTCCAGAGAATCCTGCAAACAGTGGACAAAGCAGGCAGCTGCCAAACGACGTTATAAGGGATCATTGCACAACTTTAAATGAGCCTGTTCCCTAATAGATTAGCAACGTAACAATGTTAACCGGGACAATGTTAAGTGAGGAGTTACTGTACCTCATTCATTGGTGTACATGGGATCCTAAATATAGTCTATTATAACTCCTCTTCTTGCAGTACAGCGAACCAATCATCGTCAGTCTAACAACATGTCCTTTACCTTAGTTTACTTACTTACCCAATGGTCAGTGGCAAATATTTTCATGAATCACTGTTCAGATTTTAACTTCGGCATCATCTGCTTGGTATGTGGCTGTGTTTCTGTTCCATGCATCCTGCCTGATAGGATCATGGTTTCAAATACCGTCTCTCATCAGCAGAAAAGGCACTTACTGTTTAGATACTGAGCTTTTCACAGACCTTTATATTCACTCATGATGCTTCTTTTTATTTCATTTTCCTATCTTATAACAGCATGTGGCAGTGAGCCCAGGGAACAAGACTCCTAAGCCTTTCCTATCCAGTGTGATTTTGGCCATATCTGTAATTAAAAGAACAGGAGTACTTGTGGCACCTTAGAGACTAATAAATTTATTAGAGCATAAGCTTTCGTGGGCTACAGCCCACTTCTTCGGATGCATAGAATAGAACACATATTGAGGAGATAAATATACACATACAGAGAGCATGAAAAGGTGGGAGTTGTCTTACCAACTCTGAGAGGCCAATTAAGTAAGAGAAAAAAACTTTTGAAGTGATGATCAAGATAGCCCAGTACAGACAGTTTGATAAGTAAGTGTGAGAATACTTACAAGGGGAGATAGATTCAATGTTTGTAATGACTCAGCCATTCCCAATCCCTATTCAATGCCACCCGCAGGTCTGTCATCTACCAATGTGCTATATGCCATTATGTGCCAGCAATGCTCCTCTGCCATGTACATTGGCCAAACCGGACAGTTTCTACGCAAAAGAATTAATGGACACAAATCTGACATCAGGAATCATAAAACTCAAAAACCCGTAGGAGAACACTTCAACCTCATAGACTCATAGACTCATAGACTTTAAGGTCAGAAGGGACCATTATGATCATCTGGTCTGACCCCCTGCATGCTGCAGGCCATAAAACCGTCCCTACCCCTTCCCTGGACTCTGCTGTTGAAGTCCCCAATCCTGTTTTTAGTGACTTCAATCGGCAGAGACCCTCCTGCTAGAGATCCCTGCCCCATGCTGCGGAGGAAGGCGAAAAACCTCCAGAGGCTCAGCCAATCTGCCCTGGAGGAAAATTCCTTCCCGACCCCAAATGTGGCGATCAGTAAGACCCCGAGCATATAGGCAAGAGTCTCCAGCCCGACCCCGTTAGCCATTATACTATTTACCCACCATTGCTTGGCTTTCCTTGACTACTATGTTTTACCATTAAACCATTCCCTCCATAAACTTATCTAACTTTATCTTAAAACCAGACAGGTCCGTCGCCCCCACCGTTTCCCTCGGTAGGCCGTTCCAATATTTCACCCCTCTGACGGTCAGAAACCTTCGTCTAATTTCAAGTCTGAACTTCCCCACGGCCAGTTTGTATCCATTCGTTCTGGTATCCACGTTAGTACTAAGCTGGAATAATTCTTCTCCCTCCCTTGTATTAATCCCTCTAATATATTTAAAGATAGCAATCATATCCCCTCTCAGCCTTCGCTTTGTCAGACTAAACAACCCAAGATCCTCTAGTCTCCTTTCGTACGACAGCTTTTCCATTCCTCTGATCATCCTAGTGGCCCTTCTCTGCACCCGTTCCAGTTTGAGTTCATCTTTTTTAAACATGGGAGACCAGAACTGCACACAGTACTCCAAATGAGGTCTCACCAGCGCCTTGTACAACGGAAGCAGGACCTCCTTATCCCTACTAGATATACTTCGCCTAATGCATCCCAAGACAGCATTGGCTTTTTTCACCGCCACGTCACATTGTCGACTCATAGTCATCCTGCGGTCTACAAGAACCCCTAGGTCCTTCTCCTCTTCTGTAACTTCTAACCAATGCGTCCCCATCTTGTAACTAAAATTGTTATTAGTCATCCCCAAATGCATCACCTTACACTTTTCACTATTAAATTTCATCTTATTTCTGATACTCCAATTCACAAGCTCATTCAAGTCTCCCTGCAGGATATCCCTGTCCTCCTCCGAATTTACAACGCCTCCCACCTTCGTATCATCCGCAAATTTTATCAGCCCACTCCTGCAATCGGTTCCGAGGTCAGTTATAAATAGATTAAATAAAATGGGTCCCAAAACTGAACCTTGAGGCACTCCACTAGTAACCTCCCTCCAACCTGACAGTTCACCCTTTAATACAACCCGCTGCATTCTCCCCAGTAACCAATTCCTTATCCACTTCTGGATTTTCATATCGATCCCCATGTTTTTCAGTTTAACCAATAATTCCTCATGGGGTACAGTATCAAACGCTTTACTGAAATCCAGGTATATTAGGTCCACCGCATTTCCCTTATCTAATAAATCCGTTACTTTCTCAAAGAAGGAGATCAGATTCGTTTGGCACGATCTGCCCTTCGTAAAACCATGTTGTAATTTATCGCAATTGCCACTACCCTCCAGGTCCTCCACTAGTTTCTCTTTCAGAATTTTCTCTAACACCTTGCACACTACAGATGTTAGACTAACAGGCCTGTAGTTACCCGGATCACTTTTTTTCCCTTTCTTGAAAATAGGAACCACATTAGCAATTCTCCAGTCTAACGGGACCACCCCCGAGTTTACAGATTCATTAAATATTATCGCTAACGGGCCTGCTATTTCCCGCGCCAATTCCTTCAATATTCTCGGATGTAGATCGTCCGGTCCTCCCGACTTAGCCCCATTAAGGCGTTCAAGTTTTGTTTCTACCTCGGATACGGTAATCCCCCATCCCGAGTGCCCCTCTATAGTGGTGCTAGTATCCCTAATACCTTCATTGGCCTCATTAAACACCGATGCAAAATATTCATTAAGATATTGCGCCATGCCTAGATTGTCTTTAATCTCCTCTCCGGCAATAGACTTCAGCGGTCCCACTTCTTCTTTCTTTGCTTTCTTCCTATTTATGTGGCTGTAAAACCTCTTACTATTGCTTTTAATTCCCCTCGCTAGGTCCAACTCTACACGGCCTTTGGCCTTTCTCACTCTATCTCTACATTCTCTGACTTCACTTAGGTACATTTCCTTACTGATCCCTCCCCTCTTCCACTCTTTAAACGCTTTCTGTTTTTTCCTAATCGCCCCTTTGAGTCAGTCGCTCATCCAGCTCGGTCTAAATCTCTTGCTTAGTAATCTTTTTCCCTTTTTTGGAATACAGGCCTCCGACAGCTCATGCATCTTTAACTTAAAGTAATCCCAGGCTTCTTCTGCTTTTAAATCCATTAATACGTTTGCCCAATCCACTTCCCTTACCAGTCCCCTTAGTTTGTTAAAATTGGCCTTTTTAAAATTATAAACCCTAGTCTTTGATTTAATTCTGTTACTCCTTCCATGTATTTTAAACCGAATTAGCTCATGATCACTGGAGCCCAAATTGTCCCCTACTACCACTTCCTCAACAAGGTCCTCACTACTTGCTAGAATCAAATCTAAAATGGCCTCCCCCTCGTCGGTTCAGTTACCACATTCAATGACAGACCTGCGGGTGGCAATTTTGCAAAAGAAAAGCTTCAAAAACAGACTCCAATGAGAAACTGCTGAGCTGGAATTGACATGCAAACTAGATACAATCATCTTAGGCTTGAATAGGGACTGGGAATGGCTGAGCCATTACAAACATTGAATCTATCTCCCCTTGTAAGTATTCTCACACTTCTTATCAAACTGTCTGTACCGGGCTATCTTGATTATCACTTCAAAAAAATTTTTCTCTTACTTAATTGGCCTCTCAGAGTTGGTAAGACAACTCCCACCTTTTCATGCTCTCTGTATGTGTATATATATCTCCTCAATATATGTTCCATTCTATGCATTTATACTGGCACTAGAAAAGGTTCAGAAAAGGGCAACTAAAATGATTAAGGGTTTAGAACGGGTCTCATATGAGGAGAGATTAAAGAGGCTAGTACTCTTCAGCTTGGAAAAGAGGAGACTAAGAGGGGATATGATAGAGGTATATAAAATCATGAGTGATGTGGAGAAAGTGGATAAGGAAAAGTTATTTACTTATTCCCATAATACAAGAACTAGGGGTCATCAAATGAAATTAATAGGCAGCAGGTTTAAAACAAATAAAAGGAAGTTCTTCTTCATGCAGCGCACCGTCAACTTGTGGAACTCCTTACCTGAGAAGGTTGTGAAGGCTAAGACTATAACAGAGTTTAAAAGAGAACTGGATAAATTCATGGTGGTTAAGTCCGTTAATGGCTATTAGCCAGGATGGGTAAGGAATGGTGTCCCTAGCCTCTGTCTGACAGAGGATGGAGATGGATGGCAGGAGAGAGATCACTTGATCATTGCCTGATAGGTTCACTCCCTCTGGGGCACCTGGCATTGGCCACTGTCGGTAGACAGGATACTGGGCTAGATGGACCTTTGGTCTGACCCGGTACAGCCTTTCTTATGTTCTTATGCATCCGAAGAAGTGGGCTGTAGCCCACGAAAGCTTATGCTCTAATAAATCTGTTAGTCTCTAAGGTGCCACAAGTATTCCTGTTCTTTTTGCGAATACAGACTAACACGGCTGCTACTCTGAAACCTGTAATTAAAATGAGTTTGGCCTTCTTCATCTGTATTTCTTATTTTACGTGTTCACTGCTTTTAGAACTTTCAGGTGTTTTTGGCAAGGTGACAATGTCATCTGAAGTTCTTCTGGATCCCTTATTATTTTCAGAGCAATAGATTAGTCAAGCGAGTTTCCCTTTGAAGGTGTCTGGCGATATGTTACAGATGAGATGAAGCGTTTCATTTGTATTTCCTTATCTACCTTTCTACTGCCAACCTGATCGCTTCACCCACTTTGTCAAGCTGAAGTACCTCTCGATTAGTTAGGTACATGTGATTTAACATACTTCTTTCTACTCTCATTTAAGGGCTTCCTCCAGCTCCCATTAAAGCCAATAAAAATTGACTTCAGTGGGAGTCACATATGGGCTAAAGGTTGCCTAACTCTCTTAGGCTCCTTTGAAAATCCCAGCAAAATAAAGTCATATATGATGGCTCATTGATCCATGAGTGAAAAGTTACATCTAAATCAATGCGGGAAGTCCAGAAATTTTGTACTCTCTTCATTAGTTGATGGCTAAAGATTTTTTCCTGCTTTTAATACTTAATTGACTGCTCTATATTTAGTGAGCTGCAACTTGCCTTGTTCTGAATGCACACCATTGTTATAGTGGTCTATCTTTACAATATTGTACCTTTGCTTTCTTTTGACCCCTTTGTGAATAATTTCCCTCCCGGGTCTAATACAGAATCCAAGGTAGTGCCATCCCTTGCTTCATTGTCCTTTGCCACTTTTGTGTTCACATTTTACTTTATATTTTAACAGTACAATAACTGGGCCCGAGACTCGGCTCTTTTACACAGATGTAACTCCAGTGACTTGTGTGACATTACTCCTGTTCCAAAGCACCATAAAAGAGTTCAGAATCAGGGCTGAAATTTATAAGCATCAAGCTCACAAAAGTCCTGAAATACCAAACATTCAGGTTTAATGCTCATCTTTAAACTTGTTCACACATAGCTATGCCTTGACCGTGTAGTACCGCTGTATTTTATAGCTTGTTCCCTTTTTGATTTCTTTACGATACTGTATTTAAAAAGGGCATGAAAGTTTGTTGTTTTCCCCCCAAAAAAGTCATTTCTTCCCCATCGCCTCTTTAATTTTAACTTTAAAAATATGAGGAATATCAAGTCTGGTTTCCTTTAGCTTTGGTGAAGGACTTATTAGCAATTTCAGGGAATGTGTGTTTTGATCTTTCTCAGTCCTTTTAATTAAAGTGTTTATGGTGTTGATTCTTTAGCAAAGCCAGCACTCCATTCAGGGTAGACAACACCTGAACATCTAATATTAAAAAGAGGGGCCTGGGGAGATATCCGCCCCCTCCCCTCCCCACACACACTTTTACCCTTCACAGCTCACCCTGACGTCCAATATCATTTTTCCTTGCCCTTTCTGTGTGTGTGGTTTTGCACAACTTTATAAATCTGGAGACCTGTGAGATGCTGGCTCAGTGGCTCCAATTCCCACTGACCTAAAATTGCAGGTGCTCAGGATCAGTTCCTCTTCATTATTTCTAATAGTTCTGTTTCTTGTCTTGGCCCTTAACTTTCGCTCTTCTTGTGCAGCTTCATATACAGCATTTTTAAAACTAGGCACTGTTTGGCTATCATAGTCTCTTGGCACTGACCTTGCTTTCTTTTGTTCTAGCATCTCCCAAAGCTTTGCAGCCAGTACTGGAGCTCACATTAGATTTGTTTTCCCTACAAGACTGACATCTCCACTTTGGTTATCGCCTTCTGCTTGAATTTCTATCCTGGTCTGATGATTATTCTGTTCTGTTCTTACAATCTTATCATTTTCCATAATTACACTCCTTAGACCCATCCACCCTAGTGATATCACACTGATTAATTCTGAACACCTGTGTAGTATTTGGGATTTAGTCCTAATCATTTTCATCCTTGGTATCATAAAATTAGTAGTATTTTCTAGGGAACTACTACAGTACATTTAAATAAGTCCTGTTGAGTGTGTTCTTGCTCTTGTTTTTTCACTGTAGGTACTTATCCGAAATAGCAGAGATTATGGTTTCTGTGGAGGGAGTTTAATCAGCAGCCGCTGGGTGGTCACTGCTGCCCACTGCCTTGAGATTGTCAAGCCACATCATGTTACTGTAGGTGAGTGAACTCGTAACTGGAAAAGTCTCTACGCTAGTCCCGGAGACACTATGAAAACATGAGTCTGCTCTGAAAAGTGACTAGAAAAGCATCGGGGGTGTTCCAGTTCCTTGACTCTCACTGCTCAGTTTATAAATAGAAAGAATTTTTTTCTAACTCCCAGCCCTGCAAACGCAGGCTCTGTTGTGACCATGGTAATGGAACTGGCTAGCAGGAATTGAGCTACTTTCAGCTTCAGGTTTCCATAGATAGCTGACAGGGCAAACCTGTGGTTAACAGAGCCACTGATGATAAAACAAACCTCAGCCCAAGTTTGGCTGTTTGTAGGGTTTCCTGCAGGACCATCTAGTGTGTGCACCTAGTTCCCTCTGAGCAGAACATGCTAGTTTCTCTTATGGTCTATCATGGTGAAAGTAACAAGTCACATCTGCCTCACTGAATCAGCAGAACTTACTTAGCAACTGTATGTGGGATTCTAATTTCCTTTAGGAGGAATGGGGGAACTGGATGATGAGGAAGAAAATAGCCTGTAGTTGAGGCACTGGATTTGGACAGGTGAGACTTGGGTTTAATTCCCAGCTTTGCCAAAGACTTCTTGGTCAAGTCACTTAATCCAGGGGTTCTCAAACTGTTTTAATGGGGTTGCCAGGGCTGGTTTAGATTTGCTGGGGCCTGGGACTGAAGCCCTAGGTGGTGGGGGTCAGGTTACAGGCCTGGGGCTGGAGCCCTTGGGCTTTGGCTTTGTCCCCCTCCCTCCCCTCACCCAGGGTAGAGGGGGCTAGGGTAGGCTCAGGCTTCAGTCCCCCCTCCTGGGGTTGTGTAGTAATTGTTGTTGTTAAAAGGGAGTCGCAGTGCAATGAAGTTTGAGAACCCCTGACTTAATCTATGCTGTGCCTCAATTCTTCCTATATAAAATGAGGATAGTACTTCCCTCTCTTACAATGTGTTATATGGATAAATCCACTACTGGTTGTATTAGGAGTCATGAAAATTCCTAATTAGAAGAGCCCTGTATCCCTATGAAGAGTCAAGCCACCATACGAAGGCTAGTGAGTTTTTCTTCCCTCTTGAATTGGAGTAATGTTTTCTTGGAGAGGAAACTGGTTGCTCTGAATACCTGCAGAACTGGAAACTTTAAGCAGTATCCTCTTCTCTTAATCTATCTATACACATGTAGACATAAAATAAGATGTGAAATTTCAAAGGACACATGACTTTCATTATCTACTTTGAGCAGGCTTGTGTCTCCATGCAAATTAACAAACAGTCCAATGTTCATTCTAATAAACCAGCTAATTCTAGTTCCAACCAGCTTTGAGCCTGTAGTTAAATTGTGGTGGGTGTTTTAAAATGCATTTAAATTTTTCATGAGCATGGTAGTGAGGACCCAATAAACTCTCACACTAAACAATTTCAGATAGTTCCACCCTCCTCTCCCTACCCTCTGCTGTGCATAGATCTTGTCATGCCAAATTATAAAGAGGTAGCAGTGCTGGCTTTAGACTGTAACCTCCATATTTAGGCTCTTGGGTGTTGTAACCTATTTTGATTTAATTTGGGAGGTTAAAGCATTAATCTACTACCATAGCTGCTTCCCCCCTGAAACTCTTACAGAAGGGATTTAGAATTCTTTAACATCTTTGTTTTCAATTGCAGGAGACTTTGACAAACACCAGAGAGAAGTGAAAGAACAAAAGATTGAAGTGCAACAGAGCTGGATACATCCACACTATGACTCAGATAACTATAACGGTGACATTGCTTTGCTCTACTTGAGCAGCGATGTTGTATTTAATGAGTATGCACTCCCCATTTGCCTTCCCAATCCTAACCTGGCAACCTTGCTGACTTCAGAAGGGACTAGGGGGATGGTGAGTGGATGGGGTTCCACACATCACAGGGGTCCTGGAACACGCTTCCTCATGAAAGTCAAGCTGCCCATAGTAAGCATGGAAACCTGTAGGCAGTCAACAGCAAAGCTCATTACTGATAACATGTTCTGTGCAGGCTATGCTGCCAAAGCCCACGATGCTTGTAAAGGAGACAGTGGAGGCCCCTTTGCTGTCTCTTACCACGACACTTGGTACCTGCTAGGGATAGTCAGTTGGGGTGAGGGCTGTGCTGAAGAAAGGAAATATGGTGCATATACACGGGTAGCCAACTATGTACCATGGATAAAGGAGGTTATTGAAAATCTAGCTGATGCAGGAGGATTTTTACCTTCATTCTAATAAGGACCATTTCTAAAACATCAGAAATGCTACCAGTAATAAAACTGGAAATTTTACAATAGTTTTAACTTAAAAAAAGTAGCTTATTCAGTATGAAGCTAAATAGTCTATTCAGTATTCCTTGTTCTGCTAATAAATGTAATACAGTATTTGCTGCTCCTGAGACTTTTGTAATACAAACCACTGCACTAGAACTGTTGAAAGTGGAGGGTTTAACAGTGTTAGGGATTTTGTTGTCTTTATGTTGCCGTGGAAGGAAATAACTTTGTTCTCCAGCTATTCCACTCACTGTGAAAGTACATTAACTGTTAAAAGACTCAGGACAGTTCACCATGTTGACAGTGATATATCTGAGTTAATCACTTTATAGTATGATTATTATCTGCAATGTGGAGGCTTCAGAATTCATCAAGTTGTCTAATGATAAGACTGAGTTGGAGTTTGAGTTAAGAAAACATATTTATCATTTGTTAGCTTTATGGTAATCAGGAAAATAGGTGAAAAACTTTAAATATCCAATTTATTATAAAGAAAGTTGAAACTTTACGTAGCAGCAGCAGCATTCAAAGGCATGGACATTTAACCCAGTGAGAAGGGAGAGGAACAGAATATAGTAACTAGTGGGAAACTATTAGAATTCCCAGTAGCAGCAATTATTCAAACTAACAATATGCAGTAAAGCAGGTTTAATCATCTTACTGCTCATGTGATGTCCTTTGATTTTTCTTGCAAGGCATTTAGTGCATTTAAGCACATTAGACTCTAAACTACTATCCAGCAGCTGGGGCAGTAGTTACCTACCATGGGTCAGAAACAGAACATATCATGGAGCCAGCTTTCACTGTTGGTATTTCCCTTTTACACATTCTAGCAAAAAAGATGTAAGAAAGGGAAAAAAGTAGCAT
This sequence comes from Malaclemys terrapin pileata, assembly GCF_027887155.1. NCBI lineage: Eukaryota > Metazoa > Chordata > Testudines > Emydidae > Malaclemys > Malaclemys terrapin. The sequence goes on from NC_071513.1 coordinate 57,952,518, forward strand.
TAGCCCCATAGAGAAAGGCATTCCACCCCTAGACAATTCTATGATTCTACAGGGTTTAACATTCAAGTTAGATGATTGTTCGCAGCAGATGATGCAAGATTAGTGGTTTTCTGACTGAGTATGATAGACTGGTGGGAGCAGGAGATGGGGTAAAAAATTTAGACAAGAGCTCTTTTACTGTGAAAACTTACATGCCATATACAATTGATTTTTGCTGTCAGACATGAAATAGTAGTGAACAAACTTGGAAAACCTAGTAATACTATGAGAAACAACTTTTCTAACCGTCTAAAAGCCAAAGGGCGCAGGGGGAAAGAGGACCAAGCCTCTAGTCAGCCATCCCTCTGCAAGAGTTTGGCTTTCAGGGTTTCATTTAAAAAAATTAAGAATGTCGCATAGCCTTCCACATAAAGATACAGGTGAAACAACAGTTAATTCTGCAATCTTATTCTAAATTAATATCTCCTCTCACCAAGCAGGACCGTTACCACAATATGTTAAAGAACTTCACACTGCTGTCCTCGGGTTCAAATATCATTAAACAACACCCTTGTGCAGTATTTGGAGGTGATGGAGAAGAATTCCTTCCCACTTTAATTTTTTTAAGGTTGTATGAGACCAAACATTCAAATTTACTATTAAGTTTTCAGAGTTAAAAAATAATAGGAGTTCAAATTAATAGAAATTTGTGTCCCTTCACCCTCACTCCTCAAAGCATTTAACCCCTAACTGTCACTGCTCTGGGGGAGAATTAAATGCAACTTTAAAGATTATTTGATTCCCATCAACTTGAAAGGAAAAGTCTGCTCATTTTCCATTGCAGGAAAGGACATCAACTCTTGGAGCAGTTGGTAAGTGGAAGAAAGTACAATGTAGAGCTACAGCACAATCTGCAATTTTAAATTTCAACCCTTCCCCATGTGGGGAGTAGCAGACTGCTTCATTCAACCATGAAGTAAATAGCACTAAAATACTGGCAAAAAACTCATGCATCAATGACAGGGGGGAAATCTTAGCAGTTGAAAAAAGGAAGCTCCAACACATAAGGGCCAAATTTAGCCCTGATATTTTATGGAACTTCATGGGTTTCCATAGAGTTGCACCTACTTATGTAGCAGAAATAGAATTTGGCTGCACCTTTTTTCAAGGAATTCTTAATAAACTAAATCAATTCTCAGCATACCATAAGAAGGATGTAGTTGAACAGACACTGTACCTTAACAGAAAGCCATGCAATTCAATGCAACAGTCAACAACTCAAGTTCAAATAATAATAGGCTCTAGATCAGAGTCCATAGGTTTGCTTCTCTGCATCGTCAGTTACCTGCTACTTCTCACATCAGGCCTTTGTTTATTTTTTATGACCATGGTCCAAGCTCAGTATCCGAGGGAACAAACTGGAAGAGGAAGCATTCAGTTGCCTGGAGTTCTAATTTTTTCCAGCCGAAGCCATAGCATGCTAAGTGCTTTCCACATACAGAAGGCAACAGCACTCCTGCCTCAAGGAACTCACTGTGTATCCACTCTGATTGTAGAGATGTTATGTGCTTACTTGGAAAGATCATTGTTTTCTCACTGAACTCCAAACCTCTCTCTCAGCCCGTTTTACAGACACCAAGAACAGTTTCAGAGATAGAGGTACACAATTCCACTCTAGTCTTTTTGCAGCAAAGAAATAGCAGCACGATCATCTAGGGGTTTTATGGGCCATTTAGTAAAGAAAATATCCAGCACTCTAGAAGTCAGGCTGCTTGAGCACCCTTGATATCCTAAAGATTCACCCTTCTGGCTCAGTTTTTAAGACAGTGAAAGTAATTGAACTAAGGACAATTTTCTTTAGTTAAGATGACATACTTCACAGTACTGCTCACCAACTGCAGCTATTATCATTCACCCTTAAAGATTTTGCCTTGATCTTTTATCAGTGATTACTAGTGATTCTTAAATGCTGTGCAATCTTAGGTCAACCAATCATTTTAGTCACTGGAAGTTTCAGCTCTACAAAGTCTTAGCTTCTTGGGGTCTACACCATGAGATGAAAAGTTACTAGTGGGAGACAGCCACTGTTTAAGGTGTTTGGCGAGCTGCAGGTGTCAGCTTTGGTATCAAAAGGCAGAATTGGTAATTAAAATAAAATCACTGGCACCCAAATAAAGGAAAAAACTGAAGAACTAGATGGTATGAACAGAATTCACAATTACTAAGTGAATGCTTGTTCCTAAACATTAGGTATTTACTGCCTTGTCCTGGCTGTCCCCCCACCCCACCCCTTTCACCAATCAACAGACACCCCCCAAAAAACAGAAGTATATTTTATTGTCTAAAGTGGGCAGCAGTACAACAAGTATTTGATCTGTACAAAGGACACAACAGAACAAATTTAAATACAGTCAGGAGGGAAAAGTCCCAGGATTCACAATCCTCAGACAACATTTTATTTCAGAAGCTGAACAAACAATTTAAAGATCCACTAAAAAAACAATTTTGTTAAAAAATTTCAAGGTCTCCAAAGAGTCTATGGGTGCAGATCTCTCAGCAGAGATCAAGGAGTATTCTGTGAAGGGTCACAATGGCATCTTATTGCCTTCAATGCTGATTTTCACTGCGTGGGCTGATCTGCTTTTTTTCCTGATATCTGTGAACTTCCGCATCTGTTTGTCCAGTCGACTCACCCCTTTCTTAGAGGTGCCTTGGTACTAAAAAAAATAAAACTTAAAATTACCACTGAAAAAAACAGAAAAAAGCCCAGAGATTCAAGCAAGATGAAACATGCATTGTTAAGTCTTCCAGCACCTCTTTCCCTGCAATGAGGGTTGTGAAAGTTCCAGAAAAATTCCAACATGTTTTTTGGGACAGACGAATCCCACAAGTATATGCACTACAAACACACACAGCACACAATAAAAGCTTTCAGAATAAGGAAAATAAAGTGGCCATTTCATTGTCCACATTCTAGCTAAATGCTCAATAGTTAGAATAGTTCTTAAACTGCATTAAACAGTCTAGTGCAGGGGTTTTCACAACAAAATTTTAGGTGGCCTCAGAGTGCGGTCACCAACTGTTGCTGGTGGTCGCGCTGACAATTTTTCCTAAAATAATTAATTAACTTTAGGAAAAACAAATAAATATGCACACATACATGTCCAAATCATTGTAATTTATTTATGTAGGTTTTTTTTGCAGACTCAATAATAAAAATAATGTACAGTTGTCCCTATTCCTTACTGGACCTATACAGAATAAAAACACAAATAAGGTGCTTTGCCTGTTTCGCTTTTTTTTGGTGGTGGGTTTTTTTTGTTTTTTTTTTTAAGACTTGCTAGCTAGTAAGTCTGCTTTTGTGAAAAGTGCTTTTGTATATTTGTTAATATCACTTTTCACAGCAGACTTACTCATCCCCAGCAAGCTGGGGGACAAATTAAATCCTGGATGGGGAGGTAGGTAAGGAGGCAGGAGGGACTGGATGGGGGGTGGGGGCGGCAGTGGGGGTCAGGGGGATGGGGGTGAGTCTGGGCCTGGAACCTGGGGTCCTGCTACATGAGTGGGGGCTGGAGGAGGCAGTGGGAGCTAGGGGCGATGTGGGGATGGGGTGGGTGTGATCCTGGGGCCAGCTACCGAAACCCTGCGGCTGGGGGACAGAGCCTGCTGACCAACCACCACCCCAGGGCTGAAGCCCAAAGCCCAAGCCCACTACCCCCAGGAAGGGGGGAGAACGCACACTGGTCACCTGGCTTCTACAGTATTTGTGGCTCCAGAAGGGGGCTGGGAACAAACCCTGCTGGTGACGCTGGGGGAGGGGCCGCTGCTTTGCCCCCCACCAACCACCACCCAGGAGGCTGTGGCCACAAGAAAAGCCCCTGGTGACCGCATTTGAGAAATGCTGATCTAGTGTCATAAGTACATTTCATCACAGCTTCATAAACTGCAGGTTTCCTGGTGGTGGCTGATGTGAGGACATGACTATACTTGGTGATGTTAATTGGTCAACTGAAAGTGATTCTACAGGTCACTGTAAGAGGCACCAACAAGACTGGAGAATACTGGGAAATGTAAGTGGAAAGGAGAAAAAATGCCTGAGAAAAACTGGCCACAGAGTATTACTATTACAGGTGTGCTTGCATTTTATTTCTGTATTTTGACTATTTGCAACCGGAAGGCTGGGATGCAGCACTAGGTAAGTTATTTTGCATAGACAAACCGTAAAGGCTCTGTAGAACAGTACAACAGAAAGACAGCAGGGCCCTTTCAGTCAATAAGCAATATTTCCTTGAAAAGATGAGTATTCAGACTGTATCACAACACAATGTGCAGTAATAATAAATTATGGAGACTCAGGGAAAGAAAAGGATTTGGGAGATCTGATAGAAACATCTCTTCAGAGGCTCAGCTTTTACTTGTTGAGAATCCAAATGGTAACCAGTCCATAATCAGATTTGGACTATTAGTAGGGTAGCAGCTCTCCAACACCTGGATCCAGACAGACATTCTATCCACAATACAGAGAGAAAACGGATTCCTGACGGGAATTACATGCAGGGCTTCTCTGCTTTTTCATTTATTTTCTACAATAATTTAAAAAAATATGAAATATGAAGCTGAAGAGTGGCAGGGATAGTCCAGCATTATTTGCACTATCCTTTCTAGCCATCAATTTCTGCCATCCCTGCTCAAAGAACTGGAATATAGAAACTAAGTTGTCAAAAGATATTCTGGTTAATATTTACTATTTGTTCTCTCTCCACCTAAGATTCTCAGCAGAGGATCAGCCTTCCTCCAGTCCCCAGAAGACTCTTTTGCCTTATACTGTCACTTACTCCTTAAGGCCTTGCAAAACAAATAACTTCCAAGGCCTTGAAGGGTTTCTTCTTTTAGATCTTGTTCATACTACTAAAAACTCAGCCACAGAGGTTATTATGAAGTGACAATGAGGTACTAAATTAAGGGCTAAGAATGCTTGTTCTGTGTCATTTCCTAGGTAACTGTTTAAATTAAATTGGAGGCCCCAATTAAAACATGAACATGTTTTACAACGTTACACCTGCTCATCTCAGATTACTCAAAGGTGGCTTCCTTTTTACTTAGATGCCTACCAAAGATATTTTTGTGGGTGGGTATTTTAAATAATACCTGCCATCAGGGCATGTGGAAGCTGTAGTGGCAGGATCATGGCAGAAGTTATATGCTACATCAGATTATTTTCTGCATCAATTTGCACAATTGTAGGTCACAGTACAGACATTACAGAGATTAAAAGAGACGAGCTGCCTATGTGCAGGTTAGTGAATTCACACTCCTTCCACTGGATATGCAGACTGCCAACTGAAGCACATGCACTGTTCATACCTCCCTTAAAAGATACCTCTAAAACTTGGGGAAGGCAGCGTGTCAGGGCTACAGGGGCATCCTGTTGCCTTCAATGCTGAATTTGATAGCCCGATGCACTTTGCTGAGTCGTTTCTGTTCAGCAAATCGTCTCTTGTGCTTTTCCAAGCGACTAATACCCTTTTTAACAGTCCCGGGCTAGAAACAACATCTCAATTAATGAAAGGAAGGAAAAATTATGACAGCAGAATTTAATGATCTCTCCTTCCTCTTACATTTGGTTTGCCATATGAAGATACTCACATCTCTACGAATTAACCTATACAAGATAAATGGATGAACCAAGGTGGAACGCATGGGCCACATTTAGTGGCAGAATGTTAATACTTACCAAGTGTTTGATTCCTCAAGTCTGGGAAAGCCAACAGGAAGGCCATGATACTAAAACTTGGAAGTGGTTAAGAGGAGTTATAGTAAGAGACTTCTTTGACGCCAAGATGGTCTACAGCAATGGGTTTTCAGTCAGAGCCTTAACCTTGATATAAATAGCTTGTTCCTCTGTGTCAGTTATTGATTTTCATTTGATCTTATATGAGATAAGGAACCATTTAATAGGTTCACCTATGAGCAGGACTTATGGTCCTTAGACTACAACAGACGTAACAGTAAAGTGGTGCACAAGAGCCAATGGCACCTGAGATAATATAGCAGTGATTAAAGGATCAACTGATTCTCAGTCTTAACCACAGAGTTTCTAGATATAGGATCAGCAGAAGAGACCAATTTCTTCCCTTTGCTCTGTGGCTTACCCTGGAAGATTCCATTTCCACATTCCACTTGGGTCTGACCACATAATCCTTGTTGGAGGGCATTGGAACCCTTGCACGAGCACAAAATCCAGGATCACCAGGTCTAAGAGCTCTGGGGGAACAAAAGAAAGTATGTATGTTAAATAGATCACTCTCACACAGAAAGATATACAATCAATACAATCCCTTCAATCCGCTGTATTTTCTGACACCTTTAAAAACACAAAGCACCACCACTTCAAGCATCTGCATTTCCATTACAAACAGAAAACAAACAGCTGCAGTGAAGAGCCTACAGACAGTCTTTTCATTATTGCTAGGATGCTGCGAAAAAAGAGAACTTACTTTTCTTCTCCTGTTAACACCTTCTCCAGGTCTCTGCGAGGGGTCTGACCGCCAGAACTGTACAGACAAAACAGAATGTTACAGCTGCAGACAAATGCAGGGTTTCCTCCATCGGACAAAGACCACCTATCACAGCAGCCTCTCCCCCACATATTCAAAATATTTGATGTTGCTCTGGAGCTGCATCTATGAACTACACAATAAAATAAAAACCCACCACATTAAAATAAGATCCACCAGCTCAAACAGAACACAAACCAACCTAAAGGAGTGCTACAAGGGCATACCCCATAACTCTTGGGCAAATTCACTCCAAGTAAAAAAGGACCAAGTCTATTTAAAAAAAGGTTTCACAGTTACAAAAAGTATGCAGAACAAAGGAGGAGGCCAAAACCATAAACAAGAGTAAATGCAAAAACAAGGGTGGCTTGTGACTTAGACCGACCCATCTGCCAGATGATGACAAAGCAAGAAGCAATTACTCAACTTCTTAGAGCCAAGATTATGAATAGCAATATTTACCAATACCAAGTGCTTCAACTATATCCTTTGGCATGCTGGCACCTAGTCCAGATCATGGAGAGCAGGCATAACCAACACCACTGCTACTCTCAAGGAACCGGAGCAACTACCTGGGTGAATTTCAAGTAAAGAGTGCTATAGCAGCACATTAGAGGAATTAACCTGCACGGGATTCCTGGTTGTGATAGCGGCAACAAAACAATTATCATGTCTGTTTGTCTCAGAAAAGGAGTAGATTTTCTGGATAGATTAAAATAACAGCGACTTGACTACCATCACACATGGGGCTTCACGCTGAGAGAGCAGTCAGGAGGGCCCCAAATTTAGAAAGGAAAACCTCTGTTCATTATCCAGTGTAGAAAATCTTGCAACACATTGTAAATTGGACAAGGGTAAAGACAACAGCAATCTACTAAGGGAAAATGATTGCTTAGAGGAAGCCTGCAGGTTCCCCCTAACACTTTATTAGCAAGTTATCTGATCTACCATATTGATCACGTTTCCTAAACAGAGTCTCAGATTCACAACATTCTTTGTTTGTCCATATTTGCAACTCCTACCTGCTCAATCGCCTTCGCTGAGGCATCTGTTCCAAATCCCTCTGCTCCCTTTCCTCCCTTGTCATTCCTTTGTAGTTTGAGGTAAGGCCAAAGATGGGTCGAGACCATTCATCTGTAAAAAGAAACATTTCAATGCAGAAACAGTATCACTGGGCACATACATTTTACTTGCAGGGAACTTCAATGGGTCTAAATGCAACTTGCAATAGCTTAAGGCTAGTGTTTGTGCTGCTTGTCTTTTTAACCAATAGGGTTTTAACCACTTTTAGTGTCTCATATGTCAGAATTAAGTGACTTCTAAAACCCAACCTATTGGATTATAAAGTGAGTTCTTGCCCATCTACAGAGCTTTGGAAGAAGCATTTAGTGTCATGAGTGTCAAGGGATTACAACATGTCATAGCAGATGTGGTTTCAGATAATTAAGGCTAAGATTTTGTCATGGATATTTTTAGTAAAAGTCACAGACAGGTCATGGGCAATAAAGAAATATTCACGGAAATCGTGACCTGTCCCAGACTTACTAAAATATCCATGATAAAATGGGAAGGGGCTTGGCAGCTGTGAGGTGGCTGGGACTTGCAAAGGTCCCCCTGCCCTGCTGGCCGGGGAGCTGTGAGGATCCCCCTGCCCTGCTGTCCATGGTAGCTTGGAGGCCTGCTGCCTCAGGTGGCGGGGGTGTCTCACAGCTCCTTGACACTGCAGGAGGCGGCGGGACCCTGCAGGTCCCAGCTGCCGGAGCAGAAGTCACAAAGGTCTTTGGAAGTCACAGATTCCGTGACTTCCGCGACCACCGTGGCAAAATCGTAGCCTTAAAGATAATGTATACCTGTTGTGCTCCATACAGACTACAACTTGCAGTCCTTCAGTTTTTATAAAAAAAACGAAGAACTAAACGTAACACAATGTCTTGTCAGAGATTTGAACATGTAAAGCAATGTTACACAGATTAATCTATGATCATATAGATTCTCTTATATCACCAGTTCAATTTGCTCTACATAGAACAGAAAATCAGTGTGTGGAAGAAACAGGTTAAACGCTAAAATGAGACCTCTGTGAGCAGACATGGTGTTGTAGGCGGAGGTTTACATACTGATTAGCTTCCCTGCCATGTCCTTGTTGGGTCTTGACTCCTTGGGGTGCTTGTAGAGGTACATTACAGCTCGCCCAATTCCACTGTGCTTCAGGGTCTCTTGGCTCACACTAGGCAGCTGGAGGACAGAAAGTACTCCGTAAACCATGAATGACATCTGATCTTATTGGTGCCAGATATTAATAAAAACTAAGCCCAATAGTTAGCCATACAAAACTGAAAGCAGAGTATATATTTTGTTACTAACTTGCTATTGTCATCATAGCTATAAAAACACTCCAGAGACCTTTTTTAATCAAACAGCTGTACTGGAACTGCAGTCTACCGCTAAACAATTAAAGGTGTCTGTTCTTTTTTCTCTAGACATTTGGCATGTTAACTTATCCTGACAATTTTTCTTACAAATTATAACTTTGTTTCTTAAATATAAAGTGGTCTAAAGTTCCTGAAAGAAAATACTCTTTTGCTTATATTAGTTACCTATGTTAAGTGCCCGCGATCGTATTAATCTGGCTCTGAAGCAATAATTTGTTGATAATGGCAAAAATCTCTCTGTGGGTTGTTTCTTTCAGTTTTACGGCCAGGGATTAGCATAATTACTTGTTTAATAGAGTAAATAAGGGAAAAATTAAAACAGTGATCAAGATTAAAGAATTGAAGTTTCCTAGTTGCCCTCATCCCAAGCTTTGTTCAGCCAGATGATATCTGTATGAGATAGGAAAAGCCTCTTAAAGCAAACTCAAAATTTGTTTCAGAGTTTGCTCCTCCCTATGTCTCACCACTATGGTCAGTTGATAGCAGCATCCATACTGCATCACACTACTACCTGCACATGCCATTTCCTGAAATGTACATTCTGGGTTAAAAGTTCATAAAGCCTCATCACTTTAAGGCTGCAAGTCTGTCACAGAGGTCTGGGAAGTGAGCAGCCGGTGCGGCTGGTCTGGGGCCTGCCTGAGCTGCTCAGGCAGCCCCCAGGCCAGCTGCACCAATCACTGCTGGGGCAGTCTCGGGCTACTGCGCCCGTACACCCACCCCTCCAGCAGCAGCAGGCGTTTGGGTGTGTGGGGGGGTTCAGAGCGGGGGCACATGAAGGAGTGAGGGCTTGGGGTGGCTTCCCAAAAGTGGTGACATATCCCTCCCTCAGCTCCTAGGCAGAGGCGCGGCCAGCCAGGCGGCTGTGTGTGCTGCCTCCGCCTGCAGGCACTGCCCCGACAGCTCCCACTGGCCGCGGTTCCCAGCCAATGGAAGCTGTGGAGCGAGTGGTTGGGGCAGTGACAGCACACGGAGCCCCTCCCCCCCCCGGCCGTGCTTCTGACTAGGGGCTACAGGGACATGCTGGCCACTTCCAGGAGCCCCACGGCACTGGGTAGGGAGCCTGCGAGCCCTCCCCCTCCAGCAGCAGCAGGGGTCCTGGGCCGTGTGCCCCAGAGCACCCGTGGCGCTCCTGGGCCACCTCCTGCCCCAGAGCATCCAAGTTTTAGTCAGGGGTATATAGTACAAGTCATTGACAGGTCACGAGCCATTAATTTTTGTTTACTGTCCATGACTTTTACTAAAAATACCCGTGACTAAAACATAGCCTTACTCATCACTAATGAACAGATTCAGCATGCAGGATTCAAGTCAGACCAAGGCAAACAGCTAGGCACCAGCTTCTAACCTCTTGCAGGATCTTCAAGAGCTCCTCACGTATCTTTAGTGCTGGTAGACTCCGATCTGGAAGAGGGGAAAGCCACTCTTTGATGGCCGACATCACACCACTGTCAATGAAAGTTTCCTTAAGGTCCTGTCTGGAAAGTTTAGAATAAAGGAAGGTCAGAGTTTCAGGAACAGCTATGTCCCACTTCAGAGAACTGGTGAATGCAAGTTCTAAAACACACCTACTCCTCTTGCTGCACAGACACATCCACTTACAAGACTTGTGGAGAAACCAAGAGCAAGGCCCAACAGACATTACTCTATAGTGGCTCCCGAATACAGGGAAAGTGACCCCTTCAATCTCCTCTTACTCCAAAACTTATGACATAAGCCAGTGGTTCTCAACTGGGGTCCGGGACCCAGTGGGCGGGCCGCGAGCTAGTTTCAGGGGGCCCACCAAGCAAGACTGGCATTAGACTTGCTGGGGCCCATGGCAGAAAGATGAAAACCCGCCATACGGGGCTGAAGGCCAGGGCCCTGAGCCCTCCTACCCGGGGCCGATGCTGAAGCCTGAGCAACTTAAGCTTTGCAGGGCCCCCTGTGGTGTGTGGTCCCTGGCAACTGCCCTAATTGCTGCTGCCTAACACTGGCCCTGGCTTTTATATGCAGAAAAACAGTTGTTGTGGCACAGGTGGGCCGTGGAGTTTTTACAGCATGTTTGGGGCGGGGGGGGGGGGGGGGGGGGAGGGAGAGGCTCAGAAAGAAAAAGGTTGAGAATCCCTGACATAAGCTACAGAACTAAAGGAAATACTTGTTCCAAACAGCAACTGAGATCTATAAAACTACTCAAACTGTTGAAAGAAATCAAAGCTATCAAGCATCTCAGCATAGATTAAATAGGGGAAAGCCAGGCAGCCATTACTTCACAGCAGGTGGTTTCTATACATTGTATCCTCAGCATGGCAACACATTTTAACTCATTTCGAGATAAGGGATTTTTTTTTTTTAATTATCTTTCTGAGAAGCCACCTAAACTCCAGCACGTTGTAGCCAGAACAGAAAAGGAATTGGATTTTTTTAGCACACACTCAGCATCACCAGAGGGTTAATATATGTAGCCTTCCCAGTATTGCCCCAAGAGAGTAAGTAATGGGGAGAATCAAACACTTACTTTTTAAGGTGCATAACTACAGTTGGTAGCAAAGTTAGCTTTTTTAGTGCTGGTTTCTTCTGTGTATTCAGCTGTCTATCTTCCTGTGGGGAGTTCATGAAGAAAGAATTTCAAAATAATTCTTTCAAAAGAAGAGTAGAGTAGCAATAAACTCCAACTCTTCAGACAGTCATAGCAAAATGATTTGTCTTCTCTTGCAGTAGAATGGCTATCTAGGAAACCATATTAACCCTTGAAGGAGGACAATTCACTAATTGAGATGTACCCAAACTCCAGTTGTGAAGCAACTCTTGCTTTCATGTGGCCCTAAAACCTGCTTTAAAGAAAGATTTCTCTAAGGAGTCTCAAACTTGGTCAGTCAACGTTTTCCTTAAAAGATGGTAAATGTGAAAGGGGAAATTCCTAGTAAAATTAATCACTTTTTCTACTTCAGTTCTATTGTAATTCCAGAACCTAATTTAGAGTTTTGTAAAAAGTTCTGAATATTATACATGGGTAGCCAATCTATAGAGCTATTTAATAAAAGACAAAAAATCCTACTCAAAAAAAAATATATATATATACTTACATTATATGTATGTATGTGAGTATCAAGGCCACAGAAAACATAAAACAACACATGCGTTCCATGTAAAATGCATGCAAAGAGCTAATTTAACCTAGAAGTTTTGGGCAAAGCACAACACATTATATTACTAATTTATCACCACCCAGATATGTGCTTGGGTACTTCAAAAAACAAATAGAAAGATGTGGTCCTAGTTCCAAAGGGCTTATTATCAAAGTCTTTGATCATAAAAAAGATGCAAAGAAATCCCATTACAGTCAACAGACCTGTGCCTTGATCACCTCATGTTGACTAGTACAACAACTTCCTTTCCCACCTCCTACTCTCAAGACTATCCAACATGCTAGAACTGAAAATCTTTCTTTTTTCCAGTGTTCCAACCTTATCACTCCATTTGAGACCCTTCACTGGCATCTTGTCCTTACCATCAAGGCGCTACACAGCTTTCTTCTACATCTCATTTCTCATCTCCCATACTTTTCCCTCTCACAATGTCTGCACTTCCTGTTTCTTTCAGTCTCACTTTCTCAATGCGATTCACTGCCTTTTCCACTATCTTGTAAGCCTGGAAAGGTCTGCTCCTTCTCATGCTTCAAACGACTTAATTCCTTCCTAGAACTTCTCTGGGTTACCTTTACAACTTCTACCACTACATACTCTCCCTAGAGTATGATCTTACATAGATACTCAGAGCCAAAAAAGGCAACAAAAATACACTAAATATGCATAATCTGCTTTCCTTGAGAAATGACGCTCTGCCATCAGTTGTTCCTTTCCCATAATACTGTTGTCTTGCCATCATCTACCATGGTGTGCTGTTATTAGCAATGCTGTACGTAATCTAAAGAAGTTTCAATCCCAAGAAGCTTGTCTAGAAGAGCAAACACACAAATGGTGCTATATATTCAAGTAATGTTATAATAAAATTAACATTGATTGAAACTTGAGAAATACATTCTGAGTATCCAAGGTAGCTGACATAAAAAAACAAGTAAATATATAAAACTCTGTTAAACCAGTTATTTCTAAAGTTTAGACCATAAGCACCAGTTTTATTTTCATTTTCAACAGCAGAAAACTTTGAAATTCAGATAAGTGAAAGGATTATTTGATGCAATAGTAAAAGTATTTGGATATTTGAAATTTTCAGCTATTCGCGGTGTACTACAACTGAACACAAGATTGTGTCTTATATTATGCTGAAAACAATTACTTTCCCAGTGAGCAAAAAGGGAACTTAACCAATATTCCTGGCACATGAGAAAACTCACCTCTGCAGCTTCATTCATTTTAACAATCATAGCACTGACTACATCATCTGCATCACTAATAAATGTCCCACCATCACGGTTTCGTCTGCGCTTGCCACTCATGCTCTTCTTCCTTTGTAGCATCATCTCAAAATCTGACATGAAGTCCATACTGAAATGCAGGAAAAGAGTTTACTGAAAGTCTGATAAGGAATCTTCCCCCTTTCATTTTTCTCTCTGCAGGTAATGGCTTTTGCACACTTTTATAATGCAATCCATCCAAAGATCTCCAAGTGCTCTATAAACACTGAGCAAGCCTCATTACATCCTTGTGAGGTAAACAATATCCCTATTAGACAGTGTGAAAAACTGGCTGAGAAAGAGGCTACGTGATTTCCATGGTCTCACAGAAATCTTTGTCAAAACTGGACTAGCTTTGTTCTTCTGAAATACAGTTTTCCACTAAGCTTATGCATATTTCTCTCTCAAACTCCCAAGGAAAGGAGATATTATAAAAATTGTACTGTATTCTATGGGTTTGTGAACTTGGTGAGGTTACATTTAGCAGGGTTTCTCACAGGATGGGTAAACAAAGATTGTGAGTGGTAAGCCATCCAACATAGACAAAATCTACCAAAGAACATACACATACAAAGTCCAGAGTTCAAATCTGCTAAGAATACAAGTGAAAGTAGGAAACTTAACTTAGCTCCTACCACACATTTGTGTCAGCCTTCCCAAGGCACTTCACAGCTCTATTGGCCACTTTTGATCAGAAGATGCCCAGGACTGAACGAACGTAAGTGATATAGAACTGGATTCCTGTGAATTGTGGAAAGGCTACATTGGAGAGATGTGTGTAGTAGATCCTTATCCTATGCCCTGGTTTATAGTCTGGAAATAAATCCCATTTTGCTCACCTGCCCATAGCAGCAGTATGAAACTGACAAGGATCCATTTCACTTTGCTGTACTTGTAGGGGAAAGGCTCTATGCTGAAGCAGCTGCAACACAGATGTGGTGCTCTGTTACTAGAGGAGCAATATGCAAAAGCATAGGAAGGAAGAGGAAACGTACTGACTGTATATCCTTCCACACCTCATCACCTGCACTGGTAGAATATCACACCTATGCCGCCAATGTTCCTACATGTAGCACTTCACCAGTGGGCCATCAAAAATAGAGAACGAACCAATTAGATGTCAGTTTCACTCAGCTTCTGATGGGGAATTATTATCCTCAGGAACAGCACAAGTGGTTTGCTATGGGCTCAGAAGTCACTGACAAAACGAGGTTAGAAAGGGAAAAGAAAGAGGAGCTGATTTGGTGGCCCAGTGGCAGAATATGTTACTTGAATATGGTCCCTTGCCTTTCTAAGCCAGCGGGCAGCCCACTCAGCCTCTGAGGATCCCTGTCACATGAAATCATGTGCTGGATGGTGGGAAGGGGGATATATAGTTGTCTGAGAAAAAATAAAATTAACCCCTTGCCATGTCTTCACATGGACTTACTGTTTCCCTCTTTTGATGTTATCATCAGAGTCTGAATCATCTGCTGTCTCTTTCATCTCTGCCTCAGCTTTCTCTTCTTCCAAATCCTCCTGGTTAAAACCCTGGTGGTACAGACAGTGCAAGTCAATATGGGGAGTTATTTTTGTATATTTACTCACATCTTCTCAATTTACACAATACTGTTCTCTTCTTCATGCTATTCTCTAAACCCAGGCCAACACTTTTCTCATCTACAACAAGGATTCTTACACAGACAGTACTCTCCAAACAGCAAGGGCTGACAAGACCATCTAATTCATGAATTGCCTTAATGAATCTGACACAGACTCAGGGCTTGCCTACACATGAAAGTTATTCTGGAATAAAGTAAAGTGTGAATTTAAAGTGGAACAGCTGTTCTGGATTAACACTACATACAGACAAGCTTCTAAAACAATGGTTAGCTATCATGCTGGCCAATGTTGTCTCATTGTTTCCTTGTGCTCCCTCATTGGTCTATCTGTATCCACCTGATGACTCTTGGCTTATACTTAAGATTGTAAACTCCTTCAGGCAAGGACTGTCTTTTTGTTCTATTTATGCAGCACCTAGCACAATGGGGTCTGGTCCATGACTGGGGCGCCTAAAATGCAAGTTAATAATAACAAAACTGAACCAGATCCATTGTCCAGTGGTTTACATACTTACTGTAAATTCCTCCTCCTCTTCATCACCAGACTCACCAAATATATCTGCAATCAGGTTCCTGCAAAAGTAATAGCAATATACTTATATTTTCCATTTCTAACAGATAACCCAAGAATAATATGACAATGACTATAACAATGTTTGCTGGGCAATTACTAATGTAATTGTGGGAATATCTGAAACATACAAAGAACTAATGTGTTCTTCCTGTGGACATTCATACTGTTATTGGGACTCATCTCTTTTCATTTGAGGCAAACCTCACTGTTCATTACCATATAGGAATTCACATTTAGAAAGAAACATACTTACTCTTGTTCATTTCCCGATTCACTGTCACTCCCAAAAAGATCCTTCTCTTCTTTTTTCTTTCCGGCGCTGTCCTTGCTCTCCTCCTCTTCTTCACTATCTGATGCTACAGCATTCTTCTTTCTTTTGTCAGATTTCTCTGATGCATCGCTATCAGATTCTTCCACATCTGAGATGATGCGCCCTTTCTTTGCAGCTTCTAACACAGGGGAACATATTACAGGACACATAGTAACTAAGTTGGTTCAATTACAAGTGGTCCTCCCAACTAGCTAAGTTGTGGCAAGAAAAACTACAAGACAAGGGAGAGAAATGGAAACTGCCCAATTCTTTTCTGACAGCAATCTCTTAGCCGAGATTTTTTGTACAGATACAGTGATATTCCTAACCATGTCACCACTGACACTAATTTTTAAAACATAACCGTCACTAAAAATTATTTATACTCTCCTGCATGTCTTCTCTAAAGGGAGATTGTCATCTTGAAATCTAGCCAATTCAATAAATAAATTACTTAACCTAGAGCCCCACTGACAATTTTTTTAGTTTTACCATCATTTTCCTATTTTCAAAATTTTGTTTCTCTCTCCCATTGTATGAAAAAGAGGAGAAACTGTCTATACAAGGATAACAGTGAAAAAGTGTCTTTATTCAAAGTGCTGTCAAATGCATGGAGTGAACACATTGCAAAAAAACGAAAAAAAACTTCTCTAATCTCTTATAGTTCTAATAAACTTGTGCTACTTGTAAATTAGAAATAAAAATTAAGAGAACAGTACAATTTTTAGCAAACGTTCCTTTTGAGTGCAGTTATCTAAAAACTACTGTGTGGAGTTTCATATTTATGGTCTCTCATTTAATCCTATGTGAGAGCTACTTAATTTTCAGGGAAACATTTTTATTTATGCAAGTCTTGATCACTCAGTTTGGAGTCTAGAAGTCAAATTCGATTCTCTGTCGCTTGTATAACACCAACAATAAAAATTCTGTAACAGGAACATAATGAACAGTTCTCCTGTTGAAGCACAAGCCATTATGGAATCTACCTCATTCTCCTATAGCTGTAACAACTCTGCAGGGGGTAATACAAGTTAGTTTGCCAGGCAATTACTAAGGCAACTGTGGGAATATCTGAAAAATATATAAGAATTGAAGTTCATACTGTGGACATTCACACTGCTATTGGGACGCATCTCTTTTCATTTGAGGCGAACCTCACTATTCACTACCATATGGGAACTCACTACAGAAGTACTTACTCTTGTTCATTCCCTGATTCACTGTCACTCCCACATAGATGGCAGTAAAAACTTGTCTTAAGCAATAATTGAATACAATTTTAAATACATATAGGGGGCAGACTGTTTTGGTAAGAAGGAGCTGTTTTTACAAAGCCACATTTCAAGACAGAATCATTCTTGAAGTGTATGAAAAAATATAATATCATGGGATACTGCTTAGTGGTTCATAGATTAGCAGGCTACATACATCAAGAAAAAGAGTTGCTGCCACCTAGCAACTGCTCCTACATAGAACAGGGTTTCCAAAGAGACCAATCTGAAGACAGGGCACTGTCAACCCCAGGAAGTTAGCTACATCGAATTCCTATGGGAAAAATGGACACTGAAAATAAATATTCAAAAGACATCTGAGTAAGTTCACATTGTTAACAACAACAGTAGGCTGAACTTCTCTTATCTGGGGATTTCAAGCAATGAAGTATAGTTAATAAAGAGGTGGGAAAAGCAAATGTGATAGAATGAACTTTTCCAGCAAACTGTTTGGAAGCATTAAGTGTATACCCTCCTTCTCCAAGATATGTAGCCACAACTTATCAGTTTAAATTATTATTTAAACCGAAATTTGATCCTTGGAGAAAGAGCTAGTTATCCATTACACAACTGTTTCTCGTATAGTTAGTATTTCCTTACGTGTTTTCTCATCATCCTCGCTGTCAGAAAAGACTGCTGCTTTCCTCTTGACTGCCTTGTCCTCATTTCTCTCCTCGTCTTCATCACTGTCTGTTATTTTCCGTCTCTTAGGACCTTCCTCCTCACTGTCAGACGCATGAAATCCTTCTCCTGCCTGCTCGCTATCTGAATGCCGAGAGTCATTCTGCATTGCCTCTTTCCCATTCCCTCCGTCACTGTCATCAGACTCTATTTTTTGTTTGCGTCTGGGAACATCTTCGATCTCAGAGTCACTTGCAGGATGTTTCTGAGGCTCTTCGTGCTCAGAGTCACTAGCA
Source organism: Malaclemys terrapin pileata (assembly GCF_027887155.1). Lineage (NCBI taxonomy): Eukaryota > Metazoa > Chordata > Testudines > Emydidae > Malaclemys > Malaclemys terrapin. Next base: position 57,970,555 of record NC_071513.1, read on the forward strand.
TGAACTTTTTGGGGCTCCTCATTTTCAGAGTCACTGGCTGCATGTTTCGAGGGCTCCTCATTTTCGGAATCGCTGGCTACATGTTTCGGGGGCTCCTCATTTTCAGAATCGCTGGCTACATGTTTCGGGGGCTCCTCATTTTCAGAATCGCTGGCTGCCTGTTTCAGGGGCTCCTCATTTTCGGAATCGCTGGCTGCCTGTTTCGGAGGCTCATTTTCGGAATCGCTAGCTGCCTGTTTCGGAGGCTCCTCATTTTCGGAATCGCTGGCTGCATGTTTCGAGAGCTCCTCATTTTCAGAGTCACTAGCTGCATGTTTTAAAGGCTCCTCATTTTCAGAGTCACTAGCATGACCTTTTTGATGTTCCTCATTTTCCGACTCACTGTGCAGATTCTTATGGGGATCCTCATTTTCAGAATCGCTATTGTGAACTTTCTGAGGTTCTTCATTTTCCGAGTCACTTGCATGGTGATTTAAGACATCCTCATTTTCAGAGTCACTTATATGATGAATTGGATGGTCCTCAATATCAGAATCACTGTCTTTGTCCCCATGAGTCCCTTCATTTTCTGAATCACTGGCATTGTGATTCGGAGGGTCCTCATTTTCAGAATCACTATCTTTTTGCCTTGGGGTGTCTTCATTTTCAGAGTCTGTCATGTGATGGCCTCTAGTTTGGCCATCATCTTCTCCATCACTTTGTTCATTCTGGAAAAGAAAAACAATCCCAAACAAACTATAAGTTAAGAAGCACAGTAACACAAAGAATAACTTTCCATTTGCTTAAGTGTAGCAATCTGAAAATATTTTAAACACAGAAATAAACAGACTATTGTATCACAGTGCTCCATCATCAAATTATTCAAAGTGATGAAAACATAAAAAGAAGATCCCCATGAGAATTCTGTCCGCTTTACTGTCCAATCATCTATTTAGGCCAAGATTTACGAAAATAGTGACTTTGAATACCAAACCTGAGACACCTTAAGGGGCCTGATTGTCAGAGGATGCACACACAGCACTTTCAGAAAATCAGGCTCGTAAGGTGTTTCAGTTTGGGCTCCCAAATACTGAGCCATCCAAAAATCACTAATTACTGTTGAAAATCTTGGCCTTAAGATTGTAAACTCCCAAAGAAGGGATTGTGTTGTTTGTATGGAATATATTCCATACTAAAATAACATGTACACCTACTGTTACTCTTTATATTATAACATATTGCAAAGGGGAAAAAAATGGGTTTGTGCCATGTTCTTTAGGCCTTGTCTACACTATGGGGGAAGATCGATCTAAGTTACACAACTTCAGCTACGTGAATAACATAGCTGAAGTCGACGTACTTAGACCTATTTACCACAAGATCCACACTACGCAATGTCGACTGGAGACGCTCTCCCGTTGACTCCCCTTGCACTTCTCATTCAGATGGCATACAGGAGCCAATGGGAGAGCAATTGGCGGTCGATTTAGCATGTCTAGACACACTAAATCAACCGCTGATGCATTGATCAGCGCGCTTCAAACCCTTGGTAAGTGTAGACAAGCCCTTAGAATGTACAAAGGCGGCCTGAATTTTACTTTATTTTTAATCCTGCTTGCTGTGTTATATTAGAAATTCAGGTATTGTCTGCTCTGGAGAACTATGACTGGAGATCTATTGAATTGATACCAAGAGGGTGAAAGCTTAACAACAGAGAAGAAGAGATTTTTAAACAAACTTTTAACAGTGGTTTCTGTTAATTTTTATTAACATGTGTTCAATGACTAATGAATGTTTTTGGGAAAGGACATCTTTTTTAAAAGATTCCACATCTCTGCCCTTTCAATGAAGCAGTGAGCTAACAAGATGTCTCCTCAGATACCCAGAAGATCACTTAGCAAAAAACAAAGAAGACCAAAGATGACATTGTTGATACTTAACTTAAGAAGTAAAACAAACCATTTTTTAAACCAATCCTATCAGGTCTTTTGTATGTCACAAATAAATGAAAAATGTCACAAGCCCAAGCTTTAAAAAAAAAACTTTTGAATATGAATGCTGGTAACAAGGTCTAACATTTTAATTTACCCTGGATGGAAAAAGGAAGTTTATATAATCCATTCTCCCACCAGGATAAAAACTGAATATTAAATTTTCCTGTTTAAAAAAACAAAAACAAAACACCATCATCATCCATTCCTTCAGAGAGACTTTTCAGACTTCCATCCCCTAGATATTACCCAATTCAATAGTTCAGCATATCAAACCTCCAATGCCAGAATAACCCTGTCTTCCTCCCAAACAGAGAATATAGCACTGTGAAAATAACTCAGTTGTTCTTTCTATAGCACTGATTCAAGTAGGACATCTCCACTTCTAACTAAGTTTTTTCTCTTGCCTAGTCTAAACTTTATCTTCCTTAGCTTTACACCCCATGCTCTACCATCTTTGCAAAATTACTAACTTCTTTCTTTTGTTTATTTACCATGAACACATTTATAGACATATCTCCCCCCACGTCTTCACTTGGCCGTAAGTTAAACTCTCTTGGGAAGCTGCATTCCTTATTCACCTATTTCTTCTACATGCATTTTCCCCCAGAACTGAGAATGGCATACAATATTTCAGATGCATTCACATCAGAGCTAAACTGAAGAGCACTGTTAATTTCCAGTTTTACTTAAAATTCTCTCATGTACATACACTTGAAATTTGATCATGATTTTAGCAACTGCTGCCTCCAGAATGACAATAGCTAAAAAGCAATATTGTTTACTATTCAGTCTTAGATGCCAGATTTCAAGTGATGCATTTATCTCTAACTAGCACTCCAAAGATATTACCTGCTAAATTCCATCACTGCTGCAGACACAAGGAAGCAGCAAAGATAGTATCAGAACTACATGATCTTAAAGCATGCATGTGACCAAATTTATCTTCAAAATGTTACTGAATGGTACTTGTGTAAAATCTCTCAGCAGCACCACAAAAGCAAGCTAACATTTTCTCTCGTTTGTTTCTCTCTCCCTGTAACACTGGAGGCCATTTGAATCTCATGATGATAATGTTAGTATTCTAAGTAGTTCCCATTTTCTATGTTTATAAGAAACTACAGTGCCACAATTAGAGAATATATTAATTTTAAGAAAAAAATTAAAACAAAAAATTATGAAAGTAGAAAAATTCCTCCAGCAGCATGGGACCAGTAGTTCTGCTTGACCACAGTACTAACCACCTCCCACAAGTCACTGCAGGTTCCCTCCGGAACTAGCTAATTATAACATTGATTCTCTTTCCCTCCATTGCAAGGTATCACCTAAGTAATGTACTAGGAACATGTCAAGTACATCTACAGATTATTGCTGCATTTGGTGTGCTTTCTCTCAACACATTATTGAAGAAAGAGCTACGATCAAGAAGAAAGCTGCAGATGAGGAAGAGAAAGGTCAAGAATGCCTGTGGCAGTCAGCGCTGTAATCAAGAATGTCAGGATGGAATCTACAGAGTGAATGCTGGTCAGTGCAGTAGGTGGGGAGGATTAGAGGAACTTCTGGTCACCTTCTGGTAGAAGAGCCTTGTACCTTCCCACCCAACCTCCTCAAGTTATTTTTTTTAATTTAATTTCATTGAACTGTACATCATGAAACCAGGAATTGTTCATGATACCAGCAGTAGCATGAGATTTTGCTAGAAAGGGAAACAGCAGCAGAGGTACAAACATTAATGTTTAAGTCCTTTATCTTACAACCTGCCAGGACTGGAAACTCTTTGGGGGATATGTAATGAGAAAGTAAAACAATTCGATCCCTGGGCCAATAGCGTTGACTGCAGACTATTGGTTTATCTTTCGGAACACACTAGAAAGATCTTGGTAACTTGGTATTCATATTAGTTGGTAAGAAATCAAAGCAGAACAATCACGCAGACACATTAATAGCATATCTTAGAAATCACACTGCTATAGCAAACCATAGCAATTCCAGCAGCATTAATACATGTTGCATCCTATGGAAACAACATCTCTCTCTAAACCTGTGACAGACTGACAGTAAGCATCAGGTCAGCCCTGAGAATGAAGAGGAGCTAACATCCTATTTAGCCTGTATGATGTTTGGTGCAGGAATTGTCTTTAATTTTGTTTGTTGAGTGCCCAGCAACAGGGGCCTCATTCAATCCTGATTAAGGCCTCTGGGCCCTACCTTACTACAAATAAATAACAAGCGCTCTAAAGACCTGTTTCAGAGAATACAATAGAAAATACACAGGTAACTATATGGGCTGAAAAGTGTTTATGAATAAAACAGTTTATGAAAGTCTGTCTTGGAGTACATAGTTTATGTGTATAACATTAAGAATGTGACTTTGCAGAGATATTATTTTAGTTAAATGACTAAATATGATGAATAGAAAATGAAGCAAGGAAGAAGTTTGGGATCTAAGCCTTATGAGACAGTCAGTTATTTTACTAGTTCGTCTCTAAAAATTTGTTCAGCAGAAATTATGCAACACATGTGCATTTAATATCATAAGTTTTCTATTTTTCTTTTCCAAATACTTAGTTCAAAGATCAGACAATGTTAATAATAGGTCTCAGATAGCTGTCCCCCACCCTATTTTTTGCTCTAATTCCTTTGCTTTCTTTTCTGCCTTCTCTTTATCTATGAACTTTTTACTTGAGATGTCCTTAATTATCTTTTTTAGCTGAAAGAATTCAATAACAGCAGACTTTAGTACAGTACAATGTAACAAATATATTAAAATCAAATTTACAGTTTTAATCTTCTATGTAAAACATTAACAGATTAGTAAATAGGTTATTGGATCAATGCATAAAGTTAAAAAGTTAGCCACCCAGTATGATCCCATGAATTACTACACCAAAGTTTATATAAATCATCAAATGGTGATCTGACAATAAATTTCTATTTAAAAATCCAAGGTAAATAAGAAAATGTTTTCCATAAAATCTTAGAATCCCAATTCTGCAACTGAATATGCAGGGATGGATCCTTATACCCACAGGGTCCCATTGCAGTCAGTAAGGCTCCATATGGGCCTGGTCACAGAATCTGGCCCCCAAATCATACCAACACTGTAAATTTGATTTAATATGCGTTACTGTACTAAAACTGTGTGTTATCTAATTCTATTTAACTAAAACAAAACTGATAAGGACATCAAAGAAAACATTTATAGATAAAGTGGGATGGGGGAAGGAAAGCCGGGAAAGAATTGTAGAAAGAACCCCTCCCATACATATACCTGAGACCCACAAACCTAAGACCTACATAAATAAATCCTCAAGAGCCCTCTTTCTTTAAGTTAAGAACCTGGAAAAGAAATTTGAAAATTTTAAAAGGTTTAAAAAGTTAGTTTTAAAAAAATCTAATTGAATTCTAATTTAGAGACGAAATAGTAATTAAAAAGACTTATCTGATTAGGCTTTCTCAAAGGTTTTATTACCCTTGAATGTCATTCTTCCCACATTTTCCTATGGATGAAGAAAATAAGAGGACATAAGAAAACAAATTCAGGAAGGAGAATATGGTGAAACACTGAAAGTCATTCCTTTTGGGGGGCGGTTCTAGTGTGTTATAATTTCAACTACATCTCTAATCTTGACTTGTAGGAAATCTGGAAATTACTGTACCTTAAGATTTGGCATGCAAAATTAACACTTTTTAAAATAAATTTGTGGTTTTTAAGATTACCAAAATATCTTTAAAATCTAGCGTTAGGAGTCTTGTTTGAAACTAACTGGACTGATTATTTTATCCATTTTCAAATACAGAGGAGTCTCCAAGCAAGCCAGAGTGTACCTACCTCTTACATCAGTGTCACAAACCGGTCGATCGTTATCGACTGGTTGATCCTAGAGGATCTCCCTGTCGATCATGATCTCTGGCGGCACAGCGTGACTGCTGCTAAGGAAGACTCCCTGCCTACCCCGGCCTCATGCCGCTCCCGGAAATGGGCAGCGCAGCCCTGTGGCCCCAGGAGGGCAGGCGTCTCCCTCGGTGCGCTACTCCTGCCTGCAAGCACCGCCTCCACATCTCCCATTGGCTGGGAGAGCCACGGGGGTGGTGCTTGCAGAGAGGGGCAGCGCATGGAGCCACATGCCCGCCCCTTTCGGGAGTGGTGTGGCGCTGAGGTAGGCAGGGAGCCTGCCTTAGCCTTGCTGCACCCACCGTCGACCAGGAGCTGCCGGAGGTAAGTGCTGCCCCACGGGAGGCCGCACCCCAACCCCCATCCCTGAGCTCCCTCCCAGAGCCACCACCCCATACCCTATCCTGCACCCCGAGCTCCCTCCTGCACCCCAATCCCCTACCCCAGGCTCAGCCCAGAGCCCCCTCCCATACTGCAAACCCCTTGACCCCAGCCCAGAGCCCGCACCCCCTGCCCCAGGCTGGTGAATGTGAGTGAGGGTGGGGGAGAGTGAGCAACGGGGGATGGGGGTGGAGTGGGCGGGGCTTTGGGGAAGTGGTGGGGACTCGGGGGAGGGGCAGGGTAGATCCTGGGTTTCCCTTAGATTCCAAAAATGATCTTGGGTGTAAAAAGGTTGGAGACCACTGCCTTACATACTACATATCCCTTACATACTGCCATGCGCATGTACAACAAGGTCACTTAAGAGTGATGATAGCTCCCTAATGTTAGTATTCTCATGTTTTTAATAGCAGTGGATATGTGAAAAAAGTCTGTCTGTCAATGCAAAGGACAGTCTGAAAGCAATTGCTTGTGTATTTAAACCAGATCTCAAATGACCATAAATGCAGTATGTAACACTAATGCCGCACAAGACTATACAAGACTTTGAATGATTAACTCAACCCTCATACATCAGATGAAATGCTAATGGCCCCAAGGCTCCAATGTTACCTTCCCTGATCAGACTGGCAATTCTTTTGTTTTGCAATTCCTGTCATATTCTGAAACTATTAATTCCCTAAAATACTACCTGATCTCCATCCTGCACCTACTGAAGCCATCCCTCTGAGACCCTATCATCTCACTTATGCTAAGAAAATTGGTCCTACACAGGGCCACCTCTCAAGCTTCTCCACTCCCACAGAAGACACCCCTGATCACCGCCACTGACCATTTCTGATCTGGCTTCTTCTACTGCAAGCACTGACCTTTTTTTCGCCCACACAGGGCATTCTAAATTTAAAATCTGAACTTAAGTAAATTAAAAAAATTATATTTCATGTTGTTAATAAAAAATACTTTGTTCTATTTTCTCTTTCCAACATTTGGGGTTTGAATAAAATATAGTACACAAATTGCTCTTCTGCGAGAACAAAATAGGCTTGCATGCTAAGCTATATAAAAGAGTGAAGTGTTACAGTGTATCACATTAAGTATTTAAACAATTTGTAACACAATACACATCCAGAGACATCCACATCATGTAGTGTCAACCTGGAACACAGAACCAACAAGGAAGTTACTGTACACAAGCAGATATCCAAATTGTAATTAAGGCCCAGCCTTTGCGCTGTGTCAGGGTTGGATGCAGCCTCACTGCCAAGTCCGTATCCCAGGGAGGGGAAGGGGGTGCAAGGTGACCTCCCACCTCTGTGCAGCCAGTGGCCTGTGCCATGCTGGAGCCTCCACATTTATTTGACAAATAAAATATGCAGAATTTTTAAATATTGTGTGCAGATTTTTTTTTTTTTTTGGGGGTGCAGAATTCCCTCAGGAGTAAACTTTACTAGCTAAAGCACAGAATCTGTTATTTTATCATGATAAGAAAACTATTATCCTACTCGCTTGCCAAAAAATTACATCCCCTGGCTGTCTAGGCAAGTAAATTTTGCAAGAATACTCTAAGGGTCTGGTATAAGGAATCCAATATCAAATTAATCTCCATTAAGAGTAAGGCCCTCTCTCATTTAAACTCAGGCTACAGAAAGACATGTTTGGTTTGATCAAATAAAAACATTTCACTGGTACCTCTGAATGATGCCCTAAGCTTTCATTGTCTGATCCAGAATGCTGATCATTTACATCATCTTCAACGTCAGACCCTGAATCTCGCTCATCTTGTACTGGGGTGGCTCCACCATCATCTACACCAAATAATAAAAAAAAAAAAAAGTAAGATTCAATAACATCTTTCAATACCTATAAAATATGAGCTTTTTGACATTTCTGCAGATCAGAGAGCCAACAGGCATGACTCACAACCAGAACTTCCAGTTCCAGAATTAAAATAATAGACACTGTTAAAAGACAGAAAAAGACATCAGCAAGTAGTGGATTTCAGAGCATAAAACCAGAAGCTATAGTACACTACCAGTTAAATGACAAAAGAATAAAGTTTGCTGCTTTTATAGCAGCTCCTTTATAGGTTGTGATTCCCATCATCTACATTCTTAAAATGAATTAGATTATCTCCAGAACAAAATTTATCAAGAAAATTTGAGGTAGAGGCAAATCCGCCACTGTGATCCTTACTACTCTCAGAGACACAGGCCATAGAAACTTACAGTATAACAATGTGACCAACAGGCTCATATGATCATCAAAAATACTATGTGTATCATAAAATCAATCACTTCATATTCAATCACACTTAAGTAGAGCTGTCACAGATCTAATGATGTTAATTACCTGCCTGCTTTAGGGCTTGTCTGCATAGTTTTTGTACTACTATAACAACAACTTGTTTAGAAACAGATGTAGTTAAAATGGTAAAACTCCCATGATCAGGGCCCAATCAGCCCATATGACAGCTGCAGCCCATATGACATCCTGAGGGCCATCCAGGTAGTATATATATTGTTTGGATGCAGCCCACATATAACACAGAGAACTGCATATACAGCCCACAATGGTAAATAGGTTGAGAACTACAGTTATACTATATACACCAGTAGCTGCAGCCACACTAGAGAGTTGTGCCATACAAGAACTGCACAAAAGTGGTATGTACTCAAGCCAAAAATGGTGCTTTCTTCCATCGTATCAGCAATATCGAATTACTTTAACACAATTTCAAAGTCACCTTAATACTCATTAATATGCAGGCTAACACATCTGAAAGCAAGTTAGCTGGTTGTGCTGTATCCTAGGAAGGAGTCTAGGATAACACAGCCACCTAACAAACCTTCAAACATGTTGGCCTACATCTTAGGTCTACGCTAGGAAAAAGGTGTCTTTTTAAATTGCAATAGTTAACATATTTTAAGAGTTTAGCACATATAGGATAAGCTGTAGTTCTAACAATAATTGGTTCACCTCAACCAGCTAACGTGTTAGAACTACAACTTGCCCTGACTGCTCTAGGATTTTAAAACATATTGGCTATCATCTTTTAGAAGCACCCCCATTTTTCCATGGCAGACATGCTATTAATGAGAATCAAGAGGAGTTTTAACTATGTGAAAATAACCTGACCAAGCTGACATTTGAAAACCACATTTTTTTGCTCACCAAACCAGGACCTTAAATCATTTCAGCTGATCATGCTGTAGCCCATAGGCTTCATCTAGACTAAGATTTGAGATGTTAAGCATGTTAGCCAACAGTGCTAATTAATAAGTCTTTAAAATCTATTGTGGACAAGGCATAAGCTAAACTAGTCAAGTTAAAACCTAGTACCTAGCATGTGTAAAAAGGTGCTTATGTCACCATTAAATCCTAGCTTAGGCAAGACCTCTTGCTAGCTCAACTGGGTCAATCTGGTTGAAGACGACATCCTCAACAACCTTGACAATCTACAATAATTCACCAGCCAATGTGATGTAGGCATCATTTGAAGCTAAGATATCTTTGAAGACAGTGTGGAGGTTCTATTGGGTCAGAAACATCTACGTGTAATAAACAAATGGGATACTTTGTTTAGAAAAAACTTTTATTTGTGGGGCAGGAGGAAAGCTTAATGACCTGATTCTCAGAGATCCTGAGCTTCATAACTCCTGATTTAAAAATGGTAGGTGATTGCCATGTAAACTTCTCATTATTGGCTTTTGATAGCATCTCTCAACCACATGCTTAATTTGTCTCCGACATATTGGTCAACACCAAGCCTCTCCATTTCCAAAGAGTACAAAATAATCCGTCACCACTCAGCCTGTCACTCACGCACCTCAGCCCAAGACAGACCTGTTGCCGCCCAGCCCAACACCCAGGCACCGCCTCCCAAAGACAGCCCAGGGTGTCACCCAGCTCGCTGCCCCCAGGAGAGCCCCCCCCCATCAACCTCCAGCCTGTCTCCAAGACCCCCCGAGCCAGCCTGTCACCGAGGCAGAGCCACGAGCGCACTCTTAGGATACACTGTCCCTTACAGCCCACTCCTCTCTCCCTGGCCCAGGCGACCCCGCGCTAGGCCCACAGACAGGCCGTGGGGACACAGGAGTCCAGCCCTCCGGTCGGACGGGCCTGGCGGCGCTGCCCGAAAAAGGGGATGAGAATCTCTCCCTTGAAGGAGCTGCCCCGGGCCCGGCAGCCGCCAGCCCTACCCGCCACCCCCAAAACGGTGTCTCCCGCCCCGCACCTGACTGGTCCCCGCCGTAGTACTCCGCCTCCATCGCGGGCCTTCGGCCCCCGCCTCCCTCTCAGGGCTCGCAGGCTGCTGGTGGGGGGGGCGGGGCAGGGCCCCCACTCCGGGACTTGGTACTAGGGACCTGCCGCTCCGACCCCCGCGCCGCGTACAATCAAATCCCCGGCGTTTCGCGCTGCCGCGGGCCCAAAATGGCGCCTCCCCCGCACCCTCACAGACAGCTCGCGCGCATGCGCTGCACCGGCCAGCGGTGTCAGAGGGCAACACACCACGCTCCGCTCGCGAGAGGTCAGGCACAGAGAAGTCTCGCGGCGTTTTGGCGGCGCGCGCGCTACCTGTTGCTAACTGGGTCTAGCGACGGGGGCGGCCGCCCGCTCGCCCTGTCAGGGGCCGCCCACCGGGAGGGTGGAGCCGGGCTAGAGCCGTCTTCGCCCGCCCCCTGGAGCCTGGGGGAGACCAGGGCTCCACCGAGTGCCCCTGGGGCGGGCCGGCCCCAAGGAACAGGCAGGGGCCCTCCCCACGGGCCCCTCAGGGGACAGCACCGGGCATGTGCTGCCCCCCCCCCCCCGGAGTGCGGCCCGTGACAGCGAGCCCGGCACCTCCTGAGTGTGACACGGAGCAGAGACCAAACTAACCCTGAACGACATAATCAGCAGCGTTTATCTGTCTCGGAAAGAATCCATAGTTCCGTGACTCGCCCATAGCCTAGTGCAGTGTTTCTCAGCCAGGGGTACATCAACACATCGAGATAATTGCCTGATTTTACATCAGGCTGCGTAAAAAGCACTAGTGAAGTTAGTACAAACTAAAATTACAAACTAAAATTTCATACAATGACTTGTTTATACTGCTCTATATACTATACACTGAAATGTAAGTACAATATTTATATACCAATTGATTTTTATAATTATATGGTAAAAATGGGAAAGTCAGCAATGTCTCAGTACTAGTGTGCTGCGACACTTCTGTATCCTTATGTCTGATTTTGTAAGAAAGTAGTTTTGAAGTGAGGAGAAACTTGGGGGGGTACACAAGACAAATCAGACTCCTGAAAGGTTGAGAGCCACTGCCCTGTTGCTAATATGCTAATATGAATAAGTAACTGGTGTTTGAATATATATAAATGGCAAAATACCTCTCAGGTCATCCCAAGTGATGCACCTATGCAGCCCTTAGTTCTGAACAGGAAACAGCAGAAGAGTAATTAATGTGCATTCTTCCATCATCCAGTCCCATCCAAAACACCATATCTAAAGTGTGCCCAGGCTTGTAAGTGGAGTCTACCAACTACCTGGGACCATCCAGTGATTTTTACAGCAGCCCTGAAAATCTAAAGCAAAACAAAAGAATCACCATCTGGGTGGGTGCTGGAAACCCAAGAACTATAGGCATTGATGACATCAGTTCCAGCATAGGAAGGAACCTATAGCCCAGCAAAGGCCTCTGCAGTGGAGCAGGTTGACATGAACATCAACACCCCAATCCTATCCTATCATCATCCCAGGCTTCACACATCAGATGGAGACACTCAATTTGATACAGATTTGAGGTTAGATGCAGTCTGCCAGCCACACTTTGGTTACACTCTGGCTCTCAGCAACCTTGGTTATACTGCAGGGTAACCCCAAAAGACCGCCAGTCCTGGATTTTCATCAGCAATGTATGTCTTGTACTGCCCAGCCCTCTCCTAGAAAGTACAAATGTTTTAGGTCCATTATTCCTTAAAGGGAATAATATGCTATCTTAAAGGACCCTTTAAGTCGAAAGAAAGGGCTTCGTCGTGTGGACGTGTCCAGGCTTAATTCGATGTAACGCTGCTAAAGTCGACCTAAACCCGTAGTGTAGACCAGGCCTTATTAGCTCAAATAGTTAATCAGACACTTCAGTTTAAACACACTGAATTAAAGAAAACAGTAAAATAGGTTTATTATCTACAAAGAGAGATATTAAGTAAGTAGAAGCGATGATATATCTATATATATATTATAGAAATTGTTACAAGAAAAAAAAAGATAAAATGTTTACTAATGCCTAACATAAACTATATCAGATTCAAGCAGAGTTTCTGACCACATGCTTTCAGCACTTTTACTGACCAAACCCTGTAGGTCAGGACCCCCTCCCCCAGAGTCCAACGAATGCTTCCTTTGTCACTTCAGGTGCAGTGAATGTGATGGGCAGGGAGAGAAAGAGAGAGGTCCCTTGGGGCACTTGTCCCTCCTTTTTATAGTTTCAGTCTCCCTCTTGAAAAACATTTCCAGATGGGCACTAGGAGACAAAGAATCTATACGGACAGATGTTCCCTGCTGGCTTTTTCTCACCTGTTTGAGTTTTCTTTGTTTCCATCCTTGCTTAATGACTCTGTTTACTGCTTAAATCCAAATTAAGGCAAGCACATATTCTTTTCTTTAGGATAAACCTGTCTGCCGACTTTTGCCTGCACAAGGTTGTGGGGTTTGGAACATGTGATAACATCATACAGGGAAATCTTATAACTTCAAATACAATGTTGCCATACATATTTTATCAGGACGATACCGACCAGCAAATTATGAGTTTTCAGTGATGCCTTACAAGACATGTCTTGTATAAAAATTATTACAATAGTGTGTAGGGTGTGAACAGAGGCATATGTTTTGTCACAGCCCCCTAGGAAACCTGTCATACAATGAGATAAGATTTCCTCTCCACTGGACCATGATCTGGAAGCATATACTATGGAGCTGGGCATTATGGACATGCCTAAGGAACAGATGAATGTCAATGACTGTTTTGCAGCATCTGTACTTGGTGCATTTATATCCATGAATATCCTCTGAGTTGAAGGGATGAATGTCTCTCAGGATACATCCTGCTCCTGCCGCTATACCACAACTTGCCAGCTGTTGTGCCACTCTCTCATTGGCTGGTCAACAGATGTCCCTCTCTGCCCTTTGCAAAGAGCCACATGGACTTCTTCCTTCTCTGTGAGCACTCTGCACAGCTGCAGAAAAATTTGTCACTTCCAATGAGTTGCTACCTCACTGCGTAGTTGTATGTCAATTCCAATAAGATAGTAACTGTGTTACAGCTCTGTGTGTATAGTATTTGCATGCCTATTTGTGTATGCATGTGTGTTTGTACTTCATAAGCTAGAGCTTGCCACTCAATTCCCCATAATATAATGCTTCTAATGCTCTGTTGGCTGCATTCCAACGGGAAGGATGGAGAGACACTCAGACCATAATGGGATTGCACGGCAGGGGAGCATGACCTGCCTTCTAGCAGCCAGAGTGAGAAGCCCCACATTGTGTGAGTGGAGAAATGCAATGCCACGGATCCAAAAGCCTCCTGGATCTGCTTTTCAACCCAACAGCATGAAGTGGCTGGAGTGAAATAAACCTTCCCTAAGAGACAGGATGCTCAAGAATACCTGGGGATGTATTTGAAAGTCCTTTGCTGGTATGTACTTTTCTTATTCAGTCAGCCTTTATTCTTTACAATGTGCCTTTAGCATTAACTACAGACATCAGTGATTTACAGCTATAAATCTGCTTAGGTAAAGGGAGGAGGTTAATGGGCAGTTACCAAAGGCTCAGGTTTCTGGATGAGCAGTAAGCGTTTAGTTGTTAACCCATAGCCACAACTCTTCAGAACTCCCAGAAATGTGATTGGGACTAACATAAACCTCTGCTCAGCATCTAAGATTCTGTGATATGGAAATGCTGAGGCCTGTATGACTTATCCAAAGACACTAGTGCCATGTGCTATTTAAACCCTCTGATCCAGAGAGAAATCTCTTAAGTAGGGAGCTGCTGGGAAGAAACAGTTTCGTCAATGGATGTCCTTACTGATAGATCTATTGTTCTTCAGAGCGGCAGGATTATTGTCACCTGGATTACACAGATTTTAACATGTCACATTTCTGACCCATTTATTCATCAATGTTGACCAAACTATCAAAATTATTACCATGTTACCACAAATTACATCTATAAATGTGTCTGAGTCCCATAACCATCACTGGGCTGAGCAATTAACATGTCCACTCACTGGAGGGCAGTCCTAGACAAATTCCTCTTGCCTCTCTGTGACGCAGCAAGGAGTGGGGAGTATTGACCTGGGAATGTTGCAGGGGAGTTTTACTGGGACTGTCTGCATTGGGGACGGGAGACTTTCCTTGAGGGAAGATACCTGAGCATGTAACATGAGAGCCCAGGAGGGGGGTTGGGGCCAGGTGACATCTTCTGCCTGGGAAACGGCACAAAGAAGGGAGGAGGAACCGGGGGAGAGGGGTGAGACAGCTGGAGGGGGTTTACGTTTAGAGTTGGCTGGGGAAACGGAGGGAGCCCCCGGGCTGGGGTCTAAGCTCCCTGCCTCCCAGAAGGACTTGACTGAGGGGTCCTGGTTGTACCTACGAGCTCTCTTTGGGACTGTGTTCCTGTTGTCCAATAAACTTTCCGTTTTACTGGATGGCTGAGAGTCACGGTGAATCGCATGAATTGGGGGTGCAGGGCCCTGACTCCTCCACACTCTGTGACAACTGGTGGCAGTGGTGGGATCTACTGCACCCCATGAACGGTGCTTCATGCAGTAAGTGACTGGGGAGCAGCAAAATGAAGGGGGATTGACGGGGACCAGGCATGCTGAAGATTCAGAGAGGAGCGGTTTCGGGGGGCAGGGGAGCTACGCTTAACCCCTGGGAGTGTGTGACCGGCGAGAAGAACTGTTGCAGTAACAGGGTCCCCCTGGGGACTGCAGTGAGCGGTCCCAGGGGCAGAGGAGCCTGCAGCTTGGCCCTGGGAGAGAGGTAGTCCGATGCAAGGAAGGGGTCCCCCGGTGAGTGATTACAGGGGTGGTGGAGTCTGCAGCTCGATCCTGGGAGAGAGGTGGTGACCTGGAGAAGGGCTGGCACATTAGGGGTTCCTCCTGGAAACCGTGGGGAGCTGCAAGCCCACAGGCCTGCAAGTGGCCAGCAGGAAGATGTATAGTAAGTGCCTTAAGAGCGACCTGGTTGAGCTGTGCAGGTAGAGGGGACTGCACATTGGGAAGCTCACCAAAGAACAGCTGATTGCCCAGCAGGAGGAGGAGGATCGCTCGGAGGAGCTGGTCCCTGTCTCTGAGGGAAGCAGCCCAGTAGATGCAAGGAGGACACCAGTGTCTGTCCCAGCTTGGAAGGGTTAGACCGCCACTGAGGGCATCCCGAGACCCCTCCTACCTATGCCTCGGGGAAGGGCTGGGAGGAGCCCAGCGAATACCAAGGGCACTGTGACCCCTGCAGCCAGCAGGGGATCCTCCCGGTGGAGCTCCCCATCCCTGGAGCTGAGGTGGCTGGAATGGGAGCGAGAGCAAAAACAGAGAGCTAGAGGATCGCGAAAAGCAGTGTGAGCATGAGCTGGGGAGCGAGAAGAATGGGAAAAGCAGCAGCAGCATGAGCTGGAGTTGGCAAGCTGAGAATCAGCAAGCCCCCAGCTGTGGTGAGTGAGGGGGGACCCAGGACTGCATGGAGCTGTGGTAAGTGCATCCTGGCCCAGTGTAAGGAAGGGGAGGACATAGATGACTTCCTGAATGCCTTTGAGAATGCCTGTGAGCTGCACAGGGTTGACCCAGCAGACAGGCTCCGGTTTCTCACCCCCTTACTGAACCCAAAGCCGTGGCGATGTACAGCCGAATGGAAGGGGCAGAGGCAGGGGACTATGAACTATTCAAAAAGGCCCTACTACATGAGTTTGGGCTGACTCCTGAGATGTACCGGGAAAGGTTCTGAAGTCAGCGTAAAACCCCTGAGGTCACATATCTACAACTGGCCATCCAAATGCAGGGATATGCTCACAAGTGGGCAGATGGGGCCCAGACGAAGGAGGATTTGCTTGACCTAATCGTACTGGAGCAATTGCCCCAAGCTCCAGGACAGACTGAGCAAACTGAACCCACCCAGGGTTAACTGGGTAGGGAGCCAGCCAGACGAGGGGCAGGCTTCCCAGGCAATGGGGAGCTGACACCTTTCCACCTGCTCAGGAGGGAGGAGTTTCCCAGACCAGCTCCTCTGGAGGGCTGGATGCTCCGGACTCAAGGTTCTCCATTTACAGGGTGGGTGCGGGGCTGTCCCTGCGGAGCGAGTGCCTTGTTCCCCTGGAGGTGGATGGGAGGAAGGTCAATGGATATTGGGATATGGGTGCGGAGGTGACGCTGGCCTGGCCCGAGGTGGTGGCTCCAGATTGGGTGATGCCCAACACCTACCTGATCCTGATGGGGGTGGGCAGGACCCCATTCAAGGTGACTGTGGCAAGGGTACATCTGAAATGGGGGCCAAGGAGGGCCCCAAGAACATGGGGATGCACCACCATTTGCCCACCGAAGTGTTGATAGGGGGGAACCCCCAGAATGCCCTGGTCGTGACCCATAGCCAGAACCGGCAAGGGGCATTGCATCCTAAGTTTGGGAAGGGTACCTTACCAGAGGCACAGGACCCTACCCGGTGGGGAGGGAGTGCCCAGGGACAAGGCTCAGGGAGGCTGCGGCTTCAGACCCAGCCGGCGAGAGGGAGCGGGTCCCCATCCCTTACCCAGCTGCTTAGTTCCAGGCCGAGTTGCAGAAAGATCCCTCCTTGGTAGGGGACCTGGCCGACCTCAGTGTGGTACAGACCGTGGGGAGAGGTTCCTGTGGGAGAAGGGGTACCTGTACCAAGAATGGGTTCCCCGAGAGGAAGTGGAGTCATGGGGGATCAGGAGGCAGCTGGTGGTCCCCCAGAAGTATTGCCGCAAGCTACTGTAACTGGCGCATGACATCCCTCTCGCAGGGCACCAGGGAATCCGGTGCACCAGGCAGAGGTGCTACAGAACTTTTACTGGCCTGGGGTCTTTACCACTGTCCAACAGTATTGCTGATCCTGTGACCCCTCTCAGAGGGTGGGGAAGACCGGGGACAAGGGGAAAGCGGCTTTGAGACCTTTGCCCATCATAGAGGAGCCTTTCCAGAAGATGGCTATGGACATAGTGGGACTTCTCAGCAAGATGACCGGGTCAGGGAAGAAATAAATTCTGGTGGTGGTAGATTTCGCCACCTGCTACCCCGAGGCAGTGCTCTTATCTTCCATTGAAGCAGACACCGTGGCAGTTGCACTGCTGACCATTTTCAGCCGAGTGGGGTTCCCCAATGAAGTCTTGACAGACCAAGGATCCAACTTCATGTCAGCCCTGCTCCGGTGCTTGTGGGAGAAATGTGGGGTCCGGCACAGCTGGGGCTCAGCATACCACCCCCAATTCAATGGTCTGTTGGAGAGGTTCAACGGAACACTAAAGATGATGCTGAAAACCTTTATGAACCAGCACCTGCAGGATTGGGACAAATACTTACCTCACCTGCTGTTCGCATACAGGAAGTACCCCAGGAGTCTACCGGGTTTTCGCCTTTCAAACTGTCATATGGAAGAAGAGTAAGAGGGCCCCTGGACTGATGAGAGACAAATGGGAGGGGAAGGTCACTCCTGATGCAGAATCAATGGTGGAGTATGTCTTGACTTCCGAGAAAGACTTGCTGAGCTCATGGGCCTGGCCAAGGAGAATCTGGCCACATCCCAGAGGAAGCAGAAAGTCTGGTATGACCGCATGGCGCGGGCCTGCGCCTACACCACCGTGGATCAGGTGATGGTTCTCATCCCCGTGAGAAAAAACAAACTACAGGCCACTTAGGAAGGCCCTTTTAAGGTTGTCAAGCAATTAAATGAGGTAAACTATGTGGTGGAGCTGTCCAACTGGATGCATCAGTGCCGGGTGAACCATGTGAATATGATGAAGCCATATTACGATGGGGAAATGTGGTGTTAGCCGTGTGTGCACATTGGGAGGAGCAGGGAGATGACCCTTTAGTCGATCTATTCCCTGAGACAGGAGCTGGCTCCTCCCAGGGAACAATTCCTCTCTCTGACTAACCCCTGCCCAGCAAGCTGAGATCAGAGGGGTGCTGCATCTGTACCGACAGCTGTTTTCCAACCAGCCTGGACTCACTAATCTGACTGTCCACCGGGTGCAAACAGGATCGCACCCGCCAATGAGATGTTCCCCCTTCCAAGTCACAGGGAAAACTGCTCAGGACCTGGAAAGAGAGGTCAATGACATGCTGGCTTTGGGGGTGATCCAGCCATCTTCCAGCCCTTGGGTCTCGCCGGTGGTGCTGGTCCCCAAAAAGGACGGGTCAATCCGGTGTGGACTATCGGAAGCTCAGTGCCATCACTGTATCTGATGCCTACCCCATGCCCATGCCTGATGAGCTCCTAGACAAGCTGGGAGGAGATTGCCTTACCACCATGGACCTTACAAAGGGCTACTGGCAAGTGCCACTGGATGCAGATGTCAGGCTGAAATCGGCCTTTATCACCCCTCTGGGGCTCTATGAGTTCCTGACCCTGCCTTTCGGCCTCAAGGGAGCACCGGCCACTTTCCAGCACCTGGCTACTGAGGGGGATGGAGAGTTTTGCCGTGGCGTATATTGATGATATCTGTGTCTTTAGCCAGACCTGGGAGGATCATGTGTCCCAGGTTAGACAAGTGCTGGCCCGACTCCAGGAGGCTGGGCTGATCATAAAAGCAGAGAAGTGCAAGGTGGCGATGGCTGAAGTATCCTACCTGGGCCACCAGGTGGGGAGCGGCTGCCTAAAGCCAGAATCCGCCAAAGTGGAGGTGATCAGAGACTGGCCCGCTGCCCAAACTAAAAAGCAGATACAAGCCTTTATTGGGATGGCGGGGTATTATTGAAGTTTTGTGCCCCACTTTAGTGCCATAGCCGCCCGCATCACTGAGCTATGCAAGAAGGGGAAGTCAGCCAAGGTGGTCTGGACCGAGCAGTGCCAGAAGGCTCTCTGGGCGCTGAAGGAGGCTCTGGTCAGTGGCCCAGTTCTGGCAAACCAGACTTTGACAAGCCCTTTATGGTGTTCACCGACGCCTCAGACACGGGACTAGGGGCGGTGTTAATGCAGGAGGATGAAAAGGGGGAGAGACACCCCATCGTGTACTTGAGCAAGCAGCTGCTACCCCGGAGGCAAAACTACACAGCCATCGAGAAAGAATGCCTGGCCATGGTGTGGCCCTTAAAAAACTAGAGCCATATCTATTTGATAGACCCTTCAGCATGTACACTGACCACTCTCCCCTGACTGGCTATACCAGATGAAGGGAGCCAGTGCCAAGCTCCTGAGGTGGAGCCTGCTCCTGCAGGATTATGATATGGACGTGGTCCATGTGGAGGGAAGTGCCAACATGATAGCAGATGCATTGTCCTGGAGAGGGGGCCCTGAACTTCCCCAGATCAGTGGTCGGAGTGACCCCGCTCAGTTCAGTCTAGAAGAGGGGAGAGATGTGATGCAGCAGTGAGTGGGGAGTATTGACCTGGGAATGTTGCAGGGGAGTTTTACTGGGACTGTCTGCATTGGGGACGGGAGACTTTCCTTGAGGGAAGACACCTGAGCATGTAACATGAGAGCCCAGGAGGGGGTTGGGGCCAGGTGACACCTTCTGCACGGGCACAAAGGCAGGAGGAGGAACGAGTGGGGGGGGAAGATGGCTGGAGGGGGTTTCAGTTTAGAGCTGGCTGGGGAAACGGAGGGAGCCCCAGGGCTGGGGTCTAAGCTCCCTGCCCCCCAGAAAGACTTGACTGAAGGGTCCTAGTTGACCTACAAGCTCTCTTTGGGACTGTGTTCCTGTCATCCAATAAACCTTCCATTTTACTGGCTGGCTGAGAGTCATGGTGAATCGCAGGAATTGGGGGTGCAGGGCCCAGGGCTGGCTCCAGGCACCAGCTGACCAACCACGTGCTTGGGGCGGCACCTGGTAAGGGGCAGCCAATCTTGGGGTGGTGGGGGCCACTCAGGGTTTTTTGTTTTTTGGAGGGGGTTTGGTCGGGTGGGGGTGGGGTGGGTTGTTTTTGTTTTGGCAGCTGGGGGGGGGGATTCGGCAGCGGTGCTCCAGGGGGGGTGTGGCGGCGCGGCGGGGTGCTCCACGGCGGGGGTGGTGTTCGGCAGCGCGGCTCGGCGGTGGGGGTGTTTAGCGGCGCTCAGCGGGAGGTGTGTGCGGCGGCGGGAGGGTTCGGCGGCGCGGCACTCCACAGCGTGGGGAGGTGTTCAGCGGCACTCCGCGGGGGGCTGGGGGGTCGGCAGCGCTCCACGGGAGGTGTGTGTTGCGGTGGGAGAGTTTGGCGGCATGGTGCTCCGCGGGGGGGGTGTTTGGCAGCGCTCCGCGGGGGACTGGGGAGTTCAGCAGGGGGGTTCGGCAGCGCTCCGCGGGGGGCTGGGAGGTCGGCAGCGTTCCACGGGAGGTGTGTGTTCCGGTGGGAGAGTTTGGCGGCATGGTGCTCCGCGGGGGGGGTGTTTGGCAGCGCTCCGCGGGGGACTGGGGAGTTCAGCAGGGGGGTTCGGCAGCGCTCCGCGGGGGGCTGGCGTGTTCGGCGGCGAGGCGCTCCACGGGGAGCTGGGAGGGGTTGGTGGCGCGGCGCTCCTCAGGGGGCTGGGGGGGGTTCGGCGGCGCTCCGCGGGGGGCTGAGGGGTTCGGCGGGCGGGTTCGGCGGCGCTCCGTGGGGGGCTGGCATGTTCGGCAGCGTGGCACTCTGCAGGGAGCTGGGGGGGGGTTGGCGGTGTGGCGCTGGGGGGGTTCGGCAGTGCAGCGCTCCGCGCGGGGGGGGTGGCGGCACGGTGCTGAGAGGGTGTGTTATGGCAGCGATATGCAGGGCCCTGACTCCCCCACACTCCGTGACACTCTCCACATCTGTTTGCACACAGTTTAGGAATCTTCCAAACTACAGCTTTCACACCCACTTAGGGCATGTCTACACTGGCAGAGTTACAGCGCCAGCAGTTACAGCGCCACTCAGAGAGTGCTGAAGGGAAACCAATGTTGTGTATTCACACAGTCAGCTGCCTGCGCAATAGCATGTTCACACTTGCGGCACTTGCAGCAGTCAGGGCCGGATCCAGGCGCCAGGTACCCAAGCACATGCTTGGGGCGGCACCTGGTAAGGGGCGGCGGGGGGAGCGCGGTGCGGCATTCCGTGGGGCGGGGGCGCTCCGGCGGCCCGGCGCTGGGGGGGCGGGCTCCGGTTGCGCAAGGCTCAGCGAGGGGGCGGCGCGGGCGCGGCGCTGGAAGGGGGTTCTGGCGGCGCTCGGCAGGGGCGGGCTCCGGCGTCGCGGCACTCGGTGGGGGGGACAGCGCGGGGCTCAGCGCTCGGGTGGGGGGTTCCGGCGCGCGGCACTCGGCGGAGGGGTGGGGGGGGGGCGGCGCTCTGGGGGGGGTTCCGGCAGCGCTCGGCTGAGGGGGGGGCGGCGCGGCGCTCAGCGGAGGGGCTGGGGGGCAGCGCTTTTTTTTGCTGCTTGGGGCAGCAAAAAAGCTAGAGCCGGCCCTGGCAGCAGTATTCAGAGTGGTGCACTCTGGGCAGCTATCCCACAGAGCACCTCTTTCTCTTCTGCTGCTAAGAGTTGTGGGAAGGTGGAGGGGGTTGAGAGGCATCCTGGATCCTGTCTCAGTGCCCCATGATGCATTTCTTCGCATCCCAGCAATCCCTGTGCTTCCATCCACATTTGGCGCCATCTTTCAACAGTTTGTGTACTGCACGCCCTGCATCTTTGGGCTGTAGGAATGGATCCCTAACAGTTGACCAGTATGCTGCTCGCTGTGGAGTCATTCCTTAAACTACAAAGGCAAGAGGAGTGCAACATTGATCTCACCATGCGTAACAGCTACGATACAAGAATGCTTGTGGCATTCACGGAGGTGCTGACCACAGTGGAATGATGCTTTTGGGCTTGGGAAACAAGCAATGAGTGGTGGGATCACATCATGATGCACATCTGGGATGATGAACAATGGCTGCAGAACTTTCGGATGAGGAAAGCCACATTAATGGGACTGTGTGATGAGCTCACCCCAGCCCTGCGGTGCAAGGACACGAGAATGAGAGCTGCCCTGCCATTGGAGAAGTACGTGATGATTGCACTGTGGAAGCTGGCTACTCCAGACTGCTACCGATTGGTCGCTAATCAGTTTGGAGTGGGAAAGTCTACCGTTGGACTTGATTTGATGGAAGTCTGCAGGGCTATTCATCACATCCTGCTTTGAAAGACCGTGACTCTGGGCAATGTGCATGACATTGTAGATGGCTTTGCATAAATGGGCTTTCCTATGTAATCCTTCTGCCCGTCAGAGTTGGCAGCAACAAGGGCCGGGTTCAGTATCTAGGGGTTCCGTGTCAATAACACAATGCAAAACCGGCTCGAGCCCCCACTCAGTGACCTGGGACAATTACATACCACCCCCCTGGGCGCTTCTAAGAGGCAATACTTCCCCTCTCACAAGCACGGAGTCTGAGTGTAGCAAAAGCCTTTTAATAAAGGGGGGAAACTGCAGTCCCTGATCAGCCCCTGAAGTTCTTTTCCACAGCTCACCACCAGATGTCAGGGGAGAGCTCATTCTGACTCTGCTTACACCTAACTGCAGAGGGGCGATAGATGGCACGCATATTCCATTTCTGGCACCAGACCATCTAGCCACCAAGTACATTAATCGCAAGAGGTATTTCTCAATGGTTCTCCAGGCGCTTGTGGATCACCATGGGCATTTCACTGACATTAACGCAGGCTGGTCCGGAAGGGTGCATGACACACGCATCTTTCAGAACACTGGCCTGTTCAGGAAGCTGCAAGCAGGGACTTTCTTCCTGGACCAGAAGATCACCGTAGGGGAAGTTGAAATGCCCATTGTGATCCTGGGAGACCCTGCCTACCCCTTAATGCTGTGGCTGAGGCCATACACGGGGCAACTTGACAGCAGCAAGGAGCGGTTCAACAACAGGCTGAGCAAGTGCAGAATGACTGTTGACTGTGCTTTTGGCCGTTTAAAAGTCCACTGGCACTGCCTCTATGGGAAGCTGGACCTGGCTGATGACAATATTCCTATGCTTATACATGCTATACGCTCCACAATATTTGTGAAGGGAAGGTTGAAAGCTTCACTCAGGACTGGACTACAGAGGCTCAGCGCCTGGAGGCTGAGTTTGAACAGCCAGAGACCAGGGCTATTAGAGGGATACAGCGCCGGGCCATAAGGATCAGGGATGCCTTGAGGCAGCAATTTGAAGCTAAAAGCCACTAATATTTGTTGCTATGCTCGGGAGTGCAGTGCTTTTAATGCTAGGAGGTGATTGGTGCAGATGAGGCAACATGTGGGTTTAACAGAATTGTATGTTGCTTTGCAGGGCTCTTTTTGCTTTCAATTAATAGAATAAAGATTGCTTTCAAACCAACTCAGTTCTTTTATTGAAAGACAACAACTGAAGGAGAAAGTCAAACAAACAAACAAACAAAAAGATCAGCATTGAGGGGGATGGGAGAAGGGAAGGTCCCAAGAGGAGGAGGGGTCCCGGGACGGTTACAGATTTGTGTATGTCCAGGGATCATATCCAACCAAGCAGCAGGTACTGTACTTCAGCAGGGCCAAACTGCAGAGGGATGGGTGTTGAGTGTGGTGGGTAGTGGAAATCCACAGTGCTGGACTGTGAGGGGGGAGGAGTGGAATGCAGCAGGTACAGATTGGAGCCAGGTTGATAACAGTGTATTGGCAATGTCTGGGGGGAGAATGGGAAAAAGTTTTGCGTTGGTGGCTGCAGGGGAGGGCGGGCGCAGAGCTGCTCGGTTTGAAGAGCTAGTATTGCCTGGAGCGTATCTGCTTGGCGTTCCATAACCTTTAAGAGCCACTCCGTAGTTTCATTCTGGCATGATGCATTCACCTTTTGGTCCCTCTTCTCGCTGTCTGCCACTCCTTCAATTTCTGTTTCTCGGCGGTGGAGTGCATCATAACATCACGCAGAAAGTCCTCCTTAGTTCTTCTTGGCCACTTTCTAATTCTGTGCAGCCGTTCAGCCGCCAATAACAAAGAGGGAGGCTGGGCTCCCAGGCAAGCACACATGAGCCACAAGACCCCCAAAATGGTGAATAGCGGCAGGGTAAATAACTCTTCCCAGACACTGCTGTACAGTGGGCACGTGGCTCTTGGGGAGAGCCTCGGGTTACCATACGTCCTCTTTTTCCCGGACATGTCCGGCTTTTCGGCACTCAAACTCCCGTCCGGGGGGAATTGCCAAAAAGCCGAACATGTCCGGGAAAATGCTGGCCAGGCACTTCCCCTCCCGCGGCGGCTCTGCTCCTCCCCTGACTCTTCGGCTCTGTTTAAGAGCCGAGCTGCCCGAGCGCTATGGGCTTCAGGCAGCCTCCTTGCCTCCAGACCCCAGCTGCCGGCCGGGCACTTCCACTTCCGGGCTCCGGCGGCGCAGGGTCCCGAGGCCTGGGGGCTGCCCGAAGCCGGTAGCGCTCAGGCAGCCCGGCTCTTAAACAGAGCCGAAGAGTCATGGGAGGAGCTGAGCCTCCAGCCGCGGCGGCTCTGCTCCTCCCCGACTCTTCGGCTCTGTTTAAGAGCCGAGCGCTACGGGCTTTGGGCAGCCCCCATACCTCCGGACCCTGCGCCGCCGGAGCCCGGGAGGGGAAGTGCCCGGCCGGGGGCGCAGGGTCCGGAGGCAAGGGGGCTGCCCGAAGCCCAAGCGCTACCGGCTTCACGGTTTGCCGGGCAGCCTCCAGACCCTGCGCCCCCGGCTGGGCACTTCCCCTCCCGGGCTTCAGCTGCGCTGGGGAAGCGCCGGCCGGGGGCGCAAGGTCTGGGGGCTGCCCGGCAAACCGTGAAGCCGGTAGCGCTTGGGCAGCCCGTTTTGTGTGGCTGGGAGTGGGAGGGGGCAGAGTTAGGGCGGGGAAGGGGCGGAGTTGGGGCGGGGCTGGGGGTGGGGAAAGGGCGGGGCCAGGGCCCGTGGAGGGTCCTCTTTTTTTATTTGTTAGATATGGTAACCCTAGGAGAGCCAGCACAGTAGGTGGAGCCTGATAGTCATTCCTGTCCCCACACTTTCCACAGGATGTGATCATTATGGAAGATATCTTGCTGCTGAGGGTGAGCAGGGACTCAAGGGAGGGTCTTCTCCAAGACTGTGGCTTCCGCCCTGGCCCCTATGTGGCTCGCTTGTGTGCAGCAATGGCTCCTTCTGTCCCCCCATGACGGCACATTGGCGTGGGAAAGTTACCATTAATGGGGCCAGAAACAAAGCAGCTCTGGAGAAGAACCCGTGGCAGCAGATTGCCCAGTATCTCCACAAAAGTTTCCTGGAGATCTGGGGGAGATTCCCGTGAAATGAGGGGGTCAATCAACAGCCTGTTCCACCACTCAGATTAGGCATGCGGTGGAAGATAAGCCTGCTTTCTGCAACCCTCCTGCCCCCAACAACTCGCTTCAGCGATTCCCAAAATCAGATCCACTTACCAGCGGCCTCCTCTCCTGTTTGCACTTCGCCAACATCCAACAGCTGTGACTGGCTAGTCTCCTCCAGGGTAGAAAACAGCTCCTGGCTGCATGTATCTCTGACCACCGAGTCATCCTCTGCCTCTGGGTCCCGCTCCCCTACCACATCCTCGTCCAAGATTTCCTCCTCCTGGCTCGGTCCACTCTTGACTGGCACGCAAGCCACTGAAGTATCCACAGTGGTCTTCACAGTGGAAGTGGAATCGCCACCGAGTATCGCGTCCAGCTCTTTGTAGAACCAGCAGCTCGTGGGTGCAACACCGGAGTGGTGGTTTGCCACCAGCACCTTGTGGTAGGTGTTCTGCAGCTCCTTCACTTTGACCCTGCACTGCAATGTGTCCCGGTCATGGCCCCTTTCTGTCATGCATCATGAAATCTGTCCGCAGGTATCATAATTCCTACAGCTGGAGTGCAGCTGGGACTGAACAGCCTTCTCTCCCCAAATGCTGATGAGGTCCATCAACTTGGCATTGCTCCAAGTGGGGGATTGCCTGGTGCATGGAGCAGGCATGGCCAACTGGAAAGATGTGCTGAGACCACTGCATGCATCACTGAGCAAACAGGAAGGTGACTTTCAAAATTCCAAAGGAATTTATGGGGTGGGGATGACGGTTGGTCACCTGAGGGCAGGGCAGTAGAGTTCAAACCAATGACCAGAGAGGCAAGAACAGGCATTTTGGGACATCTCCCGGAGGCCAATCGCTGTAATTGACCACAGTGTCTACACGGGCACCGCGGTGCTGTAGCCCCAGTGCAGAAAGCTCTACGACTCTCGTCAGGATGGTTTTTTTTAAAGTGCTACAACTGCGCAGTTTCTGCGCACTAAGTGGCATGGCAGTGTGTACACCTTGGGAGTTACAGCACAGAAACTTGCTAGTGTAGGCAGGCCTTATACTGCAGGGCCCCTTAGCAAGCAGCCCTCCTTCCCCCAATCCATGTTTTACAAAACCCCTTGTAGGTGCTTCTCCTTGGTATGTCTGCACTTGAGCAGTCTGGCCTATGTTTTTTGTGATCCCTTTGTACTATGCTTGCTGTGCTGATCCACGGTGGCGCTGCTTCACACTTTCAGTATGTACTTCAGATTTATGATGCCAACAACACTTCCTACAAGCATGCAGTTTGTTTTCATAGGATCACTCAGACAACCTTGTGTGGGCAGCAGGTAGCATAGGCAGGGGAAGGCTATGACTCTCCAAACAGCCTTGTGTGGCCCTGCCCACGCTCTGCCTTGAAGCCCCCTCCCCTGCCTGCTTCCAGTTCCTTTCCTGCTCTTCTGTGGCCCAGAGGCTGGGGCAGGCAGGCTGGGGCCAGTGTGCACAAGGCCTGGGGCTGGGGCCTTGCCTTGCTGCCTGTCCACCCCGTGTTGAGGGTGCTCCAGCTGCGCTGCGTACCCAGCGATCCAGGGCTGGGGGCACTCCAGCCACACAATCTGCCCGGTGCTCCGGGGTCGGGGCCGCTCTCCGGCCATGCTGCCTGCCCAGCGCTCCGGGGTGGTGCCAACTCCGGCCATGCTGCCTGCCCGGTGCTCCAGGGTTGGGGCCATGCCACCCATCCACCGGGGGCACACGGTGGGGCTGGAGGCCGTGCGGGGTAAGAGGGGTGCTGAGGACAAGGGGGGGCATAAGGGGAGGGGCAGGGCACATTCACAAGCATGTTCACCTGCTGTCCATGCCTCTTGGTTCAGATTATTCTTTCTCCTGTTGCAATATAGTACCATAGAAACACTGTAGTTCTAGCAAAAATAATACCTCCAGTCTAAACTAGTTTCAGTCACTTAAAACTCTTTTAAAAAACACCTACCATTTTAGAATGAAATGACTCTGCCCAGAAACCCATTACATTTGGAAAGTTTCCTAAAAACTGGCTAGGCAGCTTATTTGCTAGGGTACTGGAAATAAGGATAGGTCTACACTTACCTCTGGGTCCGGCGGTAAGCAGTCGATCTTCTGGGATCGATTTATCGCGTCTTGTCTAGACGCGATAAATCGATCCCGGATCAATCCCGGAAGTGCTCGCCTTCGACCCCGGTACTCCAGCTCGGCGAGAGGAGTACGTGGCATCGACAGGGGAGCCTGCCTGCCGCGTCTGGACCCGCAGTAAGTTTGAACTAAGGTACTTCAAATTCAGCTACGTTATTAATGTAGCTGAATTTGCGTACCTTAGTTCGAAGTCGGGGGTTAGTGTGGACCAGGCCTAAGAAAAGTGTGTTTCAGCTATTAAGCAATGTTCCAAGTCTTTTTTTTTTTTCACTCTAGTAACTCAAAGTAGTTTTCTTTTAAACTTCAGATGTGGTATGTGTAAAGTCCTGAATCAGAGATGCGTGCTTTGACCTCTGTGAAGACATGTACCTGGATGTAATGAAGTTATGACTGCTTAAAAACTAACCTCTTGAACATGTGTATATACATTTCCTCAGCTTCAAAAATGTCATGTTGAAAATAGCATCACACTGGTTCATCACCATACTTCCATTTAAGTACACAAGCAAGAAGAGTTTGCACTCAGAAACTTCAGGAAAGCCTTTCTGCCTCTTTCTAGAGGTCTCTGATCCTTAAAGAGACAGTACTCCGTTATTGCAATAATATCTTAAAGACAACTATCCCTACAGAAGCTATACTGAGCTCTCAGATGAGGTGCTTGGTATTAAAACCCAAACATAACAGAATGGATAGAATTTTATCACAAGATATGAACCTGCAGTGCTCCAAATGTTTCTTGCTGTGGTTCTTTGAAAGATTGGACCTACAATATATGTATTTGAATGTGGAACTACAGTAAAAGCCACCAGAGTGCATAGATCATACAGCAAGGTCTTTTTGTTTTTATTATTCCCCCCCATAAAGCAACTGAAATGCATCTGGGAAACAAGAAAATAGAATAAAAGATATGAATATATTACAATAGCACTGTCACTGATGCTTAGTAATGCCAGTAAGTTACAGTTTACAAAGGATATACAGAATAGTCAATGGCAAGGAAAGCCACGAAATACAGTAGTTAATCCACTACATACAGTGTTTTAGGCTATACACTCACATCTGGAGGATGACTGAACCTTTAGTTTATGGTAGACATGGAGTGCACATCCATGCTGTTTTTGTATTCATCACTCGTACAAAATTTGATCACATTTATATAGCAGCTGACGATCTGGCTTTTACAGTCAGGATGAATGCTGCTCAGTAACACACTTCAGTAACAATCCCCCTCAGAACTCCAGCTTGTCACCTAGGTAGCAATTTGTACAGCTTTAAAGCTAGTGCAACAACACATTCTAATATGACACTTTATATGTGCAATTGGATTCTGGAGTGGGTCTCTAAATCAGTATTGAAGTAGCAGTGGTGGAGGATGCTAGAAAGAATATGGCAATTGTTATTTGACTAGGTCCAATGTCATAGGTCTAAGAGCTAAGCCAATTTGAATCTGGTCAAAATATAGACATAGTACCTCAAATTACATGGGATCAAATCCTCAGCTGATTTAAATCATCATGGCTGCTTAGAGCTGTTCTAACTTATGTGGGCTAATAATGATTCCCAAGGGTCCTTTATGCTGGCTGGGGATCACTGGAACACAGGCTGATCTGATACAGTGCAACTGCCAGTGTGGGGATTCCACACTGCCTCTTTAGTGTGGTCCCTTAGTGCTTCAGCAGCACTGCAAAGGATTTTTTTCCACCCAGGCTAGGATCTGGCCTGTAGAATTTACTATA
Source organism: Malaclemys terrapin pileata (assembly GCF_027887155.1). Lineage (NCBI taxonomy): Eukaryota > Metazoa > Chordata > Testudines > Emydidae > Malaclemys > Malaclemys terrapin. Next base: position 58,000,115 of record NC_071513.1, read on the forward strand.
GACAAATTGCAACACTTCAGAATTCATCTCTTGATTGTTACCAGATCTGCCCGTTACTTTGGGTTACTCTTCGGTGGGGTGGGGGGGGGAGCGGTGTTTCTGTAATTCTTGTGTCACTTGTGTTTTCATATGGAGCTCTACTTCTTCCTTATGCAACTCCCCTCCCAATGGAGTTATCCTGCAGGACCTAGGTTCCCCAGGGCTGGGTTCCTCCAGCCCCGGACCCAGATGAACACACACACACACACATTAACAGAGCAAGTCTGAGCGGACTGGGTCAAGCAGCACTTTCAAGCTGCCACCCTTATGTGTCCCAGATTCAGCACATCCCTATCCCCACTCTCAGATCACAATTGTACTGGTAGTAACCTACTTGATGAGCAAACTCCACAGTATTTTGGGTGCTGCAGGGATCTTTAGCTTAGGTAAAAGAAGTGTTGCTGCAGAGTAAATGGGGGAAGCTAAAAACACAAAAGAGTAAAGTTCAGCAAGAGAGAGAGAAGCAACCAGCTTAACCATAAAAGTTATTTATTGAATAATAGTGATAACTACACAAGGAGAGCCTAAACCAACATATCATACATTATTAAAGGTTAATGCCTAAGGTAGAAAGGAAAACAGAGGGAGAGAAAGAAGAGGATCTCACCCCTCCCTGAAGCTTGAACTGGTCGGGGTTCCCAGGTGATGGTGGTGGCTCAGGGTCCTGAGTTCTGGAGACAGGCAGAGCCCCCAGCATGATCAGTCAGGAGAAGATGGAGTCCCAGAGGAACTGATGCATAGTTTGGATCTAAGCATCAGAACACTTACTGGAGGGTAAGTAGAGATTTTTGTAGAGAAAATACAATGGTTCAAGGGAGAACACTAGATTTGTTTATAGGTAAACTGATGACTCAAGGGTTTTCTTTAGGCTAGACAATAGAAGCTGATCACTCTTGGCTATGGGTGGTGTTTTCTTCCAGGGAGCTCACAATGCAACTAGGCTGCTTCAGTATTTTGGATATCAATCAAGGATTCATTACTAGAATTGGTCTGATAACTGCTGAGCTGGGTGTGGGCAGGCGTACCTTCATTAACATCTGGAGCAGAGATTCCCATGATGCAGTGCTTCCCTGCTTTTTCTGGTCCCAGAGTTCAGTGCGGTTCTCTGTTCTTCATTCTGTATGCTAATCCCTGTCCCGTCTTTCATGCAGATGAAGCTAGGGGAGTTGTCTCTGCTCTCCATTCTGTATGCAAATGGAGATGTCTTAATCTTGGCACCTTTGTCAGGAGGGGTCTAGGTGTGTCTCCCAACGCCCTTCACTGCTCTCTGCAAGCCTTTTCTCTGATCGGTTTGATTCAGGCAGAGTCTGGTGGGGGTAGGAGGGGAGGGTGTCTTTCATGAGTCAGACAGGCTAGATACTGCACCCTGGTTCCCCAAGAACACAGAGCTGACTGGTATCATGGTGAATAAATAAGTTGCAAAATTGTCCTGATGTAACCAACCTAAAGTAAAAGTGTTAGTTTTTCCAACTCTTTCCAGGTGTGTTTGTGCCATAATGGCCCTACATGAGACTCCAGTAGAAGACAGGCAACGTAGAACTCTCTTAGTACAGCATCTCTCATTCCTGACTGTCCGATTGCAGCTGCTCGTTAGCTAGGTACTCCCTCTGTAGAATTCACTTTTTTTTTCAATGCATTCTCAGCACAGAACATGGAAATATAAATTGCTCTGACTAATTTACCATCCCATTCTCATTCCCTGTCTATTGTAAACCCAGTGTCTGGCATCAGGTGCTTTGGAACTTCGCAGGCAGATGATGGCAGACAGAAATGCTAGTACTTTAACACTTCTCTGTTTAAAGAGAACATTTTAATAGTGTGTTTCGTTGGAGAGAGGCATCAGCATATTGATGTACAGGGCAGACTCATCTCCTTGAGATTGTAATCTTTACTAGTGTAATCATGACTGTCCTCCCTTTTCTTGCATTTGCAACATCGTGGCAAATTACAATGCTTATAATAGTAACCTGGCAACCAGAGGCAGCTGCTGAAACATCCTGACTCATAGGTTCCTGCTCTGGCTGGAGAAATCCTGAATCTGTCTCCAAAATTGCTCATGTCTGGGACACATCCCTGTTTCCTTCCCAGCTGTTATGCCTAGGGTGACCAGACAGCAAGTGTGAAAAATCGGGACGGGGGTGGGAGGTAATAGGAGCCTATATAAGAAAAAGACCCAAAAATTGGGACTCTCCCTATAAAATTGGGACATCTGGTCACCCTAGTCATGTCTGGTGCTGGATAGTAACAGGACTCCCTGGAGTGCAGCACTGGGTATAAGTCGCAAAGCCCAAATGCACCTTAACTCCAGTGGGAGGTTTCGGCATGAAGGTGCTTCCCCCCCCCCCCCCATTCTGATCAAGGATAGTCAGTCACTCTTTAGTTACAGCCTCTCATCCATTCCTCCCACGTTCCCCGCCCCAGTACAAGATGCCTCAGCATGGTTAGTAGACTGAGGCTTGCTTTCCATCCTAGGATGTTTGTGCTCAAGGGAGCAGATATGGGACCCCACTGGGGAACAAATGACCCCAAAGGAAGAGGACAGGCAGCCCCAGCCAGCAGGAGAACCTCTCCTCTGCCTGCCACTAAGAGAGGTACTGAGGAAGAGACATCTGCTACCCCACCTGATTCCAGAGAGAGAAGTGCAATGGGAATGGAAGGGGAGAAGAGCTTCCTGGATCCAGTGAAGTAGCCCTCTTGACCCCTCTTTCTCTAGTGAGGGAGGTCGGGGTGTGGATGGAGACCCACTAAACAATGCCCCACCCTCAGTGTGAGAAGCTGCCATTGGGAGCAGAGAGCAGTCACAGATGCTGAGTTTGAACAGTAACTCTTCTCCATTTCCTCCACTGGTCACACAGAATACAGCAGGCAGCAATAAAGCAGCCAATGTAGCGTAGGGCCCTGCTATTTCCCTCCAGCTTTAACATGGCATGCCCAGCCACCATTCTGCAGCTGTGGAGTGGGGCAAGAGAAGCAGGTGTCATGGTCAGGCTTCATAAGTCAGGGAAGTTGTGAGTAGGCAGGCTAGGCCTCAGAGAGTCCCAGTGGGGCAGGAGGAGACCACATTAAGGGAGGGAGAATGTGCCATTCTGTTCACATCAGGAAAAAAAAGTTCTTAAATTCTGATATCCATTTTGCCTGGCTCCCCAACATAAACATCAACAACCTAGCTTTGGCAATAGACATGGGCTTGCATTGCAATAGTGCTAGCCTTTGTGGTGCACATACTCTGTGGACTGGTGTGGGGGGCACAGAATGGGCACGTGGGTATCAGGTGTAACACCAGCACAGTTCAGGCAGCTCAACTGTTCAAACCGTCTGTGACCTAAAGGACATTCTGCATGTTGATCACGCTACCCCTGCAGTATTTTACACAAGTTTACGTGCATCTCAACCACACCAGCCCTCCCTGCCTGCCCAACCCCAAATGTTGGTCCCCTGACCAGCAAGGTTTGCTAGCTTCCACACTGTCATTTGCGACTCTCTTCATGATGCCACGCTCTCCCCTTGGTTGTCTTGTGTTTCCAGTACTACAGGGAGCTTCCCACAGAGCTGGAAAAGGTCTCCTAATGAAGTCTCACAGTCATAGCTCCTCATCTCATGTCTCCAGCACAGCCCTGTTCTACCAATCATTGGTTGTGGGTCAGACACAAAAGTCTGAAGCTGTTATAAACTGGTGCAGAGCAGGGCCTGGAGCAGTTTCTACCTGGGGAAGGATTGGTTTGTCTGAGCATCTCTCCAGCAGGTGCAGCAAAAAAACCATGGCTGTTGTTCTTGGTCTACGGTAGCCCCCCCGAAAATCCTCGCAACTCTTCATTGCCTTGGCAGAGCGTATGAAGGGGCAGCCTATTTCCACCCAGCGCCTTTCTCACTGGATCGCCTCGTGCATACGCACATGCTATGATCTGGCAGGGGTTCCCCCGCCACCGATCATCAGGGCGCACTCAACGAGAGCTCAGGCCTCATCGGCTCCCTATGTAGCCCATGTCCCTAGCTGTGCTGGAACGTCCTCCATTGTCACTCTGACCCCAGCAGTCATTTGCAAAGATGGGCAGGGGCAATGCATTGGTGAGAAGCTTAGCTGTCCCCCAGTTTATGGGAAGGGCAGGGTGCATTGGCATTACTACCAGGATACTCTGTGTGGCCAATATTGATGGAACAATCTTTCACTCCAGCCTCTGGCTAGCAGGAATCCAATGACTGTTAAGTGCAGCCCTCTCCAGCTTCTGAAAGCAGAAGTAGGATCATTAGCTTGTTTTCTCTCTCTTTCCTCCTACCCCACAGCCTCTTGACTGCTGTGAAGAAGGGTAGAAGTAAGGGGGAGACCACAGAGCGGAGCTCCTCACTCCTCTGCTGAAAGCAGAAGAGCTCCCTCTTCTGCTCCAGCTGCTGCAGTGCGTTTTCCTTTCATTTCAAGCTATTTAACCAGTAGGTATGTGTCTGCTACTCTACCCCCTCCCAGTTTCTTGGTTGCTGTGATTTGGCAAGGGGGGGGGGTGTCTCTCCTCTACTCAACATTTCCCCCACTTCTTGGCTTCTGAGTTGGGGGCGGGGTGTGTGTGTGACTCTGCTGCTCCTATCCCTTGACTGGACAAATCATCCTTGGAAGCTATGTTTTCAGCAATGTGTGAATGCCAAGCCCTACACCCAGACCCTGAAGATGAAGATTCAGACAATGATTATGAAGGGGAGGAGTATGACGTGGAGGCCCATGGTTAGTGATACGCTACCATTTAAATACCTACCAACTTTTGTGTACCTGGAGTCTCTCTTAGAAAGCTATTCTCAGGTTAAGCATTTTATCTATCGTGCGTGTGTATTTTTAAAAGACGTTCCTTGGCTGTTACTGGTATCATCTACATTTAAATAATTTTTTATGTTGTAGTTTTGGGGCATAGAAGCTCAGAAATTAGCAGAAAATCACTAATCAGACTGCAGAGTGTTAGTTGGAGTTCAGCAAAAATGCAACCACAGCCTTGTTTGTATTCTCCAAAGCATCAAGATACTAACTGACAGCAGCCTTCCCCCTTCCCAGTCAACAAGCTAATGTGATTTCAGCATCTACCCTATGGCTTGGTCACTTTGTTTAACACAATGTAGTGGACTGTTAGTTTACACACCCTCTTAGAGTCCCTTGATAACACCACAGTAGCCTTCTCTACTTGACCTAACTAGTGGCTCCCCTCTGATTCAGGCTCCTCCTGCTTCCAGAAGTATGACCTACAACTTGCTTTGCTAGGATATGGGATTCTACTTGGCAATAACTGCTAGGTAGTTCCAGCCATGTTGTGGAAGAGTGCGTGGTAAAAGGCCCTGAATGAGCAAAGCACTTGAGCAAATGCTTTATTTTAAGCATATAAATAATGCCAATTGAAGTCTGGTCCAGAAATAGTAATAAAGGGAACTTTCAGGGAGTGTGTGTGTGGTTGAAGCACAGAATTAGGAAAGGTAGGTTCTGTTCTCCACTATGCCACAGTTTTCCTGGAGAGCTTGGACAGCTGACTTCTGTTTCCTCCTCTGTAAACCAGGAAGTATTATTCCTAACTATTTTGTAAAGTTTCTAGCAGTCTGAAGTTTATTATAAGCTTGGTTTAAGTCCCTGGATCACATAGGAACTTTGTGGCAAAGGCTGGGATAAAATTCAGTTCTCCAGGACAGCAGTGAATGGCTTTTACCATAAGACCATCCCTTGTCTTCCTGAAATCCCACTGCCTCATTCACTACACACCTTCCAACTTCTGCAACAAAGGAGGCGGGGCCCCTTCAGACCATAGGTTTTTTGCCGCCCCAAGCAAAACATTTTTTGGCTGCCCCCCCACCCACACCCCCTGCTGCCCCAGTGCTGGGCTCTCCCCCCAACCCCACCCGCACCCCCTGCCGCCCCAACTCTGGGCTCTCCCCGCCGTCCCACCCGCACCTCCTGCCGCCCCAACCCTGAACTCTCCCCCACACCTGCACCCCCTGCCACCCCAACTCTGGGCTTCCCCCCACCAGCGCTGACTCCGCCCGCTCCCCTGTCGCCTCCAGCTGGTCCAGCGCTGGCAGGGTCGGCGTAAGCAGTGAGGCTCCCATGCCGTGCCTCAGCCCAGGGTCCCTCCAGCTGGGGCTCCCACCTCCAGGACCGGCCAGGACCAGGGAGGACAGAGCCGGGGGACTGCCCTGGCAAGGGGCTGAGGCGCCAGGGCAGGGCAGCCCCAGAGGGAGCGGAGCAGAGAGCGGGATGTGGGCCCTGCACAGCAGCGCCCCGCCCTCTATGGCCCCAATCCTGCTGCTGCTTCTGGCCGCTCTGCGCAGTCCCTGGGCGGCTCTGGCCACTTAGCCCAGCCCCGGCTGTGGCGCTGGGGGGGGCCGCCACCCTGCGGCACCTGCAGGCGGCTCCGTGTGCCCCAAGGGGCGGCCCCCAGCCTGCGTTTCCCGCGCTCGGAGCCCACCCGGCCATAAAGTGCGGGCGCTGCTCCCCGACACAAACCGCAGCGGCCCCAGGGCACCCCTGGTGCAGGACGTGCTGCTGCTGCCAGGACTGGCTCTAGGCTTTTGCCGCCCAAGCGAAAAAAAAAAAAAAAGAGAGATGGGCTGGAATGCCGCCCCTGAAAATGTGCCGCCCCAAGCACCTGCTTGGTTTGCTGGTGCCTGGAGCCGGCCCTGTCCTTCAGTATACAACTCTGATTCATTCCCTGAACACCATCAATCCCGTGCATCTTGTGGGGGGAGATAATATGTGGTCATGTAATTAAATATTGTACTAGAATCCAAATGTGCAAGGGGCTGAATTAAGGTTGCCCAGGTCACCTGGTTCTGGGATTTCCTAAATGTTGAGTGTTTGACTTTGCAACCTTACTGTTCTCTTAACTGATTTTGTATGTAAAATATAATTAAATGGCAAAAGACTTTGTTGGCACAGGGTTACAGTTGCCCAGTGATGGCTTGTGCCCTTCTTGGATGCTGGGTTTGGTGGAGCTCAAGCTTCTGAAGGCAGGGACATACAGCGTTAAGGTAAATGCCCACACATCTTAACTCTGCTCCCCTGGAGCTGACTGTACTCCCTGGGAATTATATGCACTTACTGTGTTTGGTGTAATTGTATTGAATGGGGGAGGAATAAGTGTGGGGTCACAGGAAAGATGTGAGTATGTACCTTGAGGTTCCAGTCTGCATTGTTTCAGTGCAGAACTGTGTAGGTTGTGTTAGCAATAGGGCACTGGGGTCTTTTTGCCCTGGGTATTGTCAGTAGTGAGGTGGGGTATGAGAACAGTCTGGATTTAATGAGGGGTAAGGGAAAGTGTAGTGGAGATGGTATTCTGTGAGTGAGTGGGAAGGGGTTATAAAAGGGTATGAAGTAGTTGTTAAATTTTACAGGTGTGGTATTCTGTCAGGGGACTAGGCTCAGTGTTTGAGCGTAGGGCAAGCACAGGTAACACCTGTCCATTACAGTGAGTCGGCAGAGTGTGTGCTGGGTGTATTGGGGCATTGCTGAAAGAGGGCAGAGTTAAGGTAGCCTGGGCAATTACCTTAACTCTCTATTTTCTGGTTTTCAGGGGTTTGAGTTTTGCTGGGCTCGGTGTTCGGGAGGGGCATGAGCTATTACTGGCGGCCTTAATTCTGTGCTAATGAATATTTTGCCATTTAATTTCCTAGTTTTTTAAATAGAGAAATGTTTGTTGGTAAGCATTAGTGGTCATTTAGGCAATTGTAGTTCTCACCAAGGTTTGCAGTTTGTATGCAGCTGTGGCTAGGTAATCAAAAGACCTACCTTTTATGCAGTGCCTTTCATCAGAAGATCTCAAACAGCTTCACATCCTTATCCCTATTTTCAGTTGGGAAACTTAGGCACAAGGAGATGAAGTGACTTGCCCAAGGTCACCTAGCTAGTCAGTGACAGAGCTAGGGATAGTCCCTGTCCAGTGGTCTTTTCACTAGCCCACCTGGTTGCCATGTGATTCTGCAGTGCTCCTCCCCCTCCTGGATATTTTGTTATAGTGGAGTGGGGATAGTGGTCACACTTTAAAAAGTTTTCCATGTCTGTGTAGTTGCTAACAGGGCCAGTGAGAGAAGTCTCATCCATGGTCTGTGACCCAAAACCTTGACTGTTTCATTACATAGTTAGAGTAGGTTGACCAGACAGCAAATGTGAAAAATCGGGACAGGTGGTGGAGGGTAATAAGAGCCTATATAAGAAAAGGACCCAAAAATCGGGACTGTCCCTATAAAATTGGGACATCTGGTCACCCTAGGTTAGAGAGACAAGGTGGGTGAGGTAATATCTTTTATTGAGCCAACTTCTGTTGGTGAAAGAGACCAGCTTATGAGCTACGCAGAGCTCTTCTTCATGTCTGGGAAAGGTACTCAGAGTGTCGCAGCTAAATACAAGATGGAACAGGTTATTTAGCATAAGTAGTTAACACATTCTAAAGGACCTTTCAAGGTGAAGCTGCCCATTAACATCCCTGCAGTCATAGGACAAAGAAGGGGAAGTTAGTAGGGTGACCAGATGTCCCGATTTTATAGGGACAGTCACGATTTTTGGGTCTTTTTCTTATATAGGCTCCTATTACCCCCCACCCCTGTCCCGATTTTTCACACTTGCTGTCTGGTCACCCTAGAGGTTAGTGAGTTAATGGTTCTTGAAAAAAGCCATAAAACCAATGTTTTTGTTAAGGCCATCATGCTTAGTGTCCTGCAAAGTTATGAATTTAAGCTCCCCAGCTCATCTTTTGAAGGTGTAGTACATGGCAGGCAGCATGGCTGGAGGCTGCCTGGGATGTGCATTAGTGGCTCCACATGGTAGGGGGACTGGAGCAGACCCCCTCCTCCTTTGCCAGGTAATGTAGAATAAAGGAGGGGGAGAGCATGGGGGCTCTGGGCTGGGCGGGGATGAGTGACGTTGGGGGAGGTCACGTGGGGACTGGGTCAAGGAGGAGTCATGTGAGGGGGTCACATTAATGGCTATTAGCCAGGATGGGTAAGGAATGGTGTCCCTAGCCTCTGTTTGTCAGAGGGTGGAGATGGACAGCAGGAGAGAGATCACTTGATCATTACCTGTTTGGTTCACTCACTCTGGGGCACCTGGCATTGGCCACTGTCGGCAGACAGAATACTGGGCTTGATGGACCTTTGTTCTGACCCAGAACTCCCCAACATAAACATGGAGCCATGTGCAGCGGAGAGGCTAAAGTTTAAGGCTCAGGCAAGCATTACGAATGAGAGCAATTGACCTCACCACTGCCTGGAATCCCTGGTGTGGAAATGGAATAAATGCTGAACTGGGGGCAAAGTCCCGTAATAAATAACGTGAAAGGCGCTTCAGTTACTTCCTTCTTTTTGCCAAGGAGGGCTGACACCCAGGGCAGGATTCACAATGGCTCCACCACCAACTTCATCTCCCTTTTCTTTCCCACTCTGCTATCTTTGAGAGAGAGGAAACGCAGCAGCACCAGGCAGACAGCAAAACCTTCTGTGTGAACAGGTAACCTCCCATCCTTTTGGGCACCATTCAGGCCCTGATTTAGAGGGTTAGCTTGCTCAGGTGAGAAGAGCAGCAAAGACAGGCACTGCAAAAAGCAATACAAGCAAGGAGCGGGGAGGGCATTTGCTACTAATACTTGGTAAAAAGAAATTTTACTCTTGAATCTGAAATCCATAAAAACTAAGGGGCTTCCCAAGAAAATTCCTGATGAGACTTGGAGCGAGAGAGAGAGAGAGAGAGAGAGAGATTAGATCCTAACTAGATGCTGCTGGAGAGGCAATTTTAATGGTTCAGTGGGGAAAGATTTCTGGGCAGGTAGGGAGTGGAAGTAGTTGCAGGAAGCGCAACTGAAAGATGGACAGAGGGAGCCTACTCAAACCAAGAAATGAACGGGAAGGAGAATAACTGTTGAACTTGTCTCCAAGATCTTGGAGATGAGTTCCTGATAGTGCTGAATAAGCTAGGGTGTTATGATGTTACAGATCAGTTGGGGACCAGGACTGGATATCTATGACTGGGTAGCTTCAAGTTGTCATTTACTCAAGTTTATATTCATATTTTTCTGGATTCATGATTTCTAGAATATTAGCTAGAATTATTCCATAATTATAATTATTCTACTTGTTGGAAAAGTTGCATAAATATCATAGTTAAGATAGACAAACATATTGTTGGGGAAGAGGAAGTATTTTTCAGCTGTTAAGGACATTTTCAGACTTTTTTGGCATTTAAAAAAAAGGAGCTTTCCAAACTTCAGATTTAGCATGTACTGAATGATGACACATGATCTGCCTTGTTTGGGGGATTAAATGTACTTTCAAAATAATAAAGGTGTAGCCCAGGGGTAGGCAACCTATGGCTACGTGCCAAAGGCGGCACGCGAGCTGCTTTTCAGTGGCACTCACACTCACATTTTAATTTTAAATGAAGCTTCTTAAACATTTTTAAAACCTTATTTACTTTACATACAACAATAGTTTAGTTATATATTATAGACTTATAGAAAGAGACCTTCTAAAAACGTTAAAATGTATTACTGGCACGCAAAACCTTAAATGAGAGTGAATAAATGAAAACTCGACACCCCACTTCTGAAAGGTTGCCGACCCCTGGTGTAGCCTTTAGACATCATTTGCAGAGCAGGCACACTGTTATTTTCTTTGACTTCACAAAATGCTTCCAAGTACAGTTTTCAAAATATCTGTAGATGTAGATTGTACCGACTTTCAATTCTGCAATCACATACACACATCCTTAAATAGATGCACTGTGAATAGCCCTTGGAAGTAACCGGGGCTATTTGCTGTGTGCAGAGTTAAGCATGCACTTAAGTCTTTGAAGCATCCACAGATCACATGGCTTAGCCCAGTGCTGGCATCCCCCTGCAGCCTATTCCTTTGTATCTTACTCCATAAAGGGGCTTAATTGCTCCTTCAATTTATCTGGAAAGAAAGGTGGTTAGCACACTCATTGGCTTAATCAGGCCCGAGATTGAAGGCAGCCATTAACACCTTCTAGCATAATACTATTAAAGGAATAGTTGCTTGAAAGAAGGTGGTGGCACCTATCCTGATTTCTGTCATGGTAAAGGATCACAAAGCTTTCTTTTAACACTGAACAAGAATTATATTAGAATAAGGGGGAAAAAACAAAACAAAAAAGTATCATCCCTAAAGCTACATTCTCTCTGCTTCACTAGAGTTTCTTCTAGAATCTCCCCTAACGTCCTCCCATCTGGCTTCCTGCTACAGCTGTAAGAGAAACAGGTCATGTCCTCACACTTTCATTTGATTTCTTTTTTAAAGTTATATAGGTTTGGACATGCTTCTTACTTGGATAAATGGCTCTGTGAGGGGAAGGTAACCAGGTGTCCCAATTACAGGGACAGTCCCAAAAATCTGGGGCTTTGTTTTATATAGGAGCCAATTACCCTCCACCCCCTGTCCTGATTTTGTCACACTTGCTATCTGGGCACGCTACATGAGGATCTCTCGTGCTTTAGTCTTGTTGCACTCTCCATTTGAACCTCCAGCAGTATCTCTTGATTTGAACAGCTCCCTTAGTTTTACTGGTTTCGGTCAAATGATTAAAAACAAATCTCTTGACTTAGTGTGGTTTCCAGAGACAGGAAGTCTCATCTAGTTGGAGGTGGTGGGAGCTGGAAGGTTGGCATTCCTTCTGGGGCGTTATGATGTTGTGTGGTGCATTGCCTGTGCAGCGTAGTGGCTGTATGATTGGTGGAGGAGCAGAGGGGTAGGTACCAATAGCATATGTTTTCATTTCCTTGCTTTTGAGATTTTTGTCAACGATGTTGAGTGTAAAGCAACCTTTAGCTGATATGCATACAACACCACAATGCTGTGCATGGCCTTTGGGCTAGGTTCCATAAGAACTTTAACTTTTGCATTTTATAACTGGTTTGAAATTGTGATCTTAATGTTGCATTAACATAATTAAAAGAAAATGGTGATTAAGACACTAATCTCTAATAATTTAATTAGAAGTTTCCACAACTTTTCAGCTTGGAAAAGAGGAGACTAAGAGGGGATATGATAGAAGTATATAAAATCATGAGTGATGTGGAGAAAGTGAATAAGGAAAAATTATTTACTTGTTCCCATAATATAAGAACTAGGGGCCATCAAATGAAATTAACGGGCAGCAGGTTTAAAACAAATAAAAGGAAGTTCTTCACACAGCGCACAGTCAACTTATGGAACTCCTTGCTTGAGGAGGTTGTGAAGGCTAGGACTATAACAGGGTTTAAAAGAGAACTGGATAAATTTGTGGTGGTTAAGTCCATTAATGGCTATTAGCCAGGATGGGTAAGGAATGGCGTCCCTAGCCTGTGTTTGTCAGAGGGGGGTGATGGACGGCAGGAGAGAGATCACTTGATTACCTGTTAGGTTCACTCCCTCTGGGGCACCTGGCATTGGCCACTGTTGATAGACAGGATACTGGGCTGGATGGACCTTTGGTCTGACCCAGTACGGCCATTCTTATGTTCAACGTCTTAGTGAAAAGTTTATGAAACCCCACACTAAAACAGTTGAACAAAGTCACAAACTTGTGTAGCTACTGAATAGCATAGATAGGTAGCCTCAATATTATAGTCTTATAATTACTGTCATAAATATAAACCTATGGTTCAATACCTTTATTTATGGCGAGTAGCACCTTATTCTGTGACTTCAGTGGGGTTACTCCTGGAATACACCACCATTCAGCAAATGTAGAATTATCAGACTCTGGTCCTTAATGATATTTTGTATTGCATATGTGCAAAACTGATCTTTCAGCATGGTTCATTTTTGCTTAAATTTTCTAGAAAGATACGTTTGGTGGAGCTAAGACCAAGCCAAAGAGTACAATTTTTCAAATAGCACTGAGAAAGTGAAGTTTTAAGTGAAGTGTGAACATAATCTTAACTATGCCATAGCATGTACAACCAGACAAATGGGTTTTCTTTTGTTTCGGTTGAGGATGTTACAAGTCGGAAGTTTTCAAGTAGTTTGGGGTGAGCTCCAAAGATCAATTTTTGGTCCTGTATTGTTTACTCATTCTGTTAATGATTTACTTGATGCGTGCCATCAAATCAATAATTACCTGAATGCAAATGATGCTGTATTTCCTGATTAAACTCTAGCCAAGCAGGAAGTTGACAAATCCTTTTGGGATGTATAGAAGAGTGGACTGTCCACTAGTATGTCCCCTTGTAGCAGCTTTTTCCTCTCATGCAGCCCCTGCTGATGGTCGATCTGGTTCTCCTCTTCTCATGACTTGGCCCTCCAGCCAGATCAATTTAAAGCAGTGGTTCTCAAACTTTTGTACTGGTGACCCCTTTCAGATAGCAAGCCTCTGAGTGCAACCCCCCCTCCCCCCTTATAAATTAAAAACACTTTTTTATATATTTAACACCATTATAAATGCTGGTGGTGAAGTGGGATTTGGGGTAGAGGCTGACAGCTCACAACCCCCCATGTAATAACCTCGCACCGCCCTGAGCAGTCCTGACTCCCAGTTTGAGAACCCCTGCTATCAACATCCCAGACAGATAGTGTCCCACACAACATTGGTCATCCAGACATCTTCCACACCTCTGGGGCTCCTCTTCCGTTCCCTCCTCTCTCAGAGTAACAGCCCTAAGGCCTCTCCCTGGAGTCTTGTAACCAAACTTAAAAAGCAAAACACAAACTGCAACAAAAGAAATTTCTGCCCCTTCCTTAGGGAGAAACTTTTAATCCGTCCCGGGTCCTCCCCAGCCCTCCATTCTTCTGCAGAACACTGACTCTCAAGAATTATCTCCCTCTAGCCTTGCCTCTACTCCGGATCCTCCACTCCCATCTACCTCCGAGGTTACCTGCCTGTCAGTTGGCCTTCTTTCAGGCTGACTCCAGGCGTCTCCTTCACACCTGCTGTCATCTTCCATCAGGGCACATCCCAGAGTGTAAGCCTCCCTCCTGAAGCACCTCTTTAGTTGAACATCTCCCTGGGTTTCTTCCCTGGAAGCCCAGGTCCTGCCTTTTGTCAGGGCTCATAGCCAGAGCCTACTCCAACCTGGTAGCTTCTCTTTATCTCTCCAAGTTTTACTCAGAGCAGGTCTGCAAAGTTCTTTCCCTCTCTCACTTCAGCCACCTTCTGACCTGAGCTTCCTCTTTTTTTTTTATAGAAACCACCCTGCTCCTCCTCAGCTGGGCTTCATCTTTAATTAGGCCTGCCCCATACTCCAGGTGCAATCAGGTGTGTTAATTGGCCTCACAGGCCCATATTAACCCTATAATCACCTGTATGGGGTAAACAACCCCTCACAGGATGATGTCCTGAAACAACTTTTTTTCAATAATTCATCATAAATGGCAGCAAAAATGGAATATAGTATTTTGGTTCTAGATTCAGATGTTTCCAAATGGGAGAAAATATATTGCAAATATTTCATTAGTATAATAAACCCTGAAATGAAACATCTTCTTTCTAAGGGTGTCCTGGAACAACCAGAAAGAGGCACCACTGGGGTAGGGGAGCTCCTGTGGGTGGATTGAAAGGAGGTGAGAGAGAGTGTGGTTTTTCACACAGACACACAATGGTGAGAGACCTGTGAGAATGTGGGAGCGAGGCTGGGGTTTGGTGGATATTGTTAGGGACTAGAGAGGGTTCACAGGCAAAGGAGGCACTTGTAGCCTGCTCTCAGGGCCGGCTCTAGGTTTTTTGCCGCCCCAAGCAAAAAAATTTTGGCTGCCCCCTCACCCCAGTCCTGGGCTCTCACCCCTCGCCCACCAGTGCCCTCCCCCACCTGCACCCCCCTGCCACCCCAGCCCTGGGCTCTCCACCCCACACCACCCCAGCCCTGGGCTCCCCCCACCAGTGCTGACTCTGCCTGCTCCCCCTTTGCCTCCAGCCGGTCCAGTGCTGGCAGGGTTGGGGTAAGCAGCAGGGCTCCCGGGCCGCTCCTCAGCCCAGGGTCCCTCCAGCCAGGGCTCCTGCCTCCAGGACAGGCTAGGACCCAGGAGGGCAGAGCTGGCGGACTGCCCCAGCAGGGGGCTGAGGAGCCGGGGCAGTGTAGCCCCAGTGGGAGCGGAGCCCCAGAGAGTGGAAAGCAGGCCCTGCATGACAGCGCCCCGCCCTCTATGGCCCCACTGCTGCTGCGGCTTCTGGCCGCCCTGCCGCAGTCCCTGGGCGGCTCAGGCCGCTTCGCCCAGCCCCGGCTGCGGCGCTGGGGGTTGGCCACCCTGCGGCACCTGCAGGTGGCTCCATGTGCCCTGCGGGGCGGCCCCCAGCCCGAGTGTTCCCCGCTTGGAGCCTGCCCGGCCCAGCCACAAGGTGCAGGCGCTGCTCCCCCGCGGCGCGAACCGCAGCAGCCCCAGGGCGTCCGCCACGCAGGACGCTCTGCTACTGCCAGGGCCCACTCTAGGCTTTTGCCACCCAAAGCAAAAGAAAGAAAGAAAGAAAGAAAGAAAGAAAGATGGCTGAAATGCCGCCCCTGAAAATGTGCCGCCCCAAGCATGTGCTTGGTTTGCTGGTGCCTAGAGCCGGCTCTGCCGGCTCTGGAGGTCCCTTGTAGCTAGGGCTTAAATTCTCAAAGATTATTTCCCAAAGCCACCCTCATTCGGGGGTCAGGGCTTTAGCCCCACAGGGGAAGTGAGGACACCGGGGCCCAGGGCTTCAAGCCTCTGACAGGTTTGAAAATATTTACCAGAGTTCTGCTTTGGTGGGCGCCAGCTGAATTTAAGCCCTGCCTTGTAGCAGTGGAACCCCTTCATGTCTACCTGGGGGTTTGGGCAACACAGAGCTGGGAATATGATGGCCTGAGGATTGAATGGCTGCAAGTGGCATTCCCACCCTGCTCCAAATAAAGCCCATACATATAGGGCCAAATGTCCCCTTCCTGGGGTTTAGCTTCACTGGTAATTTGACTAATGCAAACAGAATATCCATCTCAACTTCAGCCTGCCAGATCCTAGGGCCTCCCTGTAATTTCCCCTACTTCCCTCTGACCAGAGAGTCAAGCTTCTCTCCCTTTCTACCCTGCCAGAGGTAACAAGCTATACCCGCTGTGATGAGTCTGCAGAATTTACTCATCAGCTTTACTCAGGGGGCAGCTCCTGTTAATAGGGGTAATTTGTTGACCTAACAAAAAAGCGCCCCCCACCTCCAATCTCTGTGTGTGGTTGTAGATCTTGCCACCCTGTTCCAGTGGGCTTGGGGAGACTAAGCAAAAGAAAGCCATTATTAAGCTTGGGTCAAGGCAAGATGGACTCCTCAGGTACACAGAGCATCAGCTGGCAGGGACTTTGCTCTTTGACTCATGCTGTTTAGTATAAGATCAGTGACTAATAATAGCACCTATGATCAAGTGATGGATGACATCCCTGACTTTGCATATGTAACTGCCTCAGCTGCTCCCTCCCCTTTGTTTGCTGAGTCATCTTCGCAAACCAGATAATCTGTCCCCGCAAGCGACTGTCAATGATGTTCATTGTGGTTTTTTTATATGATTTTTGTAATGGAGGCTTGGGATCGAACTTTACCTGTATCCCTAATTTCTGACGTAATGTAAGGAATGGAGAGTCTGCGCTGCTTTAAGTTTTAGTTCCTCCAGCAATTGTTTCAGGAGATAACACAGACATCTGATCTTGGGCCTTGGAAGTTGAAAAGCCTTCCAGCTCATCTGCTAAATGGATGTATTTGGCCTCTTTAAGTCAGCGCGATTATCTTGTGAATGATCTTAGAGATCCCAGATCATATTAAAATGTGGTTTTGGGTGTATTTTCTAGAGATGGTCCCAAATCAAAATGCTCACACTTTGGAAAACTTCAAACCTGGTTCTAGCGCCAGACTTTGCAGCCCAGTCCCAGCTCAAACAGTTTCGGAAAAGCTTTGCCCATGATTTCCCCGTGCATATCGAAAGGACACTGGACTAAATCTCAGTGTAGCAAGTAAGGCAACCAACAGATCATGTTTATCCCTGAAATCGCTGCAAGAGTCCAGTTGCAGGGAAAGGTGTATGCATTTGTGCTTATGTAATCTGTGGTTCTTTGGTTGTCCTGGGTCTCATGGCCTAAATAATATAATCATTTACGTTAAAGCAAAGGGAGCAGATTCAGTAGGGCCTGCACACTCAACAAACCAGGCAGTCCCTTGGACTCTTGTCACCAACACAGTCCTCTCAACCGTGGGCTCAATGCTTCTGTTTGTTTCCTGGGGGATTCTCCACTTTGCAACTGGAACCCTCAAACACATTTCATTTTCCCTCCTCCGCAATCCTTCTCGACGCCCTTCACTGCAGCCACAGCTGAGGAAGGCTGTATATGGATCTCTGCTTCTATATGCATGTTGCGCCAGACCTATTGGGCAGCTTAGCAAAGTAGAAAATAAATCTGGGTCACTGGGCTGAGCACTCACAGGAAGTGAGCCACTAGGTCACTGGACCAACTGAATGCAAATAACGGTATTGTACAGGTGATGTCTTGTTATTGGGGGTTAAATTTAAGCTTGAATCTCTGCCAATAAACTTTCTTAGCATTAGCTTAAGAGAGTTCTGTTAAAAAAAACAACAACAACAACATTCCACAGTGATGCTTTCTGTGTTAGTTCACCTCTTAGGTTATGTGGTAGAACTCCAAGTAGCCTGCAAGTCAATTTGTGCATTGCACTGTGTTGAGGATTCTCTTGACTTCAGGTACGTGGTTTATATTGTTTCCACATTTTGTGTGTACTTTTAATGATCACTTTTCCTTTCTTTAATCCTATGCTGAATCATAAAGAAATTATGGTTTTGGTTTTTAAGCAGAGAGTCCTGACTGTGCCCCACTTTTGGCAGCCTTTTGATCTGTTCTTACCCCTGAACCCTCCTGTAGTCTGACTCTGTTCTTCTCTTTGTGAACACAGGCTGTATGTGGGACTGTGAGGCAGGATGGTGGTTCTCAGAAAGGTAAGTCAGATGCTATGCTCTGGTGTACTGGTGTGGTGTTTAGATGTGCTTGTAATTATTAGAACTGGGCGCACTGGCTGTTGGGAGTCTGAAAGGACAGGAAACAGGAAGGAGGGGGAGGAGTTGAGGAGGCTGAGTGAGAGTTACAGAGAGTGCAGCAGCAGCTTGGTAAAGAGGTTTCCACTGTAAAAATAAAGTCCTGTTGAAATTTGTTAGTACCTTGCCTGGTTGATACAACATTTTGGCGACGAGGATGGATCTTCTGCCTCTGAACCCACCTTCACCCTTTCTGCAAAGCCCAGGTGAGCCTCCAATTGCTTTTACTGTCTGGATCCATATGTTTGAGACTTATCTGCTTGCAATCAGTGCTACAGAGATTTCTGAAGTAAGAAAGCATGCTCTGCTAATCCACTGCCTTGGAGCAGAAGGGCAGTGTATATTTTACACTTTTTCCCTTGCAGAAGATAAATATGAGACTGCACTCACTGCACTAAAGAACTTTTTTGTGCCAAAAGTGAATGTAGTAGCTAATCACTACAGATTTTGCCAGTGTGAGCAGAAACCAGGGGAGACAATAATGCAGAATATTAGTCTGATTGTAACTTGTGACTTTGGGAATATGGCAGATGAGATGATTAGAGAGCAGCTCATTGAGAAAACAACGATGCTTTGTGTAAGAGAACACTTACTTCTAGAACCACAACTTACACTAGAAAAAGCAATAACCATTGCTACTCAGATTGAGTCAGCTACAGCTGAAGCCAAAATAATGAGCAGGGATACAGGAGGCACAGTCCAAGCTGTGACTCCTTTGCAGAAAAGTTCACTGTCGCTGCAGACAAACAATTGCAAGAGGAAAACTAATGAAAAGCCACTGAATCAGCAAATTCAAAATACAGTAAAAGCATGTTTTCGCTGTGGATCCCCACAACATCTTGCAAGCTACACAGGATGTCCAGCAAAAGTAGCTCAGTGCAATCAATGCAAAAAGATTGGGCATTTTGCTAAAGTGTGTCGCAGTAGCCAGTTCAATCAACAGGTGCATGCAGTTACAATACCAGATGTTACTGTGCTGAGTGTGGACAAAATCACTACTGCACATATTCCAGAACAGTTTCCGCCATACCCTCAGGCACATCACACTCTATTCAGCTAATGTTGGACACTGGCTCAGCAGTATCTATACTACCTGATTCCATCTATTTGCATTACTTTAAAGATGTGCCTCTTACTGAACCCAAACTTCAGTTGGTGTGCTATTTGAAAAACCATATTCCAGTACATGGTTGCCTGCCAGCAATAGTTACTTTTGGTGATTGCTGTGTAACTGCAGAGTTCTGCATTGTCCACAAAGGCACTCCTATTTTTGGCAGAGATTTATTGGCTGCTTTAAATCTCAGGGTAGTTAATGGACGAATTGATCTTCCTCAGCAAAGCACTCTTGCAGTACACACACCAGTTTCAGCTGGGACCCAACACCAGGTTGAGGAGAAACTCGGCTGTGCTTATGGGTTTCTGCATAAAGTTAAAATGCGGAATAATGTGATGCCTGTACGATAGAAATTATGGCGCTTACCATTTTCAGTCAGGGAAGCTGTTTCAGAGGAACTTAGAAAACTTGTTCAAAAGGACATTATTGAAGAGGTTAACTCCTCGGAATGGGTTTCACCTATAGTAGTGACGCAGAAGAAGGGTGGAGGCATTCGCCTTTGTGTGGACTTAAGGGAGCCAAATAAAGCTATTGTGACTGACAGCCATCCTCTTCCTCACATAGAAGAAGTATTTGCAGAACTCCGGGGAACAAAGATGTTTTCTACTCTTGATTTGCAGAGCGCATACCACCAGGTTATGTTGCATGAAGATAGCAGAGACTTCACAGCATTTATTACACATGAGGGACTATTTCGTTTTAAATGTGTTCCATACGGTCTTGCATCAGCCCCAAGTGCCTTCCAAAAAACGATGTCATTGATTCTGAAGAATCAACATGGAGTTCAGTGCTATTTGGATGATATTATCGTGTTTGGAAATACTACTGAAGAGCATGACAATAACCTGCAGTCTGTACTAAACTTCATCAGCAAAGCAGGCCTCAAGCTCTATAGGTCCAAATGCAAATTTAGACAAACTGAACTCTCCTTTCTGGGGCATACAGTTTCACAGGCTGGACTAAAACCTGATCCAGATCATATCCTGGCAATTTCAAATGCTCCTCCTCCAACAGATTTGCAAACTTTATGTTCCTTCTTGGGTCTTACCTCCTGGTATGCAAAATTCATTCCCAATTATGCTTCTGTCATCAAACCATTACGAGAAGTTCAACCTTAGTGTGGACAACGGATGCACAAGCTAGTTTCAAAATGGTGAAAGACTTGATTGTACATAGTCCAGTACTTGCACTATTCAGTCCCGCATTGCCCACAATTGTAACTACTGATGCTTCTGATTATGGACTTGGGGCTGTCCTCACACAACTTCATGAGGACAACACAGAGAGGACTGTTGCATTTGCTTCAAGGACACTAAGTAATGCTGAGAGAAAATATTCTACAGTCGAAAAAGAAACCCTTGCTTGTGTCTGGGCTACTGAAAAATGGAGAACTTACCTGTGGGGCCGCACATTCAAGTTGCGCACAGACCACAGCCCTTTGACGACGTTGCTCACCATGAAAGCGGGGGGATGCTGCAGAAAGAGATGAAAAGAACTTAACACATTTCACTTTAGAAGTAAAAGCAACAGAGAGCCAATATCAACTAGACATCAAACAACATCTTCCCAAACAAATTACAGAGAGACAACTGGTTCTGTTTCCTGGGCACCAGGTTATTTTGGGCAAGCTTGCAGTACTCTTGCTCATGCTGAATTGGTGCCTTACACCATGAGCAGTTCCACTGAACCAGTGCGACTCCTTGAGGGGTAAAGTTCCCTTCACCGCAAGTAAGGGTTCTGTTTGCAGATGGTATTCTCCATTGGCTGGCACAGCATTTATTGCAATAGCGCTTTACAACTGTTTGTCTTTTAATATAAACCAATAACATATTTTAAGAGGGAAAAAACCCAACAAGGTTTGAATTAAATAGTCAGCCACTCCATGGTAGTAAATGTTATGGAACCGACTTGGAATAATACGCAACAGAGCCAGATCCTCAATAGGTGTAGCTCTATTGAAGTGGATGGAGCTATGCCAATTTACCCTAGCGGCGAATCTGGCCTATAGTCTTTATTCTACTTGCAGCCAAGTTTTGACCATTGGCATAAAACCGATCAGGGCAGATGTGACTGACCCTGTCTGGGCACATGGGATAATGGAGGGGAAAGTGCAAAGGATCCCTCTCTATCTTGCAAGAGGCTGCCGTGATCTTGGTCTTTGCATTCTGTGGACGCAAGGACTGGGGGAATGTTAGCCCCACCAGTAGTGCAAGATACTCCAAAGGGGATGTAGTGCAGGATGGAGGGGTCGTTCATGCCTGGCAAATAGCAGCCAGTGCCGTATGGAGCATTAGCTATACCTCTCTAAAGGAAGTCTAGCAGCCACCTCGGAGTATGCTTCCCTCCTGTGGCACCATAGGCATTCTGCCTGCCTGTTTGCTCTGTAGACAGAATACTGACTGGAGCTGCGCTAGGTGTGTTCCTTCATTGATGCCAAGGTAGGAGTTTTGGCTGAATAAGGAGTGCAGGATTTGTCCCCAGGGAAGGAGCTGATAAATGTGCTAATGTTTCCATGTACAGATTATTCAACTGATCGTTGAGGGAATGTACAATTAGAATTTACTATCACAAATCTATGAAAATTACCAGGATATCTAGTCAGCCCATCAGCGTTATCTTGTCTGAAGATGCCCTCCTACCACTTTTCCAATACTGCTTTGTCTTTGAATGTTTTTAAGTAGCTGAAATAATAATAATAACTGCACATACAGACTGTATCTCATTTGAGAATCTCAAAGCACTTTGCGGACAGTTGCTGAGCCTCAGAACTTCTCTGTGACATAATATAGTTAGTTAAGCAGTGTCATTGTTATAACTTCTGTGCCATTTCTGCCTATAAAATGGCTATCCCAAATGACTTGTCCAAAGTCACATAGCAGGTCACTAGCAGAGCTGGGATTAGAACCCAGGAGTCCTGACTCCCTAACCCGCTTTAACCACTAGATAACACTTCCTCCAGGCACTAGGCACTGGGCCAGTTAAGCACAGTAAAAGAAATCCCACAGTTGTTAAAACCAGGAGGTATATGGCTAAGAGTTAGTTGGAGCCCAGATGTAAAGCAGTACTTAACAGGAGCACTTCCTTCTCGCCAGGGTGATCACGTGTGGCTGGAATCCTTGTCCAACAGTGAATTCAATGTCCCTATTGGGGCAGTTGTGAAGATCTCTGACTCAGGACAGATCTTGGTGGAGGATGATGAAGGCAAGGTAGGCTATGTTATAACTTCCTCAGCAGAACATACTTAAGTTTTATGTAACATGGTGAAGAACACGAGATGGGCCTGAACCAAGCCACAGATTTAAATATACCTGAACGTTATGGAGTTCCAGGGTGAACTCCAGATCCCATTTAAGTCAACTGGGCCAGGATTTCACCCCTGGAATCTACACCTGGATACAGAACTGACTGTTGTGGCTAGTCTCTTTCATTATAATGGGCCAAATCAAAATCCTGGATATCCAAACACCCTCTTACTTTAGTGGAGTTCAGAATCTGATCTGGATGTCATGATTCAGGGCCAGTCTTAATCTAGTGTATGGCCCATCAGAGCATTACACAACTGCAAGAATCAGGCAGTAGTACTTGCCAGAGACAAGACACAGGACTTAATGAGCCGATGGTCTGGTCCTATCTCCAAGCCTGTATTTCTGTGAGGCTATAGTCTCCATGTAATCCACATCAGCTGAATTTGCCACAGAGAGTATTTCTTGTCCCAAACTTGCTGGAGAATTGTGATCCAGCATCTAAGTTCTCCTCCATTTCTAGCCCTCATGATTGTGCAGAGAACACTGAGAATAAGAACCGAGCACAAACTGATGCAGTGTTGTGTTCCTGCACCTGCAACTGGCTTGAAAGGATAGCTCTGGGAGGTGTGAATGGCTCCATTCATCTCAAGGGATTGTTGACTCAAACATAAAGATGACACTTTAAATGTCATACTGTTAACTGTTTCACGGCTGATCTTTTTTAAAAATCAGAACCATCCAATGCCTGTGCTTATCCCACGATCCCAAGCTTCTTCCCACCCCTTCCTGATACCCAAAGCCCAGCTGTTCCCATCCCAGCTCCCAAACCTCAGGCTTCCCCTCAACAGTTTCTACAATGCCATTATGCTTTGTCAATACCCAAATCTGCAGCAAAACTGAAAATATGGGGACAGCATAAAATCACTAACTGAATTTAAGATCAAGATATGGGCTACTGAACTGATTGTTTTATTCCTTTCCATATTTCAATTAAAAGCTTCCATATTTTTAATTTAAGTGTAACTGCCACAGAAATTCCACTGGAGCATAACAGAATCCTTGGCTGGCTGGTCCAGCTTGCTACAGGATCTTGACTATATTCCCCACCTGTAATGTCCTATCTTGATTCAAGCATTGCATGCTGGGTCTTGGTCTCAGTGGGCTGCACCTGTGTATTAAAGATAAAGCTGCTGCAATCTGCTCTGTGTTATGCCAGTTAAACCCACACGGTGCTAGTGTGAGTTACATTCGGGTTCCCTCCATGGCAACGTGGCTCCCTCCTTTGGATGCCCCGAGCTAATGTACAAAATCCCAGATGATTAATTAAAAGCTGTTGTGTTGTTCTATTTAAGGAACATTGGATTACTGCCCGGAACATCAATGCTGTGCGTCCCATGCATCCCACCTCTGCGCAAGGAGTAGAAGACATGATACGCCTCGGGGACCTGAATGAAGCAGGCATAGTGCACAACCTCCTCATCCGCCATCAGGAGCACAAAATCTATGTGAGTGCCAAGGCGAATGGGCAAATCGTAGTCAAGAATAAGAAATGAAAAACAGCACATTTCTGTCAGGGGGGCTAATGTGTCAGCCAAGGAGCAGCATCTGACACGTGGAGGCCTGGTTTCCTTTGCCAAATACTAGGCTGAGAAAGCCTTAGTGTCTCAGCAGTTCTGAAATTCTCCCTTTTCTTCTCTCATAACTGATCTCATCCTAGCACCTTGTCTGCAAGGACAAGAGGTGACACCAGACTTTGAAATCATGGAGTGACTCGACAGCGAGATGCATGGACAGCGAGAGAGCTGCCTTTTAGTTTTCTGCCTAAAGTGAAAGTTACCAGTGGTGACCTTTGTCTGTCAATCCAGACATTAAGACAGATATCAGGTCTGTGGTACAGCATGCAGTTAGGAAATCAACATACACTCTGCTATGCTAATTTCAATGATTCACCTGCGGATATAACAAACTATTAGTCCAACCAGGTGCTCTATTTGTTATTGTTGGCAATGGTATGATCTGACTTGTCTTTAGGTTCAATTTGATCTTTATTTAATTGTTATGCAACAAAACACATTGAGAGGAATGTTGCTCTTGTGGTTAAGGCGTTGCCTTGGGACTCAGGAGATGTGGTTTCATTTTCTGGCTTTGCCACAGACTTCGTGTGTGACGCTGGGCAACTTAACCCACTTAATTTCTCTGTGCCTTACTTCCCCATCTATAAAACAAGGATATTGGTACTTAGTTTCTCCCACACTTTGCTCTGCTGTCTGTTTGGATTGTAAACTTTACAGGGAAGGGGCTGTCTTACAACATGTTTATGCCGTGCCCAGCATAATCAAGCCCTGATTTTAATAGGTGCTACATTATAGCAAATGTAACAATCTAAAGTAACAGATGAGACACCATTACAATAATAAACTCTGGCAGTCATATTTTGAAGCTCGTGTATATAATCATCTTGCATTTATATACTGTACTGCCTTTCATCCAAATGGATCCCATTTAGCACTTTATAAATTTACCAAATAACACAATATACACACAGACACCTTTCAGGGATAGGCAAAATAACTGGGGTATGCACACACACACACACATATTCAGGGATAAGCAAAATAACGGGGGTATGTACACACACACACCAGTTATTTTGCCTACCCCTGAAGTGCAGCCACATCTGGGGTAGAATACAACAGCTGTTTAACATCACTCAGCAAGAGCACAGCTTTGTGTTTCATCTGAATGATCCTATGTCCGGTAGCATAGTGCCAGTTCAATACTGATTCAGAGGGAAGAATGCAATCTACTGAGTCATCTTTCTGCAGCACCCGGGGTTTTCCCTAAGAGTTCCTTATCCTTTCCTGAACCTGCTCAGCTTATGAGCTCTGATGAGAGCAGAGCCCAGGGTGGCTATGGCTGTGTTCTGCTATGTCTGGATTTGATGTTACGGGTAACTCTCTCCTCTTTCAGACCTACACAGGCTCTATCTTGGTCGCAGTGAATCCGTACCAGGTGTTGCCACTGTACACAGTGGAGCAGATCCAACTCTACAGTAACAAGCGAATTGGGGAGCTGCCTCCCCATGTCTTTGCCATCGCAGACAACTGTTATTTCAATATGAAGAGGAATAAGAGAGACCAGTGCTGTGTTATCAGGTAACTGGATGAGTGGGTAGGACTAGTGGTAGTAGGTTTACCACCAGGATTGGACAGAGAAGGGTTCCCAAAGTGTTTGGAGAGGTGACAATCTCTTCAGTCCCTCGGGGAGGCATAGATAACACCAAGGAAAATGAGAAGAGAACATTTGCTTTTTTGCTGTGTCATTTTCAGTTAGGACTCGGAAATGTTTAGTCCTGAATGTGCATTTATGTATCCATGTGACCGTATAATGTGTGTCCAAGCATGTTAGCTATGTTTGCACAAATGGGTGCATACATGACATTTTCATGCATAGCTTCAGAGACAGGGCTGATTTCTGCCTGCATATTTGTGCTGTGATTTTTGTATTTGGACCCTTACTGGAAATATTTAGCAAGAAAAAGGGATCAAGAGACTGCTCCTTTGCACTCTTGCATCTGAAGAAGTGAGGTTCTTACCCACGAAAGCTTATGCTCCCAATACTTCTGTTAGTCTCAAAGGTGCCACAGGACCCTCTATTGCCCTTTGCACATGTTTATATTTCCAAAACCCATCATTTCCCCCCCCCAAAGCCCTCTTAGTGCAGCAGGACATTCTACACAAATAGTCTCTTTATAAATAGATGGAGAATGGGAAGCCTGAGTACATTGTCCATAGCAAGGAAGGTACCTTTTTTACCTTTGGAAGGTAGCCATTATGTTTGAAGATTAAATTTAATTTTCTGGAAGCAGAGATTGTCTCTGAGAAGGTTAATCTCCCCCTCCTAAAACAAGACAAGAGAAACATTATCTTTATCCTACAAAGGTATTTCCTGTACTTGTTTTCTGTTCATCTTTTGTGCAAGGAGTTGGGTAATCTCAATGCAATGATGTCTCTTGCTAGCAGAGGAGATACTGGAAACAAGAAGTTAACATAAAACCAGCACAGATGGTACAATAAGGTACTAAAGATGAAAGGCCAAATTTTATTTCTCCTTCACACTGGAGCCAATCTACTAGTGTCAGTGGATTTGCACTTATGTAACTGAAGGAACAATTTAGCCCTTAACATTATAGTACAAAGAATAGCTTCACTTCAGTGAATGAGACGGTGAAAGATAAGCCTCTCACTCCCTACGAGACTCAGGACAGTCCCATAATATGGAGATGATCTGTGAATTCTTACCCTGGTCTGCCATTTTTTCCACTGTAGCAGAGAAAAAGAAACCAAGACACTGATTTACCACATTTATGTTTTGGATTCCAGTGGAGAATCTGGAGCCGGGAAGACTGAAAGCACTAAGCTGATACTGCAGTTTTTAACTGCTATCAGTGGCCAGCATTCCTGGATTGAGCAGCAGATTCTGGAGGCCAACCCCATTCTGGAAGGTAGGTTATGTAGCCAAGATACCTGATCCACCATAACACCAGTGATTGTGACGGATTTATGCCAGTGTAAAGCTGGAGTAATGCAGTAATGTCTCAGCAGCTGAACTCCTTAAAGCCTCAATGATGTAGTGGTTGACCAAGGAATCAACAAGAAATTTTGGCAAAGTCTGCAGAGAGTTTTCCCCAAAATCTGTGTGGTTCATCTGAGATTTTGCCCTAGATCTGCAGGGTTTTTGACTCATGTTAAAACTAGATATTCTAAGATACAAGGAGAGTCATTCAACATTTTTAAGACGCTTAATCTATTGGTCTTATCCAAGAGAAGATTAAGAGTTGATTTGCTCATGGTGTATAAGTACCTACACACGGAAAAGTTTTCAGATAAGTCTTCAATCTAGCAGACACAGGCATAACAAGATCCAGCCATTGGCTAGAAGCTTAAGCTAAGTAAATTCAGGCTAGGAATAAGGTGCAAATTTTTAACAATGAGGGTAATTAACCATTGGAACAGGTTATTTGGAGTGATGGGTTCTCCATCAATGTCTTTAAACTCAAGATTGGATGTCTTTCCAAACTATATGTTCTAGCTCAACCACAAGATATGGGCTTGATGGAGGGTGTAATCCGATGGCCTGTGTTATGCAGGAAGTTAGGATAGATGATCAGAATGTTCCTTTCTGCTTTTAAAATATGTGAATGAATAGGATTTCTGGAGTGAGCTACTCATATTAGTTAAGTTTTATAGAAACTCTGTTCTATGCCTATTACCTGCTAGTCCTCTGCTTTGTAGATGAGAACTCTGTAAATCTTACTCTCACCTGCATTTTTAGGACAGCTGCCAAGTATCTCAATTACTTGAGTCATTGAAAGGCAGTCTAATAATGGGCCTGGCTGCTCTGTGGCATTTCAGTGCCATGTGAGATGGCTAGTTTGCCTGCTCAATCCCTATGTCTATCTCTGCAGACCAAAAAAAAAAAAAAAGGCTTGCATGGGCTCCTAAGTGAGTCCCATACAGCGTTCTCAGATCAGGGAGAGTCTCCACAGGGGTGAGGTCAGGGATTGCTTCCCTAGGGAGGCACAAAAGTTTCTGTGGGTGTGGGGCACTGAATTGGGAACCTGTGGCAAGGTTTTGATGGTTGGGGTTGGGAAGGACTTAGTCAAGGTGTGACAAGCTTGGTGTTAGAGTAGAGCTAGTCTAAGCAATTGCGGGAGGGTTTTGGGAACAGGAAGGGGTCATGCTGGGGAAAGATGGGGGAGTTATAGTGAGGGGTAGGTATGCACTTGCACTAGTCTGTAGGAAGGTGTTTGGCTGAGGGAGATTGTATCTTCCCACAGGATCTTCCCACAGCTTTGCAGCCTCCCCACTTCCCATGAAGAGAGATCTGGTGTCCCCTTCCTACCTACATGAGAAATTTAGGGCCCACTTGCTTCCATGCACAGCTGTCTGCCTCTCTGCTCAGCTGAGTGTAGGATGGAGTCTGGGGCCTGCCATTGCCAGTGTGAGTCAGATCACATAGCATTGGAATATGGAGCTCACCAGAAATGCCAGCAGCAAGACCAGGTAGTCTGAAAGTGACATTGGCATGCCCTAAGCGGGACTAAACTCAATGTCTGTTTCTGTTCTACACTCCCTCCCCCCACCAGCCTTTGGAAACGCCAAGACAATTCGAAATGACAACTCAAGCCGCTTTGGGAAATACATCGACATCCACTTCAACCGAAGCAGCGTGATTGAAGGAGCCCGGATAGAGCAGTTCCTTCTGGAGAAGTCCCGGGTTTGTCGGCAGGTAAGGGCTCATCTGGGAGTCAGTGCTAACTCTGCTCCTGTTTTATGAGACCGCACTGACAGGCCTGTCCCCTGGGGTACTTCTCTCATTCCAGGCTCCGGAGGAGAGGAACTATCACATATTTTACTGCATGCTAATGGGGATGAATCTGGAGCAGAAGAAGATGTTGAATCTGGGCACTGCTTCAGAGTACACCTACCTCACCATGGTAAGATGCACCTCCCTCTGCTGCCATTGCCTTGAGCATGGGATTCCTCACGCTGGGCCGCTCTCACGTGTCACAGTGAAAGCGAGTGCAAGAGGGCTGGTTCTCACATAAAAATAGCCATGCCTAGAGTGAAAGAAGAATTATCATTAAGGGTGTTGTGGGCTCAGCTACAGTGTCCTCTAAGCTTTTATTGTACTGTATCCGCCACTGGGTGCAACTTATGGCCGTTAGAAGCTATCCGTCAAGAGCAGCCTTAAGAAAGATCAATAGCATCTTCAATTGGCTCCTCAGTGCCAGCCTTTGCACTGCAGTCCAGTTTTGGGTGATTGTCGTTGATCTCCCAGCAGGGAGAACACAAGGCCTGGATGTATTTCTCAGAGAAAAGGAATTAATAGGTACAAAATGTTCCTTTATTTCACAGCTGAGGCAACACCAGTAGCCATGGTCCTTATCTGTGGTGGGCCTTGCAGAAATAACTCAGTAATGTGGTTCTTGTTAGGGGGCTTATTCCTTCACCCTCTCACTTCCCTGGTCCTTCTTGCATGAACAGAGAGCAACAATACCCGAAGTCCGAAGGTGCAAACAATTCGATGTTTATTGGGGTGAACTTCCAGCAAGCATGATTCCAGTTTCCTTCCTCAGTGTCCCCCTACCCAACTCTGACACCACAGAGCCTTGCCTGTGTCCCTGTTCCCGTTCCCTGTTCCCGTTCCCCCCCTCCTTAGCGAAACATGATTCCAGTTCCCCCACCCCATTCCCTGTTCCCATTCCCCCCCTACTTCCTGATTGACTGCAGACTATATAGTAAAACTTGAGTTCTGCTTAGCTATACCTTAACCAATCATTTTACTGAAATTTAACTAACCAATCCTAACACATTGTAACATGGTTATTTAACCAATTATATCCCACCACCTTAATTGGTTTACACCCAACAAAATTAATTATACAGCAGACAGAAACAATCACAGAACCAGACAGAGATTATACAGACAAACAATAGGGAAGTGGAGACTACAGTGATAGAACAATACAAAAATGAGAATTTCACATCCCAGTATTGATAAATGAGTTTTTGCCAGACAGGATGCTATCAAACAAAGTTTTCTTTTACATCTTCTAGGCTCTTCCCTTTCTCTGGAGGTGATAGGAATATCAGGACAGGATTGTATTCCTTACAGCCCAATAGCACCTTATTTCAATGGGACTAGTTTGGAATGTGAGGATGTGACCATACACTTCCCAGTTTATGGCTGACCTCTGCTGCTTAGCCGAAGGCCTTAGCCTAAGAACCAGGCTTCAGACTGTCACAGTAAGAGAAGGCCCTTATACCGGCAGACAGTGATTTTGATTCTTTCTTTTATACCTCTATAACTAGCTAAGTGATAAGAATACACCTAAATTCTTAAAGTATAAGCCTTTGCAGACAAGCCTGAATATCTATATCCTAACAGTTCTCTCTCTAATCTGGGCTAGCTAACATAAAGTTCCCAGTCTGCGTTTATGTTTTCCAGAGAATTTCCCCTGTGGGATGTGGGGATCCATCTCAGGGGAGACCGCTGAAAGTACAGAGTGGTTTAACAGCAACACCACCATTGACTTTCTGTGGGATTTTTGCTTCTGAGCAGTTTTGGAAACCCCACCCCTAGTCTGGCCAAGTTCTTCACGCTAAAAACATGAGCTGAGCTGCTTTGCTCTGTGACTTGGACAAAAACGAGGAAAGAAGGAATTAGAGCCCAGTACTGCACCTGCTGAAGACAGCAGTATTCATGCCACAAACTTCAGTGGGAGCAGGGTTGGGCGCCCAAAAAACAAAGCTACTCAGATAGTGGAGGCTTTTGTAGGCCTGAATGTTTACAGAAAGCTGTGGAACTCTGCGTTAAAGGGTGGGAAGAATCTCACTAGCTAGGACATGCCTGCAGTTCCTCTGGGCCATTCGCACACACTACTGCCATGGGCTCAAATGATGTTGCCCCTAAAGGAAAGTGCCCCTGTGTGACATTGGCCCAGGGAGTGGGAGCGGATTCCCCAGCTTGTTAATTATAGGAATGGAATGATTGAGGACAAAGTGATAACACGGTCAGCACTTATTACGGCAGTTCAAGCACTGTGTATTCCATGAAGGGCTAAAGTCCTTTTAGCTCAGTGATGAGTGCAGTAAAATACTTAGATAGGCAGATTAGATCCAGGGGAAATGCTCCCATCATTTTTGTTGTGCTCAGCTATTGGTGCAAATAGCTATTCTTAGTGCTATAAATAGAGAAGCACATAAGGACACTTCACTCTTCCTGCTGCCACAGCACTGCATTGCCCAGGACTCACTGACCCAGCAGACATGCCCTACACTATGGGCTAGCCCCGAATCAGTTATTTATATGGAAGGTAGCAAAGGGCAGAGTGCTGAGCTGTGCCAGGAAGACTTTTGCTGAAGACCTTTCTCGTATTGTTTTTGGATCGTGCCACTCAGTGTCTTGTGCTAGATTCTAGTGTTCTGATTTTGCAAAGGTATTTTCTACCACTGTCCCAACCCTGCCTGTCTTTATTTCTCAAACAGAGGTTACTCCTACTGACTAGTGCCAGGGGATGCTTGTACAGAGCAGAGGAGAGCTAGAGCAGGGGCAGGAAAAGAGATGTGACCTCAAATCTGCCCTAAGAAAGACTGCAAATGTATCCCATGGTGATCCCCAGCAAGTGGGTGGACTGCTGAACGTTACATCTCCTCTTTCCCTGCTCCAGAGCAGCCTTTAATGTAGCTGGTTATTGAAGCAGTCCCTGGCCTAAGCTTCTCTCTCCTCTTCCCATATTACTCAGCTCAGCCATGGAAGCATGTGCTATGTGACCTCAGAGACCCACTAATGGATGCCTCATCCCACTACTGACAGAAAGGTGTGTAGCCAAGTGTTTGACTACACTCACGGTTTGCTCGTAAAAATGTTCAGGAAAGCCAAATGCATTGTCTAAAGACAACGCAGCACAACATGAAAAGGAAACATCTATTCTATACCCTTCTTCTGGGAAACCATTCTTATCCCACAGAATGTTCACCTTACACAGTAGGTGTGGTTCAAAGAGCCATCCTCAAACCTGCTTCTGTTTATATTGTGCATGTGTACCAGCTAACAGGCCCCTCTATTCACTTTAAGTTTAAGTCTAACCCACTTGTTAGTTAGGTTTGTCCTTGGTAGCTCTCTATACTTTCTCATATCTCGTTTTGAATGGTACATTCCAAGTGCTGATGAGCCCTGGAAGTACACCCTCTCTGTACTTGGCACACGGTGTATTCATGCATCTCTGCTTTGACACGTTTCCTATGTTCTAATGGTAAAGCTGACTTCAGCTTTGCAAAGTGGTGTGCGAGGCTTGACACAGGTGAACAGAACTGTGGGAAAAGCATAATCCATTCAGTTAATATAAGTTCTCCCACCACCCATGTACATAACGTATGTTATATTAATATCATGCACATCATACCTAGTCACATACTATGCCTAACAGATGCATATTGGCTAACACCACTCCAAGCAATGTGTCACCTTCTTTTGAGTGGGAGCGAAGAAAGAAACTACCATGGAAAAGGGAAATTAAAAAAAAAAATACAAGAGTTTGTATCTTGGGTCTGTAACGAGCAGCCCACAGGGCAGTACTGTTATATATGTTTTGTTCTGCAGCCTAGAGGCTGCTATGCTAGGTCTGTATTAATACCCAGATGATTTCCCTGTGCCTATGAATGTGCTGTCATGCAGGGTGACTGCACTTCTTGTGACGGCCGTAATGATGCAAAGGAATATGCTCACATCCGCTCTGCTATGAAGGTCCTCATGTTCTCAGATTCTGAGCACTGGGACATCAGCAAGCTGCTGGCTGCTATTCTGCACCTGGGGAACGTCGAGTTTGAAGGTAAACCCAGCACTGCCTGCAGCCAGGTCTTCCCGTCATCTCGGTGTTTAAAGTCTGTGGGTCACTATCTGCCTTCTTGTCTAAGGGCCAGCTCGTGGCTGTCTGCCAGACAGGTGTGGATGGCAATTGGGGTTTTGGAAGGGCAGCAGCTGCAGACAATAGAAGTACTGGTGGGTGAGCTGACTGAATTCTGTTCTGAGAGGGGACCCTGTTACTATTCTCACTGTGAGATAAGGTTGCCAGGCCATAAAGAGGCCCCCCACACATACTAGGCATTAAATAACACCGTGCCCTGGCACGAATGATAATGAAAAGCACTCTGTGTGCTGGGGGAAGGGAGAGGCGGAGGCCACGTCTTCACTGGCAATGTTAAAGCGCTGCCATGGCAGCACTGCTGCAGCTGCGCTTTACCGTGGCTTGTGTAGTCACGGCACAGTGCTGGAGAGAGCTCCCTCAGTGCTCTAAAAAAAACACCTCCACAAAGGGAGTAGCTGGGAGCGCGGCTCCTAGCGCTGGTGCACTGTTACACTGGTGCTTTACAGCGCTGAAACTTGCTGCACTCAGGGGGGTGTTTTTTGACACCCTTGAGCGAGAAAGTTGCAGCGCTGTAAAGTGCCAGTGTAGAGCCCTGAGTCAGGGTTATTGTGGAAACTCAGAATTCTCTGAGTTGGGTTTGATTCAAATTGCAGCCTTAGCGTTGCATTGAATGCATTCTGTAGGTGACTCTCACATCCTCTATTCAGTGCGATCTGATTAGTCTCTTAGCTTGGGAGCTTCTCAGGGCAGTGACTTTCTCACTGGGGCCAGGTCTACACTACAGACTGCCGGCAGAGCTATGCTGGTCAGCGGTGTGGATTAACTATACTGCTAACACTCTGCTGGTGTGGACATGGCCTGTGTTTCTGTACAGTGCTCCGCCCAAGATCCTGCTCCTGGCCTTGGATAGTACAGTAATACAAACAGTAACAATACAGCCATGCACCATAGTGGTAGCGACTTGTACTGTGTGTGTGTATACTGAGCTTTGTGGTTTCCTCTTCCCAGCTGCTGTATATGATAACTTGGACTGCTCTGATGTGCTGGATTCTTCACACTTTTTTGTAGCAACCAAACTGCTTGAGGTACTGGATTCTCATCTTCTCACTAGCTCTCTGGTTTGTTCCCCCTTCTGGGAGGGTGGATTGTTGGCACATGTGCTTCTGTGGAGAGGTTGTTTATGGTGTTTTCCTTTTGTGCTGTGTCCCCTTGTCACTGCTAATGCTCACAGTGATGCCCCTCCAGACTGAGAGATCTTTCCCTACATAGGCCCCAGGAACAGCTATTTTTTGTGACAGTAGGCCACAGTATCAATCAGGCAGCCTGTCTCTGCTTTCCCCACTTCTATCTTACACTCTTTTTCCTGAGTCAGACTCCTCCCGTCTTTGCCAGGTCTGCTTTATCTACATCGAATGATCCAGCTGCAATGATTATTCCTACAGGTGGACTCCGGAGAACTGCAAAACAGCCTTACAAACCACTCGATCATCATCCGAGGAGAGAGCGTGTCCATGCCCCTGAGCGTTGCCCAGGCTGCTGATGGGAGAGACGCCTTTGTGAAGGTAAAGGAGTTCATCCCCTCCAAGTGTGCATTGCATTGATGCTTTTCAAAGAGCGTGAATGCTTTCAGAGCTGTGACTACTGACTGTCTGAGGGCCTGGTTCTGCAAACACTTATCACTGGGCCCTAGATCTTGCTACACTGAGCGTGCATGTTGACTTCATTCTGAACAGCAAGCACAAGGCCCAGTAGGGTTTGTATTATTGGGCCTTTACCGCCTTTTTAACTCTTCCGCAGGGAATCTATGGCCACCTCTTCTTGTGGATAGTAAATAAGATCAATGCTGCAACTTTCAACCCACCTTCTCAGGATTCTAAAAGTTTGCGCAGGTCCATTGGGCTTCTGGACATCTTTGGTTTTGAAAACTTTAACACCAACAGGTAGGATGTTCCAGATTCATTTTTGTCAGGGAAAGTGACAAATAGCAGACATAAAGGTAGGGAACAAATGAATTAATTTGGTCATTCATTGTCGTCTTCGCGATCAAAGTAAAGATGGACCACTATAAGGTGGGTGCATAACTGGCTGGATAACCGTACTCAGAGAGTTGTTATTAATGGTTCCCAATGCTGCTGGAAAGGCATAACAAGTGGGGGTCTGTTTTGGGACCGGCTCTGTTCAATATCTTCATTAACGACTTAGATATTGGCATAGAAAGTACGCTTATTAAGTTTGCAGATGATACCAAACTGGGAGGGATTGCAACTGCTTTGGAGGTTAGGGTCATAATTCAAAATGATCTGGACAAATTGGAGAAATGGTCTGAGGTAAACAGGATGAAGTTTAACAAAGACAAATGCAAAGTGCTCCACTTAGGAAGGAACAATCAGTTTCACACATACAGAATGGGAAGAGACTGTCTAGGAAGGAGTATGGCAGAAAGGGATCTAGGGGTTATAATGGACCACAAGCTAAATATGAGTCAACAGTGTGATGCTGTTGCAAAAAAAGCAAACATGATTCTGGGATGTATTAACAGGTGTGTTGTGAGCAAGACACGGGAAGTCATTCTTCTGCTCTACTCTGCGCTGGTTAGGCCTCAACTGGAGTATTGTGTCCAGTTCTGGGCATCGCATTTCAAGAAAGATGTGGAGAAATTGGAGAGGGTCCAGAGAAGAGCAACAAGAATGATTAAAGGTCTTGAGAACATGACCTATGAAGGAAGGCTGAAAGAACTGGGTTTGTTTAGTTTGGAAAAGAGAAGACTGAGAGGGGACACAATAGCAGTTTTCAGGTATCTAAAAGGGTGTCATAAGGAGGAGGGAGAAAACTTGTTCACATTAGCCTCTAAGGATAGAACAAGAAGCAATGGGCTTAAACTGCAGCAAGGGAGGTTTAGGTTGGACATTAGGAAAAAGTTCCTGTCAGGGTGGTTAAACACTGGAATAAATTGCCTAGGGAGGTTGTGGAATCTCCATCTCTGGAGATATTTAAAATAAGGTTAGATAAATGTCTATCAGGGATGGTCTAGACAGTATTTGGTCCTGCCATGAGGGCAGGGGACTGGACTCGATGACCTCTTGAGGTCCCTTCCAGTCCTAGAATCTATGGTGTTTGCTTCCATCACTGAATTGTCCTAGCGATAATCATGATGCACATCCCTTTTCCTGCCACACAGAGGCCATTACCTCTGCTGAGCTATGTTGCACAGCATAGGGGTTCTCCAACTTCATCATAGCATGGACCACATCTTAATGGAGATCATGTTGTGGATACCTCAGGTTCCCATTCCCTGCATGCTTTCCTCTTGCCCAGTCTTCTCCTGTACATAGTTTCAGGCCGCTTGATTTCCCTGCTCCTGTGGACATGCTGCCCAGATTCCTCTTCCTCCCTGACATAACTCCCATTGTCTCTTTCCCATCTCTCCTGGACATTCCTCTCCCACTGGTGGCTTCAGGCCCCAAGGGCAGCTTCTGTTTCTTCTTAGGTAGTAGCTGCCCTGTTGCGGGGTGACGACTCACCGGCACGGCACCTCCTGCTGGTTGTCCAGGGAATTAGTTCTTTTCCAGCTCCGAAGCACCCCCTGCCGGCTGATGTCTCACCTGCCACTGGCCCCCTGTGTCCCTCCTGGACTCCGATGTCCTTTGCCCAGGGGTTCTGCCCATTGCAGCAACCCACAAGCTCTGGGTCTCCCCTCCCAAGGGAACCCCCAACCCTCATCCCCACCTCACCTCAGTGGCTACTGCCAGTCATCATCTAGCCCCTGCTCCCTGGGGCAGACTGCAGTCTATAAACCACTCATCATCGGCAAGGGGGGGTTGGACCAGCTGCCTCTGTCTATCTCTGGGCTGTCCCCTGCAGCCCCAGTACCCCTTCGTGGGCCCTTAACTA
Organism: Malaclemys terrapin pileata; assembly: GCF_027887155.1. Lineage (NCBI taxonomy): Eukaryota > Metazoa > Chordata > Testudines > Emydidae > Malaclemys > Malaclemys terrapin. The sequence continues at coordinate 58,036,820 of NC_071513.1, forward strand.
GGCCTGCAGCCTGGGGCTTTGCTAGAATCCCTCTACCCTTCCCCAGGACTGCTCCACCTCAGGTACCTTGCTCAGCTCCCAGGCAGCCAGGGCCTCCTCTCTCAAAACGCTGGAGAGATAGTGTCTTCTTAGCTCCTGGCCCACTGCCCTTTTATAAGGGCCAGCTGGGCCCTGATTGAGCTGGCCACAGCTGCAGCTGCTTCCTTAATCAGCCCAGCTTTCCCAGTTGCAGCCCTCTCCCGGTCTGCTTTTAACCCCTCTTTACTGGGGTGGGGCAGCCACCCCACCACACACCCTCCCCCTGAAAACCACACCAGGGGAGGGGGGGGTCCTCTGTCTTCCTAGCTTCCCTCTCAACTGGGTCCGCAGGATGTCTCTTTCCTGACACAGGTTCTCTATTAAGAGGAGCCACTTGCTTCCCTCTTCTGCAGTCTGGGTCCCCACCATAGCCGGTCCCGTCCCTGCGTGGGTTCCCCTGTATGTCTGAGTCCCCACTGTAGGTCGGCCCGTTCCCACAGGGTTTCCATTTTTGATCTGGGGCCTCTCTGCCCCAGACCCTCTCCTTTCCAGGGCCCTGGTCCTCACCACTCCCTCCTTCGGGGCAGTTTTGGACCCAGCCTGATTCTCCAGCCTCCCTCTCTTTCTGTGGGGGCAAGGCATATCCAGTGCCTTCCTTTAGCCACCTCAGGAGTAGGCTGGGCCCTGTGAGTCCCATGAGGGCACTCCCTCTTCCTGTGCCCAGGCTCCCCACAGGCCCAACAAGTTTGGAGCCACCCTGTTTACTTCACAGGGGCACTCTGGCCCTTCCACAGTTTGTCTCTGACGTAGCCCTTCCTTCAGGGCTAGCCTGGGCCCTGCGAGTCCTGTAGGGGCACTCCCTCTTCATGTGCCCTGGCTCCCCACAAGCCCAACAGTCTTTAAGCCCCAGCATCAGCCTCCAGCCCCAGGTGCCTGGCCCCCAATGAGGTCCATGTGCCCTCCCCCGCAGCAGCTGAAGTAGTCCTGCTTTAGGGTTACCATATCTATTAAATAAAAAAAGAGGACCCTGCACCGCCGGAGCCCGGGTGGGGAAGTGCCCGCCCGGCGGCTGGGGTCCGGAGGCAAGGGGGCTGCCTGAAGCCCATAGCGCTCGGGCAGCTCAGCTCTTAAACAGAGCCGAAGAGTCGGGGAGGAGCAGAGCAGCCGCGGCTGGAGGCTCTGCTCCTCCCCTGACTCTTCGGCTCTGTTTAAGAGCCGAGCTGCCCCAGCGCTACCGGCTTCGGGCAGCCCCCGTGCCTCCGGACCCTGCGCCGCCGGAGCCTGGGAGGGGAAGTGCCCGGCCGGCGGCTGGGGTCCGGAGGCAAGGGGGCTGCCTGAAGCCCATAGTGCTCGGGCAGCTCGGCTCTTAAACAGAGCCGAAGAGTCAGGGGAGGAGCAGAGCTGCCATTTTCCCGGACATGTTCGGCTTTTTGGCAATTCCCCCTGGACGGGGGTTTGAGTGCCGAAAAGCCGGACATGTCCGGGAAAAAGAGGACGTATGGTAACCCTATCCTGCTTGCTGTTTGGCGAGCTGGATCACACAGGCTCTCCAGTACAGTCTGTCACCATTTTTCTCCACCTTCATTTCCTCAATGCTAGGATTCGGGCAATACTCCCACAGTCCTTGCCCTGCCCCTTGTATCAGGGGCGGACCACCTATGCTCACATTCTCCACCATGTGTGGTGGGGCGATGACTCACTGGTGCGGCGCCTCCTGCTGGTTGTCCAGGGAATTAGCTCTTTTCCAGCTCTGGAGCGCCCTCTGCCAGCTGATGTCTCGCCTGCTGCTGGCCCCCTGTGTCCCTCCCGAACCCTGGTGCCCTTTGCCCAGGGGTTCTGCCCACTGCAGCAACACACAAGCTCTGGGTCTCCCCTCCCAGGGGAACCCCCACCCCCTATCTCCACCTCGCCTCAGTGGCTACTGCCAGTCGCCATCTAGCCCCCACTCCCTGGGACAGACTGAGGTCTATAAACCACTCATCATCGGCAAGGGGAATTGGACCAGCTGCCTCTGCCTATCTCTGGGCTGCCCTCTGCAGCCCCAGTACCCCTTCATGGGCCTTTAACTAGGCCTGCAGCCTGGGGCTTTGTTAGGCTGGAGCTCCCTCTGCTCTTCCCCAGCACTGCTCCACTTCAGGTACCCTGCTAGTACCCTTTGTGGGCCCTTAACTAGGCCTGCAGCCTGGGGCTTTGCTAGGCTCCCTCTGCCTTCTTGTGTCCTGCTCCTTCTAGGGGCACTGAGGCTCTTTGGTAGGGAACCAGCAGGACACAAGGAGGAGAGCCAGAACCATATAACCAGCCAGCTTTCCACAGATCATCAGCAAATGCTGTGCAGACCATGAACCACTGGTGGTCTGCATGTTAATGTACTAAAGATTCTACACCTGGGATAAAGCCCAGGGAGGATGTGATCAGTATCACATTTCTGTATGCTACCTTTAATGGAATATGTGATAAATCTGGCTATATTATGATTGTGCCTAATAATCAATAATAAATAATACTATTTATTATTCCCAAAGGTCACAATCCAGATCAGGGCCTCATGGTGTGCAGACACACCAGCACACAAAATCCTTGCCCCCAAGCATTTACAAGACCAGATGCAAGATGCGTGAGTGACAAACAAAAGGAGGGAAGGTGGCAGAGAGGACAAGAGTAAGAGGAATCTGATCACACACCTATACAGGCTAGCTAAGCACATACAGGCTGGCTAGGCACACAACCAGGAAGCTCCTAAGGGTCTCTGTAAAAAACAAAACAAAATATAAAATGAAACAATCTGTCCTGCCAGCCGCACACTATGTGAAGAAGGAGTCAATTGCATGTGAGTTGTTGGGCATGGTGATATGTGCCCAGATAGAACAACATACACCAGGAGTGTTCGTTAACAGTGTGAAATGGTATTACCTAAACTATAACAGTGTTCCCTGTGTGCATGTATCTAATATAGAGTATCAGATAATACTGTCCAGTGATAGTGATGATACCAGGTAACATGGAGATGACAGTGGATTCCCCATGCTGTTCCCCTGCAGTTTTGAGCAGCTCTGTATTAACTTTGCCAACGAGCACCTTCAGCAGTTCTTTGTGCGCCATGTCTTCAAGCTGGAGCAGGAGGAATATCTTGCGGAGCACATCTCCTGGAGCCACATTGACTTCACAGACAACCACCAGGCTTTGGAAGTGATCGCACTCAAACCCATGAACATTGTCTCCCTCATTGATGAAGAAAGCAAGTTCCCTAAGGTGAGAGTCTTATTCTGTCTGGTCTCTTGGTTTTACACAGAGGGCAGCTGCCTAGAAAGCTCTTCTGGAGGGACTGTGAGCTGGTAAGACCCAGTGAAAGTCATCTCCCCACAGAAGTCCCTTCACTACCTTTAGTGTCCTCTCCAATTGCAACCCAAAGAGGAAAATCCATGAGATTAAAACTTTTGTGCACGCTGTAGATGGTTCCCTGGTTGACTGTGTGCCAGACAGTGCTTACAGGTGAGAGGAATTGCTGCTCTAAAATTCTTCGGGGCCTGAATCATTTATGGCCCTTATAGACTCATATATTCCAAGGCCAGAAGGGACCACTGTGATCATCTAGTCTGACCGCCTGTATAACATAGACCATAGAACTTCCCCGAAATAATTCCGAGAGAAGATCTTTTAGAAAAATATCCAAACTTGATTTTAAAATTGTCATTACAAGACAATTGAGAATCCATGACAACCCTTGGTAAATTGTTCCAATGGTAAATTACCTTAATTGTTAAAATGTATGCTTTAGTTCCAGTCTGAATTTGTCTAGCTTCAACTTCCAGCCATTGGATCATGTTATACCGTTCTCTGCTAGATTGAAAAGCCCATTATTAAATATTTGTTCCCCATGTAGACACTTATAGACTGTAATCAAGTCACACCTTAACCTTTTCTTTGTTAAAATAGATTGAGCTTTTTGAGTCAATCATTATACGGCATGTTTTCTAATCCTTTAATCATTCTCATGGCTCTTCTCTGAACCCCTCTCCAATTTATCAACATCCTTCTTGAATTGTGGACACTAGAGCTGGACACAGTATTCCAGCAGTGCCAAATATCCCAGTGCCAAATATAGAGGTAAAATAACCTCTGTACTCCTTCTCAAAATTCCCCTGTTTATGCATCCCAGGGTCACATTAACTCTTTTGGCCACAGCGTCACGCTGGGAGCACATGTTTGGCTGATTATCCACCACAACCCCCAAAGCTTTTTCAGAGTCACTGCTTCCCAGGATAGAGAGTCCCCCATCCTGTACGTATGGCCTGCAGTCTTTGTTCCTAGGAGGATGCATTTACATTTAGCCAAATAAAAAGCGTATTGTTTGCTTGCACCCAGTTTACTGAGATCCAGATCACTCCGAATCAGTACCTGTCCTCTTCATTATTTACCACTCCCCCAATTTTTTTATCATCTGCAAACTTCATCAGTGATGATTTTATGCTTTCTTTCAGGTCACTAATAAAAACATTAAAGAGTGTAGGGCCAAGAACCAATCCATGTTGGACCCCACTGGAAACTCACCCGCTCAATGACAATTCCCTATTTACAATTACATTTTGAAACTTATCAGTTAGCCAGTTTTTAATCCATTTAATGTGTGCCATGTTAATTTTATATCGTTCTAGTTTTCTAATCAACATGTCATGCCTTATAGAAATCTAAGTATATTACATCAACCCTTTTACCTTTATCAACCAAATCTGTAATGTCATCAAAAAAGAAATCAAGTTCATCTGACAGGATCTATTTTCCATAAACCCATGTTGATTTGCATTAATTATCTTACTTTCCTTTAATTCTTTATTAATCGAGTCCCATATCAGCTGCTCCATTATCTTGCCAGGGATTACAGTCAGGCTGACCAGCCTATAATTACCCAGGTCATTCCATTTACCCTTTTAAAAAATTGTTACATTAGCTTTCTTCCAGTCTTCTGGTTCCTCAGTTCTCCAAGACTTATTGAAAAACAACATTAACAGTCTAGCAAGCTCTTCAACCAGCTCTTCTAAAACTCTTGGATGCAAGTTATCTGGACCAGATTTTTAAAATGTCTAGCTGTAGTAGCTTCTGTTTAACATCCTCCAGAGATGCTAGTGGAATGGGAATTATGTTATCATCACCATAGGATGAGACTATAGCATCTGTTTTCTCCCCAAATACAGAACAGAAATATGTATTGAACACTTCTGCCTTTTCTGAATTATTATTGATAATTCTACTATTTCCACCCAGTAATGAACCAATATCATTGTCAGGATTTTTTTTCCCTATTATATTTAAAAGACTCCTTCTTATTGTCATTAATGCTGCTGGCCATAGCTGCCACCTTGTGTCTCTTTGCTTCCCTTATCAATTTTCTACAAGTTCTAATTTCTGATTTATATTCATTACTATTAACATCCCCTTCCTTCCATTTGTTATAATATTACAAATATATGTATTTGCCTTCACTTCCACTCTATTTTTTTAACCATCACAGCCTTCACCCTCAGTTTTGGCTTTTTAGGCCAAATACCTAGTAAGATATTCTTAAATGATGCAGCTGTGCCAGGTGGTAAGAGCACAGAGGCTGGAGAGCATCCCCCATGCTCTCTGCATGCTCCAGGAAAAGGATAATCACAACTGCAGTCCCTGCACTCAGAAGAGCAAAGGGTTTGCTCCCTCTTTATTATCTCAAGGGCCCGTGGCACTTCAAAGAGCACAGCCCTGCCCATTCTACATGCTCTCCGCTACCCCAAGGAGGAGGAAGCTGTTGACGACATCCCTTTAACAACAGCATTATCCTGGTGGGCTTTTTCCCCTCACTGATGAATTGTAATGAAAACTATACGCTTAATGACAAGCATCCAACTGATTACAAGCCTACCAAACTCACCCATTGAGCTTCCCAGATGATTGGCTATGCAGGGCAGAATCCCGTCTGTAACCTCCAGAGTTGCACAAGGGCCGGGCTAAGGAGAGCGGTGCCAGCCTCATGGAGGGCCTCTGTGCCACCGAGCCTGTGCTGGGCAGGAAGGCTCAAAGAGGCCAGGGGAACATTCTCTCAAGCAACTCTTCCTGCCTCTTGCACAGCTTTGGGGATCTCCTAGCAGCTGCAAGTGACCTCAGTGGAGTCAGCGGGGGTGATTCCCTGGCCCCAAGGTAGCAGGACACACTCACTGGTGCTGTGAAGTACCAGTTGATACTCTAGCTAGGCCCTGTCTGTGTATTTGAGAGTTCTAGGATGGTGCCTTGCCCTACTGCTGGATCCAGCTCCTAACAACACTTTCCCTCCTCCCACTCCAGTGCAATCACCCAGTGCAGGTCCAGATTTAACCCTTTTTTGTATCTCGGAGCACTATTTTTTTTATTTTATTTTTTTTTTTGCTCGCACTGTAGAGGCCAGTGCTTGCAGAGAGAATCTGCTTCACCCCTGCCTCTTGGTTGTGTTTGTTCCTAGGGCACTGACGCCACTCTGATAAACAAAATCAATTCCCATCATGGCAAAAGCAAAGTCTACCTCCCACCGAGGAGCGTCCATGACACCAAATTTGGTATCAGCCACTTTGCTGGGATTGTCTATTACCAGTCGAAAGGTGAGAACACTTCTCTGTACAAGAACGGTCCTCCTCAGAAGCAAAGAGAGGAGAGCGCCTCTCCCCTGAGGCAGCTGCACCATGGGTCATTGTCCTCTCTATGGTGCTAGATTACACACAGCCTCCTGCTTGCCAAGCAGAAGTAATGAAGGCAAGAGGATTCATTTAAATTGAGTTGCAAGTTACTGTAAATTAGGTTTATTTTAGAGTGGCAGCCTGGGATCAGAGCCTGCGCAGATGATGAGGTTATTTTATTTCTGACCCACAGGTTTCCTGGAGAAGAATCGTGACATGCTCAGCTCCAACATAATGCAATTGGTTTACTCTTCCAAAAACAAATTCCTGAGGCAGATCTTCCAGGTGGAAACACCCATGGCTACCCTAGGCCGTGGGAGCATAAAACATCTCAGAGCTGAGCATATCCTCAAGGTTGGTTTTCTTCCACTTGATTAAAAAAAAAAAATCTGAAGTGTGCTTGATTATCTTCAGCCTTCCAAATGGTCTTACATTCTGTCTGCAAACTCTTCTGTCTTTCCCTTGCGCAATTTGTGTGCTGGTAGAACAGCTTGCGTGATCAACTGGAATCCTGAGTTATTGCCATAAACTGCTGAGATGCCAACCCAAAACTCAGAGTAACAGGGGGCCTTAGGACTTCCTCTCCCTGAATGGCCCATGTGGAGGCTACATTCAGGCTCGCATCGAAGCATTTGAGCTGTACTTCTTTTTCAGCATGCTCAGAAGCAAATTGACAAGTCTATATTGAGTCTGCCTCAGCTGTGCCTGGTTTTCTGTCTGAAGGTAGATGCCAGCTGCAACCGTCTAAGAGAGAGGGAGAGTGTGTGTATGTCTGTCTGAGTGGAGGTGGCATGGAGAAAATCATGACTAAAGGCGTGCATTGTAAATCCAGAAGCTCCTTTTAATTGAAGCAAGGTGTGACCAGGAGGCACCACGGTAGAGTGAATACAACTCTAGGAGCAGGCAGACAACTGACAATTGATAAAAAAAACCTCTCCATCTGAAGTCCCAGGATAGCTTGGTGGAAACCTCAGAACTTCATGTGGGATCATTTAAGAGTATCATAGGAAGTGATCTGGGAGTGGAACATTGTGCAGCCCAGGCATTGTGCATGGGATCATTCAGACAACCAGTCCAGAATAAAATATGAGTCCTGTGAACTACAGCCTAGGAGCCCTGTCCCAGATACTGCTGTATGGGATAGCAAGGTTGTAATGGGGTGCACTCATCTCTTGCGAGCACCCCTGATCGAGTGTGTGTTTTTTCTCGATTTTCTCCACTCACAGTGCTCCGTCGGCTGCTGCAGTTGTCAGGCAGGTCTTTGAGGACTCAGACCTCTGGTCGAGTCTCTCACAGTCTATGTGCAAAACCAAACAAATCCCTTCTGGGGTACACAATCCAAACTGTCCCCCCATATCCTGCACTCTCCCTGGGCTCAGTCTTTAACCAGCACAACAGTGCCCATCACGGTACCCTCGCTTGGTCCAGCTAGGTTGCAAGGCTCCTACTCTGGAATTGAGCACTGCCTTGAGGGCTTTTTCCCTGGGGTCGCCTTGCCTCTACTTGAGTCCTCAGTGACCCTAGCTTTCCTGCTAAGTCACCCCTCTTGGACTCAGTTCGCTGACCACAGCTCCCCACTGAGTCAGTCCCAGTGCAGCCCTTTTCCCTGCGATGCCACAGCTCTAATTCCCTTCCTTAGGGAACAGACACTTCCCTCAGTGGCTGGGGGGGGGGGGGGATACGGTCCCACTCATTGCTCTGGGTCCCAACCCCAACCTTTAATCCTTTCGCTGTGTCCCTTTGCTAATTGCTGCTCTATGTTTCCCTGGTGTCAAGCATCAGGGGGTAGCCGTGTTAGTCTGTATCTACAAAACCAACAAGGAGTCTGGTGGCACCTTAAAGACTAACAGATTTATTTGGGCATAAGCTTTCGTGGGTAAAAACCTCACTTCTTCAGATGCATATGTTTCCCTGGACCGCTTCCCTGTAGCCCATCTTAGTTGAGTCCCAGCAGCCAGCCAGAAGCTCCTTCCTCACTCCCCCAGTCCCTGCCAGTAACTACCTACTTGGTCCCAGCAGCCAGCCAGAAGCTATTCTCAGGCTCCCCCAGTCCCTGGCAGCAACTAATCCAGTGTTTCTTTTCTTGCGGCCACAGCCTCCTGAGCTGTGATGGGGTGGAGGTGGGTGGCAATATGGGTGGCTGCATTTGAGAAACCAATGGGTGGCCCTCCTCCTCCTGCTCCCTGTTGCTCCTGGATGCACTGCCTTGATGTTGATTGCTGGGACTGCCAGCAGAGGGTATATGCAGGCAAGAGCCACGCGCCTCTGCCTAGGAGCTGGACCTGCTGCTGGCTGCTTCCAGGCGCAGCCTGGTCCGCGGTGCCAGGGCAGGCAGGAAGCCTGCTTTAGCACCGCTGCTGACCGGGAGTCACCCAAGGTAAGCCTGTGCCCCAACCCTATGCTCCAATCCCCTGCCGCAGCCCTGAGCCCCCCCCCAAACCCGGAGCCCCTTCCTGCACCCCAAACCCCTCATCCTTGGCACCATCCCAGAGCTTGCACCCCCAGTCCCCCTCCCACACCTCAACCCCCTGCCCCATCCCAGAGCCCCCTCTCATACCCTGAACCCCTCATTCCCAGCCCCACCCCACAGCTCTGAGCTCCTCCCACACCCCAAACCCCTCATCCTGAGCTCTGTTGGGTCACGGGCATCAACAATTTTTTCCAACTGAGTCACCAGAAAAAAAGTTTGAAAACCACTGTTCTTAGGCACTCTGAGGAAATATTTTCCAAAAGTACATGTATTTGGCCACGGGATGGCAGTGTTGATCCATAGGTAAAGCTGCAGAAGTGCTCAATGTTAGATGCTAAGTGTGAATGTTTAAAGAGGAATGACGCTCAGAATGGATTTGCTTAAGTGTAATAGCAACATGGGTCATTGGAGTCTGTGGTTCCCCAGCGTCAAATAAACCTTCTGTCACACAGTTATTAGCTCCTTGCTCTGAAGAAGCCCTGTAATAACCAAACAAACAAACAATCTCAATGGAACCCTGCTGTAGGTAGGAATCTTAACCTCTGAGGATAGGAAAAGAAGCAATGGGCTTAAATTGCAGAAAGGGCAGTTTAGGTTGGACATTAGGAAAAACTTCCTGTCAGAGTGGATAAGCACTGGAATAAATTGTGTAGGGAGATTGTGGAATCTCCATTATTGGATATTTTTAAGAGCAGGTTGGACAAACACCTGTCAGGGATGGTCTAGATCAGGGATCGGCAACCTTTGGCATGGGGCTCGCCAGGGTAAGCCCCCTGGCGGGCCGGGCCGGTTTGTTTATCTGCCGCATCCGCAGGTTCGGCCGATCGCGACTCCCACTGGCCGCGGTTTGCCGTCCCAGGCCAATGGGGAGCGAACCGCGGCCAGTGGGAGCCGCGATCGGCCAAACCTGCAGATGCGGCAGGTAAACAAACTGGCCCGGTCTGCCAGGGTGCTTACCCTGGTGAGCCGTGTGCCAAAGGTTGCCGATCCCCGGTCTAGATAATACTTAGTCCTGCCTTGAGTGCAGGGAACTGGACTAGATGACCTCTGAAGGTCCCTTCCAGTTCTATGATTCTATGATTTGAACAGAGGGTCACTGTAATGGAATGTGCAGTTTAAACACAATGGAAAGCTGAGATTAACTCCTACTACAATGCTCTGTGTAACAAAGACTGTGGAAAATTCTGCTCCCACTTAGGCGGGTCAAAACTGGCAGTAACTAAAATAAAGGTGCGTTTCCATTGGAGTTGCACCAGTGGAACAGAGAGCAGAATTTGGCACTGTTGCTATAAGCATAAGAATTCTGTATTTATGACCATATGCAGATCAGCTCTTAACTTTTCACTATGTATTCTGTGTATTTTTACCATTTCACTATTTACAATAGCAATAATGACCTTGGAGTTAGATTTCTGTGGCTAATGGCTGGCTGGGAAGCCGTGGGCCCTGAGCCTGGCCAGCTGGGCATGAACTGCCAGGTAATGCCTAGCCTGGAGGTCAGTATTGCTTACGTACATGCTGTTTCCTATCAAGCTCAGAAGCACACACATATTAATTACCATTGCAATAATAACCTGGTACATGCCAAGACAGGTCCTATAATATACCCAGAACTTGTCCGCAGAGAAGGATCCTTGCCCTTGGTACACATGATGGGTAGGACTTTACCACTCCCATGAACACTGAGCAGCACTTCATTCACGTGAGTAATCCCAGTGAGCGCAGGGGAGTTACTGGCACAGGTAAGTACAGCATAGAGTAAGGATGGCAGATCTGGCCCCTAGTGGGTACAGAAACAGAAATTAGGGGACTGTCAAAAAATGTGTTTCTCTTTCCAGGAACACACAGCGAGATTATTAGTGGGCCCATGGGAGGTAAGAATCATGTATGTGCTTATTCTCTCCAGGGCTCGGATACCACCAAACGCCTGTCTACATTAGGTGGTCAATTCAAACAGTCTCTGGAGCAGCTGATGAAAATCCTGGGGAGCTGCCAGCCGTACTTTATTCGCTGTATCAAACCCAATGACTACAAGAAGCCATTGGTAATACTTCAAAAATACTAGATCAACGTCTTACCCGCAGTAACGTTTGTGTTTAGAGGGAAAGTGACTTAGCAGAAATCCTCAGTTGCTGCATGGCATCTTGTATTTCCACCTTAACCAAGAATAGCTGGAGTTCTAAGGTGGCTGTAATAAAAAAGGCAATAGTATAGAGTGGCTTTAATTTTAAAGGGCCCCTGCAAAAGATTTTGGAGTGATGTATTGCAAAACCAGGAATGAGGAATATACTGAAACATGTTATAAAAGCCGCCCTTGTGCCTGCAAAACAGAGAATTGGGAGGGTTTTAACTAACAACAAATAAGGAAAGGGAAAAAATATAACTATGGGGCCAAAAGTGATCATACTGAGGGACAAAGGTGTTGGTGTTTAAAGTGGAAAAGGGCCATCTGAGCAATGTCACAAGGGAAGAGGGAAGGTCTTGCTGTTAAGACACTGGACTGGGACTCAGGAGATCAAGACTTGGTTCTGCCCAGACAGGGCCGGCTCTACCATTTTTGCCACCCCAAGCAAAAAATAATAATAATAATAATAATAAAAAAATGCCTCCTGAATTGCCAAAGCAAAAAAAAAAAAAAGCCGCTCGGACTGTGCCACCCCAAGAATGGACGGAATGATGCCGCCCCTTAGCATGTGCCGCCCCAGGCACGTGCTTCCTCCACTGGTGCCTGGACTGGCCCTGGCCCCAGACTCCCTGTGCGACCTTCATCTATCCATGCCTCAGTTCCTTTGTTTGAATTGGGGACAGTAGCATTGTGCTATCTCAGCTGATGTGCTGAGTCAACAGAGAGGAAGTGCTCAGAGATTGCAGTGATGTGGGCTATAGAAAAACCTAGATCAAATGGAATTAAGTTCTATGTTGCAAGGTCCAGCACCGCCAAGGTGCAATTATCTGCCAAGCTAGGAAGCGATGATGGGATCGTCCTTACTAGAACCTCCCAACTAGCCAATGGCCAGACTACATTTAAAACATGTACTTGGGCTTTGCACTCACAAGCTTGCATCTTTTCAAAAACCTGCATCAACCTGCTGTGGGCAACTAAGGCTTGGCCCAAAGCCCACCGCGGTCAGTGAGAGTCTTCCTAAGGACTTCAATGGGCTTTGGACAAAGCCTCTAGTGACCAGTGTTTGGCAGATGTAAATTCAGGGGATGGGTTGAGCTCCTTTGACAAATGTGTGTCCACCTTAGTTTTGGAAACAAAGGTCCAACTCCTCAGCTGCTGTAAATCAGCAGTGCTCCATTGAAGTCAATGGAGTGATGTCAGCTTGCACCAGCTGAGGATCTGGCCCAGAGACAGAGAAATACTAATTAAAAAAAAAAAAGAATTGGTCGTGTATTGACTCACACACTGGCTGCGCTGTGGTTACCTCAATGGAGCACATAATTTTGTTTAGGCTGAGTCTTCTCTTGCAAACTGCCGTGTGTTTTCAATTCCCATTGACTTCAGCAGGCATTAAGGGTGCTCAGAACCTCCTGGGAGAGGTGCTCAGTGCCTGGCCGAATTGAGCCCATAGAGTGGTCTAATCATATCAGACCTGATCCAACTCCCTTTTTAAGTTTGTGGGAAGGATGCCATTGCTTCAGTGGGAGATAGACTGGGTCCTCACCTCCAACAGGGAACAGGGCTCAGGTTGCGACAAAACAATAATGGAATGACTTCTTCCATACTGCCATGCAGACCAAGGCCCTGACCCTGCCAACTTACGCCTGGGCTTACCTGTTAGTACGTGACTAGTCCCACACAGGTCACTGAGACTACTTGCCTGCTTAAAGTGGGTCAGCCTGGGCAAGATGGGATCCTGTGGCATAACTGATGTCACTTGGAGGGGTGTATCCGTCTTTCATCCAATAGCCCTGAAAAGTTACAGTTACTGTGCACCTCTCAGCCAGCGCATGTCCCACCACAGCAGACGTAGCCACAAGTAAGCATGCCAGTGCTGGTGGTATGTTTTATTTTCTCAGTCTGTGTGATTTGAACAGAACAACAACTATAGAGGACCAAAGAAGAAAAAAACCCTGCCCACCCTCAACTGTTCAAAGTAGATGGCGAGTATCTCTTCACTGGTACTTGATGGTCTGTTCATATTTACATCAGGCAAGAATTCTGAGATCCTGTCCCTTATCTACCCTCTGGGGCTGGCTATTCAGGATGTGAGGAAGTTCACTTCTTAAAGTAACCTCCTTAGAACCCTGATCTTAACACTTAGCAGTTCATGAAATCCTGCCCTTCCCCTCCCTTAGTCTCTGCAGCTTGTAGGAAAGGCTCTTTAAGGGGTTACAATTTTCAAAGTGACATTTTAAAAACAAACTATGCACAAAAACTATAGCACTAGACCAAAGTACGTGAGGCCTGATGCTCCAGGGTCTTGCCGCTTGTGCTGTCACTGACACTTTTGCAAAGGGAGAGTACAACCCTACTGGGCTGATTCGGTAGCATTTGACAGCCACTTGTAGAGGTGTCAGTGACTACACAGGTGGAAGTCTGTGGTGAACCGGGCCTGGGTTGTGTCATCTTGGTTTCTTTCAGCCCTTGTGGTTGCAGTGGGGATGTTAAGCACTCTTGGTGGAAGTTTCAGGGATGTCCAGATTTTATATTTGCTTGCTCAGATTGGGTCTTGCCTTCAGAATTACCCATTTCATACACCTATCTGGCAATCTGAATGCCATGGTATGGGATGTCCTGTGTACATGCTCACCTTTGAGCACTGGGCCCAAAGTATGATGGATGACTTTAAGGTGTGGATTTTTAAAGGACCTCACCCTAATCTCTAATTTTGTTCCTTTGATAAAATGCAGGCACAATTTTGCAGGGGCAGTTTCTGATCTGTAGATATCTCGCTGGTTTGCAGGATCAGTTAGGAAGTCAGACCAATAAGTGTCACAAATTGTTCCTGCAGTTATTTGCTACCTACAAAAGCAGGCCCACAATTTCTCATGGGTCTAAAAGTGCAGATGTGGAATTGGAAATGGCCTTGAAAAATTAGACCCAAAGTAAGTGGATCATTTCTGCTGCTGGCATGTGCAAATATGCAGCTCCGCAGAAGTCCCTTTCTTACACCAGCAATTAATTTGGTGCATTGACTTATATAAAAAAGGCCATTTAAAAAGAGAATAGTATCTCATTTTGAAACCATCCTGGTATCTGCAGGAGTCAACAGATGCTCTCTAAGGAACGTTACATGAACAATTTGTTTCTGTGATAAGTTTCTTCATGTGTCTGTCCTTTCAGTTGTTCGATCGGGAGCTGTGTATCCGACAGCTGCGCTATTCCGGAATGATGGAAACCATTCGGATTAGGAAGGCTGGCTATCCAATTCGCTACAGCTTTGCAGAGTTCTTTGAGAGATACAGAGTCCTGCTGCCAATGTCCACTCGAGAACAGGTGTGTCCACAGGAACTTGATTAATGCTAACTGGACTTTTCCTGATGAGGCATTGAGAGTTATATACTCTCAGTTAGGTTTTAAGCCTAAAATGGTCTCAGCTCACTGCTCACATATACTGGAGCACATGTCTAACCAGGGTTTAAATACCTTTATTCTTCATGTTCATGTTCCCTTTAGCTCAGGCAGTAATGGCTCATGCTTTTAGATCCAGAGGGCCTGAAATTCCTAAAAATATCCCAGCCAAGCGCATCATTCCAAATCTAAAACACTTTCATTCTCCGCACCCTCATTTCTGAGCTCTCTCTGCGCTGAGAAATTAACATGCCCCTGGCTTTGGATACTGGAACTTCTCAGAACAAACACTAACATTCCTCCTGCTCTCAGTCCTGGAGCCCTTTAAACCCAAGCCATTTCTGCTCTTGTCACTCTCAATCCTGAGGCCTCTCAGACCTCGTAAATTTCTGTTCTTCATGCTTTGAAATGCCAGGGCCATAGATGTTTAGATCCTGCAACTTCTGTATTTCTAACCAAGCCCCAATCAGTGACAATGATTTTTCCCCATCAGCTGCAGGATGATGCTCGTCGGTGCTGCATTCACATTTCTGAGGCGGTTCTAGGGAAAGATGAAGACTGGAAAATTGGAAGAACCAAGATTTTCCTCAAAGTAAGTAGTAAAGGTCGTTTGCTACCTCTTAAGGTAAAAAAAAAAAAAAAATTATGGGCCCCTCTTAGGAAAGCTTGAATTCCCAGCTAAGGAGAACTAAGTCAGCAATGCCGAGTTCTAATGTGAATACTATCCTCCTCTCCGAGTCTGGCTCTTTGGCCCTTAATACAATGTAGCTCAGAAGGTATCGCTGTGCCACCAAATGGCTCGACCCATAAGAAGCTGATTCACTCACCCACTCCCATTTCCCATTTGTGCAGTGGAACAGTGCATTGCACTTCATAACTCCCTGCTCAGGCCCTGAGGGTACAGAGCATGTTATAGTGTGGGCGTACTGTACGTCTGCAAATGGCTACAAGCAAGCATAGTGGGGCAAGTGCTGCAGAAACTTCCTCCTCCAGCTCCGAGAATGTACATTGAAGCCAACTCGCAGCACGCCTGCAAGTTCTTGGCCCCTTCAGCACAGATTCTGCCCTTTGGGTCAAGTTTCTGGTGGTTCTGTGTTGAAACCATTAAATCAATGTATATTTGTGACCTCTTTTTAACAGGATTATCACGATATGGTATTGGAGGTGCAGCGAGACAAGGTGCTCACTGAAAAAGCCATTCTGATCCAGAAGGTGCTGAGGGGATTCAAGGACAGGTGAGTGCTTTTAAAAAGCACGAGAATTCGTAGTTGTATAAATTCTCATCGACTATTCTCCTCCTTGCATTATAACATAAGTAAAGCACTGACTATGTCAATCTGCAACTTCCATTGGCCTTAAATTAGATTCCTCTGGCACTCAGATAATATACTGATTGGGCCATATAAATAGATAGGCAAAGATTTTGCTCATAGATTATGTTTTCTGATTCATTTTATCTCAGTGCCTTACAAAATCCAGTGGTGCTGTACACAGCACCCTGCAAGCATGTGAAAGAATGATCAATAAATCCAGCTGAAAGGAGGATTTGCACTGATCAATTTCTAGTAAACAATGGGCTAAGTCTCAGTGCATGAAATCCTACTGCAGTCAGTGTCCTCTTTTAATCTGCAGAATGACCCTATTCAGTTCTTCTCCCTGCCAGTGTAGGATTGTTCCCCGTAGTTATGGTTCCTAATGTTTTGTCCAGTTCAGTTTAAAAAGTCAATGTATGTCGAGTTTACTTACCTACTAGTACACAGCCATCCTCAGCTGCTCAGATTCCTTAAAGGTTTGATTTATCACTTATTAATCTAACTCCGGCCAATCAAAGTGTGTTTTAGGGAACAGTTCTAACTGTGGTCGGGAATGCGCCTGTCAATGAATGTGCAATACGGGTGTCATCCACCCTGCATTTACTGGGAGAGCTTTCACTGTAGGAAGTTTGCTTATTCAGTTTTGCAAACATTATCTGTTATAACTCGAGTTCTAAGCATATGGTGATCAGATGCATAGGGTTAACTTAACTAGGTCTGATTTCTGGAAACTGGACCATGTTTTCAGGTGTCACATCTCCAATGCATTCCACAGAGCTACTCCAGCAAAGCATGTGGCCTGGAATTACTGCTGAGAATATTACTGGAGCATCATGGGTCAATCAATAGGGATTACTGGGACTTTCCCTAGATTCTCCTCTCCATTAGCAAGTGGATTCAGAGTGCATGTGACAGGATTTTGGATATCTTGTCTAATTCACTCTGTTGCTTTACTTGCGCTGAGAGCTGAGAAGCAGGGTGAATCTCTGACTGGTGCTATGCAAGGGGTCAGGCTAGATGATAAGAATAGTCTCATCTGGGCTTACCATCTGTGAGCACGGGGTGCAGGCGGGCAGGATGTTGTGACTGAGAGGGGCTAAGAGGGGCGAGCCACCGCTTCATTCCTGCCCCTCACCCTTGTCTGTTGTATAAGATATGGCAGGACTGCCTAGCAGAGTGACCTGTTTCTTCACCCATCTGCTTTTAGGAAGCAGTTTTTAAAACAGAGGCAGGCTGCTGTGAAGCTGCAGGCAGCATGGAGGGGTTATTACGGCAGGAAGAATTTCCGACTGGTAAGTGAAGGGGGTCTGTGAATACTGGCGTGTGAATACTGTGCTGTATGTGGCGGGAGTTCAGAGTGGCTGCTCAGCAATAAGAGAGAATGGGCAGAGGGGTGGTGTATGGAGAAGAGAGGTTAAGCCCAACAGGGGCTCTGGAGCACCTTAACCCTTGTTGAACTCAAGACACGCCCCCTTATTAGTCCCAGGAAGACCATTTTCTTCCATTCAGTTCTCTTCAGTCCTGTTCTCTCCCTTCCCTCCCCTCCGTTTCCTGGGATTAATGTCATTCCCTATATTCAATAGGCCATGGAGGGGGATCTTCAAAGCCCACTTTATAGAGCACTGCACTGGCAGGAAATAAAGCATTCACTCCAGAGGTAATTTCCAGTAGCTGTGTCAGTTGTCCTGAGTCTCTGTCCAGGATAGCTACAGAACTTGTTATCCTCTATCCAGCCCAACACAGTCCTGGCCTCGTTTGCATCAAGCCTAATCACTTCAGCTCATTCTTCTCCACCTGCTGTAGATCCTGCTGGGCGTTGAGCGCCTGCAGGCCCTCTTCCGGAGCCGGCGACTTGCTAAGCAGTACGAAACAGCCCGGGCCAGTGTGATTAAGTTTCAGGCCCTGTGCCGAGGTTACCTGATGCGTCAGAAGACAGCGGAGCAGATGAAGGCTGTGGGCGTTATACAGGCATATGCCAGGGGTATGTTTGCTCGTAGGAGTTTCCAGAGGATAAAGAGAGAGGTATGTATGCCCAGTCAGCCATCTTTGAAACATGACATTGCTTCTAGGATGCTCTGATAAGCATGGGGAGCAGCAAGCTCCTATAGGTAGCCAGTCCCCCTAGTGATAACATAGTGTCCCTGGATGAGTTCTTAAGGCATCACCATAGAGTTGACTGTAGGATGTTCTCTTTGGTGTAGAATCCTAGAGTTAGCATGTTGATGGTTCTCCAGGGTCTGGACAGGTGTGAGAACAGAGTCTTTAACATAGAGCTCTCATGTATGTCTGTCATCTGTGCTTATTAAATTAGGGGATTTGCAGACATGGGACAAAATCACTTGCGGAAATTGCAAAAAAATAAAATGCATTTTGTTTTAAAAACCAGAGAGTTCATGAATATTTCTGTGTGGGAGGCATGGAGGGAGGAGAAAAATATCTTATATGATAATATGTTCCAGTAACTTCTGAAAAGGTAAATCAGTTTCTATAACAGGTATCGTCTCTTATGGAAATCAGACTGTATTACATTCTGGAATGAGATATACTCATGGACAAAACTCCTTATTTATTATTCGTATTTCAATAGCAGCTAGGCACCCAGTCATGGGCCAAGTCTCCATTGTGCTAGGCACTGTACAAACACAACAAAGACTGTCTGCCTATCTGTCTATGGCTCTTCTAACATGCCTATTATCAAATGTCATATACATAGCTAAGAGATGGACTTCGACTCTCCTCCAGTTCCTTCATTCAGCCCCTGCTACTTCCCAAGGGCCAAGTGCATACCTAGAGGGAAAGATTTTGGGTTTTCTCTTCTTCCTTCTCTCACTTATTCCCAAGCAAGATCATCAGGGCAACCCCTTCCCCACACCCTTCCTGGAGAAAGCATTCAGGCTTAGAGTGGACTCATAAATTCAGTGCACGTTCTCTTACTGTCAGGGACGTCCTTACAAAAATTTGTAAAGGGGGCGGGGTGGCCAAATGCACCTGCAGTACTTGTCTCTTGCAGAGGACAGCAAGAGCCTTGTGGAAGAGCCCTGGTTAACCTCCTGGGCATTTCTTTCATTTGAATATCTGCCCCTTTTCAAACTAAAGAATTCCAAAGGCAAAAATTCTCCTCTGAAATAGTTTTCTTACATCCAAATAGTGCTAGTTTATATGGGCCCTGTTGCCAAAGACAGCCAATCTATAGCTGAGCAGCCACTGAGAGCTATTACTAGAATCTTGGTGTGGCAGCCACCCCTGCTTCTCAGCTGATGGCAGAATGTAGCCAGCAAAGCAGGGTGGAGATGATCATAGAGTGTTACTGTTCCCTGCAGCACCAGCATAGACTAGAAGCCAGAAGGCTATGCTTAGAAGAGGAGAAGCGCCTCATCCAAATCGTTGGGCCAATGAGAGCAAAGCAAGAAGCCATGAAGCTCGAAGAGGTAGGAGTCAGGATTTGGAGGGATGAATGCAGAGTTCTCGTGTGTGCTCACGGACACTCCACCCCACCAAACACACATGCGTGGACTTGCTTAACTATCCACACACACATATATGCATCAGGCTGCATTTTCAAAACGTAACAACATGCAGGTACAGTTGTGACCCCACTTGTGTTTGCAAAGTAAGAACTGTGCAAGCAAGTCAGACGTGCTTATCTGCCTGCACATTTCCCCAGATTGCTCATGCCAGTCTATCTGCAGCAATATACTGGCACATTTGCCCAGATTGCCCATGTTAATGCGTTACCAAATATTTGAAGTCACACTCTTCTCTTAAGAGTTTGGGATTCTGTGCTTTCCCTGTAGCATCTATTGACACCACTGCCCCTTACAGTTGCATTGTTTTTAGGCTAAGGTTTAAAACAAAACTAATTAATGAGCACCGACAGTCAGGCTCCTGGTCCATACGACTTTAGACTTCCAGTTTTTAGAATCTTGGGCTTAGTTTCTTGTCTCATCACCTATTACACATTAGTAAGTGAAGGAGAACTGACTTTCTGACGTTTTCTTTTGTAATGTCCATAATCCATCCAATATAATCTGTTGGTCATTTGGGATCTAAAACTATTTCCCCCCCTACAAAAGCTTTGTTGTTTACAGGAACAGGTGGAACCATGGGAAGCTGTGGACTTTGTGGCCTTCTACAACTGCAAAAACAAAAGTGACTTTTTGTGAAGTTGGAGAAGAGAAAAATGTTGCACCCAATTCTGATTTCATTTACATTTTCATTTATTAGATTGGTACGAATCACTGACTCCTGAATTATCCCAATGTGAGCGGGATCAGAGTCAGACTGCTGTTAGTTTTGGCTTTATGCCCCACTTCTAGCATGTACTTCAATTATTTTTTATATCCTAGGCTGTGTCAATCCTGGATGTAGTTCTCCAGTACAGATACATCACTCCAGTACAAGCACCATTTTGCGCTGGTGCATTGTGTCTACATTGGGAGTTTGCACTGGTCAAACTACATCGATGTAGTTACATCAGTATTAATGTCCCTAGCCTAGATTAAGCCTTTAGTTCTAGCTAATCAGGCTTCTAGTTAATCTTAATATGTCTTTTGTGTGTTTAAAGGAGCACCTGGCTATGCTGAAGAGGGAGGAGGAGGAGGAGAAGCAAAGAAAACACAATGCTCTCTCCAACAAACCACCACTTTATGATGCTATCAGCGATCAGGAAATGGTGGATAAAGTGTTTGGTTTTCTGCCTACTGTGATTGGAGGCCAAGAAGGGCAGGCTCCTCTGGGATTTGAGGTAAAGAGCAGCAAAGACATGATGGGCCAAATTCATGCCTGCTGTAATGTCCTTGACTTTGCTGAAGTTGTACCAAGGATAAATTTGGCTCAACCAGCTTCTATAAGGTGAAAACATGAGCACTGAAAGAGACCAGAAGAGAAGAATTAAGTGAATCCACCCTCTTGAGTCACATGATCTCATGCACTTGGCATCCTGGGGAAGCTCATTATGCTAATTGAGCTACTAAGCTTCTATCTCGTACAGGGCTTGAGAGTCCTGTGCCTCCTATGGTCACATAACACCAGTTCCTTTCCTCTGGCAGACCCTAGAAAACCCATGCCAGCCTCTTCATTCTGTGTTAGTCTCTTTTGTTATGCTTCCAGGGCCCGTTTCTCTGTCTGTAATTTTCTTGTTAGTCTTTTATAGTACATGCATGCATTTCTTGTGGATTTAGCAGCTTTCTGTTTGAAAACGAGAGTGAGGTAGAGAGTGGTCCTGATATATAGAGCTATGTAGCCTGTGTGATAGCATCAGTTAGTGTTTTATCTAGAGGCAGATCTTGTTTTGCACACAGATCTTAGGTCGTGGGGAGGATGTTCAGAAATGGCCAGCATATTATCCATGCCCAGTGAGACATGCCTTGGAGCCTCTCCAGCTTGATAGTTTGTTGCCTTGGAAAGGAATGTAATTTGGCAGGACATGGGATCTGCTCCTGGATATCACCTTGAGCTGTCAGGTCCACAGAGAAGTTGCAAAGGATACTTCCAGCCACACCAAGGAAAGCTAAGGCCTGGTCTATATTAGAAAATTAGGTTGGTTTAACTACATTGGTCACACCCTTGAGAGGTGTTTTTAAGCCAACCGAAATCCCCGTGTAGACAACGCTTCCCCTGACCTAGCTACTACCTCTCGGGTTGGTGGATTAGCTATGCCAAGGGAGAACCCCTCCTACTGGCATAGGTGGTGTCTATACTGAGGTGCTAGAGTGGTGCAGCTATGCTGCTGTAGTGTATTAAGTGCAGGCAAGCCCTAAGTCCTACTTAACAAGCATAGGACTCTCTCCCCAGCATTTTGTTGACAAATCTGCTTGTTGCTGGGAGGCCGGACTGTGCTTTGAAGTCCCTATTTCTGCAGCATTGTTGAGGTTAGGTCCAGTCTTCTGCTGAACATCCTCTGCCTCAAGAAAGCTAATTTCATCTCTGCAAGAGGAAACATCAGGAGAACTTGAGGAAGTGCAGTCACTTGGGAGGGTTTAGTGCTGGGAGGTCCTTCTTCCAACTTGCTTTCTTAGCATCCCCTCCCTTGGGGTTAGTTCTGCCAGGATCCATCAGTTGCCAAGTCCCCAGTCAGCTGATTGCCCAGGATAAAGTAATTTGGGGTCATTGCCATTCATTTCAGAGGATGAGGCTTCCAGGTTTCTGATGAGTGATGGAAGGCTCCAGTATTAGCTACACCAACCGCCTTAGGTCACCAGTCTGAATGAAGCATGCTTGGGGTGCATTGTTTTGGAGATACCTCAAGTGCTTTACCTTCATGACATTAAGAACTGTAGGGTTCTGAAAGCTGCAGCACTGAACCATGTATGACACTGCCGCAAGGCTGAGTCTCTAGCACTGCAGAAGTACAGGGAACAGAGGAAAAGACTTTGGAGTTGCAGAAGGGGTCTGTGGTCCCGGTGGAATGGAGTGAGAGGAGGCAGGTGGATTAGAATGAGCAGATAAATCTCTCTCTAGGTCAGTGTATAGTGAGGGCTAGCAGGAATGATAGGATAATGAGGCAGAGCCTGGCTTTCTCAATGAGCAGACACCATAGTGTTCCCAGGGCAACTGGGATTCCAGGCTGATTGCACTTAGTGATGGTTCAATCTCTAAGAGCAGAACAGGCACAGCTCCCCGTGCCTACTCCTGGCTGATGGAAGTAGCACTGATATTAACTGAGATCCACCTGGCTGGGACCCCAAGGGCTCTTTCTGGCAAAGCTGGGAGGTAGAAAATAACTATACAGGACATGAGGAGAAAGGAAATGGGCTCTTGTCTGTGTTCTGTACAGGACCTGGAAGCAAAGGCAGGCAGGCTGGATGAGGTGGACCTGGACATGATTCCCATGAGCATGGAGCTGGAAGAGGAAGTCGATGACCTGGCAGAGTACACGTTTCCAAAGTTTGCAGCCACTTACTTCCAAGGATCCTCTACACACACGCACATCCGGAGGCCGCTGCGTCACCCGCTGCTCTACCACGATGAGAAAGATGATATCCTGGTATGTTCCTTCCTTGAGTGCCCCTGCAGGCCTTTCCTCTCCTCCAACAGGCCTGTCGTTCCCTGACCAGGGGCTGTGGGCAGGGGAAACTCTAGAGCCAGAGATACTCCTGAGCACTACAATGGAACTAGTAATTTCCATGTTCCCTGGAGGCTGCTTGCCTGTGAGTCTTTGCTTCCTGCTGGCAGGTGCTGCCCACAGCCCAGCACTGGCTGCACAGGAGAGAGCCCTGCCACTCAGTCAGCTGATAC
The DNA here is from genome assembly GCF_027887155.1 of Malaclemys terrapin pileata. Lineage (NCBI taxonomy): Eukaryota > Metazoa > Chordata > Testudines > Emydidae > Malaclemys > Malaclemys terrapin. Next base: position 58,060,052 of record NC_071513.1, read on the forward strand.
AAGAGACCCTGATGTAATCACTTCTCCACCTTTATTCTACCAAGGAAAAGACTCTGGGAGCTGGCCCCGGCCACTTCTACTCAGGGTGGGGGTGGGGAAGAAGGGGCTTTAGGCTCAGCCTTTGCCCAGCTGCTGTTGAGGCTTCTGGTTTTTGAGGTGGAGGTCCATGCCTTCCCATCATCTTGCTGTTGCTGCTCCCGCTGAGGGGTGAGGAGTTCCGGGATTCCCTCAGTTAGCACAGGGCAGCCTTAGAAAACCAAGGTCCCCGTCCTGCAAGAGATTTGATGTCACTCCCTTGCAGGTTTGGGTCCTAAGGGCTCTTGGGAAAGCTGAATGCTGGCTGCCAGTCACGAGTAAGTTCAGACTCCGGCTCAGCTAATGTTTCTGTACCACTCGCTAGCCCCTTCTTGCACCATCCCCAATATTAAAAAAAACTGCCTCACAACAGCAGCTGTCTGAGGGCTTTAGCAATAATACAGCTGGTCTAAGGGCTTGTTTACACTTAAACGCTGCAGCAGCACCGCTGTAGCACTTCAGTGAAGACACTACCTAGTCTGATGGGAGGGGCTCTCCTGAGAGGTGGGAGGTAAGTCAATGGGAGAACTGTCTCCACCGGCGGTTAGGTTGGTTTAACTGCATCGCTCAGGGGTGTGAATTTGTCCCATCCCTGAGCAAGGTAGTTATATCCACCTAATTTCCTACTGTCGAGCAGACCTAACGTTCCCGCCAGAGCCACCTGAACCTTCACACGCCATCCTCTCTGCATTGGGGATACACGAATATTGCTCATATATGACATGAGGGTCTATGGAAACTTCCCATGTGAATGATATGAAGCACAGGATTTTATCTGCCTGAACAGTGGATGGGGGAAGCGAGAAGTCCTTCCCAGATGTGCGTGTGTTGCTCTCAATGAGCAGTGGGGAGCCTGGAGTTCTCCATACCTGTCTGACTTCGCATTGGTCTCCTGCCTTTCAGGCTTCCTTGGCTGTGTGGAATATCATCCTGAGGTTCATGGGCGAACTCCCAGAGCCAGCCATGTTTGCTAAGAACACCAACAGCAAGAGCAGCTCTGTGATGACGCAAATCTCTGACACACTTGGCAAGAAAAGCCAGGTCCAGCTAATGGGCAACAACACTCCAGAACTGGTAAGAGGGAGAAGCCTTTATTTTCAAACTCTTCCCTCTGCTATCGTGCTGCTGTTTTGAGGGGTGAGAGACACAAAGGAACACTTGAAGGCTTTAGCAACTCCTGCATTTAACACATACCAATAGCCTTCTCTGGAGAAAGCCAGCCTCGCTGGAGGAAACTGCAGCCAGTTCTGGCAGCCAGGGTGAAAAAATTCACATACCAGTAGCAAGGCTTAAACACTCTGCCTGCTGAGTGGAGAGCCTCAATTTGAGACAATCCCTATGCATTAATGGCCAGATTTTCAAGCATTCAGAATCCTCACTGTGATGTGGATGGCCAGGTTTTCAAAAGAACTTTGCACCCAATGGACTGAACACTTGAAAATCTGACCCAGTGTTTAAAGAGACCATTTAGAATATTTTTACTAACAGTTTTAATAGCATCTAAGAATTTTTTAACTAGTTATTGTAATTTTACTTCTTCCCAAGTGGTTGTAGCTGGAAACAGCCTTTTTCTCCACCTTGAGCCTGTCTCTAGAAAGCCCTCCTGTAGGAGTCATATCAAACCTCTGCGAGTAGCACCTACAGTATGGGTCCGCACAGGCAATGCAAGTGGAGAACAACCAACACTGGCAATAAGCTTTTTTCTCTTGAATTGAAGGTGGCCTCAGCATTATTGGGTGTTAGCACTCTAGCCCTCACAGATGAAAAGAGCAGCTCATGCTAGCAACCTACAGGACAAGTATGGGCACAGCAGTTGTGATCTGCTCTGCATAAGAAATTATCTATTGTGAGGTTTTCTATAGAAGTGGCTCTCAACCTATCCAGACTACTGTATCCCTTTCGGGAGTCTGATTTGTCTTGCATACCACAAAGTTTCACCTCACTTAAAAACTACTTGCTTACAAAATCAGACATAAAAATACAAGTGTCACAGCACACTGTTACTGAAAAATTGCTGACTTTCTCATTTTTACCATATAATTATAAAATAAATCAATTGCAATATAAATATTGTACTTGCATTTCAGCATATGATATACGGAGCAGTATAAACAAGCCATTGTATGACATTTTAGTTTGTACTGACTTCGCTAGTGCTTTTTATGTAGCCTGTTGTAAAATTAAGCAAATATCTAGATGAGTTGATGTACTCCCTGGAAGACCTCTGCATACCCCTGGATGAGAACCACTGTTCTATAGCACACATCAGAGTAATGTCTAAGCAGTGTGACAAAGTTCCTCCTCTATCTTGGTGGGTTCTGCGCTTATTGGCAGATTTTCTTGTCTCAGAGATTCACCATGTGGGTTGGGGAACAGCCCAGAGACCTTCCCCTCTGGAAGAACCCACAGTCCAGGTCAATTTGGAGGTTTGGGGGAAACCGGGCCCACCCTCTACTCCGGGTTCCAGCCCAGGGCCCTGTGGACTGCAGCTGTCTATAGTGCCTCCTGTAACAGCTGCATGACAGCTACAACTCCCTGGGCTACTCCCCCATGGCCTCCTCCAAACACCTTCCTTATTCTCACCACAGGACCTTCCTCCTGGTGTCTGATAACGCTTGTGCTCCTCAGTCCTCCAGCAGCACACCCTCTCACTCTCAGCTCCTTGCGCCTCTTGCTCCCAGCTCCTCACACTCTCACCACAAAGTGAGCTCCTTTTTAAAACCCAGGTGCCCTGATTAGCCTGCCTTAATTGATTCTAGAAGCTTCTTCTTAATTGGCTCCAGGTATCCTAATTAGCCTGCCTGCCTTAACTGGTTCTAGCAGGTTCCTGCTTACTCTAGTGCAGCTCCTGCTCTGGTCACTCAGGGAACAGAAAACTACTCATCCAGTGACAAATATATTTGCCCTCTACCAGACTCCTGTACCCCACTGGTCTGGGTCTGTCACATATCCCTCCCCCCTGCTCAACGCCAAGGGGTTGGGCAGCTTGGGACGCCAGACAGTGCACACATGACAAGCCATCGGCGTTGCCATGACGGCTCCCTGCTCTGTGTTGCACATGGAACTGGAAAGGTTGGAGGAATAAGAACCAGCTGGTCACCCTTGTGTTCTTCTCCTTGTTCCGCTGCATCCATTGAAGAGGGGCATGGTCGGTCACGAGGACAAATCTGCGCCCAAGCAGGTAGTAGCGCAATGTTTCCATGGCCCATTTTACAGCGAGGCATTCTCTCTCCACCACTGCATATTTTTGTTCCCTTGGAAGGAGTTTCCGATTGAAGTATAGAATTGGGTGTTCCTCCTCCCTTACCATCTGTGATAGAACGGCCCCCAACCGTACTTCCGATGCATCCGTCTGCAGGATAAACTCTTTGGTGAAATCAGGGGCTATCAGTACGGGGTTATTGCAGAGGGCAGTTCGTAGGTCTGTGAATGCTTCCTCTGCTGCGTCAGACCATCTCACCAGATCAGGTCCACGGGCTTTCACTAGGTCTGTCAGGGGGCTTGCCCTTGTGGCAAAGTGGGGGATAAATCATCGGTAATACCCCACCACACCTAGGAACGCCCGGAATTGTTTCTTGCGACTTGGTCGGGGCGAATTTTGGATGGCCTCTAACTTGTTCACTTGGGGTTTTACCAAACCTTTATCATAGCCTTGAGGGTTCAGTTAAACCTTTCTACCAACCCATCAGTCTGTGGATGGTAGACCGAAGTTCTCAGGGTATGTATATGGAGCAGCGTACAGAGGTCCTTCATTAGCTTCGACATAAATGGGGTTCCTTGGTCGGTTAATCTCTCCTTCGGTAGCCCCATTCGGGCAAAGATCCCCACCAGCTCTTTGGCTATAGTTTTAGAGGCCGTGTTCCACAGGGGGACGGCTTCTGGGTAGTGAGTAGCATAGTCCAAAACAACAAGTATATATTGGTGGCCCCGAGCCGTCTTCTCCAGGGGTCCCACTAGGTCCCTGGCTATTCGCTCGAAGGGGACCTCTATGATGGGAAGGGGTACTAAAGGTGCCCTCAAGTGGAGATGGGGGCTGTGCAGCTGACACTCCGGGCAGGAGGCACAGTACCTCCGCACTTCTTCATGTACTCCGGGCCAAAAGAACCGTCGTAGGACTCGTGCCAGGGTCTTCTCTACCCCCAAATGCCCCCCCAAAAGATGACTATGAGCAAGACTTAATACAGCATTCTGGTGTTTTTGAGGTACTAGGATCTGCTGTACCTTCTGCCCCTGTACTGGTGCAACCCGGTATAAGAGATCCTTCTTCATTATGAAGTAGGGTCCTGGTCCCTGGGTTTTTCCTTCCACGGGGACCCCATCTATTTCAGTCACCTCCTTCCTAATGTTGTCATACCTTGGGTCTTCTGCCTGGTCCCGTCCAAAATTTCCTCTCCCGGGGCTAATCTGCCCAAGATCTAGGGGCCCAGTCTCTGTTGCCTCTACTGGTTCAGAAGCATTAGGGTGGGAGTCAGACTCAGGTGCTTCTCCCTCCTGCATGGCCTCCTTTTCAGCTGCGCGGGTCCACCTACCTACAAGAGCGACCCTCTGGCTTTGGGTCAGTATTCGGGTTCCCAAGGCCTTAGCTGCCCTTCTTTCCCTTTTTGTCTTTCTACCCTGTCTGGGAGTGGAGAACAAATCTGGGGATATTTCAGAGAAGATTGGGGGTTGACAGTCTGCTGTGGATGCCTCACCAATTTTAGGGTCCCCATCTTTCTCCAATCCCCCTACTGGGAGTAAGTTTCCAAACCCTGGGAAGTCCCTCCCTATGAGCACCGGGTATGGGAGTTTAGGAACTACACCTGCTGCTACCTCAGTAGTGTTCCTTTGGATCTCGATTTTTACTGGGATGGTGGGGTAGTAACTAACTGTCCCAAGGACACATGTTATCCCCGTACGTTTAGCCTGTAGCAGCTGACTACGCTTCACGAGCTTCCCTGAGATAAGCGTGATAGCACTCCCCGAATCAACCAGTGCCGTGGTCCCTACCCCATTTAGTTTCACTGGTCTGGTATACATATGTGGGGTTAGTAAGACCCCACACAAGGTGGATTAGGGAGCATGGATCTGCCCAGTTCCCCAGGTTACACTGCACAGGCTCCTCAGCATTGGGACACTGTGCAGCTATGTGTCCCCACTCCCCGCAGGCATAACATCTGTATGGAGCCTAGGCATTCCCCGGTCTTTTGGTTGGGCAGTCTAACATCACGATCCTCTTCTCCCTCAGTGCTCCGACTCTTTGTGGCCTCTGATGGGCCTTCAGCCTCTCTCTTTTTCCACCTGGGCCCTCCTGGTGGCCCAGTCACCCGAACTTTAGGGCTTGGTGCTGCTAGTTTAACCCGGAGTGCCTCTTCCTTAACTGGTCGGATCAGCTCCCTCGCTGTCCTTCGCCTCTCTACCAGGGCAACAACCTCGTCATAGATGGCGGGTTCGTTCCGGCTTACCCAGGCACGAAGGTCTGGCAGTAATCCTCTCATGTATCGTTCGATGACCAGAACTTCAAGTATCTCTTCCGGACTCCAGGACTCTGTTTGCAACCACTTTCGTGTGAGGCAGTCCTGGGATAGGCTCTGGCCCCACCAGGCCTTCTTTCAAGGGCTTAGCACAAAAGGCCCTCTTCTCTTCCCAGCCAGCTACTGACTGAACTGGGCTGTCCCTTTTAACTCCTCCCTCCAGGCTTGGCACTGCTCCCAGGTGAAGTGGGACAGGGCTAATTGAGCCCACATGCTCTCATTAACTCCTTCCCATCTAGTGTGGGTTTTGTACACCCTATCCCAGGGTCAAAGAGGGTCTTGCATTTAACATAATCCTTGGAAGCCTCCCCTAGGGGAATGGAACAAATGGGAGGTTGCGGCCTATTTGGGGAGTGAATCCGGGACTGGCTGTGCTCACAGAGAACTAGAGTTAATGATGCAGATACCCTGCAATGTAAAACATCCTGATTTTTGCCTTGAAACTAGTTCAGAGTTCATCAGGGTGGAAGAGTCCTGACAAAGACACAGTCTACTTCCATTGTTCAATACACAGTTTAAAATACTGTGAAGAAGATGGTGGAGGCTCATGGGATTTCAAAAGAGTCAAGCCCTGGCATAACTGTTCTACTTTTGAAGTCAACGGTAAAACTCCCAATGGGAGCAGAGTTAGGCCAATGCTGACCACTTCTGAAAAATCACACCCTGAATGGCTGCTCCTAAGAATGTTACCTGGATTTTTCAGACCGAGCCATTGTACCTGAATTCCTGTGTGTGAACAGTTAACTGAATTGCTGAACAACTATTGCACTCACAAGATACTAATACTTTTCTATTCTTTTTTTAAAAAATCACATAGGCCCAGTAGAGTGCAGAAAGAATGAAACACAATAACTCAGGTCCTCAGCTGACACAAATCACTGTAGCTCCATTGAAGTCAATTGTCACCAGCTAAGATGCTGGCTCAGTATTTCTCTATAACATTGTCAGAAAGCTGTCACTCCAAAGGCCCTGACACTGGAGAGAGGGTGCTTTGGTTGATGACTACCGTCACGTAATTCAGTATTTCTTTCCCTGTTTGCCATTCCTTAATTCACTGGTCTCTACTGCGCTTTGGGCATTGAACTAGTTTTCTGTCATGACAATGTCTATTTTAGGGAGCCTACAGAAGGAATAACAGAGTCTCCAGGGGGATCTCCTCTGTGAAGCTGAAACGTTCCTCAAAGCTGACAGGAAAGGTAAGAGGCAGACACCGATATAGCTTTCTCCAGGTATCTTTGCCAGGCCTCCTGCCTCCCCATGCTGACAGGCACTACGGGCTGCCTGTCCCCTGGGCTAAGAACTTTCTCCCCAAGCAGCTCCAGGGCCAGCCGTTCCCTTTGTATGGAACTCCTGCTCTGCTACTTGCCACTGAGGTCATTCATGTCCTAACAATTCCCCCTTCCTCCAGCCTTGCCAGCCCTTCCTGCGCCTGTTGAAGAGCGGCTCTTCTGCACAATGAACCCTGCATAATTAACAGTTGTATTATATAGGGTGGCTAAAGGCCTCGCTCAGGGCCCCATTGTGCTAGGTGCTGCACAGATACAGTGAGTGTTCTGCCTTCAACAGCTTACAGTCCTCCCCGCTTCCTCTCAGACAATTCCTCCAGAGCAGAGACCGCACATCCTTTCCCACTCAGTGGGGAAAATCTTTCCCTCCCATGGATCTTTGAACAATCCCCAGGCCCTATTGTGCTTACACAGGGTGGTTCAAATTCAGATTTTCTCCAGTCCTTCTCTGAAGGACAATCCCTCCCCCAGTTCTCTCTCACAGATGTCTTAGCCTCTTCTAATCCTTGCAACTGGGAGATTCCAGACTGAGCTTCCTACCCTTCCAGAGCAAGGACAGGCCTTTCTTGCATCAGGACATTGAACCAGAGCTGGTTGAAAAATGACAATTGTCATAAAAAATGTCCAAATTGTGTCTGTTTTGCAGGGTTTAAAATGAACCCGTACCCATTTTTCACCACTTTTCAAATTGAAATTTGCATCGATGGTGTTACTGAAAATTGCCATTTACCAATTTTCAGTAAATGAAAAAACAATTGATAAAATGTGTGATAGAAAATGTGGTGAAAAGCTTCACACAAAAAAATAAATGTAGAAAACCAAAGTTATTTGCACTATTTGTCGTTGTTTATGAAAAGGCCATTTTTTCAAGGAAAATTTTTTGAAAAATTTCAACCAACTTTACTGTTAACACTGTTTGGAAGGGAAGGACACCACCCCCACCCCCACCCCCAGACACACACAGTTTGGTATAACTAATACAAAGTCCAGTGTTCTATTTTTCCATTCCCCGTGTTTAGGCTTCAGATGAGAAGGTGATGCTAGTGTTTCATTTTACTTATTTAGACAAACTGCTCTTTGAAAGAGAATGACTACTGACAGCAGTCCCTTAGGCCAGTCACAAAGTATGAACAGCTCTACTGAGCACATAACATAGTGTAGCGCATTGGCTTTGGGTGCATGAATGAGGAAAGGAGGCTGCTTGCTAGTGCATGGTTCACTGAAAGGATAAGGGACCTACCAGCTAGAGGAGTTCTGCTTTGGCACTAGAGGGAAGGGCTTCTGTGGTTGAAAATGAAGGAGCAGCTTTCTAGTTCTGGCTCTTCAGATATGTTCTTTAATAACTGTCTCAGTTGATGCAGAACATAGATCCTTTATATTTATCTAGATGTTTACAGAATACTCATCACTAGGGTATATGAGTGCAACAGGGACTTCATGCTATTGCACAGCAGAGCCAAAGGTCACAGTAGAGCTAAGTAGAACCAGCTAGTTGGTGAGGGTAATGCTGCAGCAATAGATATTTCAGGTTAATTTACATTGAAATGATGATGCTCTGGTCAGCTCTCAGCTGTCACTGGGTTATGCTGGGAATGTTTGGGCTGTAGAGATACAGTAGAGGCATCTATTCCTGTACCCAGTTGCAACTGACTAGTACAAAAGAAGAGCGCCTGAGAATTCTGCCTTTCTGTTTCAGGTGGTGAGCCAGCTGAACAGTAGGGAGGAGCTAATCCAGGAGCAGAGTACAATCTTGGATAGACCTATGTCCAACCTTGAAAAAGTGCACTTTGTTATCGGCAATGCAATCCTGCGCCCTGCCATCAGGTACGGAACTTGCACCTGTCATCAAAGGCCAGCCACCCACAGCTACAAAACCATCCAGAGCTCTCTTTCCAAACCCTGCTATCAACTTCCATTAACTGAGGAGTTGGTGCTCAATTCATCTCTGGGGAAGTCTGTCTAGATTAGGGTGACCAGATGTCCTGATAAAATCAGGACTGTCCCGATATTTAACCCTTTGTCCCGCGTCCCGATCAATGTACGATCGGGACACCTTTTGTCCTGATATTCAGGTAAGGAGGCGAGCGGCAGGGAGGCGCCGACTCCATGGGTGCTCCAGGGTTGGAGCACCAATGGGGAAAAAGTGCAGCCAAGCTTGCCTCCTTCTCCTCCCCTCCCCCTAGCGCGCCGCGTCCCTACTCCTCCCCCCCCCCAGCGCTTCCCGCCGCCTAACAGCTGTTTGGCGGCGTTTAGCGCTTTCCAGGAGGGAGGGGGGAGGAGCAGGGACATGGCATGCTCAGGGGAGGAGGTGGAGAAGAGGCAGGGCAGGGGCGGGGACTTGGGGGAAGGGGGTGGAATGGGAGCGGAATGAGGGCGGATGCTTGGGTGGGAAGAGGCGGGGGGTGGGTGAGCACCCACCCGGCAGAAGGGAAGTTGGCACCATGGGGTGAGTGGCGGGCGGCGGGGTGAAGAGGCGAGCGGTGGGTGGGGGACTGAGGAGATACGCAGCAAGCCAGCAGGGAGCCGGGGGATGAGGAAGGGCACGGGTGGGGGAGGGGGGGCTGAGCGGGGAGGGAGGGGACCTGGGACAGAGTGGGGGCGGAGCCTGGGAGGAGCCTGGGAGGAGCAGGGGTGGACTGTGGGCAGGGCCAACGGCACCCCAATGTGTCCCGAAATTTTAGTGTTGTGATCTGGTCACCCTAGTCTAGATTCTAGACTAACCAGCTATTCCCAAGAGGTTCTCTCACCACTGTCTGCTGGAACCGCCTTCCTCCCTGCCTGTCCTGCCATTTTTGATGGGATCAGTGTCCATCTTACTGGTTCTCTCACCTATATCGACCTCTGTCACTGAACATCTCAGGGGTATGCAGTAGAGCCCGCTTTTGTGCTGTAGCCTGCCAAAAGCTCAAATGTCTGATGCAACACCAGGTTTAGAAAATCTGACGTAAGAGGAAAGGTTGAAAGAATTGGGCATGTTTAGTCTAGAGAAGGGGGGGGGGGGGGGGAGAGGACATGCCAAGAGTTTCAAATATGTAAATGGTGGTTATAAAGAGGACTCCGATCAATTGTTCTCCATGTCCACCTAGAGTAGGCCAAGTAGTAATTGGCTTAATTAGCATCAAGGGGGATTTAAATTAGATGTCAGGAAAAACATTCTAACTCTAAAGGGCAGTTAATACTGGAATAGGCTTCCAAGGTAGACAAAGTGACAACTATCCTGCTTGTTGTTTATATAGAGCCATTCTAAAATAGTTTATGCTTTCCCTGGGTCTCTGTCCACAGTGGTCAAAGCCTGCACGTTCTTGCCTGATGTTTCCGTAGACAATGGAGTGCTTGCCCCCTGTGAGCTGGACTGAAACTCCTAAACTCATTTCACATAAGCCACCAAAGAGCTGTCCAATGGTAACAGCCTTCGGTCACAATCAGACCGGACTGGACGTATAGCATCCATGGGGACAAGGCACTGTAGGATTAACTTCCTTGTGCAGGAGGCACTGGGCTGAGATTCAGAACATCCTGGCTTTCTGTGTGACTTGGACAAGTCAATCACTCTCTCTGTGCCTCAGACCCCCACCTGTGAGATTGGATGATGACACAGTAATAGTTCCTACCTCCGAGATATCGGGAGGCTGGATTCCTGAATGAGGGGGAGGTGCCTCCTGAGCACCGTGGAAAAGGAACTAAATAAAATATACTGAGCTGACACAGAGGCAATTTTAAAGGGCTGAAATGTCAGTCTGAATGCCTCAGGGATCCATCGAGCCACAGTTTGACAGCAAAGTCCATCATCCTTTTTGACAGTGTGATCAGCATGTGTCTTGTTACAGAGATGAGATTTACTGCCAGATCTGCAAGCAGCTCTCTGAAAATAACAACAAGAGCAGTCGAGCTCGAGGCTGGATTCTCCTCTCACTTTGCCTGGGCTGTTTCCCTCCTTCAGACAAATTTGTGAAGGTATCGTGCCCTCCTTTCCTGGACCAGGTCTGGGGGCTTGTTTGTTGTTGTATTTGGCTACAATATATAGAATTAACTGTTTGGTTGCTATAGCGGCTGGTGGTAGGGTGGAGGCAGAAACTTCCCCACATCATTTCTCCCGTGGACAAATCAATACATAAATCTCTGGTACTGTACTCTTCACCCTCCCTCAGACCTAAATACACGAGCCAGAGACTCAGCTGCTGCATTGACTTCAGTGCTCTGACTTCATTTGGGTTACTCCAGGTTGCTTCAGAAGCGCTACACCAATTTACACCTGCTGAAGATCTGGCCCATACTGTACATATTACAGGCATTTGTAATGTGATGGGAGGGGAATAGTTAAGAGTAAAGTTCAGCAGAAACTCCCTCATAACAGATTACTCTGCAAGTGTTCCTCCCCTCTCCCGACAGCTCTCTCTGCAAAGCCAAGGACCCAGCCCAAACAGAATGTCTGGGGCATGGACAAGATGAGTGCATCCCTGCTGTAATTCCATTGACATCAGTGGGGCCTGATTCTGATCTCACCCACACCACTTTCACAGTGGTGTAATTCCACTGCCTACTTCAATGGCATTATTAGTGATTTAGAGGAGAGATCCAAATCAGGGCCAGTTACCCAAGGGATGAATTCAACACAACAGGCCGGATTCTGATCTCATGCTGGTGCAACATAGGAGTAGCTCATTTGAAGTTAAATAAGTAAGTGAGATTGAGTCAGGCCTACTGTCTCCAAAAGTTTCTTTACAGCCCATATTCAATTACAGTGGAGCCTATTTTAGCATCCTGCTCTTCAAATGATTGGTCCCTGATCCTTCAGAAGAAGGTGAAAACACAGTAATACCCCTGGCCAGTTGTTCCAGGCTGCATGTTGGAATGGAAATAGTGCCTTTCCTAATTTACAGGGATATGAATACTCTGCCTCTGAAGCATGAGATTTGCAGGAGACTTCTAGACTGACCTGTGGATTCAGATAACAGGCCAAATTTCCAGAGAGAGTCCTGAGGTCCATGTGCAATTAAGCACCCATATTTGCATGTGCAGTTACTGCGATTTTGTGCAAACAGTATGACTGCACGGACAAACGATGCCCTTGGTATCATGCAGTCACCAGGCAGGTGCGTGCATTTGCAATAATAAGTCCAATCATAAATATAGTGAGCAATTGGCACAGATCTTACTCCCTGTTGAGGGTTTAGCTCTGCATATCACTTCAGACACTTCTAGTGCAAAACTCCTTGAACTGCAGTGAATTGACAGGCTCGTTTGAGCTCTGCAGGAATTGAAGATTCATTTCTCCATAGAAATCTTAATGGACGATAAGTAGTATGATTAGAAAATACCAAGAAAACCAGTGCAATGCATTGGCAAGTTGGTTTGGGAACAGCTATTATAGGATCGGGCTGATCTGATTTACTGGCCCTTGTGAGTCCCCAGTTCTTTAGCAACATCTGCGTTTCCTAACTGTCTCTTATGTTTTGTACATCCAGTACCTGCTGAATTTCATCCGCAGTGGGCCCACAGGCTATGCGCCGTATTGTGCTGAACGGCTGAAGCGCACCTATACCAATGGAGCGCGGGCTGAACCTCCCAGCTGGCTGGAACTACAGGTAGTTTATCTCTCATCAGCGGGTTCTCAGTTACATATCTGTGTGTTCATGTTGAATGGTATTTACTTGTCTTCACTGGCTGATCTTTCCAAGGCCAGGAACTGAAATACAGTAAACCTGCTCTGGCTATGCTGTTAGACATGCACAGTTGTAGTCACTCCTTGCCAGGTGGACTAGCAAAATCAGGACTTTGTCATAATGCATCAAATCCATAAGACGGATGACCAGTTGTGTGCTGCTGCATTTGCTGTCCTTTTGATGAAGCTGCAAGAAGGGTGTGGAGCTGATTTTTATTCTCTTTTCCTTTGTATGGGCCCTGCAGACTGAGGCCAGGCCTACACTAAAAGGTTAGGTCAACCCAGCTACATCGCTCAGGGGTGTGAAAAGTCCTCAAATCCAAGAATTCGTCTGTCAAACTAGGTACCGCCTCTTGGGGAGATGGATTAACTACAGCAAGGGGAGACCTCTCCCATCGCTGTATTGAGCATCTACACTGATGCACTACAGCAGCATTTCTAGTGAAGACATAACCTCACTTAATGAGCTGAGATCTCGAATGTGATTGTGACCATGGTGTAAAGTTGATGCAGAGAAAGCTCTTAAATCTAAATGACTCCTCCATTCTCCTTGGGAAAGTGGGCTCTGCCTCTGATTCTTCTCATTCACTTAACTCTGGCTAACAGGCAACAAAGCAGAAGAAACCCATTGTATTTAATGTCACCTTGATGAATGGCCAAAGCATCACGGTCCCTGCAGATTCAGCCTCCATTGCCAAAGAGATCTGCCAGTTGGTAGCTGATAAAATGAAGCTGAAGGATACGTTTGGTTTTTCACTCTACATTGCTGTGTATGACAAGGTAAAGTATTGAAATCCAGCCTGAAATCATTCAAACTTCTCCCCAGGAATGGCCTCTAATAACCCTCCAGAAGCTCCTCCCCAAGGAATGACCTCAAATAGTCCTCCACAAGCTCCACGCTGGGAATCCCCTCTAATAGCTGTCCCGCCTGGCTGAGGACTCCCTTACAGCACTGGTTCTATTCTCCTTGCTTTTTGTCCCTTCCAACTACTGACAGTTCCCCTCCATCTGTTGGTGGGCATGTGCCCTGCTCAGGCATTCTTGTTCTCCATTATAGAAATTCCCCTCTCACTGCTGTCAGTACTTCTCAGCCCTACACAGGGGAGAGTTCCATTTTCCACGCTCCAAGTCCTAGGAGCTGCTGATGCATTTTGCCATCAGTGGCGCTTAACCCAAACCTTGGAACAGTTGCCTGTGGTCCCCGTGAGGCACAGCCCTTTAATTCATATGCTGTCATTCTGCACATCCTTTCCCACTATATAGTTACGCTAATGATGTACTGGTTTGGAACCAAGATCCCCAAGCAGCATGTGGTCTGGGTGCTCAGAGTTGGGCTCTAAACTAAATGGGCTGAACTCAGAAGTGACACCATTATGTAAAATACACCACCAATGCAAGTGCAGGTAAGTGGGTGTATGCTAAACTCTGAGGGGGCAGAGGTGCATGGCTGTAGCAGGAAAAGCAAGTAGATGGGTGTATGATAAAGCAGTCCTACTCCTGGACCCCCATACCATCACCTTCCTGGTTGTTTTTCCAGACACCACCCTGCCCTTCCGTGCCCTGGTGTGTAAGTTACACTCACTTACCAGTGTGTAACTTGCCCAGTCCCATCCAGGACCCCTCTGAACTATCCCACCATATGAACTGATGTGTCTGGGACCTCTTTGTTGTTAGCAGACAGGGGCATTCTAGTCTACTGTCACTCACTAATTACAAATCAGGCCTTTCCCTGAAGCAGACTATCCCTCTGCTCTTAGGTCTGGTCACTGGGTAGCGGCCGGGATCATGTCATGGACGCCATCTCCCAGTGCGAGCAGCTGGTGAAGGAGCAGGGTGCCCATGAACGCAACACCCCATGGCGCCTCTACTTCCGGAAAGAGATCTTCACTCCCTGGCACAACTCGAAGGAAGATCCAGTCAGCACGGAGCTCATTTACCACCAGATCATTCGTGGGATCCGGTTTGGAGAATACCGCTGTGAGAAGGTGGGGTTCCTGACTCCCCTTTGCGCAGGGGCAGTAGGACATAGGGGCTTCCAAAGGGGATAAGCAGAGGAGGGAAGGCTGATGGAGGTGAGTCCAACCACCCTCTCAATGGGCACTTTTCCGAATGACGGTGCTAGCAGCCCTGCCCGAGTACGACATAAGGTAAGGTGCATCTGCTAGCTCACATTGGATGCCACACACACGTCCAGAGGAGCTGCTTGGGTTCTATTTTAATATTGACTTGATTGTCCTGCTTGGCACTGTGACCACATCCTAGATCATCTCTCTTCCTACTGTATTATTGCCTACAGCAGCCATGTTGAGAGCAGAAAAATGACTGTTGCTATATGGACTCCAGACTGTATAGTGTTGGATAATAATAATACCCAGCTCTTGTATAGTACGTCTCATTAGTGGATCTCAAAGGGTGGTAGGACTCAGCTATGACCTTCCAGGCTTCATTTAACCAGCTGAATTGTTGCAGGAGGAGGATTTGGTGGAGGTAGGAGCAAAATATTGCTACATTCAGTTTGGGGACTCCATCCACAATGAGCTGGTCCAGAAGCTGCTCCAGGACTTCATCCCAGCCAAGCTGCTGAAGTCAAAGCCCCAGGAGAAGTGGGTGAGCCTCATAACGTATGCACATGCCAAGGTATGGACCTCGCATAACATTGTGACTTGATCTTGAGCCTCCAAGACCCTGTGTTAAGCTCCAGCTTCTACTTCTTTAATTAATGAATTCCATTTATAACATGCCCATTGGTGTGAGGTGTCCCAGGGATCAGTGAGAGGAGTGCTGGCTGGTGCCTGGAGATTTGTCAGAGAGCAGCAAGAAGCATCTCCATGCATGTGCCCTGCATGGTTCGTTAGGGAGGAGCAGGAAGAGGGGCCATGCTGTCTCCTCTGGGAGCAAGCAGAGGCAGTACAGTTTATTTCTGCAGCCACTCAGGGAGTTTCTTAAAGGGTCATCACTGGCTGCTGCTGTGGTGATTGATTCGGGACAAACGCAGCATGGGATGGTTGGTGTTTATGCATATTACGCTCCCTGTTCTATTGGCAAGATGGGTTATACTGATTAATTGTGTTAGTATTTCTATGGCACCCACTGTGTGTTAAGGGTTTAACAGACAACTAAGGAGATGAGATCCCAGTCCAGGGGAAATTAGAATCCAAATAGCTGCCCGTGCCATTAGCTGTGTGTGAATGGGACAGCTCAGGTCCATGGAGACTGCCTGTGGCTTGACTTTTTGCAGGTGAAATTGGGCCCAATCTTGCCAAGTGCTGAACTCCCTAAGAAATCCAGGGAGCTGAGGGCTCTCTGCACCTTGCAGAGTTGGTTCTGCTCCTTGTGTGTCTTTGGACGTTGCACTTCGGTATGTGTACCGTGGATCTGCATACAAGAAGCCATGGCCTTGTTTTTGTATTGTAGGCTCCATACACACAGGACCGGCTTTCCCCTCAGAGCGTGAAGGAGCAGCTAGTGGATTTTGCCCGTTTTCAGTGGCCTTTGCTCTTTTCTAGGTTCTTTGAAGTCACCAGATTTTCAGGTAACAACACCAGTGAATGGGCAAGGGGATGGGAGCGGGATAAAGAGAGGAGAAGGGCTAAATCTATAATGGGCTATTTCTACCTTTTCAGGGCCCAGTCTGCCCAAGAACCACTTCATAGTAGCCATTAACTGGAAAGGGATCTGCTTCCTAGATGAGTCAGAAAAGCGGCTCCTCGATCTGTCCTTTCCAGAAATCACTGGAATACACACCAACAGGTTAGTCACCTGGCTTGGCAAGATCCAGAGAAAACAGCTGCCTCTTAGCCTAGACTCAGCCAAGGGCTCTCCATGGAGGATGGAGATTCTCTTCCCCACGCTCCCCAAGAAAGGTGGTTGTTCTGGGTCTGGGTCAGCATCTATTCTTGGGACACGTCCAGAGAGTTTCTGAATGAATGAACTTCTCCAGTCAGTCCAGGGAAAGCTTATCCTTCCAGGTCAGGACTGAAGTGCATTAGTGTGAGTGAACCTTACATTGAATTAATTCACTGCTCACTCCAGGAGACGGATGCTCCTCAGTGCCTAGAATGAGGTAACTTTGTGGAGACACATGGGGCAGCTGAACCAACTTGTGGTGCTCTCAAGAGAGAGAGAGCGCCAGAGTTTCACTCACCTACTTCCGAGAAGTCGAGTCAGGAGCTCCTAACTCCTGTTAGGGCTAATGCATGCTCAGGAAGTTCCTGACCCTGTGTGGAGACTTTATCTGCCTTGAGCTGCAGATAAAGGCCTGTGTATGGATGTAGGACAAAGGTGATACAAGGTTTGCAGATGTTCCACTAACGAACCACTCTGGATCCGCAGAGCAGTGAAGTCTTTTGGGCAGAGCTGCACTCTCATCACGCTGCGGGCAGAGGAGTTTGTCCTGACATCTGTCCACAGCGTTGTCATCGCAGAGCTAGTGGTCCTGTTTCTGGAAGGACTGAAGAAGAGGTCCCAGTATGCTGTGGCCATGCAAGAGAGCAAGCAGCAAGGTTAGTCTGACAGCCCCTCTCTTGGGCAGGCAGAAGTCTTGTGAGAACCCCTAGTACGCACTCAAAAGAGCTAAAAGAGAAGCAGGAAAGCTCAGGGAGACAGAAACTTTACTCCAGGAAGAGCCAGTAATGAACACCACAATGAGCCGGCATCTCAGGCACCATAGTTCAGGCCTCCCTGAAATCAGCAAATCAACCTTCCTTCCCCCTTCGCTGATGTTGTTTGCTCCCTCTTGGACACCGCATAGTCCAGGAACTCCACCTGCCTGGACAGGAAGTGAGAGCCTGGCTATCTGGGGGACATTCTTCATAAGAGCTCCACAAGGGATGGAGATGGCTGTGGAATACCATTGACTGAGGGGGCGAAGGGTTAGGACACAAATGCCACATTCACTTAATTCTCATTCGTGAGCTCTTTTCCCTGCATCACTGCCAGTCCCAGGAACCCGTTCTGCTCCCATCACAATTAATGTAAGTTTTGCTATTGACCTCAGTGGGAGCAGGTGCAGGCTGCCAGAGGACATGTCAGTGACTGCTCCAAAAAGTGCTAGTGTATGATCAGCCATTGTTAAACAAATCACTTCCTACTGGTAACTGAGGCCAGGTCCTTGCAAACTCATTTCACTTGTCTTCATGATTGAAATCCCCTGCATTTTCTTCTGACATTATAGAGCCTGAATAGAATACTGCAGTTCTCTTTGTTTCCAGGGGACCCTGCCATTCTGCCCTTCAAGAAGGGGGACTTGCTGATTCTGACCCAGGACAAAGGGCTGGAAGCAAATCGTGGTGACTGGGCCTATGCTCAAAATGAAAGGACTGCCAAGACGGGGATTGTGTCTTTAGAAGCAATCTATATTATCCCTTCCATTGCAAAACCATCTAGCCAAGTGCTGGTAAGGAGCATGTGATGGGGACACAGACAGTAATAGAATGGTCTCCAGGCCTTATAGACCCAGGGTTGAACGACATGACAGTACTGAATGCGACTGTTCATTGGAATGAGTGGTCCTCCCAACTTGGACCAGGTTGATGCCTTTCATAGGAGCAACAAACGAGTCAGAATTAAATGCAAAAACAAAGACAAAACAAACAAAACCCTTAGTCCAACAGTGAGGATGATATTTCAGTTGCACAAAAGGAATAATATTCCAGATGATGGCACATACAGCAGCCATAACTCCATGTCCTCTGTGCTTTGTATGAATTTATACAGTTAATTGTAATGCATGGAAATGTGTGTACAGTTGAATTCCCAGATATTTGTGCTGAACGTTGGATTAATGCCACGATTTTGGATATTTTATTTCTGCCTTTTATAAAAAACCAAAACAAACCCCAAAGCCCCAGTGCATTTTTCAGAACTACATTATTTGTTGCAAATACAGTCACTGGATTTACTTATCCGACGGTTCCCCTCTTGCTGCAGGTTGGCTGATTGGAAATACAGGCCTACAAACGGATGGGAGTTGCTCCCATCTCAGAATGTTGTGTTAAAGGAACACACCTAACAGGCAGCCAGCACAAGTTTCACCCTAATCGCCATCTTCCCAGTGATTAATTGTCGATCCCAGTTTTAGAGAGTTGCTATATTTTGTACTGTACAAGTGGATTAAATGGGACAGTTTTGGGGCACACTTAACGCTAGGGCACCTCCTCCTGGCTGCTCTGGGGATTAGCTCCTTCCAGCACCCTCTTCTGCTGCTCGTACACGTGCCCTGCCGCTCCTTTCTCTGCAACTCAGGGTGCTCTCTCTTCATGGCTTGCCTTTTGTGGCTTGGTCCTCCACCTAGGTTAATATGGGCCTCCCCTTCCAGGATAGCAGACTCCTATCGGACAACTGTCCCAGGCAGGCTTTGTTCCACTGCCCAGTCTGTGCCACTTCCCCAGTGACTGGTAGGGGAACCCAGGGACCCTATGTCTAGCGACTGTGGTCTGCTTTTTCCAAGATCCTGTTGCTATGTCCCTGGACTCCTGCCTACATCTTCCGGCTTCCCCCTCTCTGGATTTACCAACCCAAACTCCCTCCTCTCAGGAAGTAACTGTAGACTACTCAATTCCATAGTCCCAAACAGACCTCCCTTCTCCGAAGCAGGGAGGGAGTAAGTGCAGACTATTTCCACTGAAGCCCCTTTCTGCTCCCCATTTCCTGGCTTTATACCAGACCCACCTGTTCCTTCTCAGGTGGGCTCCATCATCAATCAACCTTTCAATCCCTGGCTCCTCACCAGATGCAGCCTAGCAGGTTAATTAACCTAATTTAACCTGCTCTGGCTTGTGCAAGGGAGGACTCCTCATCCCAGGGACCTACTGAAAAAGATGCATCAGACAAAAAGGAGGTGGATTTCTAATGAGTGCTGTGCTGGCATTAGTCAAGACTGACTCCAGTGCTCGCTGTTGGTGTTTGTGTCTGCATAAGAATGTAACTCAGCTGCTTTCTTGAGCCTCTGCAGATTCCTAACACTATTGCAGCAGAGAATAATTGGGCGTGGTGTACAACGCCATCTGTGGGTATCCAATGACAATAACGTCAAACGGTTTGCGCAGAGCCCTGTAATAGTGCGAAGTCTCTGTGTATTTCCAGAGCTTGCTGATGATGTCACCCGATCAGAGGAGGTTGGCATCACTGAATTCCCGCACGGAGGAGGCAGAGGAAGAGGAAGTGAAAATGAAGCCCTACACGCTTGAGGAGTTTTCCTATGAGCACTTCAGGTAAAGCTCCCCGTACCTGGTGAGACTGCTCCATGCAGGACTCTGGAAAAAGGGTTCATGTCTGGCTGAATGAAACAAACCCTTTAATCCTACCATGGAGGTAGCAATGATTCCATAGCGGAACACACCTCTGAGCTACGTTTCCGCTTACTTACTTGTAATGAAGCTGACAGTGGAGTGACTCCCACTGGGTGGAGATTCTGACCCAGGAACTCCTAGTTTCTCCTATCTGCAGGGTTGCAAAGGCCAGACTAGGATGGTCTGAACTATAACGCTCTTCCTTCCACATAGCACTATTCTTAGCTCCAGGATTTGCCATGTTATTAACACAGAACTGGGACATGCAGTCTCCTCTCGGGTCCCAGCAGAGGGAGGAAAAATAGTTTTTCAAATCTCTGATGTCTTCTGTGCATTCCTTCTGCTGATATCAACAAGGATGTGTGGTCACAGTTCATTCCCAGGTCCTGGCAGTCCCATGTACAGTACTAGCTCACCTCTCTGGCATAGAACATGGTCACAGATTAGTCTTCACAGTGCTGGCCTCTTGTTTAATGTTACTACTGATCTAATAGGTCAGAGTGAACTATTTCTCTTTCCATTCAGGGTTCCTGAAAAGGAGTCCATCAGCAAAGCTGTCCTCCACAAATCCCGTGGGCGCAGCCAACTGTGGGCACTCTCCAAGGAACCCCTGAAGCAGCCCTTACTGAAGAAGGTGTGTGCAGATCCAGAACTTCGGGACCTTGCTTGCCAGGCTTTCATTGATATCCTTTCATCTTCCCCCTCAGCTGGGCGGAGCTGTGTTACTGGTGGGGCAATGGAAAACCTGCCAGCAGTGATCCATGTCTGTCTCACTTCCTTTAGTCTCGTATTCCAGCCATTGTAAATGGGGGGTAGCTATATAGAGCACATGGGGTTAAGAGAGCCTCATCTTTCCCGAAAATGGAAAAACTGTTCAACTCTGCTCAAGGGCTCAGCAGCCCCACTGTGGCCCACCATGCAGGGTACATCCCGAGGGTCAATCCAGCTAAGAGGATCTTGAGGGAGCTGCTGCTAGAATGCACATACAATATGCCAGCAATTAAGTAATTCCACTTAGAAAGAGTGCGGTTTCCTGCATGATTCCAGAGCTTCTGAACTGTTGGGTGTCCTCCTTCGAGGGTCACGCAGCTAAAGCCATGGGAGTCATGCGGCTGAGATGGCTGTGCTTGTGGAGAAGGTACAAGGAACAGAACAGGGTTCCTCTCATCAACACACACCAGGAGTCTCCCAAGAGCCCCTGTGGAATAATCCCAGGAGAGGCATTCTGGTACAGAGGGTGACAAATCCATACAATTATTAATGGTGGCTGTAAAAGCAGGCACAGCTCCTAGCTTGCTGGTGGCTATGCTGGGAAGAGAAGGGGTAGGTTCCAGTGGGGAGCACAGCCAGGGGATATGACTGGGCCTCATGTATCTATTGCTTGATTGGCAATGAAGCAACGCCCAGCACCTTGACCAGGATTTGCCCCAAGTCTCTGCTGATTATGTGTCCTTCCCATGAGGACAGTCCTTAACTGTGCCTTCACCCATCATGAAGTTCATGGGAGACTACCCCTCGAAACAGGCACGGTCCTCCATGGAGCTCACTGACCAGATATTCGTGGCAGCCATCCAGGAGGAGGTGCTGCAGGATGAGATCTATTGTCAGATCATGAAACAGCTGACCGAGAACAGCAACAGGTACCAGGCCCGTGTGCGTCTGGCCCCATCCTCCAGTACATGAAGGGTAACTCCAATCCAAGATCTGGGGAGCTTCTGTGCTGTAGCGAGCTGGAATTCCTGCAGCAGCTGTAGCAGGAGGGAATATCTGCAGGACCGGCAGCTGCAGCACCCTATAAGAAGGGTGTGATGGATTGGACACCCTCCCCTCTCAGCACTATTGGCTGGTGCTGGTGGGGAGCAAATGTGACTGTGGAGGCCACATCCCTTCCTGAGATTCTAGTACTGCAGCTTTACTCCCTAGGGGACTGTGGCTGTCTGTGCAGGGGAGTGAGGGGAGAGCCTTTTCCCCTCAGTGCTGGCTATGTAGCTGTGAATGGAGATACAGTCCTAGAGGTGTGTGCCTTTATAACCGTTATATTAGGGGATAGGTTGTCCCGCTCCGCCTTCCCATCCAGCCCCCCCCCCAAGTTCAGCTTCCCTGCTGTAAGGGTCATGTTAGCACACGGTTGTCACTAGATCTTCTGTTGGCTTCCCCTCATTCTGATTGTTATGTATTACTTTACAGCGCCTTGCAGAATAGATGGATTGCCCCAGGGTCCCTGCCCAAAGAGCTTGCAGTGGAGTCTCAGACAGGACTCGGGGCAACAAGACAACAGAGTGAGGCAAGGTGGGAAGGTTGGGTCACAGCAGTACGGTTATGTCATGCTGACTCACTTCACGGAGTCAGGACAGAAATGGGTCCTTAAGGAGTGAGGGGATTTGAATGAGGAGAGGTCTCCCAGTCCAGGGAGGACATTCCACGTGCAGGGAGCTGCAGGAAACAAGGTATGGAGATGTCTGTGCAACAAAGCAGCAAGAGATGCACTGAGTCCGGCATTGTTAGCAGAGCAGGGTGGGCAGAGGCAATACGCCTGGGGCCAGACTGTCAAGAGAGCTCAGCTTCCATTTAAGCATCAGAGTTAGTGGCTAGTGTTTTCCAAAGAGATCAACAAGGTGAGCTGCTGGGGCCGGAGCAGGTTTGAGAACAAGGCCCCATGAGATGTGAAAGCAGCCCCCAAGCAACTTCCTGTCCCAGAGAAACGGGCTCAGGAGGCTGTTGTGTAAAACAAATCAACAAGATTAATACATGTGAGACCAGCACGTTCTGTTACATCATTGCTATTGTTTCCTCTAGTAGCAATCATCGATAATGGGTCAGAATCACACTCCCGTGTGATAAGTGGAATGTACGAACATAGGCAAGAATAACCATTTCAGAACAAACATATACACAGCATGTACTTGAGATGGTTCGCTGTCTTGGGGCAGGAATTTGCTTACACCTCATTGTCATGTAAATAGCTTGTAAATCTAAACTGTTTCTAGGTTAACATTTGGCCTCACAGTTGTAGACGTTGGTGACATTCCATGGATCACAGCCAGTACCACAGTGTTACTGTGATTTCTAGAACTGCAGGCTGTCAAGACAACACATTACACCTACCATCATAGACCATGCACCATGGCAGTCCATCCAGGCGGGCTGGGCACAACTCCCTTCAGAGATCATTAGTGCCACTTTGCACACTGCTCATAAGGATTTAAGAATTACACAAGGCATAATGATCAAACCAGATCACTTTGGAAGGGAGCAAGGCAGCATGATCTAGTGGTTAGAGGATGAAACGGGCAGGCAGGATTTCTAGATTCTTTTCTTGATTGCATTTGGCTTGCTGTGTGACACTGAGCAAGTCTCTGAATCAACCTGTGCCTCAGTTTCCCCATCTTTAAAATTGTAGTTAGTTACCTATTTCTCAAGGGTGTTGTATGGCTCAATCTCAGAAAGAATTGCTATAGAAGTGCAAAGTATTATTATTATTTCACCAACAGAGTTTGCCAGCCTGCAGTGTTGCATCAGTGCTCTACCATGATGGTGCTGCAAGTGGAATGGTGGTGTACTTTGCATATAAATAGCTGTATAATGGTGTAGGAGTGTGTGGCTGTCCCTCCCCGTCAATCTCGGAAGAAGGCCACACCCCCTCGCTCTCAGGTCCCTCTCTAGACAAGGATTACTGGGGCATTAGCCATCTCTAAGCCCCTGGCCCTCTAGGCAGGGCCAAGTGGCAGGTAGTCCAGGGCCCTGGCTGCAGGCAG
This sequence comes from Malaclemys terrapin pileata, assembly GCF_027887155.1. NCBI lineage: Eukaryota > Metazoa > Chordata > Testudines > Emydidae > Malaclemys > Malaclemys terrapin. Next base: position 58,083,629 of record NC_071513.1, read on the forward strand.
AGCACAGCACCACACATCCCATGGGCTCAGGCAGACAGCAGACAAACGCAGGCCTCTTGACCTAAAATGGGGAGACTGCCACCCCAGGGGTGGGGTTGCAGGGGATAGGGGAACCCCGGCCCACCCTACTCCACCAGGTCCCAGCCCAGGGCCCTAACAGTGGCAGAGGACTCTGCCACTGGGTCAGTGGGGATCCTACCACAACACGCTGACCAGTACTTAGGCAACACCACAACCAGAGTACAGTCTGGTGTCCCTGAGCTACTTCCTACACTCCTCTCGTGCTGTACCTGTGTCTTGGGGTTGTCCTCAGTCTCCCTGGGATACACTGCTAAGGCAGTTCCAGCAACTCCTCAGTGTCCCTGGCATCAGGTAGCTGTGGCAGCTCCTCCGCATCCTAGATGCTGTCAAGGTCTCTGTTGGACTCGAGTCCCAGCAGCAGGCGAGAGGCATCCATCTCCTCCAGTGGCTCCAGCCCAACTGAGCTAGAGGGCCCACCCTTTATACTTCCTGCCCCGCCCCTCTGCTTCTGGTGGGGTAGTTGTGGGTGACCTGGCTCCATCCATGAGGGAATGGGTGGCGGTCCCTCCTTGGCAATCTCAAAGGCCAGGCTCTCTCACTACAAATGGTATTAATACAGGTTTTCTAATTATGATACTAGTGCAGTTCCTCCTTCATTCCACCACTTTAGCCCTAGCTATTATCCACTGTGTCACTGTGGTAGAAATAAGCAATCCCTGGAACAGCAAGGGAAACAAATGTTGTTCCTTCCAGACTGGTGCACTATGGACCAAATTCTGCCCTCATTTACATGGGTGTAAATTCAGAAACACTCATCACTGAAGATCCTCCAGATTTATACTGGTGTAGCTGCGATCAAAATCTGGACCTCAGAAAAGTGACTGTGTAAAAGGGTCAAATCAACTTCCTTCACTGACCAAACTGGCTCATGACTCTTAGCAGTTCAGAGCCATCACCGTGACTGGAACTGGAATCTGTTCTGTTTCTGGCCTCATCAACAGAGTTCCAGCTGCAGAACCATTATTACTGGTGATGCTGTACAAGCCAGCAGACCCCAGAGTGACTAACAGTTTGCAGGGCTGGAGGTTAGATGTACAGTGCGTGAATTGAGCAAATTTGATTGAGAGTCACTGGGAGATGATAATCATGGAACCCCACCATGCCGTTGATACTGTCCCTTTTCAGAGTAGAATTGTATGCTCAGAAAAATCAACTGCAAGGCAAGTGCCTGCAGAGGTGCTGGAACAATCTGTACAGTGGGGGTGCTGAGAGCCATTGAACCAAACTGTAAAGCCTGTATCTGACAGAAACCACTTCAAGCCAGGGGGTGCTGCAGCACCCCTAGTTCCAGCACCTATGCGTGCTTGTGTTATGGGCAATGGGGCGCAGCTGGAGGAAGATGAATGCAAACAGTGTGCTACAAAAAATATTTAACACTATCCAAATAAATGTGAGTTGGTAGCACTCCATGAACATAAGCACCCAATTGCTTTGCAGGAGAAAGCCCCAGGGATTCAGCTGCCACGATAGTCTTGAAGCTGGAGCTCATTCTTATTCATGAGATTTGCAACTGTCATGAATAATTCATTAGCCTGGATTTAGCATGATCTCTGCCATTGTACAGTGCTAGCCTGCTGGGTTCTGCATGCAGGCTCTGGTGACTGGCTCCTCTCACTGGGAGTGACACAGTGCTCTATTGTGAGGCCATATTTCTACACAGGGCTTCTCGTCTCTATAGCTAGTGCATGGTTTGAGGAGTACCGGCTGTTTTGTGTTTGCAGGTACAGCGTGAACAGTGGCTGGCAGTTACTCTGGCTCTGCACTGGCCTGTTCCCTCCCAGTAAATCACTGCTGAAACATGCCCAGAAGTTCATCGAGACTCGTCAGAAAGAGACCCTGGCTCTGGACTGCAGCCGGAGAATTCAGAGGATAATGAGGTAAAGAATTGCCAACCACAAGAGTTCAAAAATCATGAGTCAGGCCCCCAAACATCCTGAGACGGGGTTAAAAATCATAAGAGGGTTTAAAAAAAAAAAAAGAGACAGTTTTGGGTGTTTTCTTTTGCCTTCTGAATTCGGAGCCATTAGGGAGCACTCCGGTCACATTCACAACCATGAAGGCTAGACACTTTTAAATGGAAGCTGAGATTCTCACAGAATCACATAACTCCAGGAGCTGGGGCTTTATGAAAAACACCAAATATTGTGAGACTTGTGATAAAATTGCAAGAGTGGACAACACTGAGATTCCCTTTTAGGATTCCCCGGATCATACAGAAATCACCAGGTTTCTCTTTCCCCTTCAGCTGCAAATGAGGGTGTGTTTTGATTCTGTGGTATCCAGACAGTAAACTCAGTGTATGCCCCCCTCTTCATTTGCAGGTAAAATGTTGGGTTAAATTCACTATGCTGTGACTCCAGTGAAGCTGATGAAGTCACACACTGTGTAAATATGGCTCTGTGAACCAGAACCATGCTGAGAAGAGTAGCAACATCTGAGTGGGGCCCCATGCAGCATACATCCTGCTCAATAGAGATGCCAGTTGCACCCGTATCTTTCACCCTGCCGCTGCCTGGTCATCTACACCAATGCAATTCTCATTCTCACTGGGTTGCGTTACAGTTACACCCATTCTGCACTGGTCTGAGTGACATGGGGGCAGAGCAATGGGGTATCAGGCTCATAATACCTCTGGTGTACGGAGGGGGCAGGGTGCTTAGGTGTACAGCAGGTACAGAAAGCCTGCTCTGCAGCCAAAAGCTGATGCATTGTGAGGCGGAAGCAGGGCTATGATCATGCCCTGCTTCACCCTGACATGCATCCTGTTCTAGCAGGACATTGGTCTGCTTCCCTTATCGCCCCAGAGCACTAGCAACCCCCTGGGGACTGCTGTGTGTGCATGCGTCTCTCCTCTGCGTCTCGGCCCCTCAGAAAAACCACAGGAGCTGAGGGCAAAGCCCAGATACAACAAGCGGGAGGGACTGAAATCCTCTTTTGGTTGGTGTCATGAACGTGACGATGGCTGTCACAGAAACTGAAGTGGTTGGTGGGATCACGTGAGCTGAGGGGGAAGGTCTCACTGGTTTCCTCCAGAGCTGTTCTGAGTTACCTGACCTGTCACTGCAGCGAGCTGGTGCTGTGGCATCAGGGTCAATCAGATCTGTGGCGTGACACGCCTGTATTCCATGCCATATGAACATATGTAAGTTTAATCGTCACACTGTCTGGAGTGGCTCATGACTGTGAGTGCCTGCGTGAGGGCAGACTGTCTAAAGCAGGTCAGACACTCCTATCTGATGTGATGTTCTATAATTAGATTACACCAAGCCAGTAACAAATGTGAACTCCTAGGTCACTATAACAGTCTTACCAAGGAGTCACAAACAGGCCCCTGAGATTCTCCAGTCTATCTTGCCACCCAGACAAATTTGACTTAGTGATAAGTGGTCACTTACACCAAAAAAAAAAAAAAAAAATCACACCACATTGTTTGTTTCCAGTCCCAAGAGACCAGTCACTGACCTCAGATCAGCTGGCACTTAGATCCTACATCAAAGCGAACACCTGTAGCCAATCCTGTAATAAACTGGCTAAAAGGTTATTAACTAGGAAAAAGAAATGAGTTATTTACAGGTTAAAGCAAGCAAACATATACATACCAATGAGTTACTGTTTAAATCCTAAGCGGGCCAGAGTTGTAGTAACCTGTCAATTCAAAGCATCTTTCAGGGCGGACCCAAGACACAGCCCTTGGGGAGCTCTGGCTTCAGTTTAGAGTCTCTGGCCCTGTCAGTATTCAAACAGCCAAAAAGATGGAAAATTTTCTCGTGACTTTATTTCCTTCATTCAGCTTCCAAGTCCACAGGATAAGCTTCCCTGCACGTAGCATTTCCCAGGTGTGATAGGGCCATTAACCAACCCTTTGTAGTGCATGCTCCTGGATGGCCCATCTGATTTTGACAAAAAGAAGAACAGGAGTACTTGTGGCACCTTAGAGACTAACAAATTTATTAGAGCATAAGCTTTCGTGGACTACAGCCCACTTCTTCGGATGCATATAGAATGGAACATATATTGAGGAGATATATATACACACATACAGAGAGCATAAACAGGTGGGAGTTGTCTTACCAACTCTGAGAGGCCAATTAATTAAGAGAAAAAAAAAAAACTTTTGAAGTGATAATCAAGCTAGCCCAGTACAGACAGTTTGATAATAAGTGTGAGAATACTTACAAGGGGAGATAGAGTCAATGTTTGTAATGGCTCAGCCATTCCCAGTCCTTATTCAAACCGGAGTTGATTGTGTCTAGTTTGCATATCAATTCTAGCTCAGCAGTCTCTCTTTGGAGTCTGTTTTTGAAGTTTTTCTGTTGTAATATAGCCACCCGCAGGTCTGTCACTGAATGACCAGACAGGTTAAAGTGTTCTCCCACTGGTTTTTGAGTATTTTGATTCCTGATGTCAGATTTGTGTCCATTAATTCTTTTGCGTAGAGACTGTCCGGTTTGGCCAATGTACATGGCAGAGGGGCATTGCTGGCACATGATGGCATATATCACATTGGTAGATGTGCAGGTGAACGAGCCCCTGATGGTATGGCTGATGTGATTAGGTCCTATGATGATGTCACTTGAATAGATATGTGGACAGAGTTGGCATCGGGGTTTGTTACAAGGATAGGTTCCTGGGTTAGTGGTTTTGTTCAGTGATGTGTGGTTGCTGGTGAGTATTTGCTTTAGGTTGGGGGGTTGTCTGTAAGCGAGGACAGGTCTGTCTCCCAAGATCTGTGAGAGTAAAGGATCATCTTTCAGGATAGGTTGTAGATCTCTGATGATGCGCTGGAGAGGTTTTAGTTGGGGGCTGAAGGTGACAGCTAGTGGTGTTCTGTTATTTTCTTTGTTGGGCCTGTCTTGTAGGAGGTGACTTCTGGGTACTAGTCTGGCTCTGTCAATCTGTTTTTTCACTTCAGCAGGTGGGTATTGTAGTTTTAAGAATGCTTGATAGAGATCTTGTAGGTGCTTGTCTCTATCCGAGGGATTGGAGCAAACTGTCTGTACTGGGCTAGCTTGATTATCACTTCAAAAGTTTTTTTTTTCTTTTTTTTTTTTTCTCTTAATTAATTGGCCTCTCAGAGTTGGTAAGACAACTCCCACCTGTTTATGCTCTCTGTATGTGTGTATATATATCTCCTCAATATATGTTCCATTCTATATGCATCCGAAGAAGTGGGCTGTAGTCCACGAAAGCTTATGCTCTAATAAATTTGTTAGTCTCTAAGGTGCCACAAGTACTCCTGTTCTTCTTTTTGCGGATACAGACTAACACGGCTGTTACTCTGAAACCTGATTTTGACAGTCCTTCTAACTGGGCAGCAGGGAGAAAGGGGTTCACAAGCTCAGAGCAAATCTTTTCAAAGTTATAACACATTTCCCTATACTACAGAATACTGACATTGCAAGTGAGATTAATGCATGCTGCAACTTACAAGCATTTCATAAAGTCTGAACACTAACTACATTCTGATAAGACTAATACCTATTTTGAGCAAAACTAACATATAGGTGAACGAGGCTGGTCTCCAGCTATGAGTTTGCTAGTTCTTAGTGAACGGCTGCAGCCTGGGCAAGAGCTGGTGCCTGGCCTGCCAGTGTCAGACAGCTTCCCCCTTTCCTCACACTCTCCAGCCCCAGTTCATCCTGACCCTGGTTGTTACAGCTGTTTGTTCCAAACAGACTTTCTTCCCAGCCATTTCTCCGTGCAGATCTTCCAGCTCGTCTTCCCCCCCCACCCCCCATCTCTAGGAGTGGGCCCCGTGTCTAGTCCCTTCCCCCTGCCTTCCCTGGCCCAGACTCGGTTGGAATGCTAACGTGGCTGCTTTGCCTGCTCTCAGTGGGTGGCATTGTACAATTAGGGGAAACGTCACTGCAAAGTGAATTTCCCTTTAAATTGCCTGACCAACACCAGGGCGGGAAAGCTATTCATTGCCTTGTCTTCTGAGGGACTGAAAGTCTCCTGCCTCCCCCCAGAGTGTGCCATCCTTCCACAGGGCACTGCTCAGCTAGACGGAGTTTCTTTAGCTGGGAAAGGCAGCTTTTTATTAAATGAAGACGGTATCCATTAAGTTGCCCAGAGAGCGGGAGGAGGGTACCAGAGCGTGTATGTTTCAGAGGCTGTTTCTTCTCCTGCTCGGTCAGTGCTGATTCTTCTCCCACCAGCCCATGGGGAAGGTGGGCTTCCTAAGACTCCCCTAAACTCTGGAGAGGGGATGCCAATCTGGGCTTCTGGAACTATCTCTGGTACTCCAGGGCTGCACCTTCTTGCCATGGCTCCTGGGTGGGGAAAACCAGGGCTGGCGTCCCAGCAGGTGCTCAGGGTACCTTTCCTCCCCACCTAGGGTTACCATACATCCAGGTTTTCCCAGACATTGCCTCTTGTTCGATCCTCCACACTCGGTCCTGACGGATTTTTCAAATAAGAGATAATATCCAGGTGTTTTAGGGAGCAGACCTCGTCAATCCTGATAGGTCCCTCCCCTTCATCCGCAACTGAGTGTCCCTTGCAGCTGCCAGATCCCATCCACCAGGCTCCAGCTCTCAGCAGGGAGGTGCTAACTGATGGCTGGTGCTGCATCCCTGGGTCTGCACCAGCTGCCCTGCCACCATGACAGACGGCGACACTGCTCCGCTCCCCCACCACCTTGAGAGAGGCCCCAGATACCCCCTCTCAGTACTCACACAACCCCTCCAGCACCTTCCCAGGTACCGCTCCCAGTACTCACACACATCCCCTCCAGCACCTCCCCAGATACCCCCCCTCTCAGTACTCACACACATCCCCTCCAGTACCTCTCCAGGTACCGCTCCCAGTACTCCCACGTAACCGTTCCAGCACCCCCCTAGATACCCTTCCCAGTACTTACATATACCCCTCTAGCTCTCCCCAAATTCCCTCTCCCAGAACCCCCTCTCTCCCTCCTGCTTCAGCAGTGTCCTCTTTTTGGGACCCTGAACCATGGCACCTCTTTCCCAATCCCTTAGGTCCCTAGATCAGGATGCAGGGAGAAGTGGCCCGTGCTGCTGCTATCTGACCCTAAGCCAGGCGAGAATGACTGAATCCTGGTGAGCTGAACGGGCACAGATGGCTGGCTCGTATCAACAGCCGTGCTGTTAAGCAAATGTTAGGTTCAGTTTTCCCCTCCTTAACTGACATTCACATTTTACTAAATTAGAAGAAATGAGGTTTTAAAAACACCAAAATAACTCCGTTCGGTGGGTAAGAGGCCAGGCCAAATTCTTCTCTTAGTCACTGTGGGTCCCCCCATCCCACGTCTCCTCATTGATCTGGCTGGCCACAGCAAGCCGGGTCTGCCCCACTTCTCCTCTCTACCTGAGCTACTCCACAAAGTGCAGGAAACAGAGAGAATAGCAGCACCCTAAAACAGTGGGCTAGCTTTGTCCCTTCTGTGCCTCTGTTGAGGTCTGGACTGAGTCAGACCCAGCTCCCCTTACCTTAAAGTGTAGCTCTACCTGCAGTGTGACTCTGAGCAGGGTTGGCGTGGAAGTGTATTCCACAATGCCAATTTCACAGTTGATAGGTAAAAACATAATGCTTCTAACTGTAACCCTTCTGCCCATCTGAGTTGGCAGCAACAAGGGCCGGGTTCTGTATCTAGGGGTTCCGCCGCAGCCTTCACCACGAGCTGCTCCGCTGCACTCCACCAGCTGTCCCGTGAGCCGCTCCCGCTGTCCACGAACTGCTCTGGCAGCTGCTCCGCTCTGCTCACCAGCCTGTGAGCTGCTCAGCTCTGCTCCACTTCAGCTGTTCCTTGGGCCGCTCCCACAAGGCTCTGCCCTGCTCACCGACCTGTGAGTTGCTCAGCTCCACTCTGCTAGCTGCTCCACCAGCCGCTTAGCAATATAGCTTCAGGCTCCCCCACTAGTTAACACAGCACTCAGTGATCTCAGCTCTTAATAATTTTAGCTCTTTTGTGATTTCAGCTCTTAGCAATAGTAGGGGAGCCCCAGTGCTAGTGCACCATTAGCCCAAAGTGAACTCAGCTCAGCAGCCTGTAACTAGACTCCTAATGGAAAGTTAGCTCTGACATTCAACAGTGGAGAGAGGAGGTAGTGCAATTGGTGTTTCAAACCCTCAAAGAGGGCCCATACCATCAGATATAAATACCTGACCCCATCCTCTCTCCCTTCACTGGCTTTTGTAACCCATGCCCCTTGTCAAGCAAGTGCTACTTAGGTAATGGTGAAGAACTCACTCAGTCCTTCTGTCATACAACAGGTTCACTGCCCTTGATTCACAGAATCAGGGTAACAAAACTTTATTCTTCCTGCCCCAATAACAGAGAACTTGGGGATCCCACACCAGCCAAAGTAACCACTTTGAGTTGCTGTTGTTTCCTGCCAGGCGAGTGGGTGTGCCTATGCAAACAAGATCAGCCCCTGGAGTTCTTTTCCACACTCGCCATAATTCACCACCAGATGTCAGCGTAGAGCTCATCCTGACTCTGCTTACGTCACAGCCCTTCCAAGCTGGGGGCTTAGTGGCACCTGCATCATTAGCTGTATTAAAAATTCTGCATTGGAATCGCAGTTAAATTCTTTTGACGATGCATGAAGCAGAATAGAATCTAGCTCTCTCACCATGGTCTCGCAAACAGGAGGAAAAAATTACGTTAGCTATTAAAGACAGAAGCTAAGATGCCGAATACACACAAATGCCATTTTTATCTGGCCACTTTGCAGAGTAGAATGGCTTTTTAATGGATGATCCAATCAACCCACACATCCTTGCTCTGTTAATATATTTAACATGCTTTAGGACCATAGGTGCAGTGGGAAACTCTCCTTTCCCAAAGCCAGAGTGCTGGGGTCTTTGCTTCAGTTTAATCTCACTCTGCAAATCCCCAGGGGGATGAGTGAATGTCCAGCTCTGAAGTGCCTTGGGTTGTTGTTTTCCAGGAGTGGCTCTCGGAAGTGGGCTCCCCATAACGTGGAGGTGGAGGCCATCCAGCAGAACATCACCAAGATCTCGCACAAGGTTTGCTTCCCTAACAATACAGAGCAGGTGAGAACTCCCTCTTTTTCCCACCCTTGACTTATTTGATTCATGTTGGGCCACATTTCAATGGAGTATGGTGCTGCTGTGTGCAGAACAGTGGCTGAATCGGACTCTTCATTTGGTTCATAAGATCTACCTCGACCAGTGGTGGGCAACCTGCGGCCCACGGGCTGCACGCAGCCCGTCAGGGTAATCCGCTGCTCCCATTGTCCGGGAACAGCAAACCGCGGCCACTGGGAGTTGGGGAGGAGGGGGACCATGCCTGAGGATGGTCAATGTAAACAAAGTGTCTCACGGCACGCCAGTGGATTACCCTGACGGCCCGAGGGCCGTAGGTTGCCCACCACTGACCTAGACCCACAGAGAGTTCTGAGTTGTCAGCGCAGCTGAATCTGTTGCCTCTAAGCACCCCTTTCTTCCTAGTGCATTCCATCAGGGCCTCTGTTATGTTTTAGGTGTTTGAGGTGGGAACAAACACCAGAATCCGGAACCTGTGTCAGACCATTGCCTCCAAACTGCAGCTGAGCTCCTGGGAAGGATTCAGCCTCTTTGTCAAGATCGCAGACAAGGTAACTCCGCTCAGGTGCGCTACAATGGACCGTGGCAGGGAAGTCTGACCTATGAGGAAAAGCTAAAAAGACAGGACATGTTTAGTCTGGAGAGAAGAGGATGGAGGGGGGAGCTGATGAGTCAAATATGTTAAGGGCTGTTATACAGAGGATGGTGATCAGTTGTTCTCCATGACCACTGAAGGTAGTAGTGGTAGTAATGGGTTTACCCTGCAGCAAGGGAGATTTAGGTTAGATATTAGGGAAAACTCTCTAACTATAAGGATAGTTAAGCACTAGAATAGGTTTCCAAGGGAGATTGTGGAATCCCCCGCATCACTGGATGTTTAAGAACAGGTTGGACAAACACCTATCAGGGCTGGTCTAGGTTTACTTGGTCCTTGAAGGCCTTCCGAGGTCCCTTCCAGCCCTATGTTTCCATGACTCCATGAAGGTGCAAGGTGGTTTAGGACCTGTGGTCTCTGTGGGTAACATCCCTATGTGAAGATGAGTAGTTGGGAACAGCAGGGGAGAACATTGAGGGCCACACTCCTGTATCGGGAGGAGAAAGATCACTTACTGCACACTGCTGTGGTCAGATCTTTTTCATGCTTAGGGTCGGACCCTGCGAGGTGTTGGCCTGTAACTCCAGTTGGCTTCCATAGTGATGGTGGGTGCTCAATACCACCCTTGAATTAGCTCATCCCCCAAAAGCCTCTCTGACTCAAGCTGAAGCCAGGCTGTTGGTGCTGGCAGTCCAGCAGGTCTTCCCTCTCCTTCTAGTGCCATTTGATCTTTGTGCACCAGGAGCAATAGATAGTCTGCAAAGCGCTGAGCTCCAGGGGAGAGGAGCCCTGTGTCTGCCAATATTGCAGCAGCAGGAGCTGGCGGAGAACAGGGAAGGCAGCTTCCATCTGTTTTAAGGGCAAGCAGCCAGGGAGGAGGGAAGAAAAGAATAAACAGAGTAAAACTCCAATGAGAGAAGGACACTTCCATTAGCCTTCCCCCTACTCCCCCCCCCAATCTCTCCTCTCATTTCCCTTTGCCTCTGATCCTTCCCCTCCATGCCTGTGCTTTCGCTGTCTGTACTGTTGGCAGGAACAGTTCAGGCCATACTGACCTTCACTGTCTCTGGGTGATGCAATTTCCTTCCTCCCATTGCTCTGCATCTTGCAGGTGATCAGTCAGAATGAGGCCGACTACTTCTTTGACTCCTTACGGCAGGTTACTGACTGGACTCGGAAGAACAAGCCAGGGAAAGATGGTAAGGAAAGGGATCTACTCTTGGTGGCTGTGTTAATCTGTAGCAGAGCAGTGGGTGAAAAGCAGGATCTATTCATCCTTTGTGAACGTCTGATTGGTGGGCTGGTAAAACCCATTTCTGGCATAGTGTTCGTGTGCATCATTGGTGTCGTTTGCCGAGGTACTAGGAACCAGCTGACCTGGGGCGGCCAGGACAGGGTTGTTAAAGACAGTGGAACTGGTCTGTATATGGGTAGCGGTGGCTGACTTTGATACCTTTGAGTTTCTGCATCTGTAACGTGCTGACTCGTGGATCTGATGATTGCAAGTTACAGTCTGGGACTTGTGCATTGCCAGACCCAATGTCACCAGGTACACACATCAAATACTACACAGGCTCTCAATATAATTCAGTTCCTTGCTTCATTAGCAGCTTGTTATGTGGATTATTCTGGCAGCCAGTTTAATATCTGAGCCCATGTTATCTTGTATTGTTTAGGGAAAGCACTTATGGGGTTAAATCTGATTATAATTCTCCCCCTCCCACACTTAAGCTTGTAGTTCTAAATTTGGGTTGAACTCAAATTCCACCCACTTTTCTTGCTAATTTCTCCAAAGGACTGGGGTCACAATTGCCAAATGTGGCCACTGACTCTCAGTTGCTCATTTGGAGATATCTGGAACCCCGTTGTCTGAAGCGCTGAGCAGGCAAGCCTGTCGACTTGGAGTTACCAGGAGATGTGCCTGCTAGCACTCGGAACATCAGGCCAGAGGGGTCAAATACAGGCACCTAAAATCAGCATCTCCTCTCACAAAGGCAGCTGGCAGTGAATGCTTGGTAGGAGAGGTGGCAGGAATTGCTCACTGTGATGGGGTAGGATCCGGACATAATACACACAGCTAAGGAGCTCTGCCATTTCTTGCCATTCCACGAAGCAGTGTACACGTGGGACTGTCATTCCCTTCCCTCCATCGCATCAGCTCGCTCCTGTTATAAACCTACAGCGACTGACAGTAACAATAGTGCAGGCTTCATTTGCCAGGATCTTTAACATTATTTCTATAAATAAATCAAACCTACAAAGTACAATAGCCCTGAGCTATGTGGACCCATCAGAACTGGCCTCAGGGAACAGAAGCATTGACCCAAAAGGGCTACAGTTCCTTAGAGGATGACCTGGGGAGCACTGACAATGTTGTTGTTCCCGTAGGGGTTGCTGTGGCTGTGACTTACCAGGTGTACTTCATGAGGAAGCTATGGCTGACTGTAACTCCCGGGAAAGACCTGAAGGCTGACTCCATCTTTCATTACCACCAGGTAACTACGTCTCTAGGGAATGGCCAGTAAGGGAACTCATGTCATGCAGTGTGATCAGGGCGATATAGTGGAGAAACCGATCCTGCCGGAGTATTTATTTCTCCAGCTCAGACAGGGCAGCCACCATCATAGCTCCAGGGGCACACACAGATTTTAAAACACATAATAATCAATTTGGCATCTGTCAATATAAATTTACCCTTCAGGGCTGGCCTTTTCCGGGGGCTTGATCTGTGAGGCCTGCATCTCCATTTCACAGTCTCTGCCTGGCTTGGCCCATATTGGCCACAGACCATTCTGCACAGATTCACTGCTTATGCCTTCCAGGAGCTGCCCAAGTATCTGCGAGGATATCACAAGTGCTCCAAGGAGGAAGCTGTCCAGATAGCAGGGCTGATTTATAAGGTCCGTTTTGACAAGGATCGATCGCAGCAGGCAGCCATCCCCAAGATGCTGAAGGAGTTGGTGCCAGACAATCTGATCCGAGCGATGGCTCTGGAGGAGTGGAAGAAGGTAAAAGCCCCTACACCTGTGCTTGAGGCAGCCAGCCGGTCCTGCTCCTCACGCTGCCGCGGCTACTCTTTTACACGCCCAGCTCGCGGAGAGCTAGCGCGAGGATGGCTCCTCAAGCTGGGAGTCAGGCCGCCAGCTCAAAGTGCAGCCGTAGCCTGTTCCTGTTTATAGCCAGATTTTGCATCCTCTAAATAATCCTCTGACATGTGCCTGTGTCCCCAGAGCTGTGCAGTCCTCTCAGAGACCACCCCAGACATAGGCGCTGACTCTGTGGGTGCTCCGGGGCTGGAGCACCCACAGGGAAAAATTGGTGGGTGCAGAGCACCCACTGGCAGCTCACTTCTGCCTCCACTCCACCTCCTCCCCTGAGCGGGCCACCGCGTCCTGCTTCTCCCCCCTATTTCCCAGCACTTGCACCGCGAAACAGGTGTTTCGCGTGGCAAGCCTGGGGGGGAGGGGTGGAAGAGAAGGAGGAGGAATGTGGCACGCTTGGGGAAAAGGTGGAGCCAAGGCAGGGATTTGGGGAGGGATCCAATAGGGGCAGGGAGGGGGCAGAGTCGGGGCAGGGGGCGGGAGCACCCATCGGCGCCAACAAAAGTTGGCACCTGTGACCCCAGACCTCTTCATTTTCTGTGTCCACCATGGCTGGGTGGACGGACGCTCAGTTAGGAAATGTCATTGGATTTGAGAGTTAACTTCATCCACATCAAAGCCGGTTCACATAATCAGCCTTTCATGGGTAGCCAGTTATCATGTAGCAGCCAGAGGCAGTATACACACCTCTGCGCAATTCATAACAAACAGGACAAAGACCCCTCAGCCCTACCAGGCAGAGAGAAGGGTTGGATGGCTGCTTGGCAGGGAATCAGAGGGTGTATGCATTGACAAGAGGTGCCAGGGCACAGCTTGTCCTACCCATTTGTATAGGACAGGTGAGACTTGCTCGTGGAGGCAACAGTTCCCCTGTGTTTGACTCCCACCCTGACTCAGCCACTCCCTCTGGGGCACCTGCTTCTGCAGGGTCTCATCCAGCCCCCTGGAGAGAGGACAGACAGGAACTGCTAGGAGCTCCCCCTCCCTACATGAGCTTCACTTTCTCTGCCCCAGGCCCAGCGGAGGAGGAGAGCTGGGAGCCCTGGGTGGAGTTTTCCCACTGTGCTGCCTGGAGGCCAAGCCAGGGAAGCTGCTGGGCCAGGTGACCTTCACTCAGGCCTGGTGGGGAGCTGCTGGTCTGGGAGGATCTTCAGTTCCCATTGCTGGAGTCCAGGGCAGAAACCTGGGTAAGGGGAGCTGCTGGGCGATTTCCACCTTCCTTCCTCGTGGCAGCTGCAGGAGACCCCGGGGCTCCCCTCTTCTTGCAGGCATAGGTGCCCCTTGCTGCCTTGGGGTGATGTGGCCACGTGACTGATCCTGCAGTGTGATGGGTGAGTGCATATCTGCAGGACAAACCCTGGGTGGGGGAAAGCCTGCCCCCACTCTCTCACTTACTGGGGTGCATGTGTCCCTTTTCTATACAGAATATCATTGGCGCCTACAGCAAACATGAGGGCAAAACAGTGGACGAGGCCAAGGTTGCCTTCTTGAAGCTGATCCACCGGTGGCCCACATTTGGGTCAGCCTTCTTCGAAGTGAAGGTGTGTCTAGGCGGCTTCTCATTTCGCGTGCACTAATGGTTCTGCCAGGGGAGCACCAGGTGGGGTGCGCTCATCTGCCAAATGGGAAGCTATTCCAGCCCCCACCCCTCCTGCCACCTGCAAGAGAGGGGGAGAGACTGTGGGAACACATTAGTGAGGGAAAGCAAAACTCATTTCTTTCCTTGTGGTGAGGTTCGTGGTCCCTGCCCTCTTGTGAGAGCGAGTCAGTAGTCTAGTTCCAGCTCCTGGGAGAGCTCTGGTTCATGAAACTCCTCTGTCCTGTTCACCACTCTTCTTGTTCCGGTGAAACATAATTGTCATAGGGGGCCATGGTGGCACAGGGAGAGGTGCCCCCTCAGGTATCCAGGGCCACTCCCCATGGGGGTGCTTGAACTGAATTCTTGGTTGGTAGGAACCAGTGCAGAGAGGAGCACAGGGGGAGGTGTTCGGTGACTGGGGTCAACTGCTGCATTATATATTCTTTGGAGACCTTTGATCATGTAGGTGCCTCCCTAACGTGAATGCAGTGTTCTGGGTCCTGCTGCCCTCAACCTAATGCAGATGCCTTCTACTCCTTTCTTCCCCAGCAGCAGTGCACACTACTAACCTTTTCTGCCACAGTCCCCCTCCAATCTCCCATCATCCTCCACAGCTTGGCCCTCAACACATTTTGGTTTGTGCAGTACCAGGAAGAGTGTGCCGCAAAGCAGAGTGAGAGAACTACTGCCCGATAGCCCAGAGCTAGCAAACTAGATCTGCCTTTAAACAGCCATTGTGCAAGTCTTCGGTATGGTCTCAGAACAGTCACCCTTGGTAATGGTTACATGGCACTTTCTGAGCTTGTTGCCTCAGTGTTAATTTGATAGTGACAGTAAACAACATTGGGGAAAGTTGAAGGTCTCTGCGATTAATAGGAATCTTCATTCGCCTCCTCACAAACACTCGCTTATTTTGTTCCTGATCACCAGCAAACCTCCGAGCCAAGTTTCCCAGACATCATACTGATAGCAGTCAACAAACAAGGAGTCTCGCTAATACACCCCAAGACCAAGGTAAGAGTCACTTCTCCAGCGCTTGGGGGACGCTGCAGTCTGGCTCTCTGGGAAATGCAGGCTACCTCAGCTTGGCAGCTCTAACGAAGGATCCCCTCACTGGCCAGGCCCATTAAGGAACAAGGGATAGGACCTTCTACTTGGATCTTAGGAGGAGATAAACAGAGCCCCTATTCTTGTTCTGGGAAACTGAAGGATGGGTGGTGCCCAAAATCACCGCTTGGGATTAGAGCTGCTGTTCCAAAATAATTCAGGCAATTGCTACAAGCAATCTCTGCCCGGGAAAGGAAAGACTTGATGGCAGCTGTAAAGGGGAGTGGTGGCAAGAAGGATATGCGATGAGGAAGGAGCAATCCCCAGCTGAAGGCGTATGGCCAAGTGGATGGAACAGATAGTAAGGAACCAGCTTTAGGGAATTAGTGGCAGGAAAGCTGAGCTGTCTACAGGACAGCAAATACGTAGGATGGAAAGAGACAGGTAATCAGACTGTAGGCCTGTCAGTGTAGTTGGCTCTATCAAGCCTGCAGAACAGGGCCATGTCTACACTGCAATAGACCTGTGGCTGGCCCCGCTCAGGTAATTTGGGCTGCAGGGCTATAAAATTGCATTGTAGATGCTTGGGCTGGAGCAAAGGCTCGGAGACCCCCACGTAGGGGCGGGGTCCCAGAGCCTGGGCTGCAGCCCAAGCCCAAACATCTTCACAGCAACTTTATAGCCCCACAGCCTGAGCCCAATTCAGCTGACCTGGACCAGCCGCAGTGTAAAACATACCCTATAAATTCTTATTGTGAATGTCACCATGTTGCTTTTTACAAAAAATAAAGGCACTGGTGTATCCAATGGCTTAATGGCTACTAACATAAGCAGCAGCATGGCATGGTAAAGGCTAACAGTGAACAACAGTCTTCCAGAAACCCAAAACCGCAGGGATCAGTTGCTCTGTGCAGGAAGGGAGGATTATGCTGTGCTGCTGTTTGGGGCATGAGCTGAATTCAACAGCTGTGTGCCAGTCCCTAACGGAAGGCATTAGGAGATGAAAGGATACACTTGCGTTACTGGAGTGCTTTCTCTAACCTGGCACAATCTGTTTTCCTTCCGAACTGTTGCACTGTTTGGTTATTTATGTCTCTTTCTGCCTGCAGGACATCTTAACAGTTTACCCCTTTAATAAAATCTCGAACTGGAGCAGTGGCAGCACATACTTCCACATGACAATTGGAAACCTGGTGCGGGGAAGCCGGATTCTGTGCGAGACATCTCTGGTGAGGAGCCTCACTGTCCCATACATGTTCTCCTCCTCAGTTTTCCCTTTCTTCTTATGTCTATAAGCATCACAGATACCTGGTGTAAGGATGCTGATGTACATGAAAACAGCCAGAAAAGGAAGGAGACCCTGTAACAGGGCCGCCTTCGTTCTGCCTGTCTCAGTCCACAGATTACACAGAGACCCTTTTGCTGGTTCAACGCCCTGGGCAGTTTATGTACAGTTGCATCCCACCATCTTCACAGGATGCCTAAGACCGTTCCCAAGCAGAGGAGAGCACTCTCTCACTCCCTCTTACTGCCTGCTTCCCTCCTGTGCTCTTCCTTCATGTGCCTATTTGGGGGCTTTTGGCTAATAGGCCTTTCTGCCCTGCTCCACCCACAAATTAGGCACAGCCTTGCATAGTCAGCTCCAATCTGCTTTGCCTGATTGGGGCGGCTGTGAAGAGTGCTGACTCAGGTCTTTATACCTAGCCCTTTGTCACAAGCACACTGCTTCCTGCCATGACTGGCTTTAGGCTTGATGGAGATGACAAGAGCTTTCTTTCGACTCCCTGCAAAAACAGTAATTGTTCTTCCAGCTTAACTGACAAACTGTCTCGCAGGTCAGAAGCAGATTGGTGCTCTATGGCACCAGCTGCAGTGGAGGAGTGAGTGATGGGTTGAAGCCAAAGTGAGGGGAAAAAAGTAGCACTTGCCCCCGTTCTGCCAGCAAACCAAGCTTCCCCTCCCTGAGACACCAAAATGAGACTTCACTCAGCTAGATCTTTGTAATACAATTACAGCCCTGTACTTTTCACAAATACAAAATAAAATGAAAATCAATATATAAAAAACCTCTCATCCCACAGTGGTGGCTCCTGTGCCAGGGAGCTGGGCCAAGCTCTCCTCTCCAGGCATTGTGACCTGGTGCACGGAGTTGCAGTGCAGCTCAGATTTGGCCTAGTCAACCCTCCATTGTGACCGGGGAGGGCAGTTGGGTCAAATTTGAGTGAGTGGTGTTGTGACCCCTCCCTAGGGCCTTCTAACCCTCCTGGTGAAAGTGTCATAACACAAAAATCCTGAAAAGTAATTTATTAAAAAAAAAAAAAAAATTCACAGAGTTTGAAATATGATCTTCCTTTTCTGGTATGCTTTGATCAGCAGCGAAATGATTTAGCAGTACTGAGACCTTGTCATTAGATTTCAGAGTCAATGATCCATTTAAATGAATGGGGAGTCCCATTTCTCCCAGAAGTCTTGTTTCAGGCTGTCTGCAAGACTCAGGCAAGCATCACTGCATGGGTTTATAAGGGCTCGTATTGTTAAGGTTACCTTTGCAAACGTAAGGACTAGTGACTTGTATATGAAAGCTGAGATTCTGAAACACAAGATGGCAGCCCACAATGTAAAACATTAGTTTGCTGAACCACTACAAACCAACCCCGTTTGATCACTAGACCAGGGACCACATGGCTTCTTGCAGTGTACGCAGCACTGCTTTTAATAGCGCTACTGTAGTAACACCAACTGGAGCCATGGAAAAGAATTATCTGAACGACGTTAGGAACTGGGAGAGGAGGTAGACATAAGGGACAGGTACAGAGGGCACACAGCTTGGGGAACAACAACTCATGTTGCCAGCTGGCACCTTCTAGAGTTCTTTTCAAGAGACTAGGTTAAAGTTTCTCTCTCCTGCAGGGTTACAAAATGGATGACCTGTTGACATCCTACGTACAGCTGCTAATGAACGCTGTGAACAAGCAGAGGAATCCCCGCCTCCCTGCCTGAGGGTAGAAGCCTGCAATTCATATCTGTGCCAAACAGCCTCCATTTCATATCCCAGACCAAAACCCCTTTTAACACTAGTCCTGCCAATTAAACCTCTGATCACACCCATTCTTCAGAAAGCCACGCTGGTGAAGTACTGCCACAGGGGAAGCACAAATGAGCACACGCTAGCTAACATTTTAAGCTCTCCTGTTCTAGACCCAATGGACAAATTCAATATGGATTATAAACGTTCCAGCGTTTTCCTGGATTTCAACATGGACACAGCCCTCAATTAATACATGAAAAAGCAGTCTGAAAACCTCTTCAGATCTACTATGGTGTCCTCCATTCTGACAGGGACATGCCCCTCCAATTCCTTCCTCCTAGCAACATAGGACATAACTTCAGTCTTCTAGCATTAGTATACTCACAGTAATAGCCATCCTATTCTGCTATTATGGGAGAAATTGCATGGCTCCTGGACAGTTCAGGCTGGTAAGCCATACAGGGCTTTGCAGAAGGGAAGAACCATTTCTCCTGTAACATGGTTATTGTCTGCTGTCTTGTTGCCTTAGATAAGTTGTGAGCTAGTGCACTTCCTTTTGTGTCCCCTTTGGTAACTGCACCTGGGTGTCCCCCAGCCTTCCTTTCTCATAAGGAAACAGCACAGTGCTCCCCAATATGCATGAACACACACTGATTCGGGCTGTTATTAAGGGCTGATTCTGGACCCTTACACTGACAACTCCCTATAAATACTACTCAATGTGACTCAGGGTTGCACAGGATTGAGCCTATAACACACAGAACTCTTTTGAAAGAGCCATTTTCCTGCTCTATAGAAGTGCTCCTAGCCTGGAGTTATGTAGACATTCTTTCAGGAGACAGAATTCCAATTAGTTAATTTTATTGGTTTTCATTTCTCTTGATCTTTCTCCAACTTCCTGTTTGGCAGACAGCTTGAATGGTAAAGCCTGATTCAGAGTTTGTCTATGGAGGAGCATGTGATGAACAACTCCTGTCAGCAAGAGAGAACTTTCTCACAATAAGAACTGCTCAGAGTTCAAAAATCCTGGGAGGTAACCTTGCCCCTACACTACTTTCCAGTACTAGAAGAGCAAATACTTATCCTTCCCAAATCAGAACCACCCTCCTGTGACCACAGGACATGTGGTGCTTTTAGTGCATTTACACCAAGTTCCTTGAGGCATGGTTTGACAGTGCTGGAAAAGCAGTGCTGTTGAATCTCTCGTTCTAGTTTGCCAATGTATGGACAATGGGCTTCGTTGTCCCTTGGACGTCTGCGTGTAACACAGCCATTAATGGGAGGATTGTACATTCACTGCAGGGAGAATAGGGCCTCAATATCTCTATGCATCTAAATGAGTGCCACACTTTTCAGAATAATTGATCTTTTTGCAACCAATCAGATATTCCCAATGCAATGTCCATTGCCAGCAATGGATGCTTTGAGACTACCAATGTCAAGGTGTTAATGCTGGCATCATACCTTTGAATTCAATTTAATTAGATATAGTATCTGATAAATGTTTTATATATTGACTCCGTACTGAAATCTTTGCAGCCAAACTATTCTGTTTCCTGTTTTTAAATAAACTGTTGCAGATCAGTGATGACAACGTGGTTTCTTTCTTCCACAAGTCTGGTGAGTGCTCTCCCAACCTCAATATAATCTGAAAACCTCTCCAATAGCTTATACTACCTCTGCATTACTACAGCATACCATTCACCACTGACATCCGTAGTCCAACCTAGCTACATGGCATGTGTCAGACACAACAGCAGTGCCTCCACTATACTAGAGCATTGATGAATACATCACCCTTGAACCAGCACTGATCAAAAATGTTTCAGCAAAACATTCTTGTCATAGACTCACCCTCCTGGAGCACCTCCTCATGGCAAGACCCAGTACTGCAGTCCCTCCACCTCACCTTCCTCCTCCAGACTTTGGTGCTCTGTGTGGTGACTTAGTCCTCTGGCCAGGTCACACCAAGAGTCCCATCCCTTCTTGGGTAAGAATGTCCCAACTCAAAACCCAGAGGAATGAAAATCCTGGGTTCAATCTTCTGCAGATTCTTCGCTCATCTCCCGGGCTCTGCAGAGTTCTTCACTCAATTACTGAGCAAGGCCTCCCAGGGCTTTCTCCTTGGAGGCCCAGTTTATCACGAGCTGTTAACTTTCAGGGTTTTTTCCCTGAAGTCTCCCTCTGCTCCCAGACCTGCTGTAGGAGTCTCCTTCTCTCCAACTGCCCTCTCCCTTCAGGGACAATCCCAGGCTAGATACTTCCTGCAGGCCCCTCTGTGGTTCTTTTCCCAGAGAAGAAATTCCAAACTCCTCCCTCCTGGATCTCCTCCCCCTATTGCTTTGCACTCCTTCCTTTATAGGAACCACCCAGCCTGGTTCTCCCCAGTTTGGTCTAATCCTTAATTACCTGTCTCCCCTTCAGGTGTCACAGAACAGGCTAATTGTCCCTGCCAATGTGGGGTTTATAATACCATCACAATTCTGAAATAGGAATATGGCTAATCCTTGGAGTTACCGAGTGATTCACCCTGGGTCACATCAGAGGTGTAGATCCAAAAGATTCCGGTTTTATTGTACAGTACACATACAATAGTTTTTATATTTTAATCTTTAGTGTGAAGATTTAAAATGTATTGCAGTTAACTTTATTACAAGAACATACATAACAGGTGCAGATTATAATATTTTAGTCCAGCAGTCACAGATTTTGGTTAGACATCACAAACTCAGAAGTACTATAAAACAAGAAATCCGCAGTCTGCAGAATACATGCCGTGTAATAGGGAGTGGGCTTGTCCCTTTAGTATTAATACATTTCTTCATTCATTCTATATAATCCTTAGCACTAAGAGTGCTTTACAAACTAAGAACTAAACACCTCTTAGAACAACTGCTTTAGTCACAGGTTTATCTGCGAACCAATGCCTCCCCTGCTATATGTTTCAAATTAACACTTAACCTCTTCAGTCCCAGAAGTCTGCATCACGCAATACAAAACGTTTGGCTTTGGGAACTCTGAACATGGAAGGTTAAACAATGTTTGCTAATGTTGTGTGGATAATTGTGAGGGTAAGGACCAGGACCCAAACCCTAGAGAAAATATAGCAGTTTGTTTTGTAATAAGGAAGGATATTAAGGAAGTGATTAATATTCCCCTTGAATATGAGTAAACTGCACATATCGCAGTTGCTAAAAGCATTGCCATCTTCAAGTGTAGTCAGTGAGCATTAGTGATTTATTTTAAATATAGATTTAAAACTGTGAAAGTATACAATGGACAGCAGCTTTTGGTAAGTAATACAAGCTTAGCCTTTTGAACCAAATTCATCTAACACCACAGAGGATAATCGAGTGACAGCAAGAATGAATTTGACTTTCTGAATTTAGAGCAAAGGAAAATGCACACATCTTAGTCATAAATTTCTTTCTATGAAAGAGAGTCTCCCCTGACTCCAACACTATGAAGAACACATAGGTATTGGCAAATTCATCACACCAAAAGACTCTGCCCTAAAGAAGTCCACAGATCCTATCACATCTACATCTGCTTTACATCCTATGCCATTTACTTTTCCAAAGGTGGAATCTGGGGAAAGATGAATGTTTCCAAGCTGTTCTGTAGTTATTTCCCATAACTCTCTTGATTGCTCAGTCTCTCAAATCTGATATTGTAACTCTGTAGACAACCATGTGCTCTACAAAGCAGGACTCTAGTGAAATATTTGTCAGATTAACAGTTAAAGAGAGACACTTTAAGACATTTGATTATCCATATAGTATAAAGTTTAGAGTCTATGGGTGTCTCTTCCCTTAAGTAAAATACTAGCAAACCCTGGCCTAATCTACTGAATTTCAAATATTAGAGAGGAAATAAGAGTCCTCACTGCATCTCTTCTTATAGTACAAAGATATTCACATTCATCTCTACATGCACATGTTTAACCATGTATTTGCATTTTCCATTGCTAAACTCAAGAGTGGCCTCTGCAGGAAACAGCTGACAAGATTTGAGTTGGTCTGGAAGACAACTACTGTCCATGAAGTACTCAATTTTTGCATATTCACAAGCAGATATGATGCCAAGTGTCCTATTGCCATCTTCCCAGGAAAGTCTCTTGAACTGGGACTGGTGAATCAGCTGAAAATACCCCGCTGCTCAGATTCAGCATTGGGCTCCTTCCTGTGACCAAGGGCATGGGGAGAGGGGCTGCATGCTTCAGACTAGGAAGAATCAGCATAATGAATTGTAAATACCCATGGACCTGAAGTGCCTGTGCTTTAGTCCTTCAACCAAACTCTAGAGAGAATAAGCATAGTGGACTGGTCCCAGAAGTGGCTACTTAAGATTGCCTTCAATTGTGCAGTTCCTTGTGCCCATACCTGAAGGATGGGCCAAGGGCTAGAGAAGAACAAGAGCTGTCCTCAAGTGCTATTAAACGGTGACAAAAGTAATACTGTCTAGGTTATTGTGCAGATTGATAGTCACGGTGGAAGACAGACAAGCTCTCTAATTAGATCAGAGAGTCCATCCCTTCACAAGTGCCATAGCGGAGGCAGTGCACAGAAGGTGTTAAAACAGTTATGGTAGCTTACTATAGCAGAAAGTAAAGCAGTCAAAGGCAGTTAGTATTAGGAAAGCAGCTAACTAACCAGGAGCCTTGCACAAGGAGTGCTTGTCTGCACTAACCTTTTCCCCTAACATTTTTCACCATTACTATCTCTGGTGCAGCTTCACTGGTGGTAGCAACAGCAAGTGCTCTCGTGTAGAGCAGCCAACAGCATTTTAGCCACTAGATTGTGTGAGTTTGCTCTAAGCAGGACTAGACAACAGGGGATAGGTCTTCCCTGCAGCATTAACCCAGCTCCCATCCACACACAAAAACCTCTCACCCAAGTGTGGTGTTGCTTTACACTTGGGCTCATTGGCCCAGCTGTGGGTACAGGCTAAAGCTTATCGAGCTGGTAACCTACCCACTCTGCAGCAAGGACACAGGCTAAATCACTTAAGTGTTGATACTCCTCCAATGCCTTCCCACAATTCCCCTCCTGCATCCAGGACAGACAAGTTCTCCCTTTATTCAATGGGAAAGAATCACAGTGTGGTTCAGCTTACTGCAGTGCTAAGAACCATGGGGTATCATGTGCCTCCGGAAGTCCTAACATCTCAGACAGGTGACTGCAGCACCACTAAGTACATAGTAAATTGGGTAATGCTCTGCAGTGTGGCCTGTTACACCTGAGCTAGGCTAAGCCAGGCACCAATCACCCAAGTTAATTCTGCAATGAAGACATGCCCAAGGTGGTTAAAACACTAGAAGCTGTTTAGTGCCCTGTCTACACAACAACATCCACTGGTGCTACCACCAACGAGGTTCCATCAGTAATAGCAAAGGTGCAAAATTGTAGCGTGGACACAGCTAGTGTCTTCCTACAAGATTTATAGGTATGAGTCTGAAGGCTCTTTTGGTTCACTCTAAGGGTCCTAGAGCCCAGGCTCCAGCCCAAGCCCAGAAGTCTACACTGCAATTAAACAGCCCCACAGCCCAGGCCCCATTAACCCAAGTCAGCTGGTACAGGCCAGCCATGGGTTTTTAATTGAAGTGTAGACATACACTGAGTGTCATGGAAACTGAGCTGAGAAGGTAGTCTTTCCATTCAAACAAAGGGAAAAGGCTTGGCTCAGATTGAAGTGTTTAACAGTTACCAGATCCGCCAACTGGGTTTTGTTATGCAAAAGAGTAACCACACCTCCAGTCATATTGCAGGTACTGTAGAGGGTAATGGCAGGTGTGTCAGTGGGTAGGGTATTATATCACATTGGGCAATTCCAAGCCCTGGGTATCAATGATCTAATGGAGAACTGACAAGTAAACATTGAATATTAGTTCCTGGCATGCCCTGCCTTCACCCTCGCACTACATATCCCCCTTCAATTGTAAGGGAATTGAATACTTTTGAAAAGTATCAAACAGAGCCTCAGAGATTGAAATCCTCTATACATCAACCAGGAAAACAGTAGTGCAACTTCTGTGCACTGCCCAGACATTATACATCCACTCTGGCCTGGACTGAGGTGAGTAGGCAGCATAGACACTGTGCCCATTCACTCCTTGCCTTGCCTAGCCTAGAGAAAATGTCAACCAGGGTGTCAAGAAGGGCGATTGCTGCGGCAGTTTTTGTGATATGGATATTTGTTCACTGGGAATTAGACAAAGACCAGCTCATTTTGGACATACCAAACAGTTATCAGATGATGGTAATTTTGGGCCACATTCAGAACATTGTTCTATAGGTGAAAAGCTCTGCATACAAGTCATTTAAGGAATCCTTGATACTTATAACTGGTGTTGAACAATCTGCACGTTTCACCATCTGATATTTAAACCACTGTTCTTTCCAAATTCCTCAGGCGACAGGAGAGAGAACTTCAGCTCAATGTAGAAACGATGAAAGACAGAAAAACAATGGTGTACACCTGATCAATGGCAGAATAATGCCAGTTAACTACCATACCCATTGCTCTGCCCTACCCCCTCAGCAGAGGCCAAACTCCCCATGCTGTCAGTGTTAATTTGCAACTGCCAGAGTAAAGGAGCATTCAGGGTGAAAGCTGCAGTAACAAAAGCTGGAGGAGGTACTATCTGTCTGTGGTTTGTTTCAGACATTCTTATCAGCTCCCTCTGTGATCAGTAGCTGCTGCAAGCTGCAGTCTGTGAGGATAAGAGTGCAGTGAGCAGAATGACAGACCTGTTTAAGCAGAGTTTAAATCCACAGCTTTGGGATGCGATTTCTTGGAGGCCAGCTCAGACAGCTTTTTCAGACGTTTCTTCAGCTCCAGAGGGAATTTTTCATAGCATTTCTTGCACACTGGCTTCATGTCAAACTCCACAAACTTGTTCCTTTCAAAGAAACACTGAGCTATTAAAAACAGCACTTACAAAACTACAGTCATGGCTTGATGTTCAGTATTCAAGTATGTGTGTGTCTGTGTGAATGTGGTGGCTTGATTTCTATCGCATGTATAAAACCCATTTCAACACACAGATGCCAATCTTGCCAGGTATGTTCACATATCAGAATTTAATGCACACGTGTGGTAGTGTTCATGCCAAGTTAGGTGCCCAACTGTGTGAACACAGATACACATGGACTGATCACTGGAGATCAGGTCCACATGTTTACCAATAATGAAATGTCCAGCCATGGAACACTTTGTGATTGGCTCTTAGCAACACTTCTGCTTGGCAGCTTTCCAAAACTTGGGGGCAGCAGCTTTGCATTGGCAACAGGAAGACATTTTGATTCTTCACACTCCTCTCCCCTGTGCTGCCAAGTGCACCACAGCCTGCTATGAATGCCCCTTGCTAGCTAATACCAGGGTGGAAGCACATTAATTTCCCCTGTACATATATCCACAGTGCTTTTCTTCTGTTGCAATTCAATGGCTTTCCTATGTTTGCTATTTCACAGAAATCATAGAACTGGAAGGGACCTCGAGAGGTCATCTAATCCAGACCCCTGTACTCAAGGCAGGACTAAGTATTATCTAAACCATCCCTAACAGGTGTTTGTCCAACCTGCTCTTAAAAATCCCCAATGATGGAGATTCCCCCTAGGCAATTTATTCCAGTGCTTAACCACTCCGACAGTTAGGAAGTTTTTCCTAATGTCCAACCTAAACTGCCCTTGCTGCAATTTAAGCCCATTGCTTCTTGTCCTATTCTCAGAGGTTAAGAACAACAATTTTTCTCCCTCCTCTTTGTAACAACCTTTTATGTACTTGAAAACTGTTATCAAGTCCCCCCCTGAATCTTCTCTTCTTCAGAAGAAACAAACCCATTTTTTTCAATCTTCCCTCATAGGTCATGTTTTCTAGACCTTTAATCATTTTTGTTGTTCTTCTCTGGACTTTCTCCAATGTGTCCACATCTTTTCTGAAATGTGGTGCCCAGAACTGGACACAATACTCCAGTTGAGGTCTAATCAGCGTGGAGTAGAGCGGAAGAATTACTTTTCGTGTCTTGCTTACAATACTCCTGTTAATACATCCCAGAATGATGTTTGCTTTTTTTGCGACAGTGTTACACTGTTGACTCATATTTAGCTTGTGATCCACTTTGACCCCCAGATCCCTTTCTGCAGTACTCCTTCCTAGGCAGTCATTTCCTATTTTGTATGTGTGCAACTGATTGTTCCTTCCTAAGTGGAGTACTTTGCAATTGTACTTATTGATTTTCATCCTATTTACTTCAGACCATTTCTCCAGTTTGTCCAGATCATTTTGAATTTTAATCCTATCCTTCAAAGCACTTGCAACCCCTTCCAGCTTGGTATCATCCGCAAAGTGTACTCTCTATGCCATTATCTAAATCATTGATGAAGATATTGAACAGGACCGGACCCCACTTGTTATGCCCTTCCAGTATAACTGTGAACCACTGATAACTACTCTCTGGGAACAATTTTCCAACCAGTTATGCACCCACCTTATAGTAGCTCCATCTAGGTTGTATTTCCCTAGTTTGTTTATTAGAAGATCATGTGAGACAGTATCAAAAGCCTTACTAAAGTCAAGATATACCACATCTAGTGCTTCCCCCCATCCACAAGACTTGTTACCCTGTCAAAGAAAGCTTGACACGATTTGTTCTTGACAAATCCATGCTGACTGTTATTTATCACCTTATTATCTTCTAGGTGTTTGCAAATTGATTGCTTAATTATTTGCTCCATTATTTTCCGGGTACAGAAGTTAAGCTGTCTGGTCTGTAATTTCCCGGGTTGTCCTTATTTCCCTTTTTATAGATGGGTACTATATTTGCCCTTTTCCAATCTTCTGGAATGTCTCCCATCTTTCATGACTTTTCAAAGATAATTACTAATGGCTCAGATATTTCCCCAGTCAGCTCTTTGAGTAATCTAGGATGCATTTCATCAGGCCCTGGGGATTTGAAGACACCTAATTTGTCTAAGTAATTTTTGACTTGTTCTTTCCCTATTTTAGGCTCTGATCCTACGTCATTTTCCCTGGCATTCACTATTTTAGATGTCCAATCACAACTAACCTTCTTGGTGAAAACTGAAACAGAGAGGTCATTAAGCACCTCTGCCATTTCCACATTTTCTGTTATTGTCTTTCTCCCCCATCATTGAGTAATGGGCCTACTCTGTCCTTGGTCTTCCTCTTGCTTCTAATGTATTTGTAGAATTTCTTGTTTCCTTTTATGTCCCTAGCTAGTTTGATCTTGTTTTGTGCCTTGGCTTTTCTAATTTTGTCCCTACATACTTCTGTTATTTGTTTATAGTCATCCTTTGTAATTTGACCAAGTTTCCATTTTTTGTAGGACTCTTTTTTGAGGTTTAGATCATTGAAGATCTCCTGGTTAAGCCAGGGGGGTCTTGCCATACTTCCTATCTTTCCTACGCAGTGGGATAGTTTGCTCTTGTGCCCTTAATAATGTCTCTTTGAAAAACTGCCAATTGTTTTCAATTGTTTTCCCCCTTAGACTTGCTTCCCAGGGGATTTTACCTACCAACTCCCTGAGTTTGCTAAAGTCTGCCTTCTTGAAATCCATAGTCTTTATTGTGCTGTTCTCCCTCCTACCAATTCCTTAGAATCATGAACTCTACCATTTCATGATTACTTTCACCCAAGTTGCCTTCCACTTTCAAATTCTCAACCAGATCTAGATTTGATTTTGACAAATAGGGAAGAACAGCCTCCCCCCAGTAGCTTTCTCCACCTTCTGAAATAAAAAAATTGTCTCCAATACATTCCAAGAACTTGTTGGATAATCTGTGCCCTGCTGTGTTATTTTGCTCATTTACTTCCCCCTCAGTTACACGAGTGTCTCTCACGAGGGAGATAAAGACTCAAGCAGTCATGAACGTCAGTGGGTCACAATCAGACAGTGATCTAGGTATCACAAATGGTGACTGCAGCAGAATCAGGCCACTGCATTAATTTGGTTGGCAAAAATCAAGAAGTGGAATTTCACTAGCAGAGTCAGTGTCCCAGACACTCGAGTCATGTTTAGTCTAGAGCCCACTCAGTCTGAGACTTGCCAATTCCTTATCCCCCAATAGCCTCATATTCCCAGACTTCCTGCCATTCAGCTTCCACCAAGTTTACTGTGGTTAATGTTGCTCCATTAAGCAGCAGCAAGAAGAGTTCACTACAATGTGGCCCAGCCTCAGGAATGTGCCCAGCCTCCATTAATCCAGGGAAGGAAAAGTTGTCTCTGACATAGGCACATGACAAACTAATTTTCTAGAAGTTTGAACTAACTTTGCCACTGCCTTTCCTAAGTCCCAGTTCTTATAGGTAATCTGTAATATTGTCTTAAAGCATGGCCTATACGTAGTATGCTTTTAATGCCTCAAACATTAAACACAATGCTGAGTGGGTACCTCTGGAATCATGCTGGCTGGTGCGACAGCCTGGAATGTCCAATGCTGCATGTCAGTTACTAAACAGCCCAGTTGGAGCATGGAACTGGGGGCTCAGGGCAGTGTCATTTTATTATGGAGTGAGACTTTGCTAAGCGTTTTTATCAGTATAAAAGAATAAAGAATTTAAAAACACTTTCCAAAACCCACATTCTATAATGAAAACACCATTCCCTTGAGCCCCTAAGTCCATTGATAACTGAGACATGTTGGGCCATCACAGCAGAGGTGGGGTGATATTAGAGGCCCTGAAACTAGGAAAGGGGCATTTAAAGTTAGTTTGTATTCATTGTCCCTGTGCCACTTACTATTTGAGGCATCAAGGCACAACTCCTTGAAAATGGGCTCAGTTACCTTTCCATAGGGGAAACCTTTCTAGGGAAAAGCTGTACATACTGCAGGAGAGGATACTGCTCTACAGCTGCAGGATACCAGCACCGTTCCCCTAGGCTGCTGAAAGAGTTAGCCTAGGTCTGCAAGTATCTACTTACTTCAGTGTGAGCTTGATGTTGCAGGTGGAGCAGGAGAAGCAGTTCACACACCAAGCCTTGTTGAGAGCTGATACCACTGCGCAAAATAAGAGCAAACAACCAGATTATCTAGTCTCAGAGTCCGATCCCAATTCAGTGAGCCCAGATGTAAAAAGAAAACACTGGAGCCTTGCAACTGCAGGACTGCAACAGCTGCATTGTCAGAATGGGAGAGCAACCCAAAACAAGGAGAGAACAAATCTTACCATCCCCCTCGATCACGTGGCTGCAGTTGTAGCAGACATCTCCGAAGAGCTGCATGCAGAAGGAATAAAATGGGAACTTATTTTACTGACTATGAAGGAGTCTGCCCATGCTCCCCAAATTAGACAGCTGGTGCAAACATCCAACTTCTGATGGATGCAGCAGCACCCTAAAATTCATTTACGTCTCCTGAATAGCTTCTCATACACTTGCCCATTGGTCTATGGTCATTCAGAACTTGTATTCTCAAATCTTAGTTTTTTTTGCTGATGCCTCATATTCTTGGTACCATTATAACATGATCTCTGAGCCTTATATGCCTGGGAATTTGGGAGACAATGTCAATAGATCACAACACTGATCAAAGATAAATATCTCCTGATCATCGACCATAAACATTGAGGTAAAACCAAGAGCACTATTTTAAAAGCAGTTGATATTTAGCCTTTAACAACTCTACAAGGGAAATGTAATATTTTGTCTGATGGAAACTGGTGTAGAGTCATGGCTGCTCATTGTATCTTTATGATAATGTTATCTTTATATCAGCTTTCAGGACAGATCTTTTCTGTGCTTTAGCCAAGTAGATGCTATGGCATTTATTTTAAACAATTATAAATAGGCTGGCTTAACGTGGGTTTTAGAATGTTTTCAATTCTTAACAAAAGGTTAGCCAAGCAGCCATCTGATTGGTTAACACTCATTTTATTTGGTATAATTACAGAAATTTTAATTTGTTTGCTATGTTGTTATAGTTGTGTTGCTCCCAGGATACAAGAGACAAGGTTTGTGAGGTAATACCTTGTATTGGACCAACGACTGTAGATGAAAGGGACAGCAATTTTTTCTTTCAACAGGGAAGATCCCTGTCCCCATTACATTTTCATTCTCTAATCGCCGTCACTTTCCCTAGAATTATACCTCAACACACATCTGCCACGGAAAACATTTTTCCTTTTTCAATTAGATTCCCCACCACCAGAGGCTATTGATATCTCTTAACAACTCACTCCAGATAACAATGCATTTCTGGTTATATGGTGCATGGGAAAAATGCTGTGCTTATTTCCCAAATTTCTATTGGGGGCATTCTTTCTCCTCAGCTCTTCAGTCGAGAGAGGTGCCTGCTGAATGGGTGCAGGACAGCAGTGCTTACCTGGTTGTAGTGAGTCTCGCAGTAAGCCAGTCCTTTTTTCTCGTAGTGGCGGTGCCCCAGAAATGGCTTCTCACATTTGGCACAAACAAAATGCTGCAAAAGTAAAGGGCATTCAGTGTTGGTGGAAGGGCCTCCACAGCTAGAAGACATGCATGGTCGCTGCCCCCAAAATAAGCCAGTGGTTTGCACAAGAGTTTCAGATCTTTATACAAAGACAGACAAGAAAACCCTGCAAGAATCTTGTGGGATGGTGATGGTGGGACGCTATGACAATCTAAACGACAGTCACAGGAACAAAGTCACAGCAAGGTTAGAAGACAGTAGTAAACACACCTGCACTCTGGCTACACAACAGAGTCTACCACTACCATCATCTGTTGTGCTGCATTGTACAAAAAAAATTGTTTCCAAGATTTGGAAGGTCAGATGTGTGACTCAAGAACCTCTTAATGCCAACTGGCAAAGGGATGCAGAGCGGTTACAGGAATCTCCTGATTTTGATATGTACATTCTGGTTCAAAGAATGTCTTGTGAGATCTCAAATGAAAGCTGGTGCCATGCTGGTTATCAATACTGTTGTGACATGTGTACAGATACTATGTAAGGAGTTATATAGTTATACACACACACACACACACACATATATATACACACAAAATATGTTCTTAAAGTCTGTGTGGGAGAGTTGGACAGCATCAAAGGTGAAAAACAAGTTTTCTGTCAGACAAAAGATGTTTATTCATCTCTCTTTACATGTAAATTGAATATTGTCTCATTCACTACTGGTCACTTATTGCCAGTCAGAACTAAATGCAACGAAGGATTCTGCAGAATTCAGAGAAAAAGTCTACCAGGAAGAGAAAAGCAATGGTGCTTAGGGGAGATGGGGGGGAGGAAACCCTATCTAGAGATATACCTCAAAGGTTTGCTCCACTATTTTTGGGAGGCAAAGACAACATCCTGGCACCCTTCATTAAGGGAATAAAAGGACAGTGCTTCTGCTTCATGAAGAAGAGTCTTGGTTGAAAATGCTGAAGAGAATTTTGGGTGAGAGATGCTTCTTTAGACAAGACAGTAACTTGTTAGTTAAGATTAGTCTCTAGAAAGCATGTTATGATTTTGTTTTACACAAAACCATTTGTTTCCAATATTCTCTATTTCTTTGATAATATATTTATATTGAAAACAAGAATATATTTTTCTAAGTGATGTGGTAGTAAGCAAAGTGCTGGCTCTGAGTTGAATCTTACATGCTGGTGTGTCTTGTTCCTTTGGGAAAGGCAGACCTGGTAATTTTGTGAGTGTCCCACAGATAAGGGATTGGATACTACAGGGATTCAGGAGTTGTTGTGTGCTTATGGCTACCTGTACAGAGATAATGAGGACTGGAAGGTAGTGCTTGTGCTACCAGAGGCTGGTGGTTTCAGGGAGCTGATCCACCACAGGCAGATTCAAGCGTGCTTCACACTAAGGGCAGATGGTGGTGAGGTGTCTCACAACCCGGGTACCCCTGGGAAGTGTCACAACGATGTTACAGTTTGTTACTTAGAGCTGGAGGGAAGGACATAGAGAGGATGTACATAACTTCAGTGGTAAATACTATTTTGCAGACCCCAGAATCTTTGCAATGTAATGCAGAAATTTTAAAATAATTTTCCTGAGAGTAAGTTAAACAATGGTATTGTTACTGTGCAAAAGATGAAGTGCACCATTCATAACTCTGGTGCATGTGACTTACCCAAGTAAAGCTCACCCCAGGTAAATACAGTCTGAATTCGGCCTAAACAGGAATGGTGGAAATTTCTAATGTTCACCATAACAGCCTCCAACTTGCATTGGACCTCTGGCAGTATGCATTCCACAGGCAGCTTCACACTGATCTCACCTCAACATGCCATTGCTTCCCCAGAGCATTGACCACTCGTCCTTCGATAGGCCTGCGACAGGCTCCACAGATTGGGATACCCATCTTGTCATGGCAGGGCAGGCAATAGAGTTCCCCTTTCAGCTCCCTGGCCTCAGCAGTCAGCTCCTTCCTGAAAACAACACAAACAAGTGTTCTTGAAGCAACAACACTGACCCAAGCCCCAGCCAACAGCTGTTTCACGATTAAACCTTACATGAGCTTCCCTCCAGATGTGAATATCTAAGATGAAGCTGTGGAAGAGTGAACTTCAAAGCCAACTTCCATGTTTTGGCCCCCATCTACACTATAAACACAGGAATCCTGAATTATGCTTGTGAAACATGACTGTGGTCAAACCACTTTATAACAACATGCTAGTTATCTAATAGGTCTTTCTGTCCACAAATGCAAGGCTAAATCATGCGGAGCAGTCTGGCCACAACCATGTTTAAACAAGGTTATTTTTGTAATGTAAACAGGACCTTTGAGAGTGGCTCATTTCCAGGAACTGCCCAGTAGACAATGGTGCCCAGTAAGCAATGCATGGAGGAAGGAAAACCCTATATAGCTGAACAGAAGAACTCCAATTCTTCTATCCTTTTGATTCCAATTTTTTTGATCTTTCACATACAGAACTTCTTGTCTGCCGGACAACTTAAAGGCTGCAAAGTGTAGCTGACGATTACAGAGTCCAGAAAGAGACTGAACTGTTGTCCATACAGTATATTTCCCTGGTTTATTGATGGAAGTTGGGAGAGGAGAACATACCCGCAGTGGGTGCAGTTGAAGTGATCTGGATGATAGGAGTCATTCCTGAACATCAGAGGCTGCTCATCGATTATCAGGTGGCACTTCTGACAGATATACTTGCCTAGCCCCTTGGCTTTCTCCCGATTATGGCAAGGCCTGCACAGGTGCCTGGGTGTGAATTGGAAAGAAAGGGTAGCATTAGTACTGTAGAGTCTTTCTAGAAGAGAGTCGTGCTCTGCACATTTTTGGTTAGGGTTACAGGTTTCTGTAACCTTCTTCCAAAGACAGCAGCCACTGTTCTAACCCCACTGCTCTAGAGGATGGGAATTAAACATCATCTAATGGTGCTAGTGTTAACCAAATCCTGAGGTAGCCTTGTAACTCCATCTGCCCCATTCATACAGTTAGGTATTTCCTAGGCCTCCTTATGTGGCATTTCTTCTCTTCACTACAGGTATCAAGTACAGTAAAAACAGTAGACAGTTTAGCAGTCTCTAATTGCAAGTGTGTGCTCAGCTTACAAACACAATGGAGACTGCACATGGGCCTGAATCACTATGCATGAAGCGGCTGCTTTTGTACGTAGCAATAAAGACACTCAGAGGTGTGCATATCAGAGTAGCTAATAAATAAATAAATAAAAATAAATAATAATGGAGATATCCCATCTCCTAGAACTGGAAGGGACCTTGAAAGGTCATCAAGTCCAGCCCCCTGCCTTCACTAGCAGGACCAAGTACTGATTTTGCCCCAGATTCCCAAGTGGCCCCCTCAAGGATTGAACTCACAACCCTGGGTTTAGCAGGCCAATGCTCAAACCACTGAGCTATCCCTCCCCCTAGTGTCTTAGTGTCTTAACACAGTGGAGAGCTTGTGTGCACATATGCATGTAAGTATATTCCTACAAATCTATAAATGTGTTTGTGTTTACATAAATCTATGCACACAATCCTCTGATTGCTCTGTTGAAAGGAGTTCACTCTCAGTGCTCCTCTTGAAGGTACATTGCTAAAGTGCCTCCACCATGGTTGGATCCATTAGTCCTCACTAACCAGGACAAACCAGAAAGTCTTTGAATCATAGCCCTTCTACCCAAAAGCTCCCTATTAAGTTTAAGACAAACAAGGGAGTCTGCAGCTCTGTGCTGCAAACACTTAATATTTTTCAAACTGCAACAGAAGCACAAGTCCTGGTCGGGCATGCGACTGACATTGCTGGGAGTGAAGTCTGTGACAAAAGGGATAAAAGATAAACAGCTGTAAAGGTCAGTGCTCCTGTTTACACAGAGACCAATCAAAAAACAAGGAGCTGAATCAGCCAGTTTGATGCCCAGTATTTAAAAGCTCTCATGGGGTGGTCTAGTTTAGTTCACCCATCAGCTGTCTTCCCAGCATTAGTGTTGTTTGCTGGGTGCGGAGGTTTGGCTAAATTGAACACATAGCAGGCAAATGGGGGAAATAATCTATGCCTGTTTTTTCACCATTGTCCAACCTGACAAAAGCATGCTTAGTTCCCCCTCACTACAGTCACACGTACATCCCTGGTTAAGATTTAAAGGTATTCTCCCAAACAGCCCATCAACTACAGGTAAAAACGGTAAAGGAAAGGTGGTGTCATAGCTAATGCAACAAACTGACTAGGAGTCAGAAGATCTCGCTTCTATTCCAGGCTCTCTCTTGGATTTCATGTGGGACTTTGGGCAAGCCACTTAACCGCAGGTTTCCCCATCTGTAAAATGGGGCTAAGAATAATTCTACGTGACACAGGGGTGTTGTGTGGCCTCAAACATTTATGATCCTCAGATGGAAAGTGCCTGCATAAGCTGGAAGTATGATTATTATTTTCTCACTTTTTAAGTCCTCTCTTGTGTAATAGTCTCTTTGCAGGGCTGGAACCACTGTCCTCCCAGATGGAGCCACAGTCCCCACAAAAAGCAGACAGCGCCCATTATAAGAGATCATGCAGCTGTGCTCATCCCTGGATAAAGGCATCAATTTTATTCAGCACTGTCAAATGGGGACTAATTATACAGGGCAGGACACTGGGACCCTGCAGCAAGTGTCCTGAAAAAGACCCCTCTCATTCAGCTGAATAAGGGGCCTTCAACCCTTTGCACTGATAAACCATTATCAACCCCTCCCCATTCACAAACCCTCTCTGCTGTCCCATAGACCCTCCTCTATTGCAAGCAAAGTGAAGTCTTGGAATCGCAGAGCTGTTGCCATAGCAGCCGCCCCTCTCACCCCCACTCCCACCATTATGGAATTATCCCATTCTAAAGTGTCCTGTTGTGTCTATTAATACCAGACTCCCCCCCTGCACAATACCCTTTTCCACCCCTCTAAAATAATCACAGAACTCCAAAGAGTCAGTGTAAAAGACTAGGGGGGTTCAGAGAGACTTTAATAAGCAGGACAAACACTGAAATATTCAAAAATATAACAGCAGCAGCGGGTTTGCCCCTTCCAAGGCTTCAGCTGGAATGAAAACTGCCTTTCATTGCAAGTGTGCCATCTCCTCTCCTCTGTTGTGTGAGCTGATAATGCACTATCAGAGCTAGCAGGACTCTATATAGAGGGGCTCTCTCTTCCACCCTCACTAAGTCTGAAACGATCTGCTCCTTCTGAATCATCAGACGGCTTTCAGCTTTGACGCTTCCCCTTGATTCACTGGCGTCAGAAGGAGCTCCCAGAGATTTACTCTAGAAGGACTTTACCCTTCACCGGTAGGACTGCGCCGTCAAGAGGTAAGAGAACTGGCTTTGGCTAGTAGAATAATGGAGGCACTTTCCTGATGGCTTTATGCTGTTGTAGCCGAGTCAGTGAGGGTGGTGGGAGATGTACAGAGTGGCTAATACACATAGTGTATGAGTTGTTAAACAAATAGAGTCCACAAAGAATTTCATTATAATCACTCTTGTCCTCTAAATTAGAATAGCTTTCCAAATGTCTCCATTTTCAGCCATTAGTACAGACAGGCATACACCACAAACATCACCCCATTACAGTATTAATTTCCCATGGGCAACCGAGTATTCTCAGCCAGAGGGGAGTCAGCTCTGGAGGGAGTTTCATCCAGTGTTAAACAATTTTCTGGGAAAGATGCAAGATCTTCCTGCTTGACAAAGCATTTCCACCATCATCAGCCCTGATCATTTAAAACAAAACAGATCATTCCCTAGGCAGAACCACCTTTAATCAAAAGAATGAGAGAAGAGCAGAAAACTGTGAAGTCCACCTGAGAACTCATCATGCGCTTCTAGCTGGGAAGCACTTAGATTGTAGCAAAAACCAAGCTAGCTTGATTTCTTATTTAGGATCAACTAGAAAGTTTTGCTTATTCTTCATCAAGCCTTTTATTAACAAATAGGTAGAGCACCCGTTGGAACAGTAATATCGTAGTATCAACTATTATAAACTATCCAAGAGAGTATCAATGTAGTGTGGGTGTGAGAGAGGGGGAGGGCCATAAAATATGGCTATATGCATACATTCTAAATGACTAACTACATCCCTGCTTACAAATCAGCTATGGGAGGCTTGGAATAATGGCTAACCCCAGAATAGAGCTCTATTCAGCAATCTGTAAATCACTAAATACTCACACTACCCCAGCAGCGCAAGTCAAGTGGAATTCTGGGCTTGGGAACCAGACAACTAAAGAATTATTCTGTCTACAGATTCAGAACCTCTTGCATTGTAGAACAAGCCCCGGAAACTAGATAATTTTAAAAAGGAGATATGATTTCTAATTAGCTTCAAACAAAAGCATTTGTACATGCTACAATGACAAGTTTATTAGAGATTCACAGTTATTCTACAGTGTACCACAATAGAGCAAAAATAAACTAAAAACCTAATACAAAAATGTGCACGTTTATTTTGAATCAGATTTTTAAAAAAAAATTATAATAATTTGCTAAACCTTCTTCATGTGTTATTACTAGAGACACAGAGTAAAGCCATCACTAGTTTTCCACAGCTCTAGTGTTATTGTGTTATGAACACTTAAAGCCGCACATTTTTTAAATTAGCATTTCAATTCTGAAAGCCAGTGCAGCAATTAATTCTAGTGATACATAAACTTCTCTTGAGCTATTCAAATGCCAAGGACACCTTCATTTTCATGTCAACAATCAACACTAATGGCTTCAAAAATTAAAGTACGTTAAAACAGCATGAGTTAAAACTCTCGGAAGATCATTTGAGTTTAGAACCTAACTGAAAAGGTTTTGTAATGTAGCAAATTGCTGGCACTACTATGATGGGTCCCGTGCTTTCTCTTCTTGTGGGGGTGTTCAGGGCCCCATTTCTCGCCCCTCATCTGGGGTATTAACTGTCCCACTAGTATCCCAGAGAAGAGGAGTGGAGAGGGAGGGACCCAGGCCCGCCCTCTACTCTGGGTCCCAGCAGAGGGGCCCTAGGGATAGTGGCAAACCACTTGAACTAGCGATTTCTTCCCCTGGGCTACTTCTCTCTCTGGCCCTTCATCTTGTGGGGCTTCCTACCCTCTCTACTTGGGCAAGATTTCTCCCAACCCTTTGTGTCTGTGGAGTCCCTCTGCTCCGTACAAGCCAGGTTTCCCTTTACCTAGGGTCTTGGTCTTCTGGCCTGCCACAGCACTTTTCCAAACTCTCCTCTGCTTCCCTCCAAACTGCTCTCCTTCAAACTACTCTCTGCTCCAATGCCAAACCACTCTGCTTCAACTCCTCCAACTGTCTGATTGAAGCAGGGTGTTTTTTTTTTTTTTAACCAGGTGACTGGCTTCAGGTGCTCTAATTGGCTTAATTGGCTTCAGATGCTCTAATTAAACTGTAGCAGCCTCTCTTCCCTCTACAAGGAATAAGGCTCTCATCATCCTGGGGCTTACATATCTCCCCTATCACTCTCCTGCTGCTCTCTGGCCATGCTGTATCACAGTAAAAAGAGCCATTTATTTTCTTCACACCTTGACAAATAAAAAAGAAAGAAAGAAAAAGAGGCCCTCACAGGGTAACATATGTAACAGCAGCTTCCACCCATAACGATACTGACTTTTGACAGATAAGAACATATGTGAGCTAGATCCATCAACATTTAATCAACTCCTGCAGCCCTAAGCCCCAAGATGTTTCTCCTCCCTGTGACTACCCTACTAGACTTCTTGATATTCCCCACTCAACCCCCTGCAGTCCTGTGGTGAAATCCTGGCACCACTGAAGTCAAAAGAAGTTTTGCCATTGACTTCAACAGAGCCAGGATTTCATCATTGGTGTCTTTGCTATTCTGTGTCAGATACTGACAGAAAATTGAGCTCAAACCCCAAAGATCATAGCTCAATGCACCACAGGAAGTCAGTTCTAACAGAGTCTGATCACTACAGAGAATTTTAAGAACATGATAAAATGCATGTCACTCCGAGGCCCTTAATGTTGGGGCTGCAGATGGAGAGCAAACTGTTGCCCGGAGGAAGATTCCGCCAAAGAACTGGCCTACAGCAAATGAAATCTCTGTCTGGACTGTAGGAGACCCGATGCCAGCCTTTTAGACTCACATCCACCTGGTGTTTCATTTTTAACAGGGTGTTATAACTGAATATAAAACTAATGGCTAACCACAGTCTAATCTAAGTCTTGCTATGCAGGATCATGCCTCCTTACACATTTGTTTGTGGATGGGATTAGTTAAATAAATGGAGTGGCAGCACAAAGAGTGTAAATTCAAAGAGTCACACAACGAGTATTAATGTGGATGTGCCCTGTCTTTAATAGCCATTAAAAGGGTAAGGTTTCATCCTCCTTTGGTGTAAAATAGAAAAAATAAGAAAAATTCCTTCCGATAAGGATAACAAGTCTCTAAGCTTCCAATACCACTTTCATTTAGGGACTAAACTCACAAGGTTTTTTCCAAAGACACTAGGACCCAGAGTTTCAAAGAGACAAGTAACACCAGCAAAGATGTGCACACTCCACAAACACTGTCTTTGCATGTGCACACCCGGGAAGCATGTACACAAAGAGGCAAGTCTCATAAGGACATAAGAACAGCCATACTGGGTCAGACCAAAGGTCCATCTAGCCCAGTATCCTGTCTTCCGACAGTGGCCAATGCCAGGTGCCCCAGAGGGAATGAACAGAACAGGTAATCATCAAGTGATCCATCCCCTGTCACTCATTCCCAGCTTCTGGCAAACAGAGGCTAGGACACCATCCCTGCCCATCCTGGCTAATAGCCATTGATGGACCTATCCTCCATAAACTTATCTAGTTCTTTTTTGAACTCTGTTATAGTCTTGGCCTTCATAACATCCTCTGGCAAAGAGTTCCACAGGCTGACTGTGCGTTGTGTGAAAAAATACTTCCTTTTATTTGTTTTAAACCTGCTGCCTATTAATTTCATTTGGTGACCCCTAGTTCTTGTGTTATGAGAAGGAGTAAATAATGCTTCCTTATTTATTTTCTCCACACCAGTCATGATTTTATAGACCTCAATCATATCCCCCCTTAGTCGTCTCTTTTCCAAGCTGAAAAGTCCAAGTCTTATTAATCTCTCCTCATACGAAAGCCATTCCATACCCCGATAATTTTTGTTGCCCTTTTCTGAACCTTTTCCAATTCCAATATATCTTTTTTGAGATGGGGTGACCACATCTGCATGCAGTATTCAAGATGTGGGCATACCATGGATTTATATAGAGACAATATGATATATTATTATCGATCCCTTTCTTAATGATGACCAACATTCTGTTCGCTTTTTTGACTGCTGCTGCACATTGAGTGGATGTTTTCAGAGAACTATCCACAATGACTCCAAGATCGCTTTCTTGAGTGGTAACACCTAATATAGTTGGGATTATGTTTTCCAATGTGCATTACTTTGCATTTATCAACAAGTCTCTATTTTGCACATGTAAATGTGGGGCAAATATGCATGCCCACTGTTACTGAATGTGCTGTGCTTTGAAAAACGGGGCCCATGAAACAGTGTTCCGCTCAAGCACTGATGCAGGCTGCCCTCATACTCTCATTTTTATTCTTTCAGTAATAAACAGGAACAAGCACACAGCTGGTTGGCGCACAAAGGATCCTGCAGTCCTAAATCTCCAAACTTCACAGCTCAGCTGCACAGCATTTCAACACAGAGAAAGAGGGACCCACTGTGGCCAGATGGGAGAATTTCTATTTCTTAATTCTATCCATTCTCACTTTTGTTGATCTTCATCCTTCTTGTCTGTCAACCAGCTTGGCAGTGGAAGAAATCTGGTTCAGAGTATGCCCACTTCTATCCACCTATTTGAAAGACAGGTGTTTTCTTGGGATTCTGTTTCCAGTGAATGTGTTACTGGACTATTCTTCAGCAGAAATTTCACCTCTTAAATGTTTGAGCAATAATCATAGCTCTGAGGGAAGGTGAGGCATTACCTTCTGCTGCAGTCACTTGTCTACAGCTGTATAATTTCAGGATGCAGCAAGGTTTTTGCCAGAGGCATCTTCGATAACATCAGCAACCATCTCAATGGTTTGTTAACTAGGGTAAGGGGGAACTGGCTGATCAGAAAGGAGGAAGCATCCATTTACATATCTTAATTAACAGCAATGATGTGAAAGTAAAGAGTGGCCGCTTTGCACAGACAGGGTTGCCTGGACAAAAGCCAGACTCCTACACCAAACAGACATTCTCCTTGACTTGTGCGATCATTACTTAAGGAAAACACTCTTCTTTTCCAGATATTTTTCAGACCCAATTCCACTTCCCACTGCCTCTGTAGTCTCCAATACATCCCAGACCACTCCTGCTCCCCTTGTGGGTTTCCTTCCCTGCCTAATATTTCCTCCAGCTATCCCAGCACCCTATCCCTGGACCAGTATGACAGAATACTAGAGCCTTTTATTTTTAAATAAACAGAGGAAAACCAGATACTTGATCCCCATTTTAAGCAAACAAGTAGGAATAATCAAGTTTTGCATAAATCCTCAACTAGATAAGTACAAGAGTTTAATGTGGTTTTGGTAAAAATGTTGCAGGTGCTAATAGGTTCCCCTATCAAAGAAAAACCTACAGGGTGCCATGATCCCTGGGAATGTTGTGGAGGAAGAAAATTCCCAAAAGTTTTCTCTCAGTTTCCAACAGATCAT
This sequence comes from Malaclemys terrapin pileata, assembly GCF_027887155.1. Lineage (NCBI taxonomy): Eukaryota > Metazoa > Chordata > Testudines > Emydidae > Malaclemys > Malaclemys terrapin. Next base: position 58,125,206 of record NC_071513.1, read on the forward strand.
TCGATTGCGCATGTGGGTTAGCATGCAGGTGGTTTGAACACAGATTTTTGCGATCTGCCAGAGTCCAAGGCTGTCTACACAGAGCCCCTGTACCTCCATGATGCCCCTTAGTCTCAAGTGAATCTCCCCCATACCCCGGTTAATACAGCAGCAGGTGAGTCATACTGACATTCACTTTGTCCCTTTGCTGGCTGTTGCCTGTATATCCCAAAATACACCTCTACCCCGATATAATGCGACCCGATATAACACGAATTTGAATATAACGCAGTAAAGCAGTGCTCCGGGGGGGTGGGGCTGCGCACTCCGTCGGATCAAAGCAAGTTCGGTATAACGCGGTTTCACCCATAACACAGTAAGCTTTTTTTGGCTTCCGAGGACAGCGTTATATTGGCGTAGAGGTGTACATTAGCCTACATTTTCAAGAGTAATTAGTGATCTTGTGAGCCCAAGTGGACACCTCAAAGGATTTTCCATGTAGTGGATCATGGCATCAACCCCTGCAGGTTTTCCTTTGATAGGGGAATGCTTCCACTGTCTTCGCTGTGTCCCAGTGAAGCACTGTCAGTGGGCCCCATGGACAAGGGGATGGTGCTGCAGACACATCTGACCACTCTCCCCTCCCCACATCCCTCAGGGACAGTGGGAGATGTACAACAGACAACTGCATGCACAGATGTAGTTGAGGAAGGGATCCAGCTCACAGTTTTGTCATATTTTCATTTTATAGACTAGGGAGCAGATGAGGGGAATAATACAAAAGACTCAAAGCCAGAGTAAGAGTTACAGATTCTAATTCAAGATCTGCTGCATATCATAGAAAAGCTCTGGGTAAGTGTCCATGAAAGTCTGGTCATTTTGCACTGCTGCTGTGGGCAGCTGTGGGAGTGACAAAAATAAGATCAATTTCACTATGTTGCTGGTTGAGAAAGCTACAGGGTCAGTTGCAGCAGATATAGTTACTGGAGCTTTCAAGGAAGAGGAACATGCAGCGACTGAAAAAGGAACAGAGTAGCAGAGAAATTCCCCTGGTAATAGCCAGGCAGCCGGGGAAGTCCAGTGCTCTTTCCCAAAGCAAGTCAATAGTGTTTCACTTTCTGAATCAATTGAGGCAGAAGCCACTGCACTGTTTGGAAGAATTTTCTTCTGAATCCCAGCCCAGTAACAAAACCAACTCGGGGGATTTTCTGGTTTTAAAATAAATAAATAAATAAATAAATAAAAATTAATTCCTGGCACTTGTTCCCAGGAACCATGCACCTAGAGACATTTCTACCAGAGATGGATATATGAACTCTCCCCTCCCCATTCTCTCCAGCAATAAGCCAGATACTCTCAAAGGTGTTTAAAAAAACAACAAAACACAGAGGATACCTATGTCTCCAGTGAAGTTTCTGTATAAGGAGCTGTGACTGTAGTCCCAGGGTGCCAGGCTGAGATTGCTCAATTAGAGCAAACTGTAAAGAAGGGCAGACAATCTCCAAAACTGGTGGTTATTCCAATACTTAGATCCACCAAGCCAGAAACAAAACAGCTTCTATAATACCTTACTGGTTACTCAGAAGCCAAAAACACAGTTCCCTTAAAGCAACCCAGCCTTGGTCTGTCTGGGAGAAAGCCAAGTCAAATATGATGAGGATTACTAAAAATCTTGTTCATCATATAAAAAGGATCGGACACATTACCTCCCAGGTTAATGAATATTTCAGATCTTACCCAAATACACACTTACAGCCAATTATTATTATCTAAACTAAAATTTATTAAAAAAAGAAGCGAGCGCATATTGGTTAAAAGATCATTATACATACAGGTATGAAGAGAGTTCATAGGTCAGTTTTATAGTACAGATGGTGAGCTTAGAGTTGCAAAGCGTCCTTTCCAGAATCACTTCATTAGGTTATAGTCCAATGTCCATATACAATATCAGGGCTATCCAGAATGGCACTGGAGACCACAGTCTTGCGACTCAAACTTCCCTAAGAAGCTTAAGCAGATCTGAGATCCCAAGAGTTTTTAATAGAGATTTCCTCTTAACAGCACACAGTCCTTGGATGAACAATAGGCTTTTGAAATAACCTTCTATTTCCTAAGCATTACTAGTAATTAATCAGTACAAGTTATTTATCTATTAAGCAGTTCATAGACAATTTACTACAAACTTCAAAGAGAAGTATAGACAATGAAATTACTACACCCAAGTTTCATTTAAACGTTAATATTCCCTTTTGATCTCTGAATCAATAGACAGGATTCATCTATTTACATGGTTAACATCATATTTACTCATTCATTAGCCTGTTTGTTTATAAGCCGACCCCCACAAGATGGATAGGTAAAAATAGCAAAAACTGTCACCCTTTCATAAGCTGACCCTATATTTCAGGGGTTGGCAAACTTTGGCTCCTGGCCCGTTAGGGTAACCCGCTAGTAAGCCTGGATGTTTGGTCTACCTGGAGCATCTGCAGGCATGGACCCCCTCAGCTCCCAGTGGCCGCGTTTGCCATTCCCAGCCAATGGGAGCTGCGGGAAGTGGCGCCACTTCCCACAGCTCCCATTGGCTGGGAACGGCAAACCGCAGCCACAGGGAGCTGAGGGGCTCCATGCCTGCAGATGCTCCAGGTAAACAAAACGACAATGTATTAGATATTCAATTCAATGATTCCATAGAGTTTAAAATCATCAAATTTTGGTGTAGACCCGTTTATAAGCCAACCCCCGCTCTTTGATGCGTCACTTTTTTACCAAAAAATTTCGGCTTACGAACGAGTATATACGGTAAACACATACAATTAGTACTACCTCTAATTCTCTAACAATACAGGTTTGCATGTCAAAACTCTAGTCTATTTAACAGGGCTATGTTAGCTATTGCTAAGGAACAGCCCTAATTACCATTTATATACTTCTCTAATATGTCTTTAAAAGTTCAATTTGGCTAATTTATTCTGCAAGTTGCTTAACCTTTTCTGGCCCTGTGTCACAGGAGCTCTTTAAATCCTAGAAGTAGTACCAATATTTTGGCACCATGCCAAAATCAGTCGCTCTCTGACTGTATAGTGCCTATTTCCACTTTTCTGTTAACCTGGTACATGGGTGTTTAGCACCTTTATCGCTTACTAAGTCGCAGAATATCTTGGAGATAAATGTACAGCCAGTTGATTGCATTACAATATTTTCTTCAACTGACAGGAAAGGTCTGGAAAACCCAATTGAGAGGGAGGGGTTTAATAATTCTGAAGTAGGTCAGACTGAGTTTATAAAAATTGGGCAGTGTCCTTTTAATTACTTCTCTCAGCAAGCAGGAGACATGTTGTCTGATTTCCATGCTGTCTCACCATTACCAAGGTTCTTTGTAAGATCTGTTTTCTTGATTTTTTTCAGGTCCCTGGTTGGTGCCCCAGAGCTGAAGTGAGGAATGAATGATCCAGCAGATCCCTCAAGCCTATTCCTCAACTCCTCCCTGGAAACTTCAGAACAATGTGGCAAAGAGACCCATATAGAGAACATCCTTTTTGCCACTTTTTATCTCCTGGATTTCATCCTGGCTTTTGTTGGCAATACCCTGGCTCTTTGGCTCTTCATCCGGGACCAAAAGTCAGGCACCCCAGCCAATATTTTCCTGATGCATCTTGCTGTGGCCGACCTGTTTTTTGTGCTGGTTCTACCCACCCGGCTGGTATATCACTTTTCTGGCAATCACTGGCCATTTGGCGAGATCCCATGCAGACTCATTGGCTTCCTTTTTTATCTCAACATGTATGCCAGTATCTACTTCCTCATGTGCATTAGCGTTGACCGCTTCCTAGCCATCGTGCACCCTGTGAAGTCCATTAAACTCCGCAGGTCACTCTACGCCCACTCGGCATGTGCCTTTCTTTGGGTTATTGTTGCTGTCGCAATGGCACCTCTGTTGGTCAGTGTGCAGACAGCTGAGATGAACAACACAACTGTCTGCCTACAGCTCTACAGAGAGAAGGCATCACGCCATGCTCTCGTGTCCTTGGCAGTGGCATTCACCTTTCCATTTATTACTACAGTGACCTGCTACTTATTGATTATCCGTAGCCTGAGGAGTGGGAACAGAGTTGAGAAGCACCTGAAGGAAAAAGCCATCAAGATGATCATAGTTGTCCTAATGATCTTTCTGGTCTGCTTCGTACCCTATCACATCAATCGCTACATTTACATTCTCCATTATGATGGCACCAAGACTTCCTGTGAAACCCAGCGAGTCCTGGCACTCAGTAACCGCATCACTTCCTGCCTCACCAGCCTGAATGGCGCCCTTGACCCAGTGATGTATTTCTTTGTTGCTGAGAAGTTCCGTGAGGCCTTGTGCAGCTTGTTTTGTGGCAAAAGAGCTGCAATGATGCCTCCAAGTTATGAGGGGAAGACAAATGAGAGCTCACTAAGTGCTAAATCTGAACTGTGAGCAAGTGATCATATTTGTTGTCACTTCCGGGCACAACACAGCCTAGAGACTCTCTAGAGAGTAAAGGCAAGTGACTCCAAGGACAAAAATGTTATCCCCAGAGTCAGTATCATTCTTGCAATATCAAGGAGGAGAGTTCAGTTATTCTATGCAGCTACAACCAGCAAGGGCTCATCTCTGCCAGAAGACAGATTGTAATCTCTATAAATCACAAGACATCTACCCATGAATGCAACAGCATCTGTTGCCCAATCCTGAAGCTGAGGCCTGAATATTTAGGGATGGAGGAAAGAAACAAGAATGTAATCAATCCATGATTTCTTCATCTAAGAGTTTTATACTCAAGTCTCGTTCAAGCAAATGTTAGCCACCCGGAGAAACAGAACAACTGGAATTCAAGGACTAAGATTCAGTGGGTGATTGCCCCCTGCCCAACATGCACACCCTCCTCTGAAATCCTATGTTGTACCAGCCAGAGAGATTCAGTCCTGGGATATCAGAGGAGAATAGTAGTGTCTCTAGATCTATTGTGAATATTTGTAGAGAGTTGGGGGGATATGGTATGCCTATTGAACAGGGGAAAGGGGAAACCTGGAATAAATGGGAGACATCCTGATTCCCCAGGGATGTCAAGTTATTGTTGCCACAGGCCTCTTGTCTATGCCGAGGATTTGGGCATGAGCAGTAAACATCATGCTAATATTTCAACCTGTCCTTGGGTTTGTGGTCTAAGGCCCCAGGAGCTGTCTTCAGTTACAAGCAGCATCCTCTGAACGAACCTTGGGGTGTAGTCCTGTTTGAATTATCAATCACCTTAATAATCTCAGGCTAAAATAAAAGGGAATGGAAAGAAGTCTCATGAAAAAAATCAGTAAAGGGAGTATCTTCCATTGGTTTATAAATGCTGAACCCTAAAACTCTGAATCCCTGTAAAAAAAATTAGCCAAGAAGATGAAAAGTAGATGTGCTGAAAGTGTGAAATGCAGCCTGCTTGGGGAAAGCCTTAAAGCTCTTTAGAGTGTTTTGTTTGGTCTGAAAAACATTTCATTTGCTACATATGATCACTAACCTAGTTTAGCTTAACTACCCTCACTAATAAATGTTGCACCAATGGAACACATCTGGCTATTAAAACAAGCAGGGGAGATAGGAGAAATCCCATGGTATAAAAAGGAGAAGAGCAGAAGAATCCATTATGTCCACTAGGAACCTTGCTAAGCCAATCATATTTGCCTCTGAAATGCTTAGGTACGGCAGTGATGCGCATGATAGAAAGCCATATGATAGCTCAATCTTATTTACATATTCTACCCATGCCATTGGGAAAGAGCTCTCGATGTCTCCAAGAGTTTAGATCCTAAATTATGAAATCAAACAGCTTTTTATCTTGGTTAAGTTTCTGGAATCCTGACTGCTTTCCCAGCTGGTACCCAGCACTGCTCAAAGGCACTAGCCAATCAGAGACACAAGCCAAGAAGCCAAAAGGAAAATCCATTAACTGTAATTCTGGAAGCCTAGAGACTGGTGTTATATGGAGGATTACTTGAATGGGAAGTAATTATGGAAGGTTCCCTGGTGGACAGGGTGAAGCAAATAATCCTCTTTCCTTTTCCCACGTTGATCACGTCAGCGGGTAGAAACATCAACTCAATGACTCTCCCAACCCCTGCTGGACAGAGGTATAACAGTCTGAAGTTAATCCACTGTGCTTCAGAATTCAAAGCTATCTGCCAAACTCTCTGTCTCTCTTCTTACCGGGATGTGATTTTGTACAAGTTTCCTGTCCTGTTTGTATTATTTTTGCCATTAAGTTTTTTAAAATAAAAAACTTTTTGGACTTGTTCATACTGATTATACACATGTAAAATAAATAGTTTAAAAGGATCAGTGAGAAGATGGTCTTTATATTAACAGAGGCTCCCCCTCAGTCTCTCATTATGCCCAGGGTTCCCATTCAATCAGCAGAGACATGCCCCTTTATCTCTCACATGCAGACCAGCATCATGCCTGGAATCCTTTCCCTCTCCAGCCTCCTGCCCAGTCACCCAACTCTATCCACAATCCACTGGCATTCCGCCTTCAGGCCCCTCCTCTACCCATATGTCCTTGGACAGTCAGTGTCCTGTCCATTGCCCTTTCTCTACCCCATCTCTCACTTTTCAACCACTCAGTCCTACTCCGGGCTTATTCTGTGCCTTTCCATTCTTCATCTGCCACTGTGTTTTTGTTTTATTGCGCTAACAGACCTCCTGTACCCACATCCACAATGTACCGGGCTAAGCCCCTGTGGCTCTGCTCTCTCTTACCTGCCAGCATTTTTTACGAAGCCTAGGTCGGCAAGTGCCACATCACAGAGCTCACAACGGAAGCATTCTGGGTGCCAATTATTATTCATTGCCTTGATCACACGTCCAATAATGAACTCACCTTGGAAAGAAAAACACAACCCTTAGATGCAAACAGAACCAATTTGAGCAAAAAATCTCTCCCCCACATCCACCACCATTCCTTTTCAATGCCACAAGGCCCCGTATATTCTGATTTGCTGAAAATATCACTTCCTCCCACAAGAGTACCAGAAGAACATCTTCATTCTTAACCACTGCCAGAGTAATTCTTTGTTACTGTCCAGAGAGCCTGATGCTTAGGATGACCCTTGCGTTAAAATTTTCATCCCCAGTGATCCTCTGCCCCATGACTTCTACTCAGTGAAGAGAAGAGACTACATAGTTTTGCATATGGAGATCTTACCACATTGCCCACAACAGGGTGCAAACAGCATCTGGAAATCATGCTCACAATACTTTCGACCCTCAAACTGTTAACAAAACAAAGGAGAGAAAATCCTCAGTGAATCACAAACTGTCCACTGTAAAAATTCAGACTATTATTAGAGTTTGCAGGTGACAAACTTGTAAAGGTTAAGCAAGTGTTTTCATTTCCAACCCATTCTTCAGTTGCTTGTCATTGCCTTGAAAAAAATCCTTCGAAGGTGACACTTTCCATACTTTGTCTCAGCCCCATGGAGAATTTTCTTGGACAATGGAGCCAAATCAATGCAGGTATGTTTAATATGGGCAAAGGTGCAGGGGAAAGCAAAACCAAAACATACACAAAACTCCACTGTTCCTATAATTAGCTTTTCTTGTCCTTTTCTTCTGGGTTCATATACCTCAAAAGAGCTCAAACTTGACATGATTGTTGTCCACATGGAAAATGAAAAAGAGCTTAGTATTTTAAAAATTAGATAGTTTTCAAATTACATGTTTGTACATGTGCTATAGAAAAATTTACAGTTGATTTTCAGACAAGTTCACTAATTTTGGTTACCCAACTTGAGAAACCTTGTGCCAAATTTTCAAAACACCCAAGAACCCACTCATGCCTTATTCCCATATGCAATGCTGAGCACATTATTTTTCTTTCCTCCCCTTCTCTCATCCCCCACTTTTCTTAAAAAAAGAAAAAAGGGAAACCAGGAAATTAAATACAGAAAATTAAGTTAGTGCAGTATTAGGGCTCAGAAACTGAACATGCAAAAATCAGGAAATTAAGAAGTGAAGATTCTGACAGAAACATTAAGCCCCAGCTTTTTAAAGGAGACCATTTTCTTCTCTGGCGCACTAGACACCCACAGAAATTGTGCCCACATTATTTGCAACCATAATTAATTGTGGATGCAAATTCTACCATTTAGGTATTTAAGTACCTGTCCTAATTTGGGCTTGCAAGTTAGTTACTTATCCATCTCTATGCTAGTATTTATGCCTAAAACTTTATATGAACAAAACACAGGGACAATTTTAATATGTGTGAAACTGAGATCCATCTGAAAACTGGGCCCTAGAAGGATGCTTTCAGGTCAAATCTGGCCAAAAATTTAGACTTTATAAAACGTGCCTTTTAATAAACAGGATGTGCATGCAATGTGGTCGAGTTTACATTGATATAGGAATTTTGCGTTATGAATTTCCCAACATCTACATGGTTCAGTCCTCTATCTTAATGTGCTGATGTATGTTTTTTAATTTAGTTTTACATTCTAAATATATATTTTTCTGTTCCACTGCATCCTAATTTTGCTTAATTTATGTATAGCCAGGATGAGGGGGAAATGACTTTAATACAACTCTGGATTTGTCAGTCAAGTCAATGATAATAAAGTTTAGGATCAAAAGAAATGGAAATCAACAAGATTAGGGAACTGAAATTCTGCATCCCCACAAAGTCTCCCCAATACTGGTCAACTGGCCAGACAGATTTCCCAAGGAGGAAGACAGCAGTACATTTAAACATAAGGCTATTTTAGAGTGTGATCATTTCAAGGTTAAGAGAGACAGAAGCCTATGGGGAGGGAAAAGGCAGAGGGGACTGCTGAAAGCACAGGACCCATTTGAGCCAATATGGAGCCCCCATGATGCAATCTGACCGGGCCCCTCACTGAAAAGATAAGATTCTGTGGACAATCTCCCGCATCGTCTGCCCCACCAACTTCGAGGAAAGAGCCAGGGGAAGAACGTGGGAGAGGAATGAGTAACAAGTCCAGATACAGAATGTGCGTTTGTGCAGAACAGAAGGAATAATTGACAGTGATTTCCTGACATGAGGATGTGGGAACCTGAAATGTATCTTAGCGGTCACATGATAATGGTAAAAATCACAGTGTTGCTTTTCTCTCACCCTGAACAAGCAGCTATATTAAAATAAGGAAAATGGTAATATCCTACAGCTACAATGCTTCTTCCTATCCCAGACCCTCCTGCCTGGCTTCCTGCTATGGTTTTAAAGAAACAGTTCCTGTATGCTCACATCAGCCAAAGTCACGAAATAGAAGGAGAAGATTGAAGGGGAAGGTTGAAAAAGAGAAGATTGAAAAAATTGGGTTTGTTTAGTGTGGAGAAGAGAAGACTAAGGGGGGGGGACATGATAATAGTTTTCAAGTACATAAAAGGTTATTGCAAGGAGGAGGGAGAAAAATTGTTCTTCTTAAACTCTGAGGATAGGACAAGAAGCAATGGGCTTAAATTGCAGCAAGGGCAGCTTAGACTGAACATTAGGAAAAACTTCTTAACTGTCAGAGTGGTTAAGCACTGGAATAAATTGCCTAGGGAGCTTATGGAATCTCCATCATTGGGGATTTTTAAGAGCAGGTTGGACAAACACCTGTCAGGGATGGTCTAGATAATACTTAGTCCTGCCTTGAGTGCAGGGGACTGGACTAGAAGACCCCTCGAGGTCCCTTCCAGTTCTATGATCTCATATCTGCAGGGAATTACAGTTATCTCCATTGATCTCCCAGTCAGCATAGAGCATCTCACACTCCCATGTCATGTGGCACTGGACCATGAGCATTTCACCTTGACCTGATGAGGTAGCCCCTCACTCCGGTGACTTAAGAGGCCCCTGCTGCTTCAGATTTAGCAGCAATGTCTGACCCAGCCCTCTGAGAGGGCTAGTTACACTGGGAAGGAAAAGGCAGACAGAAACACTGATAGTGGGCAAAGAATGACACTTGAAGCTTTATCCTGTCCTGTTGAGTGCTCTCAGTTTTCACAGAGTTCACTGACAGCCACAGATACTCAGCATCTCCCAGGATTGGGTTTTTAAAGGGGGAAGTCAAGAAACTTTCAATAGCTTCACATAGGCAGTAACCTCACCTCATAGAAGAGTCCATCTGGGAACTGTCGGAAACACTGAGCACAGACAAAGCAGTTCTCATGATAGAGCTCCCCATTGCTGTTCACGATCCTCTCCGAGGGATCAAAGCGAGCCTGGCAGCGCTCACAGACTGCATTTGCGAGGGCATCAGACATATTACTGAGGAGGAAATAAAGGTCAGAGTCAGAACATGGGCATGTCACACCTATCAAATGAATATGCATACATCACACAAGTAATATTACAGTCACCAACACCTTTTCAAACCTTTTTGCACAAATAAGTACAATGAAAATAATGCAGCATGCAAGGGAATGGAATCAATAAGTTATTCAGAATCAACATCTGATATCTGTTTACATCTGACACAGCTGGAGGTGACAGCCACATAGTAATTTGCAGAGCTATATGATGGATTCATTTATTTTTCACCTTTGACCACCTTGCCGGCCCTCTGTCCACAAATCCCTGTCCTACCAACTTACTCCAGACACCCTCCATTAAAAACACAAAATAAATGAAAACCCCTGCAGAGAAATGTTTTCTCCTTTTCTCCTCAAATGTATAACTTCCCCACCCCCTTTCAACAAACATCACACTTGCCTGAGGCCTATGATGGGAAAACATGAGTCCAGGTGTTCTATGTATTAAAATGTCACAGCGTTAAAGTCCTATCTCTCATGTCCCTGCAGAGCTAGGAATGGCAACTTCAAAAAATGGGGAAGATTCCCAGTTTCCTAATGGGATCAGCTTTATTTTAAAATTTGGAGCATTGAATATGTGAATTTAAAATGGTGTGACAGGTTCGATCACAGAGACCCCCTTGGGACTGTCATCTGGCATGCTGAAACTACCTCTGAGTCCCTTTTCCCTGTCAGCTTGGGACTCCAGAACCCTGTCTTGTTGACACGCAAGCCTGCTGCAACACAGACCCAGGGTCTGAACCATGTCCCCAAAGCTGCAGCTTTAACTGAAAACAACTCAGCAGGTACTCCTGTCTCAAACACCCAGCTCCCAATAGGATCCAAACCCCAAATAAACCTGTTTTACTCTGTATAAAGCTTATACAGGGTAAACTCATAAATTGTCCACCCTCTATAACACTGACAGGGAGATATGCACATCTGTTTGCTCCCCCAGGTATTAATCACTTACTCTGGGTTCAATAATAAACAAAAGTGATTTTATTAAGAATAAAAAGTAGGATTTAAGTGGTTTCAAGTAATAACAGAGAGAACAAAGCAAGTCACCAAGTAAAATAAAGCAAAAACACGCAAGTCTAAGCCTAATACATTAAGACAGTGTTTCCCAAACTTGGGACACTGCTTGTGTAGGGAAAGCCCCTGGCGGGCCGGGCCGGTTTATCTGCCCCGTCTGCAGGTCCGGCCAATCACGGCTCCCAGTGGCCGCGGTTCGCTGCTCCAGGCCAATGGGAGCTGCTGGAAGCGGCGCGGGCCAAGGGACGTACTGGCTGCCGCTTCCAGCGGCTCCCATTGGCCTGGAGCAGCGAACCGCGGACAGTGGGAGCCGCGATTAGCCGGACCTGCGGACGCGGCAGGTAAACAAACCAGCCCGGTCTGCCAGGGGCTTTCCCTACACAAGCGGCGTCCCAAGTTTGGGAAACACTGTATTAAGAAACTGAACACAGGTAAATCTCAGAGATGTTCCAATAAGCTTCTTTTACAAACTAGACTCCTTCTTAGTCTGGGCCCAATCCTTTCCAATGGCATAGTTCTTATAAGTTCTCTCTGGGTTCCCACACTTCCTTCTAAATGGAAAAGCACCAGGTTTAAGATGGATTCCAGTACCAGGTGACATGATCACATGTCACTGTAAGACCTCATTCTCCATTCTTTCAGGGTTGGCCTGCACGTACCTAGGAAGGTTTGCGAGTACACAGAGCCATTTACAACCAATTGTCTTTGTTAATGGGAGCTATAAAGATTCCAAGCCATTATTAATGGCCACACTTTACATAATTACAATAGGACCTTAGAGAAATACTTCATATTTTTAGTTTCAGATACAAGAATGATACATACATACAAATAGGATGAACACACTCAGTAGATTATAAGCTTTGTAATGATTCCTTTACAAGAGACCTTTTGCATAACGCATATTCCAGTTATATTATATTTACACTCCTAAGCGTATTTCCATAAACATATGGAATGCAACATCATCCATGGTAACATTTTTAAGTATAGAAAAGCTATTTTTAAGATGTTTTTGTTGTTCCCTCTGAGCTCTGCATGGTTGGAGTGATGGTAGCATTACAGGTTGATACATATGAAAAACAAACCCAATTAATATTTTTAAGACACTCATACATTTATAAAATAGCCTTCCTGTAGCATATGTTGTATATACAGAATACTTGAGGGGGTGATATAAAATTTTAATCAACACTTGCATATGGTCTGCATACATTTCTTCTTCCTCTTCTTTCACTTTATTTGTAATGCTAGTTCATCTTTTATTTTATGCATAGCATGAAGTAAAGACCACAGTGGTGGCTGTTCTGTCTTTCCCTAAAGCAAGGGGTCAATATCTGTGCTGCAGTAGACACCTAGATTTCTTTTGTTAACATTATTCTGGGTCATCTTGTTTTCTGCAAATATTTATTTTAAACAAGAAATCAATAAGTGTATTCTAGTAGTGGCAGCTTCTCTTTCCTCTGACCAGTCAGAGGTGCCAGCAGAAAAACAGACATGGAAGACAGAAGCCTGATTCTCCAATGCCCTGCGTCTTGTATAGTCATCTACAGTCCTGCAAAGTGAATATAAAAATTCCCCTCTCACTGGTGGAAACACTTTACATCCATTTTGCATAGGTATAAGCCAAAGGAGAACCAGGCTCATTGATTAGATTAGAATCAATAGTACTAATTTAGAGACATTAAAATTGATTTTGTTTCCTCCCTGCAGTACAAATGGGCCTTTACACTTAGAATCTCACCAAAATTATGAATAGACAGGAAATCCTGTAACCTGGTGGCCCACAACTCATGGTTTACAGAAACTCCAGATATTTGCCTGAGCTCTGCTGGGGCAGCACGGGAACAGTCAACCCAAAATGTCAGTGTTTGTAGCAAAACCCAGAGGCCATCTTTGGGATCTGATCAATTCTGTTTCCAACCACAGCTTTGCTTCACCTAAATTACAGGCCAGGAAGGTTCATAATGGCAGGATTTTATACAATAATTCCACCATTGAACACTCACTCAAATAAACCTGGAAAAAAATAAAAAAATAAAAACCACTTGGTCCCTGGTTTCAGAGGCTTGATCTAGACAACGGGGGGAGGGGAGGAGAGAAAGGGGAGAGGAAACCATCAAGGAGAAAGATAAACAATAAAAAAAGGCAGATAGTATTCTAAGTGTAAAGCTGTAATTACTGCTCCTCTCATTCATCTTCTGTATTATGGGAAGAGACTAGAGGGGTGGGGGGAAATGACAGCTTCTATGACTAGAGAGATAAGGTGGGTGAGGTAATATCAAATCTCAAGAAGAGGTCTGCATAGCTCAAAAGTTCTCTCGTTTACCAACAGAAGTTGGCCCAATAAAAGATATTACTTTACCTCACCCACCTTGTCTCTCTAATATCCTTGGACCAAGATGGCTAACCCTCTAAGCTTTATGACTGTCAGAGATCCACGTATGATATGATACTCCCTATGTGCCCAACACTAAGCACAACGAAGCACGTTTCTGGTTGTCCTTGATTACAAACTAAGTTATTAAAAAGATCTGCTACTTACATTTCCGATTTAAATTTATTTTAGTTGCTATCTCAGAAAGATCCTGGCTCCCCACCACCTTCCACTGACATTATACTGGGTCCTATTGCCCCCCAATACTGCAAGAATGGAACTGGCTGGCATTAGACAACTGTGTTTTGAGCCCTCAGCTTGCAATCTGCACAGTCGTATTCCTGCGATGAGTAAAATGCAGATGATTTAGCCAGGTCTAAAGGGATAATTCCTACTAAGAACTATTTGTCATGAGAGGTTTTAGGGAAAAGTCACATGGGAGTGTCGGCAAAAAAAAAAGATAATGGAAATTTAGGGTCTAATCTCTGAACCCCTCATTCATGAAACCAGGACTGTAAAGGCCCTTATTCAGGCAAATAGCTTTGAGGACTGTAGAAGTACAAACGGCCTTCAGTAAAAAAGCCTCATAACCCTGTAGGAAATTAGAGCTCCCACTGAGAGTCAAATGATCTGTTCTTTTGTGTGGCCACATTATTGTCCCCAACCTCTTTATTTACCCTGAAATGCAAGCTTGAAATGCAGCTCAGGATTTAACTTGCAGCTGTCAAAGAAATTCATTCAGCTCACCCACTCACAAAAATGAGAAAGTGTCAAAAGTTATGGGACTTGTTTTTAATACACACACGACACCCATGACTCTTACTGCAAAAGAGCAACTGTAGACACCATCAAACCCCGAACCCTGTAAGACCATTCCAGATGTCCCAACATCCCTGTTACTGTATTAGATTGTGAGGAGCAGCAAAGAGGGTGATTCACAGCTAAACTAGGTAGTATAGTCTAAACTGGGATTTGGAAGAGAAAAAAAAGTTAACTGATAAAAGTATTTAAGTTTAAAGAAACTGGCAACTGCAAACAGGATTTCCTTGAAAATTATAAGCACAAGGCCTGTGCAGATGTCATCATACTGGCCCAAGAGGTGCAAAAAATACAAATGATCTGTCCCTTAAAGATTAAGCACAATAGGACCTAGTAATCTAGAGGGGAAAAATAGTAAGTAAATGTCTGTATACAAAGTTACATACTACATACACAGCCAAAATATATACCACACAAATATACCGTATGTCCAGCCCAGTGGCCTATTGGTAATCCTACGTGCTGCCATGCAGGGAGTCTATGCTCAGTTGTTAGTCCCAAACTCTTACTCATAGGGTGGGAGTAGCATTAAGCCAGTGTATTCTATGCACGTGCACACACCCCAGAGGGAAGAAAAGGGAAGAAGTACCTTGCATCTTTCCAATGCAACTCCTCCAGCCAGCTAGAACCAATACTAATGGAAGTCTCTCTTCCAGTCCTAGCTGGCTAGGACATTGGCTATGATTAGGCTTGACAGAATTTGATTTTATATATTATAATTTCAACAGATAATGTCAATGTGTATTTTTATTTTTATTGATTTAAAAGTTCACCATTGTGCAAAATTATGGGGTTTAAGTCTTTTTTTCAATTTTTATCAATCACAGTTGTGGGAAATTATGGGGAGGGGTCAACAATATTTATTTAAATTACAGCAGATGCTCAGATTCAAAAAGTTAAAGCTTTATAATTATTAAAAACACAAATTATCAACATCACATGGAAAAATATACACAGTAAATATCCTTGAATCAAATTCTACTAAATTCTCATGCAGCATTTTTACTTTATCTATTGGTAAATTTCTATTATTATTGATGGACTTTTCTGTCCATTTGTGTGTACGGTGAAATTGACATTTACTGATATTTACCAATAAAAATCAAATCCTTCCAAGCCTAGCTATGATGCAGGTCTCAGAACTGGGAAGGAGACTAAGTAGAGAAAATGTAAAGGGTGATGGTAAAAGTCCTTATAATTCCTGCAGAGAGAGAGAAAAAGGACAATCCCTTTGCCAATGAGAGGCAACAAATAAAAAAAATGTATGTAACCAGGAAAATAAAACTACTACAAAAAGTACAAAGAACTATACATAGTTTTACATAAGGCCAAACAAATATTCCCTATAGAGATCATCTGAAAAGTTATCGGTTTTAAAGAATGCTAAACTATGTTCCACATGTTACAGAAAAACTTTCAGCTGATTCCATGCGTTAAGGACCTCTGTTCCATTTTGGCAGTCATGCCAGGGAATAAATTAATGAGTAAAACGGCAGATAGAAATCTAGAGATCAGTTCCTAGAGCCATCCTGCATTCTAAGAATAATTTTCCTAATGCAGAGAAGAGCTCAGCTGGTCAAGCACATACAGTCTAAGGCCTACTCCTCTTCTCTTCTCTGCCCCACTCCACCCCTCTGGGAAGCAATGAATTTGCAGCTGGTTGGTGAGCTCTCTTAGCCATTGAGGCCCCACCTACACAACACTTACAATGGGGGTACCTATTGATACCATGATTGTTCCTTGCCTCAGTTACAACACAGCTGAAATCTGCAGGGAACATAAGTTCCTGAGTACATTATAAATCTCAGCTGTGTTGCACCCAACTCAGAGGACAATTGTATCATAAATGGGTTCCCTGATTTGTATCTGTAAGATAGAGAGGATTTAACAACAATGGATCTTGCATAACCATGAGTTGAGTTCTATACTCTCTTTAGCTTTTCACTCCTGACACTTCTTTCAGTTTTATTTAAGACATTTATTCCTTTGATCTCAAAAAGAAAAAAGAAAGAAAAAAGGGATTTAGTCTCACTTTTAACTTTAAAACAATCTCAGCAACAACCGCAAGATGCTAAAATACAAGTCTTTTTCACAGAGTATACTCTCAAACCAGAAAAGCTACATTTATTCCAAGCAATTCACTAATTTACTGTGTTGTACTCAGATATCAAACACAGATGTCCCCACTCTTTAAATAATAAGCTTGTAACACAAAGACAGGAAAGACAATTAAAACAAAGTAAATGACAAAACATCCTGAACTTCCAGCACTGTGACCGAAAATGGCACAACAATGCGAGAGCAGAGCAGCACCTGAGCAAGGAATTTTCCAGTCTTCACCGGTTTGCATCGTAACTTTTACTGACTCAGTTTTAAAATGCAGTAATTTCGTGGGAGCATGTTATGTACCATTCTAATCAGGAATAGGTTTCTCAGATAAATACACAAATACTCAGACTTCTTAAAAGTATGTTCTGCTGGACACTCGCACTGGTCTAAACTCTGGTAAAACCCTCTGAACATACTTTATGTGAAGTGAAAATTACAGGCAGTAGCTACAGGTGACATACAAGCTAAATCACTATCAGATTTAGAAATATTTTACAGAGTCAGCAAATTGGGCTTCTCTCCCTCCAGAAGAAGAGTCTGGGACTTCTCACGATGAGAAGACTGTTAAAACAAACCCAACAGTTGCAAGACTTTGCTGCTGCTCCTTCCTCTTTTCAAACATCTCCACCAAAAACCTCAGCAATGATGTGGAGTTGGTGACCCTGAATCGAGAAAGGGAGCAAGGTAAATAGCTGGCACTACAAAGAAAGTACAAAGGACAACCTCAAGTGAGGTTGCAGGGAGGGATAGCTCAGTGGTTTGAGCATTGGCCTGGATTGTGAGTTCAATCCTTGAGAGGACCCCTGCCTTTTCAGTCATCTTAAATAAATTTCATTTAACAGATTATATTTCTCCTCTTCACTACGTATAACTAAAATACCCTCTTTAGGTTTACAGGGATCGTTTTTCCTGTTTCCATTTGGTAAATACTAATTCCTCCAACACACATACATTCCCTCTCCCCAATCAAATCTTTTGAAAGGACCTAAAATTACCATAGCTATGTTAGTTTAGTGGATTCTATAACATATATTAAAAAAAGTCATGCCCAAATATGCCTGTCATTCACCATCATCAACTGATATCAGCACAGCCTTGGGATTGTTATTTGCCTGAAGAAGGAGCACTAAATATTGGGGCCTTTTATATTTTGGGGAAGGAAACCACAAAAAGTATCCTTCAAAAAAGAATTCTCAGCAAGCAAACAGTAGACTTAAAAACAGTCATTTACAGCCCAGAAAGCAATTCCCCCCCCCCCCCAGATTATAATTAAGGCTGCGTGTCTGTCACAGAAGTCACGGAATTCGTGACTTTCTGTGACCTCCATGACTTCTGTAGCTGCCGCAGCAGCAGTTTGGGTGTGTTGGAGGGGGCTCAGGGCTGGGGCAGGAGGTTGGGGTGCAGGGCGGCACTTACCTTGGGGGGCTCCCCAGAAGGGGCCAGCATGTCCCTGCAGCTCCTAGGTGGAGGTGCCAGGGGGCTCAGTGCAGTGCCCACGCCCACAGGCGTCGCCCCCGCAGCTCCCATTGGCTGCGGTTCCCGGCGCTTGGGGCTGGAGCAGCACGAGTAGCCCCCCTGGCCGCCCCTCCCCCTAGGAGCTGCAGGGACATGTCGGTCGGAACCAGGTAGGGAGCCTGCCAGTCCCGCCAACCCTCCCTCTCTCCCCCAGCACCAACAGGGGTCCCGGGCCGCCACTGCCTACCCCCCCCCCAACACCCACGGTGCCCCCAGACTGCCCCTCCAGAGCATCCACACACACACCCAGCCCAAGTTTTAGTTAGAAGTATATAGTAAAAGTCATGGACAGGTCATGAGCCATGAATTTTTCTTTACTGCCCATGACTTCTACTGAAAATAACCGTGACTAAAACGTAGCCTAATTATAATCTAGATCAGTGGTTCTCAACCTTTCCAGACTACTGTATCCCTTTCAGGAGTCTGATTTGTCTTCCATACCCAAGTTTCACCCAACTTAAAAACTACTAGCTTACAAAATCAGACATAAAAATACAAAACTGTCACAGCACACTTGTACTGAAAAACTGCTTACTTTCTTGTTTTTACCATACAATTATAAAATAAATGAACTGGAATATAAATACTGTATTTACATTTCAGTGTATAGTACATAGAGAAGTATAAACAAATAATTGTCTGTATGAAATTTTAGTTTAGTTTGCACTGACTTTGCTAGTGCTTTTTATCTCCAGTAGTGGCCTCACATATACATTTTACATTTAACAGGCACAATGATGACAAAACCCAGCAATACTCTCCAAATACCAACCTCTTAACAAAATTGTCAGCTATATTTTGATTTAATGACATACAAGGCAGAATAAAATCTATCTTGTTCTCCTATACCTGTATTAGCTTTGTACTGCTGACACTTGTTACAATTTCTGCCTCTTGTGAGAGCTATATTAAAATAGGGAAAAGATGTAGAGTAAAAATGATATTATTTTAAAGTTTTTGGTTTTTTTAAACCATAAAAGTCAGGCTTGAAAAATGTGTTATTGCACATCCACTTGTCTAAAGACCAAGCCTACTAGCCCCAGTGAAAAATACTTAGGTCTTCATCTAAACCACTCTGCCATAACCCCTGCAATTTACAGGAATAACACTTGTGTACTGTATTTATATGTAACTTGTTACATTATGAAAATATATTAACTAGCAAAATGACTATCTTCTTACCCTTTCTAGTTTCAATTCACATTCTCTTTTATTTTCTATCATAGATCCTGGTGTATTTTTTCTGCATTGTTTCAGTATCTGTTTCCTTTTCACCTTCTTCCCAACCAACCCCTTACATCCTTTTCCCTCTCCTTTTCTGTACACTGTAATCTCTATCTCCTACATTGTCCCCCCCCCCATCTCTCTTTCAGTACCCTACTTCTCTTTTCTAACTTATCCTATTAGCCTCTCTCTCCCTCTTATTTGCACACTTACCCCATCCATATCCAAACCACAGATACATACACTCACTCACCCTCACCCCTTTGAACATAAAGCTTGAAAATTTCACCAGATACTTAACAGCCAGAGGGCTAAAAGGCGGGGACTAAACTAAGATGAAGGACCCAGCTGTTCAAGATGAGAATCCAGGCCACCGATGAACAACTGGGAAACAGAAGGTACTAAGACTGCTAGCAGGGTGCTGTCACTGGATTCTACTTGAGACTCCATTTTATTCTTCACCACATAGTAAGTGTCTGATAAATTTGAAGCCTCAAACCACCTCTGGCTGCTGAAGGAGAGAATTCTCTCTCTTGCATACCACTGCCCTCTTCCCCAATGCAATAGCTCCAGTGTCCACCTCTGCTGCTCCTCAGAGCTCTTCCAAGCGGAACCAAAATAAAATTGACCTAATTCTTGACAGTTTGACTAATACCACAGGGTGCTCAGTAAGCTGGAAAACTGCAAAGTTATTTACAATATGTAAAATCAATTGCCTCATTCTTAACAATGTATGTGGAGAAATGTGCCTGAAATCAAACAATGCTAAAACCTTTTCAGCATTTAAAACAACTACAGCATTTTACACTAGGTCCTTGTTCTAGCACAGTGCCTAAAACCCTCACTATTAGCAAGACCAGAAACATTGCTGGGTCTGAAGATCCCTGTATGTTGCTTCAAATGGGAAAGGTTCGCCATTGTCCCTTTCCTGTTATTGTTACAAACTGAAAGCTTCCGTGCCAGGAAAACCTTTTCCTTCATAAACTATCCGAAAATAAAAATACACTAATCTGAGCCTGTCTGCAGACACCGCCTGCTTCAAAAGAAATGTATGGAGCCTTAAGAAACATTCCAACAATCCCATTCCCTTTGTCTCAGAGACCTACCCAGGTATCCCAGCTGTTGCCCGTGTCTCATCTTTCAGCAGTGACCCTGTGCCACTCAGCCGATCCTGCCGGCGTTGGTAAAGCTTAGAGGACGCCAGCCCCCGCAGTCTCATGCCAGCCATAGCACCCAATGCCACTGTGAAGGGGAGTGCAGAAAGACAACTGGAGAGAACAAAAGCACTGAAATGTCAGTGAGTCACTTTCCTTCTGGGAGTTTCGCTTATTTCTCAGAAGTGCTAAATCAGGATAGACAGAATCCTGCCCAAGTGCTGCTTGTTACCCATCATCTGCCATTCTGTTACAATTCTAACAAACCAGATTCTTTTGTTCCTGTATCCCACTGGTATGACCAACTGAAGCCAGTGGGTAGGATCGGCACCAAACATTAATTCTGTGTCAGATTTGCACACAGAATCTACACATGCTCCATTTTCCAAGAGATGAATTTAAAAATCTCATTCTTCAAGTAACTTATCCACTTAAACCAATAATGCTCCTCAGTCAAACCAGAACAGAACAACAGTAGAAATGCAAAAGAGGTCAGTGATCTCCGAGCAAAGAACTCAGTCCTTTACTGCAGACTAATATCAGATCCTGGCTACTCTAAGTTGGTCCCCTGCAAGATGGTGCATCACACAATATGAGGTATGCATGATGTTTATGATGTATGTATGATGTTGCAATCAGCAGAACCCTTCACTCCATGTAGATAAAGCATACCCCCAACAGCGAAAGCATGAAGATTCTTGCTCTCCAGATACACTGTAGTCTGCAAGAGTTGCATTCCGTGCAAGATCAGGAAGCTGAGAAAAGGAACATACTTCACATTCCAGCCTCCAGAGCACTCACTCTGCTGGGAACTGAGCAGGGTTTCAGCCAGGCGCCCACCCTTACACCACTCCTGCCTCCCACCCTCTAGAGGAAGAGAGGATCACATTACACAAATGGGACTAAAAATATTCTGAGACCACAAAAGTCGATTCCTTAAAGGAACAAAAGAACAGAATAGAGGATGACAGGAACATCCAGGCTAGAATATCATCACATCAGAAGCAGCACAGTCCAAGAAAACCAATCCCAGGGCCATTATAATCTATGATTTATTTATTTTACAATAAAACAGGGGATTTTCAAGGAAGTAATGAAATATTACATATATTATATCTACAGTCTGGCAAGCTCTAGAAATAATATGAGAGGAATGATTTGCACAACTATTTAACAGGGAGTGACCAACAGTGGTCCCTTCTGACATTAAAATTTATGAGAGAAGTAGTTTATACTGGAATCCAAAAAAACAGGCAGGGATGAAGAACATCATCGTTTCAAAGAGAAGAAAGCAGCAGCATCCTCACCTTCAGTTCCTCCTACCTTTCTTCAAGTATTTCAGACTGCCTGCACCTACAGGTGACCTGCAAAGAATTTTTTTTAAATTGCACTTGTGCATTTTTTATATTATTTTACTTCTTTATGATGTATAATGAAGACCTGATTTTTTTTAATTTTCAAAATGGCATTTTCTGCTTGCTTTTAACTTTAGAAATATCAGGTATGCCAGCTCTGATCTTTCCTGGTATTGCTGAAGGATCTCTTAGGACGTCTTCGTCTTGGAGGATGTATACAGTAGATCTCTTACCTTTAATTGGGGGTGAAAATGTCAAATAATTAACAAGTGTGTTCTTTTTTCAAAATGTTAAAACCCACTTAACTTTAAGACTAATCAACATGTTTTAGAACAGTCTGACTAAAAATCCCTTCCACTCTCAAATGCTCAGCTTTCAGACTGTCACTATTTCACTGGCACAACAGTCATCACAGTCTTTCACACTAGACAGAACCTGAACATCTAATGTAAAAAACAAATGGCAATGGAAGGAGAAGCTTTCAAAATGAACCAAACTATTATTTAAATCTTTTTTTTTTTTTTTTTTTTTTTTTTTTTTAAGAAAAAGCTTTAGGGCTCTCTTTATACCTCACAAGCTAAAAAGGGCTCCAGCCCAGTTCTCCACCATCCCCACATCTGCAGGTCACCTTCAAGAGACAGGACTGATGTCAAAACCTTATTAACATATCACTGTCTGAGATTAAACTAAAGAGAAGGCTGCCACACTTCTCTTAGGCATAGATGAGTAGCTCCCAAGAGAAGCAGCTCAATGATTGTCCAATAAATCTCTCAGGACTTTCCAGTGAGTTAAAATTTACTCCGCTAGCCTCAGAGGGCAGGTTTAAATAGAAAGATAAAAATAAGATTAAATTAAAAATGCATTTTTCAACCCAGAAGACCAAGAGTGGTTGTTCATAATTCAGACAGACAAGCTCTGCATTAGTGCTCTTGTTTGCAGTCACAATTCTTCTTGTAATTACTGAGGCTTGCTATGTCAGTATAACTACCCTGTTTCCCCGAAAATAAGACAGTGTCTTATATTCATTTTTGCTCCCAAAGATGCGCTAGGTCTTATTTTCAGGGGATGTCTTATTTTTCAGAAATGAAAAATGCCTTATTATCGGTGGATGCCTTATTATCGGGGAGGTCTTATTATCGGGGGGATGCCTTATATTACAACGAGAGGCAAAACTGTAAGTAGGCCTTATTTTCGGAGGATGTCTTATTTTCGGGGAAACAGGGTATGTCGTTCAGGGGTGTGGGAAATCCATACCTCTGAGCAATGTAGTTAAACTGATATAACCCCCAGTGTAGACAGTGCTATGTCAAGGTGAGGGCTTCTCCCATTGACATAGCTTCCACCTCTAGGGTAGGTGGAGTACCTACACCAATGGGAGCAGCTCTTCCATCTGCATAGGTAACATCTTCACTGCTGCTACAGTGCTGTAAGTGTAGACAAGCCCTGGCCCTCCATCTTCCCCATCACACTCCACTCATTTTACTTGCAATTACTTCATAAAGAGAATCACCGTAAAGAGAATCATGTGCACAGTAATATCTCCCTTTCCTTGTTAATAAAAAGCTTGTGGACAGATGGTTGCTTAAAACACACTTCATTATACTTTATATGTTGTGACAGACCCAGACCAGTGGGGTACAGGAGTCTGGTAGAGGGCAAATATACTGGTCACTGGATGAGTAGTTTTCTGTTCCCTGGGTGACCAGAGAAGGGGCTGCACTAGAGTAATCAGGAACCTGCTAGAACCAGTTAAGGCAGGCAGGCTAATTAGGACACCTGAGGCCATTAAGAAGAAGCTGCCAGAATCAATTAAGGCAGGCTAATCAGGGCATCTGGGTTTTAAAAGGAACTCACTTCAGTTTGTGGTGTGAGGAGCTGGGAGCAAGAAGTGCAAGGTGCTGAGAGGGTATGCTGTTGGAGGACTGAGGAGTGCAAGTGTTATCAGACACCAGGAGGAAGGTCCTGTGGTGAGACTAAGGAAGGTGTTTAGAGGAGGCCCTGGGGAAGTAGCCCAGGGAGTTGTAGCTGTCATGCAGCTGTTACAGGAGGCACTATAGACAGCTGCAGTCCACAGGGCCCTGGGCTGGAACCTGGAGTAGAGGGTGGGCCTGGGTTCCTCCCAATTGACCTAGACTGTGGGTTCTTCCAGAGGGGAAGGTCTCTGGGCTGCTCCCTAACCCACATGGTGAATCTCTGAGGCAAGAAAATCTGCCAATAAGTGCAGGACCCACCGTGATAGAGGAGGAACTTTGTCACAATATACATAGCATATTTCACCTGAGATTCTCAAATTGCCTTACAAGTTTTAATTATGAGATTGTTTCTTTAAACAAACTAAACCCTAAAGAAAATAGGGTTCTCCAATCTTACTCCGTTCTAGTATCTTAGGACGTTACTTGTAACAGTAGCTGGTATTTTTGGCCAGAAGCGATTTTTAAATTGACTGTATCCTTTTAAACTTCACACTGTTCACAGATCAGAATTTGTAAACAAATCTTACTGCCACTGATTAACTTAATGACTCCACTTTTCAGTGTTGTGGTTTAATAATCTATAAAATGATATAGCAACTAATTATGATTATATTCATTTTACAGATTAGTAAACCAAGGCAATGAGAAGTGGAGTCATTAAGTTAATCAGTGGCAGTCAAGATTATTATTCACATATTCCAGTTTACCCACCACAGTTATCTTTTTTTATTCCTCTCATGACCCCAAATCCCAAAAATCTTTTGCATTCTCTGTTTCAGCCCAGGCCCTCCCACACTGAAAAATAATAAATGTAATATTTAAAAATGCATTGTTCAATATACAACCAAAGCAGTCATTTACAGTGATACTTTCACATTAAAAAACACTTATTTATATTACTGAAACATGTAAGAGCTGCTATCATAAACCAGGACTCTGTACAGTGCCTAGCACAGTAAACAGACTGTCCCTGCTCCAAAGAGATTACAGTTTAAGTACCATGTATACATTCTTATTGTAATTTTAATTAATTGGACATTCCCCTCATGTTACCCCTCAGGTAATTAAATAAGCCTAATTACTGTAGCTAATTACATTCAGAAAGTTATCTTCAATACTACAAGGGCTAGAACCATTTTTAAAATGAAAATTCAGTTCCCTGTTTTTTCCTTCTGCAATGCTTTCTTTTCTATCTCTTTGCTATTGATATAGCACAGATAATCATGGAACCTAGCAGCAGGTTTTTGTACCCTCTTATTTGTTTTTTTTTCTCTATCTCTTTTCCACTGTGTCAGCACTACCTCTTTCTCAGTCTGTTTAATTTCCTCTTTCTTCCAGTGTCACAGAACAAGATCATGCAATTTTTAAACCAAAAAGCTATTTATGGTATTTTTTAGCTCCAGGTGTGTCCACACTGATCAGTATTATGCAGAAACTCAATTTTGGAATAGCTCATCTTGTTCTACTGTACTGGAATCTCAACAGCTCCAGAACTGAAAAAGATTGTAACTTGTCAGTACTATATATTCCAAAGAGACTACTATTTTGCAAATGTCATACAACACTTTGCCTTCATTAGTAATGCAGTGTAGAGCAGAGGTTCTCAAACTGGGAGCAGAGCATGGAATGTATTCTGGGGGTGTATGAGAAACTTTGGGATTAAAAAAAAAAAAACTTTCTGCACACATTAAATCATAGACTATCAGGGTTGGAAGGGACCTCAGGAGGTCATCTAGTCCAACCCCCTGCTCAAAGCAGGACCTAATCCCAACTAAATCATCCCAGCCAGGGCTTTGTCAAGCCTGATCTTAAAAACCTCTAAGGAAGGAGATTCCACCACCTCCCTAGGTAACCCATTCCAGTGCTTCACCACCCTCCTAGTGAAAAAGTTTTTCCTAATATCCAACCTAAACCTCCCCCACTGCAACTTGAGACCATTACTCCTTGTTCTGTCATCTGGTACCACTGAACAGTCTAGATCCATCCTCTTTGGAACCCCCTTTCAGGTAGTTGAAAGCAGCTATCAAATCCACCCACCCCCCATTCTTCTCTTCTGCAAACTAAACAATCCCAGTTCCCTCAGCCTCTCCTCATAACTCATGTGCTCCAGCCCCCTAATCATTTTTGTTGCCCTCCGCTGGACTCTTTCCATTCAGAGCTGGGCAGCTGGATCTCTGAAGGCAGCCACCCAGTTCTGAAGGCGGCACCGCCACCAGCAGCAGCGAAATAGGGGGACAATACAATACCATGCCACCCTTACTTCTGCGCTGCTGCTTGTGGCAGCGCTGCCTTCAGAGGAGAGCACCTAGCCAGCAGCCGCCACTCTCTACTCTGCCTTCAGAGCTGGGCAGCCAGAGAGCAGCAGCTGCTGGCTGGGCACCGAGGTGAGGGGAAACTACTACAGAGACAAAGAAGTGGGGGCATGATCAAATAAGTTTTAAAACCATTAGTCTAAAGCTGGTGCTGTGAAGTTGTTTGCTGGGGGTTGGAAACCCTTCTGTAGAATCTAAGGGCCCAATCCTACCAGGCACTGTGCTCACCCAGGACTCAATAATGCAAGGAGATGAGCAGACCTACTGACCTCTCACATGGTTAAAGTTAAGCTTATTCACTTCACGGGACTGGAGACAGAATGCTCAGCACATTGCAGGATCAAGTCCCAACTTCATTATTCTTTTAGGGAGAAAAAAACCCAGTTAACACAGAACCATAATAAATATTTGTCTTTGAGAATTCCCACAAAAGAATGAGAAACTGTTCAATGGCAGAGGAAGCAATGGAAGCCATGAAGTTATACATTTTCATAATTGACAAGTTTTCCAGGTTAATTTTTTTTTCAAAACATTAAACAATAGGGCACCCACATGTCTGTGCACTTCACTATTTGGAGGCTCATGCCAAAACCCACTCTATATAAGAAATCCAAGAAATTAGCCATTTGTATTAACTTTGAGAGGGGAAGAAGGTAAAAATCCTACATTATTTTAGGGAACTACACACATTACAGTGGCTTGTGTACTCTGGAATGTTCCACAAAGCCTCATGTTCTATGTCACATTGTGGCACTGAAAACTATGTTGATGCCTTAAAAGGCAGGGCTCTGAATATGCACAAGACAATGGCACAAAAGGGTTTAATAAATTTATTACCATGATCACTGGATTTGGCAAACTGGATTGGATGGGTCGGGGCACCTAGAGCAGGGGTCTCAGGACAAATTTTTTGGTAGCCTCGGAGCATGGCCACCAACTCTTGCTGGTGGCCCTCTCACACTTTTCCCTAAAATAGTTAATTAGCTTTAGGAAAAACTAATAAATAAATATGCGCACATACATGTCCAAATCATTGTAATTTATTTATTGCTAGTTAGTAAGTCTGTTGTGAAAATTGATATTAACAAACATGCAAGTACTGTATCACTTTTCACAGCAGACTTACTCAGCCCGCCCAAGCCTGGGGACAAATTAAGCCCTGGATGGGAGGGGGGGGGGTCAGGGGAGGCAGCAGGGGCAATGGGGGTTGGTGGGTGGAGAGCTGGGGGAGGCAGTGGGGGGGTGGAGCCTGAGGCCCCAAGGCCAGAGCCTGAGGACTGCCGCCACACAGCCAGAGTCTAGAGTTGGAACCCAAAGTCCTTCAGCCGGAACCTGCTGTGAGACCCAAAGCCTGAGCCCCACTGCCCTGAGAAGGTGGGGAATTCACTGGCTGCCTGCTCCTCCAGCGTTGTGCCCCAGGTGTCTCCAGATGGGGGCAGAGCCCAACCCCTGCTAGCAGTCCCAGCAATCAACATCAAGGCAGTGCGTTCAGGAGCAACAGGGAGGGAGAGGAGCCACTATTTTGCCACCCACCCCCACCCCATCACAGCTCAGGAGGCCGTGGCCATAAGAAAAGCCCCTGGTGGACACATTTGAGAAACACTGAAGAGTATGGCACTCCTCAGGTAACTCAAAAAAGACAACCCACAGTTTTTTCAAATACCACAAAGTAACTTCCCTTGCCCCTAAACTTGAATGATCCTTGCCTCATGTGGAACATATCATTTTAAACATTATCACACACTGTACCTATATGACACAATCAGCTTGGTTCATAGTCTAAATTCTTCCCAGATTTACCTCCTCTCTCCCCAATGCCATTCAAGAGCTGGACAGATGCTCACCAACAATGCCAGAATTTCTAGCACTTTTAGCTTAATCCTCTCCTAAGTAAGTGGAATATATGCACAACATGTCCGGTATATTCACAAGTTATAAGAGCCAACACTGAGCCCATGAGGTAGCAGCAGTTGAGGTTCTGGGATACAAAAAAAAAAAAAAATCCCATTCTGTAACAGACTGGAGGAGAGCTAATATATATGCACCAAATACACCCACATATGCACATCAGTCTATCACAGGGGTCGGCAACCTTTCAGAAATGGTGTGCCAAGTTCACTGTAATTTAAGGTTTCCCGTGCCAGTAATACATTTTAACGTTTGTAGAAGGTCTCTATGTCTATACTATATAAATTAACTATTGTTGTATTTAAAGTAAATAAGGTTTTAAAAATATTTAAGAAGCTTCATTTCAAATAAAATTAAAATGCAGATCTTATCAATTTAGTGTGATCCTTGCCTGGGATCCTTGTCTGAGGTTCCAGCCACCAGCCCCGCACAGCCGACTGCCGGTCTGGGGTATAGCCGCTGGCCCTGCTCAGCCCCCTGCCGGTCTGGGGTTCCATTCACTCAGACGGCAGCGGACTGAGCAGGGCCGGCGGGGGGCTGAGTGGCTCAATCCGCTGCCAGTCTGGGGTGTCAGCGGCACTCAGCCTGCTGCCAGTCTGGGGTTCCGGCTGCTGGCCCCTTGCCAGTCGGGGTCCCAGCCGCTAGTCCCGCTCAGCCTCCTGCCGGCCTGGGTGAGCAGAACCCCAGGCTGGTAGCGGGC
Source organism: Malaclemys terrapin pileata (assembly GCF_027887155.1). Lineage (NCBI taxonomy): Eukaryota > Metazoa > Chordata > Testudines > Emydidae > Malaclemys > Malaclemys terrapin. The sequence goes on from NC_071513.1 coordinate 58,153,962, forward strand.
TGAGGGGGGCCGGCATCCAAGATCCCAGCGGCGGGGATCCCGGCTGGCAGGAGCTGGCGCACAGAACCCCAGTCCGGCAGCGGGCTGAGCAGGGCTGGTGGCTGGAACCCCAGACAAGGATCCCAGGCCCTGCTCAGCCCGCTGCCAGTCTGGGCTGAGCGGGGCAACTGGCGGGCTGAAGGGGACCTGTGGCCAGGACCTCAGACCGGCAACGGGCTGAGCGGCTCAGTCTGCTGCCGGTCTGAGGTCCCGGCTGCTGGCACCACTCAGCCCGCTGCCAGCCTGGGGTTCCATTCACCCAGACTGGCAGGAGGCTGAGCGGGGCAGGCAGCTGGGACCCCGACTGGCAAGGGGCCGGCAGCCGGCATCCCAGACTGGCAGCGGACTGAGCCACTCAGCCTCCCGCTGGCCCCGCTCAGCCCGCAGCCGGCTGAGTGAATGGAACCCCAGACCGGCAGCGGGCTGAGCGGTTCAGCCCGCCGCCACTCTGGGGTTCCGGCTGCCGGCTCCTGACAGCCGGGGTCTCAGCTGCCGGCCTGCTCAGCCCGCTGCCGGCCTGGGGTTCCTTGGGGGTTCCCAGGCTAGCAGCAGGCGCTGAGTGGGGCTGGCGGCCGGGACCCTGGCTGGCAACAGGGCAGCAGCCGGAACCCCAGAGCGGCGGTGGCCTGAGCCGCTCAGCCTGCCGCCGTGTGCCATCAAAAATCGGCTCGCGTGCCATAGGTTGCTGACCCCTGGTCTATCATCATCCACTGTACAAACTATGAACATTTACCCATATTTTAGATATGAGCACGTGATAATTATTTACAATATTATTCTTTCCAGTATCTCCACAATGGGCTAGGTACTGTACAAATCAGAGAAGACACAGTCCAAGTTTACACTCATGGCTTTCTCTATTCTTTGTACACCTCTACCCCAATATAAAGCTGTCCTCGGGAGCCAAAAAAAATCTTACCGCATTATAGGTGAAACCATGTTATATCGAACTTGCTTTGATCCGCCCCCCCGGAGCACTGCTTTACCGCACTATATCTGAATTCATGTTATATCGAGTCGCATTATATTGGGGTAGAGGTGTACTTAAAAAATAAATTCCCCAGACTCTCTTAACTGTTCTTAGCTGTGAAAAGAAGTGATGCTTAAAAACCACTGCAATATAGTAGGGCTAAGGACACTAGGATTCAGCAGGAGAGAATTCCTACAATGCACCATTTTAGAAGTTCATACTCATATTTAATGCTTTTAACCTTCAAACCACTTTACGAACATCAGTTAACTCTCACAATACTCCTTTAAAGTAAGTTCATTTTACAAAGGAGAAAATGCGGAAGATCAGCTACACTTGCCTAAATCCTCCCAAAATGTTAGAGCTGGGATTAGAACTACCAAGCGCTCAGATTCTCAACTCACTTACACTAGTACAAATTTGCAGTAACTCTGCTGAGTCACGGTATCAAACTGGTTAAAGGGAGAGGGGAACTGGGCTCAAGATGTTCATCCAGGGCCGACTCCAGGCACCAGCTTACCAAGCAGGTGCTTGGGGCGGCCACTCCGGAGAGGGGCGGCACGTCCAGCTGTTCGGCGGCAAATTTGGCGGTCGGTCCCTCACTCCTGCTCGGAACGAAGGACCTCCCGCCGAATTGCCACCGCAGATCGCGATCGCGGCTTTTTTGTTTGTTTGTTTGTTTGGCTGCTTGGGACGGCCAAAACCCTGGAGCCAGCCCTGTGTTCATCTGTCAGTTCTGCGCTCAGAACACCTACCTCTGAGACTCAGGGCCAACTGGGCAGAGCCAGCTGCCCAGACTCAGAGCAGAAGGGATCACAGATAGCAGCATTTTATTGGAGGAAAGATAATTATATGTATAAATAAGTAACAATTGTGAATTACATAACTGCAATTCAATCTCAAACTTTATAAACTCTGAGAGTAAAGCTCAAGTCACCAGAGCCCCACCCTGGAATTAAAGCTAACTTTAGTTTAGACACTGGGGAAGTACTGCACACTTTACAAATATAAACACAAACCTTCATCATCTCCCTTTCTTGACCAACTCTCCCAAATCCTGCACTTCTCTCCTCCTACCCCGCCCTCTTTCCCCACCCCCAGGGCATATTTAAGGTCTTTGGTCCCCTGAGCACACAGTACAGGGCGCATGTATTGTCTTCTCCCGTTTCTGAATAAGGCTCTGGCCAAATGACACGCACAATACTCCAAACGGGGCAGCCGTTTGCAAGAGGACAGAAAGGCGCTGTGCTCCTCCACCCCTGAGTTTGGCCCCTCACCCCCAAGCGCAGCTCTTGTACAGCCCTCGGGTGTGCGCAGGCTGCGCTGCGGGTCCTGCCTGCCCGGCCGCCAGAGCCCCTCAGGAACGCAAACAGCCTCCCCCTGCAGTCCCAGCCCCCGGGAAACAGCCCAGCTCCCCGCGGCGCCGCTCGCAACGCGTTTACACAGGTGTAGCGCCGCTGACTTCAGCGCAGCTACTTCGGAACGACCTTGAGGGCAGGGCGGGAAGTCGGGCCCGGGCTGGGCAGCTGCGGGGGAGAGGGCGGCGAGCCAGGGCGCCCCACGGGGAGCAGCGGGCGGCGGGTCCCAGGCAGGGGGCGCCCACAGCCGCTGCACTCGGCGCCCGGCCCGGTCGCAGAGCCCCAGCCAGGCCGAGCCCCGCACCCGGCTCCCCCGCCGCCCTCGGGTCCGCCCGGGGCGAGTGACCCCATCCCGGGGGGAGCGCCCCGCTCTCCGTTACCTGCCCGTCATGGCGGCTCCTGGCCCGGCCCGGGCTCGGACGGGACCCAACGCCTGACACTGGCCGGAGAACGAGCGAGAGCCGGCGGCCAGCCCTGGAGAGAAACCCCGCCCTGCCCGGCAGCGGCCTCCCTCTGCCCCTCCTGTAGCCCCCTGTGGGCGGGAGCCGCCGCCCCGCTGGCTCCGGGCAGCCCCCCCAGCTCCGCACATACATTTCCTATAAAGGGAATGAAACGAGAAATGATGAGACGGCAGGGGCTGGACCCGCCTCCGCCACCACGGGAGAAGGGGAGACACCGTCTAGGAACCAAACCATCCCCTGGGAGACACCCCCAGGGATCAACACCACCCCCAGAGAGAAGGGGAGAAACCCCCCAGGATTACCCCCCTCCAGGAGAAGGGGAGACACCCTCCAGGAACAAAACCACCCCCAGGGATCAACCTCCACCCCAGGAAACATCCCCAGAAACCAGCCCACCTCCTGGAAACAACAGCCCCCTGAGAGATACCCTCCAGGAACCAAACCACCCTCAGGGATTAATCCATCTCCCCCCCCCCCCCAGACACCCCCAGGAACCAGCCCACCCACCCCCCAGGGACAAGGGGAGATACCCCCCCCGAACCAGTCCACCCCCAGGATTTCCCAACCCCCCGGGGAAGAAGAGGAGACACCCCAAGGACCAGCCCACCCTCCCCAGGGGTCAAACACCCCTCCCCAGGAGGAGACACACCCTCCAGGAACCAAACCACCTTCAGGGATCAATCCCTCCCCCCAGGGAGAAGGGGAGACACCCCCCAGGATCACCCCCCTCTGAGGAAACGAGATGTATCCCAGGAACCGGCCCACCTCCCGGGATCAAACCTCCCCCTAGGGAGCACAGAAGACACCCTCCAGGAACCAACCCCCCCCCCCGGGGGGACATCCCCAGGAACCAGCCCACGCCCTGGGAACAACCCCCTCCCCCGGGAGACACCCTCCAGGAACCAAACCACCCTCAGGGATCTATACCCCCGTCCCTGGGGGCAGGGCCGGCTCTAGGGTTTTTGCCGCCCCAAGCAAAAAAATTTTGGCTGCCCCACACCCCAGTCCTGGGCTCTCACCCCTTGCCCACCAGTGCCCTCCCCCACCTGCACCCACCTGCCACTCCAGCCCTGGGCTCTCCCCCCCACCCCACTCCAGCCCTGGGCTCCCCACACCAGTGCTGACTCCGCCTGCTCCCTCTTCGCCTCCAGCCGGTCCAGTGCTGGCAGGGTCGGGGTAAGCAGCGGGGCTCCCGGGTCGCACCTCAGCCCAGGGTCCCTCCAGCCAGGGCTCCTGCCTCCAGGACCGGCCGGGACCCAGGAGGGCAGAGCCGGGGGACTGCCCCAGCAGGGGGCTGAGGAGCCGGAGCAGTATAGCCCCAGTGGGAGCGGAGCCCCAGAGAGTGGGAAGCAGGCCCTGCATGGCAGCACCCCGCCCTCCTGGGGACACACCCCAGGAACCAGCCCACCCCCAGGGATCAACCCCCACCCTGGGGAGAAGGGGAGGCACCCACCAAAGATCAACCCACCCCCAGGGAACAACACCCCTCCAGATACACCCAGGAATCAAACCCTAGTCCTGTGAGGGGAGAAGACGACACAGACACACCTCCAGGATCACACCCTCCGCCAGGAGGGGAGAAACTGGGAACACAAAAACACAGCCAGTCCCAGGGATCAAACCGGTCCCCTGGTCCCCCTCAGTTAGGGGAGAGGTGAGGAGAGTTCTTTCACCAGTCCCTGGGGGAACAGCAGCTCCCAGAGCCAATTCCATGCAGCCTGATCAGAGCTCCGTGCCCAGGGAAATACAGGCCACATCTCGGGGGGTCTTCTGTCACACCCCAAGGACCCATGGGGGTCCCATATGGAGGGCAGATCAGCATTGCATGTGGCTAACACTGTTGTAAGCATTGCAGAGCATGCTGGGAAGGGTTAAAGGTGTGAGTGAGGAATGGAAGATTCCTTTGCAGATAGCTAGAGGCCAAGAGGGGGAAAGAAGGAAGAGAGCAGAGAACGGGTTAACTCGGCACTTTAGCTAGCTCCGTGTGGAGATAAGATGCTGGCCCCGGCCCAAGGTCATGGGCTTGACGAGAAATGTACAGACGAGAAATCTACAGCTGCCCAGTCGTGAGCAAAGGAGAACTAAGTGGAGCAGAGCTGCAAAGATAGCAGCGAAAACAGAGCGAATGAGGCAGCAATGGTGAAGGCCAACAGAAGGGAAAACAAATTCTCCAGAGCCGGTGTGTTTTGGGCAGCTGAGAAGGCCACAGCAAGCCGATTGGGACTGGTACAAAGAGCACCAGGCACAGAGGGCCCTGGACGACACCCCCAAAGGAACCCAGGACTTAAAAACCCACCCGAGAGCTGGAGCACTTCGAAGATTACAGCGGATTCCCCAGACGACCTGGGCCCAGTGCAAGAACTCCCGTCCACCCCACCCCCTCTTCTTCTTACATTACACCCAGGCCTGGCCAGTCTTGGGTAGTGCATGTGTGAGTATGAAAGTGGGTTAGGGCTTGGGGCTCTAATGCTTTCTTTCTTCCCCTGAGTGACGTGGGAGCATTCCCAGCTCTCTGTGCTGTATTTTATTACTTTATTAATAAAGCTTTAAAGTTTAAACACTTGGTATGTTACGTCATCTCCTCCCCAAACGATCCTGCGGTGTCAGCCTGATCATCTGACGCTCCAGGCAGATTGGTAACAAAAATCTGTCACACTTCCCACATGCACCCCAGGGTGCTAAGCACAGAATTACAGTTCCCAAACTGTTCTTTATGCCCATCATATCCACTTAGTGGCTGAAGATCTCTTCCTGGGGTCCATGCACAGAAGGGGTTTGAGAACCTAGCAGAAGGAGGTTGATGTGTGAATCTGTGAGGGAATTTTGCCCTTCCAGAACTAAAAAGTTTGAAAACAGGTGGAGCTGCCATAATCCCAGCTTCTCTCCTCCAAGAAGTAACCCGTTTCCCAAAGTCAACTGATGCTGTACAAAGAGAATTGCTATGCTGACATGGGTAATGACAGAGGCTCCCTCCAAAGTTGCAAATTAATTGACTCCTGACTCCATCTAGCAACTTTGAGAATCTAACTGTGTGGAAAATGCTGATTTGATAGCATTTTACACTCACTTTCCATAGGTGTAAGTGACTCCACACACTGTTTTCTCCAGGAACTGAAATTAGAAAGGGTGTTCGAATTTACAGGGAGGGTTGGAAAATTACTAAATTGTCAACACTGCATGTAACTAGTTGACCACTGGGAGGAGGGATGGGGGAGTTCAGAGGAGTGTAAGGAAATCAGGTCCACAAGATAAAGAGGAGACTGAGGGCATGTCTACACTACAAAATTATGTCGACCTAAGTAATGCTGGCATACAGCTGATGCAGTAATTAAATCACTTTTACATGTCCACCCTATGCTCCTTGTGTCGGCAGTGCACGTCCTCACTAGCAGTGCTTGCATCGGTGGAGAGAACAGTGCACCGTGGGTAGTTATTTCATTGTGCAACTCACCACCATCTAGAGCAGGGTGTTTTGGGAAGGTTTTGCAATGCCTCACGGGGATGAGATGAGTCGCAAAGGGGTGACAGGGAACATGATTTCAACGTCCCATAATACGGTGTTCTCCATCCCATAATTTTATCTGCATTCCATAACATTTTGCACCTCTTTTCAAATACCTGCAAACCTGTGTGTCCCTCCTAGCTGTCCGCTATCTGTGTCAGAAGTATGGATCCTGCACAACTCTGCACCATTGAGATAAGTGTTGCAAGCGCAGGGCACCTGATCCTGTAGTATTTTTGCGGAGCCATGGGCAACATAACAATTCCTTAGAGACTAGATTGCTGTGAGACATAAAAAGAAACAATCCAAAGTTGTTGCCATTCGTGGAGCAGCTGGAGACAATGGAGCTCTGGTTCTGGACCCAAGAAACAAGCACTGACTGGTAGGACCACATTATTATGAAGGTCTGGGATGATGAGCAGTGGCTGTAGAACTTTCGGATGTACAAAGCCACATTCCTGGATGTGTGTGCGGGGCTCACCCCAGCCCTCCAGTGAGGTGACACCAAAATGAGAGCTGCACTGACAATGGAGAAGTGAGTGTCAATCGCTCTCTGGAAGCTTGCAATGCCAGATTCCCAACTCATCAGTCAGGAATAAATCTGGAGTTGGTAAATCCACATAGGGGCTATTGTGATGCAAGTGTGGAGTGCCATTAATCACATCCTGTTATGAAGGACTGTGACTCTGGGCAATGTGCAGGACATAGTGGATGTTTTGCAGCAATGGTGTTCCCAAACTGCGGTGGGGCAATAGATGGCACCCATATCTCTATTTTAGCACCAAACTACCTTCCCACAAAGTACATCAACAGAAAGGGCTACTTTTCTATGGTCATACAAGCATGGGTGCATCACTGGGGGGTCACTTTGCTGACATCAATGTGGGCTGGTTAGGAAAGGCACATGACAAGCATATCTTTATACGTTCAGAAAGCTGCAAGCAGGGATTTTCTTTCCAGGCTGGTGGATTACCATTGGGGACATTGAAATGCCAATAGTGATCCTGGGAAACCCAGCCTACCCCTTATTCCCATGGCTCATGAAGCCATACTCCGGCCACATCAACAGCACCAAGGAGCATTTCAACTACAGGCTCAACAGATGCAGAATGACAGTTGAATGTGCCTTTGGCTGTTTGAAAGGTCACTGGTGCTGTCTAGTCAAAAGATTGGACCTCAGTGAAAAAAATATCCCAATGGTTATAGCTGCCTGCTGTGTCCAGCATAATATCTGTGAAGCAAAGGGGGAAGAGTTTCTGCTGGGGTGGAGGTGAACCAGCTGTCTGCTGATTTTGAGTAGGTGGATACTAGGGCTATAAGAAGAGCTCAATGTAGAGTTATTTGACTCAGGGCGGCTTTGAAATACCATTTCAATAGTGAGCCACAGTGATATGTGTTTCTGTAGTGTGCTTTACCTGGCATTGCTCTTTTGCACTCTGGTATGAACCTTGTAATGAGTGCTCTGTGTGTAGTAATATAACATTGCAAATGCACCATTGCTGTTATCTGTGAATAGCGTCAGCCCCAGCCTGCATATGTTGTGAACTATTAAAGATGAATTAAGTTTCCAGAAATGGACTTTGATTCCAAACCCATACAGACACATTTATAACTGAATAAAACATAATAAATAAAGGGAAAAGAACTTCTAAAGGGGAAAGAACAGTCATTTCGATTTCAGAACATAAACCAAACGTGTCTTTCACAGCTCAGTGTATGTGCCGCTGTGATTGTCTGTACTCCCCTGGGGTGGAGTGGTAGGGGTCATGCAGCAGCCCAGGATGCCATGTGAAATGTGGCAGGGAGGGGGATATAAGGAGGTGCAGTTCTTTATGGGCTTCAGAGGGAAGCAAGCATGGGACTTTTGAACCTGAAGATCAACAAGAGTCTCAGGCAGAGATGTTTGCTGCTTGAGAAGCACCAACATCTTTTGTTGTATGTCCCCCTCCTTTTCCTGCAGCTTTCTCCTCTCCGCTCTATCCCTGCCCATGCTGTCCGCGAGGATGATCTTCCAAGACCTGTGGCTTGATATCCAAAGCAGCAGACGCTTGCAGGATCTTTTGGAACTTGTCATCCCACATCCTCTTCTTGCTCCTCCTTATCTGGTTGAGTTGCTCTGCTGGTGTGGATGGAGAGACCCTCAAGGCCACATTTCCAGTTGCAAAAGATACAGTGCACAGAGGTACTATTGTGGTTGTATTCACGAGATGAATTGAAACTGGGCATACTGAACTCACTCCCCTTTATCCACACAAGTTGCAAGCACTACATTCTCACTTCTCCTTGGGATTCATTGAGCATGGTGATAGTCCAGTCATGGTGACCATGGCCCTGGGTGGCTGAGGGTGTTGGGGAAATAAGGGGGGATAGCTCACAAGCATGAGTATATGCAGACAGGGCAATTGAACTGAATACAGGCACTGTTTTCCATAGGCACTGGTGATTTTAGCGGATATCTCACTCCTGAAGGTAACGGAGGCTGAAAGGAAACAGCTCCTGCTGCAGACTGGGGCCATAGGCTGTTAGCTTGTGTGCTGCAGTGGTGCATGTTGAAGTAATTTCTGGGTGGTGCAGGAAAATGTCATAGCACAGTGGAAGAAATAAGGCAGCCCTCTGCAAAAACCTTCAACAGAGGATTGCAGACTACTTCCATGAAAGTTTCCTCGAGATCTCTATGGAGGATTCACGGGATATCCCGGTGCACATAAACAAACTGTTCTACAGGGCCCTCTCTGCCTAGCTGAACAGGTGAATGAAAAGCAGACAGCAACTCTACCTCTGTTGGTTATTTCACTACCTCTTCTAGCATAAGTAAAAAAGAATAAAGCAACAGATGTGTCCTGCTACTTTAGAGGTTCCATCCCTGCAATTTCAAAGCAAACTGCACATTTACTACAGGTTCCTTCCCCTGCATCATGCTCACCCGTGCTGGACTGTAGGGACTGTCTGGACTGCCCAGAACTCTAAAACAGGTCCTGGCTTGCTGCGCCACTGGATCCCCCCGGTCACCTGTTCCCCATACTCTTCCCCCTCCTCCTTCCTTGCTGTTCACAGTGGAGGCCTATGACTCATTATCTACAGGGCTCTTGGGAGTGGTGGTGGGGTCTCCTCCGAGGATGGCATGCAGTTCTCTGTCAAAGCAGCACATCTGAGGCTCCACAACAGAGTGATTGTTAGCCTCCCTTGCCTTCTGGTACCCCTGCTGCAGCTCCTTGGCTTTCACGCAGCACTGCTGCTGGTCCCTTTTGTAGCCCTCCTCCTCCATGCCCCAAGCAATCTGCTTGTATATGTCAACGTTTCTACAGCTGGATCGGAGCTATGCCTGCACAGCCTCTTCTCCCCACAAACCCAGGAGACCCAACTCCTCCTGTGCAGGGCCGCCCAGAGGTGGGGGGCAAGTGGGGCAATTTGCCCCAGGCCCCACAGGGGCCCCGCGAGCCCTAGCGGTGGTCTGGGTCTTTGGCGGCACTTCAGCGGTGGGCCCTTCAGTTGATCTGGGTCTTCGGCAGCATTTCAGCGGTGGGTCCTTCAGTGCTGCCGAAGACGGGGAGCGACTGAAGGACCCGCCCCTCCCCCCCCACCACCGCAGACCCGGAGCGCTGCCTGATGAGTACAGGCGCCGCAGCTCCCCCGCTTTGCCCCAGGCCCCCTGAATCCTTTGGGCGGCCCTGCTCCTGTGCACTCCAGGCAGGAGCGCGTCTACAACATGAAGCCAGCATGGTCAGCTGCGCAGTTGCTAGGCATGTTCTAGAGTTGCTAGATGAGCTCTCCAAGCCCGGCAAACAGGAAATGCAATTTCAAAATTTCATGGGGCTTTAAAGGGGAGGGTTGGCTTCCTGGGTACCTGGCCGCTGGGCAGCGGAGATCAAAATGGGACACTGTGGGACACTTTCTGGAGGCCACTAACAGGTGATGTAAGTAACACAATGTCTACACTGACACTGCATAGATCTAATTATATCACTCTAAACTCTATGCATAAGACATAAGCTGTGTTGTGTCGACCTAACTACGTAAGTGTCTACACTAAAATTTCGCTCCCGCTGATGTAACTACCTCTCTACATTGACTTAATAACTCCACCTCCACGAGAGGTGTAGAGTCAATATCAATGTAGTTAGGTTGATTCATTGTCAGTATAGACACTGCATTGCTTACATCAACTGTTACTGGCTTTTAGAAGCCAGCCCACAATGCCCCACGCTGACAGTACAATCGGTACAACTGCTCCTGGTGAGGTCGCACACACCCCCATACAAGGAGTGGACACACAAAAGCGATTTAATTACTGCAGCAGGTCAACATAATTTTGTAGCTTAAACATGCCCTCAGGTTCATAGCATGCTGCTGCTGAGGACAGAGGAAAACACTTACAGAAGACTCTTGCAGGATGATTAGATTGTGTCTCAGGCTGTCAAACTACCAAATAGTTATCACTTAAGACAGCTCAAGCCACCCTTATTCTCTTGTACTAATGTTTGAGCTTTGCTTAGTGAGATAAAAATGTATTGCACCATGTTATATCATGATGTGGTAAAGCAATATCACAATGATCTGGCCAGGGGGAGGAGTTCCTGTCCAAATCCAATTTCTATTTTGTACTAATTCCCTGCAAGCTAATCAGGCAGGATTTGACAGACATCAAAATAGGATTTTTCTGAAAAATTTCAGGCAGGTGATGGCAACTCTATGCTCACTGAATTTCATGTTATGTAGAGCTGTCTTGTTTGAACCATTTGGCAAAAACCTAGACTTCTACTGACTAAACAAGGCTTTGATTGTTAAACCTGATTAATTAAATGGGTACAAAATGTGTCAGAACTTTCTTACTTCTGTTTAGCTTTAAGTTGATTCAGAATAGTTTTAAATAGGTTTCATTATTAACTGCAATATGCCACTCAGACTGAAATAAGAATGTTCACACTGATTTAATAGAACAAATTTAACTAAACGAGTGTAAGTTTGTAGATAGAAAAGCCCTTACACACTCAACCTATTTATTTTAGGTACTTATATGGCCCGTTACCACAGTATCAGAATATTGTGCAATATTTAATGTTTTTATCCTCACAATTCCCCTGTGAGATACGGATTATCCTCATTTTACAGATGGGGACCTTGATGTTGTCTGATTAAAATATAATTATGCAAACCATTGTTGCTACCACTGTTATATAATTGCAACGAATCTGGTACAAAGTATAATATATGGCCAGAAAGGGTTAAGCAGCTTGCAGCCTAACTAACCCAGAGCCAACCTGCAGAGACATGTTAGAAATGGTAATTAGGGCCATTCAATGCTAGATAGGCTAGAACTTTGAAATGCAAACCTATATTGTTAGAAGTGATACTAATTGTGTACTCATAAATGTTAGCCATGTAAACGGACAGTTCCTGTCTGTCACTATAACTATTAATTCAGAGATCAAAAGGGAATATTAACAGAGACAGGTGCATCGTGGAGGTGAATGCCTGGCTGCGAAGATGGTGTCACCAGGAAGGCTTTGGCTTCCTTGACCACGGGATGCTATGACAGGAAGGACTGCTAGGTAGAGCTGGCGTTCACCTTTCAAGGAGGGGAAAGACCCTATTTGGACACAGACTGGCTAACCTAGTGAGGAGGGCTTTAAACTAGGTTTGACGGGGACAGGTGAGAAAAGCCCACAGGTAAGTGGAGAACCTGGGGACCTGGGAGATGGGTCGGAAATAGGAGGGAGCGTGGGCTATAATGGCAGAGAGAAAGGAGGGTCAGGGCAAAACTGGGAGGCAAAATCAAATCAGTATCTTAGATGCCTATATACAAATGCAAGAAGTATGGGTAACAAGCAGGAAGAACTGGAAGTGCTAATAAATAAATACAACTATGACATTGCTGGCATCCCCGAAACTTGGTGGGATAATACACATGATTGGAATGTTGGTATGGATGGGTACAACTTGCTCAGGAAGGATAGACAGGGGGAAAAGGGAGGAGGTGTTGCCTTGTATATTAAAAATGTACACACTTGGACTGAGGTGGAGATGGACATAGGAGACAGAAGTGTTGAGAGTCTCTGGGTTAGGCTAAAAGGGGTAAAAAACAAGGGTGATGTCATACTAGGAGTCTACTACAGGCCACCTAGCAAGGTGGAAGAGGTGGATGTGGCTTTTTTTAAACAACTAACAAAATCATCCAAAGCCCAAGATCTGGTGGTGATGGGGGACTTCAACTATCCAGATATATGTTGGGAAAATAACACAGCAGGACACAGACTATCCAATAAGTTCTTGGACTGCATTGCAGACAACTTTTTATTTCAGAAGGTTGAAAAAGCTACTGGGGGGAAGCTGTTCTAGATTTGATTTTAACAAATAGGGAGGAACTTGTTGAGAATTTGAAAGTGGAAGGTAGCTTGGGTGAAAGTGATCATGAAATCATAGAGTTCACAATTCTAAGAAAGGGTAGAAGGGAGTACAGCAAAATAGAGACAATGGATTTCAGGAAGGCGGATTTTGGTAAGCTCAGAGAGCTGATAGGTAAGGTCCCATGGGAATCAAGACTGAGGGGAAAAAAAACTCAGGAGAGTTGGCAGTTTTTCAAAGGGACACTATTAAGGGCTCAAAAGCAAGCTATTCTGCTGGGTAGGAAAGATAGAAAATGTGGCAAAAGACCACCTTGGCTTAACCACGAGATCTTGCATGATCTAAAAAATAAAAAGTAGTCATATAAAAAATGGAAGCTAGGGCAAATTACAAAGGATGAATTTAGGCAAATAACACAGGAAAGTAGGGGCAAGATTAGAAAGGCAAAGGCACAAAATGAACTCAAACTAGCTACAGGAAAAAAAGGGAAACAAGAAGACTTTTTATCAATACATTAGAAGCAAGAGGAAGACCAAAGACAGGGTAGGCCCACTGTTCAGTGAGGAGGGAGAAACAGTAACAGGAAAATTGGAAATGGCAGAGATGCTTAATGACTTCTTTGTTTCGGTCTTCACCGAGAAGTCTGAACGAATGCCTAACATAGTGAATGCTAATGGAAAGGGGGTAGGTTTAGAAGATAAAATAAAAAAAGAACAAGTTAAAAATCTCGTAGAAAAGTTAGATGCCTGCAAGTCCCCAGGGCCTGATGAAATGCATCCTAGAATACTCAAGGAGCTAACAGAGGAGGTATCTGAGCCTCTAGCTATTATCTTTGGAAAATCATGGGAGACAGAAGAAATTCCAGAAGACTGGAAAAGGGCAAACATAGTGCCCATCTACAAAAAGGGAAATAAAAACAACCCAGGAAACTACAGACCAGTTAGTTTAACTTCTGTGCCAGGGAAGATAATGGAGCAAGTAGTTAAGGAAATCATCTGCAAACACTTGGAAGGTGTAAGGTGTTAAGGAATAGCCAGCACGGATTTGTAAAGAACAAATCATGTCAAACCAATCTGATAGCTTTTTTTGATAGGATGACGAGTCTTGTGGATAAGGGAGAAGCTGTAGATGTGGTATACCTAGACTTTAGTAAGGCATTTGATACGGTCTCGCATGATATTCTTATCGATAAACTAGGCAAATATAACTTAGATGGGGCTACTATAAAGTGGGTGTATAACTGGCTGGATAACCGTACTCAGAGGGTAGTTATTAATGGTTCCCAATCCTGCTGGAAAGGTATAACAAGTGGGGTTCCGCAGGGATCTGTTTTGGGACCGGCTCTGTTCAATATCTTCATCAACGACTTAGATATTGGCATAGAAAGTACACTTATTAAGTTTGCAGATGATACCAAACTGGGAGGGATTGCAACTGCTTTGGAGGATGGGGTCAAAATTCAAAATGATCTGGACAAATTGGAGAAATGGTCTGAGGTAAACAGGATGAAGTTTAATAAAGACAAATGCAAAGTACTTCACTTAGGAAGGAACAATCAGTTTCACACATACAGAATGGGAAGAGACTGTCTAGGAAGGAGTATAGCAGAAAGGGATCTAGGGGTTATAGTGGACCACAAGCTAAATATGAGTCAACAGTGTGATGCTGTTGCAAAAAAAGCAAACATGATTCTGGGATGCATTAACAGGTGTGTTGTGAGCAAGACACGAGAAGTCATTCTTCCGCTCTACTCTGCGCTGGTTAGGCCTCAACTGGAGTATTGTGCCCAGTTCTGGGCACCGCATTTCAAGAAAGATGTGGAGAAATTGGAGAGGGTCCAGAGAAGAGCAACAAGAATGATTAAAGGTCTAGAGAACATGACCTATGAAGGAAGGCTGAAAGAATTGGGTTTGTTAGTCTGGAAAAGAGAAGACTGAGAGGGTACATGATAGCAGTCTTCAGGTATCTAAAAGGGTGTCATAAGGAGGTGGGAGAAAACTTGTTCATCTTAGCCTCTAAGGATAGAACAAGAAGTAATGGGCTTAAACTGCAGCAAGGGAGGTTTAGATTGGACATTAGGAAAAAGTTCCTGTCAGGGTGGTTAAACACTGGAATAAATTGCCTAGGGAGGTTGTGGAATCTTCATCTCTGGAGATATTTAAGAGTAGGTTAGATAAATGTCTATCAGGGATGGTCTAGACAGTATTTGGTCCTGCCATGTGGGCAGGGGACTGGACTCGATGACCTCTCGAGGTCCCTTCCAGTCCTAGAGTCTATGAATCTATGAATTTAGAAGAATCTTGGGTGAAATAATATCATTGTCTATATGTCTCTTTGAAGTTTGTGATAGACTGCCTAATGGATAAATTGCCCTATGTTAATTTGTGTAACTAATTACTGGTTGTGCTTAGGAAACAGAAGGTTACATCAAAAGCCTATTGTTTACCCAGGATTGTATGGTCAAGTGGATGCTAGAACACTGTATAAAAAACCCTTGGGTCCTGATCCTATCATCTCAGATCTGCTTCAGGCTTTATACAGGGGAAGCTTAAGCCATAAGGACTGAGATCCCAGTCCTAAACTGGAACACCCTGAAATGGTATTGGACATCGGACTATAACCTATGGTCTAAATTCTAAAAGAACCCTTTTCAACTACAAAGCTAACCATCTCTGCTATGAATCTGAATCTCAAGAATTGAACTCATGTCTGTATGTATATTAATTTTTGTAACCTATACACTCTCACTCTCCTTTTTAAATAAATTTTAGTTTAGTTAATAAGAATAGGCTGTAGCATGTATTTGGGTAAGATCTGGAATATTCATTAAACTGGGAGGTAGTGTGTCCGATCCTTTGGGATTGGCAGAACTTTTTTATATGATGAATAAGATTTTCATTAATCTTCATCATATTTGACTTGGGTATCTAAATGGAGGCCTGGGGCTGGGTACTTTAAGGGAACTGTGTTATTGACTTCTGAGTAACCAGTGAGGTAAGAAAGAAGCTGTGTTATGCTGGTTTGGTAAATCTAAGTATTGGAATATCCACCAGCTTTGGGGATTGTCTGCCCCATTCTTTGCAGTTCACCCTAATTGAGTGACCTCAGCTGGCTCTCCTGGGAATCCGGTCACAGGACTTGACCATTCTTAAAGTGGCTTGAAAAAAGTGTGGGGGTCTGTAATTTTCTACAGAAATGTAAGTGACATATCTGCCTGTGTCCCCCCCCCCATCAATTCTGCCCCCACGTCTCCCCAAGCCTCACCTCTACTCCTCCTGTGGCTCTTCATCCACCTCTTCCAGGCCTCGGTGCTACAGTGGGGTCCCCTCTCCACCTTCCATGTTGGCAGGGAACAGCTCCAGGGGCTGCTTACCCCCTTCCCAGGCCAGGTGTTGCAAGGAGCAAAAGAACTGTCCTATTGCTCACAAGAGGGGAGAAGGAAACAGAGGAGCTGCCCTGAATTGCTGGGCTCTTTTTGTTCCCCCCATCCTGTAAGAAAGGTATTGGCCCTTCAGATGAGGTTGGGGAGAGCTGGGACTGCTTTACACAGCAGCTCTGATTGGCCTCTACTTCTAGAGGGTAAGTGCGGGAGCCAGACCACAAGAGGGGTTTTCTCCATGCACAGCTGAAATGTGTGCCCTCAGTGCCTGGCTGGCGCTGTAGACATTTATCTCCTGGGTCTGTGACCCGGATCACTTTAAGCACTGGGAACAGAGGCCTGGTCTACACTACGAGTTTAGGTCAACTTTAGCAGCGTTAAATCGAATTAAGCCTGGACACGTTCACACGACGAAGCCCTTTCTTTCGACTTAAAGGGCCCTTTAAACCGGTTTCTTTACTCCACCTCCGACGAGGGGATTAGCAATAAAATTGGCCTTAGCGGGTCGGAACTGGGGTAGTGTGGACGTAATTCGACGTTATTGGCCTCCGGGAGCTATCCCACAGTGCTTCATTGTGACCGCTCTGGACAGCACTCTCAACTCAGATGCACTGACCAGGTAGACAGGAAAAGCCCCGCGAACGTTTGAATTTCATTTCCTGTTTGCCCAGCGTGGAGAGCACAGGTGACCATGCAGAGCTCATCAGCACAGGTAACCATGATGGAGTCCCAGGATCGCAAAAAAGCTACAGCATGGACCGAACGGGAGGTACGGGATCTGCTCGCCATATGGGAAGATGAATCAGTGCTAGCTGAACTCCGTAGCAGTAAAAGAAATGGCAAAATATTAGAAAAGGTCTCCAAGGCCATGAAGGACAGAGGCCATAACAGGGACGCACAGCAGTGCTGCGTGAAAATTAAGGAGCTACGGCAAGCCTACCACAAAGCCAGAGAAGCAAACGGAAGGTCCGGGGCAGAGCCGCAAACTTGCCGCTTCTACGCGGAGCTGCATGCCATTCTAGGGGGTGCAGCCACCACTACTCCAACTGTGTGCTATGACTCCCTCACTGGAGAAACACACAGGGAAGAGAGTCGGGGTACAAGGAAGATGAGGATGGAGGTAATGTAGATAGCTCACAGCAGCAAGGAAGTGGAGAAACCGGTTTCCCCAACAGCCAGGATATGTTTGTCACCCTGGACTTGGAACAAGTAACCCCCGAACTCACCCAAGACCCTGAGGGCACACAGGGGACCTCTGGTGAGTGTACCTTTGGTAAATATTACACATGGTTTAAAAGCAAGCGTGTTTAATGATTAATTTGCCCTGGCAATCGCGGCCAGTACAGCTACTGGAAAAGTCTGTTAACGTGTATGGGGATGGAGCGGAAATCCTCCAGGGACATCTCCAGGAAGCTCTCCCTCATGTACTCCCAAAGCCTTTGCAAAAGGTTTCTGGGGAGGGCTGCCTTATCCCGTCCGCCATGGTAGGACACTTTACCACGCCAGGCCAGTAGCAAGTAGTCTGGAATCATTGCATAACAAAGCATTGTAGCGTATGGCCCCGGTGTTTGCTGGCATGCAGACAACATCCATTCCTTATCGCTCTTTGTTATCCTCAGGAGAGTGATATCATTCAGGGTCACCTGGTTGAAATGGGGCAATTTTATTAAGGGGACATTCAGAGGTGTCCGTTCCTGCTCTGCTGAACAGAAATGTTCCCTGCTGTTAGCCACGCGGTGGGGGAAGGGGTGAAGTGATCATCCCAGAGAATTGGGTGGGTGGGTGGGAGGGGGGTTAGTTGGGTTTGTGCTGCATGTTAACCCGGAAACCGCAGCCCCTCCTTTTACATTGCAAACCCATTTTAAATGGCCAACCCAATTCATGCTTGATATGGGAAATGAGGGCACTGCTGTTTGAAACCATTCCCACATGTTAAGAAGGTTAAAAAAAGTCAAAAGACTGGCTTACCATGGCTGCCTGCAAGCCGAAATCTGTTGCCTGACACTGCGTGAGTGATCTCTCACACGAAACCGGCAGGCCCTCACTATAAGAGGAAAAATGCGACCTTGTAACGAAAGCACATGTGCTGTGTAATGTGAACAGCAAAATTTAACGTGAAAGAGTGTACCCATTGTTCTCTAAAATGTGTCTTTTTTAACCACCTCTCCCTTCTCCTCCACCAGCTGCAAATGTTTCTCCTTCACAGAGGCTACTGAACATTAGAAAGAGAAAACGGAGGACGCGGGACGATATGTTCACGGAGCTCCAGATGTCCTCCCACGCTGATAGAGCACAGCAGAATGCGTGGAGGCAGTCAATGTCAGACTACAGAAAAGCACAATATGAACGAGAGGAGAGGTGGCGGGCTGAATCACGGGATGAACAGAGCAAGTGGCGGGCTGAAGATGATAGGTGGCGTCAGCTTGCAGACAGAAGGCAAGAGTTGATACTCTGGCTGCTGGAGCATCAAACTGATATGCTCCAGCATATGGTTGAGCTGCAGGAAAGGCAGCAGGAGCAGAGACCGCCGCTACAGCCCCTGTGTAACCAACAGCCCTCCTCCCCAAGTTCCATAGCCTCCTCACCCAGAGGCCCAAGAACACAGTGGGGGGGCCTCTGGCCACCCAGTCACTCCACCCCAGATGATTGCCCGAGCATCGGAAGGCTGGCCTTCAATAAGAGTTAAAGTTTTAAAATGCAGTGTGTCCTTTTCCTTCCCTCCTCCCCCACCCATCCCGGGCTACCTTAGCAGTTATCCCCCTAGTTGTGTGATGAATTAATAAAGAATGCATGAATGTGAAGTAACAATGACTTTACTGCCTCTGCAAGCGGTGCTCGAAGTGGGGAGGGGCGGGTGGGGTGGTTGGTTTACAGGGAAGTAGAGTGAACCGGGTGCGGGGGGCAGAGGGTTCATCAAGGAGAAACAAACAGAAGTTTCACACCGTAGCCTGGCCAGTCACAAAACTCGTTTTCAAAGCTTCTCTGATGCGCACCGCGCCCTGCTGTGCTCCTCTAACCGCCCTGGTGTCTGGTTGTGTTTTAAACACTTTTTTGGCTTTGTTTTTTTTTTTTTTTTTAAATATACACATTACAAATTCAGGTCTTACCTACCATTGATGATTCTATGGTGACTAGAAAATTAAGAAGATCTGTCAAGCGATTACAAAAATTAATCGCGATTAATCATGCTGTTAAACAACAATAGAATACCATTTATTTTACATATTTTTGGATGTTTACTACATTTTCAAATATATTAATTTCAATCATCAGCATGGAAGCATGTCCTCTGGAATGATGGCCGAAGCATGGAAGGGGTATATGAATGTTTAGCATATCTGTCACGTAAATACCTTGCAACACTGGCTACAAAAGTGCCATGCGAACGCCTGTCCTCACTTTCAGGTGACATTGTAAATAAGAAGCAGGCAGCAGTATCTCCTGTCAATATAAACCGACTTGTTTGTCTGAGTGATTGGCTGACCATTTATTCTTTGGCCAAACCGGACAGTCTCTACGCAAAAGAATAAATGGACACAAATCAGACGTAAAGAATTATAACATTCAAAAACCAGTCGGAGAACACTTCAACATCCCTGGTCACTCAGTTACAGACCTAAAAGTCTCAATTCTCCAACAAAAAAACCCTTCAAAAACAGACTGATGAGAAACTGCAGAATTGGAATTAATTTACAAACTGGACACCATTAAATTAGGCTTGAATAAAGACTGGGAGTGGATGGGTCATTACCCAAAGTAAAATTTGTTTCCCCATGCTAATTTTTCCCTTACTGTTACTCACACCTTCTTGTCAACTGTTGGAAATGGGCCATCCTGATTATCACTACAAAAGTTTTTTTTCTTCCTGCTGATAATAGCTCACCTTAATTGATTAGTCTCGCTATAGTTGGTATGGCAACACCCATTTTTTCATGGTGTGTGTGTGTGCGTGTGTGTGTATACCTTTCTACTGTATTTTCCACTGCATGCATCTGATGAAGTGGGTTTTAGCCCAGGAAAGCTTATGCTAAAATAAATTTGTTGAGTCTCTAAGGTGCCACAAGTACTCCTCGTTCTTTTTACTGATACAGACTAACACAGCTACCATTCTGAAATAAATATAAAGTGAGCACTGTGCACTTTATATTCTGTGTTGTAATTGAAATCAATATTGAAAATGTAGAAAAACATCCAAAAGTATTTATTAAATTTCAATTGGTAGTCTATTGTTATAAGTACAATTACTCATGATTAATTTTTTAAATTGCAATTAATTTTTGAGTTAATCATGTGAGTTAACTGCAATTAATTGACAATCCTAAAATTAAGTTATCATAAGAAACAAGTGACAAACTGGATTACTTGAGAAGGGAAGAGATTTTCAGATGGTTTAAAACTCTTTTTGTCTTCTTTACTAACACTTCTTTAAGTCCAAGACCTAATGAACATTTGAGGAAAAGTATCAGAGGGGTAGCCGTGTTAGTCTGAATCTGTAAAAAGCAACAGAGGGTCCTGTGGCACCTTTAAGACTAACAGAAGTATTGGGAGCATAAGCTTTCGTGAATCTTGCATCTGAAGAAGTGAGGTTCTTACCCACGAAAGCTTATGCTCCCAATACTTCTGTTAGTCTTAAAGGTGCCACAGGACCCTCTGTTGCATTTGAGGAAAAGGATAACATCATTAAAGTTTCAACACATCATCCCTTCAGTTAAGTTCTTGAGCTCACAATAAACATCCCTGAGTTTCCCAAGAAACCTTATAGCAAAATCCCTGAAGAGCATACATACCAAACAAACAGAATACAAGCATAAATAATATTAAAAGAAAACAAAAACTCTTACAGGCCTCCTTGATAAATCAAAAATATATTTAAAAGAACACAAACGTAATGCTCGCGCTCTCTCTCTCTCTATATATATATATAAAAAAACCTTTGCAGGTCATAATTAAAATCCCCCTTAATTCTACCTTTTTCACGTGGCTAATGAACACCCCAACTGACCCAGTGGCAGCCCATGACCTCTGAGCTATTGAACCAGCTCAATAACTACAACCTCCTTAAAGCTTTGAGCAGCCACATTGATCCAGGCGCGAGGGAACAGGGGGGAGGATGGTTAGGCGTCGCACGCGGGGCTCCGCTCAGAGAACTACCTCTCGCCCCAGGTCTACGCCCTTTCCTGAAACTGGGGAAAGTCACGTGATTGATTGTGCCATGTGACAACATAACCTCCACCGCCTGTCGGGCTCTACGGAGTCTTCCAGTAACCCGGATGTGGCTGCGCCTCATTGAGGGCCTCGAAGAACAACGTGTCCCATTGGCGCTGGCATTCACATCCGGGTCTTTCCCTGCCTGTTGCTGCCCTCCCCCTGCAAGATGGCGGAGCTGAACCGGCAGTTACAGGAGTACCTGGCTCAGTCTAAGAATGGCAGCGGCCCCGGCCCCGGCCCAGCGGCCCCGAGCTCCTCGCGGCCGACGCCAGATGCAGCCGACGCCGGAGGGAGGACGTGGCTTGGCCGGCTGAGCCCCTTCTCAGGCCGTTCCTCCTCTTCCTCGTGCCCGGCGGCCGGCTCGTGGCCCTGGGCGGCCGAGCCGGACCCCTGGCTGCCGGGGCTGTCGCGCTGGCAGCGGCTGGTGGGGAGCGCGCTGTGCCTGTTGCTGGCCGCGCTCTGCTTCGGCCTGGCCGCGCTCTACGCGCCGCTGCTGCTGCTCCGCGCCCGCAAGTTCGCGCTGCTCTGGTCGCTGGGCTCGGCCTTTGCGCTGGGCGCCGCCGGCTTCCTGCGGGGGCCGAGCCGCCTCCTGCGGGAGCCCAGCCGCGGCACCGTGCTCTACCTCAGCGCCCTGGCCGGCACCCTGTACGCCGCGCTCGGCCTGCGCAGCACCCTGCTCACCGCGCTCGGAGCCGCCGCCCAGCTCGCCGCCATCGCCGGCTGCCTGCTCGCCCTGCTGCCCGGGGGCCCTACCGGCCTGCGCTACCTCGGCGGCCTCCTGGGCGGCTTCGTGCGCCGCCGCGTCTCCAAAACCCTGCCCGTGTGAGGGCGCGGGACGGCGTGCGCCGAGCAGACCCGGATGGGGGCTGAGAACAGCGGTCCCCACCCCACCCCCAGGACGGATCTTTGCTGCTGTCCCATGAGGCCGATCCCCCATCCCTGCCGGGCGGACGCGGAGGACACGGCTCTCTGTCTGAGCAACCGCCTTTCTGAATACAGGGCCACAGGCCATCAGCATCACGGCCCTCTAGTGCGGCTCGCACGGCTGCCTCCGCGGGGTATGCGGCTCGGAGGCCGCAGCGGGGCGTGGGTTTCCTGCTGCTCGGGGGTAGGGGGTGACTGAGCGACAAAGCCAGTGCGGGTTTCCCCCCTTCCCACGGTCCTATTGAAGGCAAGTTCTTCCTGCACAACCGGTGCGCTGTGATGAGGCACTTGGGAGCTGCGCTCTGTTCGTGCGCCTCCTGGGGACGGGGACCTGTACAAAGACACTTGGCTCGGCTGTAAGTCGGCAGAAGTTACTTGGGAAAGTTCAGGAAAAACTAATCAAACTTGACAGTTAATGTGGACAACAGGAGCAAAACCGACCAAAGGAGGGAAGAGTTTTGCTTCTCCAAGGACCAGTGTTGATGGAGCTGTGGAACATTTTCTTCTCCCTACCTTTGAACAGTGCAACTAAAATCTTAAAGCTGCATCTATGACTATACATTGTTGTTCTTTTACCGTATTCACGTGTAACATTTTTGTGTGCCATCATTCCCAGTCCTATCTCAGTATATGCTTTGCCTGATCAGTGCAAAATGAGCTTTGTAGTAATATCCTGGAGTCTGTGTCCTGTTCTGGGTGGTAGATGACAGGATTACCAGATTCCTATATCAAGTGTAGGATCACATGGCTGATACTTACTTACTTTGAAGTGGCCTGTAAGAATACAGAGCCAAGCATATTGTTGATACTAAACTCTACCCATAGTATAATGCTTTGTTGTACTCCTGAGCCTTGCAGGATTCACTCCAGCTTGAGATGTGCTGATACCAGGTGCCTCATAGGAAAATCTGTTTATAGATATCCATGAAACTTCAAAAAAAAGTTGGGTGTATATAGAGAGCTCCTGTTTTTGGAGTTTGTTTTTGGATGTTTATTTTTAACAATTTTGAGTTCTAGGTAGATGTCCAAAAATTTGAGGTGGGGGTTGGACCAAAAGTTGGTCCTTCTTTGTATACTGTAATGAGTAATCTCTTTATTTTTCTTAGTGTGCTTTAATGTAATACTATTTCAGATAGTGCTACTTAAAGTGCACTAAGGAACCTTTTATGCACCCTAGCAGGGTCTGTGTGGACCTATTAATACACAACATATGTACTTTAGAAATCACACACCCGTAGTCTGCATTACTGCTGTGTTGATCAGCCCTTAGACACAAGTTAACCATATCCAGTATTGATTGGATAAATACTGTTTCTCTTTTTGGAGCAGGGGTTTTATTGGTTAAAACCTAAAATCAGCTCTAGATACATATTACGAGAGATGTTGTTTCATGACATCTTTATATCAGATTACAATTGTAAAGAGTCAAAAATGTAGTGATCAGCTGTAATTGCAACCATCTTTGATTGGCTTATAGGGTAGTCCAGTGAATGTTGACATACCCATTCCATTTAACTGTCTTTTAAAAAAAAAAAATAAATAAACCATCCCTGACCTTCACTGTATTGAAAACAACATGAGCATTGGCCTGCTAAACCCAGGATTGTGAGTTCAATCCTTGAGGGGGCTATTTAGGGATCTGGGGCAAAAATCTGTCTGAGGATTGGTCCTGCTTTGAGCAGAGGGTTGGACAAGATGACCTCGTGAGGTTCCTTCCAACCCTGATATTCTATGAACATTCTTTAACAAGCACCATTCATAGAGGTGATGGATCACAAAGTCATATCCTTGGACAAGCAGGGGCATACCTCTTTTACGTAGGGAATCACAAAAAAAGTGAAAGCCTATCATAGAGACCATTTAGTTCTTTGCAGTAATACTGCCAGAATGGTGCTACAGAAGCTTTTGCCTCCAGAGCTGCAGAGTCAGTTCCTGAAGTCCTTGTCCATTGGTTCTAGGAGTCGGGCAGGCACTGCTTATTTAGCAGTGATGCTTGTAGCCTGACCTTGAGAAATAGATGGGCTAGTAGAGGCTGGGCATATTGCAAAAAAACATACCTGAGTATTCTTATAAGATACTCTCTTCTTAAGTAGCATCTGAATCTACTCATTTAATATTTGCACAGAACTACAGTAAACAAATGCTTAACTTTATAAATTGTACATCTATTTTAATAAAATATTTTTATACTAAAGTGTTAATCTAGACAGTAGCAGGTCTAGTGTTTTTTTTTTAAACAGCAGCACTGAATCTGTCTTCCTGTTTACTTTTATAGTTTCATTTGGATTTATATTGGTGTAATATCAGATTAGTGTGAGATTGCTTCTAAACTAAACCTAGGTTAAAGTTCTTGGATGAGATTAACTTTTTTAAAATGTAGGTTAAAATATTTACAGTAAAAGCCTAGTAAATCCTTCATCTCTCTGGTAAAAGGTCTTATATGGAAAATGACAAAATCCTCCCACTACCGGAAGCTGGCCACAAGAACCTCCAACCACTAATCTACTCCACAGGCTACAGTTGTAACAGGGACAGTAGATCTGCACAGATCCATTGGGTCACAGCAGTGCATAGCTCTATAAAGAGCTGAGGATGTCCTGGTTCTGCCTCATAGGCATTTTCTTCCCTTCCTCCCCCCGAAAGCAGCAGAGCTAGTGTGGCTCTTCTGCATTATGGACTTAAAGATATTACCCTAAAGTTAACAAGAGCTTTTGTGTACCAAGTGTGACCATATCCACGTGGCTTGTCTTAAGGGAGCTCAAAGCTTTAATTTAGAATGGTGTGGTTTGTGGAAGGTAGTTTTTCCTAAAATCCACTATTAAGAGTTAAACAGGGTTTTAGGTTAAAGGAGACCTGCAGAGGAAAAACAGGGTTTTTGAAATTTTTTTTTTTTAAACCTCATTTCTAGTGTTTTCCTGTTGTTGGGCTCAGATGTATGGAGTGAGTTTTTCAGCCCTTAACTAATGGTAGAGTGGTTGCTGAGTTTTCTCTTTTCTTCCAGCTGTTTGAATTACAATATTTATCTTCCCTTTTATTACATCCTAACACAACTAGGATCTGCCTTGAGCTGCAGAAATTAATTTACACAGATAAGCTATAACCTTCATCAGAAGTCCCTATATAGAAATTTAACCTTTTCTTTAAGCAAGAAGCCACGAGCCTGTGCCAAGCCTGGCTCAGAAGAGTCTGCTAAACTGTTCTGTGCGTATCATTTCCTTAGGGCTACTTCTCTCTTCAGCCATAGTATAATAAACTTTGTAAGCTGACCACCTCAAATATTCTGGAGCATTTCTTGTGTCACTGTATCTGCAATAAAACAATTAGGCAGTGTTCCTATTCACTACCCTGTGACTCAGTCACAACTGTTCTGTACAATAGAAGCATATATCTGAATGACAGCTGCTGAGTAAGCAGGAATGTGAAGATCATAGCAATTCTCCTTCATCTATGCTTTGATCTGTTTAAATAGAGTTCCTACAAATATCTCAAATCCATAACCTAATTAGACTGTGGACCGGGGAAGGTAGATGGCTTGGCAAAGTAAGTGGGTGAAGGAGTGGCTGCCACAGCCCACACTCAGAGTGAGGATTAATTTACTCTTTCCTTATGATTTCTTAAACAAGCTCCCTCAGCCCTACACTTGTTTTTCCTTAATGTACTATTTACCCTAGGGGCTTGTGAAAAAAAAATTACTAGTGCAAATATGAAAAGGATGATTAAAATACCACTATCAGCCACCTCCCACATTTGATCTTGTTTCCTAATGCTATAGGGTGGGAAATCTGATTTTCAGGAAGAGGCTAGCTCTAGGTAATACTAATTTCTTAAATGAGGTTTAGGATACTTAGGTAGCTATCTTAGAAATACTTTAGACAGACATGCTGGTGGATGAAGCCAGATAATCTCTCATGGTGATAACTGAAACACCATAATTGGTAAACAACTTTATTATGAAATGCAAATAATTGTAATGTTGCAATGGCACTAAACAAAATCCTGTGGAGAATACTTAAAAATCTTTAAATCAGGGTGGCTTAATGGTTCAGAATGCACCAGCTTGTAATTTAGTGGCCATTCCTCATTTCTCTGCAGCGTGGTGTGTACTACTATAAAAAATTATATACATCCCTGTTAATCAAGATGCCGAATGTCTATTGCTTATGGTGTAAAACTAACACCATGGAGAACAAAGGACAGGTCCCTTTGCAAGGCTTGAATCAATGAGGATTAGCAGGAGCAGATGAACATTGAATGTGCAAACTGGATTAGGATGCTTGCTCATATGATCTATAGTTCAAAAGAAGCTTTTCACAGCATTCCCCATATGTCCTTTTACGAAAGGTAGGAGAGGGGGCATTGGTGTGGTTTTGGTTTTTTGTTGTGTATGTATGTACTGGACTCAACTTCTTCACAACAGATAACATTTTTTAATAGCACAAGAATGTTGCTAAAGGTGTAAAAATAAAAATTCTCAAAACATGAAACCCCAACTGATTGTATTAAGGCATTAGGAACTGTACTGTAGAAACTTCTAGAGCTAGTCCTATGGTGCCATGTACGTGACATATGGAAATTCTATGGAAGATGGGGTGTTTTGTAGTTTCATGGAGAGTGTAAAGATAAAGAATCACATACTGCACTGATTTTTTGTTAATTTTTGCGCAAATTACATTCTGTATTCATACAAAAACAACTTTTTTCTGACAAACTGTACATATAGAAACAAGTTTCCACCTGGACATGAACTGAAATCTGTGGAGGTGCTCCATGTCTCACAACACTAAAAAAAATTCCAGCTTTTATCTTTACAAAACAATGCAGGTAAAAGTTGAGGAGAAAGAGGTGGAGAGGATGAAATAGAAAGCCAGCTACCATGTTGCTGCTAGCAGCAGTCGCTTGATCTTAGGAGAAGATCCTTGTTAGGAACTAATGCACATTCAGTTATCCCAGTTAAGAGTCCAGATTTGTGGAGTTGCAGAAGTACTTTCTCGAGTCCACAATAGGTGTCTATTTAAACACTGTCCAATAAGGAGAGGGTATCATCCAATCATAGCCTCTTCTATCGGCCCCTTCCACCACCCCTGGATGCTCCTCGCCTTGACTGGCCAGAGTTCATGTTACTGCCTCTTCCCCAATTACTTCCACTCCTCCCTCCTCTGGAAGGGTTATTTCCTCCTGCAGGGCCTCCAAAACCTTCATCTCTGTGGAATCCATCATGATGGTCTCCTTCCAAAGAGCTAGACCTCCCAGACTTTGGCACTCTCTGTGGAGGTCCTGAGCTTCCACGTCCTAAAAGATGAGAACATTTAGTTTTTGATTTTATAGTTTACCACATCCCTCTCAGGCTTTTGAGGGTTACCCCAGGCTTAGACAAGTGTTTGGGTTCAATTCCCCTATGATACAATCCCTCACAGATTATACAGAATGTGAAATCTGACATACTGGTCTCCAATTTTACATTTCTTCCCTCAACACACAATTTTTCCTACCACATACAGATTTATATCAATATGACAGTCCTTGAGAGGGACAGCTACAAGGCAATTCCTCTGGAGCTAAGGTACTGCCGCACCTCATTGATCAGCAAGGACCTTGTTAAATAAGAGAACACCGGGAAATGGAATGCACAGGCTCATAAGCACTTGAGAGACCCTGAATAAAATATTCAAATCCAGATTCTCTCACTTGGCAGCAGTCCTATTTTGGCCCTGTTTTGCATACTTCTCATTCTAAATAGGGTGTTGCCTAAACCCAGTAACAACATCTGTTCAACCATTTGGGGTAGTAATGAAGGAATTAGAGTAGTGTCCCTGAAGGAGGTTTATCCTCCTTTAGCCAGTTCTGACAGGGTGCAGTTGAAAGATGCTATATTCTACTGTGGGGCATAAGTATGATCTGCATCTTCTCTTGTTCCCAGGAAAGAGGACTGTCTGTTCCGCACAGCTCACTTTAGATGACACCAAATGCAAGAGAAAAACAGGACTCTTGCCCAAAACAGCAGGGGTAGTAATTTGAGGAAAAAATGCTTTGCCCACCTATCCTCTTAGCTAAGGCATAACTAAATATTTTTTGTTCCACTTTAACAAAACTTTTGAGAGGCACAGCATGCATGGTTCTGTACAAAACAAGAAAACATGATTCCTGTCTCAAAGAGTTTACAATCAGTGTTAGATAAATTCATCTTCAAATGACCTTCCCACCACAAGACTGATGGCAGCAGGGCCTGCATGAGGAATTCTGCAGAAGTGCACTCTGCAAAAACAGTATAAACCTATGTGAACTTCTCAGTACCGGTTAGTTCCCCTTACCTTTGCCTCTCTCCTCTGGAGGTGCACCTGGAGCTTCCATTTCTCTGTGATCAGATGTCCCTGGTCCATCGTGCCAGGGACGTTTGCGTGGTGGCAGTGAGGCCATGTCCATACCCTGAAGTGAGGAAGAACGCTCTCGGCTGGCAGGAGACTGTCCATCATGAGGAGGGTGATCCTGACGGGAACCTGCCCATGAAGAGAAAAGACAGTCATGAGTAACATGCAACTGATGGGCACAAGGAATCTAACATTCTTCCTCTGTGTAAAAGATACCAAAATAAATGTATATGCATTCTACAGTCTTTAGCAATTTCACTCATGGCAAGGACATTATCTCACTGCCCTTATTCAGAAAACACATGAGCCAGTTCTTAACTTTTCAGAGCATCTGCTCTTTAAGGTGCACATATATACCTCTGTTCAATATTTCTAAAGATACCCATGAAAAATATATATAATTAACAGACAAATAACTGACAAAGAGTCCTGTGGCACCTTATAGACTACCAGAGGTATTGGAGCATAAGCTTTTGTGGGTGAATACGAAGTGGGTATTCACCCACAAAAGCTTATGCTCCAATACGTCTGGTAGTCTATAAGGTGCCACAGGACTCTTTGTCGCTTTTTACAGATCCAGACTAACACGGCTACCCCTCTGATACTTGACAAATAACTGCATCTTTATAGATGAATTAATGTAAGAGTAGAAGGAAAGATAAGCGTGTGCTGTCATAGAATGCCAGACTAGGTGCAATTTCATATTTGTAGCAGAAAGACCAGGTGGTAGGAAACATGAGATATGAAGTGAGAACAAACTGAATTTAAACAAATGAGGGAATCAGGCTGAAAAGGATGATTCTAAGGGCATGTCTTCACTAGCAACGTTAAAGCACTGGCTGTGTAGTCGCGGCACCAGCGCTGGGAGAAAGCTCTCTCAGCGCTATAAAACAAAAAAAAAAAACCACCTCCATGAGGGGAGTAGCTCCCAGCACTGTAGCACTGTCTATGCTGCCATGTTACAGCGCTGAAACTTGCAGTGCTCGGGGGATGTTTTTTTCACATCCCTGAGTGAGAAAGTTGCAGCGCTGTAAAGTGGCAGGGTAGACAAGGCCTAAGTCAGAAGATGCAATGGATAGGCTCAAAATGTTCATTTCAAAAGAAAACAGCCTCATATTTTAAAGAGGCAAAAATCAAGCATTGCTTGAGTCAGGACAGAACGCTCCAGAATGCCATTCTGGCACTTTTTTGGGGAGCTGGAATGATGTTCCAGTACTTCAGATAGTTGTAAAGTAAACCAGTAATTATTCATGCTAAAAATATTGGAAAATGACCGCTAAAGCATGTGATGTTGTGGCTTGTCAAAATAATGTGTTCTGGCACTTCTTTTTTTAGCATTTGAGCACTGAAATCCAGGTGTGCAACTTTTCCTTCACTTGACATTTGTATCATGATTTTTCCATTAGTTTTCTATAAAGTTCCAATTGCAAGTTTCACCCTCATCCTGAATCCCCATTCATATTGTTTTGTTTATCAACACTACTACCAATTCTGAAGCCAATAAACTGTCAACAATCACTGCAGCTGATAAACATTATCCAGTGGATAGGTAAGATACCCCCAGTGATCCAGCTTCAGAAAAAGATTATCCTAGTATTAATACATGCCCAAAACATATGAGCTGATAAAGACAAATGCACCAGCCAGTCCATAACACAGGGGTGGGCAAACTTTTTGGCCCGAGGGCCACATCAGGATTGCAAAACAGTATGGAGGGCCACGTAGGGAAGGCTGTGCCTCCCCAAACAGCCTGCCCCCTGCCCCCTATCCGCTCCCTCCCACTTCCCACCCCAACTGCCCCCCTTAGAACTCCTGACCCATCCAACCCTCCCCCCCCGCTCCTTGTCCCCTGACTACCCCCCCCCCCGGATCCCCGCCCCTAACTGTCCCTATCCAATCCCTGTCCCGACGGCCTTGCCCCCATCCATACCCTGCCCCCTGACAGGCCCCCCGGGACTCCCACCCCCCTCCAACCACCCTCTGCTCCTCATCCCCTGACCATCCCCTTCCAGGATCTCGTCCCCTGACTGCCTCCCGGAACCCCACCCCCATCCAACTCTCCCCTGCTCCCTGTCCCCTGACCGCCCCCTCCCAGGACCCCCTGCCCCTAACCGCCCCCCTGGAACCCCAACCCCTATCCACCTCCCACAGCCCCTTTTGGAATGCGGTCCTGCGAACCTGGGCGGAGGACTCAATAGGAGCAGAAGCAACTGCGCAGCCGGAGAGAAGCTGCAGTTTCCCCTTCTCTCTGGCCTGCTGCGCAGCTGCCCGGTGCGCCTCCTGAATCCTCTGGCTGCGTTCGCTGCGCTCCTGCCACCCACACGGCCTGCCTACTCTCCTGCCCCCGCAGTGCAGCCCTTCCCCCCCCCGTGGAGGGTGTGCCGGTGCTGAGCTGCCCAAGTACCCGGCACTAGGGCCCCCTGTTGTTGGGGGGGCCCCATGCCAGGCACCCTGTGTTCACTGTTAAATCTGCCCCTAAGCCGCGCCGCCCAGCTGGAGCCAGCCACGCCGCCGCCACAATGAGCTGAGGCTGTGGGGGAGGAGGGACAGCAGAGGAGGGGCCGGGGCCAGCTGGGAGCTCAGGGGCCGGGCAGGACGACCCCGCAGGCTGGATGTGGCCTTCAGGCCATAGTTTGCCCACCTCTGCTATAACGGAATGAGGTTTAAAAGGATGATTGTGACAGGCAATATTGAATGGGCGCTATTGTATTTCAAACTAAAATCAAACTAAAGTGACAGAGGGAGGCCAAGTTCAGTCTTTGATGGGACAGCTGCATATAGAGTCCATTACATGTTGAATAACTTCGGAACACAGAAAAAGTAGCATCATGTTGCTAATGGGGAAGGACAGAAGGAGAATGATCAACAGAGCTGCAGAATGAGAGATGATAAACTAGGAATTTACAGAACAGTTCTAAGTAACAGCTACATAAGAGTAATTACCAGCCATTTTCTAAAGATAGTGTCATCACTGGAAATGACGATTGGATGTTTTTCCAGTTCAAAGAAATTAATGAAAGATAGTTCTACAGCCTGTGTTATACAGGAGGTCAGACTAGATAATCACAATGGTAATACCCCAGTTTTTACCTGGTTCTCTGTTTCCATCCCAGGATTCTGGTTTCCGCCCTCCTTCAAAGCGGGGAAACTCATCTGGAGTGGGAAGTAGACCCTTTCGGCCTCCTGTGAAGTAAGAAACATAGGACACTGTACTCATTAACTATATTAACAACTTCGGCGCTATTGTCACTGACTTTCACATGGGTTTCAGTTTGGAAGAATGTTCACTTACCTCTCGGAGCACCTCGACCTCGCCCCCGACCACCATGATCTCGTCCTCTTGAGTTCTCATCTGATGAGTTAAAATTGTCTTCTGGCCCAAAGTCTTCTGGCCCAGGAAAACTATCCCTTCCCCTGGGTCCCCGCCCCTCATGTCTTGAGGGTGCTCCTCTTCTGAAACTGCAAGAAAGAACACGGTACAAACACGTTTTTTATGCAGAATTTAATCACTAATGAACTAAAGGGTCATTTTCAATTTAATAATTAAACTTGTGTCTGAAATGTTTACCTACTATTGTTACAACATCTACAATTATTAGCACTGGAAGAGATTAGTGGGGAAAAAAACTTCTCGTTTACTTTGTGCTTATTCATTTTCATTGTTTCCCCTCTTCAATTTTCTCCTGTTGTTTGTTCAGTCTTTCACATAGGAACAAGGAAGAGAAAAAGACTGACTAGACTGCAGGTAGACAGTGTCCATTTAATGAAAAGTGAAAGGTTAGGGAGTGATGGTGGGTGTGAGTAAGGAGAGGTTCAAGTTCAGGGCCAATTTTTTTTTTTTTTTCAAAGTGGGATGAGTGAAATTCCTTAAAATGTGATGTGCTAGCACCTGTATTTTTTTAAAAAGCCATTTCCTTAGTAATGAAACCAAAAGTAAAAATACAAGTAACAAAAGAGTCTCATTCCATGGCTAGATAGAAGAATTTTAATTCCTGAATCTTACTCAATTTGGTTTCTTTTGCTGGCATAAAATTATCTAAAATTTATAAAGCACCTTTTATCCCGAAGGGTCTCTGTAAGTTTTACAAATTTAGCAACTGATTCTGGAGTGCAGCCACCTCTGTGGTGATGGCAACTGTTTAACAGTGCATAGCAATATACTGCAACATGAAGAACAGTTTATTCAGTTGAAATACTGGGGGATTTAGTCTGGCAGAATACAGTTATCCAAAATCATTTTGGTCGGGGCAGTGAAGTAACACTTCCTTGTAAGACATACCAGGGGAGCTTTAATGATTTGATGTGATCAGGACCTTGATTTACATCTTATCTTAAAGAAGCACAATCACCATGCTGAGATATTAATTCAGAATTTCTTCAGAGAGAAGAGTGTCTCCTACTGCACCACTTCTTGTAGCATCTAGAATCTTGTCTAGACACTAGATAATTTTGCAAAAACAACGAGGAGTCCTTGTGGCACCTTAGAGACTAACATATTTATTTGGGCATAAGCTTTCGTGGGCTATAATCCACTTCATCAGATGCATGGAGTGAACATTTTGGTATTTACAGCACCTGGAATGTATGTAGAACACTGTGTCCTTGCACAAAGGTGTTTGTAATGTTTCGCACATTTTAAGTACAATTCCAACAGAGTGCACCAGCTCAGTTTGTTGTAACTGTTTCAGTGCACACCAGCTCAGAATAGCTTCTGTACCAGCATAAATGAAAAGTTTAGGTGGTGCAGCTATTCTAGGTTCAATTAGTGCTCACAATGCAGTTCCACAATACTCGTGGCCACCCTGCTGTGATGGCTCTGACAACTCAGAGCACTGTTTCTGCCCACTTGTTAACACACTTCCACCCCATCCCAATTCCATACCAGCCAAACTGCAGCAGAGGTGGTACTCAGACTGTCTTGGCTTTGTGCAACTTCCCCTTCCCCCATCTCATTAAAGACACAGTGCATCCTATTACAAGCAAAGCTTTAAATACTTTTATTTAGGATTTTAACAACAGTAACCTTATAATTACAAATTTAAATATTTGTAACAGTAGTCATAACACAATACAATATTTTTAAACTTGGTGATACATTTTTTTTTTAAATTAAC
Source organism: Malaclemys terrapin pileata (assembly GCF_027887155.1). NCBI lineage: Eukaryota > Metazoa > Chordata > Testudines > Emydidae > Malaclemys > Malaclemys terrapin. The sequence goes on from NC_071513.1 coordinate 58,187,624, forward strand.
ACAATAGATCTCCACCTCCTGGAAAAGACAAACACAATACAGAGATGAGGAAGCTGTGCTTGGAGAGGTACAGCAGTGGTTGAAGGGAGTGCTGTGCATGGACAATGAACCATTTTACAGTAATTTAGATTATTAGGGCAGACAAACTGAACAGTTTCAGGAACAAATGGTTCCATAACACTTAGCAATACTATTTAACCTTGGAACGGCACAGTTCTCTAATGTAGACCAATCCTACGTGTTCTTTAGAGGGTCTCCCATTTAAATACTGACTAGGTTGTCTGAAGCTGTTTAGCTCGTGAGATCTTAGGGTCACAAGACACGGTCCTATGACAGCCAGGATCAATGCCTTACTTCCTGTTTTTCAAGCAATTTAATGGCCAAAGAATTCAGTTTGGAGTTCTATCACTACTATGCTGGACACAGTCAGAGCCCCTAATTTGGGCTCATAAATACCCTTTTTCAAATCACAGTCACATATGAAATTCTGACTGGTGTAGTGCTCAGTTTCTGTTTGACAAGTCCCAAATTCTCTTTCATGAGACATAGGAACTTAATTTACAGAACTACACACTGTGCAGAATAACAGGAAAAAAAATAGGCAGGTCTCTGCAGCAGAAGCATCATGTTGATGTGCACAAGTGGAGTAGGAACAGGACAGGGATGAAAGGACAGGAAACCAGAGAGAGCGATAAACACATACATACCACTCATGCATAATCAAACCAGTTATGGTGTTTAAACTCAAAACTAAATGGAATGAGTGGTTTGGAATTCTTGGGATCTCCCCATAAAATCTCCAGTATTTAATGTCTATTTCACCTCTTCACTTGCTCAAATAATTTAAGTTTACTAATCATAATACTTCTTACAGTTCTATGATGATTGCCTCTAACCAACTGTAAAAATGTTCTCTTATTTTGATCCCTGGTACTGTGACAATAGAATCTTTCCCACTTCAAAGGTCAAACTTACAGGTCTGGACTCTTCTCTTGAGGCCTTTTTAAAATCAGAATGACACATTAGCTTGTTCTCAGTCCCTGACCCTTACTTCCAACAAAGGGTTAAAAACCCCCCAGCTACAACTATAGTTTAATTTAGTCTGCCATCTCTTTCAGAATTCTGTGATTCAGACCATTCAGCTCTGGAGTTCTCTGTTTTTAGTTACTCTAATTTATTTTTAAAGGTGTTCAGAGGTTACCTTTGTTTAGTTATTGTTCATTTCTTTTCATACTCCTCACACAACAGGAAGGTACATCTTACAAGTTAGGTAGCAAGTAGCTAAAAAGAGAGCTGTATAGGTGTAAAGTAAAAGGAATCTAAGAAAATTATTTAAAAAGCCAGCTAAAAGAGAGGATTGTACATTATGTGAAGACAACAATAAGTTTTTACAAATATATACATGTGTATATATACATATGCAGTAGGTTAATGAGAGGTTTAAACCCTGAGAAGCCAAATTCTGCTCTCAATTATACTAGTGTAAATGTGGAGTAACTTCAATGTCAATGAACTTCACAGGCTTTTAAGGAGTTATTCCATATTTAGTGATTAACTAGAAGCAAAACTTTTTCCTTTGAGGTTTACTCAGGGCAACTTGGTGAGTGATGAGATGACTATTGCTAGGAAACTAGATTATTTCTGTTTGTGTTTTTCACCTGGTAGTGAGAAAGAAATGTGTCAGAAAGCGAAATAAGACTCCTAAGAGCAAAAACATGAGAAAATAGTCTTGACAGTCCAAAAGAGGGCGTATCCATGCCCCTTGTACTTGATAGTAGGTTCACTGTTCCTGCTCCCTAACTGTATATTACATCTCACTCAGATACACTCTATACTCATGCTGTAGTTTGTGATTGGAGGCAAAGTATCAATCTCCATATCTAGTGTTCAAAAGTTTGTCGCTTCAGTGTGGAAATCTCTGACTTTCCAGTTTCCTGTTCACTCTTGTCAATATGATCTCAAATCTTCGGCCTGCATCACCCGATCTTCTCTACAGATTTCCTCCCTTCTCTTTACTTACTGTATACAGGCACTGAAGCTGTTGTGTGCAATGACCTTTTTCAAGTTCTCTTCTATTACTGAATGATTTTATGGACTCTATACTCGGGTACATTAGAGTTTTCATTTCCTTATTGGTTTCCAGTTTATAAATCTGAAATAGATAGACTCCTTATGAAAAGGAAACCAGGGAGGAAGATCCCCTCCAGTTACCTTTACCCAAAAGCACCAAATGAACTTGTTCTTACCTTTCATCCCGTCTTCCCCGGAATCTTGCATCCTCAGGTTCTCGCGGATATCTGTCATCAGAAGGTCTCCGTCCTTCCCAAGGCCCAGGAGGGCCACGATTTGGGCCCCCTCCTTCAAAGTCCCTGTGATCAGGGGGAAAGGGAGGCCCTGGGCCACCTCGTCTCCATTTCTCATCTTGTAGCAGTGGGCCGCCTCGCCCCTCAAATTCACGCAAGCGGTGGCCAAATCGCTTATCTGGATGAAAATCATCTGGTCGATCAAAGTCATCATGAAAATCTGGGTGAGGTCCTCGTCTATCAGGCAGGCCCCTGTTGTCCCTACCATCACCCCACTCCTGGCCACCTCGGAATGGCCCTCTCTCAGGACCATGATCTGGACCACCACTGTTTTGGTCATGCCTTCTTTCTGAGAGAGGGCCCATGTGATGGTTTGGTGGGCCACGGTTGTCACCTGAAGTGAAAGACACAGCAGATTTCTGTGATGTTTTCTAAAAACATTCCAGGGAACTGTCTAGCTTTTATAATTCTATGAAAACACACATTTAAACACTGTCAGCCATTTGTTGTAAGGTTTTCCACCATATTCTTACCAGAGTCCTGAGCATACCCCCCATGTGCACCTACCCCACATGCTGTGTTAGGGCCTAGAGGCACCCCACGGGATGTGACTCTCTTTGGAGGGTTACTTAAGATGTTTAGTTACCTTTATTAGGGCCAGGTCCTTGGTTGTGAGGGGCAAGACGGCCTTGTCCTCCCTGCTGCCCCAGTCCTGGTATCAATGGTGGGGGACCTGGGTTCTGTCCTTCCTGCAAAACCCAAGAGGCCATGTGGTTTCCATGTATAATACACAACATTAACACTCAAAATGACAGCAAGAGGGCAGTAACAAATTTGATAGATGTTACATACAGTGGACATCTTCATAGATCTCCAAATGCTAAATACAGAAACATTCATGGATCTTGTAACCATTTGATTCTAATATCTTCAAGTAATCAAATGGGGCTACCTGTGAAGTAAAGTGTGCTACTCAATGTGAACAACAGTGTGTGTGTGTGTGTGTGGGAATAATGAGTGAGAATGTATATACAGAATGTATACCTTCTATATGTTTGAAAGCAAATTTAAAACTGAAATTTTCAAGCTGACATAAAAACATGTTCCAGGTTCAAAGTATTCAACCATTTTAAGCAGTAACGGTGTATTTACATTAAAATGTATTAACAAAACATCACTGACAGTGTTGTAATAATTGAAAGTGTCATCACTGTTATTAACGCATAATATTTTAATGTGTAACAGAGACCAGGACAAACCAACTCAAAGAGGCACCAGACCCTGCCAGAACAGATGTAAAACCTACGGATATATTTCTGCTGCTGCGATGACCAATACCCTCCACAACACACCTTTCAAGATCCCTGGGTCCTACACATGCTTATCACAACATATGGTGCACCTCATCTAGTACATCAAATGCCTAACAATTATGTGGGTGAAACCAGACAATCACTATGCTCTCGAATAAATTTACACAGAAAAATGATAACAGACAAAAGCACTTTACTAGCCGAGGGTGAACACTTTTCACAAAGTGATCACCTCACAACTGACGCCTCAGTCCTCATCGTCAAAGAAAACCCACACAATACCTTCAAAAGACGAGCCTAGGAACTTAAATTCATAACTCTGCTAGACACTGAAAACCATGTACTCAACAGACACACAGGTAGCGTGACCAAATGTCCCGCTTTTATAGGAACAGTCCCGATATTTGGGGCTCTCTCTTATATAGGTGTCTATTACCCACCCCCCCACCCTCTGTCCCAATTTTTCACACTTGCTTTCTGGTCACACTACACACAGGTTTTATGGCTCATTAAAACAATCTGTAACTGACTAACCCTCCTATGTCCTATAACTGCAGAGGTGTTAATTGCCCACTTCATGTTAACTGGTCTCCTGAAATGTGTTATGCTTAATTTATCCCACCTCATATTGAGCTGTAATACTCTGGTCATCTTTTTCAGACCTGAAAAAGAGTTCTGGGAAGCTTGAAAGCTTCTCTTCCACTCACAGAAGTTGGTTTAATAAAAGCTACTACCTCACCCACATTGTCTCTCTCATATCCTGGGACCAACATGGCTACATCAACACTGCAAACAATGTATAACATTAACATTTCTGAACTTCTCAGTACTTAACTATGCAATGTTAACAGTTTTTGATATTTATTAATAAACAAACACACATGACTCTGCTTATTAGCAACTCTTCGGAGGACAGCAAAGATTGCCATTATTGGACAGTTGCTAATAAGCGGAAGTCAGGTTTGCGGGGTTGCATCCAGAGATGGAAGTGCTGGGATATGCTGATACTGGGCCCCTGGATATTCTGCAGGCAGGGCCGCAGTGGGGAGGGGGGCTGCTGCCCAGATACTGGAGCTTTCTATGGAGAGTGGAGATGCTGGGGGTCCATGGGGCTGTATAGTACCTCTTCCTATGCTCTCCAGGCTGCGTCCTGGTCTGGCATCTGGGGCACAGGCTTGACTTGTTCCAGTGCCCCTGCTCCATATGGAAAGCAGCAGCTTTGCAGGGCTGCCAGCTAGGGAAGCTGGGACACAGTTACAGCCTGCATCCCCCTTCCTCCTCCCATAAATATATATAGACACACACATACATACATACACACACGTACACACACACACTCTTCTTTTTTTTTATTATTATTATTAACACAAATATATTTACACACACTCAGTTTGATCCAGCACCCACTGAAGTTAGTGGAAAAACTTCCATTAATTTCAATGGATATTGGATCAGGCCCTCAATTTGCATTTTTTTTTCTTCTGCAAACCAGCAAAGCTTCAAAGCCCTGGAGACTGTGGCTCCTTTATTGGTTTTACCTCCACCCCACATATACATAAAGAAGTACACGTGATCTGTCTGTGGCCATAAATTCGTGACCATAAAAAAAATCACATCACAGATTTGTGAAATCTGGTCTCCGGCTGCCCAGCTCTGAAGGCAGAGTGGAGAGCAGCGGCTGCTGACCAGGTGCCCAGCTCTGAAAGCAGCACCGCCGCCAGCAGCAGCACAGAAGTAAGGGTGGCAATACCATGCAGCCACTGCTCTCCCATTTCTCAGCTTCAGACAGCGCTGCCGCCAGCAGCAGAGGAGAAGTAAGGGTGGCAATAACGCAACCCCTAATAGGCCTGTGACCCCCTTTTGGGTCAGGGCCCGCAGTTTGAAAAACGCTGTGGAGAAATCACACATTTTTCATGGGTTGATCACAGCATAAATAGCAAATTTCACAGATGTGTAACATATCTGCAAAATTTGCTATTTATGATCAACCCGTGAAAAATGTGTGATTTCTCTGCAATTTAAGTAGACCCCCCTAACAATAATTCCATATGGGGATTCAGGAACAGGCACAGTATTTCAGATGACTCTTAACTTTTTTTTAAACTGAGCAGTAAATCCATGCCAGTTTAACGTTTAAAAAGAAGCTGTTTAGTCATATGAAGACAAGTAAAAATCTACAAAAACGACTTGTGAAAAGCACCACACTCATTTCTCAGAAATGGCTAGATGGAAGTTTACAAAAATTTTCCTCAAAAAAAGTCACCTGAACAGCTGAGAATAAGTATGAGAAATGTGTTTAATTCAACTTTTCTGAATATTTTCTCGGAGGCTCCCTGTTTTCAAGAGTTCAGTGTGGGGACTCCTCTGTCTTAATTAGATAACAGATTTATTTTGAGGTTAAATATTTTCTTGCCAGACATTAATTCTACATCAGTATTAGTAATCCTTCCTTCTCTATCTTTATTATTGCTGTTTCAAGCTATATAACCATTTTCATTAACTCACAGGTAATGGTGCTTCATTATTTTCCAACTGCACTTACTCTTCGGAACCCCACCTCTTGCTATTGAGGGTTCATACTGTGTAACTATAATACTCAGCATATCCTTCCTACATTCCCAACATTTTCAGCATTATGCTGACTCAGACATACCTGACTGAATGGGACACGAGGCCCATCACCAAGCAGAGGGGTTTTCTGCTGCTGGAAAGGTAGTGGACCCTGGGGAGGATGTGACCCCCTTGAAGGATTCTGCTGTCCCGGAGGTCCCGATGGTCCTTGCATACTTCCTTGAGGCCCAACTAAAGAGTTCTTTGGAGGCCCCTGCTGGCCTTGTGCACCTGGTGGCCCACGTAACTCCTGTGGAGGTCCTAACATTGAACCTTGAGGTGGGGGTCCCTGTAGGCCCCTCATCTCCTGGGGACCATGTCCGAGTAAACCACCCTGCATGTGAGGTCCTCTCATTTCTTGCGGATGACCCATCATCATCCCTTGTGGAGCAGGTCCCTGATTATCACGGGGCCCTGGTGGACCCTGCATCCCTCTTGGATTAAGTCCCATCAAAGGCCCTTGAGATATAGGGCCCTGCATCCCTTGAGATCCTGGACCTCCTTGCATTCCATGAGGAAGAGGAGGCCCTTGCATTCCTCTTGGACCAGGTGGCCCCTGCATTCCTTGACCACCAGGGGGACCTTGAGGACCTAAGTGACCTTGCGGCCCTAAATGAGTCTGAGACCCAGGTGGACCTTGTGGTCCTAAGTGACCTTGGGGGCCAGAATTACCCTGTGGACCCGGTGGCCCTTGAGGCCCCATGGGCCCATGAGGTCCAGGATGTCTCTGCATTCCTTGATGCCCATGTAGATCCTGAGGTCTTGGCAGTCCTTGCGGAGGTCCCTGGGGACCTGCAGGTCCTTGTGGTCCCATGAAGCCTTGGGGACCTCCAGATCCTTGATGTAATGGAGGACCTTGGGGTCCCATTTGTCCCTGGGGTCCTCCAGGTCTGAACTGTCCCTGTGGACCAGGGAGTCCCATTTGAGGCATATTAATTGGCATCTGCTGAGGTGGAATGGGCTGCTGAAATCCTTGAGGCATCTGCGACATTGGGCCTTGTCCTGGGAAAGGCTGGGGTCCATGCAGAGGGCCTCCTGGAGGTGGTGCCTGCTGCTGGACTTGCTCAGCTTGCTTTTGTGCAAGTCTCTCAATCTTCAGTTGCTGTCAGAAAACAAATACACATTTAAACAGGCTGCACATACATGTATGCAGAACTACTGGAAAGCAGACATAATCATTTCATTTTTGGGAACAAGGGAACTCTGAACAAAGCTTTAACACTTTTAACCTGACTGATAAATAGAGATACCATTAAAAAGAATAAGAACTCAACAGGATAAAGTTAACTGAAATGCTGCCAACTCATCATCAGTGTCACAATAAGCCAACGTCATAGTTTGGTGGTCAGGTTCAGTATTTACTTGCCCTTATTTAATTTTCAATTTATTCCAGCAATGCTTTTGATTATACTCACCACTAAGAAGTGCTATTTTAATAATTTTTAATGAAGTGCACCATATATTTCACCTAACTACTGCTTTCTTCTCTACAGTGATTAACTCTGCTTTCCACCACTTCCTCTTTTTGTCTTTTATCCAAGCACGCTCACTCGGTTGGTATTTGCTATAGTTTAACTTTCCTTACATACCTCCAAGAGCTGTGGGTTGGTGTACTGAAGTGCTGCCATTTCCTGCTCGATCTCTGCCTGTGTTTTCTTTTTCTCCTCTAGTTTAATATCCTCCTTTCTGTCATTCATCAGCTCAGGTGGAGCAGGGATAGGGACCTTATTCTGCATCCAAGCCTATAAGGGAAGTGAAGATCTAAAATCAAAATACTTACTATTTTAGGTAGTAACCTGGGATTGGAGGGATTTAACCAAATATTTTATTCTCAAGTGTTCATGAACTGGAACTGGTCTGGTGAATTATTCTGCACTGGATATTGATCTACAGAAGCTAGAATTTGGAGTGTTGTATCAGGTACAGGCTATTGATAGTTGGGCTAAAATCGGTTTAGTCTGGGGTATCATTGTGTATCATGTACTTACCTGTTGAAACTGTGCTGGGATTGGTTTTGCATAGGGCACTTTTTTCTGTGGCACTTTCTTTTGGTCCTTTTGCATCACCTCCTCCATTCCCCAGTCCAGCCCTGGGATTGTCATCTCAATTTCATTTGACTCATCTTTCCCTTGAACGTGAGGAGGAACAGCACAGTCAGCATACAAAGGAGGATGAAGAAATCTTGTTAATTTTTTGAGTCTCTACTTAAACAAGGGGACCAGGAAACCCTGTTCATTTCCGTCTTAACATTGAAAACATGCACTACACAGAATGTCAGAGAAGTTCAATGTGAAAGAAATACATCACTTTCTTTCTCCTCAGACCCCCACGACAGATGAGAAGTATGAGAAAGAGCCAACCAGTAGCTGAATAGCTTATGAAAATGAGCCTGCATGCATCATTTCTCCCTCTTACCCATCTGCTCTTGTTCCATGGCTAGTTTCAGTTGCTCAGGTATTCCCATCCCAGGAATCACTGCAAGGCTGTTGGGTTCAAGGTCATCTAGAGGTGGAAAACAAATAGACTGATTTCAGCAAGGATTTTAGATCAGTAATGTCTTTCCTGGAAGTTGTCTTATTATTTGATACAATTTTTGCATACAGTTAGATTCCCTACATATTTCACAGATGCTGGGGCACACTTTATCTCACTCAGGAACTGCAAGATATTAAAATAAGACCTAGAAATTCAGAGATGGAAAACCACGCATAAGACTACAACAAATGTCCTTTCAGCAAAGCTGCTTCTGTGAAATAGACTGGGGAAAGAAACATGCTTTCCAATACAATTCCCTGTTGTACTTTCATAAATATAGATACAATGAAAAATTCATGGAAAATTTTGATCTAAAAAAATTCTGGGACACAATGTAATCAATTATCTGAATGAAAAAGACAAACCCATGGGACAGGCGGGGAGATGGGCAACCCTGAAAGACCTGACATTGCCAAGAAAAAGCCTTAAAAGAGGAAAAAGACTTAAGATAAAGGAATTTTGAGTTCAGTTCAATAATTTAAAAGGTTTTCCTGTGCTCTGTAGCTCAGGATTGTGGGAGATCTTGAAGTCACATGCTGAAGTTTTCAGGAGGCAGAACAAACTGGGAATTTTCCCAGAGGGAGAGCCAAACCTCCTTCCTGTGATTGACAGAGCTGGTCCTACCTCCTGGAGCTGCAGAACAAAAGAAAACTCATTGTTGGAATGGGGACCTAGATATAATGGAGAATGAGAGATTATCCCACTAAAAAAAATCCTCATCTACCCAGTCACCAATGCTATTATATTTCATCATGTCACCCAGAAACTGGATTAGAATTGTAGCTAAGTGCTCTGGGCTTGCTCCTGACACCAACCCTCCATTCTTCTGAATTCATGGCAATAGCCTTACCATATTCCACGCCATCCTCTGACATTCCTGGCAGCAGGTTCAGGTTGTAACGATCTCTCATTTTATCTCCAGGCCGATTTCGAGTCCAGAATTTGCTGTCAAAATAAAATAAGAGTGTGATATGAACTTGCAGAAAGTGTTGGGAGATTCATTAGTTTTAGTTGCCATATTCTCTCTTCCTACTTTTGCATTTTATCACAATATCTTGATTATTTAGATTTTCAAGGCCTTATTCATCAGGCACCTATTTGGACTAAACATCAGGTATGATTAAAAAGTTACTCAACTCTCACATTCCAATATGTTTAAAAACACTTCAATTTCAGAGTGGTAGCCGTGTTAGTCTGTACCAGCAAAAATAACGAGCAGTACCTGTGGCACCTTAGAGACTTACAAATTTATTTGGGCATAAGCTTTTGTGGGTTAAAACCCACTTCATCAGATGCACAGAGTGGAAAATACAGTAGGGAGATATATATACACAGTACATGAAAAGATGGGAGTGCCTTACCAAGTGTGTGTGGGGCGGGGGGGTGTCTAACGAGAAACTGCAGAACTGGAATTAATTTGCAAACTGGACACCATCAAATTAGACCTGAATAAAGACTGGGAGTGGATGGGTCACTACAAAAAACTAATTTCTCCGTGCTAATTTCTCCCTACTGTTACTCACAACTTTTTGTCAACTGTTTGAAATGGGCCACCCTGATAACCACTACAAAAGTGATTTTTCCTCCTGTTGATAATAGCCCACTTTAATTGAATTGTCTCAGTAGAACTGGCCCCCGACTTAGTAAGGCAACTCCCATCTTTTCATGTACTGTGTATATATCTTCCTACTATATTTTCTACTCCATGCATCTGATGAAGTGGGTTTTAGCCCACGAAAGCTTATGCCCAAATAAATTTGTTAGTCTCTCAGATGCCACAAGTACTCCTCATTGTTTTTACTTAACAGATAGTTGCTGTGAGAACTGAAGAACTCTCTGTATTGACAGACTGGACACAAGACTGCCATACTCCCAGTCCTCTTCAATAGCCCTTGCTATTCTTAGCAGGTACTGATGGGCTATCATTCTTGTGACATGCACTTCTGTGCAGATTCACTCCGCTTATAAAATATAACTGTTGCACCATTTATAGTGTTTCCATCCTACAAGATTTAAAGCACATCACAAAATATATGCTTAGAGCACCCCTGTGGGATGGAGGGTGATTAGCACAAGACTAGTGGATAGGGCAAGTATTGAGAAAGCCTTAAGAAGAAATATTTTCTGTCAAAGACAACAGAAAAACCTCTCAAAAGTTCCATATGATATTTTTGTGACCATGGAGGTCTGGTAGGCCCTCACATTTTAAAGTTTCTGCCAGGAGGAATGAGAGGCTAGACTTTAATTCTACCTTATGCTGTAAAAGGGTCAGTGCTTTTCCAAACAGAACACCTTAGTCTCTCTCTGCATCTTTGCTTTCTTAGATTTGGGTTGTTCCTGCTATTGAACCAGCCATCTCAGGCTTTTTCCCATTTTTAAACTGTGTGTGCCCCTGAAATATTTGTTTAAATACTTAAAAATACCTGGTATGATCATTTGAGCCTGAGCAGAGAATGTGTCCAAGAGGATGCCAAGCCAGACTCCAGATCATTCCCTCATGGGCCATTTCCATTCCGCCAACCTCCTTCTCCACCCTGAAACATCACACAGAAGAACCCAGTATAAGGGATTTTTAAAAAATATAAATTTATTTTGCTACTCAGTTGCTCATGGCTTTCTATACATTGCTCATTTTAGGCCTCAGTTATTTTTCACTCATTTAAATCTGCTGTTCTGGGACTCTCAGATAACAATAAAGATTCAAGTGGTGACAATATAAATTATGTTTACTATGATGATATCTAACACTGCGTGAACTAAATTTCTCCATGTTGATGAAAAAGGTACTTACCCAACATGCCAGAACAACAAAGAGCCATCGGAACCTCCACTGGCAAAAAGCCCTTCATGAACAGGGTGCCAGGCCACAGCTGAAATGCAAAAATTAATAATCACGAATCTCTGGTGAATGTTAAACTGTACCTCAAAGCCTTGAAAATGTGTGCCTTTAATCCCAATTCACTCATAACAACGGTAGTATGAAATGGAGTTCATTCTGACCTGTGGCCTCTTTCTTGTGACCCCTGAAGACTTGGAGCTCTTCTTTCAGGTTTCGGATGTCAAAGAGCTTGCAGAGATGGTCACGAGATGCTGTAAGCAGCCAATTCCCATTCAGGTTCAACTTTACCTCCATCACTGTGTTTTTATGAGCGTGTCTGGAAGTAGAGGTAGAAAAAGACTAACTGGCTAGAAGTCACACATTCCCAATAGAATAACCTATGTGCTTCTATACAGAGGGCCTGGGTCTATGTTTTAACGTTGGCCTTTTGATCCCTGTACATATAGGACCTGGAGGTACACACAGAGACATGTTGCTCATTTCTCAAGGATACAGGGCCGGCTCCAGCGTTTTTGCTGCCCCAAGCGGCAGGGAGAAAAAAAAAAAAAAAGCCGCCATCAGCGGCACTTCGGCGACAGCTCTATTGCTGCCACTTCATTCTTCAGCAGCAGGTCCACCCCTCCGAGATGGACTGAGGGACCCACAGCCAAATTGCTGCCGAAGAGCCGTATGTGCCGCCCCTTTCTGTTGGCCGTCCCAAGCACCTGCTTGCTGCGCTGGTGCCAGGAGCCGGCCCTGCGAGGATAGTAACTTCTGCTGGTTTAATTAGGCATAAGTTTAACTAGGTACCAGCAGTAGCTCAGGAGAACTCTGATGACATGAGGCTTGTGAACAAGTGGAAAGATAACTTACACAAGGAAGGGATAAAAAAGGTCTTCAGATCAAATTATGTCTACCCTCTAGATTTCCTGACCCAACTAAATGGCCTGCCCCTATTGCAACCGTTACGAATGGTTGAAGAGACCTGGTCCTAGAGGGGGGGCAACTGAAAACAGAATAAAATAATCAAGAGTCCAAGCAGTTTTGCCCCTTCTGACCTGGGCAAAACCTCAGGTCATAACTTACAGCGTGGCAAGGCTCTGGCCAGTTTTTGGATCCCAAAACTTGATAGGCTGTTGACTGTCTTTGCTTCCTGATACAACCAATCCCTTTGTTGGATGCCAGTCAACACACTTCACATCTGCCCCATGCCCTGTTGGGAATACAAGTTGCTCATTTAGGGATTTCAGAGAAAAACTATTTCACGAAATGTTCAGTTATGTCATTTGTGAACTAAAATCCTGTCTAGCCCAAAATGGGATGAAAAAACACTACAGAGCATGGCGTGATCTTAAACTCCAGAATGCTATTTAAAAATACCAGTCATTTGTTTTCTGTATTGCACTACACTCCCTCCTTACAAATAACTTGAAATAGTTTCCTTCTCAGCTTTCACAGTCTTTATTAGAAAACACAAAGTGGATTCCACCTATTTGATAACTGAAGTTTCAACTGAGCATATTTTTAGCCTTTGGTACTAAACCATTGTGTAATGTTATGTTAAACATCTCAGAAGTGTCTGCTTTGTAGTGGTAACGCAAAGTACACGGTTACATATTACCTTGCTTTTGTAACTTTTTGGGGAATAAAGGCCCTATATGAATGTAAGCTATCTATTAACACCCAGTACTGAAGTAGTATTGCAGCCCCTACAGAAAATGATAATAGGCAAAAGAAATTAGACCAGATGACTGACTAAGATGATTTTTTTTAACCTGTTAATTTGGTTTCTCAAAGTCTCTTACACCAGCGCAGATAACAAATTCACATTTTCCTAGCAGCAAATGAAGATAGGAAAAAAAGAAAAACATATGCTATCATTTCCCTATAATTAGATTGGCTGACCTTGCTCATTTAGAGAATCTGTATTGTTTAGGAAATACATTTTAAAATCAGGCAAGAAAAAGTTCTCAACTGTTATTCACAACAATATGGTGAGGTATCTGGGTTGGAATATAGAAATTTGAAGGGAAAAAATAAAAAGGAAAGAATAATTTCTTTCTACAATATCTCTCTCTACCAGCCCACTTACTGTTGGTACTCCCACTAATGTTCAATGCCAGAAAAGAGAGCAGCTGGGTAGTTAGGGAAAAAGTGAGCATATGCTTTCTGAAGGCAGCTAGGGACTTACTTTCTAAGCTCTACAATTATTCAGAGATAGATATGTAAACCATTCTCACATCAGATGTATGAACTTTCTGATTTTTGTGGGGCTGGACACAATGAGAAGAGAAAATTTTCTTGACTCAAGAGGAATGGGGAAACCACCTTGGGGAGGAAATGGGGAACAGCTTTAATCACTATTTTGTCCAGACAAGGATCACTGAAGTAAAGAGCCTGACCCTCCTCCCTCACTCTCCCAGCAGACAGAATTGACCTTCCAATTTATAGGGCCACAAGCGAGAGCACCATCTTCAAGCTGCCAGAGCTGAAAATCTGGTCACAAGTTGTCCCTACTACCAGACAGGAGTCTTGTAGTGATGGTTTCCTCCCCACCTGATTCTGCTGGGAGAGGCAAATGAAGCAACATCTCTTTGAATATGTTATGTCTAGGTCTTAGGTCCCAAGTGAACTGCATTCTAAACAAGGGTTTAACTGGAATAGCCCACTCTGTCAGAACCCAGAAGGCCCACTCTATATTGCAGCCAAAAGGGGCCAAACCACCCAGAGAGATGTGTGCCCTGTGTAATTGAGGCAACTCAGGGTGACCCTTGGTGGACATTCTCATTATTTAACTACCAGAACAAAAGAGGACTCCTGCTCCAGAGGCAAGGATAGGCTGGACAGAGAAAACTTGGACCAAGGTAATGACAGCTGAATAGTTAATGCTGGGGAGATCATGTATTGTATGAAAACATGCTGACAGCAATGAGTTCAAACACACCATCACAGAATCCAGAAAATGCAGAAACATGCAGGTTAGCTCCAAATTTTACTAGAGATGGGTTGGCCTCTCTTGTTCCTAAAATAATCAGACTGAGTGAAGTAGGAGTACTGAAAGGAGACAAAGGGCTATTTTCTCTTTGATCAGTAGGGCTTGGGATCCTGAAATCTGGATATGCAACTAATAAAGTCAGGCTTTTCTTTGAAGATTTCATATGTGTTAGGCCATTTTCAAAAAGTTTTCCCTCAAAAGACAGACAGACAAAGGCAGTTTTAGATGCAAGATCATCAGCTCAAGTTCACAGCCACAGCACCTAGAAGGTGATAACAGATATGGCCATACCCTGGAAAAAAGCTTGCATAATACCACAAATAAGTTTAAAAAAAAAAAAAAAAAAAAAGAGGCTACTTGACAGAAGGAACAAGCCTCAATATCTTCCTCAGATGCCAATTTCTGTAATCATCTTACCAAGATCCTGGCCACATAAGCCATGTAGCACAGAGAACCCAAAATACTCTAGTATGTTACTCTAATATGAGTAGCTTGTCCTGCCAATTCAACAAGCACTGGGAAGTGGCCCTCAAGAAGAGAGTTTTGGGGTATAACAGGAAAGTCAGAATCTTAGGGTAGGTCTACACTACACGGTAGTTCGGCGGCAAGCAAATCAAACTTCTGGGTTCGACTTATCGCGTCTTGTCTGGACGAGATAAGTCGAACCCAGAAGTGCTCGCCGTCGACTGCGGTACTCCAGCTCGGCGAGAGGAGTACCACGAAGTCGACGGGGGAGCCTGCCTGCCGCGTCTGGACCGAGGCAAGTTCGAACTAAGGTACTTCGAACTTCAGCTACGTTATTCATGTAGCTGAAGTTGCGTATCTTAGTTCGAATTGGGGGGTTAGTGTAGACCAGGCTTTAGGGACAAAGAGAACTATATCAGACTTATTCCTTGAGAGGGCATAAAGTCACCTGAAGGATCTAAGGGATTGCAGTTTCTTGTTGAGAGCAGTCCAATCCACGCCCAACATGTCCTGGACCAGAGCAATAACTGGGAAAAACTTGAGTGTCCTTTTTATGGCTAGTCAAAATAGCCCCTACATCCCTACCTTCAGGAGCATAATCTTTTAGACTCTCAGAGCAGATTACTTGCCTGGTTAGCAAAGTCAGACTTTGGAGGAATCCAACTAGCTGTTGGAAGGGATCCCCCCATTCGCCCTTAGCTACAACTTTCTCGGGAATGGCGCCAATGAATGTGAGGAGAAAAAATAAACTCTGCTACGACAGCCATATATTGTGACTAGCTAATCTTGAGAGATGAGGACGACTGGGGTGGGAAGTTTTTAAAAGAAAAATGTAAATGCTAAAAATCTAGCTTAATCACTCAGAAGAGTAGCATGCAAACAGTAAAACAACTGATCAGGGTCATTGAAACAAGACTCCTTTACAGGGAATAAGGGCATACTTTGCTGTTTTCCTCAGTCTGCTGATAGGGAGATTTATGTCCTATTGTCTGTGCTAACATAGTGGGTTGTGGAACAAAAATGTGTTTTTATTTTAAACACTAAAAGATAGTCCAGTGGTTAGGGTACTGGCCTAGGACTGGGGGAGACCTGGGTTCACGTTCCTGCTCTGCCATAGACTGCCTATGTGATGTTGGGGAAGTCACTTATCCTCTCTGTGTCTCAGTCCCCCATCTGTAAAAAAAAAATGGGGATTATAGTGCTTTCCCTCACAACACCCCTGTGAAGTACATTTTACATTAGAGGGTGAAGCACTAAGATACTATAGGTACCTAAGATAGACAGACCTTTTGAAGGATTTTTGACTTGGTTAGCCTGTTCAAATCCTTGCATGGTGAGGTTCAGTATGTTAATATATTGTGCTTTTATGGGAAAGATGGATACTTTCAGACTTAAATTGCCCCCCTCCCAAAAAAACATTGACACATATAATAGGGAATATTAATAAACATACCCTCCTTAAAAAAGAAAAATACATAATGAATGTGGTAGAAGTATTGCAAAATTTAATATTCATATACTTACAAATTCACATAGTAAAAGGAGAAAATATATGCAAAAATGATCTGAAGATTGCTATAGGGAGAATAAGAGACGTTGTATAATCTAAACACACTTAAAGTTGTGAATTAGTGTGGGAACATGAAATAGTCTAAAACCTGTTTTTACATGGGCAAAAATCTGATGGATACAGCTTGTTCAAATTTTATATTTTTTTTTTGTGTGTGTGAAAAATATTGAGCATTAGTCAATCCCTAAAGAAGCCTAGATGCAAAGCAGTTATTTCTACAAGAATTCTTTATACAAGTGGAATAAAGGCCTGATGCATAACTCAGAGCTCATTGAAGTAAAGGCCTTAGGTGACCAGTTAAAACATTGGATTATTAAACGTGCTTCCACCCAATACACTTTCAGGATTGTGTTTTTAAAAGATGAAAACTACAACAAACTATAACTTGATAGGCTTAACTGCAGTAGTGTCTGATTGGCCAAATACAGCATGTCACCAATGTGAAGAATTGTATAATCTCAAATTATTGAAAATTTAATGATTTCTCCTACCCTTTTTCAGATATGACTTATTGGACATTATACCAACAAATAGAGTATTACCCATCTTTTTAGAACTATTTATAATGTGCCTATATATTTTGTATTACTTTATATATCTAAGTTATAAATGTGAAATGTATGTATATTGCCTTCAGTTTATTACTGTGACCAATCGTTTGCTATTTCTTCCCTCCTCCCCCCTCCCCCCAAAATTACAAACTTTTAAAAATGTTTCACACTTAAGGAGAGCTTTATACATATAACTTTTGCACATATTTCTATATTCCCCCCCCACACACGTTAGCTCAATTTTGAAAAAATTATGTATATACAAGTGAATGTTTTTCTGAAGCATCTTATTTTGCTTATACCTAATTACCTTAATCAAAATACATGCAATATTACATATATATTGTAAATACTGAACACTCAGTTTCACGTTTCAGTACTGTCATAACTGAACAAATTTGTCACAAGACAGTACAATTTATTTTACACTTTAAAGTAAGTTTTGGATTTTGTTTTTTCTTTAAATGGTAACCCTGCAAAAGCTTGATCTTGCAAGGTACCAAGTGTCCTCCATTCCCATTGAAATCAGTGATAGTTGAGGCCTCTCGTTCAGCACCTTGCAGCAGGTATCCCCCAGAGAACTAAATCTCTTAAAAGAAAATAAACACATACACTGTATAATTTTATCACCTCACACTTCTTTTACCAATAGTCTCCATAGTGTTAGGAGCACTATAATGCTGGAGGAGCTGAATTCTAAGATGATTTACTGTACTAACACCACACCTGTTAGAGGTTTTCATGATACTATCCTTTGTAACCTGGAGGTTACTCCTGAATTTATTAGCCCAGCACTGTCAAGTAAGAGTATGGCTTTTGTTCCCCAAGAGAATGCACTTCATATCTATCAAAAACCCTGTGTATTTCTATTCTGAACTGACATTTATTGTTTGGTAATATTGATTGATGTTACCAAATCAGTGAGGGATGAGAATCTTTTAATTCCAGGAATTAAATAAAGTTGTGTTCTCGCTCACTCTATTGCACCCATCATGTTCTATGAATGACCCTCCTCTTGAGAAAAGTGTGTCTGTGCTTCCCTCCATTTTCAACTCTTCACTTCCCTCTGTTCAAAGGCTCCAAATGGCAAAAATGTTCCTTCTGCAGCCATTCAGCACAGTTTCTTTTAAAGTCTGGAAGGAGGTGCACAGAGAGCAACAGGAAATACCTCTTTTCCACCTTGAATGGGTTAAGAAGAATATTGCCTCTATAGCATCTCCAGATCTTGCTGACCTGATCAAGGATTTTATTTTTTACTTTTTTTTAATTTGCCCATGGCATCCTTCCCTGGATGTCAGCTCTATACACTTGTGCACACAAATCCTGATGTCCGGGCAGTCTGCTAGAGGATTTATTTGTCAATGGTGAATGTTTCTTGCATCATCACTATTTTAACATATCAATGTCACTTTCCTGATGCTAGCTTTGGTCTACACTTTTACTACAAATACCATTTTTCAGGGATTTACAATTGTGGTAAGTTCTCTTTCCAGGCTGAAAGCTGTTACACAGGATGGGATTTTTTTCCCATAAATTGTGTATTTTTGAGCTACGAAATATTGAAAAAAAATGTTAATGAATGTTAGTGAAACATGTCTATCTCAATAGAGGGGCTGTTGCCCTGACACCAGACTACTGGAGAGGATGATCTAATCATAACAAAGGTGAGAAACAAAACAGCTTAAAAATTCAGTGTTTCTGTAATTCAGTTTAGAATTTGCACATCCTATTCCCAAGTGCTGATGCCCTGTACAAAAATCCTAACAGCGACATATAGCATTCTATTGTCATGGAAGTTGCACTGGCCTTTTGGTCATCCTAAGAAACACTTTTTTTCTATTACAGGAGCTAAACAGTCCTGCAAATCTTTTTAATATTCTGTACATCTCAGAGATGGCTTCTCCTTCAGCAGCACAGAAATTAAAGTTTATGGCTGTGCGGATGTGAGATTTAAGATTTGTGAAGACTACGATGAGAGTCTTTGCATATCATATATGGTTATTAGCAATAGAACAGTCATTGGGACACTTTTTTCAAACTGAAATAATAAACCACTCAAATATTTGGCAAGGCTTTCTATAATACGTTCTATACATATATGACTGGAGTGAAAAAAGAAAATCCACATATAGTCATGGAACAATGAGTCACTTAGTAACTGGCAGAATTGAGCTCTAAGTAGGGCTCAACGCTGCCAATTGCTGTCCAGTCTCCAACAAAACACTTAAAACATGTTCTTAACCACAATGGGACTACTCACATATTTAATGTTAAGTGGCTATGTAAGTGCTTGCAAGATTGTAGCCTTTACAGAGGTACATAATTCAATGCCCGTGCTATCCTGCTTTGAACAGGGACAAAGAAGTTACCAGAGATTTAAAATATCTACAATTTCAGATATGTGCCATCATCCACAGAAACTCAGTTTTCTAAAGGGATGGTCTAGAACACTCTTTTTTTCCAGTAAGAGGAAAAGTTAACAGGAAGAAATGAATATTTTAGAGCCTGACTAAAATTCTTCTGTTCAGTTTTAGCACCTGCCATAGAAGATAAAGGCACACCTATCATTTCACTTTAGACACAGGTGCTTTTCCATCTATCCATAGCTTATCCTCGAAGCTCATTACTCCTAATATGGGGGACAGATTAGAATGTAGTGAGATTCTGATGCTCTAGCACACGGCTTCTCAGGACAAATTTTTTGGTGGCCTCAGAGTGCGGCCACCAACTCTTGCTCTCACACTTTTCCCTAAAATACTTAAAATACTTAATTAACTTTAGGAAAAAACTAATAAATATGCACATATACATGTCCAAATCATTGTAATTTATTTATCGCTAGTTAGAAAGTCTGTTGTGAAAAGTGATATTAACAAACATGCAAGTATCACTTTTCACAGCAGACTTACTCAGCCCCGCCAAGCCTGGGGACAAATTAAGCCCTGGATGGGAGGGTTAGGGGAGGCAGAAGGGGCCAGGGGCAATGGGGGTCTGAGGAAGGCAGCGGGGGGCTGGAGCCTGAAGCCCCATGGCCAGAGCCTGGGGCCTGCCACCACACAGCCAGAGTCCAGAGCTGGGGCCCGAAGTCCCTCGGCCAGAACCTGCTGCCCCACCACCCCAGAACTGTGGCCAAAAGCCTGAGCCCCACTGCCCCCAAAGATGGGGAATTCACAAGCAATCAACATCAAGGCAGTGCATTCAGGAGCAACAGGGAGGGGGAGGGGCCACTATTTTGCCACCCACCCCCACCCCATCACAGCCCAGGAGGCTGTGGCTGCAAGAAAAACCCTGGTGGCTGCATTTGAGAAACGCTGTGTCTAGAATATATATTGTAAAACTACATCTGTGAATAAATAGTTAAGCTGGACAACAGACAATGCAACAGAAGTAGAGAAGTAATGGAAATTTCATTAGTAAGACATGGAATAATTGTTCTCAAAGTAACGAGAATGGTACATCAATAATGTGATATGTATGTTTCAGTATTTCTAATTAAAAAATATAACTAAGTCATACATTCAGAATGATCACCAGTACTCATAACTTGATGTGTCAGTAGTATCAATTTATGACAAGAAATACATTTCCATTTATGTCTATTGTCCTTTTACAGTGTAGAATTTCCTGGTATACTACTGTAATTTATTTAACCACTTCTTAGTCAAAATTGATGCACTAAACCGATGTCCTACGGCACAATTCAGTTACATTACTATGCCTTGTAAAGAACAGCATGGTACAGGTGCACAAGATGACACAGCAGAGGCAGTCAATTCCTATAATGGAATTGTGCACAGTATTTCCTGTTCATAACCAGCAAACAAAAAGGAAGCTCAGCTCCAGCTCCAATGAAATGCCACTGAAATAGAGCAGCCAGGCTGTACAGAGGGAAAAAGATATCGTTTCAAAGCATTTATGTGAAAATGGCATCTTCTTATTCAACTCATCTGCTTCTTGGGTGTTTTCCAGAAATGCCTGCTTGCTTTAATGTCATAGTCAAGTTTTTACTACGGTTAACACTACAGAGTCAATATATTTATAGAAGAGCAAGATGGATTCTATTCTGCCCTATCGCAATTATCTTCTAAAATTCTGATTGCAGAATCTGTTACTGCTTATCAGTACTTACTAGGTCCTGACAAAAAGGAAGTTATTCTCACATTTTGTGGTCCCCAATAGCTGTTTAAGTACCGTATATACTCGTTCATAAGCCGAATATTTTTGGTAAAAAAAAGGACGCATCAAAGAGTGGGGGTCGGCTTACAAATGGGTCAACACCAAAATTTGATGATTTTTAAACTCTATGGAATCATTGAATTGAATATCTATGGCCACGATTCGCCGTTCCCAGCCATTGGGAGCCAAAACCTCCCAACCAGCCAAAGTTTTCCAACCCCTGAAAATAGGGTCGGCTTATGAAAGGGTCATATTTTTACCTATCCATTTTTGGGGGTCTGCTTATAAACAAACGGGCTAATGAACGAGTATATACGGTATTCACGGCTAAGCACACCTCCCTAATACAGGTTACAGTTAGCCAATGTACCTTTAAAGCAGCAACATGCTCAGTTTATTGAAGAGAAAGTGTTTATTTACAACAGTAATTTACATGAAAAGGCAAAATAAGAATTAAACATTATACAAGAAACATATTAAATAAGTAACAGATATAAGGTATATAAATCCTCACACATAAGGACATAAGCCAGACACCACCTGACAGGAGTTAAGAAGCAGCTTTCCCTATAGGCAAGTTATTCCATAATTGTCTATTATGAGTCTGCTTACAGCTTCCTCGGAAACATCTGTTACTGGCTACTGTCATAGGACCTAATCTAGCATGCACTGACATCAACAAGGGTTTACTGTTCTTAGTGGATGCTGGATCAGGCCTACAGACAGGACATTAGACAAGATGGACCACTGGTCTGATCAGGTATACAACTTCTATGTTCTTCCATAACTCATTTCCAAGAAGTTATATAACAAAGGATAAGAGGTCTTTTTAAGATAGAAGGAAATATAATTTAAAAGACATTGACAAAGTTACTACTCTTTCTATCAACAGTAGGGCCATATGATTTCCATGGTTTTGAGGTTTCATAATAAGGTGCAGAATCAAGCTGTGCAGCAGGATTTGGCTAATTTTTTAAAATGTGAACATTCAAAGCTTCTATATTACAAAAAATTGAAGGTTTCCAATCCTTGTGATTGCAAAGCAAACCTTCCAAATGTAAATCAAACGTAAAATAAACTAATGCCCACTCAGTCTGCACAAAGCCTGAAAAAACAGCTCTGAGAGACATTAACTGACTCCACTAATCTCAATGGAATGTCAAAATGAAATCCTATATTTTATAATCAATATTTCACTGCTGTTCTCCAACATAGGAGGAGCACCCCTTTTATACATGATAAATCAAAAAGCAGTAAATGGCCTCCCCCCCCCCAAAAAAAAATGGGTGCCTAAAGTTAAGCTTCTGTACCCATATTTAAGCACTTATATGAGTGACTTGATTATAAAAAGGGCTGATCATCCAGCAGCTCTGATCAAATAGGTGCCTACATATGAATTTAAAATCTTAACTTTAGGCACCTATTTTTAAAAATGTTGGTCAATGACCTCATCTATCACCACTGGTTACCAAAACTTCCTGCTCTCTGATCCAACAGCTTCAGCAAAGCAGTTGTGCATTATTACAAAATTGTGTGACAATGAAAAACGTGCAAAAATTGAGATTTGTATTCAATGTAATACCAAAAATAAATAATGTAATGCATATTGGAGACTGTACTATGTAGGTTTAAAACAAGAGAGTTTTTGAATTTACTTGAAGCTGCCATAGAATTTAGTGTGACTCGACCAGAGAAATGAAGGGGAGAGAAGGGTGAAGAGGAGAGAAATCAGAGGGCTTGCTGTAGAATTTAGGACCAGCTTGCCAGAGAGCACAAGAATTTAGGATGGACTCCTTTAGACCAGTGATATTAGCTATGAAGTGGTGATCCTTCCTAGTTTCAGTGGACCAAAGAACACACATCCATCCATGAAAACTACAGAAATTAGATTCACCATCAAACAGTAATTTTCAGTAATTCCCTTCCCTTTAGCTTCTGCAATAATATTCATTAAGGTTATGGTGTTGGTTGGTGGCAGTTTTGAGTGATCTGTGAACTCTAATTACCTGTATTACTCACTAATCAACGTGCTGCATAAGCAGCTAATATCACTCTGACCAGGCTGAAGTTAGCTATCAATCCAGAGAACAGCTTTCTTGGGCCACAGCAGAAGATACCACATAAGAATAGTGTTTGACTCATGGATTGCACAAGATACTCTCTCACCCAAGTGAACCCAGAATATTTAACAGGACCATCCTCTATGAAGGACCATCCAGACAGCTTGATTCTTCCTCACTTGGGCTAATAAGTTTCAAACAAATACTCTGGTTCAGAATGCACTATAGACCTCTACTTTTCTCACTTATCTTTCAGTGGGCTAAAAGGAGGTATCATCTTGATCACCCAGTCCACTTACCCAGAAACAAAAGCAAATCTTGTAGACTAGGGAGGACCAACTTGGAGAAAGTATTCCAGGGAGGAAAACCATCATCAGTTAGATCAGATGAGTAGTCAGGATGGGATCCAATGCAGTTCACAGTAAATGGAGCCCTTGTGATTGTAAAGATAACTCATACAATATTAACCAAATGTAAATAGATGCTCTGATGTCTGCCTGAATCTGCAGACAGCATGAAACAACTGTCTTTGATTGTTCTCAATGGGGTATCAACACTGAAGCAGAGATAATTTAAACTTTGTTAACTATTTCACTACTGATCAAACCACATTAGAAAGAAGAGGTTAATCATATTATTAGGATCTATAGAATCAACTGAGAGTGGTATATGAGCCCGATCAAATGGGAATCAAGCTGAGGGAGCTTAGTTGATCTCTGCTGGGAATATCAACCTTACCTGAGGAACCCATCAAAGCACAAAAGGACATATTCTGAACATCTGTGCAATCTACTGGAAGGGGCGTCTCAAGTGGGCAGCTTGCCTCCCCCAACTCAACCCAGTTGGGGCTAACAAAAATCTAGTCCTCAGCACCCCCAAATATTAGATATCAGCAGGAGAATCCATTTAGGGATTGGTAGGATGTTTTCATCTAGAACTAGTTTTTTGATTTCCAGATACTGGAAAGCCACGGCCAAAGGCCCACATACAGAAAGCTAGTCTGCCCCTCCCACAGATCCTCAAATTTATCTTAAAGACTCTTTACTTCCTCCTGACTATGACTCCTTAGACATTCAGTCCTTTAAGGTGGCCTTCCTGGTAGTTACTGAATCGGGTAGGACTGGAGAACTTTGATCCCTGCTTAATAGTCACCTTTCATCATTCTTCAGAAGATCAAGGCACTCTAGACAATTCCCAGATTCTCCAAAAAGAATTCTTCCACTTCTGTAACATCCAAGAAATTTATCCTCCCTCTATCATCATCCTCTTAAGGAGAGAGCTCTCCACAGGCTAGATGTTCTTAGGTGTTAAAGAGAATACGACCTAACGGCGGAGAAGGGCAGGCTTCTAGTGCTCCCATAGCTCAGTGGATCCAGGCTAACTCCTTCAGGTGCGAAGACACATACAGTGCCATAGCTACTAGGCCAAAAGGGAAATAGCCACTGGAGCAGACATCTGCTACACTGCAACATGGAGGTCATTATATAATTTTATAAGAACTAGAGCTCAAACATAACAACCGCAGCAGCCTTTGGACATTAACTCCTTAGCACAGTTGTCCAGTAGTTCAAGTATTCCCTTTCTTCGTCCACATTGTCATGAGTGCTGAACCATGTAGGCCACAGATCTAGAATGAAGGACCCAAAAAAGCGTATGTACCCCTAATTACATATGGAGTTTGTGCTCATCACATAGGACAATCTGTAGTCCTCCTTAACCTAATATTGCTGGACCCTTCGTCCTTTGGGTTTCACATAGTCAAATGTATATACACCACTACCTCGATATAACGCGACCTGATATAACACGAATTCGGATATAATGCGGTAAAGCAGTGCTCCGGGGGGGCGGGGCTGCGCACTCCAGTGGATCCAAGCAAGTTCAATATAGCGCAGTTTCACCTATAAAGCGATAAGATTTTTTGGCTCCCAAGGACAGCGTTATATCGAGGTAGAGATGTAATTCTTATTCCCCCCCCCCCCCCACACTATAATTTTAGTAAAATAATTCAGATTGATAAGACAGACTTAGACTGGAACATTAGCACTGAAGAGCACGTGAGATCTTCTCTCATCAGGGAAGAAAAGTTTTTAAATGAATGGCCTGTCTACCTGTTCAAAGTGGAAAGAGGAATCCGTCCCATCAGTCTAGTTTGTCATTACTGACTAAGATGAAGCCAGTTGATATGCAGATACAGATTCCCTCCTTCCTGACCAAGAAACTGCAAAAGCAATTTTCTTTGACAGCCAATATACATTTTGCTTTCTGTCTAAACAATTCCATTGAAATTTTAAGTTCAAAAAGTTGAGTTTGAGGGAAAAATCGCAACAGTTGTTTCTTTTAGAATAAACACTGCATGAACATTCATCCTTCACAGTAAGGTAAGGGGAAGAAGCAACAAACAAAGAAATGCAGTTTGGCTATCATAGACTGCAGGAAAGGACCCACGTGTCACTATCAACCTCAGCCATAAAGACTCAGACAAGTGGTTCATTAAAAAGCATTGGAGATCTGAGCCAAAATATGAAGGAAATTACTGTTGAGATTACCTAATCATGGTAATTTGGTAAACACTGAAGGCAAATTAAGGAAGAAACAGAATCATGGAGATAAGTGGATGGTTGAAAAAGGTGGCACATTATTCTCACTATCCAATGTGGCTAGAATAAGTAGTATTGGCTTCAAATGCAGCAGGGACAATACTCATTCTCCTAAGAAAAATTAAGCAGTGGAACAAGTTATCAAGAACAGAGTTTGAGGCAACTATTGCAGCAGATATTGAAGATTATTATATGTATTTATCTCCCAGAGATGGTATAAAAATAATTAAATATGTTGTACAACAGCATGATGGGGAGGGATATATTGAATGTCTGTAACCAAATTATTCTATGTTTAAGAGAAGGTGGTGGTGTGAAGCGGTGGGTTGTTTGTGTGTGTGTTTTGTTTGGTTTATTGATTTAAAGAGGTTTAAATGGCAAAACGTAGGACATGAAGTGTAAAGTATTTTGTAACAGAAATACTGAAATGTATAGTTTCTCTCCATGACTCAGTCTGTACTTGAACATAGATGCTGTTTTTGAACGTACATTGGTATAGTTACTGCATTCTATAGTATCACGTGATTGTATAAGTATGTAGTGATTTTTGGAGAGCTGATGGTGTGGAGGTTTTCAGGAAAGTACCCCGAGAGTCCATTCCAGTTCTGGCTCTGCATCTAGTGCTTGTTTGTAGGGATCAGAATTAGAATTTAAATTAGAACACGTATGAAAGATTTCTGCCTAGAGGTAGAAAATGGGTTTTAATCCATTGCCATATAGGAAACGCCTGGCAAAAAATCCTGGATGTCATTACATATGCCTAGATATATCACCAGAATTATACCTTTTAACATTTGAAAGAGAAGTTACTGCAGTTAAAGTCTGTTCAGAGAGTAAACTCCTGTTGTGGAGTCATAGGTATAGGTTCCCACCAAAAATGTTTAGTTATTATACTCATAAGCAGATTCCTGAATCTAGAAAGCATATTTTAAAAATTTAGAAAATAAAAACAAAAACATCTTTAGAGAATCTGGTACTCTTAATAAAGTGCATTAGTACCAGACATACAAAATGGATACAGCTAAGGACATGGAGAAGAGGAGACACTCCCCGGTAAGGTACATTGAAGTATTCAAAAAAAGTGTGAAAAATCAGAGAGGGCTCTGAGCACCTTGGCAATGCTCTGAACACTTGTTAACCAAGCAGCAGAAATCCCCAGATTGTACTCAAACTCTGATCTTACCCATGGTACTAAATTAAAGCTTTTTTTTTTTTTGGGGGGGGGGGAGGGGGTTTGGAGCAGTTTATTGTTGTCTTTGATTGTGGTGTTCTGTTACATACACTGGAGCCTAATCCTTTCCTTGTTAACCAGAAGAGTCATTGGCAGCTTTGAGTGTATAATGCTGGCTTAGGCCCCTGAAAGAGAATTCTACCATGTCTGTAACTACCCAGGGTCCTCATTTCTCCTATCAATTCTTCTTAGAGAACCCATTTTCCTCCTATATAGACACTTCTCTGAAGACCATGATTACAAGAACTTTTTCCTATCATTTCATACATAAACCAAACAATAAACTACCCTCCTATGCTAACCCTTTAATGCCCCTTTTTAAAATATAGTTCCTTTATAATTTTTTATAATGTAAAAGAACATGGTATGTTCCATGCTACCCACCTACCCTATAACTTAACATGTAGTTCTACATCTCTGTTGCCTGTTACCTCCCGCAACATCCCACTGTCATATTTAGTTTAGTTTTGAAACACCGGTGCACCACCTTCAAGATCTGAGGACAGTTCGTTTAATTTAAAACGGTAATCCAGGTGACCCTATCAGGCAAATTAAGTTCCTTAGACAGTCTACCACTTAAGAAGAGCAGCATATTGCAAATGTATTAGTAACTTCTCCAATGTGTAGATTACCAAACATCTACTTAAGCTTATCCCACCCTACAGTTGTTACATAATTAATTTCGTCACAAATTTTCTCAAATAAGATAAAAGACTAAATAAGGAAAAACTAATGAACTACAAAAATACCTAACTGATCTGAGGCAGCTTTGTAACAAACTTGCTTGGTAGGGCAAACCTGTATTCACTGAATTCTTTTACTTCTTTGTAATCGTGAATCGCTATATAACTTAGCATGAACACATAAAAAATACGACAAAGCACTAACATTCACTGTATTGAGGTAATGCAGCAAGAAGCTACTTGAGTGACATGGGGGAATAGTCAATCTTTTCTCCACTGTGAAAAGTAGTAGTCGTGCATCAGAAACAAAAATAGATTTTAAAAGGATTCCTGTCTCAGAAATCCATAGTCATGTCAGTGTGCTGACAATGAACTGAAACTGTGCTGAAATTTTTTAAGGAATCAGAGAAGCTAAAAAAGACAGTATATTTGACGTATTATATATCCACAAACAGGAAAATAAGTAACCAAAATAAGGAGGCAGGGGTACATAAATAAAAATTGAATGGGGAAAAAGTCCAGTCTTGAAACCAAAGCTGCAGACCTGAAATCTGCTTCAGATGAAAAGACTTTACAGATACAGGTCATCTAAAGATTGCAGAAAAAGTGCACTAGCTCTAGGCAGAGAAAACTGTTATATTTTTCTCTTGTAGGAATCTGTCCTTCAGTGTTATTCCAAAAAAAATCAAATAGCTAATGTACTGATTCTATGAATGGTGGAAGAGGTAGCTGAACATCAGTCCCACTTCTGAAGACTAATATCATTATGGATGCTCACCCCAACCCAAATTAAAGTACGACCAGAAAAAGGTTGACTCTCATGGATGAAAGTAACAGCACCTGTGTTTAGCAAGACGGTAGGAGAAAAATCATAAATATGTGCCTATGTTCCTCGGGCAAATCACGAGAGGAGCGGAAAAATCATTTGCCACCCAACTCAAAAATATTATATATTTGTATTGTATTAAAATATAAATATTATAGCTTCAAGATTACATTTTAATTTTCTAAAGATTTTAATTCAGAGGCTACCCTGTAACTGGGGTATTTTAACCTTTAAAAAAAAAAAAAAAACACCAAAACCTTGAGATGTTATAGACCCCTTTCAATATCTTTTATTTTAAAGTGTCAGTTAAAATAGTTATTGCTTTCATACACAAAATACACCTTCATCAGAATATTCCAAGCCCATGGACTACATAGAATTCCCATTACATAATAATTATTTATCTGATGTGAGTAGGCTGTGCTACAAATGGTACTGACTTGTGCCATGGAGAATATCAATGCACACAAGAACGAGGTTCAAGGAGGTTATATAATAAGGCTGAGAAATATTTAAATTTCAGAGTAACAATCCCTCTCTATAGGAGACTCGGCAGCATGGTCATGTATATGCTCCATCAGTACCCTAGTTTCTCCAGAGATAGTACATCTTAAAGCCTGATTGTGCCTCTACATTAGCAAGACTGTGCAAGAGAACACAATGGATTTTAAGTGCTACCACATAGGGCTTGGCTACATTTGTGAGTTACAGCGCAATAAAGGAGCCCCGGGCGCACTAGCTCACTACCCGTCCACACTGGCAAGGCACGTAGAGCACTCTGACTCCGCGGCTACAGCACTGCTGGTACTCCACCTAGGCGAGTGGAATAACGTTTGCTGCGCCCCCACTGGAGCGCCACGGCGCCAGTGTGGACGAGGTGTTGCATTACTGCACTCTGATCAGCCCCCCAAAACATCCCATAATCCCCTTACGTCAAGTGGCCACTCTTCTTATTGTTTTGAACTCGCTGTGGGAATGCAGATATGCCGTTTGAAAGCTTCATTTCAGATAGCTTATTTGCTCCGAGACAGATAAGTGTGCTCTGAGACAGATTAGTGTGGAATGCTGAGAGAGAGAGAGAGAGAGAGAGAGAGAGGGGCAGGCGGGGGGGAGGAGGAGTCTGCTACTGTCTGAACTTACAAGACAGCATGCTGACATGCTCTCAGCCCCCCAAAAAACCCACTCTCTCTCCCCCCACATACACACAGCACACTCCCTGTCACACTCCACCCCCCCCCCATTTGAAAAGCACCTTGCAGTCACTTGCATACTGGGATAGCTGCCCACAATGCACTGCTCCCAATGCCGCTGCAAGGGCCGCAAATGTGGCCACGCCAGTGCGCAAGCAGTTGTCAGTGTGGACAGACTGCAGCACTTTCCCTACTGCGCTCTCCGAAGGCGGGTTTAACTCACAGCGCTCTACATCTGCAAGTATAGCCATGCCCATAGTTTCTGCAGTAATGTGCATCGTGGATAATGGCTACGCACCTTGCAAGCGCAGGCAACACACTGGAATTTACTCCTGCTTTATCCCATGCAGTCAAGGTTATGTGATGTATGTAAACATTAAAAACGTAGAGAAAACTTTTTTTTTTTTTAAAGATAAAGTGAATTATCTAACGTACAGTTTTATGGTGAATGGCTCCTGCAAAAGAGATAAGCAAGAAAAAAAATTGCAAGAGTAGTCTGTTTAAGAGACTGGTAATAAGATACACATGGCCTTTCATCACTAGAGGTCACTGGTTCAGATTGTTAGTGACCAGAAGTAGTTACTATCTGATATCTGCTCAGTTGAAAATATGTGAATTGGTTGTCCCAGCAGAGTCACTAGCATTCAGTTATCCACAAGAACTGGCACCACTGCTGGGATTATCAACAAAGTACCATGGACTACCTTGGCATGAAGCCTGAACTATCTTTTCACTGCTAGGTATGTTCCCTTCCCCTTCTAGGTCAGGACTGAAGAGCATAATCACAGTGGTGAAAGAAAATTTGTATTGATTATGTTGCTCATCCCGAATAAAGCATTTCCATTACTAAGGCTAACAATCTGGCACTTTACACAACATTAAATTCTCTTGGTAAAATTTAAAAATCAAGGAAAAATTGCTTATTTTCAAACCAGTTACCTGGCCATTTTTGTTTAAAAAGATGCAAATAGTCTCCTCTCTTCAAAGTGTGTATGTAACAAATATTACTGTTAATAGCAATTCTCTGCACTCTGACAGTACAAAAAAAAAAAATCTTACAGCAAGAAGGCGTATATATAAGTTATTCATTACAGATACTGCTGTTTGTATTCTATTGGGACAAAATTATTCATTTGGCCAACAAAACTTATTTCAATACATGGGTTAAAAACGCTTCTTATGATTTTATGATGAATAAACAGTTTAGACAACCCTCGCCCCAAAATAATTAAGTGCTATAACTTGTTGGACGTTCCACTGATCTTCAACTGAGAGGGGACAGAGTTCTGTAGAGGCTTTACAGTTAGTGCAAAACCAGCCTCAAGGGCCACAAAGAAACTTAATTAGTTCTGTCCCAGCCTCCCCATCTAAGTAATAAGGAACTGACATCTTCAAGATGAAGCTGTATTCTGCACCCTAACTAGCAATTATTGGTAGGCCAGAAAAACTTTTACTATTCTTTGAAGAAAGGAAGCAGGCCCATTAGGTAAGGAAAATAGAATGAAAGAGTTGGGGAGGAAGTATATAATAGAAGAGAAAAGGTTTGGTACATCCCCAACCCTTCTGTCTAGCCATAAAGAAAGTGAGGGTATTAGCAACTACTCTGGACCTGCTTGTCACATCTCTGAAAGTTGTGACTCAAGTTGAGAACCCATGATCTAGGAGTACATGCTCAATAACAGTGTAAACCAGCTGGGCAAAGCCAGATGGGTCCATCTAAACTTAGAAGGAAAGGAGGATAGGGAGGAAGAGGACTACCCAGTGTATGGGGAGGATTGTTTGTATGAACAAGTAATTATGTCACATATTCTATTTAAATCATGTGCTCTCTGGGGCATTGCCACAGCATGCAATTTCAGGATTCTACAATTTGAAAGTAAGTGGGGGGGGGGGGGGGGGAAGAGGGGTCAATACGATGACCATCAGATCTGCTGAGTGTTTCCAGTGCCAATATAAAGGCTCAATGGCTAACACACATCCTTCTATTGTTATGGTGCTATCAGAGGGAGCTTAGCAGCTATGGTAGTCTTTCCACTAGATCTTCCCATCCTGTTTATGTGAAATTTTGCATGTTTGAGGAGTACAAGAGACTCTTCCACACTTTAGATGCATGCCTTGATTAGATCACATTCAAATCAAATGATTGTATGTTAAAATAATCCACAAGTGCACTACCCCTCTCGGAAGAACTCCACCAAAAGCTCCCCAATCTCTCACCTAAGCACCCACTGATCCCCAGTGTCTGGTGGAAGTGTGTATTTCCTCCAGACATTGATATGGTTATCATAAAAAGAACCAAAACACAAGTTCCTGCTGTGATCATTTGAATGTTTGCTCCTTAGGTTGCATGTTCAAATGTACCTTTGTAAGTAATTAGCATAGTTAAATACACTAGCGCATTTCTTTACTCCTAAAATAAAATGTAAGAACAAAGTTAAAGGAACAGTGATGTTAATGCTTTTAACAGTTAATGTTAGTGCAGGGGTAGTGCATTTAAACACAAAGGTCAGAAAATTCAAACGTTAAGGTTCTCACAGTAGTATCAACTTTTGGAAATAGACAATTTAAAATTTGGCAAGGGCTTCTACACATTCTAGTGTATCCATGGGATAATGCATGAGGGGAAGCAAGAATGACAACTCTTTACGGGCTTTTTTTAGTTCCCCAGTATGCATGTAGTTTTGGAGGTAACTAATGACTTAGAAAACTTCTGTTTTCACTAGTTCTGAGGAGAAGACTTGCTCTCTGTTTATCAGGACTCATTACTACATGTTAATATATGTCTTCATAAGTGAAGAACATACCTGGGAACCTTTTACTCTCCAATTGTGAAGATCTCCTATAAAGACTTACTTTGTCATTTATGGAAAGAAAAACAGCTTATACTATGAAAAAAAGTATAGCTAAGTATAGATCAGGACTTTAACTATAAACTCCTATTTTCAGATGCTTACAAATTCCCTAAGAAATTCACCCATGGACTGAAATTCCTTTGTTTGGCCTCATCCCAAAGACAGATTTTTCCCCTACGGAAAGTTTGAGGAA
The DNA here is from genome assembly GCF_027887155.1 of Malaclemys terrapin pileata. Taxonomy (NCBI): domain Eukaryota; kingdom Metazoa; phylum Chordata; order Testudines; family Emydidae; genus Malaclemys; species Malaclemys terrapin. The sequence continues at coordinate 58,220,595 of NC_071513.1, forward strand.
AATCCCTTCAGCTGTTTTCTGGAGTGAAAAAAACATCCAGAATGTTGAGCTTTTTTTTTTGTACACCAATAATTCAAAGAGCTAGAAAAGCCTTCTAAACTTGGCATAAAGACAATCCTTACGGGGTTTAAAAACAAAAACAAAAACGCTACAGGGAATTGAAAAAATTTATGAGTGTGCTAAGATTTTAGCAGATTGTTGTCCCCTTTATATCATCATGATGTGGTATCCCAGACAGACATGAAGGACAAAGACTGTGAATGTCTTAGTACATGTGTTCTCAACAGAAAGCCCCCTAACACTTATTTGTGACCTATGTCCTTTCCAGGGCCGGCTCTAGGATTTTTGCCGCCCAAAGCAAAAACAATTTCAGCCACCAGCCCCCCCATTTAATTACCCCACCCCCGGCCCGCCTCAACTCTGCCCCTTCCCCAAATCCCCAGCCCTGCCTCCTCCCCCTAGGCTCTCAAGCCTGGGAGGGAGAAAAGCGCCGCTGCGCTGCGGCCACTCGGAGTCTCCCCCTCCCTCCCAGGTTTGAGAGCCTGGGAGGGAGGGCGAGTAGCAGCGCGCGAATCAGCTGTTTCGCGCACCGTGGCAGCAGCAGCGGAGGTGAGCTAGAGCGGCCGGGGCACATTTTTAGGGGTGGCATTCTGGCGCCGGCCATGCCGCCCCTAAAAATGTGCCACCCCAAGCACCAGCTTGTTTTGCTGGTGCCTAGAGCCGGCCCTGGTCCTTTCCATACTCTTAAATGGGAGGTTCTGTTACCTCAGCAGTAGAGGTCTTGGTATGAAAATGTTTGAAAGCCACGGTCTTAACTGTGCAACATTTTTAACAAATCTGTGAGCCTTCTACTGTTCCTTACAACGTATAAAGACAGCTTTAAACTTTTAAAGAATTTTTCACTTTAGCAAAAATCAGGAAGCTCAAGACTTAATATTTACAGTAACTTTTGGTGGGTTGAACAGGTGACAGCAAAAACACTGAACCCTCAGTGCATTTTTCTCAGCTCTTTCCTCACCTCTCAGTTGAGCTTTGGAAAAGCTGCATCTTAAGTTATAGCCTGTTTGGATGTCACCATCCCACTCCAGTCTTCTAAAGCAGCGTTTTTCAACCTTTCCAGACTAATGTACCCCTTTCAGGAGTCCAATTTGCCTTGCATACCAAGTTTCACCTCACTTAAACTCTCCAGATGCCCAGCTCTGAAGGCAGTGCCGCTGTCAGCAGCGCCACAGAAGAAAGGGTGGCAATACCATACTGTGCCATCCTTACTTCTGCGCTGCCTTCAGAGCTGGGCAGCTGGAGAGCAATGGCTTTTGGCTGGGGCACTCATGTTGTTTGTGGCATGGGAAGACTAATTTAAAAATCCTGCTCCTCTGGCATTTTCTGAAGAAGAGTCTTCCATGGTGTTCCTTTTCTCCACAACTCTACCCCACCTTTGCTCATGGAAGCCTGGAAGTTCACAACTAGAGCTGTTTGGAGGGTTTTTGATTAAAATGCTTTTTTCTTTTAAGAAACAGTTACCTACCTCTCGTAACTCTTGTTCTTCAAGATGTGTTGCACATGTCCATTCCAACTTAGGTGTGTGAGCACCCCGAGCTCAGCCATGGGAGACTATTCCCCTATGGGTATCCGTCGGCTCAGCTCTGGCGCCCCCTGGTGTCACACACTCATAAAGCCGGTATAAGGGGCCCTGTCAAGCCTCTACTCCTCAGTGTCTCCTTACCGACCACTCCAAGAGTGAGGCCAGTGGGTGGGTTTTGGAATGGACATGCGCAATATATCTCAGAGAACAGTTACGAGAGGTAGGTAACTGTTTTTTCTTCGTTGAGTGCTTGCAAGTGTCCATTCCAACTTAGGTGTCTTGCACGCAGTAATAACAGAGGTGGGCTCGAAGTTTAAGGACAAGCTGCCTGTAGAACTGCTCGGCCAAAGCGGGAGTTATCTCTGTGCGTGGAGAACATGTGCACTGATGACCAGGTTGCTGCTCCACACATGTCCTGCACTGGAACTTGAGCTACGAAGGCCACTGAAGAGGCTTAGGACCTTGTAGAGTGGGCAGTAAGTTCTGGCAGAGGGGGAACGGCTGCGCAGTCATAGCATGCTCATATGCAAGAAGTGATCCAGGACGAAATCCTCTGGGAAGAGATGGGAAGCCCTTTCATTCTGTCTGCTATTGCTATGAAGAGCTGTGGTGATTTATGGAATGGTCTGGTCCTTTCAATATAAAAGGCCAGAGTCCATCTGACGTCCAAGGAATGTAGGTGCTGCTCTTCCCCAGTTGCATGAGGTTTAGGGTAAAAGACTGGCCGAAAGATTGGTTGGTTTCAGTGGAATACAACCTTTGGAAGGAATTTAGGGTGCGGCCGAAGCTGTACCTTGTCCTTAAAGAAAACTGTATAGGGTGGCTCTGCCATAAGGACTCAGAGTTTAAAAACCCTTCTGGCCAAAGTAATCGCCATCAGAAAGGCTGTTTTCCATGAAAGATGCAGGAATGATCACGTTGCCATTGGTTCAAACGGTGGTCCTATCAGTTTTGAGAGGACGAGGTTCAAATCCCATGGGGGAAGCAGTTCCCTCATTTGAGGGAATGCCTTCTCCAGACCTTTGAGGAAACGAACTACCATTTCATGTGAGAACACGGACCTATTATCGACCTTAGGGTGGTCCGTCAGGTGGTCCTAGATGGTTGAAATGGCTAGGCCCTGTTCTTTCAAAGATAGGCAGTAGTCCAAGATGAGTTGAATCGAAGGTTGCATCGGTGGAACCCCATGACCAGATGACTAGAAGGAAAAATGTTTCCACTTTGCATTGTAAGTTGACCTCATGGAAACCTTCCTGCTGCACAGGAGAATTTTCCAGACCTGCTTTGAACAAGCCTGCTCATCGGGATTCAGCCACGAAAATACCATGCCATCAGATGGAAAGAGCTCAGGTTCGGGTGGAGCAACCAACCGTGGTCCTGCAAGATTAGGTCTGGGTACAGCAGAAGCTCTATCGGGGTCTCGCAAGAGGGGTGAACGAGTGAGGTGTACCAATGTTGCCTGGGCTATGCTGGTGCTATCAGGATGACTCGAGCTCGGTCCTGCTTGATCTTTGTCAACACCTTTTGCATCAGCGGAATGGGTGGAAAGGTGTAGAACAGGCGACGCAACAGCTCAGCAGAAGCGCATCTGTCATTGAGCCTGGCCTCTGGCCCCTTAGAGAGCAGAACTGCTGGCTCTTTCTGTTGGAACATGTGGCAAAGAGATCTAGGTGGGGGAAAGCCCCATCTGCGGACGATGCTCATTGTGACATCCAGATGCAGGGATCACTTGTGGTGAGTGCAGAAGGATCTGCTGAAGCTGGAGGGTGTATCTGACCTCCACTGTGTTTAAGACCCAGCGGTCAGAAGTGACCTGTTTCCAGGCCTCAAGGAAGTGGGAAAGAGAATTGGAAAAAATAGGGGTAATTGGATCACATGAGAGTGGAACTGGTATACCGTCCTCAACAAACCCACCAGAATGAATGCTTTGAGGCACCTGAAAGGCGAGGGGCCAGCTGAGAGAGCCCCGCCGAGGAGGAAGGTGGATGTGGCCGGCACCCAGAGCCTCTATTCCTTTGTCTCCTCTGGTTGCATCTCTGGTGAGAATAGAAACCGCCAAACTGCTGAGGCCTATATGGTCTCCTGGGCTGAGACTGCAAACCAGGGATTTCAGAGTTGCTTTGGTGTCCTTAAAACCGAGGAGCGTAGTGTCGGTTTGTCCCTCCCCCCCCCCCCCCCCCCACAAAAAAAAGAGGGCCCTTCGAATGGTAGGTCTTGCACCACTTGCTGGACTTCTTGCCGGAACCCTGACGCTTGCAACCACAAGCTCCTATGCATAGTGACTGCTGTGGCCACAGATCTGGCTGCTCAGTCCACAGCATCAAGGGCTGCCTGTAAGGAAGCTCTGGTAATTGTCTTGCCCTCCTCCACCAGGCCTGAGAACTTCTGCTAGTTTTCCTGGGGAAGCCTATCCTTAAATTTAGTCATCTCTTCCCACTTTATGGTCATAGTGACCCAACAATGCCTGCTGGTTCGCTATGCGCAGTTGGAGTCCTCCTGTAGCATAGGCTTTCCTTCCCATAAGGTCCATATTTTTTGGCTCCTTTGTCTTTGGAGTTGACCCCGTGTTGCCTTGACAGTCCTCCTCGTTAGCAGTCGCTACAACGACAGACCCAGGCAGGGTATGGAAAAATAAAAACTCTCATCCCTTGGCCGGCACAAAGTACTTTATCTCGGTTCTCTTAGCCGTGGGAGGGATGGATGCTGGGTTTTGTCAGAGGATCTTTATTGGGCCCAAAATGGAGCTCTGCAAGGAGAGGGCTACCCTTGCTGGGGCTGTGATTGTCAGAATGCCCAGAAAGCCATCAGATGGTTCCCTAACGACCTCTGCCTGGAGACCCAAGTTAAATGCCACCTGCTTAAGTAAGTCCTGATGGGCTCTCAGGTCATCCTGGGGAGGAGAAGTTCCTGTAAGCATTAACTTGTCCTCTGGTGAGGACAAGAAGGCGGCATGAGCTGCTGTCCCAGAGTCCAGGGGAATCTCCTCCTGGCCAGCTTGCAACTGCTGACAGGTATTGGTACCTACTTTGGTACTGTGATGTGTTGCGGATTCAGTACTGGGTCCAGCGTCAACGGCAGGGTTCAGCTCAGGAATGTCTTGGTGTGTCCCTTGTCTCCGACATCGCTGAATAGGAGCGCCTCGAGCTGGTACCATGGCCTGGGGGAAACCCCCCCAGGTTCCAAAAGGACCATTGTAATGATGCTGGTCCCCCTGATGTCAGAGATGGGTGCAGGGAGCAATCATGGTGCCGGTGCCTTGAGATGTCAGACCCTGAATCTGAACCCAAAGACAAGGAAGAACCAGATGACTGAAGTCACTACGGCCTTGCCAATCCTCCCAGTGCTGGGAACCAGTGCCGCGGGGACATCTCCAGTGAGGTAGTAAACGGAGGCTTTCCCCTAGAAGCAGGTCTTGAGATTGGCCTGAAAGTGGTGTGTTAGGAGCTGCTAGGTAGCACAGGCAGTGCCGCTACGGGTGCCTTAGGGGGACTCAGTACTAGCAGAGTCATCAAGTCTTTAGCGGCAGCATATGCCGCTGGGGTTGATGGTACCGCAGTCTTACTTTCGGTACCAGGCAGGGGAGTAATGCCTCACCCCTGGGTGTTTGCAGTGCCGGTGGTAACACTGGAGGCTGCTCCAGCGCCAGTGAGGGAGAGCGGCCCTGTATGGATCTCGCACTATTCCTATCTGCCTGCTTGTCCGTCCTCGGTGCTGGGAAACTAGTCTTCTTCCAATGTCTTCTGTGCCTCTTCCTAGGCACAGGCGAGGAAAAGTGGTGCCGCGAGCTCTTAGGGGCGGGCGGTACGCTCTGTACGGATGCAGATGTACTCGCTGCCAAGTCAGACCTCGGCTCCAAGGCGGGCCTCAGTGCTGCCTGCATGAGGAGGACTTTTAATCTTGCTGCTTGGTCCTTTTGTGACTACGGCTTGAAATTGCAGCAGATCTGGCAGCAATCTTTCCTGTGCCCCTCGCCCAAACACGTAAGTTGTCTTAAATGCAGGTCTCTGGTTGGCACAGGCTTTGCACAGGAAGATCACTGTTTAAACCCTGGCGACCGAGGCATGCCCCAGTATAGAGGAGAGATGGACCGCCTTTCCCGACAGAGAGAAATCCTAGTTACTACTCTAAACTATCTACACTTAACACACTATGTGAACTAATAAAACTACTTACAGAATTCTCAATTAGGAAACCACAAACACACTTTGCCAAGGCAAAGGGGGGGAAGCTCCAACAGCTGCCACAGGTTGTAAGAAGGAAATGAGGAGCAGAGGCTTGGCGGGGGCCCTTTATACCAGCGCTATGAGCGTGCGACACCAGGGGATGCCAGAGCCAACTGATACCACTAGGGGAAAAGTCTCAGATGGCTGTGCTCAGAGCACTTGCACACCTAAGTTGGAATAGACATGTGCAAACACTCTAAGACGAATATGCTGTTTCAAACATACATACATTTCAGGGAGATTTCAACGTTTTCCAACAGGAAGATTTCCGGAATCCAGGGTGGGCTCTCCAGTCATTTAGAGACCTAAATTGAAAGCATGATCTTTTCAATCCAAACCATTTTGAAAAAACATTTGAAAGGTTTGGTTTCATTTCACACTGGAAAGAAAAAAAATCAGAACTTTGAAAGCGGTCACAAAACAGAATTGTCATCCTCTAACCAACTCTATTCACAACATAGAATACCGTTTGCATAAATTCTGTCCAAATGAACATTAATACAGTAGCTCAGAACTCATCATTCCTCTGGCCTCAGCCACCTAAATCAAGAAGCTCTTACTGGGCAGTGGAAGATGTAATTACCTATGTCCTTGAGCAAAGTGCAATCTTTTTTTTTGCTCAAGAAAGAGCAGAGTTGTTAGGCAGCTTCCCCATCTTCTAGATCAGCCCATTCAGAAAAGGGTTCAAGCACAAAGCACCTCTATTCATAGAGAATGAATGATCCAGGTACTTGTCAACTTTGTCTCTTGAAGATACATGAACATGGACAAAATCAAAATCAGTGGTGTTAGCCAAACCTTGGAGAAACCGGAACAAAAGGCTAGAATCTCTAAGGCAGGGTCACTTATCTCCTGCAGAAATACACTTGGTCTGATGAGTTTCCAGACTCATATGTGGAAACTAATGCACACCAAAATGTCAACCCCCTTGATCCCATACAAGCTTTGAGAGGTGCACTGGTGGGGGAGATTCAGAAGTTAATGCTGTCACAGTCTACACTGAGACCACAAGCATGGATAGGTTCAATGCTAACATCAAATGTCAAGATTGGCACCAAGTATGAAATAGATTGGGACACTGAGGTTCTTCCATCAGCACCAAAAGCTCTGACCTAAGTGACAAAGATGGTACCAGTATCTTTGAGCAAAGACAGTTGAACTTGAAATGATTCAAGCACAGATGCAAATACACACTGTTGCCATCTAGGGTCATCCAGATCACTTTCTGTTACTGAGCATGAGTGGACTGTGTGCAAGCTTTGATGGAAAGCTGTCTGAAGTGAAGTAGTGCATCAAAAGACTGCTGTTTTTAACTCATCACCTCCTGCACATGGCACTCTGGTAGCTTCATTCAGCAAGAAGTTGGAAACCAAGAACATGACTTAACACGTTGAAACCTTGACACAATGAGGCAAGTGCAAGCTGTTGAACATCACAGACCACTTCATGGCAGCCAGGTTAGTGGGGCTGATGGATCCGAAGAGTCGCTGGGTCTACGTAGATGGTTGAGGTTTCTGACCGTCAGAGGGGTGAAATATTGGAACGGCCTACCGAGGGAAACGGTGGGGGCGACGGACCTGTCTGGTTTTAAGATAAAGTTAGATAAGTTTATGGAGGGAATGGTTTAATGGTAAAACATAGTAGTCAAGGAAAGCCAAGCAATGGTGGGTAAATAGTATAATGGCTAACGGGGTCAGGCTGGAGACTCTTGCCTATATGCTCGGGGTCTTACTGATCGCCACATTTGGGGTCGGGAAGGAATTTTCCTCCAGGGCAGATTGGCTGAGCCTCTGGAGGTTTTTCGCCTTCCTCCGCAGCATGGGGCAGGGATCTCTAGCAGGAGGGTCTCTGCCGATTGAAGTCACTAAAAACAGGATTGGGGACTTCAACAGCAGAGTCCAGGGAAGGGGTAGGGACGGTTTTATGGCCTGCAGCATGCAGGGGGTCAGACCAGATGATCATAATGGTCCCTTCTGACCTTAAAGTCTATGAGTCTATGAGAACACTAAGTACCATTTTTCTCTCACCTTAGGCTTTCACTTTGAGGAAATATCCTAAGCACTCTGGGCCATCTTCAAGGACTGCTCTAGTGGACACTTACAGGAGACACTTTAGGTGTTTCTGCCATTGTCTAACAAACAGCCTTAGGTGATGTGCCCATACAAGCGTCTCACTCAGAAAATGATGCTCTTCTAAGAATACAATGCAGCACTTATGCCTGTCCATGAGTGACACTTTATGCTACATGTGCATTTCTTGAATTTGCTGAGCTTCCTTCCTTCCTATTGAGACAACGACAATAACAAACTTGAAAGAGAAAGAGCTATAAAAGTAAAAAAAATAAAATGCTGCAGCAATGAAAAAAGCTTTGACAAGTAGTCAATGAAGTAATTCATGATATGTCACATAATGAAATATTGAATGCTAAAATTTGAAAAGCAAGACTCCTACGGTTCCAACTGCTAAAGCATTCAAAGCATCTCAGAGAAGCTTAGCGTAAACCTCAAAGAGGAATGTCCTGCAAAGCTAAAATGAAGCATCAAATGTATGTAAATCAAAACCAACACTGTGCCTAGGCCCATCAAAAACTGGCTCAACTGAGCACAGAAGCATATGAATACCAAATTGATAGTCCAAACAAAAGCAGAAAAAAATACCATGGTCCCAGTGTGTCAGGGCCAACTAAACCAAACACCACAGTTTTTTAAAAATATTAAATTTTATTGGGACTGAGGGTACACTTCTGTTCAAACCAAGCACAATCAGCAAAGATGGAGCATGAATGGTAATCTGATGCATAGCTCCAACATAGAGGTCTTTAGCTGACCGAGGTCAAGAAAAATCTTATAAAGAAAGTTTTAGAAGGACCTGAGTCAATCCCAATTCATCAGCAAGTTAGAGGGTGAGGGTGAGAATGGATATTTGCTCAGTTATCAGTGACTCAGAAGGATAAAAATCATAGAGCTCGAATTCCCAGCCTGTCTCATTCTGGAGAATCAAGAGCCAAAAGTATGATTCCTGTAAAGTTGGCATTTTTGAATAAAAATATAAAAATATTATTTAAATACCTCTGAAGAATACTGTGTGGGTAAATTTTAAATGTTACCATAAGAATCTTAACTTTCCATTTCTAACCCTTTTAAAATATATAACCTTCATGTGATTTTTATAGTTAATTTATACCAAAAGTATAGATGTATTGTGTATTGATTCACCTACTTTTCCCAATAGGATTGGGGATCATGTCCTCAACCAAGTTTTATATCTTTATACTATTGGGGGGGAGGAGGGGCGAAAGAGGGGTGTCCTGGAGTTTTCTTGTACTTCTCAAAAAGAACAAACTGTTTTTATGCTACAAAACAGCCTGGACCTATCACATAGGAGCTAAAGATCCAAAAGGGAATATATATTATAAATACAAGAACAATTACAGCATATAGTTTTCATACTGAAAGACTGTGGGTCTTTTAGTACTTAAATTTTAAAAACAAAAGTACTTTCCCTCCTATGAATTACCAAACTAATGCTGAATAATTAAAACAAAACATTTATTAAAGGATAGCCACGTCTTCCAAACAGGGTCAATCATAAGACTTAAGTGGCATGTGTAATAACCTTTTTGTACACAGATCCAATTAGGGTTGCCAACTCCCCAGGAATTAAAGATTATGTCATGTGATGAAACCTCCAGGAATACGTCCAACCAAAATTGGCAATCCTAGATCCAATGTGTTGTGCATTAAACATCTGCTGGAACACTGGACAGGCCCATCATTATATAGCTTAAATGACAACTGGATAATACTTTTAGTTTAAAAACAAAAACAAAAAATACATAAAAATATTAACAAACTTAAGTAGATACTATGTAAATTTTACATAGTGCAGCATAACTAGGATACATGGAATGACAGAATTGAAGGCTTTTCAGCTATTCAATTCCTTTACTACATAATCTACCATTGTCAATCCTGGAGCCTGTGAAAATCTATATAGCAGCCATCTAAACAGTGTCTATAGAAACAGAGCAATTCTAGAGAAAAATGTTTATAGAATGTTTCCAGAGAAGACTCCCCCTGAACTAGATCAATCCTCCGAAGAAATTCCAGACATTTTAAAATGGAATTATATAGAAAGTTTCCAAAAGGTGTAAGATTTAAAACAAACTCATTCCTGAAAAATCTTTTGGAATGCTGAATTTGATCTTCAGCTGGAATAATCACAACAGCTATCGGTATTTGGGAGCAGAATTTACATACAGGATATAGGGTAACATACATTCCAGTACCCTAACTGGGTTTCCCTTTTGTGTGTTGCTGAAAGGGGATTAAAAGGACTGTTTCCTTTCAAAAATATTTTTATTTGAAAGAAAACATAAGACTTTAAAGTAGCTTACACAGTAGTTACTACAAAAATGAGCAATTAAAAAAATAAAAACAAAACCACTTAAGAACTAAGAGAATCTTGTTCCGTATAGGTAGGTGAATCGGGTGTTGAGAGGAGACACTGTGAGCAAGAGTCGGAATGTATCATTTTAAAAGCAAATCAGTCTCCCTAAAATATAATTTAAGTTTAGAAGCTCCTTCACTGGAGGTTTTCAAAAAGAGGCCAGCTAGACATCCATCTTGGATGGTTTAGACACAACAAATCTTGCATCTTGGCAGAGGGGTAGTCTATATAATCCTTGCAGTCCTCTTCTAACCCTATAGTTCTAGGATTCTAAGTTGATCCTTATTTTTGTGATAATTAGCAGAATATCTGTATTGGCCAGCAATTCAACGGGGCTGGACTGATTATTTTATTAAAACTACAGGAGTGTTCTCTGGCTTACCTTCTGAAACAAAATGCTACAAAGATGGGTCACAAGAACAGTGGAAATATACTTTTATAGAAACAAGCCAGAAAAGCCACTAGAACGTCAAGATCCTATCTCAGTACCACAATCGGCTGAGGCTGTAAATAAACAGCTGCACAAGAACACCTGCATTCTAGTGCAGAGGTCCTCAAACTGTGGGGTGCACTTCACTAGGGGGGCACGGAAGAACATTCCAGGAGGGCACAGCTGGGGCCTGAGCCATCCCCCATTGGAGATGGAGCGCCACTCTGCACTGCTCCTGGCTCCAGCTGCTGGCCCGTGCCTGGAGCCCTGGCTGCTGCCCCAGCGCCTGGCCTCCAGCTACGGCCCCAGTCTCGGCTCCCTTAATCCTGTCCATGTCCCCCCCTCCCAGAGCCGCGGTTCCGCTTCCCAGTTGTTCAAAATTTCCATTTAACTGTAGGAATTGAACCACCAATTAAGTCTTTTGGAATTTGGACAAAGGGCATACTGAGGGCTTATCTACACTTACAGCGGTGCAGCTTGCAGCACTTAGTGACGACACTACCTATGCCAACAGGAGTTTCCAACAGCGTAGATATTCCTCCTCCCCAAGAGGCATTAGGTATGTTGATGGGAGAAGCCTGCCCATCGACACAGCACTGTCTATACTGGGGGTTAGGTTGATATAACTAGGTCACTCTGGGCTGTGGATTTTCCAACACTCATAAGATAGGCAAGTACTTTTATTATGTAGCAGAATCACAGAGGAGTAAACTGAAGCACACAGATATTAGGAGGTTTGTCCAAAGCTACATAGCAAGTCAGTGCAGAACTGGGAACAAAACTCAAAAATAATTGTTCCCAACTGCCTCTCAATTACTAGACTGCATTTCCTCCAAAAGCCAATAAGGAATGCTGCTGCCCTGTCGGGGAAATAAAACCAATCACATAAATGAAACGAAGTCTTTCAGAAATTAAACTGTAAAAAGAATCAGAAACTTAGAATGAAGCTCCAAGAGATTTTACAACCTAAAGCAGATCCAGAAGCAGAATATATTGATTGGAAAAAGCTGAGTTCTTCAGAGTTGTTTCAATAGGACTACTTATGGAATGAGGTATTACTCAACAAAAGGGCAGCAGACCCAGCCTCTTATTGTTTCCAAACTTGTGAGCATATGAAAATATTACAACATTTTATCACTATTGCATTGAGTTCCAGTACGTACACATGCTACTTTTTTTTTGGTGTGGAATGGGAGCTCCCAGATTACTTTCTTATGCCCGACTGGGAAATTCAACTTCTCCCCCAGTCAAAGCAAAGGCATTAAAGATATGAGCAAAAGGCATTTCCTTATAGTAATTTATAAAATTGGAAGAAGCCATAGTGACTTATAAACTCTGAATAATCATACTAGAACAGAGTTTAAAAGAAACTATGGTGGCTTATAATCACCCAAGTTACTATATGAAAAAGCCTTTGGCCAGTATCTTGCCTTGGCAGGGAGAAAAAATGAATTTATCATTCTATTTCATAGACGGATACAGGAGAGAAATCCAAGAATACCCATCCCCTTTTAAACTTTCCCTATCAATCCCTACATCACTGGCCTTCTGCACAAACCAGCTTTCAGAGGACTTATTTTAAACCAGGCAACCTCAAAAATCCTTGGAATACATCACTAGCCTGGGACAATGGTACCTGGAATGTGAACCTTCACCTCTCCCAAACAGCTATCCATAAACACAGGGGGGAAATGGGAGACTAAATATACCCAGAATGATATCCAGAAGCTCTTGCTCTGAGACAGGTGGGGCCAACCTGTGGCTTCAAAAGTTAATATGCGGCTCCTTATATAGGCACCAACTATGGGGCTGGAGCTACAGGCGCCAACTTTCCAATGTGCCAGGGGGTGCTCATTGCTCAGACCCTGTCCCCACTCTATCCTGTCCCATCCCCTGATATGCCCTCGCTCCTCCCACTCCCCTGCCGAGCCTCCTGCATGTCATGAAACAGCTGATCAGGAGGTGTGGGGAGTGAGGGGGAGTCACTGAATGGCGGAGCTGCTGGTGGCTGGGAGGCTCTGGGAACCAGGGGTGAGGAGCTCATGGGGGGCTGCTGATGTATTACTTTGGCTCTTTGGCAATGTACATTAGTAAATTCTGGCTCCTTCTCAGGGTCAGGTTGGCCACCCCTGCTCTAAGACAATTATACAGTATTAACACAGAAGGTTAGGTGTGCCAGGAGTCTCTGAAAGCAGACAAGGTTTTGAGGAATTTGTTACTGCAAATTTTATGGTGATATGAATACAAGATTCACCAAGACCTGGCATAACAAAACACTATGAAAGCTTTTTTAAAAAAAAAAAAATTAGGAAAGCACAACATAGTAAGTCTGCATTTACACACAATCCTTTTGGATCTTCGTTAAAGTGCATCTTATTTCCATGCTTTTTCATGACTCACCACTTCTGGGAAGGGTGCTGGACAGATTTGCAACTTTAGGAGGAGCTGGTTATTTTCTACATACTACAGTACTGCATTGCATCTGCTATCAAAAAGTGAAATATGAAAAAGGAGTTAAGTGTAGTGAATATGATTAAAAGTAAGTTTAAAAAAAAACTAAGTTTGAAATGAGAATTGCTGTTCTGTTTGAATGTTGAATTCTGATGAACCTTGTTACTAAGATAAGCTTTGGAATACATTTGCAGAGTATGTATGAAGAGCGTATATACATTTCTCAGGCCAACACTTATGGGACACTTACATCAAAAGCAAAACACAACCCAGAATCAAACACAGCAAGGTGGCTCAATTTTTAATATAGTACAAAGGCAAAAGTGCTCAATATATTGCCTATTTCATTCTGGATGTGAACTATAGCTCTGAAAGCTTTAGACCAGTGGAAAAGTTATTTTTCTTGTCTGCTTGTGGCTTTAAGGATAAAAAGATTAGGGTTCAAAACAAATGATTGCATCCCCCAGTGCACAATTCATCCAATTCTGGATAGCAGTCTTTGGGCATTCCTGATAGGTTTTAGGTCAACTGCATTTTAGGTGTCTTTCTCAAAAGTCCCTGTAACTGTATAATCTTGCTTAAAGAGAACTAGAATAAGAGATTGATTAAAGTACTCAAAGCTACTGTTTGTATTCATTATTTACAATACTATGGTATGTTCTGGCAACGTAAGTGCAGAGCCAAGCAATAGTCACCCAGAATATTCTGAGTCTTCTTTGGATCAAAGACCAGTAATTTAACTGGCCAATATATTTAGTAACAGAGCTGGACTTCAGCTTTTTCCAATGCTTGCAACTTACAATTTCTTCCTGTTATATTACATAACTAATAACAGTATGTATTTTATCCACTAGATACAATGGGCCAAATCTCTCTCTCAAGTACACAAGCACAATCCCACTGATTTTAATAGGTAGAAAAAGGAAGAAAATTTGGCCCAATATGAACTTTAATATTACTATCAATTGTGTTATATACGAAGGCTCTCGATTTTAAGTAGACAATTATAATATAACTAGTATATTTAAGAAAAATGGTGTATCCTAACCTATGATTTCTGTTCATATTGTTGTGTATAATTTAGAATGGCATGTTCACTACAAATGGGATTTAAGCACCTTCCTTGCCCCATTAGCTCGAGCCCAACATCCTGGGATTCAAGCCCTCTCAGTAAAGTCAATGGCTAGCTACCTTAGTCTCCTAGAAAATAAAACAACACCAGAAGTTTATTACATATAATTTTTGCGCACCCATTTCAAATGGAACAAGTGTTCCTACAAAAATGTGAACATGTAAGCTGTCACAGAGAAAAGAGGTGTTAGAAGCTCAAATCCTTGATTTGTGAGTCATATAACAAAACCTTTAGACCAAAGACTTATTTTTGTTTCACCTGCCCTAACAGAAATGCCTTTAGAAAGGCCTAAAAAATGCTCTCATGCAAGACAATTTATTGACTTTCCATACAATTTTCTTTCCTCACTTAAAAATTATCAAAAACTGTATAAAACTGTTTATGTATGAACAAGGGCTTGACTCCAATCCAGTCTATTTTAACTTCCTACTTGATCCGGTCATGTTTTCATATTGACAAATTTGTAACATCACAACTATTACTAAGGTGAAATGTTGTTTGTACCACTGTTCTTATTTCAAGTTCTTTCCAACGTGAAATCTCCTTCAAGATAAATTTCTTATCAGTGACATACAAAGCAAAAAAAGAAGCTTTTGTCCTTTTTACTTGTTTATGATGTAGATTAGAATATAAGCTTGAAACTATTTTTTTAGAAACCAAACGAGTTTCGAATGTTAAAAAATAAGTTAAGTCTTGTCAGCCCTGAAAGACTACAGTAATTGAAGAAATGGCAAGACAATGACATCAAAAGAATGAAAGCTGAGCAATTGAGGCTAAAAGGATTGAGTCAGGCTTTTTTTTCTCTAATTCGGTCCTTTTTACAACTTAAAGCAAAATAAGGCACAAAGAGGTCACCCTAACTTCTACATTTGTGTTTTTCCATTTGACAACTGCTAATTGCCCCCCATGTTTCTAATGAAACCAAAATAATAATGGTTCTTTGACTACCTTCAGTGATGACACAACATCTTTCTCTAGAATTCCTCAAACCCCGTCTTCTCATCTCTCTCTCTCTCCTCCCCTCCCGCAACTGAAGGTCAGTCCATCGGCACCACTCCCAACCTGGCTAGAATTGTTCCCAAAGAGCAATATCAAGCATTTCCTCCCCTAATGGGGATGAACAAACTTGGTCACTTCCCCAGTGAGCAAAAGCATTAAGTCAATAGAGTATCATCATCTTATACCAGAGATGAGCCTGACTTTGTTGTACTCTCTGGCCCTGCTAATCTAGAAGCAAACTAGAAATGTGCTACAGCAGCATGGTAGTGCATTGTGCAAGATCCTCAGGCTAGTTTTGAAATAGTTTGATTAGCTTGCTGCTGCAGAATCAGCAGGAAGAACTTGTTATTGACATTTGGCCTCTCAGATAATGGATTTTTTATGTACAGTCTGATAATGAAGTGTTGGGAGTCTTCTATTTTTTATAAACAGATATTCATAAGCTGGAGGATAGTGTAATATTTTAAGAATCAAATTTTGGGCCTAAACTACATCAGAGCATCCCCTTAATTGTGTTGAACTTCAATGGCATTAGTATTAACCAGAATACTTGAAGAACAGTTTGTGTAAGAACAGGAAGTATACCATCATTCTTGATCAAACAATATATACAGACATAACCGGACAGGTCAAAGCGTGAGAGGTGTATTGATATCAGTTAGTCTTAATTAAATCCTTTTAGAATTCTAATTTGCAAACAGCCCTCTGCAACTTTACTTGCTGAAAACTTTTAAGTGAATACAAATCTTTTAAGACAACCATCATAGTAGGGGGGGATGCGTATGTTCTAAAATCTGTACTTGATTGAAAATTTTTCAGGCAATCCTCCTAAATAATACTTTAAAACTTCAATATGGGGCAGAAGAGAAAGGAAGGTTTGGAGCAAGAACGCCCATATTACATCTCTCTCTACTGAGGACATGTAACAGGCTCTCATATAGTCCTTTAATCAGATATACAGCACAGGGCACCAGAAAAATCCAGCTTGCACTCCTGAATGAAGAGATCGCATTTTCCACCGCTTTTAGAAAGGTTTTTTGTTCCGCAAGCAAAAGTAAAGGTTCTCTCAAGAATCCATGTGCTCTATTATGTCAGGTGGTGAAAATCTGGCAATACTGCTGATTTACATAAAGTCAGTAAAAAAGGAGTGTATTGTACATACACTATATGGACAGTGACGGTACAATCCCTATTCTCTCTATACAACTATTTTGCTATATATAAATATGATGGGTTTCACTCTGACAATTTTATAGTGTATTTAAAAATGAAACTATATCTAGAATGTACACACAATCCCAATCTCTAAGTAAATGAAACAACAGAAGGAAATACAGTACAAGTATCATTATATACTGGCCTGAAATTCTTAAGTCATTTGTTCCCTTGGCCTAAGAGACCTCTATGCAGAAGAGCAGAGATGATAGGGAAAGAGTAGAGAAATGAATGCAAGACCTACACACTGGACTGAACTCTGCACGGATGTAATCGCTCCCCCCTTATACAATACAACTGAATAGTTAATGTGATTGCATGGAATATACATCAGTACAGAATTTGATCTTTTGTACAGCAGATAGCACAATGGTCCTCAACCTGATTGGTGCCTCTAGAGAGAACTGTAATACCAACAATATGCCCTAGAAATCTGTTTGTCAACTCCTGAAAGGAACAGAAACTCCTGCAGTGATGTTTCTGATGGAAAACTCATGAAAGCAAGACTATATTGAAATACTAGGCTTCAACAGTAGTGAGGGTTCAAAGGGATAATATAACAGTAAAAATCAGAATAGAGTCCAAGAGAAGCAGCGAATATTCTCTTTTGGAAAATGGTGCAAGTCCAAGTGTGATATATAAGGTTTTTTAAACCTCTGCATTGGCAAATGTCAAATGAGTTCAGGCACCTAGGCCAAGAGTTCCAGTGTTTTGTTAAAGTCATCTTCCTTGCAGACTGTCTGCATGCCGACATCCCATTCATATCTCGTGACATGACAGCTATGTTAATACAGCCCTTAATGATATTTCATCCTGTTACATCTACTATATCACACTGGTCCAATATATGAACATTAGCAGATGAACTCGGAAAATTAAGTGGCATCTTCGGAAAGAAAGGAATAGTTTATATAGGCTATTACTATTAAACAAGGTTGCAGAAAAAGAGCTAGAAAGCTCCTGAACGGTATCTAATGGAAAGGATTCATAAGTGTCCTCTCACAGACACTACTTCTGAACTGAGAAGCCAAGACATTTAACACGTGCAGAGTGTGGTGTGATCAAAACTTAGTGTTTTTTGTTCACCTAGTTATGTTCCACACAGATAAGGAGTAACTGACTTGCCTTAGAATAAATTAGAGTCAAATGAGTGTTTTCAAAGTTACTTCTCTGAAAAACAGCACATTCTGCATGACAATGTGTGTACTCTGAAGCAAATGTTGTCACAGTTACTAAGCACTGATGAAAGATTAGGAATATATTTGCCTTCCTAACAGCTGCTTCTGCCGACAGGATTAGGAAAGCATCTTTATACCAAACTCCAAAATCTAAAGAGTTTAAACAGGCGGTAAACATGGGTAATGTAAATCTGAAAAGCTGCCTGGACACTGGGATATATGAGAAACAGTGGCCAACTGAAGTATCCGTTTTCCTTGTGGTATTATCTGTCTGGAGGATTTAAGGTAGGGATGTCATAGGAAAAATGGAGACGAGCTGATATTTCTGTATTGTGAACACTTAATTACAAAAAGGTTTCCCCCTCTTGAAATATCCCAATCAGTACTATTTGCACACATACCTCGAAGAATTCTCTCCTCATGGCAACGTAGAAAGTCCCAGATTCTAACAGTGCCGTCGTCAGAGCATGTAGCAAATTTATTATCCGTGGGTGAGAAACTGTTACATGAAGACACACAGCAGGGGAAAGAAGTCAGCATTTAACAGATTATCTATGCTTCGCAGACAGGGCAAAATTAAATTGTAAGGTGTTATACATTGAAAGAGGCATTTGAACATAAGGGCCACTAATTAAACATAGTGTCTGCCATTTGACACATTTCCATCAGAAGACTTTGAATTTAGTTTAGGATTTACTTCTGCATTTTGATCCCCAGTCAAGTGGGAAAATCCAGAATTTATATTTAGCACTATCCTACCTATGACCGTACACAGCAGCACCTTCTCTGCGAGACCAGCAGCAACACGAAACTGACTTAATAGCAACTGCAGCCCTAGACTTTCACGCTGTTGATAGTGGCAAAGCGACACTGTGCAGAAGCATGGGGGAGAGCATTAAGAGAGTAAATTTCCTCTTCAGCCACAGGTGCCTTGCAGCAAGACAAGGAAAAATAAGGGAAGGTGGGAAATAGGAAGAGGCTACTGCAACTAGCAGTTGGACTGGTTGCTGAAAAATTCTTATATAAAACATGTTCCACACATATGAAAAGGAACAGAGGGAAGATTTTCCCCTCTGGGAAATGAAGTTAGAATTCTACAACCATGGAAGATGCTTCCAAATTTATCAATATTGCTTGATGAAAGCCACTGGGAAAAGTGTGAGGTTATTTAGCCACGTGATTAAAGGTCAGACCATCTCCAGCAACTGACAAGCAGCCACTTCCATTCTGGTGCAGCGAATGACCAAGGAAGAGTCTCTGTTCAGTTAATTCAACAGCAATCCCCTTGAAATCCTGGATCTTTATGATCGGGAAGGGGCTTACTGTTGGAGAAATTCAGTGTATGGACATGATACACTAAACCAATAACTGCATCCAATGTACGCATGTCTTGTAAATCAAACTGTCAAGAAATCCTGAATCTTATCAGAGGGGAAAGTGGTGACCTCAATAGAAAGTGTTTCTGTGGCAGTGAACCTCTTACCACCAAGGGGCAGCACCCCAATCTGAAAAAACACTGCTTTAGATTTATTTTGGGTCTGCAGCTCCTCTTCAGGTTTACTTTAAAAAAACATTTCTTCTCTTTACATATCTTACTAAAAGATTCATCCATATTTACTTTAGAAACATCTTTCATATACATCTTACTGAAAATATCACTTAACTCCATTTTTATATAAAATATACATTTGCACAACTGAGGTATCAACACTGAATCAGGAAAATGTCCTACAATCTTCTTTTCAATGGTCTGCTTACAGCTTCAAAGCTTAAGAACCCATTCAATGTTAACATTAGACTTCTGGATGTGGCAATCTGTGTGGGTCTTCAGTATTAGTGGAAACCTTGGCCTCACCAAGCCAAGCAGTTCTTCACTTTATTTAGCTTTTTTATTATTATTATTATTATTTTGTGAGAACTATGCAGGTGTTTTGTTTCTGAAGGTTTTATATTTTATTCAGTTAGATTATTAAAGACTGAATTCTTTATTTGGAATGAAATCGTTGTCTTACACAGTCCGTATAAAAAGGAATAACTGATACACATCGTCACCATATATAAATGAAAAGAATACCAGTGCAAAATGCGGCAGACAAATACATCTCTAACATATTGCAGAGGCAGATACTGGGACAATACTATTTCAGAAAGTTGCCAGCAAAACGGTGAGAATGTGGAAACAAAAGAAAATATTGTGTTTACTTGGTGCATGAAGTTTCCCAGAATCTGACAGAACCCATGCATCTCTGCACCCAGAATACACTTAGAGAACAGTCTAATTATGGAAATAGGTACTACAGAAAATGGTATATTGTGTATAAACCTGGCCTCTCTAATCGCCTCCTTATGTGCCTGGAACATCTTGACGTTGTTCATGTTGGACTGCCAGTATTTCACATATCCCCCGTGGTCTGCTGTCAACATCCACATATCATTGTGTGACCAAGTCATGGCCCTTACAGGGCTGTCGTGAGCCTGAGGAGTCAAAAATAAAACTTCTAACAAATACGTTCAAATGTTACCTAACCCACATGAACACAAAAGTCATTCAGAACGTGTACATTTAACATTTACGACAAGGGAATAAAAGAAATGGAGAATATTTAGATCTGCAAGCTCCTCAGGGAGAGACTATTTTATGTATCTTGCACAGTGCAGTGCACAATTTACTTGTGAAGAGCTAAATACTTGCACGGTGTCTCCAATACTTAAAACATAATAAATCCTCACCATATTCCCTTGAAAACAAGTCAGAAATATTATCTCTATAGTTCAGACAGGGAGATGCAGCTTGAAACATTAAACAAATTGCCCAAGATCACAAGAGGAGTCAGGGACTGCGCAGGATAAGTACTCGGGTATTCCTAGCTCTCAGGACTGAACTTAGTCCGCTAGCCCATGATTAGTATGTGGAGATGCAGGACTGCAATATTCTTTACAATCTCAGAGAAAGATGCAGACAGCTTGCTGGATGCAGTTACCTGTAATATTGTTTCAAAATTGAAAGTCAATCCATTCCACAAGGTGAACTCTCCACTAGAAGCCCCAGTGACCAAGCGCCTCCCTTCAGGAGTCCACTGCAAGAGAAAAATTGAATTAGATTGTGTAGACAGTGCCCAGACACCTTTCCTGTATCCTTCAGCATTGTTAAAATACAAGTGCCTGCATGAAATTATAAATCCAAATGCTTTAGAAAGTAACTCTGTACTGGAAGGTAAGAAGAAAAAAAAAAAAAAAAAATCAGATGGTTGTCCTAGGATACAACAGGGCTTTTCATCTCTAGGTCACTAGTTCAAATCCAACCCAAAACACTAGTGACCCAGAGTTATCAAAAGGTGGCCGTCAAGTCACCTATGTGAAATGAGTTTGATGGCTTCAATCCAGTTCTAGTGAACAGGTGTCCTCATCAAACACGCCACTACTTGCAGGCAAGCTAGTAGATTGCAAGGATTGAACAGGCATCGTGACTGAACTACCCTCTTCCTTCGAGTTGGTTCCCTCAAGATAATGTTGAGACACATTGGTACAAAAAAAGTGTTGAGAAAATTAGACTGAAGGTGAAATACATACAAACCAAACAGTGAATAAATTGATTAATCGTCCCAGGGTTCCTAGGATCCTCTGTGAAAAAGGTGAGGCGTGTCAGTCCAGGTTTTGAAAAAGCCTTGGGGTGCCCAAGACCTGGAATACTGCATGATGGTTTTACTTAGAAATGTTTCTAGTTTTATTATCTTGCCATTCTAATTTCATTACAGACAAATATTTCACAGCTAACTAATCACGCCTGGGAACAAATCTTCTAGCCCAGGCCAACATAATACTCACCCTGACAACAAACACTGGGCATTTTACTTTATTGGTAGATGTCCTAACAAATTTTGTTGTTACAGCATTCATAGGGTTATTCAGCATTCCTATAGGAGGGACCAGCTGTAAGTGAGGAAAGAAAAGAATTTTAGCAACAATGTTTCAACCTGCATCTTGGGAAAGAAGCAAGAAAAGCAGAGGCCCAGAAGGCTCATTACTAGAAAAACAAGCATTTGATTATAGGAATGAATCAATTAAATATGTTCAGAGTTTGAAATCAGCAGATAGTACTTTCACCATCTCAGGAACACACACACACACACTCATCTCCTCAAATGCAACTAACCTTTCAACACCTGAACTTTAGCAATTTCACTTCACTAGAACAGGACTGAAAGAGTCCATTAACATTCAGGCTCTCTCCTTGGGACAAAAAGGTTCCTTTAGTGCAAGGGAACATAGCATGAAGATTCCCTCTAAGTCTTAGTCACCTCTCAAGGCAAATAGAGAACTTTGGTATACAGAGGCAGCGTCCTACTTTTCAGGTAGAAGAGTTTTAGTGTCTACAATAAGAGCTTCAGAAGCATATATAAAGATTTGTACTTACATCATTATAATATCCTGCATCAGGCTGAATTGCCCGCATGTCTCGCTGGTCTCTCTGCCATACTCTATTCTGGAAAGAAAAAAATAGCTCCTGGTTATTATTATTGCTGTATTCCAGTGTTATTGAACAAAAAAGTAGGAAGAATTATACAGACTGCATATTTGGAAGCTTCAGTATGCACTGCATAAGTTTCAGAACAAATCCAGTACAAAATTTTGTGCTTCAGGAAACTAGAAGATTTTACATTACGTAAGGTGAAGGAGAATAGAGGTAGATTATAAGGAACATGTAAAGTCAGAAGAATGATTAATTTATAACATAACAGAAAGTGTGATTGGGGATTTCCATGTATTTATTCACTGAAAGTAAATGTTCTATGTAAAAATACTAGGAAGGCAGTGATCCTGTGTTTAATGTTCTGCATTACTACAAGAGACACATAAGCCTGGCCTCTTGGTTTCTAGACCAGAAAGAACTGTATACTCCTGCTCAACCTCTTTAAGAGCTTTAGCTCTTCAGAGTAACAGCCGTGTTAGTCTGTATCCGCAAAAAGAAGAACAGGAGTACTTGTGGCACCTTAGAGACTAACAAATTTAAAGAAGAACAGGAGTAAATTTGTTAGTCTCTAAGGTGCCACAAGTACTCCTGTTCTTCTTTTAGCTCTTCAGTTACCCCTTGTAGCAGGGTGCTGGTACAAAAGCACGTAATTAGCCCTGCCAGGTCAGCTCCAATCAAGGAAAGCAGATTGGGGCTGATGGAAAAGGCCTGATGCCAGCCTGAGGATTGGCAACATCTGCTGGCCTGACAAGCCAAGGGCTATAAAGGCTGGGAGGGAGCCAGAAGGCAGGGGACAGCCAGGGAGAAGTCAGTCAGGGAGGGAACTGGAGGCCTCCTAGCTGAAGGCTGACTCTGCCTGTAAAGGAGGTGACTAATCCTATAAAGCTTCTATATAGATGGACACTGGTGGTGGGACAACTTTAAGTAAATAAAGACACGGGTGTTGCACAACCCTGAAGCCGCTCTGAGCCTTACTGGGGGCAGCAAGCGGGCCCCAGGAAGAGGGGCAGGTCCTGAACCCTGTTATATTAGGTAGAGGGGTGTAAGAGCTGTATTGATGACCTCTAAACTAAAGCAAGTTCCATCCAGTAGTAGTTGCGTAGAAAGGACATTTTTATGGTCAGGGCACCAAGAGCAGACAGTGGGGTGGGGTTTGAAAGGCCAGAAGACAAAAAAATTCACTTCCAATATATATGATATTCTATATTGTCAATCATAACAGTATTCAATTAGACATGGCATGATTCAGAGTTTGGCAAATTTAAGACTAGCACCCTACGTTAACTTGATATTGTGGGTTCAATCAAATTTTGATTGTGAATCAAAGTTTAAGCTAGAATTTTAGATAAATATTTTTGGCATGTAATTTCCTGACTGGGGTGACTATGATGTGATAAAAACATGAAAGCCCATGCCACACCAGTTAAAATTTCAGATCAGTTAAATATGGAGATAGTTTGAACCTGGAGCCTTAACTTTTGATGGTATGGGATTCAAAACCTGGCTCTAAATGTTGCTAGGTGGGCACAGGAACCTCTTTTTCAAATATATATACACACACTTGTTGTACATTTTATAACATATACCCACATAGATATATAAGCAAGGAGTGTGAAAAGCACACAACCCCTACTGATACAGCTATGCTGACAAAACTCCTGGCATAGACGCAGCTATGCTGAGGCTATTTGCGCTGAGGCTCCTGCGCTCTATTGCCAGTGTAGACACTTGATTGCTTTCTGCACTGTAATTGGCCTCTTGAGCTGTCTCATAATGCCTCAAGTGACCGCTCTACTCATTGTTTTGAACTCAGCTGCCCCAGAGACATGCGCCCCTCCCCATTCAAAGCACAATTTCTGACAGCCCTTGTGTGCTGTGCTGGCTGATCTGCTCTGGGCCACAAAGCAAACCATTAATGTGGAATGCTCATGCTATTAAGCACAGAGACAGTATCTATCTATCTATCTGTGCAGAGAGCCCAGGGAGGAAGGCGGGAGCTGATGTCGGGGTTCCCCCTCCCCCAGGACTGGTTGCTTCCTTCCTGCAGCTGTCTGAACTTACAAGACAGCATATTGACACTCTGTATCCAAAAAAAACACTGTCTCTCTCCTTCCCACACACCACACACACTCTTCCCCCTTCCCTCCACCCCTTCAGTTGAAAAGCAGCTGGCAATGTAGTAGGATACCCATGGAACAATGGGATTGGGAAACCTGAATCATATAACACTATGTCTGCCCCATGAGGCATTGCAAACCCTTCCCAAAGTACCCTGCAGCCAGTTGCACAGAGGGATAGCTACTACAATGCACTGCTGTCTTTGCTGTTGCAAGAGCTGCTAATGTGGATGCGCTCCAGCGTCACAAGGAGCACAGTGTGGTCACGCAACAGCGGTTTATTTCCAGCATTCTAATAAAAGTGGTATAACTTGTGGAGCACAAACTTGCCTGCATAGACATACCCCAAGTAATTTGGAAAGCCAAGTGGGTATTTTTTCTTGGAAAGATATCTTCTGCAGTATTTGGTTCAAAGTAGTCTCAGCCATTAGGACTGCCCAAGGTGGTTCACAGACTTATGGTACGAGTAGCCTATATTCGTTTTTTTTTATTCAAGGAGGCAGTTGAATAGAAAATGACAACTACTTTTCTGTTGCCCAATATGGACAAACAAGCTTTTTTTATTTATCATTTCTCCCCACAAAGAAAAAGTAAAAGTTGACAAAGAATGATCATATGAATCTTAACATAATTAACATATGATTTAGGTCAGCTTGAATGTCAAAACAAAGTAATAATATATGCAATTCTTGTCCCAAATCTGAATTCACAGAAAAGCTTTATATAACAGTAAATCTTCCACTTCAAATATGCACTAAAGGTTTATTGTTTTATTCAGAATGAGCAACATCTATCCACGCTTCACTGAATCTGTATATTTCTGAAAGAAGACTGTCAATTATACATAATCCCCAATTACCCAAACTACTCTGAACATACCTGAAATTTGAATAATCAGAGTTTCAGAAAACACTATTCAGACTTTGGTACAGTAGACTAACTAGACTTACCTCCAAATATTTAATTACAGAGGGATTGTAGTCTATGGTTTTCCGGTTCACAGCTTTTCTCATCCGTTTTCCATCAAAGGTGAGCTGTTGCATTGCCTGCTGCTGTGCAAAATCAGGTCTCTTGTAGAACAGCTGCCGAGGTGCCTGGTGCTGGAACCTCGGCATATGGAAAAACCGGGGTGGGGAGCCAATTTCTGTGGCCATGGCGATCTTGTTTCTAAAACACTAAAAGAGGTAAAATATTAGGCAACTGCTGTAATTTAAGATATGTTTCTGCTAAAAGTGTTAAAATAAGTCTATCTGGAAATCATTTTACTTGCTCATGTAAACATGGTATATGAAAGTCTGTCTCTTTTCAGAGAACAGGTTTGCAAATAGGCACTTCCTATTCTTGCTTTGCCTCTCAGCAAGTACTTAACTCAAATCTGTAAATTGCAACTTTCAACTTAGTTCAGTAAGGTATGGTCTGCATCTAAGGCAGAGAGGAATTTTCTGCCAAGACCAGTCACCGCACCAAACGTTTGTCTATGCAGCAGCTCGAAGCATGTTTCCCAGTGCAGATAGACAGACATATGCTAGCTCAAGCAGAGCTAGTGCATGCAGGAACACATGATTCCAGCTGCTATATAGAAATACACCAAGTTAACATTCATTGCAGTTTAGAGACAAACCACAGAAAAAAGTATACTCCTAAACAATCAAGACCAGAATAACTTGCTGAGACCAAAGACTTATTATATTTGCTTTTAAAAGAGCAAATATAAACCAAATGGTTGTACGTTTAGTGTCTTGAAATTGCCTCGCTAGAGAAAGTCAGTTTTAATTTCCTGATATTTCTAAGCAGTCTTAAAAGAAATACACTTTTTAAAAAAACAAATTAAATAACATTACAGAAGTCCCTTGAGACAGGAGGAAAATCCTGTTTTTAAAACACAAGTATTGTGGATCCATTCCATAGTGAACTTTTTTTTTAAGTCCCATCAAGATCGAGATATTTAATGTTTAAGATTTGAGAGAGAGCTGGTGGAGGTAGAGACACAGATACAGAAATAGGATTGTGCCACTATTAAGTCTGCTACTGTGCTAGTAGAAGCACAGCAACTCACTTTTGAAAATACACTACAATGCCAGCACATCAAATTCTCCGTTCAGAAGGGAGCTTTTTCAATTGCCAGCCCTAACAATTTACCCTGGGTTCTGAAAAACCAATCTAGATTATTTTCATACACGTGTAGAAAACATGCTACAAGATCAAATTCCACTTTCAACTACACAAATTATGCAAATACAATTGCACATTTTAGGGTATAATCTTAAAACAGGATTTTATGCAGATATAACAGGCATCAGAATTTGGCCTACAGTATCTTTTATAACCACTGATGATGCCTGTGTATGAAGAACAGCTCATAATCTGTCTGCCTTGCAGCTTGAAGAACAGTGAAAAGTAAATAAGGTTTTTTAAATCCTCCATTTTAATCATTTGCTTATAAAACAGAAACTGTTTTACAGTATGATTTAAATTAAAGTGTTCCCATAAAGTCTGAAGAGAAAGCTGCCACAGGAGTACAGAAAGAAATAACATTTTAACTGCCAGATTTAATTTCACATGGTAAATTGTTTTTTTTTTTTTTCTTCATTTAGTGGAGTTCAAAAAAGTTTTCATATTTTACAAACAAACCTGAAGTTCAATAAGATTTACACTTAATGTGTATAGGAAGATATCAAGATGTTGACAGTTTAAGAGTTTAAAATTTCTAGTTCTTAACCACTGGGATTCTTGAAACTTAAAAACATCTCTTTATGAAGTCTCCCTGGCACATACATTTTCCATTATGGTATGAACATACTAAATTATTATGTTAGGATTGCTCCCAGGTAAAGGATGATTGCTAGCACTGTTCTTGCATCTTCAAAGAAAACCAAACAAGTTTTGGGGAAAGAAAGAACTTTATTTAATAAAAAAAAATAAAAGTAAATTTGGGACCTACCAACCTTTACTGTGTCCAACAATTTTTGAGATACCT
Source organism: Malaclemys terrapin pileata (assembly GCF_027887155.1). Classification (NCBI taxonomy): domain Eukaryota; kingdom Metazoa; phylum Chordata; order Testudines; family Emydidae; genus Malaclemys; species Malaclemys terrapin. The sequence goes on from NC_071513.1 coordinate 58,247,819, forward strand.
CACAGACAATGTGTTGAAACCTAAAGCCTTGTACACATATAACTGATTTATAGCTAGAGAACAACTCTGTTGAGGATGTACACGCATATTTTAAAATATTCATATAGAATAGAATCTAATTTAGTCTTCGCAAGTTTAAGTAGTAAAAAGCAGGATGCTGCTTTTACAATTAGATTAAGTAGACATGACTGAATATGTACGGGGACTAAAGGCATTGAATAAGAATGTGCATTTGTAGAATTCGATCAGAGAAAACTGCATTTTGTGTAACAAAACTTCACTGAAAGCAAAAAACAACTGCAGTAGGGGGTACATAAGTTCATTTGGTAATGGGTGGGAAATCAAATACAAGCTTCTGCAGCATAACAAAATAGAGGACTCTTCAAAATCCAGACATCTTATCTAAGGTATCTAATAGGCAGTCTATTGGATACCGCTAACAGCTTGGATGTACATGGAAGTCCAAAATCCAAAGTAAATGCTCAAAACCCACCTTTAACTATTTTGAGACAAGAGAAAGGAGATGCTAAAACTTCCTCATCCAATCCTCCAAATATTGCCCTAACACAGGACGGAACAGAATAAACTGACTTAAGGTAGATCAGCTCACTCTTTCAGATTTTACATCTCTTAAACTCAGTTAATAATACAAATTTCAAAGATCAGATTTTTATTAATATCTCCAAGTACATTTAGAAAACTTATGGCAATTCTTGTGCATATTTAAACACAAGTTAATGATTTTTAAAAAAGCAGGCAGATTTAATAAAAGGTTGTCATTTTCTATACGGCTCTGAAGATACTTGAATAGATGTCACAGTACAGAAAAGGAAAAACTGAAAGAATTTCAGTGTAATATAAAATATTTTCCAGATCTCTTCTAAAATTCTCACCATAATGAACAGAATTCAAATACAAAGAAGTCATATACTTTTACTCCCCAGTAGTCAATGCAAAATTGAACTCCCAAGCTACAATCGCAAGAAAGTGGAAAAGAGGTCCACACACCACCTGGGACTGCCAAAATATTTTTGTCAGAAACACAACTGGGGGGAAAGGGGAGAAGAAGAGGGAGAGACACGACTGCAATGTATATTTTGCTAAAAATCCAGCCTGTTTGCAGAAACACTCCCAACTTTATTCAGAATAAATAATAGCAATGAGAAAGCAGTTACAAATGTGGCTAAACATAAAATATAAGATAAGAAATGGATCTCAGCTTGCATTAGACATTCCTAAAACCAGCATGAGGAGTGTACGGCTTTTATCAATGTTGCTGTAACACACAAACATCAGGCTAAGACTAAACTGTACTACGTCTAGAAAGATGTAATTTTGGTATGTACACCTAATTCCCTCCTTGCCTCCGCAGGTTCGGCCGATTGCAGCTCCCACTGGCCGCGATTCGCCGCTCCAGGCCAATGGGGGGTGTGGGAAGCGGCGCGGGCCGAGGGATGTGCTGGCCGCTGTTCCCGCAGACCCCATTGGCCAGTGGGAGCCGTGATCAGCCGAACCTGCGGACGTGGCAGGTAAACAAACTGGCCCAGACCACCAGGGGCTTTCCCTGAACAAGCGGCGGACCGGCTTTGAGAAGCACTGTTCTAGAACATTACCTCGTTTAGACACAAATACTGGTCACCTAATTTTCAAGCAGTCAGTATTTTACTAATCTTTTGCTAGGAGATGGGAATCCCTTGGCATCAGAGAGTAATTCAGACAGAATATCCTAAACTCAACTAAAAAAGGCAAACTTTAATAGTGTTGTTTGCACTTGCTGTATATGCATAACAAAATTCTCACCTGTTACCACCAGGACAGCGAGAAGAGAAGTAGAACTTTGTTTTACCCTTGTTAAAATATTTCTTTTCTTTAAACACTTCTAGCAGCCCATGCTTCAGAGCAGGGACATGAAATACGGCAGGGGGTGGCCCTTCCATCAGGGATGTGCTTTTTGCAGTCTTCACGAAAAACCATCCTAATTTGAACATAAGCCTTTGAAAAGCTGTAGTTCACACATGCTCAGCTGAGATTTTAGCACCTAAAAATCTTCAAAGATTCTGCCCTCACCAAGCAAGGAGTTTTTCACAGCTCCTAAAGACGACCAGACTACATATAAGCTATCTCCACAAAGCTACTGAGTGTGCGCCAGCCAAGGGGAACAGGGGGTCAAAGCTGGCTTTTCACCCTGTAATGAGTGCTCCAGAACAGGGTAGGAGGCCTGTCTCTCCTGGGCTCTTGATGTCTCTTCACCGCCGCCGCTGCCACCACCACTACTCAGGCAGTGGGAAAGAGAAAACTGTCAGATTTGAAGGAAGAGGGGAGGAAAAGTAGTATATTGGTAACAAGGAGTTTGGTGATACAAGAATTGGAGGGGGCATGAAGAGGAACTTTGGCTAGGAGACTGGGAACTGGGTGGGAGGGTAGGAGTGGGTGAGCAAGACGATTGGGAGCCAGTTAGTGAAACATGAGGGGACTGGAAGTCAGTTGGCTGGGGGAAGGGGGAAAACATATATTGGACAAGGAGACTGGGACGAGGAGCCAGTGGAAGGAGAATAGATACAGATCAGACAAAGAGCTGGAGTGCAGATGGAGAACTGGGACTGACTGGGCAAAGCAACTGAGACAAATCAGCCAAAGAAAGGGTAGTGGGGAAGATGGAAATTAGATGAGAAGCCCAGGGAGGGAGCTAGCAAGGAAAGACACACTCGATGAAGAACCCAGAGGGAAAGACTAGGACTGGCTGGGCAAGGAGATTAGGACTGACTAGGTGAGAATGGGACTAGGACAAGAGCTGGGGTGAAAAGAGACATGTCTGGGACAGGCTGGAAAGTCAAGCTTGGGGGAAAGGGCAGAAGAGCCTGTGTCTGCAAAAGTACACTCCCTGAGAGCCTGGAATGGAACCCAAGATGCCCAACCATCATCATCCTTCTGCTATCAGCAAATATCTGTGACGCCCATTTGCAAAATGTGTGTCTCATTCATCCTCTAGCGCTGGCCCAAGGAGGAGGATACTAGCACCACTATCAGTCACTCCACTGGCTCATCGGCAGACTTCTGTGCAGGGGATCTAAAAGTTCCAACAATGCTGTGCTGAGCTGTGTAGGTGTCAATATAATGCCACATGATGGAATTTTTTGTTTGCTTTTTAAAAAACTAGAAAACTTAATATTCTTTACCCTACATGAAAGCTACATTATCGAAAAATAGCATGTGATTACATAATTAAAGACTGTAGCATAATGCACACACACGAAGGAATCAAATTAAGGTTGCACTATTTTGGCCAAAACTACTAATCCTAATTAATTAACTAAACTAAACCAAACCAAAATAAACCACTCAAACAGACCTAAGTGTTCACACAACCTCCTTTTGCAACAAATTGGCTAAATATTTTTTTTTTAAATCACATTAAATTGTTTGAACTTTCTCATGCAGACAAACCCTAACTCTTGAAAAAGAGAAGTACCTGTTTATGCTTGATCTTCTTACATTTTTTGACATGGCTTCTCCAAAATTTAAAACACAGTTACCTACCTCTCGTAACTCTTGTTCTTCGAGATGTGTTGCTCATGTCCATTCCAGTTAGAGGTCCGTGCGCGCCATGTGCACAGCTGCCAGAAAGATTTTCCCTTAGCAATAACCATTGGGTTGGTTTAGGCGCCCCTTGGAGTCATACCTCCATGGCACCAAATATAGGCCCTGCCGACCTGCCGCCACTTCAGTTCCTTCTTGCCAGTTTGCTCCAACAGAGAGGTAGGCAGGTGGGTATTGGAATGGACAGGAGGAACACATCTTGAAGAGCAACAGTTATGAGAAGTAGGTAACCATTTCTTCGAGTGCTTGTTCATGTCAATTCTAATTAGGTGAGCACCAAGCCTAAATTCTGGAAGCGGGGTCAGAGTTCAAAAGGTTGGCTGACTGATACAGCCTTTGGCAGAGTGGTCCTTCATCTCTAGCCTGCTGAGTAATGGCATAATGCAAGGTAAAAGTGTGGATTGAGGACCACGTCACAGCTCTGCAGATTTCCTGGGTTGGAACCTGGGCCTGGAACGCTGACGATGCCTATGCCCTTGTAGAGTGTGCTGTAAGGGAAGGGGCAGGTATTTTCGTCAGATCGTAGCATGCCCGGATACAGGACGTAATCCATGATGAAATTCCTTGGGAGGAGACTGGAAGCCCTTTCATTCCGTCTGCTACTGCGACAAACAGCTGAATAGTGGCACTGTGCATTCGATAGAGAAGGATAATGCCCAGCGAACATACAACGAATGAAGTTTTTGCTCCCTGCTGCTTGTATACGGCTTGGGATAGAAAACTGGAAGAAAGATATTCTGGTTAACATGAAACTGTGAGACCACCTTAGGAAGAAATGCCAGATGCAGTCTAAGCTGAACCTTGTCCTTATAGAGCACCATATAAGGAGGCTCTGATGTTAGAGCCTTGAACTCAGACACCCTCCTGGCCGAAGATATCGCTACCAGGAATGCCCTTTTATATGAAAGGTAAAGCAGAGAACATGTTCCAAGCAGTTCAAAGAGTGTCCCCATTAGCCTGGAAAGGACTAGGTTAAGGTCCCAGGCTGGGATCAGTTGTCATATGTGAGGGTATAGTCTGTCGAGACCTTTAAAAATGACCTACTATCGGGTTGGCAAAGATTGACCAGCCCTCCACGCCTGGATAGAAGGCGGAAATGGCAGCCAAGTGGACCTTTACTGAAGACACACAAAGCCCCTGCCGTTTTAGGTGGAGGAGGAGTCCAATATCATGGGTATGGACGAGAACGTTGGAGACAAGAGATATTGTGAATCTTCCCATTTGGCTAGGTAGGTATCCCTAGTGGCGGGTTTCCTACTGCCAAGGAGGACTTCCCTGACTGGACCCAAACAAGCCAGCTCCAATGGGTGTAGCCATGGAGTTTCCACGCCGTGAGGTGACGTGAGTCAAGGTTCGGGTATTGGAGTCAGCTGTGATCCGGATTTATGTCCGGGAGCAGCGGCAAGGTGATCAGGTTTTCCACAGACATTTGCAGGAGAGATGTGTACTAGTGCTGACGGGGCCAGGCAGGCTAGGGCTATCAATATCACTGAAGCTTCATCCCTCCGAACTTTGAGTAGCACCTTGTGGACAAGTGGTATGAGTGGAAATGCATGCAGGAGATGGTCCTTCCATGGAAGAAGGAACATGGCTGTGATGGAGCCTGGGCTGTGATTCCAGAAGGAGCAGAACTGCAGGCACTTTCTGTTGTGTCACGTAGCAAACAAATCTATCCCGGGGAATTCCCCACGGCTGGAAGATGGTGTTCACGACATCTGGGCAGATGGACCACTCCCGGCTGTGAAAAGACCTGCTGGGATGATCTGACAACTCGTTCTGAACTCCAGGGAGTATTGAGAAGCCTCCGGGTGTATTGAGTGAGCTAAGCAAAAGTCCTACAGTTTCAGGGCTTCCTTGCACAGGGGAGAGGTGCATGCTCCCCCTGTCTGTTTTATATAAACATTACTGTTGTATTGTCCATCATGACCGATGCACACCTCCTTTCCAAGTGAGCTTGGAATATCTGGCATGCCACACGGACTGCCCTCAGCTCTCTGACGTTGATGTGAAGTGAGAGCTCCGCTTGGGACCCGAGGCCCTGAGCTCCCCTAGGTGTGCACCCCAGCCCATCACTGATGCATCCGTCACCAGCAAAAGGGATGGCAGTGGCCTGGTGAAGGGAACACCCACCCACCCACTACTTGTGGGTCGAGCCACCACAGGAGGGACTCGAGAACTGGCAGAGGTAGCGTGACAATCTTGTCTAGATTGTCCCAAATAGGTTGATACACTAAGGCTAGCTATGCCTGAAGAGGCCGGACCCTCAGTCTGGTGTGCTGTACTACATAGATACAAGCGGCCATGTGACCAAGTAGCTTTACGCAACTCCTTGCTGTGGTGGTAGGGAACTGCCTGAGACATCGTATGATGTTGCAGAGGGCCTGGAAACGCAACTCTGGGAGGTACCTGTGTTGAGTCCAACACCACCCCTATGAACTCTATCTGCTGAACAGGAGATAGAGTTGACTTCTATACATTCAATAGAAGGCCCAGGTCTTCAAAAGTAGTTCTTATGAGGCTCACATGAATCTTCACTTGCACCTTGGAGCGGCCCTCGATTAGCCAGTCATTGAGGTACGGAAACACCTGCACCTGGCACTTGCGCAAGAATGCAGCCACGACTGCCATGCACTTGGTAAACACCCGAGGAGCCACTGACAGGCCAAACAGAAGGGCTGTGAACTAATGACGACTGCGGTTCACCAAGAACCTGAGGTTCCTTCTGTGGGACGGCATTATTGAAATATGAAAGTATGCGTCCTTCAAGTCGAGGGCAGCATACCAGTCCCCCAGATCCAAAGAAGGGATAACGAAGGCCAGAGAGATCATGAGGAACTTCAGTTTCTTTATGAACTTGTTGAGGTCTCGCAGATCTAGGATGGGCCTGAGACCGCCTTTAGCTTTTGGTATTAGGAAATACCGGGAATAGAATCCCTGGCCCTTCAGCTCCTGAGGAGCCTCTTCCACTGCCCCCACCATTCCTGCATGAGAAGTTGCTTCCTAGAAGGGCCCCTGAAGAGGGATGCGGAAGGAGAAACGGGGGAGGGATGTGAACTGGCAAGAGTATCCCCTTTCTACCGTGGGGAGTGCCCAGTGATCTGATGTGATTCGGGCCCACACAGGGTAGAAATGGGATAGCGGGCATGAGAAGATAAGGAAGGATTGATCCATAGTCCGGACTCGTGCGTTGCCCCCAGGCACACCTTCAAAAGTTCTGCTTTTGGCTTGAGGACTGTGTGATCTGCCCAGAGCCCTGGGCTGAGGAGGGAGGAGACCTCCTTCTATTGTTCCTGTTACGCCTCCTAGAAAACGCCTGCCTGTTCTGCTGGTGGTAGAAACGAGGCGGGGGTTGCGGCTTAAAGTGCCTCCACTGCACAACTGGTTAAAAAAAAAAAAAATATATCACAGAGTAGCTATCAGTGGTTCACTGTCAAACAGGGAGGAAGAGTTCAATATTTTCATTAATGACAGATAACAGAATGGAGAGTATGCTAATAAAATTTGCAGATGACACTAAATTGGAAGGAGTTACAAGCACTTTGGAGGACAGGATCAGAATTCAAAACAACCTTGTCAAATTGAAGAATCTTTCTGAATTCAACAAGATGAAATTCAATAAAGCCAACTGCAAAGTACTACACTTAGGAAGGAAAAAATCAAAAGGCACAACTACAAAATAAGGAACTGGGAAGGCAGTAATACTGCTGAAAAGAATCTGGATCACAAATTGAATGAGAGTCAACAATGTGATGCAGTTGTGAAAAAGGTTAACATTCTGGGATGTATTAACAGGAATATTGTATGTAAGACACCCAGCACTGGTGAGGCCTCAGCTGGAGTACAGGTATCGAGTTCTGGATGCCACTTTAAGAAAGATGTGGAAAAATTGGAGAGAAAGAGGAAAGCAACAAAAATGATGAGAAGGTTTAGAAAACCTGACCTATGAGGAAAGGTTAAGAGACTGGGCATATTTCGTTTTGAGAAAAAACAAGAGCGGGGGTGGTGGTGGGGACCCTATAACAGTCTTCATATAAGTTAAGGGCTGTTATAAAGGGGATTGTGATCAACTGTTCTCCATGTTCATGGAAGGTATGACAAAAAAGACAGTTACCTTTCCCGTAACTGGTGTTCTTTGAGATGTTGCTCATGTCCATTCAATGTAGGTGTGTGCGCTCGCCACAAGTTTTTCCCTCAGCAGTATCAGTAGGGGACCGGCTCCGGTGCACTCTGGAGTGGCGTGCACATGCCGCAGTATATAGGGAACTGCCGGTTCCCCCCACCCTCAGTTCCTTCTTGTTGGAAACGCCAACAAGTGGGGAAAGAGGGCAGGTTGTGGAATGGACATGAGCGACACAACTCGAAGAATACCAGTTTCGGAAAAGGTAACTGTTTTTTCTTCTTCAAGTGCTTGCTCACGTCCATTCAACTTAGGTGACTCCCAAGCAGTACCCCTCAGAGGTGATTAGGAGTTCATGGACGCGTAGACTGCAACGCAGCCCTGCCGAACCCAGCATCGTCCCTGGCCTGCTGAGTCAGGGCGTAGTGGGCCATGAACATGTGCACCAAGGACCATGGCACAGCTCGGGAAGTATGCCAGGAAGACTCCTGAAGATGCCTGCGCTCTGGTCAAGTGGGCTCTGACGATCAGCAGCGGGGGGACTCCCGCCAACTCATAGCAGGTCCGAATGCAAGAGGTGATCCAGTTAGAAATCCTCTGCATGGATACCGGGAGGCCCTTCAACTTGTCAGCTGTAGAGATGAAAAGCTGAGTCGACTTACGGAAAGGCTTTGTCTGATCTAGGTAGAAAGCCAGGGCCCTTCTTACGTCCAAGGGTGAAGGTGCCTCTCTTCACTAGTCTCATGAGGCTTAGGGCAGAAGATTGGAAGGTAGATGTCCTGGCTCATGTGGAAAGTAGACACCACCTTGGGAAGGAAGACCAGGTAAGGCCGGAGCTGGATCTTGTCCTTATAGAAGACCATGTACGATGGTTCTGAGGTCAGGGTTCGCAGCTCGGAGACTCGCCACGCCAACGTCACGACCACCAGGAAAGCTACCTTCCATGACAGGTGAGACAGGGAGCATGAGGCCAAAGGCTGGGCCTGTGAGCCTGGACAGAACCAAGTTGAGATCTCACTGAGGGGCCGGGGACTGGACTTGATGAAAAAGTCTCGAGGCCTCTGAGGAACTTGACCGTCATGTCATGGGATAACACCACCATTTGCCCTTGGATTAGCGGATGAAAGGTCAAAATGGCCGCCAGATGTACCCTTATAGAGGAGTGCGCCAGGCCCTGGTTCCTCAAATGAAGCAGGTAGTTTAAGATTGACTGCACCAAAGAATGCAAAGGGGAGATGCCCCGTTCAGCAGCTGAGCGGGAGAATCTCATGCATTTTGCCAGATAGGTGTGCCCAGTCGAGGGCTTTCTACTCTTGAGGAGGACCTTCTGGACCCCTTCCGAACAGGCCCATTCATCTGGGTTCAGCCACACATCATCGACGCCGTGAGGTGGAGGGACGTGAGGTTGGGGTGCAAGAGTCAGCAGTGATCCTCTGACAGGAAGTCCAGTCAGCTCGGCAGGGGCCAGGGAGAGATCACTGACAAGCTTGATAGTGTCCCGAACCAATGGTGGCGAGGCCTCACTAGGGCGATCATGATAACCTGCGACTTGTCTCTCTTGATTTTTGCTAGGACCTTGCTGATGACTGGATTCGGAGGGAACACATACATCATGCTTCCTGCCCACAGAAGGAGAAAGGCATTGGAGAGAGAGCCCTTGCCCAGACCCCATCTGGAGCAAAACCTGTGGCACCTCCTGTTCTGCCTGTTGGTGCACAAATCCACTTGGGGAGTTCCCCACCGATGGAGGAACATGCCAGCTACCTCCAAGTGGAGCACCCACTCGTGGTGAGAGGAGAGGTCCCTGCTTAGGTGATCTGCGAGAGTGTTCTTGGCACCCGGAAGAGGACACGCTTCTAGATGGATTCTGTGATCGATGCAGAAGTCCCAGAAATGGAGTGCCTCTTGGCAGAGGGCCAAGGATCGCGCTCTCCCTTGTCTGTTGATATAGAACATCAAGGTTGTGCTGTCCGTCGGGACTCTGACCACTCTGCCTGACAGGTGAGGTAGGAGGACCACGAATGCTCTGCACACTGCTCTGAGCTCTTTGACGTTTATGTGTAGCGTCAATTCCTCTGGGGACCACATACCTTGGGTCTGGAGGGAGCCGAGGTGCGCCTCCCAGCCTAGGTCCAAGGCATCCGAAACCAACTCGACTGAGTGAGGAGTGCTGATGAAGGGAACTCCTTCCAGGACTTTCCCTGGTCGGTTCACCATCACAGCGAGGTAAGGACCATCGTGGGGATGGTGACAACCTTTTGGGATTAAAAGTATCGGGAATAGAACCCCTTGTTCCTGTACTCTGGAGGAACAATCTCCACCACACGTAGCTGCAGTAACCCCTCTGCCTCCTGCACGAGGAGACTCTTGTGAGAAGGGTCCCTGAAGAGGGATGGGACAGGGGAATGGGAAGAATAGGTAGAAAGTAACTGGAGGGTGTAACCCCATGCTACCATACTGAGGACCCATCGGTTCGATGTTATAGATGCGCACGCAGGGAGGAAAGGAGAAAGGCGGTTGGCAAAAATAAGGGAGAGCGGATTCTGGGAAGAAGCCTGTATGTCACCCTTGGGTGTACCCTCAAAACAAGCGCTTGCCCGCCTGCTTATTGTGGGTTGAGCTCAACCGAGAGGCCTGCGAAGGCTATTGGCTAGGACATCACTTATAGCCTCTGGATTTCTTATGGGGAGGCTCCTGGCAGGGGTGGCTCCCCTGGTCCTGAGGCTGCTGCGGCTTAAACCGCTTGCAGGCAGGACCAGAAACGTACAGGCCCAGCGTTTTAAGGGTCATGAGGGAGTCCTATAGGCCATGGAGCTTATTGCAGCAACCGCTGAACCTCTGTGGACAAGCCAGAGAGGAGCAGCCAGGATACCCAGTGCATGGCGACAGCTGAGGCCATGGTTTGGGCAGCAGTGTCCACCGCATCTGACGCGGCCTGGAGCATTGCCCTGGCTGCAGTCGTGCCCTTCTCCATAATAGCCCGGAACTCCTTCCATAGAAGCCTCAGGAAGAGAGCCCTCAAACTTGGCCATGGCTTGCCACATGTTAAAATCATAGCATCCCAGGAGGGCCTGATGGCTGGCCACCCACAACTGGAGACTAAAGGACGAATAAACCTTACGCCCAAACAAGTCTAGCCTCTTGGAGTCTTTGTTTTCAGGGGTAGCCCCAGGTTGACCTTGTCACTCCCTGTGGTTAACCATTTCTACCACTAGGGAGTTAGGAGCAGAGGGGGTATACAGGTACTTGTGGCCTTTGGACTTGCACTCAGCCCTTGGAGATAGGTGGCAGGGAGGAGGGAGTTTGCCACCGGCACTAGTGATTTTAGAGACCCCATCAGAAAGGGGCAGAGCCACTCTGGCCAGCGCGGTGGAGCAGAGCACATCGAAGAGACAGTTCGAAGGCTCCTCTAGCTCCTCCGCCAGAAGACTCAGTTTAGCAGCGACCCTCTTCAATAGTTCCTGGTATGCTTTAGTGTCATCTGGAGGAACCGGGGGAGGAGTCCCCATTATAGCCTCATCTGGCAACAACAAGGAAGATACCGGTGCTGTAGGATCCTCCACAACCACTGATGGCCCAGTGGCTTGTTCCCCTGGTCTCTCTTGGACCCGCAGGGTCCTCGCGCCCAAGACTTCGTGCACCAGAGGAGGGCAGGGGAGAGAGAGGCAGCTGGTCTCTCCGAGGCTCCAGACACCAAGCAGGAGACCTGGGTGAACCCCCACAGGTGTCAGCCACTGTGCTGGAGGCCATGGGGCCAGTTTCAGCACCGACAAAGTAGTCAGTACCGCAGCTTGTCCCACAAACAGGGAACCTTACTCTGAACCAGGGCAGGATCCTGAGCGGTCGCTCCCAGGTGACCAGGACAGAGCAACTGGTGCCGGTCACTCCGCCTGGAGTCTGATCTGGAGTGGGGTCTTAGGAACCGATGGTGCTCGACGGATCCACAACGGCTTGGAGTTGGCGATCTACGTCTTGCACTTGATGAATTCCAGTGCCAGGAAGTGCCCACACATGGTGATGTCCTCCTAGGAGATGGGCAACGATCCGAGGAATGGTACAGTCGATCCCTCAACCGGTGCCTGGAGCGGTACCGCAGTCTTGGAGATACCGGGTACTAGGACTAGTACTCCTGCCGGGGGGTGGGGGGTGGGGGGTGGGGTGTCGGTCTCCAAAGGGCTGCGCCCAGTGGCTCTCGAGCTGCGCCTCGAGCCTCTCTGCCTGTGTCCAAGGTCCAGGGACCAAATGGGGCTGAGCTGCGTCTGCCTTTTGTGGTCAGATGCATGGCGGCTACAGGAGGGCAAGTGCTGGTGGGACGTCCCCCGCAACGGGGAACGGTGCCCCTGAGGTGGGGACCAAAGCAGTCCAAACGCGAGTTTACCCAGTGACCAAAGAACAGCAGGAGCCAGTGTGGTCAGCACTGGGAGGGACACAATCTCCTGCGCCACCTGCAGGGCCTCCAGCGTGGACAGCACCCAGAGCTGACGGAGGCCTCTGCCACTATCCGGGGTAGCTGGCGAGGAGTGGGTTGGGCTACATCGCTCCACTGGAGCTTGGGCCAGAGATCTCAACGTGGGCAAAGAGTTGCCCTGTATGGGACCTTGCTCTCACACAGTCTTATCCTTTCCCTTGCGGGAGGTTGGAGACCGGCCTTGTCCCGCCTTCTTCAGATTCTTGGTCGGAACCATGGATGGGGATTGGTGCCAGTCAGTGGACAGTCCCGGTGGGGCACTGCATACCGAGGTCACAGTACTTGGCGCTGAGTCGGAGTTTTGCTCCAGTGCCGGGGTGAGGGCCGACTCCATAAGGAGCACAATATTCATTTCAGAGCGCTCCTTCTTAATCCTTGGCTTTTGCACTTCACTAATGTGTCCTTCGTCCAAGCAACGCAGACAACTGCTGTGTGGATCACTAACGGGCATGGGCCTCTTGCAGCGATCACAGCGCTTAAATCCTGGGGGACCAGGACAAGTCCCATCCTGAGACAAAGTCCCATTTGGGACCTACAAAGTCTCTAACTATAGCTAAGGGATTCATAAACACTCATAGAAAACTATATATAGTATAATACAGGAAATAGCTAGTTGGTACGAACAAGCAGCAACAGCTCCAGCACCATCACTAGCAGAAAGAAGGAACTGAGGGTGGTGGTGGTGGTGGGTGAGAAACCAGCAGCGCCCTATATACCACAGCATGTGCACGCCACTCCAGGGGGCGCAGGAGTCAGTCCCCTATGGATACTGCTGAGGGGAAAAACTTCCAGCACTGGTGCATATGGTGAGCACAAACACCTAAATTGAATGGACATGAGCAAGCACTCGAAGTAGTAGTAATTGGCTTAATCTGCAGAAAGGTAGATTTAGTTTAGATAATTCTAACTATAACAATAGTTAAGCACTGGAAAAGGCATTTAAGGGAGATTGTAGAATCCCAGTCATTGTCTAACCTCCAAACACCTGTCAGGGATGGTCTAGGGTATATTTGGTCCTGTCTGAGTACAGGGGGCTGGACTAGATGACTGCTCAAGGTCTCTTATAGCCCTACATTTCTAGGATTCTATATCAGCAAAAGCTCGAGTGTAGGCACAGTTACTGACAAAAAAGTGCTTTTGCCAGATTAATTTTGTTTGGGCAACTAGTATAAACTATACAGGCAGAAGCACTCTAGAGTAGAAAAGGCTTTAGTTTATTGGGCTGTTCCCATTCTTTGATCCCTGGTTTTTTTAATCTCTTAACATTGCCCATAAGCAAACACTTTTTCACCTCATTTGGTTTGGTGATTAAGATCCGTTCTTCCCTGGTTTTTCACATTTTCATACTGGGGAAAGAACCTTTCCTGCATCTCATTCTCTAAAACTCCTGTCTGGGAATCTTGTTTCTCTTCTCCATGGAATGGGGATATGAGCCTCTCTCAAGGTCTAGACTTGTGTTTACAGCCACATTTGGAATTTTTCATACTTTAGAAGTCAAGAGATCAAAAAGATTAATGCATGTACTTTTCTGTGCACCATTTTCTCTGATTTAGGTAGAAAACAAGTTCACCTGACCTGGTAAGGTTCTGAAAGACTAAACACCACGGTCAATTTTATAAGTCTCTTGTTTTTTAAGCATGAAAATCCCAGGTGGGGTTTCACAGAAAAAGGCTTTTCCAATTATGCAAATATTACTAGGGATGTAACTGGCAATACCAATATTTTAAACTCTCAGCAACAGTTAGTTATTCTGCAGATAATTTCTTTTTAAGTATGAGAAACTAATTTAGTTCTTAGTTAAGGCTTTTTTTCCCCTTGAACTTCAACACCAATTCACTTTACTTCTCCCCTACACTTTTTGCTGAAAGGACCCAGCTCTACCAATACTACAGTCTTTCAGAGAGTGAACTCTATTTTCAAGAAGCACTGCTTAAAAAAAAGAAAAAAGAAAAAAAGGTCCTGAAATATGCCAAATACAAATTTAGCATCAGAGAGTCCCCACAATGCTTTCTGAAAATACAATGAAAACAGTTTTGTCTACATGCTTAAGTCATTTTCAATACCTGTTCAGAGGCTGAAATCCATTGTCAGCAACAGTTCAGTTCCCTAAAGTCTGAGAACTTTATACCGCTCAGTTGGCCTTTCTTTGTAAGGAACAGATCAGTTGCCCACACTTGTGATAAACTCTAGCCTTAAAAATCAAAATCTATGACCTGTCTTGGCATTAATGTACTTAGCAAATTCACTCTATCCTTACAAAACTGAATGTTTGATATTAGTCACATGTCAGACAGAAAAAGTTTACCTCCAGATACATAAATAATAATGATCGAAATGGGAGTTGCCCAAATTAATCCTGTATGTGGTAGCATCCTGTTGTGTGATCACATAAAGAAAGACCTTACAAGTAGAAATGGAAAAATAAAAGTTTGTGTAGATACCTTATCTGAGAATTTAGTATTTACAATCTCAATCTTATCTTTGCATGAACAAAGATTTTTTTGCAATGGTAAACTAGATAATAGAAGACTACTTTTAAGAAAAACAAATCACCACTATATTCAGAGATCTCACTAATCCAATATGATCTACAAATGTATAATCTCTAAGTAATATAAACACCAGTTTCATAGTGCATTACATATACACATACAAAGCTATTTGTCTTCAATGGCTGTAAAACACGATGTGTGAAGTAATAAAGAAAAAACACTTTGCAGCATCAGCACTTTGTTATTTTATTTTATTCAGAGGCATCCTTTACATCCTTTAGTGGAAGCAACTAGCACTAGTCATACACCTCCATCAGCATTTTAAATTTTTTTCAATATATTCATTAAGACTGAACTACCCTCCTCGTACTCAAGACGTTTTCATGAACTTCTGTCATGTGCCTCTGAATTTCCTGCCCCAACATTGCCAATGACCAGAATGTGGGCAGAAACAGACATTCCCTTAATATTATCTTTTGTTTTCTTCTGCCCAGTTTCACCAATAATAAAAATCCAGATATGGATACTCCAAAGATACAGAGCAGGGGTTCTCAAACTTCATTGCACCGTGACCCCCTTCTGGCAACAAAAATTGCTACATGTCCCCAGGAGGGGGGACCGAAGCCCGAGCCCCGCCGCCCCAGGCTTGGGGGGGGGGGGGGGGGGAGAAGCCTCTCTGCCTCAGCTGGGGGGGGCGGGCGGGGGGGCGCAAAGTCAAATTTGGCTTCAGTCCCAGGTGGGAGGGGAACTGTAACCTGAGCCTTGCCACCCAGGGATGAAGCCCTTGGGCTTCGGCTTTGACCCCAGGCAGTGGGGCTTGGTATTTGGCCCTGGGCGGTGGGGCTCGGGCTTCGGCCCCAGCAAGTCTAATATCAGCCCTGGCGATCCCATTAAAACAGTCCCGACCCATTCTGGGGTCCCGACCCACAGTTTGAGAACTGCTGATATAGAGTATGAAAGCAGAAAATGGTTTCTATAACTGACTCATCCCACAGCCAGAGGAATCTACAATCTTTTGTTGCACCATAGCAGAGTGAGCCAGACATGGTGGAATAGATGGAAATAAGTGATGTTACAGATACTGCAGTCATATGCAATTTCTTTGGGAATCATGGATTTTAATACAATATGAAAGATTAATGTATGATTGTTTTTTACTCCATGGGGTAGATTTTCCACAGCTAGGAACTAATAAGAGTGGGAGGTGATTAAGGTGAATCACCGAGACTAAACAATTTTAGAGAAGTACCACGCTCAGAGTGGTTCACATATACTAGTTCAGGCTAGGTGTTCCATAGACTAGGAAACAAAGAAAAGGCTTTAGATTTGAAAAGATGACCCTGAACTGACTCATGGCCCTCTTTCTGACCCAGCATACAGATAGGACCTTCTGTCCAGAAGGGCTGGGAGAACTTTGACCTACTAGAACCCCATGATTAATGGGTGACTTCTGCAAGTATATAGGAATTTTTATTGTTGTGGTTTCTTCTGGTTTTTTTTGTTTTGTTTTTTTCTATAATGCTTTTACCTTAAGAATAAATGTACTTGCTGAGAGAATTATGTGGTAACTTGTGACTGCTGGCAATACATTGTTCATAACCCTCAGAGAGAAAGCAACACACAGGAGCTCACCTTTAGGCAGACTGGCTTGCTCGGGTATTATAATGTAAGACATTGAGCTGTGCAGCCTTAAATCCCCAGTCACAAGGGAGCTGAACAAAGGTCCCTGCCCAGAGACAGGTGACAGCTAAAGACCTGAGACCTGGCAGGGAACTCCTGAAATGGACCACTATAGGTATTTCTCCTCCGTTAATCTGAAACAGTGATAAGTGTAAAGGAAATGGAGAAGTTAAAATGGCAGTAGGACTGGACAGTGCCCAGATGAGAACGGTGCCTAATTAAAAACAAAAAAAAAGCAGAACCACCAGTCTGAGCAGGGTAAATGAATGTTGACTGGGTAGTCCAACAGAGTTTGCTAAATAAAATGACCAACAATTCAAGGGGACAATGAGTACTTTATAGATTCAGAACATGTATGCTTAATGAAGAGTGCAAGGGTCAAAACCACGTTCCAGAAGACAAACACAGCCAGAGGCTTCTAAACTTTAAGGGTATGTCTAACACAACAAATAAAAACCCACGTCTGGCCCGTGCCAGCCAACTCGGGCTCATGGGGCTCTGGCAGCGGGGCTGTTTCACTGCTGTGTACACTTCTGGGCTCATGCCTGACCTCTGGGACCCTCCCACCCTGCAGGGTCTTAGAGCCTGGGCTCCAACCTGAGCTTAGATGTCTACACAGGAGTGAAACAGCCCCACAGCCTAAGCCACACAGGCCAGCCATGGGTTCTTCTTTGCTGTGTAGACATATCCTAAAAGGCTACAACAAAGTTCCTGCAGTTTTGCTCCTATGAAACCTAGGATAGCTCAACTCTGCCAGAGTTCAGATGCTGTGTAGGAGCGTAGCTTCAGTCCTACTATAAAGAGGTGAAATTCCTGGCCCTCAATCCAAGCCTCTCTTCTGTGCTTCTGCATACCTCCACAAGCAACCCAGCACTTGATTAAATCTCTGCTGTCATCATTAGCTATTTTTAAACGAAGAAATTCCAAGACAAATAAATAAATTTAGAATGGAGAAATAAACAGTAACAAAATAAAGATTTATGCAGTTTTTAAAACTCAAGTTAGAAAGTTATTATGGGGAACATGGAAGATACTATTAATAAAAGTAATAGCTATGATTTGATTATGTTGTTTTGTACCTAAGATCCAAGGGTTAACTCCTGCAGGAGCTCATTGCCCTTCTGCAGGAAGGCAGACAAAGGTTTTAGATAACTCAAATCACCACTACTTCACTGACAATACAGGTGTCAAAGCCTTTAAAGTTTTGCTCCTAACTATTCTGGACCCAATACCCCTGCCTTTGACAGAGAGGGAGCCAACAGGCAGAAAACCTGCAATAAAGAACTCTAGATGAGTTTAAAACTGATCTTGAGCTCATTAGAGGGCATGGGATATCAGGGAACTGTTAGAAAACAGAAGACTGACACAGAGACAAACCCTGATGGATGGGTCTTAAAACAGCTACACCTCCCTAAGGTTTGGGGGAACTTCTAAGCTTTGGAGAAGCCATACGTGTGTAGTCTTTTTGTTGTTTTAACACTTTACTCTGAATGTTACAGTCATATAGACTAATTTTGTTTTGAAAAAGCTGTTGAGTCATCGCATTTATCTACGGATCATGGCTCTCAAAGAGAAGTCTTTTGCAGATGCCAAACCCCGGTGGACCAACTGAGGAATCGTGATTTGTAAAGAGGGCTGCCGTAGCCTGGAGTCCTGGTCCATAAGCAAGAAAATTGGAGGATTCCACCCTGAGGAGTAAAGAATTAGAGCCTTTCCCTTGAAAGGATCCACTCAGGTGAGACAGAAGGTGGGGTCAACAGTGAAGCTAATCCTGTAACCATGAATTATAAATTTAGGTTTTAATTTGTTTTTTTTAATACAGAATACAGAAATCCACAGTTAAGGTACTGCAAACAAATTTAACTCTACCCTATGGCCCCATGTAACTCATGCTGTACAGACAAGATTAGTCACTGGAGATATGTGCAACCCATATCAATATAGACTCAGGTCCAGCTGGGGGAGCACAGGACCCACCAGATGGTCTCACCCTGCCCTGCGGCAGCTGTCCTAGGCGCCCTCCAGAATAGGCAAATGATTCTGCTCCCATAAACTGACTCCCATCTGGGAGTTTTTGTTGCCTCCCCCAAACCACAGGGCCCAGAGGTGGCCCCATTCTGAGCCTCTGGAAAGCAAGGCGGATTCAGAGATGGTTTGCTGGCTGCTCCAAAGCAACTAATTGTGATACTAAGATGCTTGCCAGATTCCAGTTACACCTTCCCACAAGATGCTCAGAGTAGTGGACAAACAAGATGTAGAGCTAAGCCTAATCTTAATTGTGTTTCCATGCTTTCAAATGTGTTTTTTTAAAGTTAGGTAAATTATAAGTTAAATTTTTCTAACATTTGGGCTGTTAAAACGACAAGGTTCTTTAAAGGTATTCCTCTCCATTACTAATACATTCCCCTCAATCTTGACTTTTGATTGGTGTTTGTTAAAGACTGTATTTCACTTGTACCACTAACCCTGTTTTACGTATGAGGGCAGGTTGCAATATCATGACAATCAATCCAAACTGGATTAAAAAAAAATCATCCATGTTTCCTCAGCAGTCTGGGTCACTGTGACACCCCATGCTGGGGCCATCTCTGTCTGCAAAACAAAGTTTAGGGCTGACCTTGGAACCACCTTATCGAGAGTGGAGAATCAAAGGCAAGGTGCTTAATGGAAGAGGCCACACAAGCTTGCTAACTCCAAATAGATGTGATGACCAAAAGGAATAAAGATTTTACAGTTAGAAAATTCAAGAACATTTAGTAGTTCAAAAAGTGATTAGTAAGACTTTGCAATACTAGATTGATGGGTCATTCATCCAATGAATATCAGATTAGGGCCCCTGAAACAACGCTGATTTCAGAAAAAGGGATGTCATAGTTGAAGCATCAGTCTGGAACCAGAAAGGAAAGGAGCCAAGTATTGAAACTTGCACTTTCAAGAAGGACAAGTTTAAACTTTTATGAAAACCATCTAGTAGGAAAGTACATAATTTCTTTTGTGCACAGACAGCCATGGTTTTGTCATCATCCCTCACAGCACACACATCAAAGTCCACCAAAGCCTCTGTAAACCTTTGACTGGTTGGAAGTTTCCTAGATTTGAAAAAAATCAACCAGCCCAAGAGTAATCATGATTTAGGTTCCATGAGAAACTACCTTAATGAAACTGATATGCTGACTGTTGAAACAGTTTCCATTCACCCGAATTCTGAATGTGGGAATAAGAACCCTTCCATATCACCATATGAGTTCTACTGCAATGCTGAAGTGCTTGCTGGGAATCTGCTTAAGCTAGATGTACTCCCATTCTCCTGCTCCGATAGATACCAAACTGCAGGGAGAGGGAGAAAATAGCAAGAAGTCCTAGGAAAAGGAATCCTCAGCACAAACTTGATGAAGAAAATCTCTACCTGAGCACAGAGGCAGAAGCCTGGGGAGACACATCAGTGCAGTTCACCAGGCCTGCCTGTGAAAAGTGCGGACAAAGCAGTCTGCTCTACAAAGAAAATCCACAAGCAAAGCCTGTTGCCTGAAGCAGACCAAAAGCAGGAAAAAAACAGTATAGATGATTCACACAATAGAGAGAAGGAATCAGAATCATGCATTCAAACCTGTTTGGTTGTCCAAGACTTCAGCATGATTCAGCCACACTTAGGATCCTACCCACACTATGAAACAGAATCATATTCAACTATATCATGGTACAACAATGTTGCAAGAAAGTCCTTCAACAGAGCTTGACTGGGAGACATTCAAGACTTAACACTAAATGCTTTTGGGCTATTCCACTGGGGACCCACATCTACAGTTCTAATAATTCATTCTTTACTACTTCCGTTTAAGATGCATCTTTCAGGAGGGGGAAAAAAAAAATTTCCAGACACACTCTTCCAAGTTCCTCAAGTCCCATCAGATGGTGGGAATTTTATACATTTTGCTTTAGACATAAAAAGGCAGAGTCTGAAGTAAACCTTTGAAATCAAACTGCAGTATGCTACTTTTCACATTTAAAAAATGCTATCCTTACAATAATTTATAAAATGCCATACCATATCCATTTTGCCATACAAGCTTCAGTTATATTTAGCCCAGCAACAATATTTTAAAAGCATGTTGTGGTCTTAAATCTCTGCATTACTAGTTTGCAGCACTGTGGAAAAAAGGTGTTTAAAAATAGACAGAAGTTCAATGACTACATGAAACCCTCAAAAACACAACCTTTACAAGACTCTTGACTTTGTTAAACAGTCATTAACAATGTCTATAGAGGGTTTTTTCTATAATGCCATCTTTAACAAATTTTGTACTTTGGCTAACCACTTTTGAAGCGAAAAGTGCATTATTTTCCATTTAAGGAAAGGAAAATGCTAAGATTACAAACAAAAGCCATGATTCTGTAAGTTACTTCAAGCAGACAGACCCCTGCCCACATGCAGAGCCCTAATGACTTCAAGGTGGTCTCCTATATGGAGTTAACTGAAGGCCAAAATCATTTTCATAGTGCATGCATTTAGCACAACACAGGTGCTACACTTTGGTGAAATGCTTGTCAAACACACTATACCCATTACTCCCTTTCAGGTGTTTCTATAGCAATTTCCAAATATGTTTTTCCCTTACAGAAGACTCCAGCACCCTCTTTTAGAAAATACGCAGCAGGATTCTGCAGAGAAAGACTTCACATTGTAATGAAAAAAATCCATCCATCAAATTTACAAATTGATTACAATCTGGGGAGTAACACAGCTACTCAACCTGTATACAGACAACTGAACTATTAGTTTTCACATTGCTGTCAAAATTAACTGGCAATTTTCCCCCAAACAGAAGTCAAGACTTATGAGTAGTGAAGTTAGAAATATGCCCACAGAACAGTTTCACATTAATATTAGCAGTCTTTATTAAAAAGATAATGCCATCATACAGGCCTCCAAAAAGATACCCTCATCTTCCCACAGAGCACATGCAGTAACCTGCAGTTCAGTCTCAGTAAATACTAAGCAGAAGTAGTCTATTTACATAGGTAGGGCAGCTGATCAGAAGACCAAATTCACTGTACCAACTCAGAAAAAAATTGTTTCACTAACAAGCAGTATATTTGTTTTTTTTTTTCCCCTGTAAAATACTCTATACTAGGTTTTAATATTTGCTTGGGATCTTAGGACCTAGTTTTGCTAACCACAATGTGGTGCCATGGCACCAGGTAAAAGTAGCTGAAACTGACACATTTTTCTCCATAAGCTTTGGCAGGAAGTGAATAAACTTACCCGTGAGAAAAATACGCCCAAAGATAAATTCTTGATAAAAGCAATGGACTAGGCTAAACAGTTTGAATGCTCTCAAAGTTTCAAAAAGCTCCATATTTGACCAGCAATAGTAAAAAACAACAGTCCACTGGGAAAGCCTAATGTACAGACGTCTATGGATCTCTCTCATCAACTTTCTCGTGAGTAGTGTTTGGTTGGTTAATCCGAGGGATCTATTTGCTTTATACACCTGTAAGATCTCTGAAATAGATTGTGTTTCCATTTTGAAGTGGTACATTTTGATCCCAAATGTTTGTTTTCATTCAAACCGAGTGGTGTAGACCTCCTAATTTCTTCTTTTTATTTAATACTAGAAATCAGGAAGGATGTAACCTGTAATGGAGAGTGTGCTATTTCCAACATTGCAGTTTAGACACACTTCATGTTAGGAGCAATGGATGATACAGTCCTTCTCAAAGGAAAGATTCAACTTCTTAGTTATATCTGGGTAGCAGGTTTTTGTTTTTTTCTGCTGAGAATAAATGCAACAGCTTTAATTAAATGGTTCAGAAATCCTCAATCTTCTGAAATCAAAGTTAAATTAAGTAGTTCTATAGCTTTAGCCACAGAAATTCTCAAACTGGCTAAAGCTCCAGGGACCAAGGTCACGCCCTCTCTGCCAATGACTAAAAGGTCTGGTTCTGCCTCCTGAGCTGGACACAGGTTGAAGATCCACCTTAAAGAATCCTTATACTTACCTGCTCAAAAACATTTGTCATGTGGTTTTAATGGCCTTGGGAAATCTAGAGTACATTTTAAGATGATGTGGCCTCAAGTCTGATTTCCCTATGAGAAGTAACAATCTTCACTAGTCCCAAGATGTTTCTCCATATGCTAAGTATTACTGATCCAAAAATGGACAAGCACCCCAGACTTCAAGATCAATACTGAGGCTTGCTTTCTGTGTCTCTGTGGATGTATCTACACTAGTATTTTCATTGGAAATTTCCCTTGCACTATTACTGGTGCAGCTCAGCAAAGGTAGGAGAACTAGTGTAGGCAGGTTCACACTTTCTACTCCTACGTCATCTAATGCTGTTCTAAAAAATTCTAGAAGACAATAGTAAAAACATTTGAGCCCACCTAGTATGCTAGAAGTGCTACCACTATTCCTACTATTGATGGAGCTACACTACTGGTAGTGCAAAAACTGCTAGTGTGTGGACCAGGTTTTGTGGGATAATCACTAGTAAGATTAGTGTTTCACACTGTTTTTGATCCCTGGACACTATCTCTAGCTCCCATATGCAGGCAATGTTGTAGAGGAGGAAATTAATCACAGCACATTGGTGAGCTTATTAAAGCTCTGACATATGTTGGTTAATCATAAAGCAATGTTGGTTAACTCCAGGACCAAATGCATTGTCTTCATCGTCAAAAGATATTGCAGGAATATGTGGTCAGAGTGGCCATACTGAAGGACCAGAATTAAGACCTTCAATCATCATCCATGTCCCGTGAGTGAGGAGGTAAAAGGGTACACTAATCATCTCATTTTCAAGGCATAATGTATATTTTAATCGTATTACAAATTATGGTTTTTAAATTAAAGATACCATACGATTTTGAGTGTCCTTCAACGTGCATTTAGATAGTTAACTACACCCCATGTGTCCTAAGCTAGTCAGACTGGACTTCCTAGGGGTAATATATAGTACCTTTTAGAGAAAGCAGCACAAATTAAAGTTATAGACATAGTGAAATAGTGTCAGACACGACTAAGAACTGTTTTGAAGATGTAATATATTCTTAATTTATGAATATTTAGCTAAAGATAAAACTCGTAGTTTATGGACTTGTATTCTGGGTCAAATTATTTCTAGAGCTTAGCTCATAGTTGGGCTAAACTAGATTTCCTTTGGCACAACTTGATGAGAAAGATGTCGATAATCTAGAACTGGGTGCTGCATTAATCCAGGAAAGAATGAACTGCTGCTGAGGTCCAAGAAACATGGGTTGACAAATGAGTTTCCAAGCTCCAAGTGATTATGTTTCTAAACAGCACTGCTTCTGGCAATTCTGGGCCTGAAGTTTGTTCTAATGGCATTGCTGGCACCTTTGGATAAAACATTTGCTTTTTAAACACCCAACATAGACACTGTTAATGCTTCTCAAAAGAGGAGTATTGTAATGCTTACATAAAATAAGTTCACTGGTCCATACTGTGGTTGCCACACTAAATCCTTGTGTGCATCAATACTGGAATTTAAACACCTTACAAATTTAGATTGATACATAAATTTAAGGGGGGAGGGATAGCTCAGTGGTTTAAGCATTGGCCTCCTAAACTCAGGGTTGTGAGTTCAATCCTTGGGGGGGACACTTAGGCATCTGGGGCAAAATCAGTACTTGGTCCTGCTAGAGAAGGCAGGGGGCTAGACTCGATGACCTTTCAAGGTCCCTTCCAGTTCTAGGAGATAGGATATTTCTGGGATTTTTGTAAGCATCTGACAGTACATAAGAAATCTTCAAGATCACTTCTTGTTGTTCAAAGTCACAATTTACCGGTAGGCAAGTCTGAATTATTGGTGTAACGACCAAAAAAAAAAAAAAAAGACCACGATAAACCCACAGAAAATGAAACAAAAGCCTACTTGTCACACTGGAAAACTTGAGCAATTATTTTGTGTATTGTAAGACTGGAGCAAAGGAAATAGAAAGCAAGCATTGCTGTTTTGTTGAATGCTAAATTCAAAATCCAAATTTTATTTATAAACGTGTTATCTTTGAGAATTCTAGAATCTAGAATTGCTACTCTGAAACCTAGAATCAAACACTTCTTCTAGACTTCCCAGAGGGATAAGAAGCTATATTGTTGTTAAATTATAAGTAACATTCGTAAGAATACATATATTTTTGAATATTCCATACTGCTCAGTGACTAGATTTAAACTTTATTAAACAGCGTCAAATGATACAAAAATGTATGAGGCTAATTTAGGTAGGTGTCAGAAACACTTAAAGTAACACCTTATACTTCACTGAACTCAAATAGTGGAAGCCCAAGTTTACAAATGTCTTGTGTAATCAACCCCCTCCCAAATCTTTGTAAGATCAGGAGTTAAATAGAAGATTTTCCCCAAATACAGGAATATAGCTTCCCTAAGGAATGAAAATTTAGTAGTAGAAGGGAGGGGACCACCACCAGGGAGCTTCAATCCTGACCACTTTAAGATCTCTGCAGGCCTGAAGTCCTATAACATCCTTCTTTTCTACTTATAATCTGCCTGCCTTGGGGATGTCAGCAAGCCATGTTTCTGAAAGCTCTGCTTCTGTCACTAACCCTAAGGGACAGAGTTTGCCGGCAGTTAAGTCTGAGTTTCTTAACTGCAAGCTCAGTAAATCAGGGACAGACTGTACTAACATTTCACAACACGCATGCTGTGATGCAGCATATTTACAGGCCTGATTCTTTAAATCAGACCCTTAAAAGAATAATCCAGACTCCACACCTATTTAATCTTTGGTCTTACTTTACAAGCCTCTACGAGGATCTCTTCTTTCTGTATCATTTGTCGTCCTCATTTAAGACATTTTGGTAAACAACTTGCAAGAAAAGTCTCGTACAAATAAGGTGTCCAATCCCAAGGGATTCAGACCACTGAAATTCCCACTACTGGGACTTCCATGGTATTTCTCAAGATCTAATCACACAGCTGATTGTTTAGTATGGATGCTTCTTCATTCCTCACCTTTATAACTATGACCACTTCTGTTTAATGAAATAATGATTTTGAAAGCAAGGCTAGGTCAGTCAATGTTTAGGGAGAACTGGAACCAGACTGGGGCTGTAAAGAGCACAAAAAGCTATTCATAAATATTTAAAGAAGATTAAATTTAATCACCTTAAAAAAACTGCAACAATTACTTTTAATTTGATTAAATATGTACTAAAACAGTGGTTCTCAACCAGGGATCCAGGGCCCACTGGGGGGCTGCGAGCAGGTTGAGGGGGAGGGGAGTGAGGGGGGGGGGTGGCCGGCCAAGCAGGGCCAGCATTATACTTGCTGGGACCCAAGGTAGAAAGCTGAAGCCCCACCACCCAGGGCTGAAGCTAAGCCTGAGCACTGTAACTTCCCAGGAGCACAGGCAATTGCCCTGCTTGCTACCTTCTAACACCAGCCCTGGCTTTTATATGCAGAAAACCAGTTATTGTGGCACAGGTAGGCTGTGGAGTTTTTAATAGTACATTGGGGAAGGGGCCCTCAGAAAGAAAAAGGTTGAGAACCCCTGTAGCAAAATATACTAAAAGACATGTTATATATTAACTAAGTCCTTAATTGACTGTATCAGAGCTATTACACTGATACTTCCCTGCAGATGCTACAGCCTGATTTGTTTTAAGCAAAACTGTTAAATTAACCAAAAATTCTATTGTTTTTTAAATTTAGCTCACAAACATGGGAAAGAAGTTCCCCCTATTCTAGTCCACACCAAAATGTGAAGCAAGCAGATTCCTCTGTTTTTTTTTTTTTTTTAAACTATTTAGAAGGCCTTTTAAAATTTAGTAATGTATTCCTTACAGTGAAATGTACTAATGAGAACATTACATTTAGTTTTCCTTTAGAGAACCACAATGAGTCCATGACAAAATATTGACAAGCTCTTACAAATATATTATGGATGAGGTAATATCTTTTATTGGACCAACTTCTGTTGGTGAAAGAGAGGCTTTCAAGCCACACAGAGCTCTTCTTCAAGTCGGGAAAAGGTATGCCCATTTCATAGCAGTGCAAGGTGCAACAGATTGTTTAGCATAAGTACTTAGCACATATTACAGGCATGGCCAAACTGTGGCTCCTGAGCTGCACGCGGCTCTTTTACTGTTAAAGTGCAGCTCCAGGAGCCCCCCACGTACCCTCCCCCCCCCATTCTCCACCTACAACACTGGGCAGGGGGGAGCTAGAGGCTTCTGTCCTGCAGCGAAGATGGGAAATCTAAGGGCTTTAGCCCAGCGGGGGAAAATCGGAGAAGAAGCCCCGCACCCTGGTAGGCACCGCCCTGGGGGGCAGGTTGTGCATGTCTTGCAGCTCTTGAACTTCTGAAGATTATTGTATGCGGCTTGGAGGGTCTGTAAATTTGGCCACTCCTAACATACTGTAAGGGACCATTCAAGGTAGAATGGCCCATTAACGCCTTTGCATTCATAGGACAAAAAGAGGGGGCTAGTGGGTTACAGTTCCACTTTGCATTTTGCTGTGACAAAAGTTGGTAAAATAAAATTTATTTTCTCACCCACCTTGTGTCTCTAATATCCTGGGCCCAACAAGGCTACAACTGCACTGCATACTAATGTATTATTACATTTTGGAGCACACTTCTCCAAAACAAATTGAATGAAAAAATATGTTCAGATTTAGTAACAAACAGTTCTATATGGAAGATTTATATCTGAATTAGAAAATGAAATGGAAGAAGATAAGAAAAGGAAATTCTCCTTCTGTATTGGGAAAATATAAGTAGAAGTGGCTTGTTACAGTATGTACAAAACCAGAAACAGACAAGAGTGGGAAGAAAATTTTATTTTTGGGTAGAAAGAACAAGAAAACTACTACTATTTTATATATCTGTGAATAAAATATTTTTTATAAAATTATTTCACTCAAGTCCTGTGTGTACTGCCCTTGAAATCATTTCAGAGATAACATTTCTCTTTGTAGTAACAGCATAGTTTAGTCACATCTAAAAACCTCTTGTCCACACGCTATTTAAAGAAACTGTGGTAAAACTACCTGCCCAACTACAAAACTCCTTAGAATTGAACTATTGCTGAAATGTTCCCAAAGTGTCCCCTGTATCTTCCCTTTGTGATCTCAATAAGATTCCATGGGAACATTCAGTCTTCGAATTCGCATTGATAAAGTTTGAGAAGTTCTTTAAACAAAGTATACTTAAGAGGTTTCTCAGCATTAACATACTAAGTTGAGATTTCTTTTGTTTTATTGAAATTATTACTGTTACCCTTATTTTCCCCGCTTGGCAGATTACAAGACATCTTAATGGACAAGCGTCTGAAACAGTGAAATTTGGTTTTATTTTTAAGTGACGTGTTTTTTCCAACACCAAGATATATAGCCTTTAATTAAAATATGGTAAGTATTCTGGCTAGGCTTTTCAAAGGAGCCTATAAGAGTTAGGCAAAGGTGGGCACTGTGCTCCTTTAGGTTCCTTTGAAAATCCCAGTCTGAGTGTAAGGCCTGTCTATACCCAAAACTTAGGTTGATCTAGCTATGTCACTCAGTAGTGTGAAAAATTCTCACACCAGAGAGACATAGTTGAGCTGTCCCGAGCCCAGGTATAGACACCACAGAGTCGACAGAAGAATTAATCGGTCAACCTAGCTACCGTCTCTCAAGGGGGTGGATTAACTACAGCAACAGAAAAACCCCTTCTGTTGCTGTAGCAAGTGTCTATGCTATGGTGCTATAGCAGCTCATCTGCAGTGCTGTAGCATCGGTAGTGTAGACGTACACCAAGAGTCACTAGATCTATATAAATTTCCTATATAGGCCAGAGAGTATTTGTAGTCAGTTTCCAATGTAGATGCGTAGACTTCCTTCAGACCCATACCGCTCCTATTTAAGCAGTTTGCTACACAGAGACAATATAGGGAAAGCAGGTAAACTGACATGCTTGTAACAGCCAGGATAAAATTCCAACCAAGGGGTGGAGGCAGCCCAGAAGCACACCCCCTATTACATGGGTTCATGAAGTCTGTTCTGATGTTGGACTCTCAGGCTGTCAAACCCTTGCAGCTGCACAGGAACAGACCAAATGGCGAACGATTGTTCGGCTAAGCGTTGGAGTTGTAGTTAACTGCCCACTATTTGTATTGTTCATTTTAAAGCATAAAATGAGTCTTCTGTAAGCTGTAGTACCACTTTGTATTTACATAGAGCAGAATGTAGGTTGAACCAGAATTGGCATTTAATTAAATTTTGAATAATTTTATAAGCCCAGGAGTAAGAATATCATAAAGTTGGATTTCATGCTACTCTGAGTCCTTGCCAACACTAGGTGACTCTTCAGATATAGTGAATACATATCAAAAAAGTACATAAAGTGTTCAGGACAGTAAAATAAACCAATTTGGTTTGTGATCCAACCTTAAGCACTCGTTAGGGTAGGGAAGAGGGGAAAAACTTGAAGTAAAGCCATGTTAAAACTTTGGTAGAGCAGGTAAGATTTTAACTTTTAGCAATCAGATTAAAACTGAACATTGTTAAAGGCCAATTTTATTGCTGATGTTTACTTTTTGCACTAACCTTGGACAATGAAAATAAACTAACAGGTTTCACTTGCCAGTTTTCATGTACTAGCACAATGATTCAGTAATTGGACGCAAAAAACTGCCAGGGAGATTTTAAATCTCAACAAAACCTGATTTTTGTAAACTTCATGAACATATTCAATATTTCTAACATTACTCAGCTTTGTAAAAACAAAACACTATCTTATAACTTGCAAGTATAAATTTTAAATTCCTGCCCTAAAAAGTGATTGACCCACATAATTAAAACTTTAAAGATACATTGCAAGTACCCTATTGTCCAATTTATTCTAGCTTCCAGCATTCAAAAACAGAGTTTGGAAAATTTACCAGATATACAAAAGACCGCTAAACCAAACCACTGTAAGTGAGAGAACTCAAATTAACACTCAGTATACCATTGGTTCACAGTGGTATTTATTAGAAAACCAACAAAAGTTTATATATTTGAATACAAGATAAATTACTAAAATGCAGGTTTAATCTTGTAACTGTTTTTTTAATAAAGAATGTTATGAAATGATAAATAGCAAGAATTAACTTTAGTTAGTTGTGACTCGGTCTCATACAAGCGTGTGTTTAAATTGTTTGACAGTATTTAACAAGTTGTTGATCAGTAAACTCACTTAAAGATGACATGTGGTCCACAGGTTAATAAGGCTAAGTGTTCACATGGCACGGATTCAGAAATTATTTGTCACAGGGGTTAAAATACTCTTAAATTTTTAATGTAACCTGTCCAATAAAGAAATACAATCTAGTAGGATTGGAGGTGAAAAAAACTGCTCTTGAATCTCTCCCCTCAAAGAGTTTATTAGTATTTAGTCAGAAAGTATTTTCCAGCATCAAAACTTCAGCTTTGAAAAGCAGGAATGGTAGACCCTGGTCTGCTTCAGCTCTCCCCATTGTTAGAAAAATACCCTTCAGGATCATACTTTTGATTAGGAAATTAATTCAAGGTTTGGTTAAATACAGAAAAGTAGAGTGTAGGAATACTTACCTACATTAGACTTTGTAACAGTTTAAGCTGGTCAGATAAGAGACGGTATACAAATACAGAGTACAACAAGGAGTCGAGTGGCACCTTAAAGACTAACGGATTTATTGGGCATAAGCTTTTGTGGGTTAAAAACACCACTTCTTCAGATGCATGGAGTGAAAATACAGAGTAGTGTCTCTTACAGGGAATGTAGGGCTACTTAATCATAGCAAGGAGGAGTCACATCAAGCCGTAAATTACATATCAAAAGAGAAATACCATCTAATTCCTGAAGAAACAAAACTTAAAGGTTTTCTCGCTATCTAAAATGGTGAGTTCTGATTTTACTCGGTCAAGTAGTTTTGCTATGCAAAGAATAAATTTGAGTCTGTAAAACCACGGAGGATTCATCATATTGTAATTAAGTCTAATGTACTCTGCAAAATAAACGTATAACAAGCCCCAGCCGTACATGGCTCCATTTATGCCATATGGCCGAGACCAAACAGCACAGATAACACTGAACAGGCATGGGGTTCTCCTAAACCAAAGGCAACAGGAGGAAAAGCTAGGTGAAGCAGAAACTCCTGTCCAGGGCCCTCCTTCCCCCACGAGCTCTCGTGCTACTTTCAGCCCACCCCCGCTAGCTCTCCAGGAGCCCACTCCAGGCCCTGGGGTTCCCGTAGCCTAAGGGCCCCAAGCCCCTACTGACCTCTCCAGGCTCCGCGCTCTCGTTCCCCACCTCAGGAGCTCCTCCCTCCCCCGACCCAGGCACTAGGCCCCCTTCTCCTCCCCAGCCTCACGGCCTGAAAATGGCGGAGGAGCCACACCGCCCGGCCGCACTGCACCGCCCCAGGCGGCCCATCACTTAGCTGCACTCACCGTCCGACTGTTTTCTTATCCCCGCCACCGGACCCCGCTGCCGCGCCGGTCTCCACACTCCCCCTGGCCCGGAAGCCGCTGCCTCACGAGCCCCCACTGCGCCCGCCCGCCATCTTTTCCCCTCCAACGACCGGGGCGGTGCACGCGCTCTACGTCAGGACGCTCCAAGGCGCCGGGGAGGACCTGGCCGAGGATAGGGACGCAGCGGCGGCCAGGACCGCGTCTGCGCAAGCGCAAGGGAGGCCCGACTGTGCATGATGCGAGTGCGCGCAGTTGATGCAGGAGTGACCCGACATGGGCAGAACTGGAAGCGGGGCGCGCATGCGTCGACAGAAGTAGCGTGGACTACACGCTAATCCAGGGGTTCTTAAACTTCATTGCACTGGGACCCCTTTCTGACAACAAAAATTACTATAGGACCCCAGGAGGGGGGAATGAAGCCTGAGCCTGCCCCAACCCCGTCACCCCAGTTGGGAGGTAGGAGATAGAGCCAAAGCCTTAGGGCTTCAGCCCCAAGCAGGAGGCATGTAACGTGAGCCCCCTTCCCCTCCCTCAGGGCTGAAGCCCTCAGACAGCGAGCAAGTCTAAGGAAGCCCTGGTGACCTCTTTAAAAGGGGGTTGCCATTCACTTTGAGGGTCACAATCCACAGTTTGAGAACCACTGAAATCTGTTCCAGCACTTGGGAGTCCTGGCTCGGAAGAAAGGAACTCCTCTCCCCTCCCAATACCTGCTGGTGTTCGCTGACTGATGTGAGGAGGGGAGAAAACTACCTGAATCTGAAAATAATACTGAGCAGCTAGGAGAGCACTGATGGGGCTGGGGAAGGGTAGTAACCAGCAGCTTGAGATCATATCAAGAGACTTCCACAGCCATGGGACATAAGCCCTAAATTAACATCCCTCTCCCCCCATTCACCAGTGCATGCAACCCAAACATTTCAGCCCTCAGGGAATGAAACTGGTCATAATAAAGGAACTTGACTTCACATTGATTTCCATTGTCCCAGCCAAGGCTGATGCTAAAAATAAAAAAAGCCAAGATAAAATATAAACTGGAGTTTTAGAATTGTCAGTTTTAAGATCTAAGGCATTATTAGTAATAGCTATGGGCTAGTCTACAGTGGCAATGCTAAAGCACTGCCATGGCATCGCTTTAACATGCCTTGTGTTGTCATGGTGCAGCACTGGGAG
The DNA here is from genome assembly GCF_027887155.1 of Malaclemys terrapin pileata. Lineage (NCBI taxonomy): Eukaryota > Metazoa > Chordata > Testudines > Emydidae > Malaclemys > Malaclemys terrapin. Next base: position 58,279,797 of record NC_071513.1, read on the forward strand.
AGAGCTCTCCCAGTGCTCTAAAAAAACCACCTCCATCAGGGGCATAGCTCCCAGCGCTGGGTCACTGTTTACACTGGTGCTATACAGCGCTGCAAGTTGCTGCACTTGGGGGGAAGGGGGGTGTTTTTTCACACCCGAGCGAGAAAGTTGCAGCACTGTTAATTGCCAGTGTAGACAAGCCCTAAGAATGCAACAGTTTCAAATAAGGGGATTTTTAAAGTATTAATTTTAAGATGTAAGCAGCTATGGGAAGCGGTATATATATGTGTTTGAGGACCAGCAAAGAGTCCCCTTTCACATCCTGGGATTTTTGGCATCTTAACCATTTTGTTTGTATTTTTACTTTCACTACTGCATGGTTCGTTTGGTTGTTTAAGTTAAACTGTATTGAGCAATTTTTTAACCCCTGATAAATGCAGAAAAACTTATCTGCCAAACAGATTGCCAGCAGTGTATAATAGCAGCTCAGTGAGCAACCCTGGAAGGTAAAAATATTACACAGAAATTACCAAATCAGAAGTCCATCTCTAGTCCAGTATCTGGTGCCTCATACTGTCCAGAAATGCATAAGACTATTCATACAGATGTATAGTTTTAGATATGTTACTAAGCTCCTGACTGGCTACAGGATCCTGTGGAAACAAACTCTACAGCTTGTATATAAAAAGCTATTTAATTTTATAATTTTAAAACATACTACCTTTTCAGTGTCACTGGACTTCCCCTTTGTTCTTGTATTATGATAAATGGTAAACAAAGAAGAGCACTATTTACCTTTTATATAACATTATTTTGTATACCTCCAGCATGTCCCTTGTGTCCCCTCTTTGAAAATAATATGGGACAGTTTTGATTAATATTTCTACAAATGGGAGCTTCCCATGCCTCTGGTCATTGTTGTTCCTGGTCTCTAAACCCACTCTATTTCTCCTATATCCTTTTTGAGAAAAGGTGAACAAAACAGTATTTCAGATGAGGGCACTACACTGATTTCTATAATGGCATATTTTATGTACAGTAGAACCTCAGAGTTATGAACAGACCAGTCAACCACACACCTCATTTGGAAATCAGGCAGCAGCAGAAACAAAAAAAGGATAATAGCAATGTGTTAAATGAAAACTACTAAAAATAAAGGGAAAGTAGCATTTTCCTTCTGCATAGTAAAATTTTAAAGCTGTATTAAGTCAATGGTCAGTTGTAAACTTTTGAAAGAACAACCATAACATTTTGTTCAGAGTTATGAACAACTTCCATTCCCAAGGTGTTTGTAACTCTGAGGTTTCACTATGCTATATTTTTCCCCTTCTTGATCATCAACTCTACACCAAACAGACATTTTTAATGGGCTGTCCACATAAGTGGCCCCGTCTTTTTTTTGAGCAGTTACAGATTATTTAGGAAATAGTAATATATTTGAGTAATTCAAATTATTCTTTCCAAGGTGCAATGAATTTATCTTTTCATGTAGCTAATTCAAGGGGTCACAAAACTTCAACAATAAAATAGCCCTGAATAATTTTCATATTTTGAGAACACCTTTACTATACAGTATTAGCAACCCCTTTATTACATGTTCAGTTCTATCATACAATAGCAGTTCACAGAGGTTTTATTGGTCTAAGAGGCCTTCTTCCCACCATCTTGTCTGTTTTATTGCTTTTGATCTTCTTTGAAAAGTAGTAGCTGTAATTTATTATGGATTTCAATGTTTGGTAGTTATCAGTCTATTAGCAGAGGATGATGTAAGCAATGTGGGATCAGGTTCAGCTCACTAAAGCTGTTAGATTTATTCTCTAAAGCCTCCCATCTTATTTTTAAATATCAACAAGAGACAACTATCACAACTAATCAGACAAATTTAAAAGAAACCAAATCAAAGAAGCCAAATAATCTAGCTAGTGCTTCTTTACCACCAAAAGTAATGAAGCTAGGAAGTAAGGGTTCTGATATGAAGTTCTTATTAAGACACCTCAATTTGTTTTTTAAAGATCGGTATTTTCATTTCATTGAGGCAGTCACAGAAATCTCCTGTGAGGCAGCGTATAAGAGATTTGTTTGATGACAGCTGCAGCTGGAGACTGAATCTAAGATTGAAACGAGGTGGATGTAGGTAATAAAATACAGGACCTCACTCCTGTGTAACCTTTTCTTATAATTCTGACCCAATTAAAGTTACTGTGGTTAATCAGAAAGGTATGTTTGGTTTATTAGATTCCAGGAGACATAATGATATTAAAAGGAATAAGTTATGTTACTGCTGCTGAGTCAATAGGTGTCACTCAAGGTAACTCAGGCAGCTATTATAAAGCAGCATGATCTTTCAACACTATGAATATGGATGTCAAGTTTCCAATCAGAGCCTAATAAGAGTGTCATATTCTCTCCCTCCCAAAATATGTGTATACAATTCTGCTCATTTATATTCATTTGTAGTAATAATCACAACTGATGTTTGGATAATCCCCTCCCCAGAGACTATTCCCTCCGTCCAGGTCAAAGTGTTTCTCAATAGGACTTAAATAATTAAAGTTGGAGTGAATCAGATAATATTTACAAATTATAGGAACATAAGAAGAAACATCACATTTTAAATCAAACTGAACAATGATGCACTATTGAAGGAGAAAAAAACATTATCTTGAACAAACATTTCAAAATACACTCAGAATCTTTTCAGTTCTGATTCTACAAACTACTAGGATTTTCAACAATCAATGGGCACAAAATTTCTCCACCTTAGGTAACTGGAGTTCATAAGAAAGAAGAATCACACCTACGCTTATTCTAGGCCCTGTAACCAAAAACACTTTAAAGATTCCCATGGCAGGGACAGGAAGTTGGAGGAAACAGGTACTGAAACCACCTAGACAGGAGTTTCCAAGATTCTATGGCTCTCACCACAAATGAATCTTTGTCAAGTTTACAATATTCAGCAAGTCAAAGAGTGGTCCCCAGTTTAAACATGTCTGTGTGGGACCCAAGGCTGAAGTAGTGTGCATCAAGAACTCTCTTTGCTCTGTCCTGGAGCTAGCTAGATTGGTCTGGTGTGCACAGAAACATCTGAAATTCTCTGATCTTTCCTTTCATAATAAGGGCTGGTAATTAGCCCTAATACTGGAAGCTTCGTTTGGTCTGAATGTCATCAAGAATCTGCTGTAGCTCCTCATCTTCAAACCGGCCCTCTAAGCTGCAAGATAAGAACAATAATGATAGAAACAAGCCTCTTCTCTGTGCTTTCATTTTTAATATCCAGAATTCCCTCATGTTTCTACACCAGTGTCTCAGACATTTTTGGTACCGACTGGCATTGCACCATTTATCCAAAATCTCCACCTCCTCCTGTGTTATAATACACAGACAACTCTGAAGCCCCATGTTATAGATCTCATGTGCCTCCACACTGAATTATGCAAATCAAATACCTTCCTCCCTCTACCTTTTCACTGATCAGTTTTAGGACATGACATTAAAAGGGTACCACACTCAGGAATGGGCAGGGCCAGGCATCAACACAGTTATCTGACTGGCGTCATGTAGAATTGTACCTTGTAGGCCAGCCCACTGTGGCTGTGAAACACTGGATACAAAGGGGAAACAATAGGTCAGCTCAGTTTTCCCCTTATTCCTGCATCTTAGAACCCATAAATCATAAAACCTGGGACATAAATTCTCACCTGGGAATCAAAGCCTTGGCCTCCTCAGCTGTCTCAGGACACAGATTAGCCAAACACGCCAATTCAAATTTATGGAGCTTTTTCTGGAGCAACAAACTGCAGAAAGAGAAGATGGTGAGAATATAGAAAAAATGGAGTAAAAAAGGCAGAGGAAAGAAAAAGAATGTAAAAGACACTGAACTAATGACATGGTTCTGACAGATCTGTGAACAAAGAATGAGGATGAGAAAAAGGGCAGCATAAGTTGTATTTATTTTATTAATACAACCCCATTATTGCTGGTAAGAACAAAAAATTATACACAATAACTCCAAAAGCCCTCTCCCCCCCAAAAAAGGGCTAGAAAAGTCCTTTCCATCTACCACAATCTGCTGTCATATAAATATTTATACCAAAATAGCTCTGGAGGTCCTACCTGGGGCCTCTTGTTACCTACTCTACTACAGGGGTTCTCAACCTGCGGGTCATGACCCTTAAGGGGGTCACAAGGTTATTACACAGAGGTCCCCGAGCTGTAAGCCTCCACTCCAAACCCCACTTTGCCTCCAGCATTTATAATAGTGTTAAATATAAAAAAATTTGTTTTTAATTTATTAAGGGGGAGAGTCGCACCTGCTTTGTGAAAGAGGTCACCAATGCAAAAAAGTTTGAGAACCACTGTGACACACTGCACCCCATAATGCTTTATAGAAATATGCTTATGAGTGTAAATATGACATAACTGGAATATGTTTTATGCTAGATATGCCATGTAACATATCTTTGCAAAGGTTATGTTCTTCTGCATGTATTCATCCTATTCATATACATGTATCATTTTTATATCTGAAGTTATGAGCATTGGCTCTATGCTTGTATTTAAAGTGTTTGCTGTAGAAAGCACCTAAGGCAGATTTGGTCAACAAAGTGTGAAGGGGTTATTCAAGTAATTGGGAGTACTTGGCTAACAATGGACTTTGATAGATGCCATGACTTGCCCATGTGACTCCAAAACTCCATTTTGTAGCTGGATTCTACATGGGAGAGAGAGGTGTTTCTACCCACAAGAGAGAGACTATATATGCCCCTGGGAAAACCTCTCAATTGTGTCTTCAGCTGGCTCAAGAGATAGCCTCTCTCCCCCCCCCCCCCCCCCCCCAAAGAGATGCCTGAAAGAAACTGGAACAAAGGACAGTAACTACAGGGGTGTGAGTGATTGCTGGACCCAGACTAGAAGGAGGCTAGTCTGTCAAAGAAGCTTATTGGAACACCTCTGAGGGTGAGATTTACCTGCATTTAGCTTCCTACTGTATTAGGCTTAGACTTGCGTGTTTTTGTTTTATATTGCTTGGTAATTTACTTTGTGCTGACTGTTAATACTTAGAACCACTTAAATCCTACTTTTTGTATTTAATTAAATCACTTTTTACTTATTAATTAACCCAGAGTAAGTATTAATACCTGGAAAGAATGGGGGAGGGAGGGCAAACAGCTGTGCATCTCTCTCTATCAGTGTTATAGAGGGCGAACAATTTATGAGTTTACCCCGTATAAGCTTTATACAGGGTAAAACGGATTTATTTGGGGTTTAGACACCATTGGGAGCTGGGTCTCTGAGTGCTGGAGACAGGAGCACTTCTTAAGCTGTTTTCAGTTAAGCCTGCAGCTTGTGGGGGTCGTGGTTCAGACTTGGATCTGTGTTTGCAGCAGGCAAGAGTATCTGGCTCAAACAAGGCAAGGTACTGAAGTTCCAAGCTGGCAGGGAAAACGGGCTCAGAGGTAGTCCAAGCACATCAGGTGGCAGTCCCAAAGGAGTTTCTGTGACCCAACCCGTCACACACTGTTCTAACAGAACCTCACCAAGCCTCTCACTTCCCCAGAAAAACATGATTGAGATCTCTAGAGCAGCAGTCCTCAACCTGTGGGCTGCATGCGACCCAATTAGCACACAGCTGCAGCCAGCTGTGTGCTAAAAATAATTTCAAAATTTGCAAGGCTGGTCAAGCAGGTGGGCGGGGCTGGCTGAGGGGGTGAGAGAGTAAGGCAGCTTGCAGGAGTGCTCCTGCCAACAGGGGGCTGGTGAGTGCCGCAGGAGGCAGGAGAGTGGGTCTGTGGATAGGTTTGGGGGGGAGGGCACAGATCTAGAGTTTTGCTGGGGTGCTACAGCACCCCCAGGTTTTATATGGGGCTCAGATGCAAGGGTCGGGTCTGGCTGCCAGGTCCCATGTGGGGGTCCAGATCCAGCTGCAAGCCGCCCGTCCCCGCACAGCGGGGGTCCCGGGCTCTGGCCACCAGGCCCCGCACAGCAGGATCCGGGTCCGGCTGCCTTGCCCCGCACAGCATGGTCCAGGTCCGGCCTCCCGGCCCCACGCAGTGGGATTTCAGGGTCAGGCTTCGGCTGTGCAGGGGGGTTTCCCGTGGTCCTGCCACTCGGCCCTGCACGGGGGGGGTATCTCGCGATCCAGCCGCCCATGTGGGGGTCCGGCATCTGGCCCTGCTGCAGGATCCAGCTGCCCGGTCCCACGCGGGAGTCCAGGCTACCCAGCCCAGCACCCAGGGCTCTGCTCCTGGCCCCACTCTGAGCGGGAGCGCTAGGCATAGGGGATTGTTGAGAGGTTGGGGGTGCTGTGGTTCTCAGCCTGCAGCCCACGTAACACACTGTGGTCCACATATGTTGTCCACAATGATAAACAGGTTGAGAACCACTGCTCTAGAGCAACCCAGTTCCTGGGAATAACAATAAATACCATGTTTCGACTTGATAATACAGCACACACATTACATACTAAATCCCCCAATAAAATCATCTTTCCTTGACTCTCCCACTCACCTGCGGACGCTGGCAATGGTCTCCCGGTTTTTGAAGCGGCTGAAGCGAGCCGTGTAGTTCAGAGTTTTCATGAAGACTTCCGAGAGCTCCTGCTCATCCTCAGCACTCTCATTCTGTTGTTTACGATGCTCAAGAAGCATGTGCACTTCTGAATTTAGAAGGGTCTCAGCAGTTTCAAATTCTGTATGCAAGTATCAGTGTGAGAGAGGGATAAGTACATCAACAAAGAAGCCAATTTCTATATGCTTTCTTTCATGCTTGGATATAGCTTTGGGGAGAAGGAAAATGAACCACAGCTTTGACTGTGAAAATCCTGTACTCCATGACCTGGAAGCCGTTCCTAATGAGAATATAACTATAATTCCTCCAACGCCACACAACTGGATTTACAATACTGAGTAGCACTCCAGTTATTTTTAACTTTCTGATCATACACATTTAAATTATCAGCCCTATCTTTTGAGCTAACCATATTTTTGTAATTAATATTACTCAGTTGACACAAAGGTCCAAAATAAAGGCAAATATTAAAGGGGTAAAACTGAAAAGGTTTTTTAAAAATTGGGTTTGTATCTTGCTTTAAAATATCTTTTTTTACTACTTGTTTTTTATCTTATAAACATCGGGAATGGCAAGTGTGATCTTCTGCAGTTTTGCCGGAGAGCTTCCGGGAGGTCTTAGATATGTTTACTGCTAGCATCTTAATTAAAGGAGGAGGAGGCTGAATGTTTAACAAAGGCTTCCTTTATTAGAAATGTTATTTAGGTCATTGAAATTAAATAGGCATTAATAAAAACAAAGTTTTAAACAATCTGACTAATGCTAAAAAGCAAGTAGATTGCAAATATTTCAGGTCTCCATTTACATCAGAAAAGCAAAAAAGAGCATAGGCCCAATTTTTCCCCCTTTTGAGGACACCTTTAAGGAACAAAGATAGCTATTCAAACTTTAGTATCTTTTTCAGATTCATTCAGAATATTTTCAATGAAACCCACTGGTCAATTGTAATCCATGTTTCAAATCTAAACAGTTGATTTCCAAAATAATAATAATTTGAAAATATTCTCACAGGCAGCCCACAAAGAAGAAAAACTAGAGTTCCTCACTTCAAACCTAGGGATCATTTAATTGTGCCAGCTTGATACAGATCAGGGTTTATTACATAAAGCGGTAGGGACTGTCTCTTTGTCCTGTATTTGCACAGCATGGTACAAACAACAACAATAATAATACTCCTTTATACACTGAAAAGCATCATACAATGTCATTTAAAGAACACTTCAAAGATGTACTGGTTCTGCTGGAATCAGATGGCCCACTGGAACAATGATGATTGAGCTACTGTCACGGCTGTCAGAGATTCCATAATTTTTTCTTTTTGAAATTACCCTGACTTTTGATATATGGGGATTTATAATGATAAACAGCTCTGGAAATGTGACTGAGTTCCAAGTTCCAGACAAGGGCCAGGAAGCCAAAACTCTGCAGCCAGAAAAAGAATTAGACCAGGAGCTTCATGTTCGGAGCTTTAATTCTTCAAGAGGCCAGGCACCGCACAGGTTCAAAACCCAATTTTCAGTCGGATTGTACTGACACGGTTGAGTGCAGTAAAGTGGCCCTCGATTTCCAGACCGGGAACTGTTCCTTTTATTTACAGGGAAACAGATACAGGAATGGGGGGAGGTAACTTGGGGTACAGCAGGCTGCAGAAGGACATATTTTTCCCTTGCGCCCCATCCCCCCGCTCGGTGGAATCTCCCCCTCCTATTCCCCGGACCTCCATGCGCCCCCCAGCTCCGTAGGGGGAGAATCTCCTCCTCCTACTCTCCAGTCGTCGTCGTCCCCAGCTCCCGGGGAAATCTCCCCCGGCCCCACGCACCTTTGGGGAAGACGAGCTGCGAGGCGTCCTCCTCCACGTCCGCGACCCGGGCCTCACTGCCTCCGGCCGCCATCGCTTCAGCCGGCCCGGCTTCCCCTCCGGAAACGAAGGCTGCCGCGAGCACCCGCCCTCCTCCTGCCTCGCGGCTGCGCGGCCGGGACCCGCTCTTCCGAGGATCCCGCCAGAGGGCGCCGGCGGGCGGAGCGGGCGCCGCCTGCTGAGAGAGACTGCGTCTCTCTCCCACCCTTCCCCCAGGCAGGGCTGAGGGGGCCAGGCCCACGCCAAAAAGGTCCCCCTCCCTGTGTGGTGTGGCCTAGCCCAGGCCCCCAGCCGCCACCTGAGGGGTGCCAGGCCCAGGCCCCTCAGGACTGGGCTGGTCCAGAGGCAGGACACAGCGAACTCATTGCGAGTAGAGCCAGCCCCCCAGCGCTGGACAATGCAGGGTAAACCCCATTTGGAACCAGGCTTGGCGCAACCCCAGCTGCAAGACATCAACTTCTCGCCACAGGACAGGCCCACTTCCCACCCAGCTCACCACAGAGAGTACATTTCATGTTGTTGGTCTCAACAGGCAGCAGGGAGTCCGTGATCTTGTGCCGTAACCGCCAAGGATGCAAAGGGATCATTCTCCCTCGGCCAGAGCGTTGACTAGTAGCTCTCCCCTCCATTAGGACTACTCCATATAAGCAACTAAGTAACCCAGACAGATCCACCCAACTATTGCTTCTTTCTGCAGTCACTTACATCTTATGGGGCAGAAATAACTGAGTGAACCAAAGAGCCTCTCCAAAAAGCAAATCCTCACTACTTTTCTTGACATAGTTTGGTTCAGTTGCAGAGGAAAAGGTCTTGCAATGCATTTGCTGGGAACTGGACCCACCACCCTTCTTGATTGGTAAAAGCCACCAATGATTCTATCAGCTCACTTTTGAACAAGGTAAGAGGAAATGCTTTCAGTTACTCTGACATATGCATTTGTCTGACCTGGGGCTCAGGATCATGTTGATAATCTAACCACCTATTGGTTATTTCTAATATCTCCTTCCAGGGCAAGATTATTGAGAAGATGCTGGCGAGCCAGTTGTAGCAGCATTTGGTATCTACCAGCATTTTAGACTTTCCAGTTATGTCAGAGCTGGATATAGTATGTAGAGATTGTTGGTTATACTGATGATCTTACATCCATACCCATAGACTACACTGCACTTATTAATAGTCTCTGGCAGTTGGCTGTGAGATACTGCCTATCTTAGAGTTGTCAACCCTCCGTGGTTGTCCTGGAGTCTCCAAGAATTAAAGATAGTCATGTGATAATCTCCAGAATTACATCCAACCAAAATTGGCAACCGTAGCCTGTCCCTCCATTTGATGATGATAGTCTCAGGGACTAGGAGGCAAGGTATTCTCAATGGTGGGTCTTAGGTTTTAGGACTCCTTCACATCAAAAATCAGGTTGACCCAGAGACTGGTACTAGTGAATTTTATTGCAAGACAATCTTTGAATAAGTCTTCCTCCAATACCAGAGCTATAGAGTGGCCCAGCTACATTCTAGAAGAAAACAAACATCTTAAGAAATCCCACTATGAATAGCAGCTTTAATAAGGGAGTAGAAAAGATTTTTCATGGATAGAATTTTCATGCAACTTTTACATCTGTGGGGCCTAGATCCTACAGTGATAGGTGCATTGGAAATACAGCTAGATATCTTACTGACAAATGCAAATAGTTAATAGTGGTAGAAAGATGGAAAAGGTTAGACAAACATCTGTCACGGATTGTCGGGCTATACTTAATCCTGCCTCTGTGTGGGGGAAATTAACAAAATGACCTGTTGAGGTCCTTTCTAGCCCTACATTTCTATGACAGCAAACAGAATGGCTTTTCACCAAGCATAATCCCAGAGTGTTTCTAAACTGATTTACACATTATATGCACTATAAAGGATCTTACTCCTGGGGGAATTCTGTGTCACTGCACATGCGCAGAATTTTTGTCCCCTGCACATTTCTTTGCTTCCCTGCAGAAAAATGACTTTCTGACGGGGAAACAAAGGGAAGCCACAAGAACAGTCATGAGTAGGTGACAGAACATGAAGAATTGTGTATCCAAGTAAAGCTAAAGGAAGAATTTTAAGAAGGTAAAATGTAACTACCCAAATTGGAATTTAGCTAGTTCACTGTGATTAATACCCCACATTTTGTGGGGAAGTGCCTTGGGATGTTAAATTACCAGAAGAAGTCAGGACCTTGATTTTAAGTTTCCTCAAAAAACAATCTCTATACACAATGTCCCCTATTCCATGCCATGCCAGTTCAATGCTGACTCGGAAGAGTGCCACCAAGAGATAACTAACAACGTCCTGGCACAGTTTTGTCTTTCCCGGAGTCCTTCCATTTAAGTACCTACCCAGCCTAATCCTGTTTAGCTTGCAGGATCTGATGAGATTGCTACCCATGCTGGTTTGACTTCATATGATCATAACACAACCTTAAAAAAAAATGGGTTGCTGTTATTTCTAAAGAATCAGAAGATGTAACTGTTCACCTGCATAAAAATGTGCTGCTTCCTACAGAATAGCAAGAGCAAAGTATTTAAAACTTGCAAAAGGGTCGGCTGTGAAGTTATGCATGGACCAACTCAAAATGTTTAAAGCATGCCATCTGGATAAATGAATGAGGTAGAGAAACTGATTGGAAACTAGTTCAGATTGCAAAGCAGTACAAGTAGAAAGACATTCTGAAAGATTGAATTAAAACATTTAAGGGAACATCTGGCAAATTAGACAATCTCCATTAAGTTTACAATGGAAACGAGAAAAGAATCAATGCCAATTTTATCAGGGAAGCTTTTAGAATCATGGCGACTTCTCAAATAACCTATCTGCCAAGAGCACCAATCTTCTCAGAACGGTAGTTATGAATTTTGCATGGTTCTTGTCTATGTGTCCTCTCCACTGAGCTATGTGGAAAAACAATTAACAGAAAGCCAGACACTTGTAAAGGTTCCCAGCTACAGCTGAAGCGGCTATAATGATAGAAAGGAAGTGATAAGAATATTCTCAACAGGAGCTTGCCTTTTTATTCTTGTATTCTTGTAGGCTCCAATAAATATATTTCAAAATTATATCAGTAAGTGTTGTTCATCCTGTGAAGCAAATCAAAACTGATTCAACAAAAGAGGGCAGGTGGCTCATCTTTAACTTGTGCTATTCAGGGGAAAAAATAAAGTGAGATTTCATATTCATTTGGTGGTCATATGCTAAAATAGAAACATATTCAAGGCAGTTAAAGAACTTACCAAATATAATTTACCAGTGGACCCACTGTTCCTATTGTTGGGACTTAGAGTGGAAAAAAACCAAGCTGATATTGACCACTTTCAAAGACAGGATATTCAACTATATGGACCACTGGTCTGATCCAATATGGGCAATTCCTAGCTTCCTAATGTTTGAAACAAATTAGTAACCCCCTTAGTAACAACTAGCTGTGCTACCACATCTCATTGGAAGAAAAAAGGATGATCCAGTAGCATTTTGGCTTAGTACAATTTGGGAAATGTTGGTGATAGGAAACCTTATCAAAATCAACTAATATACAGAAATTCCAAAAAGTGGTTTCCTTTTGTTGAATTAACAGGTAAAAAAATCTCACCACTGTAGAAGTCAAGCCCAAGGTTACTTGGTTTTTGTTCAGTAATTAGTGACAAATAGCAATTACTATGATCTTGTTTAGTAAATGCCATTTGGTATTTTTATTGTTATGAAAACATTACCTTCTTAAAAGCAAAAATAACTTCGAGAGAGGGAAAAATAAGAGGATTACAATATCTAATTCTTAAAGATCTATTTTTATCAGGTCAGCAACATTTTAGTAAGGCTTTTGATAGTTGCACATGACAGTCTCATAAGCAAACTAGGGAAAGACGGTCTAGATTAAATTACTATAAAGTAGGTATGCAACTGGTTGAGAAAACATACTCAGAGTAGTTATCAGTGGTTAGCTGTCAAACTGAGAGGACATATCTAGTGAGATCCCAAAGGGTCTTTTCTGGGTCTACTGCTGTTTAATATTTTAATTAATGACTTAAATAATGGAGTGGAGAATGCTTATAAAATTTCTGGATGATGCCAAGCTGAATGGGCTTGCAAGCACTTCGGAGGACAGGATAAGAATTTAAAACCACCTTGATAAATTGGAGAATTGGTCAACAAGACAAGTTTAAAGTACTACACTTAGGGAAAAATCAAATGTTCAGTTACAAAACAGGGAATTACTGGCTAGGTGGTAGTATTACTGAAAAGGATCTGGACGTTATAGTGAACATTGAATATGAGTTAAATGTGATGCAGTTGCTGAAAAGGTTAATATTCTGGGGTGTATTAACAGAAGTGTTGTATGAAAGACACAGGAGGTAATTATCCCTCTCTACTCAGCTCTAGATCAGGTGAGGCCTCAGCTGTGCTATGTCTAGTGCTGGACACCACACTATAGGAAAGATAGAGACCATTTGGAGAGTTCAGAGGAAAGCAACAAAAATGATAAAAGGTTTAGAAAAACCGAAACTAGAAAAAATGGCATGTTTAGTCTTGGGAAAAGGAGACTGAGGGGGTTTCAATAACTAATAGCTAATAACAGGCTTCAAATATCATAAGAGTTCTTTTAAAGAGAATGGTGATCACTTGTTCTCCAGAAAGACCAGAAAATTAGAGAGAAAAAGGTAGCAAGCAAGCACCAGATAGGCACAGAACCACTGATAGCATGGCCCTGAGAAAAAGCTAATAGTTTTGATTTCACTTGTTGACTGGAAAGACGGCTTGGAGCTCCTGTTTGATTCCTCCTGTGTTCAAGGAAACAGGACTGCGTACATTCTTTGTAAATAAGGATTGCATCAAAGAAATAGTTGAGTGATAAATTTCTCCTTTTTAGCAGAAACAACTCACAGGGCCCCACATTTTGGGTAACAGCTCATATTATATATATATATATATATATATATATATAAGGGAGTAACAGTGCTTTTCTGGATACTAACACCTAGCTCATTTTCATTTGCAGATTTCACAGCATTTTATAAGAGTTAACCACAACTACCACTACACTTTCACTTGACTGATCTCCACCATTAGGATGGATGAGCCCTTAAGCTGCTGGTAAATTAATGCTGCTAGGTTGAGGGTTCATTACACTTGCCCCAATTTCTCAGCTAGTTGCATAGTTGGGCAGTTTCACAGACTAGATGGTTCCAGCCCCATCTGGCTGTTCCACTGGAGCCTGTGCCTGTTATTAAGACCAGAGCTAGGAGAGAGCAGGAAAATAGATTGGACTGTAAGAGCTTGCTGGGGTTGCATCTAGGGATCAGAGCTTATTTCACAATATTCAGCAGCAATGAAGGAAAGTGGAGAGATAAATGTTTCATGTATGCCACTAACTTCACACTTTGTGGGAAAAGTCGGAAAAGGTGATTCTTATTTCAACTTGATACTGGTTGTGGAACAAAGGATCAGATTGTAGACCTGGCATAATATGGGTAATTAGACATGGGTGAGGCCTTATTTCTTAGAAGACAGGATGAGAGAGGTAACTGGATTAGCAGGCTGGAAACAGAAAAAAACAGTTACCTACCTTTTCATAACTGTTGTTCTTCGAGATGTGTTGTTCACGTCCATTCCACATTAGGTGTGTGTGTGCCGCGTGCACGAGCGTCGGAAACTTTTCCTTTAGCGGCACCTGTTGGGCCGGTGGGGCCCCCACCTGAGTGGCACCACTGTGCCGTGCATATATATCCCTGCTGGCCCGACCCGCTACAGTTCCTTCTTGCCGGCGACTCCGATAGAGGGGTAGGAGGGCAGGTGGTGGAATGGACATGAACAACACATCTCAAAGAACAATAGTTACGAAAAGGTAGGTAACTGTTTTTTCTTCTTCGAGTGCTTGTTCACGTCCATTCCACATTAGGTGAATTACAAGTTTACCTTTGGAGGAGGGTAGGAGTCACGGAACAAGTGATCGGAGGACCGCCCCACCAACCACCGCGTCCTCTCAGGCCTGCTGGTTGACCGCGTAGTGGGTTGTGAAGGTATGCACTGACGACCAGGTGGCTGCTCTGCAGATCTCCTGGATCGGGACCTGTGCCAGGAAAACCGCTGAAGCTTCTTGCACACTGGTCGAGTGGGCCGTGACCACCAGGGCCAGAACACCTGCGAGGTCATAACACACCCGAATGCAGTCTGTAATCCAGGAGGAGATTCGCTGCGCCAACACTGGTAGGCCCCTCATCCTCTCAGCCACAGCCACGAATAGCTGTGTGGATTTACGAAAGCGCTTGGTGCGCTCCAAGTAGAACGCCATCGCTCGACGGACATCGAGGGTGTGCAGATCCGCATGGGGTTTGGGAAAAAACACCGGCAGACAAATTCCTAGATGGAATTGTGAGACCACCTTTGGGAGGAACTTGGGGTGCGGACGGAGCTGCACCTTGTCTTTATGAAACACTGTATATGGTGGCTCCGAAGTGAGTGCCCTCAACTCAGATACCTTTCTAGCCGAGGTGATGGCTCCCAGGAATGCCACCTTCCAGGAAAGGTGGAGAAGAGAGCAGGTAGTGAAGGGCTCAAACGGGGGCCCCATGAGCTTAGAAAGGACTAAGTTGAGATTCCATGGAGGGACTGGGGGGCGTGAGTAAGGAAACACCCTCTCCAGTCCTTTAAGGAACCGCCCCACCATTGGGTGAGAGAACACCGAGCCCCCTGAAAACCCCGGGTGGAAGGCGGAGATGGCCGCCAGATGCACTCTGATCAAGGACGGGGCCAGCCCCTGCTGCTTGAGGTGCAGTAGGTACTCTAGAATGGTCAGCACCGGAGCCTGGCATGGCTGAACCCGCTGTGGCCCACACCAGTACGAGAACCTCTTCCACTTGGCCAGGTAAGTGGCCCTGGTAGAGGGCTTCCTACTACCAATTTGAACCTGCTGCACAAGAAGGAAGCACTGGCTGTCCAAAGCATTCAGCCACAGAGCTTCCATGCCGTCAGATGTAGTGATTGCAGGTCGGGGTGGAGGAGTCGCCCTCTGGCAAGGCGTTTTCTCAACTTGTAAATGTACCTTTTTGCTAGAGTGTTTATCTCTGTTTGCTGTAACTTTGAACCTAAGGCTAGAGGGGATTCCTCTGAGCTCTTTAAGTTTGATTACCCTGTAAAGTTATTTTCCATCCTGATTTTACAGAGATGATTTTTACCTTTTTCTTTAATTAAAAGCCTTCTTTTTAAGAACCTGATTGATTTTTCCTTGTTTTTAGATCCAAGGGGGTTGGATCTTGATCCACCAGAAGTTGGTGGGAGAAAGGAGGGGGATGGTTAATTTCTCCTTGTTTTAAAATCCAAGGGGTTTGGATCTGTATTCACCAGGGAATTGGTGAAGAGTCTCTCAAGGCTACCCAGGGAAGGGAATTAGCACTTTGGGAGTGGTGGCAGCGGACCAGATCTAAGCTGGTCGTTAAGCTTAGAAGTTTCATGCAGGCCCCCACATTTGTACTCTAAAGTTCAGAGTGGGGAAGCAGCCTTGACACGCCGTGACCACTCAAAGTGGCGTGAAAGGTCTGGCAGGCTAAACAAACCGCCCTCAGCTCCTTCACATTGATATGGAGCGACCGCTCTGCTCCTGACCACAAGCCCTGAGTCCTGTGGTCCCCTAGGCAGTGGTGAGCTGGAGCTGGTTCGCAGGAACCGGTTGTTAAATTTAGAAGCTGATTTAGAACCAGTTGTAAAGGAGTGGGCAAACTATGTGGCTCGTGGGACTGTCCTGTCTGGCTCATCTGAGCTCCTGGCTGGAGAGGATCCCCCGCCTTCCCCTCTCTCGCAGAGCCTCAGCGTGCCTCCTGCCACTTTGAGCACCATGGTTAGGGGGTGGGGCTGCGAGATACAGCGGGCCCCGCGGCATCGATACACGCTGCCCTGAGCAGCATGGTAAGAGCGCTGGGCCGGGGCTGGGAGGAGGGGTTGGATAAGGGGCAGGGAGCAGTTGGAGGGGGCAGAGGTTCGGGGGGGGGTGGTCAGGGGATGGGGAACGGGGGGGGGGGGTTGGGTAGGTGTGGGAGTTCCGGGGGTCTGTCGGGGTGGTGGTGGATGGGTTGGGGCAGTCAGGGGACAGGGAGCGGGGCAAGTTGGGTAGGGGTGGGGCAGGTGCCGATGGCGGCGAGACCTGTTCCTCTCGGACTGGCTGGAGGAGGAACGGCGTCGCCCCTTGTGACCTCCTCTACGGCGCCAGAGACCAGAGGAGTGGGATCCGCTCGCCAAAGAGCCGGCACGCGGAGTTGACGTGCGTCGTGGGGCTCTGCTCAGCACCTCAACCCAGGAAGGTACCGTGACCTCCGACACCGCCGGGGAGGGCTGATGGGCGCCCAAAGGTGGCTTCCCACGGGACCGGGGGCACGACCAAGGCGGCGCTCCCGGCACCGGAAGCAATAGGATATCACGTGCGGCCTGAGCTGCCTCTGGCATCAAAGGCATGCGTGCTTCAGGCGAGGCTCACGCGGACGGAACTGGACTGCTCCCCTCAACTCGAGTTGGAGGTCTCGGTCCTGACGGGGATCGTGGGCTGCCCAACTCGGATCCAGCCTCACCCCTCTCCTTCTCTCGGCGCTGCTGGATCTTGCCTTGCTTCTTACTAGGCAAGCGGTGCCAAGTTGTCGACGGTGCCTCACTGCGCACCGAAGACGCGGTGCTGGGGACGGAATCGGGTCAATGCGCCAGTGCCGGGGCCAATGCCGACTCCATTAGTAAGGCCCAGAGTCGAATTTCACGCTCCCGCTTCGTTCGGGGTTTGAAAGAACGACAAAGCTTACAACACTCACTAACGTGAGCCTCGCCCAGACAGCGAAGACACAGAGTGTGGATCGCTTCTGGGCATAGAGTTGCGACAGGAGTTGCACGACTTGAAGCCTGGGCCACGGGGCATGCCCCGAGCCAGGCACTGACGAAAGAAAGGTTCATTGAAACTGGATACCACTAAGGCTATAAACGCTGCAGCCAAGGCTGGAGCAAGTTCCGACTACCTTCACTGGCGGTAAGAGGGAACTGAGGGTTGGGGGAACGCGCAGCCCCCTTTATGGCGCGATATATCGGCGCCACTCCAGGGGTTGCAGCAGTGCTCCCCCACTACGGATACTGCTAAGGGAAAAACTTCCGGCACCGATGCACGTGGCGAGCACGCACACCTATAGTGGAATACACATGAGCAATCACTCGAAGAAGAACAAGAAGTCGTACCCCTTTGACAGGGCGAAGTACTTGCGCTCCACACCCTTGGCTGGTGGAGCACTGGAGGCCGGGGTCTGCCATATAGTCTTATAGTTCGACTGTATGGTCTTAATGAGCGGAAACGCTATTCTGGATGGACCATCTGGGCTCAGGATGTCCACCATGGGGTCCTCCTGCTCAACCGTCTCCTCGGCCTGTAACCCCAAGTTATGAGCAACCTTATGCAGCAGCTCTTGGTGGGCGCAGTGGACTATTGGCGGAGGCCTTCATACCGCTGTGCCTGCCACCACTTCATCTGGGGATGATGAAGAGGTCAGCAGCTGCTCGGCTTCCTCCTGCTGTTCCCTTTGGTCCCCCCTCCCCCAAGGGAGGGGCTTACGGCTCGGGCCAGGACAGCTGACCTTGGGGCGGCACTGGACTCAGTGCTGGTTTCTCTGGTCTCTCACTTGGCGAAGGTGCAGGTGGTCTGGACACTGTAGCTTCCCGCACGGAGGAGCGTCGGTGCGGGGATCGGGACCGGTGCACCGAGTAGCTGGCCCTGGAGGGAGCCCCCTGCCGCTGGTGGTAGGCCCAAGGGGTCCAGAAGGGCCAGTGTCCTGGTGGTCCCCACTGGGGTTGCCACCCAACTTGGTGTTCTCTGTTGTCCGGTGCGGGTAACTGTATTGGCCCAAGTCTGCACTGGACTCTGGCGACGCTGAACGCGAAGGCCACGGTGGTGCTGTCAATCTGTGCCAGCAGGAGGGCGACGAGCGGCTTCTTGCCGAACGGGACCGGGACCGGTACTGCTGCTCACAGGATTGGGACTGGTATCGGTGCTCCCAAGACCTGGACCGGGACCGGTGACTTCTGGAAGCCTTCAGTGTTGACCAGCTTGCCTTCTCCTGGTGCCGGTCTCTGGGGGGTGCTGGAGAGCATCAAGTCCCTTGCACTAAACCCGTGCACTGACTTGCCTCCGGTACCAAGACTTCCCTCTGCGTCAGGGGTAACAGAGTCCACAGACTCGAAACTCGACCGGGACCAACGCTGGAAGCGATGCCGGGACGGTGTCCTCAAACGACGCACCATTGCTGGCTTTCCTCTCAACGGCACCCCAGGCACGGGTGCCGGAGGCTTCTCCCTGGTTGGGAGGGGGCTCACCGCCGACAACCTGATTAGGTCCTTCGCCGCCTCAAAGGTGTCAGGCATGGAGGGCTGATCTATTACTCCCTCGAGCCCGTTGTCCTCACTGAGTTCCCTTAGGGCTGGACTCAGTGGGACTTGTGGCGCTGGTGCCACTGGTGCTGGCGCCGGTACAACATCCATCGCAATCTTCCCAGTGCCCGGGCCCTTAAATGGCGCCGGTCTCCTTTGTGGGGAACGTCCACGCCCTTCCTTTGATTTAGCCTTGGGCCGCACCGGGGAGGATGAGCGGTGCTGGGGCCTACTTCACTCCGAGGCCGATGCCTTGTGGTGCTTGTCCAGCACTGGGTCTCTTGACGACTCCGGGGCACTCCACACCAAGGAGGCTAGAGCCGGCATTGAGCGCTCTGGGCCAGATGGCTGCAGCGGGGCCTCCATCAACAACTGCTTCAAACGAAAGTCTCTCTCTTTCTTTGCTCTAGGCTTAAATGCCTTGCAAATCTTACACCTCTCTGTGTGGTGTGATTCCCCCAGGCAACGTAGACAGGAGTCGTGGGAGTCACTAACCAGTATATGCTTGCGGCACATGGCGCAAGCCTTAAACCTGTGGGCCTGCGGCATGCCCCGCAGCCCAGTGCGGGTGCTGGAAGCCTCCAAGCACCTAATCTATTACGTCTCCACAACAAGGGAATGCTAATTAACTGATAGCAGCTAAGTACTCTAAAGCTAAGGGATTGCTTCTTGTATGAGAGCAAGAGGTTGTTCCAGCGCTGCCACGGACGGTAAGAAGGAACTGGAGGGGAACGGGCCAGCGGGGATATATATGCATGGCGCAGTGACGCCACTCAAGCAGGGGCCCTGCTGGCCCACTGGGTGCCGCTAAGGGAAAAGTTTCCAATGCTTGTGCATGCAGCGCGCGCACACCTAATGTGGAATGGACGTGAACAAGCACTTGAAGAATGTCTGCACTAGCTAAAATTAGGGGGATCACCTAGGGAACCATTTACAATGGGCAGGATAACAATGTATAAAACAAGTCTGGAACGTAAAGATAAAGAGTAAGTCATACATGGACAGTGTGTAGACAGAGTGTGCTGTACAGGGATTGGTTCTTACAAAGTAAACAAGCCAATCCCAAAACACATAATATAATGTATAGTAAATGCAATGAAATATATAAATGTATATAAAGAAGTTTGCTATGTAACTTTGGATATGTGGTTTGCCTTATACCACCCTCTACCCTTGAGCCTAATCAACTTAAGTGTAGTTTAATTGTATTCCAATCAAGAAACCTCAAGGACAAGTTTGAAGCTGAGCTGAATTTTTGGGAACCAAGTGAAAAAGGTCTCACAGGGTGAGTGGATAAGGTCTCAAAAGCCACCCAACATACTGGTGCTGTGACTTGCTGCTCATCTGGAGCAGGTAAAGTGCACATCCCTTAGTGTGAACATTGCAGCCATTGAGGGAAATTGCATTGGATGGGATTAGGGGTTTAAATATGAAGAAATTAATATCATGCTGGAGAAGGTGGTTAAATCTAAGGGTATCTCTACACTACAAAATTAGGTTGAATTTATAGAAGTCGATTTTTAGGAAGCGATTTTATACAGTCGATTGTGTGTATCCCCACTAAGCGCATTAAGTCATCGGAGTGCATCCACAGTACCGTGGCTAGCATCGACTTTCGGAGTGTTGCACTGTGGGTAGCTATCCCACAGTTCCCGCAGTCTCTGCTGCCCATTGGAATTCTGGGTTGAGCTCCCAATGCCTGATGGGGCAAAAACATTGTCGTGGGTGGTTTGGGTACATGTCGTCAGTCGCCCCTCCCTCCGTGAAAGTAAAGGCAGACAATCGTTTTGCGCCTTTTTTCCATGCAGACACCATACTACTTTCAGCAGACGGTGCAGTAGGACTGCTAACCGTCATCATCCAAACACCGCTTCCACTGCAACTCTGCTCTCCCGGTGCCATGAATCGACCTCACAGGTCCTCTCGTCGTTCTTTATAAATATCTATTCTCGTGGCAACTCATCGTCATCCACCGCTTCTGCTGCAACTCTGTTCTCCTGCTCATGTTTCAATAGCAAATTTCTCCATGTTGTCTGTTATGGGCTCCCGGGAATGTGTGTTCTTCCTCAGGAAATGTGTGCAGTGCTAACAGTCATCCTCCACCACTTCTGCTGCAACTCTGCTCTCCTGGTGCCATGAATCCACCTCGCAGGTCCTCTCATCGTTCTTTATAAATATCTATTCTCGTGGCATCCGTCGTCACCCACTGCTTCTGCTGCAACTCTGCTCTCCTGCAGACGCCATACCATGGCAAGCAAGGAGCCCGCTCAGCTCACCGCTGCTGTTGCGAGCATTGTAAACACCTTGCGCATTATCCTGCAGTATGTGCAGAACCAGAACCTGCAAAAGCAGATGAAGAGGCAACGACAGCGCGATCACAATAGTGATGAGGACATGGACACAGACTTCTCTCAAAGCACGGGTCGTGGCAATTTGGACATCATGGTGGTAATGGGGCAGGTTCATGCTGTGGAACGCTGATTCTGGGCCTGGGAAACAAGCACAGACTGGTGGGACCAAATAGTGTTGCAGGTCTGGGATGATTCCCAGTGGCTGTGAAACTTTCACATGCGTAAGGGCAGTTTCATGGAACTTTGTGACTTGCTTTCCTCTGCCCTGAAGCGCGAGAATACCAAGATCATCAGAGCAGCCCTCACAGTTGAGAGGCGAGTGGTGATAGCACTCTGGAAGCTTGCAATGCCAGACAGCTGCCAGTTAGTCGGGAATCAATTTGGAGTGGGTAAATCTACTGTGGGGGCTGCTGTGATCCAAGTAGCCAAAGCAATCACTGAGCTTCTGCTAATCAAGGGTAGTGACTCTGGGAAACGTGCAGGTCATAGTGGATGACTTTGCTGCAATGGGATTCCCTAACTGTGGTCGGGCGATAGATGGAACACATATCCCTATCTTGGGACCGGAACACCAAGGCAGCCAGTACATAAACCACCAGGGTACTTTTCAATGGTGCTGCAAGCGTTTCACCGACATCAATGTGGGATGGCCGGGAAAGGTACATGACACTCACATCTTCAGGAACTCTGGTCTGTTTGAACAGCTGCAGGAAGGGACTTACTTCCCAGACCAGGAAATAACTGTTGGGGACATTGAAATGCCTATAGTTATCCTTGGGGACCCAGCCTACCCCTTAATGCCATGGCTCATGAAGCCATACACAGGCACCCTGGACAGTAGTAAGGAGCTGTTCAACTATAAGTTGAACAAGTGCAGAATGGTAGTAGAATGTGCATTTGGACATTTAAAAGCGGACTGGTGCAGTTTACTGACTCGGTTAGACCTCAGCTAAACCAATATTCCAATTGTTATTGCCGCTTGCTCCACAATATCTGTGAGAGTAAGGGGGAGACGTTTATGGTGGGGTGCGAGGTTGAGGCAAATTACCTGGCTGCTGATTACGCACAGCCAGACACCAGGGCGATTAGAAGAGGACAGCAGGGTCTGCTGTGCATCAGAGAAGCTTTGAAAACCAGTTTCATGACTGGCCAGGCTATGGTGTGACAGTTCTGTTTGTTTCTCCTTGATGAAAACCCACTCCCTTAGTTGATTTTAATTCCCTGTAAGCCAACCGCCCTCCCCCCTTCGATCACCACTTGCAGAGGCAATAAATTGTTTCATAAGCATGTATTCTTTATTAATTCATCATACGGATAGGGGGATAACTGCCACGGTAGCCCGGGAGGGGTGGGGGAAGAGGGACGCACCGGGTGGGGTGGTAGATGAGGGGAGGAGGGAAGGACAAGGCCACACTGCACTTCAAAACTTATTGAATGCCAGCCTTCTGTTGCTTGGGCAGTCCTCTGGGGTGGAGCGGTTGGGTGCCCGGAGCCCCCACCCCAGTGTTCTTGGACATCTGGGTGAGGAGGCTATGGAACTTGGGGAAGAGGGTGGGCGGTTACACAGGGGCAGAAGCGGCGGTCTGTACTCCTGCTGCCTTTCCTGCAGCTCTACCAGATGCCGGAGCATATCAGTTTGATCCCCCAGTAGCCTCAGCATTGCATCCTGCCTCCTCTCATCTTGCTCCTGCCACCTCTCTTCTCCTTCGTCCCTCCTGTCCTCGTGTTCATTTTCTGCTTTCCTGGACTCTGACGTTGTTTGCCTCCACCCATTCTGCTGAGCTCTTTCAGTGTGGGAGGACTGCATAAGCTCAGAGAACATTTCATCGCAACTGGGGTTTTTTTCGCCTTCTTATCTGCACTAGTCTCTGGGACGGAAATGATAGGGGGAACGTTTAAACATTTGCAGCTGCGGGAGGAAAAAAAAGGAGAGTAGTATTTAAAAAGACCCATTTTAGAGAACAATGGGTAGACTCTTTCATGGTGAACCAAGCTGTTAACATTACATAGCACATGTGCTTTCAGTACAAGGTCACATTTTGCCTCTTATATTGAGGGCCTGCCGGTTTGGTGTGAGAGATCACACACGCAGGGCCGGGCAACAGAATTCGGCTTGCAGGCAGCCATGGTAAGCCACAGTTTCAGCTTCTTCAACCTTCATAACGTGGGAATGGGTTCAAACAGCAGCGCTCTCCGTTCCCACACCAAGCACCCATTGGGTTGGCCATTTAAAAGGAGGGGCTATACTGGCCGCGAATGCATCCCAAGTCTTCAGGGCAAATTAATCATTAAATACACTTGCTTTTAAACCATGCATTATATTTACAAAGGTATACTCACCAGAGGTGCCATCTCCGGCTTCATGGTCCGTGAGCCCGCCTTGGGAGGGTTGGGAGGGTATTGGCTTCAGGTTGATAAACAGTTCCTGGTTGTCGGGGAGAATGGTTTCTCCACTTGCGTGCTGTGGGCTGTCGTCCTCCACCTCCTCATCTTCCTCGTCCCCAAAATCCTCATCCCTGTTGCATGAGACTCCCCCCTTGCAGGTGTCCACAGACAGGGGTGGGGTAGTGGTAGGGCCCCTCCCTAGAATTGCATGCAGCTCATCATAGAAGCAGCATGTCTGGGGCTCTGACACAGAGCGGCCGTTAGCCTCTTTGTTTTTTTGGTAGGCCTGCCTGAGCTCCTTAATTTTCATGCGGCACTGCTGCGGGTCCCCTTTGTAGCCTCTGTCCATCATGCCCTTGGAGATTTTTTCAAATATTTTGGCATTTCGTCTTTTGGAACGGAGTTCTGATAGCACGGATTTGTCTCCCCAAACAGCGATCAGATCCAGTACCTCCTGTTCAGTCCATGCTGGAGCTCTTTAGCAATTCTGGGACTGCATGGTCACCTGTGCTGATGAGCTCGCCACGCTGGCCAAACAGGAAATGAAATTCAAAAGTTCCCGGGGCTTTTGCTGTGTACCTAGCTAGTGCATCTGAGTTGAAAGTGCTGTCCAAAGCGGTCACAATGGAGCACTCTGAGATAACTCCCGGAAGTACATACCATTAAATTGTGTCCACAGTACCCCAAATTTGACCTGGCGATGTCTATTTCAGTGCTAATCCCCTCGTCAGGAAGGAGTACAGAAATCAATTTTAAGAGTCCTTTAAATTGACAAAAATGGCTTCGTGTGGATGGGTGCAGGGTTAAATTGATCTAACGCTGCTAAATTCGACCTAAACTCGTAGTGTAGACCAGGGCTAAGAGCGGAGAGAAGTATTAGGGGGAGACTGGGATCGGATGAAAAAGGAACTACAGAGAGTGGGACTAGATAGGAAAAAAAAGAATGCTTGGCAGAGCACAGCAGAGGGCTGTTGAATGCCTCTGACATTTAAAAAAAATGTACGACCCATTGGCAGCCATGAAAAAAAATAGTATGTACATTTTTTTACCCTATGCAAAGAAGGCTCAAATCAAGGCACTAGATTCACAAGGATTATTTCTGGTGGCTAAAACTTTACAAACAAAATGTGCCACCTTAAGAAATAAAAGTAAAAAGCTTAAAAAGCAGATAAAAGTTATAGAAAAAAGCTAAATGAGAAAAATTCCTAAAAGGTCAGAAAGAAAATGTCTATTGTCTATTTGCATAAATCCAAAGTAAATAGCAACCATCCTTCATGGACTGTATTTAATGTAGGACAGCTTTGCAGGTAAAGTGTACTGAGTTAAAAAGTACCGTAAGTGCAAAAACAATAAATAAGCTTAATGCCACCAAAAGGATTTGCCTGAGAAACGTGTCACTTTAAAATAAAAAGTTAAAAAAAGCATTTGCACAAATGAACACTGCAGAGTTTGGAGGTAAACAGTTGGGGGTTGTGGAAATGTTAAAGTTAAAGATAAAGAGTTCAAGAAGAGGAATGGTTGGTTTAATAATGGAACCCACTTATGGCAGTATAATAATAAAACCCTTCATAATAAAACAAATGATGCAAAGGGAAGGTCTGGTGGTGACAACTTCCACCACTATGTGCTTCATCCCCCCAAGAAGCCATTAAAGACCTTTTGAGAAAAATGGCCTTTCTTGAGAAATGTGTCCGTAAATAATCTATTGTGCTCTAAATACAAAACACACAATTCCAATTTATACTATATTATATAGCTAATATAACAAATTAAAAGTAAAAGTTAAATTGTAAAAGAAGTGTGCATTCCTATGGAATATGCAGTGTGTACAGTTTAAAATGGTAACAAAAATGTAAATAAAACATACTACTTAATTAAAATTCAATAGACTACAAAGAAAAGCCACAATAAGTTGTTTTCTTTTTCAAATAGCTGTGTGCTTTAAAAGCAAAAACCAACCCAGCACAAATAAATCAATCAGTAAATATAAAAAGTAAAGCTATTAATCCTATTAAAAAGTGCCATCCAAATTCTGTTTTAACCAGTTATTAATTGTGAATAATAAAGCTACTTTAAATAGTTCAGTGGCCATTCAAAAAACCTGACAAAACCACTAATCATTAAAATCCTATCCAAAAGTTGTTTAATTTTAGTGTAAAATAAATGTTACTAAGAAAACAAAAAACTAGAGTAAAATTTTGTAAATAAATCAATAAAAAGATTAAAATGTCCTAAACTAAAAACAAGTCCAAATAATTTAGGGTTAAAATATATTAAAAACATTGTACACAAATGTTCAATTGATTGTGTCAGTGTTAGGAAATTTTATCAGTCTGCAGTTACTTTAAAA
Organism: Malaclemys terrapin pileata; assembly: GCF_027887155.1. Taxonomy (NCBI): domain Eukaryota; kingdom Metazoa; phylum Chordata; order Testudines; family Emydidae; genus Malaclemys; species Malaclemys terrapin. Next base: position 58,305,693 of record NC_071513.1, read on the forward strand.
ATTGTGTCCACTAAAATTTGGTAAAATATAGTTAAAAACTGCCTTTTTTTTTTTTTTTTTTTTTTTAACTTTCTAGACAAAAATGCTACTTTAAAATGCACAAAACTGCCAAGGTAAGGGGCAACTACACTGAAAAAAGTGTACAGAATTAACACAAAAAATGGAACAATTTAAAAGTAGTATGTTACTCCAAAACCAAGCTGACATAAAAATGCCGTTAAAACATACCCAAGCATTTCAGTAAAAAAAAAAAAAAAGCAGCAAAAGTACAGCATCCATTAAATTAAGTAAAACCAAAACAATTAATAGAACTTCAACTGTATATAATATACATCGTTGTAATTGCTTTTTAAAGGTACTGTATAGCATTAAGTCAGTGTGGTCTAATAATATCATGTATCGTATGTAAATGATACATGCTGTACAATGTAAAAGCAGCCTTAAGTGATACGAAGCAAGAAAATGTGCCCTCTTATCACCACAGAAAAGATTGCATCTGGAGATGACAGGTTTATTTCACAATGTCCAGCAGCAATGAAGGAAAATGGAGAGAAATGCTCCATGCAAGCCACTTATCACACTGGGAAGAGCCTTAGGTGAAAAGCTGGACAAAGTGATTCTTACATCAACTTGATTCTTGACATGGAACAAAGGATCCAATAAGGATGCATAGCACATAAAATACAAGATGAATAAGTCAACCTATTCCAACTCCTTTGTAAACAGGAAGGATATTGAGCTCATCTTAATGTATTCTTAGCTTATTTTTTCTTTATACTATTTAAGTTTGCCTCAGAAGGTGACTTTTCACAAACACGCATAATAATAGAACAAAGGCCTCATGAATGCCATAATTTTATGGCTGCTGATTTTATCCTTAGAGGCAGCTGAAAATTTTGGCCACAGAAATTTCACCCCCTGGAAATTCACCCTCTAGCTTTTCAGTCTTTAGCACTTAGTCGGGACATTTTGTTAAAAACAATATTTTCCCTGGTTGCATTTTCCTCCTCCACAAGGAGGAGTCCAGTTTTCAGTGTACATGCTCCTGGCAAGTGCCAAACTTGAGTCTTGAAGAGCAGGAGCTTCTTGGGCAGTTTTCTTTGATTAGGACAAAACAGCTTGGAGGTCCTTCTCCTTGCCTCAAAGAAAGAAATCACGAACTATTCAATAACCATTCCCACCTAGACCTCTCCCCTTTCACCTATTCTCTCTTCTTACACTTCTTCTCATTGCTGCCCCCTAGCACATACAAAATGGAAATACATAATTAATACTATTATATAATCACTGGATCCTGTCTTAAGCAACCACTTGAGTGGCTGTTTAACAGAAAAGGTCTAATAAAGGTGAATAATTATTTTCAGTCTTAATGGGGATTTTTTAGGGTCATTTGAAGACAGGAAGTTTCAGAATAGTAGTCTCTAGTTTAACTAATTCCATTTTTAAAACACTTGGGACTGATTCGGATGCATACACAAATTCAGAATTTCCATCATGCCAAAAAATTCAGCTTGTGTACTGCAGAAGTCACGGGGCCTTTGCACAGAATACACAGGGATTTAAGAATAAGCCTTTGTACTCTCAGAGATACCTACTTAACTATAATTCCATAAATTAATTCTGCTGCCAACTACAGGAGTATGGCCTTTTCTCTGCAATTTAATTATATATCATTCTTAATGTGATAAACATTCATGTGACTTTTTTTTAAACTTCCTCACACATCTCATGTTGCTTTCTTCCTTCCTTTGATAATCTGTCTCCTCTCAGACAGCTCATTACCCTCCTCCAAAAAACCAGACTGGAAATTCAAGTTCACTGGCAGACCTTGTATTCATACATGTTCAGCTTTCAAGGTGAGATATCATCTTATTCTACTTCAAGATTCAGAGAGAGAGAGAGAGAGAGAGAGAGAGAAAAGATGAGACAGAACAAAAGCATCTTTATCCATTATGATTTATTCTCTACAATACTTCATTAGAGGATAGAGTTCAATGATTTACACTCAGAAGTTATATAGCTAGGAGGCAACCAAGTGTAATACAAATAATTGGTCTGACATCTCTGCACTGAATGTCAAAAGAAGTCTCCTTGCTTTAAGGAAATAAAATTAAATTAACCAAAAAATGAAACATGTAGGTTCCAGAAATACAAACAGAAAACAGCACTACGTCTGTGAAGATTGCAGATGTTAACGTATTACGAAAAACAGGTAATCCTGTCCCAAAGTTAAAATGAACTTTCAGGATTTCTTAGACTTTTTTGTTCTTATAAACTGTAGCTATATGTGATATTTTGACCATAAAACTTTTCAGACTGAAATGGCCTCTATAGAGATTGGATGTTTAATATTATGAAAAAGTTTTTAAGAACCTCACAGTGGAAACATTCCAACACTGACATCTCCAGTGATCAAAGACATTCTCCTGTAGTTACTGTAAAACAAGACAATGCATAATTGCAGCAAGGTAACTTCCCAGTGATGGTTATCATGAGAATAAACCCTTCTGGACCAAAAGGCATTCAGCTAAGGATGAGCAAAATCCAAACCATCTGACTATTGCTGGGACCCTCGAAAGAGGGGATTTTACCTGCTATCCAGCTGAATTCTACAGCAACTGAAGGGACCCCTGCAGAGATGATCTTTAATCCTAGTGGTCAACATTTATTTTGGTTGCCCACTTCTTGTTAGGCAACTGAAAGGCCATATGTTTCCTTTCAGACTGGTCTCATCCTTATGCATACCTGTCATCTAATGATCCAGAAAAGGGATTATTTCCTGAGAACCACTGTCCCTGCCAGAGATTTTTCTGAGATGATGTGATTACTGGCATGCTTTTCAATTGATTTCTAACTGGACCCCACTTGGGACTGATTCGGAGTGCCCAGTTCTCAGACAGCAAACTGGTATTTCTTGAGTCTGCTTGCTCTTCCACTCACAGCACCAAGATAAGAACACAGTCCATTTTTAACAGAGGCATTTTTATTTATAGACTGGGTGGGGGGGATGGAAGTGGGAGGGGTAAGGCTTCCCCACTCCCGAGCCATTCAGCCCACTTCAATCTAATGCAACCAGGTCACTCAGTCCTAAAGTTCTGTTCTTAAAATGGCAGCTAACCCACTCCCTCTTCTATTAAAATTCAATCCAATCCAGAGAACACGATACACTGTTAAAGACACAGATCAGGGCAAACATTTGAAAAAGAAACTATAGAGTCGTGTAACCAGGCACTATACGCCTGCATGACCTGTCTCGCTAGTGTGCCCAGGGTGAACAGCCTGGCACTACATATCTGCAGGATCAGTCTCACTGAGCATGCTCAGGGGTGAAGTTTTAGCACCAATTGTTTTGTTTTTTTAAATCTTTAAAAATCAAATTATAACATAGAACACTTGAACAGTAATGAGTGTAGCCCTATGTATCAGTACTGATTGATGGTGGAGGTGAATGGTATGTCCAGACCGGACCCTGCCCCCTCCCCCATCAGTTCACGGCACCTAGGAGAGTAATTACAAATCACTCTAGTTTGTAACAAGACTGATTTATTCTCAGCAGCAGGAAATCGTGAAACAATCCCTTCATCTTCAAACTTGTTTCATCTACATCACAAGGGAAATGTGGCAATTCATAAGAATGACCCAGTACAGAAGCAAGGCTGGGACGATATTGCACAGATATCCAAAATAGGACCCCCTCCTTTTCCTCACATCTACATTTCCCCAAGAGCAGCACAACATGACACTGACAAGCAAAACTGCAGGGTTTTGTTCACTTCTTCAGAGGAATTAGAAGGAACAGCATGCACAGTTTTGAGGTTTCTTACAGACCCACTTCCCACATAAGGAGAGAACATGTGTAAATTTCTGGCTGGGAATATCAGACTGTTTAAAAAGCCAGCATTACCACACATTTTAGAGGATATATGCAATCAAATATCCATTAGTCCATTATGTTCTTAATCTGTGTTTTCTTTGACCATCCTTGCCTATTACCAAGATATTTGTAAGAAGCTTGTATAATCATTTTACAGTCCCTGATGATTAATTTAGAGGTGCCATAATCCAGTATTGAGGACATCATTCAGTGACTTGGGTAGGAGGAGTATGCAGACTGGATAAGATGCTTCCATTTAGTGGCAAATATCTTGTGTAATCAGCAGCGATGGGTGAGGAAATACAAAATGCACAGGAATTTAATAGGGTTTGAGTAAAACTGATATTTAAAAAAAAATTGCTTGGTGTGGCAATGACTAAATTGTGTTAGACAATGACTTACAAGCTAACCTACATAGCTTTACTCTGTAGACCTGCCTTGAACTGGAACATCAACAACTCTCATATCAGATCAATAGTCACCCTAGAGAAAGTGGCTGTCCTGTTGAAAGGAATGTCTCCGAGAGTGCTTGCTTGACTTAAACAACTTTCAGGCACTAGATTCATTTGTATGACTGCAATCAATGCCCTGCAAGAGCCCCCTCCCATTCCCCAATCCATCGTAGGTTCTACCACCAGTGTCTAAGGCAGTAAGGAAGCCTAGTTGTAATTGAGAGGAGATCTTCCAGGCAGACTCAAGTACCTCACCATTTCTGTTCAATAGCAGGCTACATCATAAAACACGGTTTAAACCAGAAAACTGAATATGAACCAGAAGAAGAGGGCTGGAGAATTCAACTGACAGTGGAATATGAGAATTAAAGCCTTCTGGGGTTTAAGCAATGGTTTCATTTGTAATACCATCCAAAGGGTGTTCACATCTTTAAATGGTTTCCATCCAGGAGGAGGGGGTGCTATCCAGATGTTCAACCCTCCCCTTAACATGATGTCCACCTGTGATGTTTGGGGACTGTAATCAGCTCTTGATACACAACAAATACCAGAGATTAAAAAAAGAATTTAAAATAACCTAAAAATGTTTTGTTGGACTCCGTTGCCCAGACTGCCAGAGGAACGCTCCTACTTGATCTGGGGGGCTTTCATAATTAACAATTCAAGTTTCCAGAACGTAGGACATACAAGGACAGAGCAATCTGAAGTGGCACTTTCACTCCCAGGGGTCTTCTGCACCTCACTGCAATTCCTAGTCATGGAGCCCCAATCCAACTAAACCCCCATTTTGAGGGAAGGCTGAGATAAGGCTTGGGCCCCTGAAGTTCTGTCACACTCACATCATTCCCCCCAGGTCAGCTGGAAGGCAGACTTGGCAACGGAAGCTAGCATCATAAAATGGTGCAGTAATAGAAGTAACTGGACCAAGAAGAGGAGGCATCTGCCCCAATGATGTCATAGCCGTTGGTGGCAACTGGGGGGCGGGACTGGTCATGCAGCCGTGTGTCAGGAGTAATGATTGTAGAGGGGTGGGGCATGAAGAGTGCCATTCTGGAAACAATGCTGACGGGAAGCCATATATTCTGCATAACTGATTGTCACCTTCTCACTGCGGTACCTGGGAGGAAACAGGAAATAACAGGAAGTAACTACAGTACAATATTCATCAGCAAAAATATCAAGTGTGTACTTATTATCTTCACTTAAGTAGCATCACAACGGTTGAGCAACCTCACACAGAGCAAGATGGGCTCCGTTCCTGAAAAAATGTAAATTGTGAGATTAGAGTGAAAGACTGAAGAAGTGCTTCATCCATCCTATAAGCAATGCCCAACATTTTTTCAAAGTTGGGTGCCTAAAATCAGGTTCCTAAACAAATATTTAGACACATGATCAACATGACCAGATTTTTAACAGTGAGACCTCTCAGATGTCAATGAGTACTCATCACCTTTGAGAATCAGGCTACTTTGATGCAGGTACCTATGAATTTAGGTACCTAACTTAAGTCATCCAAGCATGTAAGTTTTGGCCCATGATTCAAGAGAGGACACCAGTGACCTGTGCTAGTTTAGCACCAGTGACTGACAAAGATATTTGTTGCCTATAAACAGAATACTGTTTATATCAGACTATGCAAGTCCTTCTAGATAGCTCACTTTTCCACACACATTAGGTGTTTTAGCATCACATATTTCAACATCAGAACCTGACCTGAGACCATCATAGTTACACATTTCAGGAAGTGGTAGTCCGGGACACTGGCAACAAGCTGCTAGTTTGCATTCGTTATGCATGTTTGCTTTGAGAAAAGCCATAAGCAGAGGAGTTAAACTTTCAGGGAAACAGTAGAATGTATTTTCAAGTGTTATTCACCCCCGGTGTGAATTTAATTTTTAATATACTTGAAACATTTATGAAATGACTAATAAAGCTTCAAAGTAAAGGAGGGTTTCCTGATGAGTGTACATAGCTACTCTATGTTCCACCATCAGAATCCAAAAAATCTGAGGGTCCATTTTGGGAAACTTGTGAATTTCTACAACAGATAAGGGTTTGCTTCCATCCACAGCATTTTACATATGTACACAACAGCTGAAGGCAAGTCCATATTATCCCTGGTGTTAATGAATCTTCATCCAATCCCTTCCTCTGTTACTATAGCACATTTCTACTTCCTTGCTCTAGGGATAAGGGCTGACAAGAAGCAGAATGTCCCCATTTTTACCCAAAACAACCATATCCTGCAGACACTGCTTCCTCCTAGCAGACACAAAGGGAATACAACCAACAGTGCAGTTGGGAGCATGGATAGGTGGGCAAGCCTGAAAACCAGCCTACTTTAAGGCTGGTTCCACTGTAAAAGAGCTTTACCTTCCTTACAGATATGCCATCCTATTGAGTAATATATGGACAAAAAAACCTTCAAAAACAGACTCCAACAAGAAACTGCTGAATTAGAATTAATTTGCAAACTAGACATGATTAAATTAGGCTTGAATAAAGACTGGAAGTGGATGGGTCATTACACAAAGTAGTCAAGTATCAGGGGGTAGCCGTGTTAGTCTGTATGTACTAAAACAACAAGGAGTCTGGTTGCACCTTAAAGACTAACAGATTTATTTGGGCATAAGCTTTCGTGGATAAAAACCTCACTTCTTCAGATGCAACACAAAATAGAACTATTCCCCCTACTGTTACTCATGCCTTCTAGTCAATTGTTGGAAATGGGCCATCCTGTTTATCACTACCAAAGTTTTTTTTTCCTCCTGCTGACAATAGCCCACCGTAACTGATTACACTGCTCTACAGCCAAAATGCTTCTGAAATAAATGTAGTCAAACTGTACTAATTCTGGGTCACTGAGAACGAAAATGATGCTTAAAATTGTTGATTGGCTCTAGTTTTCAAGATATGCTATTGGGTCAGTATATACGACCCTTGACTTGGGAATGGCGGAGGATAAGTGAGTTATAAAGGGAAGGGATCTCAATTTAAACCAGAAATGACTAAAATACATCTTTGACTGGATCTATGAATAAATCTATGACTGGGTTTGGACAGTGCTTTTTAGGCAAAACAATGAATGATGCAATCTGAAGCTGGTATTGCGTCATACATTATATGAATTGCATCATGTTATTCCTAGAAGTCACGGATGATGCAATCATAATGAAGCTTACATCACTCTGCTGAACAAATTGCCCTATATCAACTCTAGAAATCATACAGTGTTGTGCTCTCTTATTTGTCACTGTTTAATTTTGCAAAGGGACACATTTCTGTTTAGCCAAAGTGAGCAGAGATGCCTCGTACTTGTGTGAACAATGCAGATAACTTCTGCTATGTTTGTGGTGAAGTGACTTTTGCATCACAAAAGCGCAGTATAACCACTATGGTTAAGAAAGCCTATCACCTTTATTTTGGCTGCAAAATTGGAGATCAGGACAAGAGGTGGGCCCCACACATACGCTGCAACACTTGTGCAACAAATCTTCGCCAGTGGTTGAACAGGAAAAGGAAATTATGCCTTTTGCAATGCCAATGATTTGGAGAGAGCCAACAGATCATACCCGCAATTGTTACTTCTGCATGGTGCCTCCAGTTGGGAAAGGTGTGTCAAAGAAGAAAAAGTGGACTGTGCATTATCCAAACATTCCATCAGCTATACGCCCAGTACCCCACGGAGAAGGACTGCCGGTTCCTGATGCACCAGAATCATTCTCACTTGACTCAGACGAGGAAGAGGATGAAACTTCTGGTCCTGAACCATCAATGTCACAGGACCCACATTTTCTCCCATCCTCCTCCTCTGAACCACACCTCATAACACAAGGTGAACTGAATAACCTTGTCAGGGATTGGAACTACCCAAGAGTAAGGCAGAGCTGTTGGGCTCCAGACTACAGCAATGGAATCTCCTGGCAGGTGATGTTAGGGTTTCCATGTTCCATGACCATCAAAAGGATCTTGTCCCATTCGTCTTCATGGAAGGTGATCTTGTAGCCTGTAACAACATCGATAGTGTGATGGCAGCCCTTGTTCACGATCCAGATGAGTGGAGACTGGTCACTGATTCATCGAAGATGAGTCTTAAAGCTGTTTTACTGCCTAATGGCAATGTTTTGCCATCAATTCCAGTTGGTCATGCAGTCCATATGAAGGAAACCTATGACAACATGAAACAACTTTTGAGGTGCATAAACTAGGACCAATATCAGTGGCAGCTTTGTGGCGATTTGAAGGTTGTTGCTCTCTTGCTTGGTGTGCAGACTGGATACACAAAGTACTGCTGTTTTCTCTGCGAATGGGATAGTCGTGCAAGAGATTCCCACCACATCAAGAAAGATTGGCCACTCCGACAGTCATTGGAGCCTGGGAGGAAAAGTGTTCAGCATCCACCACTTGTTCAATCAAGGAAGATTTTGTTACCACCCTTACACATCAAGCTGGGTCTGATGAAGAACTTTGTCAAGGCCATTGACAAAACACAAGCAGCTTTCAAGAACCTCCGTGGAAAATTTCCAAGGTTAAGTGAAGCTAAGATAAAGGAAGGTGTCTTTGTCGGTCCTCAGATTCGTGAACTTCTTTGAGATGATGCATTTGACCATGCACTGCGTGGCAAGGAAAAGATGGCATGGAAAGCCTTCCAGTTAGTGGCAATAAATTTTCTCGGAAACAACAAGGCAGACAACTACAGGTTGTTGGTGGAAAACCTCCTCAAGGCATACAAAAGCCTTGGTTGCAACATGTCACTAAAGATACATTTTTTGCACTCTCATCTAGATTTTTTTCCACCGAACTGCGGAGCAGTGAGCGACGAGCATGGCGAGCGATTTCACCAGGACATTGCAACAATGGAGAAACGCTATCAGGGCAGATGGAGCCCATCAATGCTTGCAGACTATTGCTGGACAGTGACAAGAGATGCTCCATTTAATGAATACAAGAGACAAGCCAAGAAGTGCCGAGTAGACACTGAATGGGACTAAACTATGTACATAATAGTTTTTTGCCTTTTGTTTCATAATAAATTTTATTTATATAACCCTTTTGCTGATTTTTAAAGTGTTACATAAACAGGACAGGTGAAATATTATCATGTAAAGCAACCATAAACACATGAAAAGACCTAGGTTTACAATTTATGATTAAAACTCTACTATCTACACAATATACATAAACATAAAATGTAAAAACTTAAATATCTCAGAAACAGTAGCCAATCAGTTGTTTTAACTGTCATATTTGAATTCAGCACATCGAAATACATAATAAATAGCACATTTTATCTCTGAAGCAGACGACTTCTCAAAAATTGTAGACCAGAGTTACGCTCGTTATAGTTGGTATGGCAACACCCATTTTTTCATGTTGTGTGTGTGTATATATACACACACATATAATCTTCCTACTGTATTTTCCACTGCATGCATCCAATGAAGTGGGTTTTAACCCATGAAAGCTTATGCTTAAATACATTTGTTAGAATCTAAGTGCCACAAGTATTCCTCGTTCTTTTTGCATCTACCTTATGTTAGCTTAGTGACTTCTACTTCTTTTAATCTTTCACCTTGATAAACGTCAAGTAAATTTAGAGGCGGTAAAATTTAATTTGGAATTTGCTCACTTGCAGGTGCCCAGCTCCATAACTTCTGCATGAACTGAACATGTTATACTGTGTTGCAATATAAACTCTCTACCTCATGTATAACATTTACGATGCTGGCCTTCAACCTACACCTCTCATCTGAACGTGGCATGTCAATATTGGTATCAAAGGCAAGCAGAAAACGGATTGTTTTTGAAACCAATAATATACTATCTGATTAAGTTAAAACTACAAAGCTGTTAGCTTACCTGGTGAGTTTAATTGTTTTCCTAAAGTCATTGGTAATCGGAGCCTTAAATCCACCTTTCCTGAGCAAGGAGTCTATGGTCTGGATCTGATCCCAGTCTGTTGAGAAGTAACAGCAAGGGGGATTACTATTTTAGTATACAGCCGCATTGTAAAGAAAAGGAAGAGACAAACAGGGCTGTAGAAAACCAGAAAAACCAGTGCTGACAAAAAACGGAACATACAGCAGGTTACAGACTGAGCCTTATAAACACACTGAGTGAGTTGGACATGCATGGTCTCATACTTGCACACTTATCTACACACACTCCAACCCTTCTAAAATCCTAGGGGAACTGTAACTCCTGTAATATAGCAGCTTAGTGTTCTTCTGGGAAGGTCTCCGCCCTGCTACTGCTGCATGGACCACTGACCCATTTCTCCATGCTCAAGTTTAGTTGTCTAAATCTTAAAATAATACCTAGCTCTTATAGAGTTGAATTTGGATCAGCCTGATGGTCTAGTGACAACACAGTGCACTGCTGTGTGAGAGATCAGAATTAAAATTCCTACCTTGGTCTTTTACCCCAGGGCCAGCAGGATGTGACAACTCAACTCTGCAATGTGGAGGAAAGGAGGCAATATTTTGTGCAGTTACAATGGTGGCCATTGCTAGTTGAGTGGGAATTGTGCTCAAAGGGTGCCTGGCTCCTGCCCTCATCTAGAGGAGCTACATTAGCAAGAATGAGGAGAAAGTCTCTCTCCTGTTGGAGTGCTGGTGCTGTGTGGCCTGCAGATATCCTTGGTGGTGGGAGAAACATGAAAGAGGAAACATGCAACGCTGAATAAACCTGAAAGGTCCAAACTTCAAGATCCTCCACTGCTTAAGTCCGGGATCCTTTTCACCTTAAAGGACTCAATTGTGTGTGTACATGGGAGGGGAAGAAGGGCCAGATGAAAGCCAGACAGCAGTGGTGTAGAGTGTCTATTAGCCACATGATGTTTGGTGTTTGTGGCTCTAGTGGAAGGCCTTTCACAGCTATTGCAATCTAGACCCACAATCCTTAACTTTAAATATGCCATTTCTGTGACAAGATGAACTGCCATATATGGCAGCCATCTGAAACCCACCTTGTTCCTTAGCAACCTCAGGTAAGTACGTGGCTGTACGTTTGACACCTTTCTCATTGATGAACTCTATTCTGATCCCATGGATCCCAACCTACAAATGGAAATGAAAAGCCAAGTGAGAGGTATTTGCTGGGATTGAATCCCTGACTGACTTATCTTCATCAAAGCACAATGCATCACTGCGCCAGTCTGGCCACATTCCTGCCATGGTAAAGGACCTTCTCTCTCTCCCAGGCCAGCCTAACCAAAGGCTTCCCCAGATGGGCAAATGGCCCCCTGCCTCTTCTTCCAGGCCAGCACAACCAATCTTCCTGCCTCCTCTCCTGGGCCAAACTAGGCCACAGACTTCTAACAGGGCAAAGAGCTTCCCATCTCCTCTCCTGGGCCAGCCAGGCCATGAGTTCCTGTAGAGGAAGAGTCACACCAGCAGACTACACCCACAAGCCACAAACTTTGGCAAGTCCCTCTTCTTTATTTCTCCTTATAAAACGAATGCATTTCCATGTACTGTCTCCCTAGCATTCTGGCACCGATTGGCTCCTTAGGACCTAAACGATATCTTCCTCTAATCCCTAATGTCCTCATATTTCACCAAATTGTCTCTAGATTCCCATAAAACCAGCCACATCCTCACCTCCCTTAACCCCCCAATTAGATCCCTTCCCAACCACAACAGGACTATTCATCCATCATTTAACTGGTCTCTTTCCTGTCTCCTCTTGTTTTCCATCCCCAGTTCCTCTGAGCCCAGTTATAACATCCATACACCCTTGTAATGAAGGAGACACATTACCATGTACTAACCCGAACCCGAATGGAACGAGAGAGTGATGCAGAGTTCCAAATGCACCTGTTCTCACCTCCCAGTCCAGGTAGTCACTGGCATCCTCAAAGTTAGTGAGGACGGAGACAGAGCAGAAAAGTTTAGGCAGCTCCTCACGGGTCAGGGGGGGAAATCGGCTGTCCTTAAGTGCACTACAGAGGGACAGAAACACATGGCCTAAAACCAACACTGCATCAACATTTCAGACACACACAGAGTCATTACATTTAAAACCTGCCTGAGATTACAGAAAAGTTTCTCCAGTCACAAGAGGTGGAGGACATTGTAAGTAATCCTATCCTGTTATCTTCATATTATGTATCCAGAGACCTCAACTTGGTTCACTAGAAGATACAACAGAGCCTCTCTGGATTTGTAAAGAAATAGTCGCTTTGGCAAGAGAACTGAAACTGAATTAACCACCAAAACGTGCAGGCTGCGGGCACATTCAGCATGTAAATAAGTTTGAAATTACCTTTAAAAAAATTAAGAGGTCAAGCAAAATCCAGATGTCACAGATAACAGAAGACTCAGCTGTTGCAGAGATGGTCCATAAGGTCCCTGGTATGTCACGTTTTTTCAACTATCGTGCAGTTCTGAACGTTTCTTTTATTATGAAATGTATAAAATTATACAGATTTATAAATCTAATAAAATTTCTCTGATGCGTTGAATCCTCTTTAAAAACAGAGGTCTTTAGCACATTAGGTTGGTCTCAGAATCACTTCATTTTCAGTGTTATTACCTGGTTAATGTGTATTCCCTGAGTCCTGAATGAAGATTCATGGCTGAGAAGGTTCCAATGCAGCCACGAAGCCGCTTGTCTCGCCCCGTCTTCCACGTCACAAAAAGCGGACTGAAAAGGCAAAACAAACACACGCTAGCCTCAAAGAATCCCAGCCTTGGGGGAGACAAGCAAAGTGTGAAAAAGCAAGTGTGTGCTAACTCTGATAAGCACCAGTGTGCCCAGTAATTTTTGTTAAAGGCATTTCCCACCTCTTTTCAGTATCTGTAGACAGATCAGTATCTGTCACCTTTTCCCATGAGCAGCAGAGTTGCTTAACCCCATAGGCTGCCTCTCTGTGCAAGTCTCTGAATTCTTGGTATTGTCCACTAGTTTATACACAAATCCACAACAAACTAACATAGGTGAAACAAACACCTATACATTTATAGCATGCCTTTAAAACTGAAGGACGCCAAAGCGCTGCACAAAAAGCACACACTTAGGGTTGTGAAAAAAGCTTTTCTTCAGGGAAAACACAAACCTAGATTTTTCTGGGTTATGTCCAAGTTCTGACGTCTGGATCAATTCCCCTCGGAAAATTTTTATTCATTACTCCTTTTGCCTATGTTTCATTTGATTTATATTTATGGAGATTCTCTCCTGCTGAACAGACATTCTTGACTGAACAAAAACAAAATACTACATCATCCCACCCTCTTACACAGTTTTATTGCAATTTTTCACACCTCCCCCCCCCCCCCCCCCCCAAGAATTTATATGAACATATTTGCAGGGAGTTTTTTTAATTAATTTATTTTTGGGGGGGTGGGGGGGTTGATATGAGAAACAGTAGGCTCTAATTTCAATCTGTGAATAAATTAACTCCTAACTTTTTTAGAACAGGAAAATGATGATGAGATTGTCAAGGTTTTCATTATACCTTTCTTGTTTCTCAGTAGGCCCAGATGGGAAGCCTGCAGGGGGAAGAGGAACAGAAATGGGTGGAGTCATTGGTGGCTGGAGAGGAGGTTGTGATTAGTGGGTGGAATAGTCTCATTAGCTGTTGGGAGAAGGGAAAGAGTTTTTGAAGGGCTGAGAGGAGGTATAAGGTCGTGAACTGTCAACTTCTAGAAAGTTTGGCAGGGCATCTGATAATGTGGAGCTACACATAAAGCTGGGTAGCTAACCTTATTTTTCCAGGCTTCACAGTATTGAATTCAATCGGTCACTTTTAATTCTAACCAGAATAAATGAGAAAGGCGTTAAACTAACGTTTCAGAACAAGTGATTACTTGATACTAAACATCAGTGTACGAATTTCTCAGATTGAATATGTCTAAAGATGAAAAATGGTGGAAGAGAAGAGTATGGACTGAAATAATGAAAGCAATTTTTCTAAAGAAAAATCTAAACACTGTCAAGAGTTGTGAATGAATAAAGTTAAAAAGGATTCATTCTCATATCAAAAAATGCAGAAAATTTTATTTTTTTTTAATTTTTCAAAAGGTGCCATTGGAAGAAACGTCTACTGAAGTGGAAGAGCAGAATCCAGATGAATCTGTTGATCCTCCAAGTGAGACATTTTCAATTACCAAAACCACCATAATGTTTTGCTTAGGGAACAAAAATAAATGAAATTGTGAGCACTTCTCAAGTACAGTCATGTAAACTTCTGATGTACAGGTGTTTAAAACACTATTTAAAATCCAATGAGGAAAGCAACACCCAATAACATCCCTGAGCAACAATGGAATTGCCATATTGGATCAGAGAAGTCAGTCACCATTAGTTCAGTATCCTACCACTGACGGTGGCCAGTACCAGACACAGTTCCAGAGGAAGGAGCAAGAAAGACTCAAGTGGCAATTGTGGAATAATCTGCCCAAACAGGAGGTTGAAAAATTCTTCCACAACCATTAGCAACCTGGTTGAATGCAAAGAAACACAGGATTGATGGTTTGAGCAATGCTTGGTGGAACTCTCAGGAGAATGCATCTCTACATTTCCATCCAGCTACTGCATACTGAAACTGGCAACGAGCATGTGGAAAAACATAATACACATTTCACATAACAGACTCTATAGAGAGGTACTAAACTTGCAAAAAGAGATGTCTGAGGAATTTAACAGACTACAGGCTGATGACCTTACTGCCACAGACTCAGTGGAAATTTGGCTTGATCTAGTGAATACTGGAACCGCACAAGGACAAATTAAAAAAAATAAACAAATCAGAAACGCTCTGGAACCCTTCCTTTACTTAGCTAACGTGACACTGATCCCAAAGAGAAAGGTCACAGGTTGAGCCCAGAAAAAGAGGGAGAGGCTCCATGGTTGATGGAACATAATTCTGAGTTAGTTCCGTCTTTTCTAGGATTGAAATTGAAGATGCATATTTCTACCCAAAATCTATGTTTTCAATGAACCTGCATTGTGGCTTTTTTTCATCAATATGATGGAAATATAATCACAGAGGACAGGATAGTTGAATTCAGAATGGTGTCAATTTTTAGAAGACCAGCATACCTGATGCTGTACAGCCAAAATCAATTGTGCATGTTTTTAGTACATTCACATTGCTTTGTTCAAAACTTCTTAAAATAATGCTGATGCTGAAAAAGGATATAATTTGGTAAAAGTATCCTGGTACCAGAGGACAGACAAAATATAGTTAGGCTTCACTAATTAGCAAACTAGGAACTTGATTATGGTATTCTTGTTGGTTTCCTAATTTTTCATTTTATAACAAGGACATCTACTTTACCGTTTGTCTAGCATACCTGTCTGTCCACGTGACCTGGTCACTATTAGTGCATACCTTTGTCTCTTGTCTATACCTCTTAATTATAAGTTAACAGAGTGAAAAGGACACCATTGCAAATTACTTCTGTGTTTTTAGTCTAATTGCTTTGAGCACTTGACACCACTTGGTTTTATATAGTCTATTACACTTCTGTCTCATGCCCCAGCATGGCAACATCATCCCATAGAGGGAACCTATGCCCATGCTCTTCTGAAGGGCCTGAGAGAGAGCGTTTGCTAGTAGCAGCAAAGCCAGGGCTTTGGAGTTGTGCTCCGGAGCAAGCTCCAGGCAAAAACCTGCAACTCCACTGCTCCACACTCCCGCTCCAGGCTCCGCTCCAAAGCCCCAGAAGGAATAGCAAGCAAGCACTTGCACTGAGTAAGGGGAAGGAGGAGATAGGCCCACAGATGTGATGTTCTGCTCTTTTTAGGATCTTTATAAGTATCACCTTAGGAACAGAAAAACCCTTATTAAAAAAGAGCAATTTTAAGAACAAGATGTACTATCAAAAACTTGAATTATTTAAAATTAGTCAGCTGAACAGTGCCTTTTAACTCTAAAGTGTTCTGTAACAGAGTTTGTGTGAAAGAGGTTATACAAAATAAAGTTGCATTATTGACTTGGGAATAGACAAAACAATACAGCTCATCTTCCTATTCCAAGCAGCAAGCACCAAACAATGAGCAGATTAATATATACTTTTCTAAAAGAAACCCTGAGATCCCAGGGAATGACAAGGAAATATTTAGATTTGGATATTACCAGCAACTATTTTATAGTCTAGCCTAGACCATTTCTCTGCTCAAATGTATTTATAGTGCATTAGAGTACAGTATGCAGCCAGAATCCTTATGTGATGACAACTGCACAGATACACAACCTATGTCATGTGGATGCCACATATTGATAACTGAATGGGGGTGGAGGCATCCAGTCTATTTAATAAGTCTAACAGGCTTAGCTATTGACAAAGGTGAATGGGTACTTTTACATAAATTTTACATTAATGTAAATTAACATTAAAAATTAAAGCAATTTATTTTTATCCACTTTTGGTGGTGACTCATCTGTGCCACAACCCCTCTTGAAGGAGTCCCACAGAGATGAATTCTCAGCCCACTGTTCTTTTCTATCTGCTTCTTTGTCAGATTTGACACCTGTAATGTCTTGTCATCCATGCGCTCTGCTTGCCTTGACTAAGTAACCTTGGGGTTCCTCTCAACTTCCTCAGCTAAACCTCACAGATGGACATGCTTGAGGAGTATCCTCACAGAACTAAACCATCTCCTGTCTTTTTCTCTTAGACACATTCTTTGTTCATAACCTTGGTGTCATCCCTGAATCAGGACTCTCCACCTCTTCTATAGCTGCATATCTGCCTAACACCATCTCCACAACATTGCCCATTTACACCATTACTTTGATTCCTCCAAATCTTCATTATCTCACTGACTATTGCAATTCTCTTGCCCATCCTCTTACACATACAAAGAATCACCATTGTCTCACCCAATCCTCAACCAACTTCAACTGGCTCATCCTTTATTTCAGGATGGATCCCTTGTTTTCAATAACCTTCCACTGACTTGCTTCAACCTACTTCTGACACAGTCTATTCTCCTACCACTCACCAAGCAGCAGCCTCATCCCTTCACAAAATCAGCACGATAGGCATGAAGGTTGGTTTCACTGCAGTACCTGCCACACGATGTTGGCTCCCTACCCCACCCTCAAACTTACCATCTTATTTTAAATGTCTTCTGAAAAGCTCCATACCACTTCTGTTTCTCTTACTCTATTTTAACCCTTTTGTACAGTTTCCATGAAAGGCATTATACAAGTTAAAGCTGCATTGTGCTTTAATGAGGGTGATATTACTGTATAATTAAGTTCTTTCAGTGAGGAATCAAATCACAGTAGAGGGAAGTTGGGATGCTTTATCGTAAACTGGGATTGTACATCTTGGTAAGGGATATATTGCATTATCTAGCCCATTAGATAGGGAGCTGAAGCTTTCTGGGTAAGCCTATTGCTCTTCCCACAGAGAGTTTCCAAGCTTAACATTTGCCTTCTATTAGTGTGACAAATGGAAATGTCATTCCCTAAATGCCTACTTATGTCTAAAACAAATCAGATATGAGTTTTACTCCCTACTTATGGTCAATCTTTTTGGTTTTGATTTTAGATCATCCTACAAGCAGCACAATAACCCCCTTGTATTCCTGAACACTAGTTTGCCTGTTTTCCAAAGATCCCTTCTCCCTCCCCACCAAGTCAGAGCCCTGGGTGCTGGACTGTCAGGTTTCTTCCTGCACATATGGGTTTACTCACTAGGGATCATTGGTAAATCGAGGAAGTCGTGGCTGAGGGAAACCATAGAGATGACAGTAGAGTACGTCAAAGCAGTAGCAGCACATCTCTGCTGTCACTACAAGGTTCTTGGTACTGTTGGCAGTTCCGTTAGACCGAGAAAGGGGGCTCAGAGCTCCTGAAGTGGGATTCATTCGAGTAATTGGGGAATTTGCAGGGCCCAAAGTTAAGTCAGATATGTTCTCCCTTCCATTGCTCCCATCTGCATGCTGGTGGTTCTGAAGAGGACCCGAACTTGAGCCTGGCACAGTTGTAGCCTGATTCCCGTGACTGTGTGTTCCACTCCCAGACAATTTGGGTTTCTTTACCCCACAACAGCCTGCTGCCAACTTGGGCTCAAGTGGAGGAACACAGCGTCTTTTTCCCATCCTGATTCAGCACTTGCTGCCTGGAGCACTGCAGAACCCTGGCAAAAAAAGCAATATAAAAGATTGTTACACTAGGTAAAAAAGCAAGAGTGTCTTCCTCTCCCCTATTGAGATATTAGACAGGTTCATTTTTTGGGGGGGAAATGACAGAGCAACACACTTATAGATACAAAACAACATCCAAATCATTGTACAGAGAGTAGGCGTTTCAGTGCAGAGTGGCAGTGTACATAAACCACTATCTCCACCTGATCACACTAATAACATGATTGGCGAGGCTTACTGTATATTTTAAAAATAAAAGTAGGAAAATCAATACAAGAAAAATCATTTGGCCTCCAAGCAGGAAGTGAAATAGAAAAAAAGTGCTAGGACTCTAGTCACATCCCACTTGGCTCCCTTCACTCCCTTGGGGATCATTCTTTCACCTACCGGCTACTGCCTCTCCCTTAATGGCTGTTAGCCCTGCATGTGGTGGGTTCCCCCTCCCCCACTCTCCTAAAGGATGTGGTCCACAGATCTTTTCTCACAAGTCTCTTGAATGCCAGGCTGTTGGCTTTCCTCCCCTTGATTCAACTCAGGCCTGGTCAATATGTGTCAAGAAGAAAAGGAAACTGTCACCATAAACTGATGTTTTATAAAAAAAAGCCATTACTGCAGACTCCAGCACAGCCACACCAGGACTAGAACCACCAGCTAAAGGAAGCTGATAATGTTTGCACACATCAAATGCCAGCAATACAGACTCAAGCCAGGGCTCATGGATAGGAAAGACTATAGGTGGATATGTACCAGGTAGGGAGTAGCTTTAAGCACAGTGTATACCCAGCATAAGAGAAGGAAATGGAATACCAGCCATGGGGGAGGAGATAGAATTTACCATGGTCAGAGGATGTGGTGGGGGTGCAGAAGAAAACACTCGTACACTCACAAGATGTAGGGAGGAAAAACTGAGTGCAGGCTCATGCACCCCAGGAAGGAGCAGACTGAATGTAGGCAAAGAGATTGGGCTCCTGTGCAAGAGGGTCAGGAAATGATTGAGGGTCAGCATGCACAAGGGTGAGGACTGAGTGTGGGGGAATAAGAATCTATGTAGATAAGTACATGGTCCCATCACCATAATATCCAAACATATCAAATTTTAATGTGTTTATCCTCACAACACCCTGTGAGATAGGGAAGTATCAGCCCCAGTTTTCACAATGGGGAACTAAGGCATGGAAAGTCTAAGTGATTTACCCAAGGTCACAAAGGAAGTGTAGCAGAGTCAGAATCAAACCCAGGTCTCTGTTTGACAGGCCAATGCTTTGACCACTGGACCATTCTTCCAATTTCCAAACATTCAAGTGGTGGGTGAAAAGAGTGCGCACACACAGGCTGGGAGGAAAAGAACCAATTTGGTACATAGCTGATTAGACTGTTTATTCAGGGAAATTCCCTTTCCCTCTCCTACAACCAAGAACAATTTAAGTTCTAAAGAGTTATTTTAGCTGCTACAGGACTGTTGTGCTATCCCAAAATGGAACACGATTGGTTCGGGATGTTTGTGAGTTGTTCTCTCTCTCTGTGGACTACTTCTGCTTAAAGTGTTTAATTAAATTGCACAGGTATGTGATGTGTTATCTTTCCCATACAACTATGCCAATACACCTCCATCCTGACCTGCAACAGCCCAATGTCGCAGTCCAAGATTGGTTTTGAGCAGTGACCACTCATCCTCCCCAATTGTTTTGTGAACAAATGAAGACTAGAGTGATACCAAGATTATTTTCATTTGTGACCTAATCTAGAGTTTGACTGAGTAGAGATAAAGGCACTAGCTTTCTTCAAAGCAGGAGCCGCCTTTTAATGTGTTTGTAATGCACCAAGGAGCCTCAATCTGGATACTAGTGTAATACAAATGAACCAAGTCACACCACATAGCTCTCGCTTTATCACTCTTAAATTCACCACATATATACCCTGCCCCATTTACATATTAGACTACATCTTTTGAGAGCAGCAGCAAGACTAACAGTGCATGCTCAAGAAACCCTTGTTTCAGAGATTGGGCACTAGAATCTTGGGGTTTCCAGCCATTTAAACAACATATCCCTTAAAAGCACAACATTTGGTCATCCTGCCACGTTAGTTTATGATGCAGAGTTGACAAAACATGAAAGCACTTTCTGTTTATCCAGGAAGGCAACTTTGGGGTGTTGGCATATTGTTTCTCTTTGTGCTACGAATATAGGTTAGTGCAAAGAAATAGGAGCTTACTATCTTGTTGTATTAGCATGAGGTCATACTTACTGAAAGCAGAAAACTTGTATTGCCAAGAGAGCAGCAGCGTGTGGGGGAAGCTACTTAATATCAGGAATGAATTCTCTTTTCTCAGGTCCCATTCCTATTCCCCAAATCTGAAAGGGAGGATTTCAGGGATTGTGTGTTACAGATGAGGCTGAAGTTATAAAATGGTCATTACATGAAGACAAGAATTGTACAAAAGGATTAATGGAAGCTAGAGACTGGACAGGAGTCCACTCCTAACTACCAGGCCTAGCCGATATATGGGAAGGGATGGATCAGGTGAAGTCGCTAACAAAGGCGGGGTATCTATCAATCACCATGTTCCCTGGACCTCTTGCATATGCTGCTGTCTGGGTATAATATAAACTCATGCAGAAGTCAGCATGCAATGAACAGATGCTTTAGTGGAGGCACTGTTTTTGATACAATATCAGACAGCATTTCACCTTAATTAAACTCTGCCCTGGACCAGGAACTGCCTTCCCACCCCTCAGGAAAGGGCAAGACAGACATAGAGCAACCAGGTGCTTTCAATAAACTCCAATTACTCTAAATACCCCAAGACATAAAACATGGGGAATCTGCAAGGACTGGCAGGGGTAGGGTGGAGATGGAGCAGGTGACAGTGCACGTGCAGTGAGACAGGCAGGAGGAACTGGCAGGGGAGAAGTTGGCCTGAGAGGCAATATAGCACATGTGGGGGAGGGAAAGAGTTGACTGGGCAAGTGGGGAGGAAGCAGGAGGTGTGGGGGTTTAGGTGGTTGGAGATGACCAGGCGGGGAATGATGGGGACAGCAGGTGATCAGTTAGGAGGACAAGAAGTGGCTAGTGGGGCCTAAGGGAAGGAAGGTGACTGGGCAGGTGATGGGACAAGAGATGACCAGATGGGGAAGAAAGCAAGAGGTGACCGGGCGGGGGCAGGAGATGTAAGGCCAGGGGAAAGGAGGTGATAGGGAAGCAAGTGACTGGGGGATGGGTAAAGGAGATGATAGAACAGCAAGTGATGTAAGGTGGGGGGAAGGAGGAGACAGGGGAGAGGCTGGTTGGGCAGCAGGAGGTGACCAGCTGGGAGGGCAAGAAGTGGCCAGTGAGGGCTGGTGGCAGGTAATGGGGCAACTGATGTAGGGGGGGGGGGGGGGAGGAGAGAGATGAGCGGGCAGAAAGTGACCGGGGAGGGAGTGGGAAAAATAGGTGACCGGGCAGGTGACCAGGATGGGAAAGGAGATGACAGGGGAGGGGCTAATGGGGCAGCAACAGGTGACCAACTGGGAGGGCAGGAAGCGGCCAGAGGGGGCTAGGGGAGGAAGGTGACTGGCCAGGTGATGGGGCAGGAGATGACCGGGGCGGGGGTAGCGAGGCTGCTTCTCGCCAACAGGCGGCGCCCGAGGCCGCTAAACTTTCCGGGACGAGGGCGCGCGGGGCTGCACAGAGACACCCCCCAGCGTCCCGGCTTAGGGCGGGGATTTAACCTCCACAGTCCCGCGCACCGGGAGGGGGCCCGGCTCCCCCAAGCGCAGAGGCCGCGGTGGGTGGGGGCCTCGCCGGGGACTTTCCCACCTTCTCCTCCGGCCCCGGCGCCGGACGCGGCTTCTCTGCCGTCTCAGCCCAGCCGCCGCCGCCGCTGCCTCCCCTCCGCCGCCTCCTCCCGCTTCATGGAGCCATGGGCTGGGCAGGGGCTCCCCGGAGAAGCGGGCCCGGCGGGGCGGGGGGGGCCGCACAGCGAAGCCGGGGCGAAGAATTCCCCAAGCCGCCGTGCAGTGGGGCTGGAGGACTGGAAGGGAGCGAGGCAGCACCCAGGTCCTCCCCTATCCCAGAAGCCTCCTCCCTGACAGTGAGGTAATAGGGGAAGAATGTGCACAGTCCGCCAGTCTCCCATCGGCCCCGCGGCCTTGGCCCGACCATAGAGAAGAAGGGATAGTCTTTCACAAAGAAACCATAGATGCCAAATATTTCCGCTTTGCATCATGTGACCTCACCAGAGGCACGTGACTCTTCTAATACGAATGAGTTAAAATGGCTTTTCCTCCTCCCCATCCAGTGTGAACCGTTGGCTTGGGCCATTGGCTGATGGAAGGGCCTGACTCACGCGGTGTGAATTTTGCTCTTTCATTGGATAATGGACACGGTCGGAGGAGGGCGCGCGTTTGGGGACGGAGAAGGGCATGCGCACTAGAACTGAGGGTGGGCAGTGGTGTCTGCTCTGAGCTGTATAGGTGGGCGCCTCGGATTCCGCTGTGTAGGCAGGGGCCAGGCCAAGCTCCACGCGACAGCCCCGACTCTAGTATAGACACGGCTGTGCCGCAAAGTGGCGACCTCTGCTAGGTGGTTCATATCTCTGGCGGGGGCCGGCTCGTGCCGGGGCTCGTATACAGTGACCGCTTCTGACTGGCTGAGCGGAGGCCAGCACAGACATCTCGGAGCGAGCCGTGCCCACACGGGGGAGTGGGGGGTGTTGGTGCCGTCTCCACGGCGGCTGGCAGAGGCACAGCAGCGACTGGTGACTGTGTAGCCATTTTGGGGCTCCCTTATTCTTGCTGGTTTTACCACTTGGGCATGCCCATTGACTACACTACACAATTATGTTGGCCTGTATTACACCGTGTAGCACCGCCTCAGTAATTAAATTGCTTTTGTGCCTGCACCCTATGTTCATAAGAACGGCCATACTGGGTTAAACCAAAGATCCATCTAGCCCAGTAGCCTGTTTTCAAACAGTGGCTGATGCCAGGTGTCCTGGAGGGAATGAACAGAACACTTAATTATCAAGTAATCCATCCCCTGTTGCCCATTCCCAGCTTCTGGCAAACAGAGACTAGGGACACCATCCAGGCTAATAGCCACTGATGGACCTATCCTCCATGAATTTATCTAGTCCTTTTTTGAACCCAGTTACAGTCTTGGCCTTCACAACTCCTCTAGCAAGGAGTTCCGCAGGTTGAGTGTGTGTTGTGTAAAAAAATACTTCCTTTTGTTTATTTTAAAGCTGCTGCCTATTAATTTAATTTGGTGATCCCTAGTTCATGTGTTATGGAAAGGAGTAAATAACACTTCCTTATTTACTTTCTCAACACCGGTCATGATTTTATTGACCTCAATGATATCCCCCTTCATCATTTCTTTTCCAAGCTGAAACGTCTGTCTTATTAATCACTCCTCATACAGAAGCCATTCCATACCCCTTATCATTTTTGTTGCCCTTTTCTGAACCTTTTCCAATTCCACTTAGCTGTTTCATTAAGAAAACTCAAAACTAGGGCAGTCGATTAATTGCAGTTAACTCACGCAGTAAACTCAAAAAATCATGATTAAAAAAATTAATCATGATTAATCACACTGTTAAACAATAGATTACCAATTGAAATTTATTAAATATTTTTGGATGTTTTTCTACATTTTCAAATGTATCTATTTCAATTACAGCACAGAATACAAAGTGTACAGTGCTCACTTTATATTATTTTTGATTGCAAGCTATTTAGATGCCAGATGTGCTAAAGATTCATATGTCCCTTAATGCTTCAACCACCCTTCCAGAGGATACGCATCCATGCTGATAATGGGTTCTATCTGATAACAATCCAAAGCAGAGCAGACCAATGCATGTTCATTTTCATCAACAGAGTCAGATGCCACCAGCAGAAGTTTGGTTTTCTTTTTTAGTAGCTTGGATTCTGTAGTTTCTGCATCAGAGTGTTGTTCTTTTAAGATGTCTGAAAGCATGCTCCACACCCTGTCCTGATCAGTTTTTGGAAGGCACTTCAGATTCTTAAACCTTGGGTTGAGTGCTCTAGGTGTCAATAGAAATCTCAAATTGCTGCCTTCTTTGCATTTTGTCAAATTTGCAGTGAAAGTGTTCTTAAAACGAATACCATGTGCTGGGTCATCATCCGAGACTGCTATAATATGAAATATATGGCAGAATGCGGGTAAAACAGAACAGGAGACATACAATTCTCCCCCAAGGAGTTCAGTCACAAATGTAATTAACACATTATTTTTTTAACAAGCATCATCAGCATGGAAGCATGTCCTCTGGAACGATAGCCAAAGCATGAAGAGGCATATGAATCTTAACACATCTGGCATGTAAATATCTTGCGATGCCAGCTACAACAGTGCCATGCAAACTCCTGTTCTCACGTTCCGGTGACACAATAAAGAAGAAGCAGGCAGCATTATCTCCTGTAAATGTAAACAAAATTGTTTCTCGTAGCGATTGGCTGAACAAGAAGTAGGACTGATTGGACTTGTAGGCTCTAAAGTTTTACACTGTTATTTTTGAATGCAGGTTTTTTCTGTACATAATTCTACATTCGTAATAAAGAGATTTCCCTACAGTACATTAGATGAATTGAAAAATACTATTTCTTGTTTTTTACAGTGCAAATATTTGTAATAAAAAATAAATATAAAGTAAGCACTGTACACTTTGTATTCTTTGTTGTAATTGAAATCAATATATTTGAAAATGTAGAAAACATCCAAAAATATTTGAATAAATGGTATTCTGTTATTGTTTAACTGCACGATTAATTGCAATTATTTTTTTCAATAGCTTGACAGCCCTACTCAAAACATCAATTTATTTAGGAATCTGAATAAAAATAGCTTAATAGCACAGTTACACTAATACACTGACTGACCCTCTCACCTTTGAAGATTGGTTCATGTGGGAAGTGTGTGGTTAGATGTTGATAAGTGGGGTGCATCACACTTACAGGTTGAGGCTGTAGGGCATGAAAGCTAGAGTACTTTGAATATAAGGCACTTCCTATGAAGTATAGTGGTGGCAACCCCTAGGTATTGCTATAGGAGAGATGGGAGCATAAAATGGCAAGCCAAAAACTAAATTTTAGTTCTAGTTGGTAACGTTGGGAAAAATCTTTTAATCTCTGCATTCTTTCACCTCACAGCAATGTTGTGAAGAATGAGTGTAGGGTATAGAAAATTTGGAACTCTATGGTAGAAATAAAGAATGTATGGCTTTGCCTTTTCACCCCAGAGAGTTTGACAATATTCAATCCAGAAGCATTTTGGAATTAAAAAATAGGAACACTGAAACACACCCAAAACCATACTTAATTTAGGAACTCCCCAGGGTTTGAAGGAGAAATGGGGCTGTTGGTTTCACAGTAATTTGTTAGCTGCCTATAAAGAAAGGAGAGTTACTAGTCTTTCCTCTGAAGGAGAGTGAAGGTCTCGAGCTGCAAGTCAGGCTAAATGAATTGACAAAGCTGTGTAGAGAAATCTTACACAAGAATTACTAGCTCTACCAGCACTCCAGACATTGCCCAAAATGTTAAAAATATACATACATTTCTTCAGGTTATCATAAGGGGTAATGTATCCAAAGAGGCAGCAAAATGCTGTGAGGAGGACTGCTGCTGTTTCAAGCAACAACAAAAAATGGTCTGAGCCCAGGTTTTATCCCCAGTACAGCATCCCACCTGCCCAAATTCAGAGAGCTGAGTTCGCTGCATCTGCCAACAAGCATGCAAATCAGTGGCTGGTGTAAATTAGCATAGCTCTGTTGAAGACAATGGAGTGCCACCATTTTGCAGTTGCTGAAGGTCTGGCCCAAGATTGAGGCAGAGAAAAATTAAAGATAGATTTGTCAAGTTACAGGCAAACAAAATTTCAGAACTCTTTTTAAAAATCCTTGAGCACAAATGGCCCTTATCTGCTCCTTGTTACTGCCTAAAAACAGTAGTTTCCTCAGCACTAAACGGACTCTGAAGTTGCCTGTATTTCATTTCAGTGTTTCAGGAATTTCAGCCTTCCATCCAAAAAATGAAGGTCTTGTATATAAATAGATGTATAGTATCAATCTCAATTATTACAGAAACCATTTAGGCTTAGATGATAATGTCCTAGTTGAAAGGATTACATTAAGAATAGCTTTTTGGAATAAAACAGCAAAGCATCTAAGAGCAAGACCTATAAAGCCATAATGTTCATGTAAAAACCATTTCTGATCATGACAAATGATTTGTTCAGAAAGCCATTTTCTGCTGAAGGCTGGCAGTTATCAGCCTGAAAGGGGAATTTAAGCTTGCTCCTGTGGTAGATAAAATTGAGTATTTCAAACCTGTAAAACCTAGGCTCAGCTGAGCAGATTCATTCTTCATTGAGTCTATATTACTTTATGCCAAACAGTGTTTGGACAATATTATGTGCATTTCCCAGCATTCAAGATAGTCCTTTCCTGAACCACAAGCAATAAAACTGATAAGTGAAAGTGATTTGATCCCACAGCTTGCCTTCCACATTTTGTAGTATGAAAAATTAGTTCCTTTATTTCTTTGCAGAATTAAATTTTTACAAGCCTGTAAGTACATATTTTAAAAGTTTTTCAATGGTATTTTACTGACGTTTTCACTCTCCTCCTCCCCCCCACTCCTTCCAAAAGTTAAGTTCCACACCACAATTTAAGTTGTTCCATATTAGCCAAAATTACTGTACCATTATCAGAAATGCATTATGGAGATGTATATTTCTTTTTAAATAAAACTAGAGTCAAATCAGAATGAGACTGTTGTCTTGGCAGATGGATCTGAAATATGGTGCATATGAAAAAAGCAGCACGCTCACCTTGATATAATGAGTTTTATTCATATTCAGTGCTTCCAATCTCTTTATGCTACAGAATGAAATAGCAGCTTTTTTGGACAATTTCAGATGGTCAGAAAAATACATTGAGTTTCCAGTGACCATTAGCCACCTGAAGATTAGAACTCAAAATGAAAACTAAATTACTTCCCAAAGCAAGGTGGTGTCATGGAAGTTTGTGTGTACTGTGCATAGTTACTCAGAATTAATAACTCTTCATTAGTGGAATAATTTGGCAACCCTTATGGAAACTCAGGATAAAACTGAAAACCACACTTGCACCTATATAGGCTGAAACCCCAATGAACTATCTTTCCTGACAGCAGCAGAAGAGGTAGATTTCTTTTTCCAAAATCCAGCTCCTCATTCCTGCAATGTCTTTCAGGGGATGAGTTTCTTTTAGAGCTTATGGGTTGTGTATTTTCTATAGCATAAAAATATACAAACAGCTCAGGTACAAAAGTCTCCAAGTCCTTTATTAAAGTTTTCAGGATGTATGTGGTACATACAATTAACAGCATCACACCAGCTACAAGAAGTACTGTGTTGGAAGAGAAGTACTTCAAAACAAGTATCCGAGAGCACCAACATGGACACACACAACAGATACTACAAAATCACTTTGAAATGGTTCCTTAAAAAAAAAAATTGACAGCTAGGACTTCAGAACCAGGAGATTCTAAATGTGGCAGATCTAGTGCAATGGCACTGGTTTAAGGAGGTTACTTCAGACTTTGGAAAGTCAGAAAAACGGAGGGGGGGGGGGATTAGGTAACTGGAAGTGGTGTCATTTTCTATGGTTTGAAAAGCTCCTGGCAGTCTGAGCCAAAACTTTCAGATCAAATTCTTGAGATCTCCTGCAGGAATTCATGGACAAACCTGTAAGTTACCTCTAAACTCTAAAATGAAAAGGGGACTGTCCATCACACACTGCATTACGAGTACCAGTTAGTAGGCACTGACACGTCAGGAAGGTTAAACAAATGTGACTTCAAAGAGTTTAAAAGGGATGAACCTGAGAGAAAAATCTTTGTTCATTATGACAGATCCAGGCCAATCCCTCCAGGTCAATGGGCTCCACACATCCATCTGTGTTCTCTAGAACTCATCCTTTTTAGTCAGATGCTCTACTTCAAAATAAACCCAAAATAAAAAAAAAAAAAAAAAAAAAAAAGACTGAACAACTCCATTCTGTACACGTTCTCCATTTCCAGAGTCCTTATTCTTCTGGCTCTAGACCTTCTCCTTTCGCTTTAATTTGGACACTTTCTTGACGGTTCCATTCTTGTTTAAGAGCTTCAGAACACGCTCCTTGTGATCCAAGACCTTCAGCATGGAGTCTCGGGCCTCACTGATCTGATCCATCACAAGTTTACACCTCTGCATATTCCCCTGAAATACACACACCACGGTCATTAAGAGCAGAACTCTCTCTCTCTGTCACTTCCAAGTCTGTAAGTCACCTTTGAATAATCACTCTTGAAATAGACTAACATTTTTTCCCCCTTGGTAGTTCTTACTAACTGCACCATAGCCAGCAATAGAATGAGTTTGTAATTAAGGGTAAAGTAGATATACTGAGCCATCAACTTTTACCTGTATCAGTTCATTTATTCGATGTAAGTCATCATCAGTTGCTGCTTTTTTCTTGGGGATTATCCCTTCCTGCAGGGAGGTGAGGCGCTCATACACGTCATGCTCCAGGTTAGTCTAGAAGACATGAGACCTTAGTGAGAATGCCCATCACTGGAATGCACAACATTCCTCCATATTAAGAAAATTATACACAAACAAGTGAGGCTATTCTGCTCCTCCCTCAGCTACTCATGTTGCTTATTCATGATGGAGCCTTTGATGTAGTGTTATTCTTCATACTAACATCCTATAAAAGGATTGCTCCACTTCTGAACGAGCATAGATCCTCACCAGTGCGCTCTGACTCTTGCCCCTGAAACAGATGCTTTGAAGAATTCAGAGGAGTACAAATTGCATCCCCACATTTGAATCCACAGCAGCCCCGATCCTGCTGAAATGCAGAGCTGCTTCCCTTCTTTCCTCAATTCTATTCTGGGAATGCAGAGGTTTGGGGGAATTTGATGCTAGAATGCAGAGCACCTACCTCACCCCGAACCCAAAAGAGAAACATCCAAGAATGTGGAGCAGTGCTGCCTCCTCCTATCAGCAGCACCATCCCAAACAGACTCATCTTCAGATCTGTGCATCACAGGGAGGGAGTTGCCAGTTTTGAGCATCTGAACAGAATGCATCAGCTTTTATGTCTGGATCCAAACCTCCACCACTCTGAAGTTTCTGAACCACACGCAAAACATTCCCGACAACTGAAGCTCATATGGCCAACTCCCTACAGACCAAACAGTCTGAGATACTCCAGCGTCTGATGTGTTTTTCTAATTCATGATGCTTACAAAACAGCTAATGCTCATCTAGGAGTTCTCCTACTTTCCCCATGTTGTAGGAAGCTCAACTGGTAAGCCCCATTCACTTACCAACTGCAGTAACTGTGCTGCGCAGAGATGGACTTTCCAACCTTGCGCACGGCAGGATACCCCTTTCTGATTGGCAATCTCCTGCAACATAGCCTTCTTCTCTTCTAAAACCAAAGAACACAAATCTGATATGTCTAACATAGGAACAAAGGACAGTTACGATACTGTAAGATTTTTTTCCCCCTCCATATGCTCCAATAAGAACCTAACACAGATCAGTTGGTCAGGACAGCAATATCCACTCATGTACCAGATATCTGAAGATTTCAGACATATGTGGAAGTAGGGGCAGCAGAACTGGGGTGGGGAGGAGGGGTGACGGGACAACAGTAAGGGTTAGTGCTCCCACTATAGACATAGTGTGGGGGCTGGACTATGTTTCTGCCTCTACAATATTTCCTCTGTACCTGCAGAGGAGAAGACAGGGCAGCCCAGCCCTGCTCCTCCTCTTGTCCAACTCCCTCAGCACTAGGGAGAGGGGGCAGCTGGAGGCAGGGGCTGGAGCGGGGAAGGGGCAGAGTGATGTAATTCTGGGGCTGCGGGAGGGTTGTTTTCCCTTCAGGGCAGGAGCCAGTTGTGTAAAAGCAGTACTCAGGGCAGGGAGCTGGGCAGGCAGCTGCTCTGGGTGCCTGCCCAGACTGCGCTGCTTCCTCAGCCTGCCATCTGGGTGCAGGCTGCTCAGTGGGGGATCCGGGCGCGGGGAGATCTAGATGCACAGGGGCTTGTTGGGGGGTTCTGGGTGCAACGGCAATAGGACTCTGCAGGGGAGTCCAGGTGAAGGCGGTTAGGACTCAGCACAGGGGGTGTGGATGTGGGTGTCTCAATGGGGTGGGGATCCAGGTGCAGCTGGTTGGAACTTGGTTGGGATCTGGGTGCGGGTGGGTTGTCAGGGTGGTCCAGGGGGAGTGGGGCTTTTTGGGGCGTGTGTGTGTGTGTGTGTGTGTCTGTGTGTGTGTGTGTGTGTGTGTGTGTGTCTGTCAGTGGGAGGGTCTGGATGCATGGGGGTGCAGCTCACTGGACAGTGATCCCTCCCCTTTGAGCTGAGGTGCAATGGGTGCAGGAAGTGTGGAGGGGGAGGGAAGAGGAGGAGAGTTTGCAGAGCTTCCTAGAGCCAGGGAAGAAATCTAGGGGTGGGTCTGACACGGCCCCGGATGCCTACAGGGGAAGAGGAAGTCCCGTCCTCCCCAGCCCAGCTGGGACTAGCAGCTGAGCCAGGTGCAGGGTAGGAGGCACCAGCTGGGTCTTCCCCGGTCCTTCCCCCTGCCCCACAGTGATTTACCTCTCTGCCAGCTGGGTAGGGTCACATGACTGCTCTTGTGGATTCTCTTTGCTTCCCCGTCAGAAAGTCATTTTTCTGTGGGGAAGCAAAGAAATCTGTGGGGACATAAATTCTGTGCATGCGCAGTGGCACAAAATTCCCCCAGAAGTATAATATGATGGCTACTTTTGGTGTGTGTTACTTCTCTCTGGTAGGTGGAAGGTCAGGCCTGTTTAAGTGTGACTTTCTTCCTCTACCGTCAGGAGGTCTGACAAGAGATAGCATCATTGATAGCTAGTAGAAGTTTTCCTTTAGCTCACATGATGAACATATCTGAACAGGAAACAAGTTCTATTTGCCACATTACAGTTACTTAACTCCTTTGTCTATATGACTACAACCACTCATAAGACACTGTTCCCAGCATTACGTATGGGCAATAGGAAATCCTGTAAAAAAATAAACTGACCTTTCACTCTGACATCACTGTATCTCTGAAAGTGGTGATAGGCAGCTTTCCAGGGGTTGCGATAGTGACGGAGCAGTGTGATAGGGGGTCTTGGACGCACAGGGACGTACCTGACACCTTCTTCATCTAAGAAAGAGCCAAGAGAAACAAGCAGTTTCAACTAGAAGAGACTGGCATTATCTAGTGATTTAAGCAGAAGACCAGGAAGCAGCTCAGGTGCCAATTTCCTCTCTGGGATTGAATGAGTCACTTAACATTTTAC
Source organism: Malaclemys terrapin pileata (assembly GCF_027887155.1). Classification (NCBI taxonomy): domain Eukaryota; kingdom Metazoa; phylum Chordata; order Testudines; family Emydidae; genus Malaclemys; species Malaclemys terrapin. Next base: position 58,337,471 of record NC_071513.1, read on the forward strand.
AGATGGTGAAACTGAGATGGACCTTGTGAGAAACAGATGTTTTGAAAAGCACAATGGAAGGGCTAACTATTAATTTGTAACTCAGGTTTCTTGTTTAACAGAAGTCTCATTATTGTAGAGGCAGGGAACAAAGGACGCTAATTTGGAGGAAAAGAGAAGAGCAGATATTTGAGCAGAGAAAGCAGTTATCATCAGAGATGCCATTACCTATATACTCTTTTGGAGGAGACTTGCGCTTCTCTGCTTTCACCAGAAGACTTTTGGCAGTGGATTTCTCATCATCAGTACTATTAGTCTCCATCATGTCTCCTTCCTCTGTGGAGATTACATGCTGCTGCTTCCGGGGCTTTTTCCTTGGGGAGGCACCAGGTGGCAGGTCGTTCGGGGGCATGGAAAGGTTGTTGGCCAGCAACGCAAGAGATGGAGACATGGTATTTGTAGTCAATGGAGGAACTGCTAAGATAGAAACAGAAAGAGAAATGTTTAAGAGCCTGACAGCCAGAAGAGAGAGCAACTTTATGTCAGCTAGTGTGAAAGTGACAAGCTAATACCGTCTAAGTGCTGTCCCAGTGACATCTATCCTGAAAATAATTTCATTTTACTGGGGGAAAGAAGGGGTAATAGAACAGTACGTACTAGCTGTCCAAGGAAAAGGAACTTAAACGTTGTTTGTATGGAGGAGGAAATCTATGCTTAAGGGTTTTTATATCAGTTTTGTATGACTGAAGTCAGATTTTACTGCTCTGCTGTTATTTCAGTCTCGCCTCCTCCCTAAGCATATGGGGTATCCAAACAATTGTACAAGAAAATTCAAGGAACTAGGCTCAATTTTTAAATGGAAGGGGTTCAGTGGCCACTCTGCAAACTCTTACATTTAAGATGGACAGTTCATAGTCACTGGCATTACAATGTCCTCCCCTGCTATGACTAAAACTGATCTCAAACCCATTTATCTAGAAAGATTCCTTGCTTAGGAATCAACAGGACCCTCATTTTCCATTCCAGTTGTCACTGGGATACCAGCCCATCAGAACTTCATGCCCATTCATGTCACTGAAAACAAGATTCAAACAAGTTTGTAGACTCTGGACTTTCACTGAAATAAAACAAGAACAAGAGAATCTTTAGGAATTATTTAAAATTACTCCGATGGCAACCCTATGATTGGCATGCTGTACCACTATCCAAGGGAGTTTCATGTTGGTTTTGGTGAAGCCCTTACCATCACGCCCCAAAAAAGGAGTGACTGCAGTTACTTTAATCAGAAGCCTACCTGAGACTGGTCGCATTATGTCCATAGGTTCCACTTCCTCTTTGATTTTTATCTCTGGTGCTGGGGGTCCCAATACTGTGGAGAGGGCCCCACTCATAGTTGATGGAGGTGGAGGCGCAGCTATAATTGTGGTAGAAGTGGCTGGAGCAGCTGGAACTGCTCCTGGAATGGTTGACAGAGGTGCTGTCGGCTGAGAAGGTGGACTAGCTGCTGCAATAATTGTTGGAATGGCAGATGGAAGCTGCTGAGAGGTAGGTGGGACTGCAATGGTGGGCTGCTCGCTGGTTTGATTGGACACTGCTTCCATAGACACAGTGACTGGAGTAGCCATAGAGACATGGATTTCTGGTTTAGGCTTGGCACTAAAACATAAAAACTAGTTAATCCACTCAACATCTTAAGTGCTGCTGCCATGACTTTCTACCGCAGACAAAGTCTGTAAAGTTAATGAACTGAGCTTTGAAGCTAGCTCCTTCAGAAAACCCATTTTTTCCTGCCCCAGTACATGATGTTTACCTCAGTAATGTGGAATACTTTGTGGAATGTTTACCTCAAAATGTTCATCCCTAACTCAGGCCTGGTCTACACTGGGAGGGTGGGGGGAAATCGATTTAAGTTATGCAACTTCAGCTACATGAATAACGTAGCTTAAGTCGACGTACTTAGATCTACTTACTGCGGGGTCTTCACTGCGGTAAGTCGACTGCCGACGATCCCCCGTCGACTCCGCCTGTGCCTCTCACTCCAGTGGAGTACTGGAGTCGACGGGAAAGTGCTCAGCAGTCGATTTATCGCGTGCAATAAATCAACTCCCGCTGAATTGATTGCTCCGGAGGTAAGTGTAGACGTGCCCTCAGTGACATCCAGATAATTTACACTGATCTCGCAAGTAATCAGGAGATTGATTTCTTGTGCTGTTTCACCAAGAGCGCTTTCTTAGAAGATAGGTTTTAGTATCATTCTCCTTCCCATAATATAAGAAGATAAGAATGGCTATACTGGGTCAGACCAAAGGTCTATATAGCCCAATATCCTGTCTTCTGACAGTGGCCAATGCCAGATGCCCCAGAGGGAATGAACAGAGCAGGTAATCAAGTGATCCATCCCATGTTGCCCATTCCCAGCTTCTGGCAAACAGAGGCTAGGGATACCATCCCTGCCCATCCTGGCTAAAAGCCATTGATATTTTATTTTTATATATATATATATATATATATATATATATATATATATATATATATATATATATATATATATATATATATATATATAAATCTCATGACTAGATCCAAATTAAAAAAGATAAATCTATGGCAGGGGAGGTGATAGAAAGAGGTGATGACACACGTTCTTCTCGGATCTGGATCATGTAATTGACAAGGCGGTTCTAGCTGAACCCTCTGCAGCAGCATTCATTTCCAAGCATTGTTAACTACGAGCTCTACAACCTTTGCTTTACTTTTAGACAGAATGCCAGGATTTGTTTTCCTTGTGAATTATCAATGGTGATTGCTGAGCCTGTCTTCTATAAGCATAATGATACCAACACTAGTCAACTCCCTTCAGCAGGGAGCTAACAGATGCTTAATTGGCTAGTCAAATGGAAAACACTTTAGTAACTGTGAAGAATGAGTTTTCTATTAATCAAACCCAAACAGAAATATTATGAAGGCCTTCCTTTTAAATAAACATTTGATGAAGCAATCCATGTTAAAATAATTAACTTGCCGTGCTCTAAAAGGGTAAATGCAATAAGATATTGATCTGATAATGAGATCTTTTAAGGGATTAGAATCTTGTGCAAGCACCAGAACAATTACATCAGTTAAAAATACAACTCTGGTGTAATATAGTCATTCCTTTACATTTCTATTTTACTTCATAATGAATTTGTGTCATGTTTACACAACACCTTTTACACACCCTTCTCTCCTTAAACTAAATTCCATTGGCTTTGATCCATTATACAGGAGGTGCTGTCATGCAGTTTGCTGTTTGAAATCCTTACCCAGCAGGTCTGGGTGATCCAGATGTGCTCCGCACAGAGCTCTCCACACGGGTGCTAGCTACTTCAGAAGGCTGAGGGGGAATCAGACTTTTCCGGACTGCCAGTCTGGAAGACACAGATAAGCTTGGAACTTGTGCTGCTCAGGTACGTTGCCTTTAGAAACCTGAACGCCAATGAAGGCAGAAGAAAGACTGTATCTCTTGCTGCCACAAATGGAATAGGTTTTGTCTTCCTGTGCTAGTTGTATTGCACTCCTAAGGTGGTGATGGATTAGTAAACTTCTGATCAGATACACTAAGGGCTGGTCTACACTGGCGGGGGGGGGGGGGGGGGGGGGTCGATGTAAGATACGCAACTTCAGCTATGGGAATAGCATAGCTGAAGTCGACGTATCTTATTTCGACTTACCTCGGGTCCTCACAGCGCGGGATCGACGGCCGCGGCTCCCCCGTCGACTCCACTACCGCCGCTCGCCCTGGTGGAGTTCCGGAGTCGACAGGAGCATGTTCGGGGATCGATATATCGCGTCTAGATGAGACGTGATATATCGATCCCTGATAGATCGATAACTACCCGCCGATTCGGCAGGTAGTCTGGATGTACCCTACTAGGATTTGCTTCTAGTATTTCTTCAAACAAGGCTTCATATTTTATTTCCCCGAAAGGGTAAGTCCAAGCTATCAGTCTCCTCTCACCCATTTTGAGGACTTCTCCACAGAGCGCCAAGGATCCTTACCAATTTTATTTTCAACGTGCCCACCCATGGTTGTGTTGAGGCCACCAGCCTCTAACTGTGGAGACTGGGCATTCTACCAGCATTGGGTGGTGCCAGCCATTTTTCCATTACTGTCCCAAGGCTCAGCAAACCACCATGACCTGACATGGTTCTCAGCTATGAGCTTACGAAGCAGAATCCTGCAGGCTGAATGTGCATTTATCATCACAGGGCAGCATAATGCTATATTGGTCAGCTAGTGAGTCTGGCAAACATGAGAGAGTCTATCACTATAAAATACTTGAATATTCCCACAAGGTTTAATTCTGAAACTATCCAATCCCCACACAAAAAAAAAAAACCCAGACCATTCTAGGAAGCAATAGACCTTTAAATGTCACCTACATAAAAAGAGAAAATTGGGCTACTGTCCCTCTTTTTTTGTTTATGATTTATATTTTTTAAAAGTGTGAAGTTTCTCTGTTTTATAAAAAACATAAGAATGGCCATAGTAGATCAGACCAATGGTCCACCTAGCCCAGTATCCTATCTTGCAACAGTGGCCAATGCCAGATGCTTCAGAGGGAATGAACAGAACAGGTAATCATCAAGTGATCCATCCCCCGTTGCCCATTCCCAGCTTCTGGCAAACAGAGGCCAGGGACACTTCAAGAGCATGGTTTTGCATCCCTGCCCATCCTCGCTAATAACCATTGATGGACCTATCCTAAGAGTTACAAACTGACCAGTCAACCACACACCTCATTTGGAACCAGAAGTATGCAATCAGGCAGCAGCAGAGACCTCCCCCCCAAAAAAGCAAATACGGTACAGTACTATGTTAAACTACTACAAAATAATGGAAAAACAGCATTTTTCTTCGTATAGTAAAGTTTCAAAACTGTAGTAAGTCAATGTTCAGTTGTAAATTTTGGAAAGAACCACCATAATGTTTTGTTCAGTTATGAACATTTCAGAGTTACGAACAATCTCCATTCCCAAGGTGTTTGTAACTTTGAGGTTCTACTGTACTTCCTTTTGTTTGTTTTAAACCTGCTGCCTATTAATTTCATTTGGCGACCCCTAGTTTTTGTGTTATGAGAAGGAGTAAATAACACTTCCTTATTTACTTTCTTCACACCAGTCATGATTTTATAGACCTCTATCATAGCCCCCCTTAGTCGTCTCTTTTCCAAGCTGAAAAGTCCCAATACAGTAACTCCTCACTTAAAGTCATCCCAGTTAATGTTGTTTCGTTGTTACGTTGCTGATCAATTAGAGAACATACTCGTTTAAAGTTTCACAATGCTCCCTTATAACATTGTTTGGCAGCCGCCTGCTTTGTCCACTGCTTGCAGAAAGAGCAGCCCATTGGAGCTAGCTGGTGGGGGCTTGGAACCAGGGTGGACTGGCAGCCCCCCCATCAGCTCCCCGCTCCCCTAAGTTCCCTGTGCAACCGCCTCCCAGTGGGCTATCAATTGCCAGCAGTTCAGCTGTCCCTCCCCCCACTGCCATGTGCTGCTCCTGCCCTCTGCCTTGGAGCTGCTCCTGGGTGCCTCCTGCTTGCTGTGTGTAGGGGGGAGGGGCGGAAGGCCCTAATATCAGGGTGTCCCCCTCCCCCCACTTATCCCATCTCAATAGAGCAGAGGGGTGGGGTGGGTAAAGGGGCATGACAGGGCTCAGGACGGAGGGAGCTTGCTGTCTCAACTTGCTGATCTACTTAAAAAGGCAATGTACTTAGAGTGGGGTCAGCGTACTTACAGAGGCAATGCACATCTCTCTCTCACACAGAGGGTGTGTGCCTCTGTCTGCCGTGCTGTCTCCCCTCCCTCCCTTTGTGCTGCCTTGTAGAGTGTGAGAGACTACATTGTTAACCCTTGAGGGCTCAGCCAAGTGCTTGTTCATCACTTAGCAGTAAGGCATTCCCTGGGAAATATCCCACCCTCTGTCTTCACCATCTCAAACAAGCTTCACAATCGTCATTGCTGTGTACAGTATTAAACTGTTTGTTTAAAAAACTTATACTGTGTGTGTATATATATATATATATATATATATATACACACACACACACACACTCTATCCCGATATAACGCGACCCGCTATAACACGAATACAGATATAACGCAATAAAGCAGTGCTCGGAGGGGGGGGGGGAGGCTGTGCACTCTGGCGGATCAAAGCACGTTCGATATAACGCAGTAAAATTTTTGACTCCTGAGGACAGCGTTATATTGGGGTAGAGGGATATGTGTGTGTGTGTGTGTGTGTGTGTGTGTGTGTGTGTGTGTGTACACAAATATAAAAATATAGTCTTTTGCCTGGTAAAAAAAATTGCCCTGGAATTTAACCCCTCCTATTTACATTAATTATTATGGGGAAATTGGATTAGCTGAACATCATTTCGCTCAAAGTCGCGTTTTTCAGGAACACAACTACAACATTAAGCAAGGAGTTACTGTATTAATAATCTCTCCTCATGTGGAAGCTGTTCCATATCCCTAATAAATGTTGTTGTCCTTTTCTGTACCTATTCCAATATATCTTTTTTGAGATGGGGTGACTCAATCTGCACGCGATATTCAAGGTGTAGGCGTACCATGGATTTATATAGAGATAATACGATATTTTTCTGTCTTATTATCTATCCCTTTCCTAATGATTCCCAACATTCTATTAGTTTTTTTGTCTGCCGCTGCACATTGAGTGGATGTTTTCAGGGAACTATCCACAATGACTCCAAGATATCTTTCTTGAGTGGTAACAGCTAATCTAAACCCCATCATTTTATATGCATAGTTAGGATTAAGTTTTCCAATGTGCATTACTTTGCATTTGACCTTAAATACCAAGTATGTCAAGTCTAGTCTTGGAGGACTCACTGGAAGTCTCAAAAGTTGAAGGCAAACTTTTTTAGCCCTTAATTGGCAAGAATGAGTTATTGAATCTAAGAGTTCTTCCCCTACCTATTTATTCAAGCATTTGAATTAAGCAGGAGTTTTAAACAGTCTAAGTTAAAGCTACGTTCCTCTCTTTGCTAATCAGGTTTCACTTTCATGTCATTTGTGTGTTATAATCTTACTCCTTCTCCAGTTGTCCATAAAGTGTTCCAGAAAAAACAGGGCAGACAAAACCTGAATTTAATTAATTTAAAAAAAGCATGAAGCAAAAAGGAAGTGGCTCAAATATTTTGTTTCCCCTTGCAGGTCACATTTAAGAGCTAGAGTCAAATTCTCCTATACATCCCCATTAGTGACAACAGGATATGACTCAATCATCTGCTCTAAAACAGGATGGACAAAAATGCAACCTGGATGAAGTGTATCTTTCATAGAGATGGGCATCTTACTTGCATCCTGCACTGGTTAAATTTTCCACCCTCACTGAAGCACAGACATTTCTTCTACTTGGACGAGACGACTGGTGCCCAACCTTATTACACAGGAGGGCCCCATCAACCTAAGCACAACCGTGTGCGGGCCAAACAGATTCTACATATTTTAATAAGATTTAAAGTCACCTGTATTGATTTATATTTTAAGTTCAGCTTGTTTTAGAGGTGTTTAGATAGGTTGTTTCATGTACAGAATTGTCTATTTACACGCTGTGTAAACTAAAATGATGTGATCATGACGACAAAATGCTAATGAATCGATCATTAGTAAATAGCATTGAAGCAGGCTGCGAGTCTTATGAAATGCTCTGTTGGGCCATGTACGGCCTGCAGGTTGGGCACCCCTGGACTAGTCTGAGAAGAAGAGCAATTAAATGCCAAGTCAAGTCCTACTCACCCATCTGTAGCTGGTTTCTTCCGGAGGATGCTTGGGCGTGGGGATGAGCCCTGGGCTGGTGCACTGGCGCTGGCACTCTGGCTGTGAGTTTGTACCACTGTGGTCACTGCTGGAGCTGCATTGAATGTGTTGCTAATAGGATTGGCCACAATGGTGGCTCCATCTGCCAAGACCACTGCTGGGAAGGACAAAAGGGACATGAAAGAAAAGGAGAGAGAGACAGAACACAACAAAGAAGATGGGAAAAGCAGCAGTTATTAAAAGAAACACTTGATGGGAAAGTAGGTATTCGTATATTTGCTCCCCAAGCTCTCTCCTAGTTTTGAAGTGTAGTGCTGTACAAAGCAATTTAATAACAACCTTCTCTAGGGGAGATGGAAGGCATCACCTGCCTAACAACTGTTGCTAGGTAAGACTAGCATTCCAAGAGAAATGGAAGGGGCAGAGCTTCCCAGGGAAGAATGTATCACTATATGCATAAGAATTGCATGTCTTTGGCAATGCTTATTACTTGTAAATGAGGCACTGTCTCACAGTGCTGTGTCCTAACCTTCTGCCAGGTGTGTTTGGCCATCTCAGCTGACCATTGATTCAGGACATTTAGTCAGACAGATGAGAAGTAGATACTGGACAATATTTGCTTGCCAGCCAGCTCTGGGAGGGGCTAGAGTGGTCTCTGAGATGCTAGATGCCTTTTCCTCAGAAAGTCTTCAGGATAGCTGGACTGATGTTTTTCCTCACATGAGGGATTTCCTGCGGTAGTCCAGCTGGTGAAGGTATTTTGCAGTCACTTTTCAAAGTGTGACTGTAATGGGTTTCATGTCTTGGGCAATTTATAGGCAACATATCCTATCTCTGAGAAGAGCTAGCCATTCCTCAGAAGAATCATCCACATGCAGAGAAGGTTTGTCAAGTTCTTCAGCTGCAGTGGCACTTCCAGCTTTAGTCATAACATCGTCAGACCAACACTAACTTAAAAAAACAAATCACTAAAATCTACTTGCAACCTGATCATGTAGTTTTGGCTCGTAAATAATGGAACAAAAACAAATCTACTGAGAGAACGCATATTAGTATATTTAATGTCTGCTATTGTATTACCACTGTAGCTTTATAAAGGTTTGTACTATATAAATACTATTTCTCATCAGGGTGTGGCTTCCCAGAGAGTTAGTCTAGCTAAGATATTTCAGTTGATCAAGAAGCTGGAGGTGAATTCAAGGCTACGTCGCTCCCTTGAACTGATCCCATATATAGCCTGGACCTAGTTGGCTGAAGTTACCTGAAGTCTTTGTTTCTGTTTGTGGTTGCTGAGCATTGATTGGTGCAGGCTGGAGTCCCTGTGTTCCAATTGGTGCAGCTGGGTGGAGTCCCTGTGTTCCAATTGGTGCTGGCTGGATCCCCTGTGTACTGATAGGCGCTGGCTGGATCCCCTGTGCACTGATAGGCGCTGGCTGGATCCCCTGGATGTGACGGGCATGAGATGCATCTACAGTCATCAGCTGCATGGGATTGAGGTGCACAGTGGAGGCCACTCCTACACCAGTTTGAGCTGTGATGGCAGAGTTGGGGGCCTGAGCTGAAACTGAGAACAGTAACATGAACATTGATTATTTCCACCCCAATGGACTACTTCATTTTCCTATGGTGCATAAAGAGGGGTTCTAAACACTATTTGGATTTTTATTTAAGATGGAGCAATTTGCTTAACATTCTGCAGTCTCCTTGCTACTGCTGAAGATAACAGAATTTGAATAAGATTTTTCCCATCACAAACTAACTCTCCAGACTGCTGAGAGCCATAACAAATTCAGATGCCTTCATTTTGCATTTACGATGTCTGTCTGCTACTACAAGATACTATAACTTAATTGCAAAACCAGTCAGAAAGTGGGATACAACAGGAAGAAGGGAGCAAAGCCTGTGTTTTTGAAAGAATACTGTCAACTTGTTCTTTAACTCACAAGTTTAAAAATTAGCCGTTTGAATCCTGCAACTGAAGTCTATACTACCCCTGAAAGTGTGTCTCTACTTTTGCCACTGATATGTTATTTAAGAGAGTCCTTTGAGTGTCAAGATACAAAATGTTTTCAGTTTTTGAAAAAAGGAAAGAGCTGCACTGAAGCATTTATTTTAAAAAGACAGGCTTGCAAACTTGTAACAGTTTTGAGCCTACTAATGTGAATTAAAAAAGAAAAATATCTGTGATAGTTTACAAAAGAAGAGAGAGAAGTAGAATCCAAGTGTGGAACGCTTTTAAAATATGGCTTAGTTTAAATTTTCTCTAATCCTAAATACTTGACACTACAACTGGGTGAACTGGTTTGTTCTTAAGCCCAACCCATTATCCAACACCCACAATGCAGTGGAATTTAACCGTTATGCAAAATGGTGCTCCAGAATATAAGCTTTCTTTTTAAAGACATATATATTTCTAGCCCTCATTATTGCGATGTTAACCATGACGACAAGAACTGATATAGTGTTGTATTTTTGAGTCTGCAGCTGCTTGAATCAATAGTCAGAGAGATGTGAACTGCCCCATTCTCCTCAATGAAATGTTAACTCTGAAGCCTAAACCCTAATTTATACAGTTAACTTTCACTACTGATCATTTCATGCCAAACACCCTAACTGTCCCCTACCCCGCTGCAAAGGCCTCCAGATTTTCCCTTGCACCTCATCTTCCATGATGCATTTATGTATTGTTAACAATACATAAATGCAACAGCACATTGAAAATTGAAGTGGGGGACAGTGGACAGCAAACTGAATGTAATATCACAATAGATAACACAGGGGCTAGTGTGCTGAGTTTAGTGACATCTTAGGCCAGAACAACTCCCAGTTATGGAGACCCACAACTTCATCAGCAAAACCGTGTATGTATGTAAGGTAAAAGGAGTGAATATTACAAAATTAAATTGGCTTATTAGAACATGGATCATGGGAGACCCATCAAGGAGGTTTGGGTCTGGATAAATGCCCAAACTTGTTTAGCAGAATCTCTGTGAACCAGTACCTTGAACTGCACTGAACACTTCTACCAGTCAGGCCTGGCATACTCTTATTGCTGCTCCAAGACTGCTCTAAAAGTCACTTGCATGGCAATTCCTTACCAGGATATTGGCGGATGGTGGACACAGAGCTGGTGATGGGGGTATAAGTGTGTGCAGCCAAAGGGTAGGCAGAAGGCGGGTACGTTGGTAAGAAGTACTGGAATTGGACTGGCACAGACTGCCTACAGATATGAAGATACAGCAAGTGTCAGACAAATCATTACAACTTGCAACCACCTCTTCAATCCCAGTGCTCAGACCACCCTCTAATCTTTGCAACCTCCCTAAGCAAGAGTATCAACTAGCCCTGACTATTCTAGAGATCCCTTTCAGCTAGCTAAATTCAGAAACCTTAAACCCCCTTAAGCGTTAGCTATCATGTCAATTCATGCATATGATAAGCCTTTCGCTCTACTTAAAGAATTCTTTCCCACCTACCTGTTGTCACTTCTTGTTTCCATGGCAACTGGGTTTGGCGATGCTCGGTGTCCAGATATGGGAATGAGATTACTCCTCTCTCCTGTATAATCAGACTGGATCCGAGGAGAAGTGTGTGTGATTTGCTGAGGAACCACCTTAGCTGCATAATGAAAAACAAGTAGCCAATTGACAACCAAAACAAAGAAGAGAGCAGATGCAGAAAAGGAGAGTTTGAAATCCAGATGATTAAACTTTCTTCTCCTCAGTGAAAATGAACAAGTCTTTTTATTTCACTAACAACAGGGCAGAATCAGAGAAGGAATGGAAACTCTTATTCATTTGTAATGTGTGACCCTTGGGCTCTAAGTGCACATATAAAATACATAATATCAAATTAAGTGACCTCAATTCCTGAATAATCTTAATTCTCCATGATCAGCCCTTTTTCCCCTTGCCATAGCTTGAGTGGACAGATCTTCAGGGACCAATCCATATGGTGGAAAAGGAGACAAGGACAGAAGTTTTAATGGGAGCAAGCAAAACCCAGGAGGACCATGGAACTCTCCAGTTGCAACTGGTGAATGGAGACCATGCTTCCCTCCCCAAGCCTTACAGGAAGATTTTAAAGAAAACTACAACCTCCTCCACAGATAAGTGGTTGAAGACAGACACGGCTTGCTGGAATACATTTAAAGGCAAATTCAATGTGGCAAAAGTTTAGACCTTTGTTTGTAGAGACTGAAAGTTGGGATGCAGAGTGTGGAACAGGCAGGTGAAGATGCAGAAAGTTTGGTACTTGGCCTTTGCTGATAATATTTTTGCTAATCACTGGCTTTGTTTACAGGTTCTGGAGTTTAGTCTTTGGTAAGGTACACTGACCACAAAGGCAAACCAAAGATTTTACACTTGATATTGGAGTTTCTGCTAGTCAGAAGTTGAGTTTAATCTCCAGCCATGATAGAGGTTCCCTAGAGACAAAGCATACCTCATTTACCATTCTCCATCCCGGCACAGAAAAACAAGTGGTTGTATTTCAGTAGGGATTTAATGAAAGAACTGACTAAGGCCTGGTCTACATTAACCCCCCAATTCGAACTAAGGTATGCAACTTCAGCTACGTGAATAATGTAGCTGAAGTCGACGTACCTTAGTTCGAACTTACGACGGTCCAGATGCGGCAGGCAGGCTCCCTCGTCGACTCCGCGTACTCCTCGCACCGAGCAGGATTACTGGAGTCGACGGGGAGCACTTCTGGGTTCGATTTATCGCGTCCAGATAAGACGCGATAAATCGAACTCAGAAGTTTGATTGCCTGCCGCCGAACCAGCGCGTAAGTATAGACAAGCCCTAACAGAAATAAAGCCACAGACCTGCCAGTGCTCTAGTTTTACAACAGTTCCTCTATGAAACAGAATACCTAACTCAAGATAGTTTTCTAACCTGAAAATTAGCAACACTACCTTTAGTCAGCAGCAACAATTTTAAAAGCTTCTGAGCAACACTGTTGGAAACAGATGTCTCAGCCAGGTTCCACATCTAGGTGCTAAGACAGTGAGTGAGGAGATAAACTGGACTAAGCGTCCTACTCTCAAAACACACAGTCAGATGCGACTAGGCTCCAGCTAAAACTTCTAGCAATATTGAAGGAGAACTTACTCCTTCACTAAGGAAGACAGATTTATATCCCTTAGTAGATATATCCTCAATACATCATACTACATGGTATGAAGTTCCAGGAGGCTCAAGTTTGTTTGGAATAAAGATGCATTTGAGGAGGCCAATAGTTAACTAGACTAACCAAGTGCTTCCAGAACGCTCCCTGCATCATTTAAAAATATATTAGGGCTCAACAAATCTACTTGTTTGTCTCTCCCAACTTGGGATTGATGTTTTTGTTATTTCTCTTGTTAATGTGCTAGTAATACATAGATGCCCCAGACCATCCTGGATGTATGTGTAAAGAGATGTCAGCTGAATTACACCCATTCCATCAGAAGCTGAAATCACTCACCAACTGGGATATTTGAGGTGGTCACAGCAGTGGCATGGGAAGAGTGGGAGGGCATTGTCATGGTGACAATTGTACTTGTAGGAGCTTGGGTATGAGACACAGAACCTGAAAGACAGAAAGTGACACTAGAGATTTCTATACAGCTACATCACCCTAATATCCATATCCTAAACACACAGAGAGAACTAGAGAACAAGCACCAGGAATTTTCTATCCAAGCATTCCCTGTCCCCCATACTCCCCCCCGCCCCCAACAAAAACAGTTCACATCCTAACTAGGGACAGGATCTCTGATGACTGTTTGCAGAACGAAGATGTTCTGCCACCCTTTGTCACCTCTCAACATCATGGAGACGTGATGGTCCCACTACTGAGCTGTGAATACTCACCAGCCGTGGTTGCTGAGGCAATAGTATTGGTTGCCAAAATGGGTGCCACTGTTGCTGCCGCCACTGGAGTACCAGTACTAAAAATGGTTTTCTAGAGAAAAGAAAGTTTCACATGAAGAGAAATTTACAGATACATTTTACTTTTTATTTGCTTTAAAATCATATTGCAGCTATTCCTAAGAGAACAGGACACCAGGTTTCTAGCCTAACTTTGAACCCTGTTCATCACTTACTCTGGGTCATCAAGATGTTGTGGTTCAAAGTAAGAAAAAAATATGGGATAAGGCTGTAAAAAATAATTGTGGGTCATGATTTTCTCCCGACACACACACTCCCCCCCCCAACAGCTGACCGCCCACAGACACACCTGCCCCTTGCCCATACACCACTTGCACTGACCACACCAAAACCACAAAGGTGAACAACTGTGTCCATAACTTTTGACCCCCCCAAAAAAATCACAACTTTCTCACAGCCTGAACTGTGGAAGAAACTACACTGATCTCATCTCATGGGATTTACCTGAGCCATGTTGTGGAGTTGCTGTTTTGGTGTTCCTATGGCTGGGTGAGATGGCAGCGTGATCCGAGTTGCCGTGTCCCGTGGCTGCGCAGGGCGCTGAATATTAATAGCTGCGGAAGGTGGGTGCTGCTGGATAGACAGAGTGGGCCGACTGGGAAAAGAAAGAAGGGACGTTCAGAGAACTAATCTTTATTTAGTATCCAGACAGTGAAACAAGGATTACTGGCTCCCCCCATACTGGCAAGTAGAGACATCAGACTCCATTTGTCTTCTCTTTGAGGGCTACACTACTATTGAATCCATGTTAACACAGTGACAGAATTTGCAGAAGTGCCTGCTGTATAATTCTTATTCTGTGTCTTCCACAGGTGGGAACAAACAGAGTCCTCAGTATCTAGAGATACCAACATGAGCAAAACAAGCTAATTTCAATTTCTACCCCTCCCCTCACCCCGAGATATTTTGAATATTCCAACACTCATATGCCATTTTCTACAGAAACTTCTGCTAGAAGAGGATGGGACTGAATTAGCCAGGTGCTGTCATGGCAGGCCAGTAAACCCAATTCCTTGGGAAACAAATTGGTCAAGTTCCCGTTTAGCTGTTTTTCTCTCTGGGAACAGAAAACAATATTTAGCATTTACAGTGTTTTTCCTTCACAGAGCTGCAAGCATTTCACACAAATGGATAAGCATTATTTTCCTGGTCTTACAGATGAGCCCACTCAGACAAAGGTTAAGTGATGTGCCTAAAGTCACACAGCAAGTCACTGGCAGAGCAGAGGAAAGAACCCATGTTGACTGACACACTCATGTGCTGTATCAATTGGACCTCAGCAGAGAAATCTCCTATATAGTATTTCTGACATTCACAGGGGTATCAGCCTTCTCTACTCCCCTTCATGCTGTCTATGTGAACGTCAGGAATCTTGGGGCTCCTCAAGACATTTTCCTTATGTGTTTACCTCAGGGCTGATTCCGTAGCATGTGCTGCTGTTGTAGTAATAACTGGAGACTGAGCTCTTGTGGCGGAGACTGTTGCTATTACAGCAGGAGGGATAGTGCTTGACGTCGTCACAGGAGGACGAGACTGTAAAGACAACAGAATAATAAAAGTAAGTCACAGTGATGCAATTGAGAAAGTAGCTGGAAAATACTTTGATAAAGCCAAATTTCCTAGATCTCAGTATAAAATACTGGCACGTGGAGATGTTCCCAGTCTATAAAACTCTTTTGTGAAGTTCTGGTCTGGTTTTCAGAGCAGAAGCATCAGAGGTAGTTGATGATCAAAAGCAGTTAAAAGATCAGATATGTACAGAAACTGTTCCAATGGTTCAGCGCTTCCATATGCCATTAGAAAATATGTTTTTTATTTTGATGAATTCCATTCATGACTACCAAACATAATCTATACTATAGACAGTTATGCAAACGAGGTTACATTTGGACATAACTATAAAAATATGCACAACATTATGTGGAATCAGACATCCACATGAGCACGCATCCCCTCACCATCTCATTTTAAATATATATATTTCCTGGTCCAGTATTTAGTTTTATATTACCCCCATCAAACTGATTTAAAGTTTGAGTATAAAGTAACAGCACAAACTCAAGCCAGGCCTTTTTGGACTTAAATGAAGTTTTCAAGCATATTCAGAATGAGGACTTCTCCAGAGTTTAATCTGTTTGTAGACAGTTTAAAGGTCTGTAATCACCAGCTCATAGTTAGCCTACAAAAAAGCCTGTAAAGCTTTCTACATGATGCTGCCAATGCCAACAGCCCAGTAAATAAAGGATGCTAATGTTATGTTCTGGGTGGATTCCCCCTAAAAGTCAGGAAGATCTTTGAATGAACAGTAATAGTGTGTCTGCAATACAGCATGATTGCCGCTTGCCTGGATTGGTTGATGAATGATGTGCTGAACAGCTGGCTGAGCTGTAGCTGCATTTGGCAACTGTGAAGCTGGCCTCAGAACTGTGGTTACTTTAGAGCTGGACATCACAGCAGCTGCTGCCGCACCTAAGGAACAAATCACGTGTGTTATTGCAAAACATATATATCTGCCAATATACAGAGAGGCATGTAAAATTAAGAAGGTTGTAGAGGAGTTTTTAAACTAAGGACTGGGAGAAAGATGACAGGTGCGGAGGAGCAGATGGTTCGAACAGAGACATCCCTTATTGGATTTATTAAAGGGGAGTCTCTATAGCCTAGTAAAGAAGAGAGGACAGAAATTGATAAACTACAAATAGGAACTGAAGAGAAACAGTCAAATGAAAAAAAGTCCCATCATTTACATCACTTGAAGGCAGACAACTAAATATTGACAAATTTTGTAAGTGCTTGTATACAGATGCTAGAAGTTTAAATACTAAGATGGGTGAACTTGAGTGCCTGGTATTAAATGAGAATATTGATTTAACAGGCATCACAAAAAATTGGTGAAACAATGATAATCAATAGGACACGGTAATACCCAGTGTATAAAATATACAGGAAAGACAGCGTAGGTTGTGCTTCTGGGGGAGGGCACTACTTGTGAAAGAAAGCACAGAGTCAAATATAGTAAAAATGTTAAACGAATCATACTGTACCATAGAAACTCTATGGATAAAAATTGCATGCTTGAATAGTAAGAGCATAGCACTAAGAATACACTACTGACCACCTGAACATGATGATGACAGTGATTGTGAAATGCTCAGGGAGATTAGAAAGGCTATAAAAACAGAAAACTCAAAAATAACGGGGAATTTCAACTATCCCTATACTGACTGGGTACATGTCACCTCACAACAAGATACAGAGATACAATTTCTAGAAACCATTGATGACTGCTTCTTGGAAGAGCTAGTTCTGGAACCCACAAGGGGAGAGGCAATTCTTGATTTTGACCTAAGTGACGAGAAGTGATTATAACTGAACCGCTCAGTAATAGCGACCATAATATAAATTTAATTTAATATCCCTGAGGGGACGACGACACACCAAAGAACCCCACCTCAGTAGCATTTAACTTCAAAAAGGGTAACTACACAAATATGAGAAAGCTAGTTAAACAGAAATAAAAGGAAGAGTTACAAACAAACAGTCATGCTTGTAAGCTGCATGGAAACTTTAAAAACACCACAACAGAGATTCAAACTATATGTATACCCCAAATAAAAAAAAAAAAAACAGTAAGAGGAGAGGGAAAAAAGTCACCATGGCTAAACAGAGTAAAAGAGGCGGTTAGAGACAAAAAGATATCCTTTAAAAATTTGATGTCAAATCATACTGAAGAAAATAGAAAGCAGTATAAACTCTGGCAAGCAAAATGAAAATGTCCAGTTAGGCAGGCTGAAAAGGAATTTGAAAAGCAACTAGCAGTCTAGAAAACACAAAAACTAACAGCAAAATTTTTTTCCCCAAGTACATCAGAAGCAGGAAACATGCCAAACAATCAGTGGGGCCACTGGACAATTGAAGTGCTAAAAAAAAAAAAAAAGGACACAAGGAAGACAAGGCCATTGAGGAGAAGCTAAATGAATTCCTTGCATCGGTTTTCACTGCAGAGGATGCAAGGGAGATTCCCACACCTGAGCCCTTTTTTTTAGGTGATGAATCTGAGAACTGTCCCAGATGGAGGAGTCAATAGAGGAGGTTTTGGAATAACAAATTGATACATTAAGAAGTAATAAGTCACCAGGACCAGATGGTATTCACCCAAGAGTTCTGAAGGAACTCAGATATGAAATTGCAGAACTACTAATTGTGGTATGTAACCTACTGATTAAATCAGCCTCTGTACCAGATGACTGGACGATAGCTAATGTAATGCCAATTAAAAAAAAAAAAAAAAAAAAAGGCTCCAGAGACAATCCTGGCAATTACAGGCTGGTGAGTGAAATTTCAGTACCAGGCAAATTGGTTGAAGCTATAGTAAAGAACAGAATTAGCAGACATGTAGATGAACACAATTTGTTAAGGAAGAGTCAACCCATCTTTTGTGAAGGGAAATCATGCCTACCATCTATTAGAATTATTTGGGGGGACAGGGTCAACAAACATGTGGACAAGAGTGATCCAATGGATAGAATATACTTGGACTTTCAGAAAGCCTTTGACAAGGTTCCTCACCAAAGGCTCTTAAGCAAAGTAAGCAGACATGGGATAAGAGTGAAGGTCCTCGCATGGATCTGTAACTGGTTAAAAGACAGGAAACGAAGGATAGGAATAAATGGTCAGTTTTCACAGTGGAGAGAGGTAAAAGGCAGAATTCCCCAAGGATTTGTACTGGAACCTGTGCTGTTCAACATATTCATAAATGATCTGGAGAAAGGAGTAAACAGTGAAGTGGCAAAGTTTGCAGACGATATAAAATTACTCAAGATAGTAAAGTCCACAGCTGATCTCTAAGAGTTACAAAGGGATCTCACAAAACTGGGTGAGTGGGCAACAAAATGGCAGACGAAATTCAATGCAAATAAATCCACAATAATGCACACTGGAAAACATAATCCCAACTATACACACAAAACAATGGGGTCTAAATCAGCTGTTATGACTCAAGAAAGAGATCTTGGAGTCATTGTGGATAGTTCTCTGAAAACATTTGCTCAATATACAGCAGCAGTCAAAAAAGCTAACAGGATGTTAGGAAACATTAGGAAACAGAGATAACGAGACAGAAAATATAATAATACCACTATATAAATCCATAGTACGCTCACACCTTGAATACTGTATGCAGTTCTGGTTGCCTAATCTCAAAAAAGATAAGTTAGAATTGGAAAAAGTATAGAGAAGGGCAACAAAAATGATCAGAGGTATGGAATAGCTTCCAAGGGAGGGGAGATTAAAAACTCTGGGATTGTTCATCTTAGAAAAGAGACAACTTAGAGGTCTATAAAATCATTAATGGTGTGGAGAAAGTAAAAAAGAAAGTGTTTTTACTTCTTCATATAACATGAGAACCAAGGGTGGGCCAATTAAATTAATAGGCAGCAGGTTTAAACAAATACAAGGAAGTATTTCTTCACATAACACACAGCCAATCTGTGGAACTCATTGCTGGGGATGCTGTGAAGGCCAAAACAAAGACTGATTTAAAAAAAGAATGAGATAAGTTCATGGAGGACATGTCCAACAATGGCTATTAGCCAAGATGGTCAGGGATGCAACTCCATGCTCTGGGTGTGCCCAAGCCTCTGACTGCCAGAAGCTGGGTCTAGATGACAGGGAATGGATCACTTGATAATTGCCCTGTTCTAGAGCATCTGGCACCAGCCACTGTCGGAAAACAGGATACTGGGCTAGATTGACCACTGGTCTGAGCCACTATGGCCATTCCTATGTTCTTATTTTATACTTCTAGATTTCATTCTAAGGATGCAACTTCAAAATTAGGGCTAAGAATAACGATACTCAAGGGATAGAGAAGTTTTTTTTTTGAATTAGCAATAAAGGCCAAAAAATCCTAATCTGCTTTGTTGGACCTTTTCCAACTTCTTACATTTAATAATGTTATTTCATAAATCTGATCTTTTTCAATTGCAAACTACTGAAATAAGTGAGTAGGAGTAACTGAAATAGCTTGCATATTAGATGTATGTGTAAAAAGTGATCTAGCAATTTTGTTAATCTATCTGCATCTGCTGAAGTACAGAGGAAAGATGGATGCACAATAAATGGAAGCTATTTTTTAAAACACCACAGCAAAATGCATGGTATTAGTTCAGTAATCTATCTACTGTTTGCTGTGCCAAAATGATCACACATCTACAGTGTGAAAACTAGAATCAGAAAAACAATTTTATCACCCAAAACATCAAGCATTTCAACAGCAATTTTAGCTCATAGAAAAATCAACTGTTTGTGTTTGCGAGAGGATCACAAACATAATACTTCACTCCAAATAGTATGCAGTCTAATTTGATGGGAAACATACAATTTCTGCAGGTTTCACTCAGTATTACCTAGAGTGAGTAATTTAACAGGAAGAAAATATGAACAAGATGTTGGAAACAGACTGAAAATAAAATAAGTATTAAGTGAAAATACGAAGAGCCATTTATGTTAAAGTGGGTTCCCCAAAAGGCTCAAATAGACACAAATTAAATGCTCAAAAAACAATGACAAAAATGGGTACATGCAAATTCTTCCATATGGGCTGCAAAAGACTGCAAATACAGCTATACACTCTTTCCCAAATACTTTGGTGAAGTACAGTTTTGCACATACAACATATTGCATGCACAAATAAAGGATCACTGAAAGTGCAGGACGCCCAGAGATCATGCTCTTTAGAGCTTTAGACCTGTTTGTGAACAAAAATCACTATTAAGAGTACAGAGCAATATTTTTTTTAAAATTAGCTTAAAAGTTTTAGATTTCTTTCTTGAGCAACTGCATAATATTGTGATCTAAACATACCAATTCTCCATGCAAGTACAGAGGACAGGGACATGGAAACAAAAATTTGGTAGGTGTTTTTTTTTTGTATCAATCTGATTTTAACCTAAGACTGGAAGCCCAATTCATAGACCTTAAAGATAAGCCTGCTATCAGAAGCCTGACAGACTTAAATTATCCCTCAAACAGCAATCATGCTAGCTGATCTCCTCTTAAAGTGACTGATGTTCTGCTTTACAAGCTACAGAAAGAGAAGCTGAAACCACAACAGCCAAAATCATGGGAGAAGAGACAAAAGCCTACACAGCTAGAACAAAGTTATCTCAGACACAAGTCTGAATGTGCACCACTCGATACAGTAATACACCTTACTACAGAATAGGAATGATATTGTGGTGGATGGATAGGAGACAGACTACAAGGCATAGTAAGCAATCAGGAGCGAGCAATGAGTAAGCTGTGACATTTTGCACAATAGACTTACCTAAACTAGGCCATGTTTTCTAAAGTACCCCACTGTTTTGCCAGCACAGTGTTCAACTAGAACAGTGGTCTCCAAACTTTTTTGATCGCGCACCCCTATCAGTAAAAATTTTTTGAGCATGCACCCCCAATATATGTATATTTATTTATGTATAAATTATATACATGTACTACTATCCTAATATATTATGTACATTATAAAACATACAAAAAAATTAAATTAAAAAAGGATGAGATAAAGGTGAAATAATTTTACAATTTTTATTGTATTTTATTTAATGGTACAAAAAACCTTTTTGATCTCACAATAATAATAATATTAATAATATTAATAATAATATTTTTTAGTGAGAGCAATGTGATTGAATATGCTTCATTATTTCTGAAAATCTTGGTTTAACTTTTCGTGATACAGTGATTTGAAGGTCTGGATTAGGGTTAAGGTGTGGGAGGGGGGCTCAGGGTGGGGGTGCGCGGTCTGGGAGGGAGTTAGGGTGCGGGAGGGCGCTCAGGGTGGGGGTGCGGGAGGAGGATCAGGCTGGGGAAGGCAGGAGGTGCAGAGCACTTACCTGGGGCAGCTCCTGTTTGGTGCAGGGGATGTGCAGGTGGCTCTGCGCAGCGCGGCACAGCCCCCATGGCCACGATTCTGGGAGCTGCCCCCCCCACCCCCACAGGGCCACCCGGAACGCAGGTGCTTTAGGGGCTGCAGGGCCCTGGGCTAAGGGGGCCCCGGCCTGCAGCTCTAAAGCCCCTTTCGGAATGCGGCCTTGAGTCCTCCGGCCCGTGGAGTAGCAAGGGCAGCCGTGCAGCCAGCGGCCGGAGAGAAGCAGTGCCACGGGCCAGAGGACTTAGGGCTGCATTCCAAAAGGGCCTTTGGAGCTGCAGGCCAGGGCCCCGGGGCCCTCTTAGCCCAGGGCCCAGCAGCCCCTAAAGCCCCTGCGTTCCGTGTGGCTCTGCCTGCTGGGGGGGCAACTTCCCTGCTTGCTCCCTCCCTCTCTCCTCCGGCCGGCCCCTTCTTCCCCCTCCCTCCGGTGGCACTCCTCCTCCCACGCCCTCCCCCCCAAGGGATCGTCTTGCGCACCCCACTTTGGAGACCACTGAACTAGAAGATGGTGCTGGCACCATCACGTACACCTGCACTAGGCAGTTTCAGAAAACATAACACCTAAAATGCCAGCAGCTCCCTGAAGCCCTGTCTACACTAGCATTCTTACCGCTGGAGTGATACCCGCATTAACAATAGTGGGAAATTTTAAGGGAAAAAAGAAACTAGTGTAGATGCAGCCTTCCTGAGCAAGTGAGAAAACGAGACATTTTTACAGCTCGTGTTGACTTCACCTCGGGGTAAGTGAGAAGCTCCAATGTGTAAAGGGGGGCCAGGAGCACTACTTCGGATAATAGACATCTGAACATTTGTTGCCATGATATGGTGCAAGTTACTGGCATGTCCCTGCAGAAAAAAAAAAAAAAAAAAAAAAGAGGATTCCATGAAAAATGTTGCCCAGAGAGAAAGATCACATTCGCAGGTAATTGCCCACGTTAAAACGTCAAAGGCAGCAACAAACCACATTTAACAGTTTTGTGGAAATACACCAGTATGCAGAGGGATTACAAATGAACATTTCTGCAGGATGAAGCTGCAGCCTCCTTGCATTTTCAATGGAAACTCTCAAACACATATCTACTCAGGCAAGTTTGTGTCAGTTACCAATTTCTCTTTCCCTCCAAGTCACTGTCCCATTTCAATTGGGCAGGTGGCATTTCTGTATCCAGTGATCTCTTTAGACAGTTCATATCAAACCATTCAGCAGAATTAGTAGAAATATGGGAGACTGGGAAGAACTGCAACATATTAAATTAACTCCTCATATTTCACTTATAACTGCCTTTCCAGGCATATTTAGGAACGTCACTTAAAAAGCAATAATTGGTGTGAATCCCTAGTAGGTAGAAACACCTACTCTAAAAATTCATGAACAGTATTGGCTAACCAATTACAAATAAAATTTAGTAGGTCTCACACTTATGTTACATTATGTTAACCTAATGGTATTTCACTTGCTAGAGCTGAGTATTGTTTTTGGCAAACGAGCTTTGAAATGCAAGAATCAGGAGCGTGCTTTGGCGTTAACTCCTTGACAGGCATTCACACCAAAGCCTTGCCTACGCTCAGAGCTTTCAGAAGTTCTCCGCTATTGGTCTGGTGTGGGACAGCACTGGTGGGGCTACAAAAAGAAGAACTAGTGTAAATCAGCTGCTTACCAATACATCAACTGGACTTGCTCTGAGTAGAGCTAGACAACAAGGTGATTAAACAAACAAACAGCATCCATTTACACTAGCATGTCTGTTGGTAGAGCAGCAGCACTGGGAGAGTTTAAGAAAATGCTCATTATTTCAGTCTGCTTGCGGGTCAGTATGCTACCACCTTATATGTTCTGTCAAATGGCGTCTCAAAACTAAAACTAGTAGCTTTCTAAAAGAGTAAAATGATAGCGTCACCTTTGAAGAAGGGATCGTGCTTTGTTCTGAAGAATGAGCCTAAATCAGATTTCTTCAGATGTATCTGGCCCCAGCTTATCAGATGGACCAACGGAGATGCAACCGTCATCTGCCTAGGGCAGTGGTGGGCAACCTGCGGCCTATCAGGGTAATCCACTGGCAGGCCGCCAGTTTGTTTACATTTGCACAGCCGCCTGCAGCTCCCAGTGGCTGCAGTTCACTGTTCCCGGCCAATGGGAGCTGTGGGAAGTGGTGTGGGCCACAGGGACATACTGGCTGCTGCTTCTTGCAGCTCCCATTGGCCGGGAACAGCGAACTGCGGCCACTGGGAGCTGTGGGCAACCATGCAAATGTAAACAAACTGGCAGCCTGCCAGTGGATTGCCCTGATGGGCTGCAGGTTGCCCACCTCTTGCCTAGGGTTTTAACAGGGTGAGGCCCTATGGCCCTTGCTTCATCTCCCTACTCAGCTGCATTTTTCTTATACATTGGTGGGGATGTCTGCTCCCATCTCCACACTCTCTTGGTGGTTACTAATACTTTGAGGAGAAATGATGGACTAGTTCACCCCCTTCTCAAGATCTCCCTGCTCTACTGATGGTTTCTGGACAGAGGAACTTTCAACCAACATCCCACTTTAGTAAATAGCAAGGTAGGGGAAAAGGAAACCTGTTGTCCACTGATTGTTGCCACAGGAATAGCTGAGGCTTGTGGGATATTGTTTTCCATGGTTACAGTAACCTGCCCAGGAACCTTGGTGGGAGCTGGCATTGTAGAGGGTGGAGCAGGAGCAATGGGCCGGCTGGGCATGGTGGGCTTCGTAGGAGGCTGCAAGAAACAAGAAAAATAGTAACAATTCAATACAAGGAAGTAGAGATCTCTCCTCAAAAATCACAGCCTGGTGAGGTTTGCATCAATAGTGCTAACAGGATGTGTGTGTTTTGGCGGGAAGGGAAGAAGCATGGGTCCCTTTCAGCTGAAAGAAACTGGAAGGAAAAAAACTCTTTTGGCTAGGGCGGGGTCTCATTGTAGACATTACTTAGCACAACAGACCCCCCAATCATATCTCCCAGAGTGTCTAGATACTACAGACCAAACAAACATCAGAAATACAGACAAAAAGCCAAACAAGAAAGACATTAGTATCCTCATTTACTTTTTAAAAAAACTTTAATCTCCCTTTTCTCTTCCCTTCTTAGTCTTTAGATTTTCTGCACAAGTCCTCTTCTGCCAATTAGATCTTAGATCATGTTTAGTTAAGGCTTAGGTGGGAAAAAAGAGAAAATGGCCGTAATCAACCATTTGCTCAAGTTACAACCATCCCTTACAAAGGTCTCCTTCTTGTGTCTTCTTAACCCCATCCTCACAAAAAGGATTCTGCCCAGCTGTAGGAATTGCCTAGTTTGTGCATGAGTCTCCATAACTTCATTTTAATGCTCTATTTATATGCACAAGTGAGTATCTCATTGACATTCTTTCCTCCCTCTTCCAGGAATGAATGGAGTGCTGTAAAATTGATTTAGACCATCCTTAATCTAAGAAATAAAGGAAGTGGAAAAGCCACAAAGTGCTGCCTAAGGGCTGCAAGGTTCCCAACCTGCCATCTGGAGTAGGGGCATCACACCGAAGAGGCACATATTCACAGAAGAAGAGCACAGAAAAGAGCTCAATAAATAAATAAAGCAATTTATAGAAAAGAACATTTTAGTCAAAAGAAGGTAAATGAAATAAAACTGAAATTAGCCTAGAGGTGTTTGATCGAACTGGGAAAGTATTAAATCCTTTAGTGGCTTATTTTCATTATCAACTCAGTCATGCGCCACCTTGTTACCTTCATAAGTCCCTCTGAAAAGGAAAGTGGCACTGCTGGAGTCAGATGTGCTGGCGGAGCTGTCACTGTAACCGCAGTACCCGATTGGACTGTATGGTGTGTCAACATCTGAACCTGTGGGTATGGCCGAACAACAACTGGTTCCTGTTTCTCTTCACGAGACTGTAGAGAGCCACCAGGACCCATGTGCTCTCTGGGAGCAACTTCTGACTCTCGATTAGATTCATCGCTCACTGCTGAGGAAAGAAAAAAGGAACTATAAAGAAGATGATAAAAATGGGTAAGAAGTATGCACGCTTGTCCACAAGCCCAGAAATGGAGTGCCGAATACATACATACAAAAGCAGTTTGTTTAAAACCTCCTGAACAAGAGACATTTACTGCTCCTGGTATGAAAAACCTGCTCGAAAAACCAACGTCTCCAGAATGTCATCAATCCTCCTGCAAAGCGTGCTCTGCATTCCTCTTAGAGCCCTAAGGATTATCCCCACACATCATGGTCTAACCCAAGTCACTCACAAGGCACAATCATCCTTCTTAAAATAAACCTCTAACTGTAACCTCTCTTTAAAGTGAATAATTAAATTTAAATTAACAAAATAAGCTGATCGAGACCATCAGGCAAATGACTAAGGCATGGATTCAATTAAATTTTTTATTAAAGACTTCACTAAATGCAAGATTGTCCAACCACTTAATCTAATTAAAAATAGGAATAAAGTGTAAAAGCAAAAAACTACAACAATCAAAGCACAAAGCTGCCACAATGACAGTGATAATTAGACTAAAATTGGAATTTCTGTCTTATTTCCATCTCATAAATTCATAAGAGCACAGGAAGCTCAGCTGTAAACTATATTTAAACACTAGTTATTATTAGGCAATCAAAACCTATGTAGAATTTGTTTTATACTTACTGTACAACTCTCAGAATCTCCTACCATAATTATGCATTTGAATACTAAAAACATACTTCCTTCCATCTTACTCTATAAGATCAGATTGACTTACTGCTGGAGGCATCAGTAATGTGGTAACTCTCACTACTCAGGCCCTGATCCTGCAATGAGCTCCAGGTCGGGGCAGGCATCTGGTAGCACAGACCTCATTGCAGAATTGGGACCTAAGACATCAAACACCAGTCAAAAGTTATGGAGATAATGAAACAGTAACAGGTATTTCTAAAATGGGTTTGAAAACTATCAGACATATAGTCTCATTTAGCAAATTAAAGGAACACTGACAAATCGATTGTTTTTTTTTTTTAAATCCACTGACAGTGTCCCGTTAATACATCAGCTAACCCATACAGTTCTATTTATAGGTGATCATGGTCCATGTATACTTCTGTGTGGTTTGCGCTGAAGCCGCTCCCTATAGTTCCCACCTACCTGTGATTTCTTTGCAGTTTTCCCCTCCCCAACAGAGGGCCCAACTAGTATGTCCTACACCAACTAGAATTTACTTTTTAGATAATTTCTAAACAGCAGCTTGTGGTCAAAATGTTTTTGCTAACATTGTTTTCCTAGTATCAGAGGGGTAGCCGTGTTAGTCTGAATCTGTAAAAAGCAACAGCTCTGATGGTGTCAAATTTGCAAATGAACTGGAGCTCAGCAGTTTCTCTTTGGAGTCTGGTCCTGAAGTTTTTTTGCTATAAGATGGCTACCTTTACATCTGCTATTGTGTGGCCAGGGAGGTTGCTGGTGACAACCCACACACCGCAGCATAACAACTCTAACTCAGGAACCAACCCATGCAACAAACCTCGATGCCAACTCTGCCCACATATCTACACCAGCAACACCATCACAGGACCTAACCAGATCAGCTACAACATCACCGGCTCATTCACCTGCATGTCCACCAATGTTATATATGCCATCATGTGCCAGCAATGCCCCTCTGCTATGTACATTGGCCCAACTGGACAGTCACTACGCAAGAGGATAAATGGACACAAGTCAGATATCAGGAATGGCAATATACAAAAACCTGTAGGAGAACACTTCAACCTCCCTGGCCACACAATAGCAGATGTAAAGGTAGCCATCTTATAGCAAAAAAACTTCAGGACCAGACTCCAAAGAGAAACTGCTGAGCTCCAGTTCATTTGCAAATTTGACACCATCAGATCAGGATTAAACAAAGACTGCGAATGGCTATCCAACTACAGAAGCAGTTTCTCCTCCGTTGGTGTTCACACCTCAACTGCTAGCAGAGCACCTCACCCTCCCTGATTGAACTAACCTCCTTATCTCCATACTGATTTATACCTGCCTCTGGAAATTTCTATTACTTGCATCTGAAGAAGTGAGGTTCTTACCCACGAAAGCTTATGCTCCCAATACTTCTGTTAGTCTTAAAGGTGCCACAGGACCCTCTATTGTTTTCCTACGGCAACTTGCACATTCCCAGCCCAGACTGATCCAGTATGACATGTGAGGTGTGGAAGAAGAGCTTCTTACAATTCTTCAAATTAATGTACCCAATTATATCAAAGTTTGAGTTATGTCTGTCCGTGATGTGTTTAAATATCCACAATCATCTCAATAAAATTTGCAGACCATACAGAAAATTGTCTCAAAATTCCTCGGAATAAAGCTGCTGGG
Organism: Malaclemys terrapin pileata; assembly: GCF_027887155.1. NCBI lineage: Eukaryota > Metazoa > Chordata > Testudines > Emydidae > Malaclemys > Malaclemys terrapin. The sequence goes on from NC_071513.1 coordinate 58,365,482, forward strand.
TAGAAAGAATGAAACTCCAATAGCTGTCTTACCTGTAGTTGTTGGGTTTATCAACCCTGTAGATCCACTGGTGGAAATTGGGGGTGGAGCTTGTCCTAGTCCTGCAGGAGGGGCTCCAGAACGGGAAAACTGCTGAGAACTCATTTCCACCTGCACAACGTGAAGAATATTTTAAAGCAACATAATCTTAGCAATATGTTCAATGGCCAATGCTAGAGCTGACATGGATGAGATTTGATCCCTCCCAGGTCATCCAGGGTCTGAGGTGACAATTTGTAACACGGCCCCATAGAAGGACCATGAATTAAAATAAATAAATAAATAAATAAATGAATGAATAAATCTGGTTTGAAAGCAGACACATTCTCGCTTGGGAATGGAAGCCGGACAGCGGTGCCCGACACTTCCACAGTCTGATCCCCAGCAGCGCGGAGTTCAGTTGGGATGTGGCTGAGAGAGACCAGATTTGGGATGTTTCTCAAAGGGGCAGTACCCGGGGAACGTGGGCAGCGCTCTATACACAGCAGCACAGCAAGTGTGACCCCGTGGCTGTGCGGCAGCAGCTCGGAACATCTGCTTAACCCAGCCCCCAGCTCTGAGAGGGGGAGTCCCCAGGCACCCTCCGGCCTGCAGCGGGGACCAGCCCTGCGCCCAGGGCCGGGGAGCCATCACACCAGGGACCCCCCATAAACCGGCTACTCGGGCCTCCGCTGATTGGATGGATTAGAGCAGACGTCTTCACTAGTCCTGCGTCAATCCAGGGTCACACTGGGCCACGAACCAATTAAACGCAGATCAAGGCTAGTGCCCTCAACCAATCAGAAGCCCGTTCTACTGATGACCTCACGAGAGAGCTAGCCAATAGGATAAGAACCTACGGACCAATAGGGAGCAAGTCTCCACGCCAGATTCCGCCCCCATTGCTGTGAGGGACGCGCAAAGCCCGGATGTTCACAAGCAATAAAGCGCAGCGACCACTAACAAGCCTTTGCCGCCGCAGGGCAGCTTGAAACAAACGGGGGTAACTCCCCCCGCTAACTGCCCCGGGGGAAACCGCTCTTGGCCCCCGAGAAACAACAGCCAGGTCCCCTGTCCTCCTTTCAGCCTCCCGCGATCCTCTCCCGCCGGGTCCGCTCCGGTCGCCTGGAGTCCGGCTCCGAAACCCCTTTTCGGCCGCTCGGCCGAGCCGCGAACGGAGTTGTCCCTGAGCTGGCCTACCTGCTGCCCCGCGCGCGGTGGGGCCTCGGAGCCGCGCGCGGATCCGTTTCTCCCGCTGACACCGATGCTCAGACCCAAGCTCTCCTTCCACCGCCGCAGCCACCCTCCACCTGATTGGCTCCGGTTGGTCCCGCCCACAGCGGCGTGGTCACGCCCAGTCTGCGCAGGGATAGGCTGAGACGGCGCCGTCGAAGGGGCTTCTGGGAAAAGTAGTTCAAACCGAGGAGCCGCAGAGAGCGGCCTGCTAGAATGCGGGGCCTGCTTTTGCGCAGTGATTGGCCAAGACAGTGGCGACGATGGGCCGGATGGAAATATAATTTGGATCCAGGGTAGTACTGAGGCGATCTCGCGAGATGTGCGTTCGTGGGAGTGGAGAGAGCCGTGAGACAGGCTTCCTGTATCGCTGAGCCTTCTTGAGCGTTGCAGACGTGTGCCTGGCGCTGGGGTTTTGGCCTTCAGTTCGAGCCTGTGCGGTGGTTCGCCCGGGTTCCCCTAAGTGGACGAGATCTCCTTAGCTGGCACAGGGGATATAGCCTCATACCTGAAGCGAGCTCTTATTTTGCCGGGCAGGTACCAAGCTGTAAGCGGCTGCTCAAACAGTTATTTTTCATATCCTTATTAACACTTGTAAAGTTTGATATAAACAAAATAGCATTTCAATAAAACAATCACCTCTGCATAATCCCTAATTCTACTATACAAACCCTTTCGGACTCAGAAAATTTGAATTACCTTGCAATAGCGTGTATAGGGGAAGGCTGTGGGAATGGGAGCTTGTTAGGTTGGGTTTGGAGGAAATGAGGATGTGGATAATAAATAAGAGGACCTTAGCTCTTTCCATTAGCACACCTCAAAGTGGTCAATGTTCTTATGCCCATTTTACAGATGAGGAAATTGAGATATAGAGATGAAGTGACTTGCCCAAGGTCACTCAGCAGGCCAGTGGCAGAGCCAGGAATAGAACCCAGGTCTCCTGAGTCTCAGCCTAGTAATATGGGAATGTTGGGGTAGTGGAGGAGTGTCTGGAAGGTTGGGGGGGCACTTTGAAGGTGCTTAAATGGTTTGTTTTTTTAGAGATTGGGATGGGAACCAATCTGGGGTTTTGAGGGGCAGAGGTGGCTGCTCCTGTGGTGGGAAGGTCTCTGGTCCTGCAGAGTGGTGATTACTTAGAATATATTTTAGTGACAACATAGGCACTTCTACCACCAATTTGGTGGTGGTGCTACTGAGGATGTTAATTGTTGGGTTTGGGTTTTTCCCCTAAACTGCTGAGCCTCTATCAGGCCGGGTGGATTTTGGGTCCTTGCTATCCACTATTTGCTGGATAGCTTCTGAGTCCTCAGCAATAACAGCCTGGACAGTAACATCGGCATTGGGGCCCAATATATCCTGTGTGGCTGCTCTTCAAGACTTCTGTTACTCTGGTGTATTTGATCTGAGCTTTAGCCTGTTCTGTTGCAAAGTCTGCTTGGGTGGCTGTTCAGCCTTGTTATTGGCTTTCACCTGCATACAGTCCAGCTCACTTCCATCTGGGCCTGGATAATATCCTTTCTGGCCTTGTGTTTCTGCTAATGCATCTGAAAAACACTAAAAAACTCTTCAATTTCTGGGATCTACCATCTTCCCTCCTCTTTGTTTGAAAATCTCCCCATTTATTATTAATTAATGAATAAATAGGATTTACAGGAAGAAGTGGGCTGTAGTCCACGAAAGCTTATGCTCTAATAAATTTGTTAGTCTCTAAGGTGCCACAAGTACTCCTGTTCTTCTTTTTGAGGAAGAGCACAGTTCATTTGTATTTGATTTTTAAAGGCACAGTTCTGATTTCCTTGGCTTGGTGCAAAACATCCTCTGCTCCAAATACCAATAAGCAATTTTTCCATTATTATAGGAATACATAGTAACACAGATCTCAAGAGCTCTATAATCCCACACCTAGTTTTGCTGTTACACAAACACCCTGATGCCATTAACCCCCTCCCCCCACCCTGAGCTCTGAGGCTGCACAATGATGTGGGTTTAAATTTCCACCTAGGAGCAAACTTTCAGGAATATTAACTTCAGTGCCCACCTTTAGACACCTATTGCCCGATATTCAGAAATGCTGTGCAACGGGGGCTCCCATGAAGTTTCCATGCAGTTGTGAGGGGCACACCTCAGCAAAGCAGGCTGTGCTGTACTATAGGGGTCTAAAACTGGGCACCTAAACTAGACAGCTCCAACAGTGCGGATCACAGGGCAGCAGAACTGAGGGGGCTGAGCTGACTTAATAAGTGGGAGGGGAAAGCCCCCCTCATTTTGGGGTGGGAGGCATTTCCAGGCAGAGTGTAACGTGTCTCTCCCCAACGGAGTAGTTTTCTTGAACATTCCTAGGCTGCTTCCTTCCCTCCCTCGTGGTGTCAACTCCCGTGCTCTCGCTGGCTCTCAGACTGGGAGGACCAGCAGTAAATTACCTAAAACAATCGCCTCCCCTTGGTCACGTTCAAGATGGCTGTCGGGCGACGCTCTAGCCGCTCCCTGGCGCTGCTTTCTTCCTCTCTATGGCAGCCGGTCCTCCACGTGTCCGGCCTCAGGGCGGAAGCGGAAGCAGAATCAGGCTGCCCGGAAGGAACCTGCCCGGAGGAGCGGCGGCGGCTGGAGCCGGAAGGGAGCGTGGCGGCCGCTCACAGGTGCAATAACCGCAGGAGCTCGTGGTTTCGGGACGTTCGCACAGCAGGTGCTTTAGGCAGCGCGCGCCCCCTCCACTGAAGTGCGGGTCACGCACTGGGCCAAGCGGCCCCTCGGCGCCCACAGAGCCGGCCGGACCGTGTCCCTCAGGCTGTCGCTGGCCATACGGGGCAGCTCCTTCTCTCTGGGGGCTGGGGTGATGAACAGGGGGAGCCTGCTGTTTCCGTGGGGGGTGGAGAGGGGATCCAGGTTTGTCGCGGGAGGGAGACCTGAGGCAGGGCAGGTCTCTGGTGAAGCATGATGTCTGACAGGTCACAGCTCTTGTGTCCCTGCAGCCCTTCTGCGTGGACTGGTGTTGTGGGGACAGGCTTTGCCCAGGCAGACGGGCCGGGCTTTGCCCTGGTTCACACCTCGCAGGTTCCCGCTGACCATCTTCTGTGTCATTTGCCATCTGTTGTGCTTGCTGGTGTTCAGCTTGGCATCAGTGGGGCTGGCCAGCAAAGAGTCTGGCACAAGGACTGTGCTGTAATGGGAGAGTATTACCTGTGCAAGCCGTGACTGTTTGCATATACAGAATGTGAAATGCTACATGATACTAGCGTGGCTTAGGGCTCAGGGGGTTGTAGTGAGTCATACATTGCATGACATCACAGTTCATTTCTGTTTGAACAAATTCCCAATAGTGTAGAAAACACATTATGGGAGGGAGCAGCTATGCACCTCAACAGCCCTTGATGCTACTGTTACGATACGTGGACTAACGAGCATGCTTTCTTGTAATGACAGTCTTGTACAGTGACACTGTTAACGTGGTTACAGGTTTTAGCTTCCAGGGCAATATATTATTTTCCAAACCATGCTAATGCTGTCCTGTTTTTTATTCACATATTTGAAACAATTTGGGGGAGATTTTTAAAGGCACACTGGGGAGTTGAGCAATATAACTCCAAATGAAAGTAAATTGGAGTTAGGCATCTCCCTCCTCTTTCTGTATGAAAATCTCCCCATTTATTATTAATGAAGAAATATGATTTACAGGAGGAGCATGCTTCATTTATATTTGATTTTAAAATGCACTATGTGGAAACAAATTTGGGTACTAGACTAGGACTCAGACCTAATTCCAACACTGTCAGTAGCTCATTGTGTGACTTTACACAAGTCACTTAATCTCTGTTTTAATATCTATAAAATGGAGATATACTTACTTTTGTAAAGTTCTTTAGGATCTAGAGCTCAAAAGTGCTAGGTTATTTGTTAAAAGGGATCTCCATCCTGTTAAAGCAAATAATTTGTGTTCAAAGTAGTGGTTCTAGTCAGACACCTTATTTATTAGGTTTGTGGTCTCACCAGTGCTTTTGGAACTTACACAAATACAGTCACTAAAGTGAATATCTAGATCTCCATTTCTAGTGGACTTAATGAGGGGCTGTGATGATGGATGTCCAATGCAGAAAAGAAACCTGGGTTTGTGTTGTCCTGACTTAACTGTGAAGGCTTAGTAGCAGTTATGAGGGAGTCTGATGGTTCCTAGCCTGTTCTTCCCATCAGCTGTGCCTCAGGATACATGGAATTTAGCTACAAGTTATGGAGAAAGTGTACAGTAGCAAATACATGATATTTAATTAAACAGTATCTATTAGTGATTGTGACACACCTGTATGTGGATACCCTTTTTATTTTGCAACTTTTGTCATGTGTCAGTGTCTGTAAATTTCTCCTGGTTCTTTCTATAGGATGCCTCTTGCAGCTATCTCCCAGCCTTTGCTATTCTTGCAGAGTGTTCAGGAGTAGGTCATAACACCAACAGCCTATGGCATATCTGTTATTAGCCCAATGTGTTCTATCTAAGCTCCAGAATCTGTTCACCTGCTGACATCCTGCCAGGTCCATGCGCAAGAATGTGGATTTCGCAGGAACAAACTCTCCCATGCCAGGTTCTGCTTCCCACCCAGTTTGTATTTGACTTGTATATATTGTTTTTCATTCCCACAGATTCTAAATCAGACTATAAATAACAGCCCATTTTACTAATGTGCTTATTCACATTAATAAAGGTTTCCCAAACTGGGTCCTATATAGGCCTATAACATCAAAGATCCTTAGTCCAAAATAGTTGGAATTTGGTGACCTTCAGGCCATGCTTCAAAAGACATCTGTTTGGTGTGTTTTTTGGAGAAGATTGAGGTTGTGCTTCCTATGTGAAGGTGTGGAAAGGAGTCTTTGCAAGGGGCAGGTTGAGCTCTTGCTGAATTAATTTAAATGCTGCTGAGACTTAATTTGTATTATTCAAGATTATGGGAACCCTAAAACATTGACAAGTCTTTTATTAGTTATTAATTCTAAATAAATATCTCTGTTCCTTCTTTTGGTCTTTAAGTTGCTGCCCAGGGGGAGGGGCTATTAGCCTTTCCCTGGAGTGTAATCCTGTGATTTGATTTCTAGACAGATTCCAGAGTATAGTGCATAGGTTCACAGACCTCTAACTTGACAGGACGCTTGGGTATGGGGTATCTGCTTGCGTCTTTCTTTAAGGAGGAAGCTGAATTTCCAGTACAGTTCAGTAGCTTTATTAAAAACAATCTATTTATGCATTAGAGAAAAGAGTAGAGTAAGAAGATTTTAAAATGAAACAAACACCTACTTTAGGGTCTGAGGTCAGCCTATTCTCCTTTCAGTTATTTCACAGAGACCATGACAAGATCTGTATGTCTCAGTCATTCATGCTGTTACCATATTCATGGAGCTCAACCCCTTCATCGTTCTCAGGCCACCCCTCATGTTTCTGACTAGATTAGTTTTCTAGGAGTTCTGCTGTCAGCCATTGTCCAGAATAGTCCATGCATTGTCTTAATTATGATTAGCCATGTACTGCATCTCCACAGCAGGGGTTGTTTTGTCCATGACAGATTGTCTCCTGCTGTGCCAACATATTCACTAGACAGGACATAGTTCATTTTTCTGTTACATATCAAAACTATAATAAGAGGTCTGCCCCATCTTTGAGGGATAGGGAGGTTTATTTCAAGGAAATGAGGGCAGGCCTCTACCTGACCAAAAAACAAATGGCATGAGATTGTTTATTGTACATGTGCAGTTAATGAAACCTTAAAAGACAAGGTTCTACACAAAAGATTCCCACACAATAAACTTCACAGAACTAAAATTGACTTTGGAAGGAGGAGTTGACCTGAATGAGATTTTAAGCATTGTTTCCACACAGTCATCACTGGAATGAGATCTGTTAAACAGTACACTGCAACGATATGCAGTAGTTTGGGATAGGAAGGGCCCATCATGTGAGACATTGAGCATTCTCAGCTTCTGTTAAAGTCCATGGAAGTAGGGGGTTAGACAACAATGTTGACTGTTACAGTGTGGGAGGAGAAAGCCCAGAGTGAAGTGCTGCAGCAATCTCACATGCTGCCAACTTGGCTACTTCCCAGGGGCAACATATAGTGATTATGCAGTTGAGCAGGACACATTTATTCTAAGGGTTTATTTCTTTTAACTTAACCAAAGTTAAGGATCACATACTGAAGAAAGAGCAGAGGGAGGGTAGTTATTTGTGGAATGTTAGCTGGAAAAAAGTGACTTTAAAGGAGCAGAGTGAGCTCGTTTGGCATAGTGGAAAAGGAAAGCTGTTACTGGCAGACAGCAGCATGAAAAAGATGCAGAAATGGCATTGAGAGGTGGGTGGAGTGTTATGTACCCAGAGTTATTAAATTTTGCAAAAGGAGGAGAGGAGTGAGAGCCAAGATGTAAGCAGAGTTAGGGTGGCCCCATGTCACATTTAGTAAATGAGGCCAAGGAGTTTGAACTTCTCAAATTCTTTGTCTCATTCCTCAGACTTGGGGTGAGGCTCAGTCATCCTGGAAAAGAAAGTTAACATTAGCTGCAACATGGTGAATGGATGGGGCAGAAGAGGATATAATGGCATCATTTCCATGGCACATGTCTTGTAAACTATAGCATGGCCTTCCATTAGGGTCCCCACTTTATTTGTCCATAGGGCCCTCATCCTTAAGCCAGCCTCTAGAGAGAATTGAGGGCTCTTGACTCCTTGGAAAGAGTATCCCTGAGTGAAGGGACCCACTGAATCCAACTGAACCTACAGGGCCTTCTATGTAATCTTATCTGGCTCCCCTCACCCTAGAGTCTGACTTTGGTCAGGCCACTAGCAATAAATCTCTACAGTTATGAAATGGGTATAGGATTTTTAATCACCATAGATAGTCAGGAACTTAGTCTTACACGTGATTTAAATTGGACTAGTTTGTAGTATGCCTTTTTTAGGGCACACTGTATGTGAGGGGTCTCTGGCAGCAAAAATGTAGAGCTGATATATGACCCACCCTCTAATTCTTTGAGTCATGTAATTAATACCAATCAGTGTGGGTTTATGGAAGATAGAGCCTATCAAGCTATTTTTTGTGCATTTGATGAGATTTCAACTGGTTGATAAAGGTAATGTTTATGTAATACACCTAGACTCCCATAAGACATTTTACTTGGCATACAAAACATGGTACACAATAAATGGATTAAAAACTGGCTGATAGGTCTCCCAATGTAATTGTAAATGGGAATCATCATGAAGCAGGTGTGTAGCTAGTGGGGTCCAGTAGGGATCATTACTTGGCCCTATGCTATTTGACATTTCTTCTAGCTCATGGAGAACATACATATCACTGATGAAGTTTGTAGATTACACAGATGTGGGTGGGAGTGGCAAATAATGAAGAGGACAGGTCAGAGCATTCTGGATCTCTTGGTATTCTCGCTGCAAACAGTCAATGCATTTTAATATGACCAAATGTAAATGTATACATCTAGGAACAAAGAATGTAGCTCTGACTCACAGGATCGGGGACTCTATCCTGGGAAATAGAGACTCTGAAAAGACTTGGAGTCTGTGTTCAGCTGAATATCCACCATGATCCTCCAGTGAGACACTATAGCCAGAAGGGCTAATGCAGTCCTTGGATGCATAAACAGGAATCTTGAGTAGGGTGGGGAGATTAAGTTGAGTTTGTATTTGGCACTGGTGTGACAATTACTGGAATACTATGTCCAGTTGTGCTGTCCACAGTTAAAGAAGGATTTTAAATTGGAGAGGGTTCAAAGAAGAGCCACAAGATTAAAGGATTGGAAAACATACCTTATGGTGACAGTCTCAAGGTAAACAGACAAAAAGTTAAAGGGTGAACTGATCAGGCTATATGCATCTACATGGGGAAAGAGAAATTTGAAATTGGCTCTTCAGTCTAGCAAACAGAAGTCTAACAAAATCCAGTGGCTTGAAGTTGGAGCTAGACATAATTTATACTGGAAATAAAGCATAAGTTTAACAGTGAAGATAATTAGCCATTGGAACAATTTACCAAGAGTTGTGGTGGATTTGCCATCATTGACCATTTTTAAATCAAGATTGTAAGTTTTTCTAAAACTTATGCCGTAGTTGAGCAGGGTTCTCAGGCCCCTGGGGGGCTGAGAACAGGTTTTAGGGGGTCTGCCGAGCAGGGCCAGCAATAGACTCATTGGAGCCCAGGGCAGAAAGCCAAAGCCCCAATGCTCTGAGCCCTGCCAGCTAGGCCTCAAGCTGAAGTCTGAGAAGCTTAGCTTCGTGGGCCCCTAGGCAGTTGCCCTGCTTGCTACCACCTAATGTCAGCCTGGCTTTTACATGTAGATAAACAGTTGTTGTGGCACATGTGGACCATAGAGTTTATAGCATGTTGGGGGGGGCACCTCAAAGAAAAAGGTTGAGAACCCCTGCTGTAGTTCAAACAGCAATTATGTTGGGGAAGTTCAGTGGCCTATTTTATGTGGGTGGTCAGACTAGACCAGGGGTCTCAAACACGCAGCCCGAGGGGTTATTTTCTGCGGGGGCCCCCCCACCTTCCCCCAGTGTTTATCTAGAGCGGCTCCGGCCAGATGTGCACCAGGGGCAGGGCAGGCTCCCTCCCTGCCTGCCCTGCCCCTGCGCCGCTCTGGGAGGGAACCTGGGGAAGGAGAGATGCAGGGGTGTGTTGCTGTTGCTTCAGGCACTGCCCCCAGCAGCTCCAATTGGCCACGGTTCCCTGTTCCCAGCCAATCGGAGCTGCTGGGAGCGGTGCCTGAAGCAACAGCAACACAGACCCCTGCACCCCTCCTTCCCCAGGTTCTGTCAGCTTCCTGGAGCAGCGTGGGTGCAGGGCAGGCAGGGAGCCTGCCCTGCCCCCAGTGTGCGTCAGGCCAGAGCCCACCCCCTGACCCCCTCCTGCAGCTGAACCCCCTGCCCTGAGCTCCCTGCCACATCCCTCCTGCACCCTGACCCCTTGCTGCACCCTGCACCCCAACCCACTTCCCTGAGCCCCTTGCTGCACCCCTCCTGCACCCCAACCCTGTACCCTGAGCCCCAACCCCCTGCCACACCCTGAACCCCTGCCACACCCTGCACCCCAACACCCTGCCCTGAGCCCCCTGACACCCTGCTGCACCCCACACCCCTCCTGCACACCAACCCCCTGCCCTGAGCTCCCTGCTGCACCCTGACCCTGTCCTGCACCCCACACCCCAAGTCCCTGAGCCCCTGCCACACCGCTCCTGCTCCCCCTGGGGGCAGGGAGGGAGCGGAGTTGGGGTGGGGATTTCAGGGAAGGGGTGGAGTGGGGGCGGGCCCGAGGGGAGGGGTCAGTAAATGCGGCCCTCAGGCCAATGTACAAGTCCTCATGTGGCCCTCGTGGTCATTTGAGTTTGAGACCCCTGGACTAGATGATCACAGTGGTCTCGGACCTTCGAATCTAGAAATAAATGTGCAAAAAAACTGGTTCTCATGCCCTTGTGTTCCTATGGTTTCACTTTTGACTGTAGCGGAGGCATCTAATCTTACAATCCTTGTTTGCTAATATTCTTAGGTTCTTGGATTTTAAGTCCAGGAAGGGACTATTGTGATCTAGTCTGACTTCCTGCATAATACAGGCCATTTAATTTCAAATAGAACCTGGACTTACATTTTAGTTAGACTAGGACTCTGTACACCCCTCTTCCTTCCCCCCCCCCACATTATAAATTTAATGTTTTAGAGAAACAAACTTGATTTTTTTCCCCCCCTCTAGGCATTTTCTATAAAATGGGAATTTTTATTGCACTTCTTGGAATCTGGTTCAGCTCTTCTCTAGCAAAGGCAGATTCTAAAGCAGTGACAACATCCCTGACTACAAAGTGGTTGTCAACCCCTTTGTTACTGGAAGCAAGGTAAGCTGTTAGTTTTCATTCACAAATCTGAAATTTAGAAGAATAAAAATGCTAGCTTGTGGGCTAAATTACACACACAATATAGTAAATCCTAGAAGAGTATTAAATGGTATTTGGCAGCATACCTTAGCAACTAGATGTAAGCACTAACGTGCTGTCTAAAACGGTTTACTCAGTCATTCTCCCCTCCCCCCCAGTATTGTGGACTTGATGCACAGTTCTGCTCTCATGTCCCATTTTTCCTATGCCTGTGTTAACAGGCTGGTATACAGTAGAGGGGAACAACATCAGTACCCCATGCCACATCACTCCCACTGCTGCTCTTCTAGCTAGATTATCCATCCCTGCAGTGTTTCCCACTTCATCATTAGAGAGCTCCAGCCAGTTGAGGCAGCCTGCTTGTCAGCACCTCTGACTTCTGGGCTCTTGCCAACTGTAGCAGAGCATTCAGCCTCAAATGTGTCCAGAGAGTACCTGCCTCCTCATCTGAGGTAGTGAAGCTATGCCATGTATTCTCATGTAGTTCTGATTTGAAAATATGCTGGTATACCTATATAGTCTCTACTGTAAATGAATTAAAGGTGTCATATTATGTGCTGAAGAATTAAATCCAACCTGTTAATCAAAGTGCATTTTGAGATCAAAAAGATGAAGGAAACAGTGCAGGGATGTTAGTTTAGAAGAATTTTGTGAAGGGAAGAGAGACAGACACCCACCCATTCACTGATCATAAGCACCTCAAACTCTCTCAATCTTGGTTCAATTGATTAGTTCTGTTTAAGGTCCTTCTAACCAAACTTTGCAAATTAAACATGATCACTGCACTTTTTGGAGGGGGGGAAGGAATACTCCCACACATTTGATAGACACCCTTTTGGATAAGTTCTGTGTCATGAATCAACACTTGATCAGAACATTACATCTGTGCTAATTTATTTCCTCTCCCACCCCCAAGGGTTTTATTTATAAACACTATTCATAAAGCCTACATGTAGGGGCCCTGTCATGCCCCCAGAGGGTTCTATGGTAAAATTCCCTTGGACAGAAGCAGGATTGTATCCTGTATGTGTAATGTTGTTTGTATAGGCTCCGGTCCTTCAAGCACTTAATGCATGTGTAACTTTACTAACATGAGTAGCCCAGTTGTAGTCTGCATAAAGCTAAGTGCCTAAGTGTTTGCAGGTTTGGGGGTATTAGTAACCTGGCCCGGAGGGAAGATTGTTGTATCTTACACTATCAAAGTGTTTTAAATAAGTCACCGAGAACAAATAGATTTGTTAAAAAAGTGTGGAGCAATGTTTAAAAACAAAACACACTTCACTTTTATGATGTTTTATTTAAAGAATACTTTGAATAGGAACTTTATAGAAACATTTACAGGAAAATGATACAGGTCTGTAGGCCCAAAATCTAACCACCTCTCTTATGTAATGTCAGTTTTTAATGCACATTTATCACCAGGGTATCTGTGGACATGAAAGTCCTTATAACATTTAGGAATGCCTAACTGTTTAAAAAGAAATATGCCAGGAGTATAGTGGTCCTGAGAAATTCTCCAATAACAAATCAATTTGCCTATCAAAACAGGAAAACAATTTTAAGCAAGGAGACAAGTTATTAATTTAAAGCTTTTAAAGAGCTGTTAAAAACACTGGGAGTGGAGAGAGCCTTGAAATTAGGAGAAATACCATGACAAAGGCATTTAAGGAAACAAGATTAAGTGCAGATGACACAAAGGATGGTACATTATGTTCCTGTCTCAGTGCATATAAAGCTGAGACTAAGCCCTTCAAAGTCTAAGCAAAATGAGGTTATGGAGAAGGTCCCAATGGTAAAGTAGGTATTAAATATTCTTGATACTAAAAAACCTGTGTTCTGTAGGTGGGAGATAGTAAAGTTAGGATCTTCATTACCTCACTTTAAGATTTAATGGAATCATCAAAATTGGATCCTTGATAGATTATTCCACAGCTTAATAGGTCTCTTGTCAGGAAGCTGTTCCTGATTTTCTGGCCAAGATTTTTTTTTTAAAAAGTACCTGAAGTTAGATTCCTAAATAAGTATTTAAGAGTTTGTTTTAGACACCTTTTGCTATTCAGGTTGCTAAAAATAGGATGGAAAATGATCCCTAGTGCCATTGATTTAGTATGTTGTTTTGAAGAAGCTCTCTGTTGTCCATGCATTTTTATACTGATCATAGCTCCCAAAGGAAAGTCTTTGGCTGACATCAAAACCAGTTGGGCCTGGTTGGTAAACAAGGTGCCATAACCAGGAGCCCATCTAAAGGTTTGGGGGAGGTGAATTGTGAGATTTCACTTTTAAGAGCAGGTGCTGGCCCTGTTACTAGGGCGATGTCTACACTATGCACCTTTTAGCAACACATCTGTGCTGCTACAGCCGTGCTGCTAAAAGGCGTGCAGTGTAGCCGCTGTTTGGTGTCAGGAGAGAGCTCTCCCGCTAACAAAAAGCTTCATTCCCAACGAGTGGCGGTAGCTTTGTCTGCAGGAGAGCGCTCTCTTGCTGACAAAGCGCTATTCACACTGGTGCTTTTAATCGGCAAAAGTTTTGTCATTTGTGGGTTTGTGTGTTTTTTTTCCACACCCCCAAACAACAAGAGTTTTGTCATTCAGGTTCCATTGTAGACAAAGCCTTAGAAAGCATGTCCATGGAGAGACGCATCTCAAAAGGTACAGATGAGCCTCAACCGTTGATGTGGCTGCATGACAACACTTGTACAAAAGACCATGTTTGCACCAGGTTTACAGTAGGAAATTAGGTCAGTATAAGTACATTGGAAAAATCCACACCCCTGAGTGACGCAGTTAAACTGACCTAACCCTAGATGTAGACAGCGCTATGTTGATGGGAGGACTTTTCCTGTTGACATAGTTCCTGCCTCGCCGAGATGGAGTACCTACATTGACAGGAGAAGCCCTCCCGTCAGCAGAGGTAGTGTCTTCACTGAAGTGCTACAGAGGCAGTGTTTTAAGCATAGGCCTCCCCTTGAGATAAGAGATTAAGTGGGAAACAGACAAAGAACCAAAAAATAAATATTTCAAACACTAATGAACACCTTCAGGAAAAGTGATCATTATATCTTAAGTGTTTGATGAGCAGGCTTCTGCATTTATCTGCAGTGAGCTACGGAATGATGTGAATGTGGGTGAAACTCTAGTGCTGAATCCTCCCTCCAATTTGATTTACTGAAACTAGTATAGTAATTTGCTGCACAGTTCTCAAGAAGTTCAAATCAGGATTAGCTCAAAATAGATTGAAACCCAGACACAAATTGCTATCATGGTTAACTTGCTTTTTACCTTATCCTGTTGCTACTTGATTTCATAGTCAAAATAAACAAACCCTTGGTGTTTGAAGCATATAATAAACTTTTCATATTAGAAAAATCTACCTACTTTATCGATTATTACTGTTAGGAATGGTTATAGGGCTATTGAAATAGGGGATTTTTGTTACGTGAAACAAATCTCACATAAAAATGTCCTGTAATTCATTGTATAAATGGTTTTCCCCACAAATATTGCTAGCTCAGACATAAAAGGGATAGACTGAAACCTCAAGTTATGTACACTTGTGCATTTTAGAGCTTATGCTTGTGAGGGATTAATAAGTGCTTTACAAGCATCCTCTACACTAGAGATTCTCAACCTTTTCAGACTAATATACCCCTTTCAGGAGTCTGATTTGTCTTGCATACCCCAAGTTTCACCTCACTTAAAAACTACTTGCTTAGAAAAAAAAAAAGACATTAAAAATACAAATGTCACAGGACACCATTACTGAAAAATTGCTGACTCTCACTTTCATCATAATTATAAAATAAATTGATTGGAATATTAAATACAGTATTTACATTTCAGTGTGATGCTTGAGCCTGTTTTTCCCCCCCCACTTATGAGACTTGTCTGAAGCCCAAGCCCCAGACGGCGGGCTGAAGAGTGTAACTTAGCTTCACAGAGTCCCCTATGGTGTGGGGCACTGGGCATTTGTCCTGCTTGCCACCCCCTAATGCCAACCCTGCACATGCAGTCCTCCTAAACCCATTCTGCAGCCCCCAGGTTGAGAAACACTGATCTAGATAAGCTGAGTACCTACTCCCTGGAAGACCTCTGCATACCCCTGGGGGTATGCATACCCTAGTTGAGAATCACTGCTCTACACAATTTTATCAATCAGCCTTACTTGCAGCATTCCTTCTATTTCTAGTTTCTTTCCTAGTAATGATGTTTGTTTTTCTTATATGGGCAGACATATGCTAGGGATTAAAATGTGCTGTAAAAGCTAACAATTTCATAAAGCACTGTAATTTGAGATCATCATCATAAAACAAGTTCTCCTGAAGATTTCCCCCTCCCCCTCTCTGTTCAGTGAATTTTTAGCAGAAGAAGGTCAAGAGAAATTCTGGACTTTTGTCGAGGCCAGTCAAGATATTAGATCATCAGATCATGGTGGTAAGATTCTGTAAACCCTTTTCCTTGCTTAATATTAATCAGCATAGATAAGAGTAAGCAAAATGTTTTACAATGTATGCAATCACAGAAAAATGGAATATAAACTATCTATATAACTTAGATTGTGATGGGAACTGTGAGCTGAACAGGGCAAACAAACAGCCAGTTGATTAAAGCCAGTCTATATGTGCTAAAACTGATCTGTCAGGTTGTGCCATGGCAAGAAAATATTGTAAATGTTTTCTTTCCTTTTGTGCTTATTGGGAAAAGTCATTTTGTAAATAGTAAGTAGTGAGCAATTTTTAACTATATTCCCACACTCCTCATGTTTAGGCCCTGATCCTGCAGTTGCATCTAAAGTTACATGGAACTTAGTGCAGATCCAACTGTAGAACTGGGTTCTTAAAGAAAAAAAAAGACAGGAGTAATGCTTCATATTGTTTAGTGAGATTGGCCCTTATTATTTCAGGTTTTAACTACATAATGGTCCCCTGCACTTTTCATAGTATAGATTATTGTGAAAACCCATGATTTACAGTTAAATGGCCCTCTTCTGCAATAGTCTCACATGGAGGTTAATTGCTTGTGCTCTGGCTTTGCAGGTACCAATTATTCTTCTTACCATGCAATGCTGAAAGTAGCCTGCCAGAATCTGTCACTGCTGCAGCAGAACTTGTTGAAGTTTTCCCTGTCTTTACGTTCCTATTCTGCTACAATTCAAGCCTTTCAGCAGGTTAGTACAAAGCAATGGAAGCCATCCAATGACACTGTTTCATAGGATCCAGGAAGGAAGTAGCTACTTCAGCTACCTACAGATATTAAGTTTGTGGCTCAAATAAAAATGACGAAGTAGTTTTACACTTGTTTTCAAACTAGTAAAGGCCTCTATTCCATGTCATAGTCAAACCCTAGCTTGTTTTGAAAAAAAAAAAAGTTATTTTGAGGTATAACAGTGATTAATCCACTTTAAATATTTTGATGGAAAATTAATGGAGACCTGAAGAGGGGGGAAAGGGTTTATACCTTGTTTAGCTTCTTTCAGATGGCTTAACTTTTTAAAAATTTGCTGCTTACTTTTACTTTAGAAATATTAATGTAAATTTTCACTTTTTGCCAGAAGTGTCTCTGCAAGGCGTCAAAGATACATCTTACAATACTCACAGTCTCATGTATTGAGAATATATATTTTTATCATAACACAAACTTAACTGTGACCCAGGGTTTTTGTCATCTAATTCCTTTTTAAATATTTGGGCTTTGTAAGTAAAGGGGTAGATAAGTGTATAGTTGCCTCTTAGCAACCTTAATCAAAGAGTTTTTCTATTTGTATAGTTAATCAGGTTTCATTTCCATGGTATCTGTGACATCATAAACTTACTAGTTTTTCAGTATTTCTGTTATGGGACTCTAAAGATATTATCCCCATGCATGTAGAACTGGAGTTATCAGAATCCTTAAATAGAAATTGTATTCTTTCCACCTTTATTTTACAAATCTAGTACATTTTATAGTTTGTTATAAAATATACACCATTCTGTAATGTACTTTATTTTAGTAATAGACTTGTATTCTTTTCTGAGGAGGTTTTCCTTTTCATCTTGAATGATTTGATCATGTTTAGAGATTGACTTTTTGGTGCTTAAGCATAAGGAATTTCCTGGTATGCATAAAATGTTCTGTGTAGTTACATATGTAAAATTGTTTTATTTTGAAGTTGGGGAGGGGGGGAAAGCCCTATCATTGTAAATACTCTCTACAAACCATATCATTCGTGAAGTTTAAGTGTTAAAAAAAGTAAAGAAAGAACATTTGTTTGTTTAGCAGGTAGCTTTTAATTACATTAGTAATTGGAGTTGTACATCACCTTGAGCTCCTTGATTGGGAGCTTAGTATTATTATTGCCTAAAAGTCCTATTTTCAGTTTCATTTTGTAATTTAATGTAGTGATTTCTATTATTTTTGTTCCAAGAAAATTTTATAAACTATATCGTAACACAGATATTTTACTACAGATAGCAGCAGATGAACCTCCACCAGTGGGTTGTAACTCATTTTTTGCTGTGCACGGGAAGAAGACTTGTGAATTTGACACCCTTGAAATCCTTTTACAAACCGCTTCAGAAAGGTAGTCTTTTTATACAAGATCTAGCCCAAACTGTAACTTTGTTAGACTTATTAAGGTGGGGAAGTTTTATTGAATTCCTACTTTCTACATACTCTGTTTCCCATCTGTATTTGCCCTTTCTTAGGCAGAGTAGTAAACATATTTGCAGTTTATTCTTTGGTGTCAAGCCAGTCAGGAATTATTGTCTCTTATCCTTCTCACTCTTAAAAATTGTACCATAAAGTAAGGATGTTCTAAAAGGAACTAGTAGAAGAGGAAGAGGTCTGTAGAAGGGCAGCAGTAATTCTTAGAAATGTGGGAAAGTGTCCAGGTAAAGAGTTTAAAAAAAAAAAAAAAGTAGTAACTTAAAAAGAAGAGATGAGGAAGAGCTGACATAAGATATAAAAGTTAATGAATGGTTAAGGAGAGGTCAGTCAGATGCTCCTGTTTCTCTTTTCTTAAAATAAGAGCAAAGGGAAAAATCAAAAATAAAAGGCCACACATCTAAAACTGGTAGTTCCTCTCCCACTCCTCCAAAATGCATTTGTCATCAAGCTATTTCTGGTGGACCAGGCTGATATGAACACCACAGAAAAATGTGGAGTGGAGAAAGGGGGGGGGGGGAGAAGAGAAAAGAGGGAATATAGAGCCAGAGAAAGTGTAGTAATAATACACTTTTATAAGTATTATTTCATCCTCATCTATTCTGAAAGCTTTTAGTGCTGTTTCCCCATAGTTCTCTTACCTCTAGAGTAAGTCCAAAGTTTTCTAGGGAGGTAGGCTGCAGTTGGTGCCTCATTCTCCCTAAACTCAGAATTGTTTGCCCCTTTTCTGGAGCTGTTCTTTCTCCTTCCCCCATCTTCTTGAGAGCTGCTTCAATCATCTTTCTCCTTGGAATGAGCTGGTCCTGATTTATGTAGAGCCAGACCCCTCCCACTCCCAGCAGCCTCTGAGAGGACTGCTTAATTGGAGTCAGCTGCTTGCCCACCCCCTCACCCCCATGTGACAGCTGACTGTTTCACAACATTATTTATCTTTGGAATTTGCTGCTGCTGGATATTATTGGGGGCAAGCATTTTAGGATTAAAAACAGTAATTAGGCATTTAATATGAATAATCAGAAGAGCCACAGTTAAATTAATGAGTGTAAAAGTTGTAGTGTCCCTCATGAGAGAAGGAACAGAATTTGGGTATAATAAACAGAGAGGATTCTTTATTTGGATTGCTGGACCGAATTTGTCTTAAAAAGAACATGGTTGGACTGCACAATGTTACTACACAGGTCTGCTAAATGTTACTCCAAATTAATCAGTTGTGGAGTAGATTACTGACAGTACAAAAAGGTATGAGATAATGTTTTGGACAAAAACTGCCTGAGGTTAGGCAGAAACTTTCCCCAGGTAATCCCGACTGCATAACTGTCCATTATGAGGGTTCATATCTTCCTCTGCACTATGGTGCTGACCTCTGATGGAGGAAGGATAGTGGAGTAGATGCACACCAGTGGTCACATCTGTGTAGTATGAGGACAAACACACAGAGCCTTTATGCTTTAAGCAGAAACTAGAGAACTCCCTTGACAGAAAGTTCCCACGTTTATTAAGCCCTACGCTGCAACCTGTCTCTGCTAACTGTGGAGGACCATGAACTCTTCAACCACTCCAGAATCTAGATGTGGTTCATGTGTTCCTAGGGCATTAATGTGTTAGTATAGTAAGACAGTAATCCTTTGAATATGTAAAATACTTTACATTTAGATATTTGTACTATAAATACTAGAGTCAGTACTACCATATTGTCATTTTCCATGGACAGTAAAATTCTGGACAACAGAATGCTTAAAAACTATTTCTGAGCGTGGTTTTGTTGTAAGTGTTGCACATTTTAAGTCGAGGACAACAAAAACTAAGAGCTTACGCTGACAAATACATGAGTCTCAGATTTATTTTATTTTCATTCAGATATTATTTAAAATGACACACAATAGTAATCTTAAATTTATTTTCCATCATAACTAACAGGATTATGCAAGGAAATAATCGAGTTGAAATTGGCAGTAAATCCTGGTAACAAAACTAAAAAGTGAGAGACTTTACAAAAAGTAATTATTAACATCTTAGAAACTTAAACTACAATCTGTTTTCGGATTCCTCTTTCTCTGTTTTGCAGCTTGATTTTTTGTAAATATAAAGATTGGCATCTTTTACTTCTGTTTCATGTGCAGGTGCATAGCATCATCTTGCTCATGCACTGCAGATGCATTCTGTTGGTAAATCCCATTTGGGAATATTTTGAACCTTATATTAGGGTCAAGACTTGAAAAGAAGAGGAGAAAATACACACACAAAAATACAGAACAGGAAAACTAAACCTGTGGGAGGTTGGCAATGTCTCCTTAATGTCTGTTGTGTTTAGCTTATTTTATTTTTGAGATCGGACTCATGCCCCAATAAATAGTTGATTTGAAAACATTAAGCAAGTTGTTGCTCATTTATATAAGGATCATGGTTGCTTTCCAACCTCCACCCATCCAGTTTTACGGTTGAACCTTTGGAGCCCTGTTTTTCCATTTTATCAAAGTTTTGCTACCACACACGAACGACTGACAAGCTTAATAATGAATAGAGAATAGTCTGAGACTTTGTCCTTTGTGAAAAGACACCTAACGGTTACACAGGGAGGGAAAAGAGATTTGGATGCATCTTGCTCAGTTTCCTCTTTCAAGTGTATGTTAAAACCACCACATTCTTGATGTTTGTTCTTAGGCTGAAGCCATTTTTGTTCAAAGGAGATCACAGATTCCCCCTCTCAAACCCGGAAAGTCCTGTTGTCATACTCTATGCTGAGATTGGCACTGAGGAGTTTTCCAAATTCCACAACCTGCTTGTTTCGAAAGCCAGTGCAGGAGAAATCACTTACGTCCTCAGACACTATGTTGCTGTAAGTACTGATATTATTTTGAACCAATTTCTTTGGAATTAGGAAGAGCCTCTTGCTAAGACTTTAAAAAATGGGTGCCTAAGGTGAGGCTCTGACATCCACACTCAGATACTTAAATGAGTGGCCTAACTTTTGAGAGGTGTGAATCTGGCTATAAGCACCTGTGATTTTAGGCACCCGGTTTGAAAATCTAAGCCCATATTTCCTGTTACAGGAATATTTTCTTTGCATTAAACTGAATATTCAGACTGCATTTCTGGATTCTGACCTATGTATACAATCAAATTATGAAAATTACTTGTATCATTTAAATGTGGTGTGGTGAAGCACAAAACATTTGTAGCATAAGCTGGGTGAGTAAAGAGTGAGAGGTATTTTCCAAATGAAGGCCATTCCTTTTATTTGGAACAGGATTGAATTCCATTGCTGAACCATTCACCAGTCCTACTGTGATCTGCTCTTGTTTCTCCCTCCATCCCATCAATCTGGAGGGGGGGACGACACCCCACATTTACTTTCTATACTGGAGCTCAAAAAGAATAGTTGTAGAATCGATGTTTAATTGTACATTTTAGTGGCTTACAAGAGTTTTGATCTGTTTAGTTTCTCTTCCTGATAGTGTGATAGTGTTGATAAAAGCCATAAATGTAGTACTTGGGCTACAGCCAAATTTGCTATATGTGAAAAGGCATCAATTGGCTCAGCTTTAGTGATATTTGTACTTTCGGTGAGACACAGCAAAAAGAATAAGGCTGTATACCACCCTCTTCTTTTTAAAAATAACACAATTCCATGTGACAGAATTCCCATTATTTGCATAAAATGCTTAATTCTGGGCATTGGTTAAAATAGCTATTTGATTATAATATGTTGTTAAGACTTTTATGAAGTGCTCAGAGGTGTCATCTTAAAATCATGAAACATAAATATATGATCTCCTGTCCTGAAGTGTTAATTGGTTTGATCATTTCTGTGGTATTCCCTATTTATTTTTACCATTCAGTGAATGCTGGAGGCTGGAGTATTTTCATTCCCTTGCTTCTCAGCAAAAAAGAACCACTTTTTTCCCTGCTGTTCATTTTGATTAAAGAAATGTATCCATCTAAAGTTGGTTCAAATACTGGCTTATGCAGCATCATTTTTTGTTTGGTTCTATTCAGTATTCACAAGCTTTATTTTGGACGCAGCCAGGGATTCCTTCACAGGACCATTCACCAGCCCTAGTGTGATCTGCTCTTTCCTATTATTCTTTGTCCTCCTCTTCAGCTAGACTAACTGCAAAGAGCCTAGTAGGAATAAGACATTAAACGATTATGCTGTACTCCTGCAAAATAACTCATCCTGGGGCTACTTCTTATGTATTTTATACTGTACAAGTTGTGTCTGAATGCTAAAATGACAGACATTCATGCTCTGGCACTCCAACCCCTTTAAATATGTTGCAATACGAGCTATTTTGCTATGGGAAACACTAGCTTAGTGTGTTGTATATCCATACAAAGACATGTTTATGTGCTGTTGGTTTTTTACGTTTTCTTTCAGAATCCAAGTAAAGAAAAAGTCTACCTGTCAGGCTATGGTGTGGAACTGGCTATTAAAAGCACAGAATATAAGGCCAAGGATGATACCCAGGTGAAAGGTGAATTCCTACTTAAAATAAGAATTGTATATACAAATAATTTGTGTTATAATAAAATGGTTTCATATTTTTTTTTTTTACATGAATAGTTTTTTTCCCAGAGGGCAAGAGATGGTGCTCTTCTTCCCTGTCTGAGTTCTGAAGAGCCACCATCTCTTCCTTCCTACTCTCCGTGGTGTCCTCCTCCTCCTCTAATTTTGGGAGCAGGTTTACTCTCTTTAGAGCATATTGATGCCATTCTTTAATTAGACAGATTACTATTGTGCACCACCAAGGCATTACTTCTTCCTTACTCCTCTCCAGAGCATAGTATGGTTCCTCCATCAGCCTTCCAAGCCATACAGGGAGATGGAGACTAAAATATTTAAAATTAGTTTTGCC
The DNA here is from genome assembly GCF_027887155.1 of Malaclemys terrapin pileata. Classification (NCBI taxonomy): domain Eukaryota; kingdom Metazoa; phylum Chordata; order Testudines; family Emydidae; genus Malaclemys; species Malaclemys terrapin. Next base: position 58,388,136 of record NC_071513.1, read on the forward strand.
CCTCTTACCATCTCTGGAGCAAGAATAGGGGCAATCCCCATTTCTGGAAATCTGACAAAGACTGGCTAAACTGCATATTAGTTAAGTTCATGTGTATATATGTATTTTATAGAATTGCATTTAATAATTTTATATTTGTGTCCATTTAGCAGACATCCGATACTTCTGGATTTTTAAAAAGAAATAGCTACTATCAAAAGCAAGTCCTGCTCTTCTAATCTGTTTTAAAATATTAGCAGTGACTTAATCACATATATACTAACTTTGATACTGTTTCAGCCTATATGGCGGTAAACTCAGTAGAAAGTTAGCAGTAGCCATACTGTATTTAAATACATTTCCTTTCATCCAGAGTAAATATAGATCATTATTGAGTAGAATAAAACTTACACTTCATGCAAGATGTTTTAGGGTTTGCAGTGTGACCTTTTTCTAAATACAGTAGAACCATAGTCTTACGAACACCTCAGTAATGGAGGTTGTTCTTAACTCTGAAATGTTCATAACTGTGAACAAAACATTATGGTGGTTCTTTCAAATGTTTACAACTGAACATTGACATAATACATCTTTAAAACTTCACTATGCAGAAAATAATGCTGCTTTTAGCCATCTTAATTTAAATGAAACAATCACAGAATCAGTTTCCCTATCTTGTCAAATCTTCTTTTAAGCTTTCCCTTAACGCATTTTTGTAGTTTACATTTAACACGGTACTCTACTATATTTTCCCCACTCCCATCATCACCTTTTTTTTGGTCTCTGCTGCTGCCTGATTGTGTACTTTTGGTTCCAAATGAAGTGTGTGGTTGACCGGTCAGTTCGTAACTCTGGTGTTCGTAACTCTGTGCTTTGTCAATATTCTCTCTGAGACTCTTACAATAAAATGCTATGCAATGTACAAAAATTATCCCTCAAATTATTCTAGATTGAGCAGATTTCATTCAAATGCCTTTTTTTAGCCTAAATTACTAGTTAAGTATCATTTTGAGAATAACTGGCATACTGGAGCATCTGATTAATTTCAATTTAGGAAGCTTTTATTCTTGTTGCATTAGTGTGTGAGCAATTTAATTAATGTATCATTACAACTTCAGCAAGACCTTTGTGTATTGGTTTATGGAATAGAAGCACCCCCCTCCCTTTTTTTTTTTTTTTAAGAAAACCCCCTCATTCTGGATAAAACTGAATCTGTGGGAAGATCCTTTTGTGTTAGTCAATATATACACATTATTTTTCATTAATAATAATAATAGAGTATTTTGTAGCATTGACATATCTGTTACACTGAAAAATCCTCCTACCCTAGCGAATCCCACTATTCCTCTATTTTTCCTTTTCTGATCCAACCCCGCTTTTCTTCCTACTGTTGCTGAGTCATCTTTACAGTTAACACAAAGGCTGTGCTCTCCTTTGGAGCTCTTAACATCCCTTGGGAAGAGGAGTATAATTTCCAGATTCACTTCTGCACCTCTGTTTCTTGTATTTGGCGGCAAATACAGCATCCTGTTTTTATCTGGTTTAATTTTTTTAATGAACTTTTGCTAGATAGTCATGGCAGCTGTGGTCCAGTGAACTGATCACGGGGCTGGGTGTCACAAGAACTGGCTTCTATTTCCAGTTTTCACAATGACTTGCCATATGACCATGGTCTGTCACTCCTCAGTTGTCCTCGTTTGCCCCATCTGTAAAATATGGAGACGACACTGCTTACTCACTTTCTGTAAAGTACACATCACTCATTTGTAGATTTCAAAGTAAGTATTCATCATTACTGCTTACTGCTATTATGTAAAACTAACCAAAGAATATATGTAAGAAACTACCATCTGAATAGTGCTGTAATAGTAGTGTTGCTTTGTATTTATAGGTACAGAGGTGAATGCTACAATGATAGGTGAAAATGACCCTATTGATGAAGTGCAAGGATTTCTCTTTGGAAAGCTAAGGTAAGACCTTCGTTTGGTAAAAATCTATTGTAGCATGGTAAAACCTACTTTCTTTGTTTTTACAAAAATAACCAAACAAACCCCAAAACTATGTAGGCAGTTAGAGTTTTAGCAATGCACTCAAATAGCCTAAAGACCATAAGAGAGCAGAAACTATGTGTAATGGCAGATGCAGACATTTTTGGTGTGCTAATTTCTTTGGATTAGCTACAGTTTCACTGATCTGGCACTAAGGAAGGTCTGTTTTTTTTTCTTTCAGGCAGTTGTATCCTGACTTGAAGGAAGAACTGAAGGAGCTTAGAAAGCATCTTATTGAAAGTACCAATGAAATGGCACCTTTAAAAGTATGGCAGTTACAAGGTAATTTATATGTGGAAAAGCTTCTTCCTAGTTGTACTAAAACTAAATTTATGTAAAAATATGTCCCTTGCATGGTCTCTCCATGAAAGTGATATTTGCTTATAGGAGGGTATTCTCGAGGGAGACCTTAACTAAATTCTTGGAATGTCCAGCAGCTTTCAGTCTAAACCTTCTTGGGAAGTAGTAATAGAAGTAGTTTTAGTAAGTTTCCATACCAAGTAAGGGACCCATGAAGTTTTCCTTCTACACAATGACTACATTGTTGGTACTCAAACACTCTTGATGTTCAGCACCCTGGCTTATCTTCTGGAAGTGTAGGGTGCCAACTTATTGTATCTGCAAAGTATAGAAAAGAGAGTGAGGAAAATTGAAGGACATCTTTTGTCATGGCCCCACCCTACCTCAGAAGGTTCTGTTTTCTCCAAGCCACTGAAGGACTAAACTCAAGATGTTGTTGATCCTGAGGCTGGGGTGCTGGAACAGTTTTTATAGTCGGGGTGCTGAGAGACAAATTGTAAACCCTGTATATGATGGAAACTCTTTCAAGCCAGAGGGCGTGGCAGCACCTCTAGTTCCAGCACCTATGTTCTGAGGTCTAAGTTTTCTTTGCACTCACCTTGGACAACTTTACTCTTTAAGGCCCTGATGCTGCCACTGCTTAGGCATTTATTTAACTTTACTAATGTAAGTAATCCCACTGTCTACAATGGGACTACTCCCATAGGTAGAGTTAAGGATGTGCATATTGTTTGCAGGATTGGGGCCTAAGGGCTCATTCCTATGTGATGTGAATGAAGTACACTCAATTCCCATTATCGTCTCTTTTCTAGGGAGAAATATAGAAAACTCATAGGAAGGAGTGAATGTAGGACTCCAATCCTGCAAGTTTCTTAGCACTGCTCTCAATTTTCATTGTGGTCAGCAGAAAAATCCTGTATATTTATGGTGCTGTCATATTGTACAAGTTACCAAATCAATAGTTTTAAGTTTAAAAAAGAGACAAATAAATAAAAATACCACCAATGCAGCCAAATGCAAACACCTTGTTATTGTAGCATAAATGTTTCTTGGGCTTTTCAGCTCAGTTTTTTTTATATTCGCCATTTTTCCTTCCTTCTGCTGCCGCAAAATGTAAACTAATTTAGAGTTCCTACAAAAGACATCAAGTGAACTTTTCATTTTTCCTCCCTTGTTCGATCCATATTTCAAAAGCTTTCCATATTCTGCTCTGTGCTTCAGTCCCAAGCATAGTTGTTGTTTGTTAAACAAGCCTATGAGAGGGATGCTGACGGCCCCTGAAAAAGAAATAGCTAAGGCTATTGCATGTACAATAGTCTAGTTGCACAGAACCTGCTCTACCAATGCTCCTGGAGAAGAACTGAAATCATTAACTATTTCAGGAAGTTACAGCAAAATTATAATGATAAATATGCAATGAAATATCTACTTAAATCATGTCATTGTAAGGTCCTTTTGTAGGGGTCCTAGATCCAGGAAGCAAGCATCTAGACCCCACCCCAAAGTAGATTTATTTAGCCAGAGCCAGCCAAGGCTCCTCATGTCTGTGGTGAACTAGAATTCTTGGCACTGCCTGCAAAGACGATTCAGGGTTTCAATTTCAGGAAGCCATTTACACATGGTTGGCTACTAAAGGCTATAGATCAGAAAGAAGACCAAAGTGAGCACCTAATAGGGACAGACAGAAAATTAAGCTTTCAAGATTTCCACACGCAACAGATCATCCTCTGAAATGTTTGTGTCCGAAGTCCTTGTGTGACGTGAAGATGGCAATTGTATGTATTAAGTTGGTTTTGCACTAAATGCATTGCTGTGTTTAGTTTACAATCCTTGACTTAACTGTTCTCATTTTTAGATCTAAGTTTTCAAACCGCTGCTCGCATCCTGGCTGCTCCCACTGTGGATGCTTTGATGGTCATGAAAGACCTCAGTCAGAACTTCCCTACAAAGGCCAGGTAATTCATTGCAGAAGATATGGGAGGCTTTCCATTTAATAACTTTCCTAACCATATTTTCTCCTCTCTTCAGCATGATTAAAGCTGAAGTAGGCCTGTTAAATGTTTCTTGAGGCTCATGTAGCTGAAAGTAAACAAGTACAAGTCTTTCATGTGAGAGCATGTCCCTAGTAAAGATCTTTAGCAGGAAGTTAGATGAGTGTACGAAGTTGTCCTTCAGTGGAAGCTGGAGTTAATCACTGAAACGCTAACACTGTTACCTGCATGATTTCTGTGCTCTACAAGCCTTTTTCATATTGTGATCTCACTTGTGGTCCTCAAATGCATATTAGATTTATTTTTTTTGCACCAGTTCGCACTATGGTCCAGGGGAGATGCCTTGGTAATTGGCAAGGTGGTTAAGGGGGCACGTCTGGTGTCAGAGGATGAGTGTTTGCTCAGTTCCTGGCAAATATACAGTTCTGTGAAAATCTGGAGACAGACAACATCCATGCTGTGATTGGAAATGTGTTTAAACAAGGTTGCTAGCTTGGTTTCCCTGGCTAATGGGGAGAAAGATTTATTTTGAAAACTCTTCTGATTTGGATGGTAGGAATGCCCCTTTGATGTAGTGGGAGGTATGCTGGGCACCATAAGGAGGCCACGTGTTCTAGTCTTATCTCTTCCATTGTCTGGTGTTAATAATTTTGTGCACTTCACAGCAAGTATTACTGAACAAAGTCTCATACCTTCTTCCCCTCCCCCAGCACATATTTTGGCTCCTGAGGTAGGGGTATGTCTTAATTCAGTCTCCCTGTATGCACATGGTACAGACTTGATTATATTCTCATATGCTATTTGTTCCTTTCACAGAATGGGCAAAGAATGAGGCAGAGGGCTGCAAGAAGGGAATTCATGTTCTCTTGTGTTTAAGGCATTGGATTGGGATCCCAGAGAACTGGATTCTATTCCTGGCTCTGTCACAGGTTTCCCATATAATGTTGGCCAAGACTATTGCCTACTCACAACGAGGCTGAATTAAAGTTACATTTCCCAACTTTTGAGTATTTGACTTTTCAATTTTAACATTCTTTTAACATAGCTTTTTGTATGTAATCTAATATTTGTGTTATGGTAGTGCTCATAAACTTTGATCAGAATTGGGGCCTCATTGTGTTGGTCTCTGTACTGACATAGAGGTAGATACTAAAGAGCTTACAGTCTGAGAACTAGCAAAATCCAAAGCATGGCAGAAAGGGAGATGCTCAGACATACAATTATGTACATGTACACATACTGCTCAGAGAAGAGGGAGAAGCAGTAACAGGAAACTTGGAAATGGCAGAGATGCTTAATGACTACTTTGTTTCGGTCTTCACCGAGAAGTCTGAAGGAATGCCTAACATAGTGAATGCTAATGGGAAGGGGGTAGGTTTAGCAGATAAAATAAAAAAAGAACAAGTTAAAAATCACTTAGAAAAGTTAGATGCCTGCAAGTCACCAGGGCCTGATGAAATGCATCCTAGAATACTCAAGGAGCTAATAGAGGAGGTATCTGAGCCTCTAGCTATTATCTTTGGAAAATCATGGGAGACGGGAGAGATTCCAGAAGACTGGAAAAGGGCAAATATAGTGCCCATCTATAAAAAGGGAAATAAAAACAACCCAGGACACTACAGACCAGTTAGTTTAACTTCTGTGCCAGGGAAGATAATGGAGCAAGTAATTAAGGAAATCATCTGCAAACACTTGGAAGGTGGTAAGGTGATAGGGAATAGCCAGCATGGATTTGTAAAGAACCAATCATGTCAAACCAATCTGATAGCTTTCTTTGATAGGATAACGAGTCTCGTGGATAAGGGAGAAGCTGTGGATGTGGTATACCTAGACTTTAGTAAGGCATTTGATACAGTCTCTTATCGATAAACTAGGCAAATACAATTTAGATGAAGCTACTATAAGATGGGTGTATAACTGGCTGGATAACCGTACTCAGAGAGTTGTTATTAATGGTTCCCAATCCTGCTGGAAAGGCATAACAAGTGGGGTTCCGCAGGGATCTGTTTTGGGACCGACTCTGTTCAATATCTTCATTAACGACTTAGATATTGGCATAGAAAGTACGCTTATTAAGTTTGCAGATGATACCAAACTGGGAGGGATTGCAACTGCTTTGGAGGACAGGGTCATAATTCAAAATGATCTAGACAAATTGGAGAAATGCTCTGAGGTAAACAGGATGAAGTTTAATAAAGACAAATGCAAAGTGCTCCACTTAGGAAGGAACAATCAGTTTCACACATACAAGTCGCAGAGAATCCTCCAGCTAGTGACCCCCGCCCCATGTTGCGGAGGAAGGCGAAAAACCTCCAGGGCCTCTGCCAATCTACCCTGGAGGAAAATTCTTTCCCGACCCCAAATATGGCGATCAGTAGAACCCTGAGCATGCAAGCAAGATTCTCCAGCCATACCCTCATTGACCATTGATACTATTTACCCGCGATGGCACGCTGTTGATTGATTGACTAAAATCACGTTATCCCATCAAACCATTCCCTCCATAAACTTATCAAGCTTAATCTTAAAGCCAGAGAGGTCTTTCGCCCCCACTGTTTCCCTCGGAAGGCTATTCCAAAATTTCACCCCTCTGATGGTTAGAAACTTTCGTCTTTGCTGTTCTGCTGAAAGCAGGGGAGCTGGAACAATTGTTATAGTGGGGGTGCTGAGAGCCATTGAACCAACTGTAAACCTTGTATGTGATGGAAACTACTTCAAGCCAGGGGGTGCTGCAGCACACCCTCCTCCCACACCCGCACCCCTAGTTCCAGCACCTGTGGCTTTCTGGCAAGGATCAGGTGTGCAGTGTTTTGACTCTTAATTACCACACTATGAAGCTTAAAGTTGTTACGCTAAAATAATCCTTAATTGTCTCTTACAAATTGTTCTTGTGTACAAATGAGTTTATACTAGAGAAGGTCCCTATTCACCAATTAAAATTTAAAATGCTGGAGTAGAGAAATGGTGGTAGCGCTCACTTTACTATGACTTCCTGTGTTGAATTTAAGGCTTGGTACATTCCAGAGTTGAAGTTTAGTCTTTTAAGTGGTAGTTGCTGCCTGGGGTAGGGGTGTCAGGATAGCATTGCACAGAAGAGTAAGTTTTGAAAGCTGATACTTGGCCTATCTTCTTATTACTATTTTAATGGTGCCCAAATATGTGTTAAGTGCTTCGTGTTGCAGATAATACCAGATTCCTGCTCTGAGGAGCTTACAGATATATTTCAGACAAAGAATGCAAAGTGGGGTTTCAAGACAGCAGATATAGGGCGATGTGGGAAAGAGGACTGGCAGCATCCATCACATGTGATGTTTTGTTTCCTTAGAGCAATAACGAAAACAGTTGTTTCCTCGGAACTCAGGACAGAAATTGAAGAGAACCAAAAGGTAATGCTTATAGAAAATTATTCTGTACATATGTACACTTCACATAGCTTTAAGCTTTGAAATAACCTTTAAAAAATGTCAACACTTTTTTTTTTTTTGTGCTGGAAAGTAGAAGCCAAAATTTTTGTACTTGAGTACATAGGTTCCTAAATCTATATTAGGGTACAGAATAAAAGTGTCTGGCATTTCAAATATGAATGAAGGAGCTTAACTTTGCTCGCCCACATATGAAAATATTGGCCAGGATGCCTTAAAATAGAGAGAGCGCAAGAATGTGGGATGTCATTGTGGAATGATGGTATCAGGCTCTTTTCTTCACAGATCCATAACAGGTGTTCCCAATGGTGAAGAGTGTCTGATTGTCAGATGCTTGTCATTTAATCCTCATGTACATTAAGGATATTAAGTGTGTGATTTAAGAATACAATAATCTGAACTCAGGAGATCTTCTAACTGTACTTGTTTGTCTTTGTAAAATTAATTTAAGTTTGATGGAGATGCTGAATTGACAGCTCTGGAGAAAGAAATGCTCTTTTCATTCCTGGAACTGATATAGCACAAGCAGCAGCTCAAACTTTCCTACAGTGCCCCGGTGAAGTGTCTCAATGTTATTCTGTAAACTAGGGATTACATCCACGGGAGCAGTGGTAACTTGGTCTCCACCCCAGTTCAGTCCTTAGCTTCTCTACTGAGGGTAGGTCTACACTTACCCGGTAGTTCGGCAGCGAGCGATCGAACTTCCGGGTTCGACTTATCGCGTCTTGTCTGGACGCGATAAGTCGAACCCGGAAGTGCTCGCCGTCGACTGCGGTACTCCAGTTAGACGAGAGGAGTACCGCGGAGTCGACGGGGGAGCCTGCCTGCCGCGTGTGGACCGAGGTAAGTTCGAACTAAGGTACTTCAAACTTCAGCTACGTTATTCACGTAGCTGAAGTTGCGTACCTTAGTTCGAATTAGGGGGTTAGTGTAGACCTGGCCTAAGACTGCCAACAAGTGTCAATTTTGGTAGTGACTTTTGTGGTGATTGCTTGGCCGCTAGGGACAGGACTGAAACAAATAACTAATTAACTCATTTAGACCCTTGAACACACATACTGCTTTCAGTCACCATTGACCTGAATTGGATTTGACAAAAGTGATAGCGGGGGAAAGCTCTGTATCCCCTTGTCAGTGCCCTTAGTCAATAAGTCATCCTGGTTAATAGAATTTTTTTAAGGAAACAGGATTGGAAGTTGAGGCTGAGTTTCTGTTTCTGGCTTTGTATGTTTTGGTAACCATATGGGTTTCTCCCAAGATGTAAAGAACAGTTGAAGACAAGCCATCAGAAGTTTAGACACAAAAATTGCTTAGGCATATTTCTGGATTATATTCAAAAGATGTTTAAGTTGTTGGGGAAGTGTGACCTTTAGGAAAGATAGGGTTTAGGGAGTAGAAAATAGGGAGCTTTTAATAGAGCTTTGTTGGGAAATGATATAAAAGGCAGAAAGGACTCTGCCTGATTGTCAAATCCCCAGGTTGAACTGGCAATTAGGAACATCATTTCTAGATAGGGAAATACCTCCTGATCTCATTTATGCAGAAGCACTTATAAAATTATATCAGTAAAACTGCACTTTAAACATAGGGCCTGACTCTTCTCTTACACAGCATTTCTATGCCTGTGAAACTCTTGACTTCCACTTTTGTTACCAAGGGTACGTCCAGACTACCCACCGTATCGGCGGGTAGCGATCGATTTATTGGGGATCGATATATCGCGTCTCGTTGAGACGCGATATATCGATCCCCGAACCCGCTCCCCGTCGACTCCAGAACTCCACCAGAGCAAGTGGCGGTAGCGGAGTCGACGGGGGAGCTGCAGCCGTCAATCCTGCGCCGTGAGGACAGGAGGTAAGTCAGAATAAGATAAGTCGACTTCAGCTATGGTATTCCCGTAGCTGAAGTTGTGTATCTTACATCGACACCCCCCCAGTGTAAACCAGGCCCAAGTGGAGAAGGAGATTGTGGGCCTCAGTGTAGTAAATGATTGCTTGATTATTGATATAATTATTTTGAGGCTGAACAGAAGTTTGCAGTTTTTGTTCATTTGCCAATTGTTTAATAGCTATTTATCAAATACCAATATATGGTCTTGTGTGTGTGTTTTGTCATCTGTACTTCTAAATAGGCTTCAGTGTGCCAGTGTTTGATGTAAGAAAATAATAGTTAAGTGGCTCTGATGCAGTGCATTGGGAATTAGGCAAACCATGCCAATTAACAGTGGCAGGAGTTGTAAAATACATTGAAAATGTACCCATTATGACTGTTCAGATAGAGTAGAAAATACAGGTTTGAAACAGTAATCAAATAAAAACAAAGCAATAGTATCTTTCTATGCAAGATCTGAATTTCATGCTAGCTCCATGTTTATAGGAAGAGCCATGTACAAGCCTGTATTTTTTCTAGCATTAAAATATGAGCAGCAACTGCTCAGATTTATAGACCCAGTTACTCAGTACATTCCAGCTGCTTTTAGCCACTCTGGCAGTACAGAGCTGCCAGGAAGCTTACTTAAGCCTTCTGCAAATTCCCATTATGGTATGTAACATCACTTAAATCAGCTTCTGTACCAGGTGACTGGAGGATAGCTAATGAGATACCAATTTAAAAAAAAAAAGTCTCCAGAGGTGATTCTAACGATTATAGCCTGGTAAGCCTAACTTCAGTACCAGGCAAATTAGTTGAAACTTTAGTAAAGAACAGAATTATCAGATACATAAATGAATGTGATATGTTGGGGAAGAGTCAACACAGCTTTTGTAAAGGGAAATCATGCCTCACCAATCCATTAGAATTTTTTAAGGGGTCAACTAGCATATGGACAAGTGTGAACCAGTGGATATAGTGTACGTGGACTTTCAGAAGGCCTTTCACAAGGTTCCTCACCAAAGACTTTTAAGCAAAGTAAGCAGTCCTGGGATAGGAGGGAAAGTCTGCTCATAGATCAGAAATGGTTAAAAAAAAAAAAAAAAAAGGAAACAAAGGGTAGGAATAAATGGTCAGTGTTCACAGTGGAAAGAGGTAAATAGCAGGGTTCCCCAAGGATCTGTACTGGGGCCAGTGTTTTTCAACATACTCGTAAATGATCTGGAAAAGGAGGTGGCAAAGTTTGCAGACAATACAAACTTACTCAAGATAGTAAAGTTCACAGCTGACTGCAAAGAGTTACAAAGGGATCTCACAAAACTGAGTGACTGGGCAACAAAATGGCAGATGAAATTCAGTGTTGATAAATGCAAAGTAATGCACATTGGAATACATAAGCCCAACTATACATACAAAATGATGGGGTCTAAACTAGCTGTTACCACCCAAGAAAGATCTTGGCATCATTGTGGATAGCTCTCTGAAAACATCAGCTCAATGTGCAGCACCAATCAAAAAAGCAAACAATGTTAGGAATCATTTAGGAAAGGGATAGATAAAAAGACAGAAAATATCACGCTACTATATAAATCCCTGGTATGCGCACATCTTGAATACTATATGCAGTTCTGGTTGCCCCATCTCAAAAAGATATATTAGAATTGAAAAAAAGGGCAGAAAAGGGCAACAAAAATGATTAGTGGTATGGAACAGCTTCCATATGAGGAGAGATTAAGAACATCTTTCATTTAAGAAGAGACAACTAAGTGGGGATATGATGGAGTGAATGAGGAAGTGTTGTTTACCCTTTTACATAATACATTCCGACCTATCAAATACTTGTAAGTGGCTGTCATGTTCTCCCATAACTATTTCTCCTCCAAGCTATATGTAGTTGATTGTTTTAACTTAAACCATGTATGCTGTATTCAAAGTCACACAAAGGCTGCTGTGGAGAACTAATATGGTGAATTTATTGGAGTTAATATATAAATGCAGGGACATTAATAGATTTGAAACACCACAGAATAAATGCTATGGAAGTTTTTTTACGCTTAACATTGATTTTTTACTTAGTTTGTAGCATTTGTCTAATGACTTTGTTACACTTTCTTTTAGTACTTCAAAGGAACATTAGGATTACAATCTGGTGATTCCGCCTTGTTCATCAATGGACTGCACATTGATCTAGACACACAGGACATATTTAGGTATGAACTTGTATAATTTCTTCAAAAAACTGTTCTGGTTTAGAATTTTGAAAGTGTTACTGCATTTGTATATAGATATTAAGCTTGTTTATGGAGAAGTGTGTATTTCTTGTAAATTCAGCAGAGTGAAAGACTAAATGTAAATTATTATTTTTTTAAAATACAATAATGACAAAGGTAAGTCATACTTATTCCCTCAACAAGTAAAATACAGAGTTAAAGTTGTTATGACATCACTGGTGCACCCTGCTGAGAATATACTGAAGTTTTCCAAGATTTTTCCATTTTCCCAAGATTTCTATGTATATTGCAATACTTGACACCAGGGCATGAGCAAAAGACAAATTATTCTCTGAGCACAAATTTCTTTTGCATATAGTTGAGACCTAGTCACTAGTTTTCTAGTTAATTTATTATTTCTTATATCAGCCATTAGCTAGTATTTTAAAGTTGGTGCAGGTCATTGGTGACAAAGTATTCCCTTCTGATGGCTGTAATTTACTAATTTGTTAGTAAATTATGGTCACAGTTCATTTCCTAAAATCCACATTACAATTGACATCCTTGTTGGCAGTTTCAGCAGAGAGGCTAAGCTACGGAGACAAAATTTATCTTAATCAACGCAAGGACAACCTTTCCCTGCTGCTGCCTAGGGTGACCAGATGTCCTGATTTTATAGGGACAGTCCCGATATTTAGGACTTTATCTTATATAGGCGCCTACTACCCCTTACCCCCGTCCCAATTTTTCACACTTCCTGTCTGATCACTGTACTGCTACCCATTGGTTTAGCCTGTTCTGTGAAACAATTTTGGGCTACAGTGCTATCCATCATATATCTCCACACACACACACTCTCTCTCTCTCTCTCATTTTAAGAGAAGAGCAAAATATTAGTTCTTAAAGGTTAAATCCCTGAAAAAATGTCCATCTGAAAACTGCCATATTGGGGCAGTCTGAGTTTGTGTGTGCGCACGTTCCTAGTGCTATTTAACACTGGATTTAAATAAATTTTCTGGGAGAAAATTCTCTTGAGGCAATTTGAAATTACTGAGATGCTAATGTAAATATTTGTAGACTCTTATAATGATGATTGTACCTTAATATAATCTGGTAATGTTTAGGCTAGAGCAAATCAGTAGTTGTATCTTAATATGTGTGTGATATTGAATGATTTGTATTCTTTCTAGCTTGTTTGACGTGTTGCGCAATGAAGCTCGTGTTATGGAGGGACTTCACAGTTTAGGAATTGAGGGCCTTTCCTTGCATAATGTTCTAAAGCTAAACATCCAGCCATCAGATTCAGACTATGCTGTGGATATCAGAAGCCCTGCTATTTCAGTGAGTACGTTTTCTTATGAGCCAGGCTGTCCAGCAAAAATCTTATTTGAGCCTGGGGCTTTTAGTTGCACTCAAATAGACCTTTTTAGCATATCGTACAAGTGCAATGTGTCATATTTATATGAATAGCTAGAATGCAGAATAAGAGTCTGCACTGCAAAGAATTTACAATTTAATTGGCAACACATGGCAAAATATACTAGATTGTAAATTCTTTGGGATACAGACTGTAGGTATGCAGCTAGTGTTACCTAATAATGGAGTGCAGATAGGTGAGAAAGCATAATTGGTAAGAAAGTTAATATGGGAAGGATTCATGTGTTCAAGAATTGGGTTTAAAGGAAGAGAGAGTGGGGGCAGAAAAGTGGTATACAGTTCTTTAACTTGTAGAGCCCAAAATGAAGGAAAACATGTAGTTGAGACGGGAAAATGAGATTAAGGGAGCAATGAAGAGAGGAAGGAGATTGAGGAGATTAGAGAGGAAGTAATAGCAGAGATTAGGTGGGAGTGAGGTTATGGAGGCCCTTGAATGAGAGGGGTGTGTGTGGAAAAAGGGTTTGAATAAGATACTGGGGATAGGGCAGGACGAGATGATGAAGTGGTGCAGGGTTAGCTATAGACAGAGGCTTCATGATTGTGCCTTGTGAAAGAAATTGTAACTACGAAATATAAGGTATCCAGTAGAGCATAGCAAGTGGGGGAAAATAAACCCAAATAATCCAGTGCAATACTTCCATGCCTGAAAAACAGCTCATGTAACTGAGAAGATAACCAGCTTCTGACCAGACTTGCCTACAGCAGCATAGTTGAAAGCAGAACTGTCTTTGACATCTTAGTTGGAGGATATAAATAGAAATTATACAATGCCCCTTTTTATGTGCAGTTCTCCAACTTTGTTGTTATTTCTATGGACAGTAAATTCAACTGAATAAAAATCTAATTAGTGAATCTGGACAAAAAAACAAGCAAACAAGTGCATGAGAAGATTGGAACAGTCGGACTTGTGCAAAATTGAAAAAGCAAAATAGATATTGGATCCAGCATGGAACCACCTACTACTTTTAATTTAAAATAAATTGCTTTCTAACTAGATGGAGTAATTAGAGAATAAAATTAGGAACACTCTGTGTACTTGGCCTTTAGGAGAAAGGAGCAAAAGAAAATTTTATGATTTTTTTTGTTTTTTGGAAAAAATGTTTACCTGTTACATTGCAAAGCAATATAGAAGAGAATCCTTTACTTTGGAAAAAGCATCTAGATTACCAGCAAGATACTGTAATACAGTTATGTTAAAGTATAAGGACAAAGTTGGAGTCCAAGACTTACCTCTTCAATCTAAAAGGTGAACTTCAGTATCTTTAAAGACAGTATTTCAGAAGCACGGGGCCTGGAGTGGTCACCCCGATTCGCCCTACCCAAGGGACAGCTCTCGCTCCAAGCAGCCGTTCCTGATTTCCTCTCCTCTTATGTTCTAGGATGTTTCCTGGAAGTCTTACGATTCCAGATGCCTTTTATCCCTACCCTTAACTCTTGCCTCCTAGCTCAGAACTTTGGGGTTTCCTGACCTGTACCTCAAGGGCTGTCCCTGTATAAATATGTAATTTTAAATTTTTTTGCTGAATATGTGGATCGGCCTAAAGCAGGCTCTCTGCATTGTTTAAAAAAATACTCTTGGGCAGAAATGAGATGATGAAATAGTGAGCCTGGCTCTTCTTGCTGTTGACAACTGTCTGATGTTAATATTTTATTTCATTTCTGAGGGTTACCTCATTTAAGAAATTTAGATGAGAATGTTTTTAGACAGCTTCCCTCTCCTTCAGGGTAGATAGCGTCATTGCTGGTTGGATTCCTTGCGATTTAACATGAATTTCAGTTTACTGCTGTAAAGATCTATAACCTTTTCAAGCCCCTGAATAAATTAAGTGGTCTAAACTGCATTTAATTACTCTGTGATCTGTAACACCTCGAACATGTTCAGCAATAAAAGAGCAAACTTCTTGGAAACAAACAATGTTTGGAATTCCTTTGAGAATACTGTGCTTAGCTTCTTCATGTTACTGGATTGTCTAAGAAAATATAAATTTGGTGGAGGGAGACTGGCCAGCTATAAACGTTGTATCAGAGACTGGCCAGCTAAGATGCTGTATAACTCCTAAGATGGTGCTCCTGTTACTGTACAGAGGCATAAGAAACAAGTGAAGGGAAATATTAGAGGCACTGGATATTTAGTAAGATTTTTGTTGCAGGAACTTAAATGGGAGACTAACCAAGCCACAAAAAATAGATTGTGCATCACAGTGATGTGATGAGAAATGGATCGTCCAAAAACCCACCTCCCAAAAATCACAGGGTTGATATAGCCTTATTTTAATACCTGAGAAATTAGTTACACACCATCATGTAGTAAGGACTTTTTGGCCTTTGATTAGGTAGTCTTTAGAATCAGAAAGCATTAAAATACTAAATACTGTTCATAGCTTTGTGCAGCGCTATGGAGCAATATTAACTATAGATAACTTTCTTTTAAAAGATCAAAAACATCTAACACTTCTCTGCTGTTACTTTCCCTCAGGCTTGACTTTTATTGCTTTTTCTTTCACATTTGTGTTCATCCCATTGTCATGTCTTTGGGAGGGGGCCTTGCATCATTGTAGAGGAAAAAATGGAAGTGCTAAGAGGAGTGAAAATCTGAAATTGTGCATGGTCGAAGACATGGCATCAGAGGGGAAAACAGATTCATAATGTAACTTCTAACAGATCAAATTCAATTGGTGTTTTATTAAACTAGAATGCTTAAATGCAATGCTTGTTTTATATTATTTCAAACATCTCACTTTAACTAATTGCAGGTTATATTAGTTTAACAAGCAATTATTTATTTTTTCTTAGTGGATCAACAACCTTGAAGTTGACAGCAGGTACAATTCCTGGCCTTCCAGTGTGCAGGAACTGCTGCGCCCCACCTTTCCTGGAGTAATCAGACAAATCAGAAAAAACTTCCACAACTTTGTAAGTAATAACCTGAATAGAAATAAGATGCACATTTTTAATAGTGAGGGAAATTTAAGCACTGGAACTACTTTCATACAAGTGTGGTGAATTCTCAGTGATGGTGAAATTACTTAAACATTTTAAACTGAGGCTGGGTGTTTTTCTAAGAGATAAGCTCAAACTCAGCCAAAAATTATGGGTTAGATGCAAGAATCACTGGGTGAAATTCTAGTGCGTATATTATGCATGAGGTCAGACTAAATGATCATAATGATCCCTTCTGATCTGAAAATCTATTAATTAATGTAACAATGCTTTTCTATTGATGGGGTGAGTGTGAAGTTGTGTGAATGCCAGTTTCATGACCTGCTAATATTTGATGATGGCTAATGAAGTTTCTTGAACTTGTCATTGGAATATCACTTTGCCACATGTAAAAGGTTAAACTCATCTGGAACACCTTGCAGGATGACACTGGGCTGGCACTCAGGAAAATCATGTTCAGTTCCCCACCCTACCATAAGCTTCCTTTGTGACCCTAGGGAAATCACTTAGGGCTAGTCTGCACTGGCAATGCTGAAGCGCTGCCGCGGCAGCGCTTTAACATGCCTTGTGTGGTCGTGGCACAGCGCTCTAAAAAAAAACACCTCAACGAGGGGCGTAGCTCCCAGTGCTGGGCACTGTTTACACTGCACTTAACAGTGCTGCAACTTGCTGCATTCGGGGGGGTGTTTTTTCACATGCCTGAGCCAGAAAGTTGCAGCGCTGTTAATTGCCAGTGTAGACAAGCCCTTAGTCTGTTTGTGCCACAGTGGGTAAAATGTCGATAATAATACCTCTGCAGTGAAACATGAATAAACCTGTCCTCTTAACCATGAACCACTGTTTTGGCCTTTTAATGGAACAAACTCATGTAAAAACCTTTATTTTGTAATTTCCCAAAGGTTCTTATAGTGGATCCTTCCCATGAGAGTACAGCAGAATTGCTTAACGTGGCGGAGATGTTCTTCAGCAACCACATCCCATTGAGGTAATGCTACATTTTTATGGGAGGGCATTAGTTTAGCTTTTGTGGCTTTCATGATTATTACAAAGTGTTCATCATTAGTCACGTGGGATGTTGTATAAATTTTCAACAGTTAAAAGTGGCCCAGGAAAGCCAATCCCTCCAACAGAACAAAAGAAAATGGAGAAAGCAAGATACTGTAGGAAAAAGGAGGGCAAAATGATCAAAACATGATTGACTCAAAGCCTCAAAGACATGAAGGGATTTGAGTGGGTGAACCCTAGGAAATGTTTTGTAGAGACCCTGATCCAGAGTTATTCAAGTCTGCTTATTAACAGACCTAGCAAGAACCCTTGTTTAAGATCTTTATAATCATTGGCTATTCTGCATTATTTGTTATGCTAATAAAATCTTCACTAAGATTTTATTTGCATAACAGGCTCATGTTCTTTGGGATTGTTTTCTTTACAGGATTGGTCTGGTCTTTGTGGTTAATGACTCAGAAGACGTTGATGGGCTACAAGATGCTGGGGTTGCCCTTCTTAGAGCATTTAATTATGTTGCGCAAGAAGTGGATAATAATTATGCCTTCCAGACTGTTATATCTGTAAGTGTTCGTAAATGCATGTTTAATATCTGATGTATGAGAGAGACTGTCTGGGTGTTAATAGGATAATAGGTAATAAGAGAAATCTATATTACTTCTGCAACTCTGAATCTCTAGTATCTGATGAAGTGCACTTCAAACACTTTTTCTCTTTCAAAATTTTGTTGGTAAAATTTTTGATAATGAAAACAAGGATCAAATAGAATTGACAGCACTGTGCAAGTTTTCTGTGTCACCTTACCTCCCATTCCCTAGTTCTGCCCACGCATCTCAGTCCTAACCTGCTATGTCACTTACTATTGTAGTTCTGGGCTTGTCTTTAGTAGAGACTGCCAATCCTGCCAGACAATTTTGTGATGGGTACTAGGATGAGAAAAGCAAACTCATTTTCATTTGCAGCTTACGGTGTGCAATCATGTTAACTTAAAATGGTTACAAGATGCACAATTTTTTAATTCAGTTAAATTGCTAGTGGTTTGAAAACTTTGCTTTGTTCTTCCTCCGATTTGTTTTGATATACTAATGATTAGTTGCAAATCAAAGAAATAATATCTAGAATGTTTAAAAAAGTGAAACAAAGATGTTTCCTGATTCACAAGGGGAATGTCAGCCTCCTAGATCATGGTTGTAAGCAAAAATCCTGGGACTATTCTGCAGAAAAACATGCGGCCCTTTTGATTTGTTTAATTTGAGATTTGCTTTGCTGCATATCTTTCTGAAAACATTTGAATCACAAGAAATGTTTGCCATTCTGGCCAACATCGAGGTTAGAGAATACAGCAATAGTCTTCTGAGCATAAGAACTCTTATACGGAGGCATAGCAGGCTAATTTTCAAGACTAGCAATGTTTATCATTTGGCTTGTATTTGTATATAGTCTATTATCACACATAATAACTAAGTTGCCATAAATGTTCTATATTAGAAGTTGGAATGTAGCTGCTATGTTATGTTTGGGAAAGAGAGGGAAAAATCAGTCATGGCTATAAATCTGCATTTGCATCCCCTCCTCAGATATATAACAAAGTAAAAACTGGAGATCAGCTGCAGGTTGAACATGTGGTTAGTGTTCTCGAGAAGCAGTATCCTTATGTAGAAGTGAACAGCATTCTGGGGATTGATTCTGTTTATGATCAAAACAGGAAGGTAAGAATTTTGTGAAATAAAGTATTGTTTTCCTGGTACTTCACTGTTTAATATACCAATTACCGAATATTATTTCAGCCAATATATTGACAGGGCAAATCCCACCCCTCCTTGTGCTGAGGCAGAGAGCCCTTCGGCAATCAAACTGGTGGTATTTCACTGTAGAGGGGCAAGATTTGAGGAGGAACCTGGCATGCTGAGGAACCCAGGTCTGGTGGGGCCTCCTCGCTGTGTGCAGTCACTGGAAATTGGGGTGAGAATGAGAGGCTCTGCTGATATGTAGATCCTTTAGGCTTTCTTCCTCTACCCAAACAGGGAACACTGGGACCATGGAGGCTGCTTCAACCCATATTCTGGAATGTGGGTAGCTTTCTTCCCCTATCCCATCCTATAACATGCTCTGATGGCTTACCCCAAGTAATTCATGCTGCATGCTGGAAAGATGGCCCTAAAAGAAGTACATGGTATCAGCTAATCTCCATATTTGGGATGCCTCTTTTGGCAGGTTGGAATGGTGCTTTGAAAGTTCTGAAGCTTAAAGTGGAAGCATTGGTTGGGGGGGGGGAGGGAGATGGTAAAGGAAAGGAAGGCCCTACCAAGTTGCTGTCTGAAATTTGAGTGCAGAGATGATGCTAAATCAGGCTAGGGCATGAAACTGGGCTGCTTTTGTATCCCTTTTGGCTAGGTGCTCCTGACCCATTGAACCCCCCCCCCCCCCCCCCCCCCCCCCCCAAGATACTTAATTACTGGACTTGGATGTTCAAACAAAGCCCTTTTATGTACAAAAGTGTTAGTCCCTGAAAGGTTTGTTGAGAGAGAGAGAAAATACTGAAGGGATCATTACAAGTGGTTTTACCTGATACTAGAGATTGTGGCCAAATCTTAAAAGTTGCGAGATCTTCTGCTCAAAGGATATAATGTCCTAACTTTTAACCTTGATCAGCCTGTTATAAAGGGATGAAACACTAAGATGTTTTTTGTAAATATCTGCTCTATCTGGCAATGCTGAGGGTATTGCATAGAGAAGATCCTATTTTGGGGGAGTGACAGTGACAGCTCGTGACAGTTCTCAGAGTACCCAAGCCTGAGTGTCATCTTGTTACTCACTTTGCTCCAGTAAGAGGGACGCTTGCTTAAGCCTAACTGGGTGTCAACCCCCTGACACCACCAGCCTGTTAGCCACCCAAACAATCTCCTCTATGCCCTTACTTTGCCTTGCAGGCTAACAGTAGGTGCATCCCAATCCCCAAGCCCTTTAGAACTATTCCCCTGAAGTGTCTAGCCTCTTATCCACTGGACATTCACAGTAATACTGGGTCTGCTGTCCTTAATGGAACAGTGTACACACCAACTTGAATGATTCAGCCCAGCATTGAGATATATTTATAGTGAAAATCACATACGTTTCATCAATCATCAAAGGTTCAGGATATCAGAGAAAGGATAATGGAAACAAAAGGGTTACATATAAAATAAAATCATAATGTGATTTCTAGAGATTAACTTTAACAGGTTAACCTTCTGTCTAAAGAAGATTATCTCACCCAAAATGTCCTTCACAACATTTCAGCCAGGGCAGGTTATGATCCTGCTTTAATGAATGTAATCCCACTTCTGATTACTTCATAGGTGCAGGATAATGGCATGTCTTCCTTGCTTTCACCTTATATTCCCCAAAGTTTGTCTGTAACCCAGTGTCAGGGTAACGCCTTCTAGCTTATTGTCCACTGTGTTGCCCCCGTGTTGATTTCACATCCCCCCCCCCCCATTGACTTGTATGTAAATTGGGCTTCTATTGTGTTGTCTTACAATGCTTAATTTACATGTTGACAGAGAGGTGACTATACCACCCCCATATTTCTAGCAAAAAACCTGTTTGTCATCTCTGCCTTGATACAGACTTTAGGCACATATTTTCAATGTATACGCATAGCTCCTTACATAGTATCTATACATACATTTCACAATAATATTAATGCCCAGCATGACTCCGGCTTTCGTTTAAAACCGCACGTGATATTCATTTGTGAACCAGAATGTACATATCAGGATCAGGATATTCTTGGAACCCCCTTGCCAGTTGGCATTGAGAGGTTCTAAGGTCACAGTACTGAATTAGTTTTTAGATTACTGAATATAATAAAAATGGACCATAAGATGGATACATGCAATGGAGAGACTTGTTGTCGTAACAATAAATACCCGCTAATGTGTTTTCATAGAATTGCGAAGAACAGTGTTTTAAAAAGGCTTTGCTTTATGTCATGTGCCATTATTGTTGAACTGATTTATACTTGGACTTCATAATGTGCGTTCTCTTCTTGTTGTTAATTCTACATGAGATTTTTGGCTCAAATGCAGATACGTAACCATTTATATGTAGCTTTTAAAATTATGCCTTTTCTACCCACATGCACAATAAATCATAAATTCCTCATGCTGGTTTAATGGAACAAGTGGTTTTCAAGTTGTTTTATTATTTCATAATATAAAGAAGTACTCTTAATTTTTTTTTGTTTTGAACTTGTGACTGCTAGATAATGGAGTCTTCTATATAAGAGGTATTATAAACTTATGTTTTCTGTATTGAATATCGTAGTAAAGCTTATGTTACCCTATTTGGGAGAATGTTCTGAATAGATTTCAGCGGAGTTAGAGTATGTTACAGTGAAGGCCATAATTCTTCTATGCAGTAATGAAATAATGTACTTATGTTCGTTCTTTCCTTTTATATCAGGAAGGCAGAGGGTACTATGAGCAGACAGGTGTGGGACCTCTACCTATTGTGCTGTTTAATGGAATGCCTTTTCAAAAAGAGCAGCTGGATCCTGATGACCTAGAAACCATAACAATGCAAAAAATCCTGGAAACCACCAGTCTCTTCCAGAGAGCTGTGTACTTGGTATGTGATGTTTCTAAACTGGGATTTCAAGAGAAGACCTAGCTTTCTGAAAGCTGAAGTCAAGCAAGTGCCTTAAAAAAAAAAAAAAAAAATCTTATAAGCAAGATCACCAGCCACCTTAATTCACGTGATTACTTTGTTTTCAAGCAATTTAATAAAAATGTGTTTGTACAAACAGTAGCTTATGCAGCAACTTTTCTTCCTTCTTTCCTTCAGGGTGAATTATCCAGTGATCAAGATGTGGTTGAATATATCATGAACCAGCCTAATGTTGTTCCAAGAATCAACTCAAGGATCTTGATGTCTGACAGAGAGTACTTGGATCTAACTGCCACGAGTAAGGGACACTTTCAACTCAATAAACCCAATCTGTATAAATATTTATTTACAAGAATTGGAATTTCCTAGTGGAACGCACAGTGTCAAAATGTATTCTCAATAGTATAAGAGGAGAGATTCCAGCCCATTTGGTGCTAAGAGAGTCAGGCTATGCCCAGTAACAGCATAAACATTTATATCTGTGTCAGATTTTTCATAGTAATTACGCATTTTCTATTTTTTTCTTTCTACCTTTTTTAGAAGAATTTAGTGACTCATGAAACTGAGACATTAACAGCACTAGCAAAAGCCAAGACTAATACCATGTACTATGGG
This sequence comes from Malaclemys terrapin pileata, assembly GCF_027887155.1. Classification (NCBI taxonomy): domain Eukaryota; kingdom Metazoa; phylum Chordata; order Testudines; family Emydidae; genus Malaclemys; species Malaclemys terrapin. Next base: position 58,410,602 of record NC_071513.1, read on the forward strand.
AGACACATCAGTCAGTGCTGCTCTATCCCTAAACCCCACTTGAACAGAAATTGATGAAATACTTAGGATTTGCTATAGTACAGATTTCAGTGAAACTTTGCATGGTTAAAATATTAAGAAGTTATATTCCATGCAGAAAGACTATGTAGAATAATAATACAGTTACAGATGCACATGTGTGATCTTACTTGAATGGTTTGGAGAGTAGTAACGCAATGGATTTTAAATACATATTTCTTTACACAGAGATGCAGTTGAATTGAATGGGACCTTGCACTACTGATTTCAGTTGAACTTTGCATTGTGAGAATATGTTGGTTTTGGTATGCCTTGTAACAGTAACATTCATTGATATATTAGCCATAAACAGCAGAAATCAAATGCAAAAACAGTGTCAAGATATTCGGATAATGTGTGGCTTAAATATCAGTGAATGTTATTGATTTATTTCTTCTAATGGTATCATCGGTTTCTGCACCTATAATATTTTATCTTTTTCCTGCAGATAACTTTTTTGTGGATGATTATGCTAGATTTACTGTCTTGAATTCCAAAGATAAAACAGCTGCTGTAGCCAATAGTATGACCTACTTAACAAAGAAAGGTAATAATCATGATAAAATATAAACTGAAATTAACTTCTGTGTTTGTGTAGCTCCTAATACAACTAAGTCTTGATCCTGCTGGGACCTCTGGGGCAGTACAACGATGTAAATTTTAATAACACATTCTACTTAGTCAGACCTTTACAAACAGACTGCAAGCACTTGAGGGCAGAAAAGCAAGCTTATTTGAAGAGAGGATCTTTTCAGGGAAGGAAGAATAAGGAGAAAACTGGTGAGGAGGACATCAAAGGAAAGCCTTTTGTAAGAACTGGTCTGAAGGCAGGAAGAGGTTGATGCTTGGCAGGAAATGGGAGACTGTCAGGCATCGGTAGCAGCACAGTAGGTGCAAAGCCAAGAGACCATAAAAGATGAAGTGGGAGTAGTAAGGCAGAGAGCAGATTCAGAGAAGATTAGGCACTGAGTTGGTGGATTCTATTAGAGTCCATTAGTTTCTCTAGGTTCTTGTATGACCTTGCCACTGTAGTAACTGAGCTCTTTGGCAAAGAGAATCAGTCACTAACATCCTTCTCAAATATATAGAACTACTTGTCCTCCTTTTTCCCAGGGTCTTCCTCTCCTGTCCCTCTGGAACTACCTGTAACCTTCTATGATTAAGGCTGCAAGTTTGTCACGGAAGTCACGGATTCAGTGACTTTGTGACCTCTGTGACTTCTGCAGTGGCTGGTGCACCTGGCCCGGGGGCCACCTGAGCAGTTCAGGCAGCCCCTTGGCCAGACACACCAGCTGCTGCTGGGGCAGTCTTGGGCCACCACACCTTCTCCTCCCCTTCCCCCCCTGCAGCATCAGGAGTTTGGATGTGGGAGGGGGGAGGAGGTTGGGGCACAGGATGGGGTGAGGGCTTTGGGTGGCGCTTACCTCGGGGGGCTCCCCAGAAGTGGCGACATCCCCCTCCCTCAGCTCCTAGATGGAGGCATGGCCAGGCAGCTCTGCATGCTGCCTCTGCCCCGAGTGCCGGTCCACAGCTCCCATTGGCCGGAAACCATGGCCAATGGGAGTTACAGGGGAGGTGCCTGCAGGCAGAGGCAGTGTGCAGAGCTGTCTGGCCATGCCTTCACCCAGGAGCTGAGGGAGGTTGATGTCGCCGCTTCTGGGGAGACGTGGAGCCAGGTAGGGAGTCTGCCAGTCACCCCCACACCAGCAGGGGTCCCAGGCCATGTGCCACTGCCCGCTCCCAGGCCGCCCCCCCAGCACCCGCAGTGTCCCCCCCCCGCGCACACGCGCGCGCACACACACACACACACACACACCAATTCATGGACAGGTCACAGGCCGTGCATTTTTATTTACTGTCCATGAGTTTTACTAAAAATATCGTGACTAAAATTTAGCCTTATCTATGATTGATTGATTGTCTCCTACCACCAAACTATTCTTACAGCAGCACTGTATTTCTGGTGTACTTATGCTAACATAGGCCCAATCCTGCAAAGTGCAAATCTCTACTAAAGTCAGATTTTGAAGATGTGCTGACCAGAACTGAACATGGTATTCCAAGTGAAAACGTGCCACTCATTAGAAGGGCAATTAACCAATGGATCTCACTGCCATGTGATATTATTGAATCAAAGAGCCTAGATGAATATAGAAAAGGATTAGATGTCCTTATGAAAAAACATAATCCGCAGTTACATTGCCTAAGAGAAAAATGTATAAGGGATCAGAACCCTCTGCTTTGTGACCTAAGCTAAACAATAGTTGCCTGAGCTTCAGAAGTTTGCATAATTGTCCAGTAATCAGACTGACCATTAATCTGGTCTGATCTTGCAATTCTTGCACTTTGTGCATGAACTGCATGGTCAGATATTGTATTACTTCTATTACAGTTGTACTCAAAAGCCCCTATCAAGATTAGGACCTCATTGTGCTACATGATGTACAGACACACACAAACAGATATGGTCCCTGACATGAAAAGTTCATACTCAATCAGCCATGAATATGTTCCCATCTTAGCTATTTAAACTTCCTGACTCACCAGTACTTGATTTTTTTTCTTTTTCTTTTTCCTTCCTATCTTTGGGACTACTCATGTTGTTCTTTAAGTGACTCTTTCGAGTTTCTCTTGATGTTGTCCCCAGGCATTGCCTCCTTTCTGTACTGCTGTAAATGTTTCCATTGCTCCCTGTCCTCTGCTTAGCCCTTTGTTCATGTGCAGCCAATTAGAGCTGTTCCTTATTTTTCTTTGTAGCACTTAAAATAGACAATACATCTCCAAACTCTCATTTGAAAGTATCTTTTCTATTGTAGTGTACAGTCTAGGTCAGCACAGCAGACATTTCTGTGGAAAGTGGATGGCAGCATGAATATTTACTAACCAGCTGGAGGATCAGTTGCCCCTTCACAGCTAGAATTTCTTTAGATCTGTTTAGTTTCATCTAGTATCCACTTTCCTGTTGTCTGCTGATCTCAGCACCTAACTGGACTCCTTCTGCTTATGGAGGCATGTTGTTTTTGAGCTGCCCCTGCATAATTTACAGCTTTTGGCTTGCTGCCTCTGAAGTTATTCAGGGTACTGGATAGCTAGTATCTGATTACATGGAATAATGTGGCATGTTTCTTTTTCTAAATAGTGGAAAAGCCTAGGTTTTGCTGACTCACCAGTTGGTATTCTTCCCTCTGCAGTGGTACTGAACTCGTGCTAAGGGTGTCTGCACAGCAGCTACGAGGGTGATTCCCAGCTCAGGTAGACATGAAAGTGCTAGCTCTGCTTGAGTTAGCATGTTACAAACATCAGCATAGCAGTGGGGGGGCATGGGTGGCGGCTCAGGCTAGCCACTTGAGTACAATCCCACCTGACCTCCTGGATGCATACTCAGGCGGTGAGCCTGAGCTGCCTTCCATTTTCACACTGCTATTTTTAGTACTCTAACTTGAGCAGAGCTAGCACATGTATGTCAAACTGAACTGGGAATTACCCTCACATCTGCAGTGTAAACATACCCTACGTGAAACATAAAAGCAATAGCTGGCCACATCTAGATCATAATATGCCACTTCTTGCAAAAATAGGAGTTTTGGCTCCAGTGCCTTTCTCAAATTCTGTTGTAGGGTCACTGTTGGATATAATATTTTTCACTCATTTAAACAAAAGAAAACCCAAGTCTTTGTGTGTTGCTGGCAAACAATGCTTGCTCATTTACTCTCAATTTTAGCGGTTTAGTAACATGATGCCTGCGTATGCTATGCTGTACAGCTAGCTCCTTTTTACTTGTGGAGTTTGTTATAGAAATTAATAATGACATTTACCTTTTCTTCCACTCTTTCCTCTTCACTCGTGTCCAGGAATGTCCTCCAAGGAGATCTATGGTAACTCAAACTTTAGCACTTTCTCTTTCTTGGGTTATTACTTTAAAATGTTTAGGTTCTTTGGGAACTTTCTGATATCTGTATAATGCTGGACTAGAACCTGCAGGTAATCAAAAAACTGTCTGATGCATGTGTTTTATTTCTTTATAATATCTCTTTGTACAAAACTGATTCTGTAAGCTACCGCTTAAAGAAGGGTGAAAAAAGCATGTTTTTACCCTAGTGAGAAATTATAGGTTACTTGCAGGTTCATAGGTTCCTTTATAATTTTTAAATTTACCAAGTAGTCAAATAATAATTCAGTTTAGAAGCATAATGATGCATGTCCCTCCAATCTGTTAAGTAAGAAAATCAATCCTAATCTAATAGTAACACCACTTTTCATGATACATATATCATGTATCACTGTTTAACTTCATCTGCATCTTTCCTTATGGCCCTTTGCTTTTGTCAAACCCCTGCATGTGTGTGTTTCCCAGTATAATGCCAATGTGATAATATTCAGAAGCTGCCTTTTTTCCCCAAGTGTTGCATTTTTATTCTTCTACAGATGATTCTTTTGTTAGACCAGTTACTTTTTGGATTGTTGGAGATTTTGATAAACCTTCTGGGAGACAATTGTTATATGATGCTATCAAACATCAGGTAGGTGGTAGCATTTCAATTTAAAAGGAGAGGCAGTGTTGTTCCGTGGCTAGAGCACTGGACTGGGACTCACTTCCCCTCTCTGTTCCAGCATTTCCCTTCTACCCTCTTTCTGTCTTTTCTATCTATATTGTGAGCTTTTTGGTGGTAGAGACACTCTCTTACCATATGTTTTGTATGGGACCTAGCACAATGGGGCACCCAATCTCAGTTGAGCCTGTAGGCACTTACCCTAATATAAATAATAATGGACACAGTTCAGGCTGACAGACCTAATATTAGAATGACACTGCTGTGTTTTGACTTGGGCATACATGTGAGCATTGTACCATAACCTCTGCTTTGTCTCTCTCATCTGCACTGATTGTAACATAGGAATTTTTCTCGTCCAGTGTTTTGGACAAAATAATTCTGATGTATTTCAATGCAGTACCTGCTCACAAAATTAATTACACATTCAAATAAACATCAGTATTGTGTAATTACTTTCTTTTTTTCTCTTTTCTTTGTCCCTTTCAATCTCTGGGACATTAACTTGTACCCTCCACAAAAAACACACTTGAGAAATACGAACTCTGCTCAGAGTGCTACTTTAATGTCTCTCTCCAATTCCCTCCTCAGGCAAAAGCCTGAGTAAACAGCTGAGCCTTACACCTTGCCCTGCAAGTCACTGAATTTTCTTGTTCAAGAGTGAGAAAAAAAATAAGTTCCTGCATTGTGACAATTGAGCACTTTAACATAAATATTAAGAAACTTACAATTTTAACTAACTCAGACACATTGCCCGTTCTCAGTAAGGGTTCTAGTTACGACTACATAGTAATTCAATACGAACCAGGAATCAGGGTGGGGAGGTTTGTTATAGTTGTGGTGGGAATCGTGTTTTTTAATTTCTTGACTACTGTTCACTTACTCTCTCAATACCATTTCTGTATTAACTTAGATTTTGTATTTAATATTACATAGTTGTGAGTCACTTAATAAAACAGCATGGCCAATTTTGTTTCTTTAGCAATTTTAATTTTTCTGGCTTCTAAATAAGTTGCAAGTGTCTGGCAAGTACCTTGAATTTCTGCAGCCATGCCACCTAAAGCTGGGATTTTGTCAGATCTTGTCCTGCTCAAGCCGGATCATTACTCTCTAAAAGAAAACAGATACTGTGGGAAATGATGATGTTGAATAGGGGGTGCTGTTCCCTCTCAGTATTTGAACCAGTGCCACACAACGGTGTCAGGTGTGCAGGGGCAGTGCTACCTGATATGCCAGCTTTAAGGTCTTGACCCTTTGGGCTCATTAATACCCTGTAGTGCTTATTGTAAAAGTAGAGTGTTAACTCCTGTTTATCCTGGGTAAATTTCAGCTTTAGTAATTACATTCTACCTACCTAAATTATCCTTTAAGAGAGGAAAATATATTTTTCATGTTTTTGTCCAAAATAGTCATGTAGTATTGCCAGGTTTCATTCCTGCAGTGGCTACACTTCAGTATAAAGCAAGGCAATAGAACAAGGCAGACACACAATATATATGGCAATTGGTTTGCACAGTGCTTTGGGATCTGTTTTGTATTTGGATTGTAAGCTCTTTGTGGCAGGAACCTTGGCTTCATACTTGTCTCTAATATTGTAAGCATGCTGGTGCTATGCAAATAATAAATAAGTTAGTTTAAAGTCATTCATTATCATTAGTCCTGTTAGCCTTGAGCTGCTGACTAGCTGATTTGGAATCAATATTTCCCATTAGGCTATACAGAGCAGTTTCCTTTTGCTTTTTATTATGATGGATTTATCCCACCTATCTAAAAACAGACTAGAATTCTAAATGCGTTCTAACTAGCACTTTATTAAAACACAGAAATCCAGTAATCATGTCCGAATTAGCATGATTAATAACCCTAGTGAAGATCCAACTAACGAGAACACAGTCATCACCAGGGCCATATGGGCAGCTTTACAGACACAAACGTCAAACAATGCCAAGAACTTCATCACTAAAATGGCTAAAGAAGAGACAGCAAAGGCACTGGAGGCAGGAGCTGACATCACAGAATTCGCGGTTGGTGTAAGTACTTGTGATGACTTTTACCGGTGGTGGGATGCTTTGCTAGCACTTCTGATGAATTTCTTAGGGTAAATGCAGGTTGTAACTCTTGATGCAATATGTTCACACAAAAATTCTAATTCTTGTCCTTAATGGATTAATTTCACCAAACTCAGCATGGTTTCACAATTGAGAGAGACGATTATTTACTTTATTTTTATGGCTTTGAAACCCAGTGGGGTCTTGATTTTTAAAAAATAGCTTTTTCCTTGCAAGTCTAGTAAAACATTGTTTAGATTTTCTTTTTTAAAAATTGTGTTCCAAAAATGCATTTGATCATTACATACAAGACAGAAAACAACAGTTAAAATTAAACCCTCCTATTATAAGGTCAAAAAGGACTGAGGAATGACAGGCCCACTGTTTTTGAATTTAATTACTTTGTGCATTTTAACCTATTGTGCATATTCAGCTTCCATTTTCTGTGCATATGAATTCTTCAAACAACAAATGGGGAGAGAAAATATTAGAAGAATAAGAAAATGTGATTCTTAGAACTGGAAAAATTAGCAATGGGGCTTCCAGGCAGGGTAGTACCTGAAACTATTGCTGAGTCACTTTTCGAAATTAGCTATGTTTCAGTTTGATGGTGTCACTTTAATAAGTACAGGAAAAGGAGAAAATGTTTTCAAATTAAACTTGAAAAAGTGATACCAAGTCATTAAGAATAAAGAAATTCATTATGACTATTCCAAGTAACACGAATGGCAGACAACAAGGTTTTCACATCAAAAGTTGTGAGATTGATTGTTTGAAAAGGACAGAAAGATCCAGGGATCAAACAGCGAACAGAAGAAAGGGAATAAAGAGAAAAAGGGTTTGTGGGCTAGGTGTAGCAAACTATGAAGAGGTTTGTAAAAACTTGATAAGACAGTTTAACAAGTAGTGTCCATCTATCACAGGGCATTTATGCAGAGTCTCTATTATGGTTCTCATTTGAGTGAGAATATGTTTTCTTTTTTTCTTTCAGGGTATGGATGTCAATACTTTTAAAGAGGCCTTTGAATCCCCCAAAGTGGATTTTATACTGTCTCATGCCATGTACTGCAGGGATGTTCTTAAGTTGCAGAAAGGACAGAGGGCAGTGATCAGCAATGGAAGGGTAAGGTCACTTCCCAAAGGGGGAGACAGACATATTCAATATGTAGCAAATAAGGAAGACTTGATTGACAATGGAGATCTAAGAATGAGATGCAGAACCTTTCTTCTTTAGGTCACCGGTTCAAATCCAGCCCAGGTTGACTGTGGCCAAAGGTTGTTACCATCTGATGGCTCTTTGTTGTGTGTGAAATTAGTGGCTACATCTCAATACAGTTTCAACTGGACAAATGTCCAAGTAACAAAAATGTGAGTTGTGACTAGCACAACTTGAAGCACAAGGGCCTCTTACCCCAGAGAGGCTGATTCCAATTCAAGGTTGAGGCAGATTCATTGGGCAGTGAGACAAAGTTGTGTTGCTACTGTCAGTGCCCAGAGCTCCACATCCAGCACCTTTCACTATTTAACTTTTTAAATAAATCATTTAACTGTAAAATTCCACTCCAAACAATGAAACCTGTTTGTCCACCGTAATTAGCTTTATTATTTCTCCTGACTTCAAACAACTATAACAACAAGCCAAAACAGGTGCCACTGAGCATTGTTTTTTTTTTCAGTGCTAACTACAGTAACTCCTCACTTAATGTTGTCTCGTTGTTACGTTGCTGATCTGTTAGGGAACAGGCTCGTTTAAAGTTGCACAATGCTCCCTTCTAATGTCATTTGGCAGCTGCCTGCTTTGTCCACTGTTTGCAGGATTATCTGGAAAAGCAACCTCTCCTCGAGGGGATTAGAACAAGGGGGGGCCAGCAGCCCCCCCATCAGCTCCCCTGAATTCCCTGTAAGGTATGTGGCTCGGCAGTTGCCCAGCAGCAGTTCAGATGGACCTTCCCCCACTGCTGTGCTGTTCCTGACCTGCCCTCTGCCTTGGAGCTGCTCCCGGGAGCTTCCTGCTTGCTGGGGAAGGGAAGGAGAGGGTTGCTGATATCAGGATGTACCCCTGCTTCTGCCCCCCACTCCTTACCCTCCTCCCTCCACAAAGTGGAGGAGGGGGACAGGGCTCAGGGACAGAATGGAGGGAGCTTGCTGGAAGCTGGTGCTTCCTGTCTGGTCTGCTTAAAAGGGCAACGTACTTGAAGCGCAGTCAGCGTACTTAAAGGGGCAATGCAAGTCTCTCTCTATCACTTATGCACGCACCCCCCAGCACTTTGGAAAGTCAGCACCTGTGCAGCCATGCATGTGCTGTCAAGAGGAGGGAGAGGTGCACTCCAGCTGGATAGCGTGGGCTCATCATCATGTTCAGTTTTTGCAGGGAAGTGTTTGCAGCTACTGACCTGCATCTATTGTGTTTCCTCCCTCCTGCCTCAGGCCATGCTGCCTTGTAGAGTGTGAGGCTACATTAACAACAGCGTATTAACCCTTGAGGGCTCAGCCGAGTGCTAGTTCATCATTCAGCAGCAAGGCATTCCCTGGGAAATATCCCACCCTCTTACTCTACCACCTCAACCAAGCTTCACAATCATTCATTGCTGTGTACAATATTAAAGTGTTTGTTTAAAATTGTTTAAAACTTATACTGTATATGTATATAATGTCTTTTGTCTGGTGAAAAAAATTTCCATGGAACCTAACCCCCCGCTATTTACATTAATTCTTATGGGGAAATTGGATTCGCTTAACATCGTTTCGCATAAAGTCGCATTTTTCAGGAACACAACTACAACGTTAAGTGAGGAGTTACTGTACATTCCCTGTCATGTAGTTATAAATTGTACGTGTTTTATTCCTGTCATTGAGAATTCACTGGCAACTCTAATATATCTGACATTTGAGAAATATGATTTGATAGTATTTGCTGAGCAGCGGGATTCTGGTCTGGAATTCCATTGCACCCTCAAGAGTTTGATCTACATAATACGATGCATCTCAGTCTCCAAGTACTCAATGGATGCTGAGAAAGTATATATTGTACATAGCGACAGGTCTGATCCTCCACATTGCAGAGCACCCTTTGAGAGGTGATTAGTACCTTCAACTCCCATTGATATTAATATGACTCAAAGGCACTTGGCACCTGCAGGATTGGGCCCAAAGTATGTATCTTTAAAATGTCTTTGATGTTTGTTTCAGTACAGCACTTACCTAATAAGTCTGACTCCATTTTCTTTGTAGATTATTGGCCCATTAGAAGACAATGAGCTGTTCAATCAGGATGATTTCCACCTCCTAGAGAATATTATACTAAAGACATCAGGACAGAAAATCAAATCCCATATTCAGCAGTTGGGAGTAGAGGAAGATCTGTAAGTAAATATGAACAGGAACTAAGTGGACTGGTTGAAAGCAGGGCTCAAGTCAGTAACACGGCCTTCTGCAATGGGAAGAGGGGAGAGGAAGCAGACTGTTGTCTCAATTTGTATAAAGTGCATGTATTCATCTTGCCAATAATAAAATATTTAGAGGGGATAAGGGGGAAAAGACATTTTAAGTTGCTGTATTGAGTTGAATCAGCTTTGATGGCCTTGTGCAGCCCACACACTCGCCTTCAGAAATAAATTATTAAAGTGACTGGAAAACCAAGAAACACGCTGTCTGTATCAGTGGTTTTCAACTTGTGGTCTGGGGAACCCTGTGGTCTGCAGACTATGTCTAAGATTTTCAAAGAGGGACACGCCTTCATTTAAAATTTTTTAAGGGTCTGCATATGAAAAAGGTTGAAAACCACTGGTCTATATCATTAAAATAATCCTCTGTACAGCAAGCTTAATGGCATGGATGCAGAACATTGTTCTGTTAGTCATGGTGTTCAGGTTGTGGTCTCTTGGCTAGGGGAAAGGGGCTAGTATAGCAACAGTCATGCAAAATGGGAAAAAAATATGAAGAGGAATAAGGGTGGCACCCCAAAAAAGAAAAGACGGAGGTGCTCTCTGCACTCACTCCTCTTTCAAGCCAGGTACAGTGAAAACCCTGCTTTAGCTCATCCTGACTACAGAACACCTCCATGTACTAAGAGAAAAATAACATTTTAAATGGGGGGGAAAATATGGTTGCTACTCCCTACCGTGGCCTATGTTTAGAATGAAATCTCTTACATTTCTACACACAAATCAACATAATGCTAAGGGCTTGGCAACCCCCCCTCCCTTTTTTTTTTGGCTATATAAGATTAGATTTGAAAGTGTTTTAACCCATCTGCTCTGGGTGCTTGGGTTTTCCAGTATATGCAGATGTTGGATCACTACAATATTTACTTACAAACAGAGAAGGAGGAAGAAAATGAGAAAGAGAACATTCTATCAGGATGCCGCAAAGATGCCATACGTTTTGTGGACATATTGGGATTTAGCTTATGTTTGCTGATTAGCCTTTAATATTTATTTGAGTATTATAGATTCAAAATACATTTCTGTATCAATAACAGTGACTATATAGGTATATAAGCTTCTTTTAAAACTTCATTCTTAATTTATCAGCATTTCATGGTGGGACACAGGAGGAAAAAATGAATGGAGGAGGCAAAAAAGGGGTGGAGAGACACACAGATCCTTATTATGGGTTCCACAAAATGTATTTTAAAAATCTAGTCATGTTCAAGTTCTAAGGAACATATACAAGTTTCCAAAAGACATTGATTCCTGTACACTGCCATCTATTTACAGTTTGAGTGTGTAGGATCTCTTGAGTATCCCGTTTATTTAGCTTATACAGCCTGCAAAACTCACTCTCGCTTTCCTGTGACCTCCTGCTACCTTTTAAAAGCCAGCAGTGTGCATTTTTTAACATAGTCAAACAGATTTTTAAGTGTAAAGACATTCACTATTGTGCTGAGACCTTGCACACCACAATTCTATCAGAGTGAGTATTAACAGTGCCATAGATCCCTTTATACCCATAGCCAGTAGAAGGAAAGGGAGAATGCTTAAGGCCTGTTCCAGGAAAGGGGCTGGAGGGAAGGGAAGGGACAGGAAGGAGGTACATGGTTTGAACTTGTGCTGAATTTTGGGCACAGCTGAGCCAAGGTTCTAGCAGATGCAGGCCCAGCTTTGGACTGAGCTCTGGATTAGAAAACATGCCAGAATTTAGCAGATTTCATCAGGTATATAGTTTTGTTATGAAAGGCTTGCACAATTGTCGCTATAAACCCATGACACTAGGAGTTAATTATGGGGAAAGCTGACAGATCCTTAACTACGGCATCACTAGCTAGCACTGCTATACCATGCAACCCAATTTTTATTGTTTAGTGTTTCATTCTTCAGATTTATTATGTTGTCACAGAATTGGAGCTTACAAAAGGTGTTTTTCTTTAATCTGGAAAATGTAAATGATACTTAAAATACTAGATTAAATATTCAGGGAATAATAAAAGGGAAGTAATTGTCAACAGTAAATTTCTTTGGCACCATGTTGCATTCAAATTTGCTCGATGCATGGAATTGCTTTTCAGTGCTCTAAAGAGAGTTGTAGTTTTTAAAAAAAACTTCTGGAGCTGCCCAGGAAGAGTGCTCTGCAAAGTTAAGAGAGCTGGGTTCAATTAATCTCTTACTGGTCTGGCAGAAGCAGGAAGAGTTCTGGAGGCAGCATATTTAGTCACTACAAATGCAATCTGATTTGCATTGCTCAACAATTAACCCCTGTTGTATATAATGGAGTGATTTTTTCCAGAGAGAGTACACTGGTGATCATGCCTTATGAGTGCTTAGATCTTCAGATAAATCTTCAAAGTTACCTCAGAAAAATCGTGGGATCTTTGGGTGATGGGAGAAAGGAGGATAATAGCTCCTATACTCTGGGTTAGATTTTAATTTCAGAAGTTTGCACCATTTATTTTCACACTGTTGTCTCAAAAATTGCACTACTGCACGTATACGTTAACAATGAAGGGGTTGTTTTTGAGAGGAGTAAAACATATAGTTCATGCATCTGAGATTAGAACCTGGGCCTCTTATTTTGTATATAATCTTCAGTAATACTGGGGGAAATACATAAATATTTCAGAGTACTTGAAAACCTTCTCTCTTCCAGTGCAAGTGACTTGGTAATGAAGGTGGATGCTCTTCTGTCTGCTCAGCCAAAAGGAGAGGCAAGGATTGAATATCAATTTTTTGAAGACAGATACAGGTATCGGGCTAATTTTAAATTCAGAGTACATTTGTTGACCTATGTATTTCTTCTTCCTTGTCTTTGATGTATATTAGCTCTATATCTCGTTAAACTTTGAATCGTCGTTATCATCATCATCATGGCAAATTCCACGTAGCCTCCTTGCAGATTTATTTTTCTGTTGCTACATAGGTGTAGCAATAGAATAGTCTCAGGGCACAGTAATGTTTCAGAGAAGTTTTGTGTTTCACAAAACATAATAAAATAAAACATTTAATGAAATTGTTCAAGTGCAAGAGCAAATGGCTAGTGCGCTTATCTACTGAGTCACTATTGTAATAATTGGGCTTACAAATTTGTCCTAACTGTAAGCTCAGTTATACAAAGTGAATAAAAGTTCATAAAATGTCACAATCTGTAGCAATAAATGTTGAAGAGAAAAGGTGCAAGAGGGAGACAGACTGAATTAGTACAAACAAAAAGGCTTATGGATATAACTCAAGGACTGTATTAAGATCATGCTTCTTAAACAAGAAAAGAGTGGAGCCAGAAATCAGTAGACCTAAATTGTTATGTCAGAGACTAGACCTAATTGGTAGAAAAATAATGAGTCTTTGGGCCATTCTGCTCATCACTCCCTTTTGGGACCCTTAAAAGAAAAGATTAAAAAAAAAAAAAAAAAAAAAAAGAGCAGAAGCTTCTCTGACAACTGCTGCCTGGGAGATGGGTGGACTGGGAGGAGCAAGCATTACCATCATGGCTCCCACCCCTATTGTGTCCTGGGATCTACCATAACACCATTGGGCCTTTGTCATCCTGATCCGGAGAGATGTCCTGACCAGACCAGGCCAAAGAAAGGTACCCAGATGACATTGTCACCTCCACCAGCTCTGAGACGTTGGTTCCTGCTTTCTCCCCTTCATCCCCCACCCCTCAAAAAAACCCCAAACCCACCCTGGTGTCCTTTTCTTCCTCACAAGGTAGTATATTTTATAACACTTCCGTAAACCTGTGTGGCCAAAGAGGCAGTTTAAAGCAATGCCCTAAACAGCCCAATGCAGGTACGAGTTTGCCTAGCCTCAGAGTGGCTAATAAGACCATGTGCTTTTCCAGCAGTACAGTTGCAAGTGAAAGTCAACACCAGCGATAGTCTGCATTTTCTGTCTTTCCATCTCCTGTATGTTTGTTCTGTCATCTAGGAAAAGAGATCAGACTTCTTCATAGATTCTAAGGCCAGAAAGGACCATTGTGATAATCTAATCTGACCTTCTGTGTAACACAGGCCAGAGAGCTTCCCCAAAATTATTATTAGAGCAGATCTTTTTAGAAAAACATCCAGTCTTTATTTGCAAATTGTCAGTGATGGAGAATCCACCACAACCCTTGGTACATTATTCCAGGATTTCAATAGCAACAGCAAAAACAACAGCTCCACCCTATTTTAGCTAACTTTTTCTCTTTTTCCCCCAAAAGGGACACTTACTACCATCTTTAGTATCATCTAAGAAATGGTCAAACAAAGGCTTTTCCTTCTGAAGACTCTACAACTAGAGGGAAAGGGAAGAAGGGATATTGTTAAGACAAAAGGCTCATTTAAAAGCATTTGAAATGTAGACTATTAACTGTTTTTCCTTCTCTTCTGTATCTTTAATAAAAGATTTAAAAACTTTTAACGATGTATTTGCCATGGGACTAAGCAGGGTCAGGTCTCCAAACCCCAAACCTTATTTAAAATTGTTTAATGTTGGACCATGACAGTCATGTTAACACTTTTGATTCTTTGGGTCAATTTATTCCATCAAAATTAATACATTACCACCCAACCTACAGATCCTTAGGCTCTTTGGCCCCAGTTCAGGAATGTACTTAAGTACATGCATAACTATAAATTTGTTAGTCTCTAAGATGCCACAAGGACTCCGCGTTGTTTTTGCTGATACAGACTAACATGGCTAAATCTGTTAATTTAAAATGGCTTTTTTAATTCTTGATTTTGTCCTCTTTTCTTTTTGTTTAGTGCAGTTAAACTGAGACCAAAGGAGGGGGAGACCTACTTTGATGTGGTGGCTATTGTTGATCCAGCTACCAGAGATGCTCAAAGACTTGCTCCATTACTTATGGTATATATAAAGCATTGTAATGCATTAATCAGCAGTTAAAAGACAGTAAAATAGTTTAAAACTTTTATAATATAGTTTGTTCTGTAGTTATGGATTGTTTCTCTTTCCTCTTAAATGGATGGTGGATAGGAATCGTGTAATGGCCTGGTTGAAGCCTACAGTACAGTAAAAAAGCATTAGAGAAATTTACGGGTCTCATGAGAGAGACAAGATTAGGTTGCTGATATGAGAAAAGCTTCAATTATGTGATGTGCAGAGCGTTTGTCAGTCATGTTGGAATGTAGCATTTGATACTCCTTGACGTCTCTTGTTGGTAAAATTATTACTTATTTGAAATCCCATCTTGCGTTTGAAAAGATAGAATAAATAGAGTTGAAAATCATGGTAATGGGATTATTAATTAAACTGGAAAGAAAGGCTGGGAGAGTGGGGGGTAGGGTGACCAGACAGCAAATGTGAAAAATCAGGATGGAGGTGAGGGCTAATAGGAGCCTATATAAGAAAAAGACCCAAAAATCGGGACACTCCCTATAAAATTGGGACATCTGGTCACCCTAGTGGGGGGCTTAGTTTATTTGAGTTATGATCAATTTCTCAGAAGGGCTCTGGGCTTTACAAAATTAAAGTGCTTTGAATTCATGGATTGGAAGGCTCTCTAGAAATACAAAGCATAGAATTGTTAAAATAAAATACTTCACGGGGTAATAATTAGATCACTAGGATATTTCTTTAATGTTTTAAAACCAGTCTTCACATGAAAGCCTAACATCGAAAACTTAGGGCATGTCCATGTTACAGAGCCTATGCTGGCATAGCCCCTTAGTGGCGATGTAGCATAGGAGTTTTGCTAGCATAGTAAACCACTTGCCCAAACAACATTAGCTAAACTGATAAAGACACTCTTCTATCATCACAGTTTCGTCTACACTGAGGTTTTTGTCAGTATAGCTATGGCAACTAGAGGGTGTGACTCACACCTAGGCAACATAACAGTATTTGGTCCTGCCATGAGGGCAGGGGACTGGACTCGATGTCCTGTCGAGGTCCCTTCCAGCCCTAGAATCTATGAATAACAATGCTGGCAAAACTCTGTAGTGTAGACCAGACCTTAGGCCAGGGGTCGGCAACCTTTGAGAAGTGGTGTGCTAAGTCTTCATTTATTGACTGTAATTTAAGGTTTTGCGTGCCAGTAATACATTTTACCTTTACAGGGGCCGGCGGATGGAACCCCAGACTGGCAGCGGGCTGAGCGGGGCTGGCGGCCGGGACCCCAGCTGGCAGGGGCTGGTGGACGGAAGCCCGATGCCGGTCTGGGGTTCCGTCCGCTGGCCCCTGCCAGGCAGGGTCCCGGCTGCCAGCCCTGCTCAGCCTGCTGCTGGCCCAGGATTCCGTCAATCCAGGCTGGCAGCGGGCTGAGCGGGGCCAGGCAGCCAGGACCTCTGCTGGCAGCAGAGTGCCACTAAAAATCAGCTCGCGTGCCGCCTTTGGCACGCGTGCCAGAGGTTGCCAACCCCTGCCTCAGGCTATGTCTACACTACTAATGTAGCAGTACTGGTATACAAAGTGCTCCTAATGTGGACTGGCAAAGATGAGCTTTATATTGGTACAGTAAAACCATCCCCCATGAGCAAAACCAACTACACTGGTAAAAGTGCAGCTTTGCCTGAATAGCTGTGTCTACACTAGTCTTCTGCTGGCACAGCTATGTCACTCAGGGATTAACCCTCTTTACGCCCCTGACTGACATAGCTATGCCAGAAGACGACTAGTATAGACGCAGTCCTAGACGACTCCATATTTTACAGTATTTTTCTGTTTTGACATGGGTAAAATTAGACTCGCGTCTCATATGTTTATGAGAGATTCATTTGGATAGACTATATCAGATAACTAACTTCAGCATGTCAGTGAAATGCTAATTACAGTATACTATGTAATAAATAATTAAAAAGGCATGGTAAGGCCAGGGCCGGATTAACTCAGGGGGTTTAGGGACTGCAGCCCAAGGCCTCAGGCTAAGGGGGGCCCTGCAAAAATAAATCCATAATTATATACAGTTCAGTGGTCACCAACCCGTTGATCATGATCGACTGGTCGATCCTAGAGCCTCAGCCAGTTGATCGCGATCTTCGGGCCACTAAAAGTCCAGTGGCGCAGCATGGCTCAGACAGGCTGCCTGCATGCCGTGGCCCCACACCACTCCTGGAAGCATCCAGCTGCTGGCATGTTTTGGTGGCCCCTGGCCAGGGGGGGCAGCTCAGCACGCTGCTCCCACCCCCAGCACCGTCCCTGCAGCCAGCCACTAGGAGTTGCGGGGGCGGTGCTTGCGGGCACGGGCAGCGCACGGAGACACACTTCCTCTCCCGCCAGGGGCGCACAGAGACATGCCAGCAGCTGGCAACTTCCAGGAGCCTGAGCTCTTCTGCGCTGCTGGCCAGGAGCCATCTGTGGTAAGCGCCTCCTGGATGGAGCTTGCACCTCGCACCCCTTCCTGCACCCCAACTCCCTGCCCCAGGTCAGAATCCCCTCCTGCACCAAACTCCCTCCCAGAGCCCTCACCTGCACCCCAACACTCTGCCCCAGCCTGGAGCCCCCTCCTGCACCCAAACTCCCTCCCAGAAAGAAACTACTATAACAGCTGTTCTAAGGTAAGAAGTAGGCTATTTTGAATTAACTATATTCTACATGTTTTAAGACTGAAATGTAACCACAGAACGACTTTATGTTAATTAAAAGGCAAGTTTAGTATAGCGTTAATAGCCTTGATGCCATAATTGTGATAATTTTGTTTTAAATTAGGAAAAAGACTTGTATACAGGGGCCCCACAAAATCTAATAGCCCCGAGCCCACAGGAGAGTTAATCCGGCCCTGGGTAAGGCCACTCTCAAATAATTTTTCATTGGATCATTTTATACAAGTTCAGTTCCACAGACAATATTTTTGAGGGAGAATCTGTCCGCATCTTGTCTACTACTTAGAATATCCCCCAAGTCCTATTTAAAATCATGGTACAGCAGGTAACTAACTAACTTCACCAATTCAATCAAATAAAATTTGTGGAAGTCAGGGCGAGAAGGGAGATTGTTAAATGCTCACTAAGGCTTAATCTGCAAAAACAGTACTCATCTCTCTAGTAGGAATTTTAGGGTATATGTGTCTCTCATATTTTTAGGTTTTGAACCAACTGATAAACATGAATCTAAGAGTTTTTATGAACTGCCAGTCCAAACTTTCTGACATGCCTCTGAAAAGGTAAGGAATACCATGTTGGGGGAAAACACCCTAGTGTAAACAGCAGTATTTGTGGGGATCATTTACAGGAGATAAACATGCAATTCTGAAGTCAGAAAAGGCCCCTGAGGGCAACAGTTCTGTTTCATGGCAACTTCGGAGGTTTCAAAATTTGTTTTCATTCCACAATGGAATAAAAACTAACCCTTTTGAATGTTTTTGCAAAACCAGAGTTGTGCTGAAATGTCCTCTTTGGGATTGAAACACGAGCTTTTCAGTTCAGGAAGGGGGTGTATATATCTGCGTCTGTCTGTGTCTAGAAACTGGTGGGACGGCACTGACACAGGATGTGGGAGATCCAGATTCAGGTCCCTGCTCTGCCTGATTCAGAGCAGAGTTTTGACCACTCTGAATTGGGCAGAGCAGGGACCTGAACATGGATTTCTCGCATCCCACTGTCCTAACCACTAGCCTGTAGAATGAGAGTCTCTCTCCCTTCCCCTCCCCCATGAAAACTTTATCAAAGTCAGTATGTCTCCGCATATTTGCCCACTTTAGTCTCTGGAATCCCTGCTGTGACTTTATCTATAGTGGTTCAAATGCAATATTAAGATATTGTAGCTATTCAATAAGACACTTCAGAATTTAATTTGAGTCTAGATCCTTCTGGTAAAGTAAAATATTTAATATTTAATATTTAATGAAATTTGACCTATGTTAAGTGTGATTTCTTAAGCAAAGAGCCCATACATAGAAGGGAACAAAGGTCCAGTAATGGGCTTTCAGAGGCTCTGAGACTATCCTTTGGAAAGATGACTGTCAGTGAAAGTTAAAAGACATGAAACATGGCAGCCAAATATTCTAGGATTTTCCTTTTGAAATTTCAGCTTTTATCGCTACGTTTTGGAGCCCGAGATTTCTTTCACAGCAGACGACAACTTTGCTCCTGGTCCAATTGCCAAATTCTTGGATATGCCTCAGACTCCACTGTTCACTCTGAACCTAAACACCCCTGAGAGCTGGATGGTGGAGTCTGTCAGAACTCCATATGACCTTGATAACATTTATTTAGAGGAGGTAAGAGACTTCAGCATTTCCTATTTGTTTAATGTGCTTGTATATGATTTTTCTGGGGCTCATTTTTGGAATTTGGAAGCTCAAAACAATGCAATGCTCTAGACAGATGAGGGGAATGCCATATTTACCCATTCCAGGCTTACTGCAGGTTCCACAGAAAAAACTGCATCACATGTGTACAGCATTTCATAGAAATAGTACTGAACTAGAAAAGAAGAAACCTTATTATGTGGCCCCCTAATTTTTTTTTAATGAGTTTTTCTGTTAATGCTCCATATAGTGTCTTGAATTTTTTAAAAAATAATTTGTTCAAAATTTAAGGATTTTTCAACCCGTTTGTTTAAATGGATTTTTTGGGTAGGCCTGAGACTATCACCTGAGACTGTTCAGGCCCCCCCACCTCCTCCCTCCCCTTTCTCTCTGAACACACACTTGTCCTGCTGTTTGCTCCCTGTTCATTTTCAGTTCTGCTGCTGGTGGTACTGGTAGATACCCACTTTCAGGGACTAGGGTAGAGCATGCACCACCACCAAATAGGTAAACTGACAACATACAAAAAAAAAATGGAAAATAAATGTTCTCTTATCTTTACTTTATAATAACTTGAGGAATTAGTTGTCAATAATAATAGTTCCACCATTTTCAGATGGAAAGGGGATTTTTCAATTTGATGGTGATCCTTTCAAACTTTATATGCTATCAGAAAAATCTGGAGGGGGGGAAAAAGGAAAGAAGTGAAATCAAAAGAGGACTCCATGTTTAATCCAAGAATGCTGATAGTAAAATAAAGGAAGTATATCTGTCTGTAGTGTCACTGGTTGGCATTTAGAAAAGCTTTACGGCATGGAGTGAATAAACCAATTACTGTTGGCAGTCACAACTTTCTGACTTGCTAGTCTAATGACTGACATTAGCTAATCAGGTCATAGATATTAGTGTTGGGGTCTCATTACCTGCACTATGAGGTATACCACACTAAGCTTAGGAAATTGCAAACTGATGTAAAGTGAATATCTCTTTCTTGCTTCAGAGCGCAAGCTGATAAGCCTGAGTAGGTCTGAAAGTATCATTTTTCCCCCTTGGATTAAGCCATTCTCATTGACGAGAAACAATTAGATTTTATTTTTAAAAATAATTGTGTGTGTATCTAGTGTATGTGCAAGATGCCAGATTGAGTGCCCTGGAGGCTGAAGTCCTCTATTTATCCACAGAACAGGTTTGGCATGGGCAGTGGCAGTGCAAGCTTCCCCACCAATGTGCCTCAACCCTGACCTGGAGGAACCACCTCTAGAGGTGAGAGGGTAGTTCAGTCTCCAGAATCATTCAGTCCTTGGCTTTGTCTGCTGAGATTGTCAACAGTAGTGCCAACTGAGAGGGTGGCTCTTGTGATATGGACTTCTGTCCACTGCAAAGTGGAGCAAGACCACCAAAATCACTTAGATTAGAATATCAGGGTTGGAAGGGACCTCAGGAGATCATCTAGTCCAACCCCCTGCTCAAAGCAGGACCCAATCCCCAGACAATTTTTTGCCCCAAATCCCTAAATGGCCCCCTCAAGGATTAAATTCACAACCCTGGGTTTAGTAGGCCAATGCTCAAACCACTGAGCTATCCCTCCTCCCTAACTTCAGATAGGCCACTCAAAAGCCAACAGTTGGTAATAACTTTTGGCCACTGCCAACCTAGATAACATTCAGACTGAAAATCTTTATAACCTATTACCAATTCACCTTTATTTTTGTCTCCCTCTAATGTATCTGGTAAAGCCCAGAGCCAGATGCAGTACAATGCATTACATAGACCAAAGGTTGGCTCTAGCATCAATGATCTTGTACTAATTGTAAAGCAAATTGTATTTGTATCACTGTTAATTTATTGTCTTAAACAATTAAATTATAAATGGGCAACAAAAGGGACAATACTAAAAATTTTAAACCTCTAAATTTATTTTTACCAATTGTATTTTATTTTTCTGTACCTGAACACATGGAAAGATTCTGAATGTATCTGAGACTTTTCTAATCTAATCATCATCCCAAGTCATTAAACAATACTGGCAGTGTTTTTGTGTGTGAGATCTCTGAGATGCAGATCACTGAAGCTAACAATTAAACTGAGCATTCTGGAGCAGCAGGGAGGTTGGACCATCTCACAAAATATCATAACATTCTTCACAATTGATAGTCTCCTCAGGAGAAGGTCCAAGACCAAGATAGCAGAGGATTAGGATTGAGGTGCATTGAGAACTCTGGGTGGGTAATTTTGCTCTGCAGATTTGTCCTGCATTATTTGCAGCTGATTGCATCAGTCTCTTTCAGACAGCACTTAGCATACTGTGGGCATTGTGAAAATATGTCTATGTATATAAAGATTAAATTATTAATGTTTATTTTAAATTAATTGGGAATGAAGGATGGTCTTGGACTGGACAGAACTCAACAAATCTGGGTTCAGTTTCCAGCTCTGTCACAGACTCTCTGTGTGACATCAGGCAAGTCACTTGAACTCTCTTTGCCTAAATTCTCCATTTTTAAGGACTTGTCTACACTACCCGCCGGATCAGTGGGCAGCAATCGATCCAGCGGGGGTCGATTTATTGCGTCTAGTATAGACACGATAAATTGACCGCTGAATGCTCTCCTGTTGACTCTGGTACTCCACCAGAACGAGGAGCGCCAAGCGGAGTCGGCAGGAGAGTGTCAGTTGTCGATTTACCGCAGTGAAGACACCGCGGTAAGTAGATCTAAGTACGTCGTCTTCAGCTACGTTATTCACATAGCTGAAGTTGCGTATCTTAGATTGACCCCGCACGGTAGTGTAGACAAGCCCTAAATGCTTCTGTTCTGCCACCCTTTCTTTTGTCTGTAAGCTGTTCAGGGTAGGGACTGTCTCATACTATGTATAAATACAGTGCCCAGCTCAGTGGGGTCCTGATCTCCTTTGGGGTCTTTAGGGATTACTTTAATACCAATTAATAATAATCCACCCAAAACACCATCCCCTGAACCAAAATAAAAGTGCTTTTATTTAAAAACAAAAATTGAATTATAAGAGAATGAGTTAAAGATTTTAGAGCATAATCCAGCCACTAGGAAATGTAGTCAGAATAACTTTGAGTTATTTCTAAATGCAGCAATGGCTCTTATTTTATTTTATTTTATTTTTTGGCAGGTGGATAATAGAGTAGCTGCAGAATATGAATTGGAGTATCTGCTTCTGGAAGGACACTGCTATGACATCACTACAGGACAGCCACCTCGAGGACTCCAGTTCACACTGGGAACTTCAGCCAATCCTGTCATTGTTGATACCATTGTGATGGCCAACTTAGTAAGTGACTGGTTTCATACAGGCGCCAAACTACATTCCTCAAGGTTCTATACTCTATGTTGCTCATGATATATGCAAGTCTATTGGCAAGATCATTAATAAGTACCGATTGCCTTTTAATATGTTGACAATACACATGTGAATATTGCTTGCACCCCAGTGGATTTTGCAAGTTTGGTTTCAGTTGTGGAAGAATGGTTGGATTAGGTTGCTGGCGAGATGTGTCAGAGCACTTTATTCCTAACACCGTCAAGGCAGAAGTCTTGCTTTTGGAGAGGGCTGTCAGTTGTCGTTATGACGATGCTGTTGGTCCCTCCATATCCCAGCTTACTGAGAGGACTCTTGCAGGTAGTAGTGTGCCATCTTAAGAATATTGGCATCACCTTGAACAAACTCTTCCCATGGAAAACCAATCAGTTGTGTAATTTGTGTAGGCTGGCCCTTGTCTCCAAAATAACCTTATAATAGCAACTCGCATCCTCGCACTCATGAGGCTGTCATTTTAATTCCTTCCTAGCATGGCTTCTTCATCACATTCTGTTCAGAATACAGTAACATGATTGCTCACTGATTTTATTATTTCCATTGGCTACCTGGGGAGTGTGACCTGATCTGAAATTGACCTTGTTGATAGTTAATCATGCTGCCCTGGCTATGTTCAACACCAACTTGAGCCTTGTCCAGAGAGGTCTTTGAAGCCATCCATTTTTCAGGATTCCCTCATAATGTCTTAGGTCAGCAGACCTCCATAGCTTTGCTAAAGTGGGTCCCAGGAGTGGAAGTAGTTCCTTCTTGACACTTGTCTCAGTTTATTCTCCCATTTAAAAAACAGGAAATATAGGACACTCCTTTATAGTCTAGGAGTTCAAGGTAGTAAAATCTTATTCTGCGGGCAAGTGAGTGATAGAAAGGGAAGAGATGTCATTTGTTCTGTAAAAATCTATAGAATCATAATTTCAATGGGGTCACCCTCTGCAGAGTGGGTGGGTGTTTCTCTCTCTGCGCCGCCCCCACTTCCAGCTCCAGGTCCTCCGGTTGGTGGACATTTTGGTAATACAATATCATCGGAAATGGGTCAAGTTGGGAGAAAGAACTCTTGCCTGATACCCATGAATACAATGTATCAAAGAGGACAAACCTAGAACAATTGTGTAGCTATATATGCAAGAAAATGTTTAAAAATTATACTTTAACACAGGAATGCATTGCTTACATAAAAATAGACATCCTATGGATGTTACCCTTGACATGTAGGACTGAAAACTTATTCATCAAAGTCATCATCAGTGTCATCTCTGTCTAGGGCAACACTGCTAGACATGTTATCACACTGATTCTCCTCTGCACCACACTGCTGGCTGGCCATGGCGGGCTGCTGGCCACACGTTTGCAGGCTGGTGAACATCTGATCTTTACACACAAGCATTTGTTTAACTGAAGGATTGATTTGGGAGTGTGTGGTATTTCACATATCACTGGTGTGATAAGTCCATCTTCCAAGACCCATCCATCCCCAATAGGGGAGGGTGGTTTTCGATGTGCTCGATCATCCCAGAGCCATTCCATTGATTGATAATTTGCCCTCTTGATAGCAGGTATAAATGCACCCCTTGTCGGTGGCAGTTTTTCTCCATTTGTCTGGTTTTTGGAAAACATCCATCAACATAGCTCTGTAAGTAGCATAATGTTGGTCTTCAAATGGTAAACTCAACATATGAATGCTTCTAGAGCATCTATGACCTCACTAGTAACTATCTCAGCTGTTCCAAGCACCTTCAGAATCAAGCAGAGTGCCGCAAGGGTCGGTCCTGGGGCCAGTTTTGTTCAATATCTTCATTAATGATCTGAAGGATGGCGTGGATTGCACCCTCAGCAAGTTTGCAGATGACACTAAACTGGGAGGAGTGGTAGATATGCTGGAGGGTAGGGATAGGATACAGAGGGACCTAGACAAATTAGAGGATTGGGCCAAAAGAAATCTGATGAGGTTCAACAAGGACAAGTGCAGAGTCCTGCACTTAGGACAGAAGAATCCCATGCACTGCTACAGACTAGGGACCGAGTGGCTAGGCAGCAGTTCTGCAGAAAAGGACCTAAGGGTTACAGTGGACGAGAAGCTGGATATGAGTCAACAGTGTGCCCTTGTTGCCAAGAAGGCTAACAGCATTTTGGGCTATATAAGTAGGAGCATTGCCAGCAGATCGAGGTACGTGATTATTCTCCTCTATTCGGCATTGGTGAGGCCTCATCTGGAGTACTGGGTCCAGTTTTGAGTCCCACACTACAAGAAGGATGTGGAAAAATTGGAGAGTCCAGCGGAGGGCAACAAAAATGATTAGGGGGCTGGAGCACATGACTTAGGAGGAGAGACTGAGGGAACTGGGATTATTTAGTCTGCAAAAGAGAAGAATGAGGGGGGATTTGATAGCTGCTTTCAACTACCTGAAAGGGGGTTCCAAAGAGGATGGACCTAGACTGTTCTCAGTGGTAGCAGATGACAGAACAAGGAGTAATGGTCTCAAGTTGACGGGGGGAGGTTTAGGCTAGATATTAGGAAAAACTTTTTCACTAGCAGGGTGGTGAAGCACTGGAATGGGTTACCTAGGGAGGTGGTGGAATCTCCTTCCTTAGAGGTTTTTAAGGTCAGGCTTGACAAAGCCCTGGCTGAGATGATTTAGTTGGGATTAGGTCCTGCTTTGAGCAGGGGGTTGGACTAGATGACCTCCTGAGGTTCCGTCCAACCCTGATATTCTGTAATTCTAATTCTGCCCATAGAGTCCAGTGCAACTGGCCCAAGAAGGATTACTGCGGGGTTGTACTTAATTATGTTATGTAGCTATATACACCTCTATCCCGATATAACGCGACCCGATATAACACACATTCTTATATAACGTGGTAAAGCATTGCTCTGGGGGGGCGGGGCTGCGCACTCTGGCGGATCAAAGCAAGTTCGATATAACGCGGTTTTATCTATAAAGCGGTAAGATTTTTTTGGCTCCCGAGGACAGCGTTATATCAAGGTAGAGGTGTACATCCCGTTTGGACATGGATTCCAGTACCTTCTGGCTGGATGCTGACATCTTAACCAGTGCCTCATCACAATTCGTTTGGCATAATAAACAAAGCCGATACTCAATACCACTGAATTGTTTTTTTGCCACACTCCTTCCATTTATAGTAATCTGTAACATTAAAAAAAGGAATCGGGTAACATGTTCTTAGCATTAAGTGACAAAACAGTACTGTCAGTTGAGGGCCACAATTTAAATTTGTGAGGGCTGAATGTTTGACATTGCTGTGTTAAAATATTATTTTAAAAAATTGATTTAATTTTTTTTTCTCAAATACATATCTACATAATTGTTCTAGGTTTGTCATGTTTGGTACGATGTGTCTGTGGGAGAAACAAACCCAACTTGATATGATACCCAAATGATACCCAACTTGACCCATTTCCGATGACATTGTATTACCAAAATTTTTATCAACTGGAGGACCTGAAGCTGGGAGCTGAGGGGCAGCGAGTTCCCCTGCTACCACACCACAGAGGATGACACGTTGAAATTAGGATTATTTTTTTTTAAACAAATCAGCTGACATTCCCTTTGCTTCCCATCATTAACTTGCCCAAGGCATTACACATGTTCCCAGACTGTAAGTCTTTTCTGTAATTACCTGAGGCTATGGCTACACTAGAGAGCTTACAATGGTGCAGCTGCAAGCTCTCTAGTGTAGCCGCTCTAAAGGGACGGGTGATAGCTCTCCTGTTGGCTTAATTAATCCATCCCCAACGAGCGGCGGTTGTTGTGTTGTCAGGAGAAGCTCTCCCACCGACAGCGCTGTCCACACTGGCACTTAGGTTGGTGTAACTTATGTTGTTCACAGGGATGGCTTATTCACACCCCTGAGTGACATAAGTTATATCGACATATGTGGTAGTGTAGAAATAGCCTCAGTGTCTACTAAGGTGAATATAGGCCTGATGGAAGAACTAATAAGGAGCGAGATTTTCACAGTTGATTTTTCTGTATTGCACAATTCCCACCTCTTTAGCTGACAACTTCCATAATTTTGCTGTAAAATGAGCAGTGGGTATTGGACTGTGCATGCCCACAGGTGGAGAATGGCTCAGATTTTTGTAAAACGGTTGTTAATTAGCCACGTTGTGGGGAAAACTACATGCTACATTTGTTTGTTTTTTAATGGGTATAGACTTATTTCACTTTACTGTCTTTTCCTTCTTATAAGTTTGGTCTCTGAACAACTGAATCTGAAGAGATTTGGAAATAGCCTGCTAAGCTTGCACACTGCATCATTTTCCTTAACTTCAGAAACTTGGATTGTTGTGCTTTTTCTCCAAATACTTGCACGTGCATCTCTTTCACTGTGCAATCATAATTACACATTTGGTGGCAGAATGAAAGAACATGAGCCTATATGGTGCATCAGCACAAATATTTAGACCCTCATCAGATTTTGTCACCTTAACAATGAATTTTCTGATTCTTCTGCAATTAAAATCTAAAACTTGATGTTGCAATAATATACTTTTGTGTATGGGTTCTGCATAGTAATTTTTTTAAAGTTGTACCAGAGTGGTGTGTTACACCAAGTGTAGGATGTTAAATCTTCCTGCTTTAGCAGTGACTCTGCTCCAAAGAACATTAGTTGAAGTCCCAATCAGTGTAGCATCAGAATGAATCAAACGTGTACTGAAGCTGGATCTTTTATGGATCATTACAGTGGTTAGCTGGTGGTGGCTTGAAAGATTTTTTTTTTTTCCTCCCATTGAGGGAAGCCCACAAGTTGGACATTCTGGGTCATCTTTTCAGAAAAACAGGCTGAAAGTCTGTGTTTGGTTTCTGCTCTGACAGCAACTACTTGAAAAAACTCCATCTGTTTGAAAGATTCTACCTGTTCCATGGTTTCAGAGTAGCAGCCGTGTTAGTCTGTATCCGCAAAAAGAAGAACAGGAGTACTTGTGGCACCTTAGAGACTAACAAATTACTTGTGGCACCTTAGAGACTAACAAACAACCTGTTCCATGGGTATTCCTTACTTTGAAATGGGAAATTTCATTGGAAGTGGTACAACCTTTCCTGTTTGTATCTGGGTTTTGAAGATTAAAGACCTTTTAATCCGTTGATTTATGAGCAAATATATACAAATCTAAAATGGCTGATAAGGAAAAATGGTCAAACTGTATACTGCTAGGAAACAATAGCAAAAGAAATTTCTGTTTTCAGCTAAAACAGCGTGTCACTTTTTTCCTTTACAGGGCTACTTCCAATTAAAAGCCAATCCTGGGGCTTGGGTTTTGAGACTCAGAAAGGGGAGGTCTGAGGACATCTATAGAATCTACAGGTGAGGCTATATGATATCTTTTTGTTTTTGTTCTTGTGGACATTTTGAACTGGACACACATAATATTGGTATCTATGGATCTAACAGTTCCTTTACAAATAGCAACTAATTGTTAAATGAAAATTGAATGCCCTGCCAGACACGCTATTTGTTCCATGAAATTAAATCAAATAAATCCCCTTTATGATCTTGTATGAGTATGTTCACTTTTGTATTTATTGGATAGGTTTGTATGTTTTATGGTGTTAAGGTTT
Source organism: Malaclemys terrapin pileata (assembly GCF_027887155.1). Lineage (NCBI taxonomy): Eukaryota > Metazoa > Chordata > Testudines > Emydidae > Malaclemys > Malaclemys terrapin. Next base: position 58,438,799 of record NC_071513.1, read on the forward strand.
AGTCAGGGAGGGAACAAGGCTGTTATGAAGAAGATCTTTATGAAAAGTGCTCATGAAGAAGAAATAGGAAACACAATGGCCCTTGTTCTGTGATGATGGTTACAAAACTAATTTTTTTTTTTTAATTATTTTTAGCCATGATGGTACAGATTCTCCACCTGACGCCAGTGAAGTTACTGTTGTTCTCAACAACTTCAAGAGCAAAATTATTAAAGTGAAGGTGAGTTTGAAAACTATACTGCAAGAGCTCCTCTTGAAGTAGGGTGGTTGGTTTGAGGGCTTGGACAATGGCAGTGAACAAGGTTGTTGTTTTTTTAAGAACTAATCATCCCTCCTATAAACTTACACCAGAGGCAGTGTGTGCAAAATAAAGCAGAAGCCTCAAGATACTTAGATTATGCATGCACTTTTTGGGGAAAGGGCTGGCACTGTACTGTTACTAAGCTATTTATAACAATATGTAGATCTTATACGGCCTGATCCAAAGCCTATTGAAATCAATGGGAGAAACTCACTGAAGTAAATAGGACTCCCCCCATTGATTTCAATGGGCTGTGAATCTGGTCTGTAACAATGCATTTCATCTGTAGACCTTAAAGCACTTTACAAAGAAGTATAAGTATCATTATCCCAGTTTTACAGAGGGGAAACAGAGGCACAAACAGAGAGGTGAAGTGATTGTGTAAATTGAGGGGCAGGTCAATGGCAGAGTTTAGATTAAAATCCAGGTCTCCAGACAGCCAGTCTATAGCCTCTCTCTTGGAACATATTATCTATTTGATGTTTGTATTGTTGGTATGAAGGTCCCTCTCAAGTCTTATGCCAAGAGTACATTGGGGGCGCAATCTCATTCATGGGGTCCATTTATCCTATCTCCTGGGTTATACATTGTAATAATAAATGGTTTAATTATTTATAAAACACTGTTCACTTCCAGCACACAGTAGAATAATATTAATATACAAGAGCACAATATCAATTATATAAGAAAAGTGAGTTGAATTATAAAATTGAAAAGGAAGCAATCATGTGAATGTAAATTGGAAGAGAATTTTATCAATGAGGTGCTAAGTTTGGAAGAGTATCTGTGTGGTGCTAGCAGTATTATAGTAGCACTTAATAAAAAAGGGCTTAAGTATATTTAGTGTGTCGTGCATGTAATTAGTGATTATATGTGCAGAATGAGGGATTTGACATATGGTTGCTCTAATTTGCATGCAAATTAGCAACACAATTGTGCTCAGTTTTTACAGGCTCAACTGAGTGCAAAATCTTAAAAATATATCCCTTAATCATGTTTAATATGCTTCCTCCTCCACGCCTAGTAATGATTATATAACAAATAAATAGCCAGCCAGCCAGTAGTGTAACTACCATTATGGATATGTTTTTGCCCACTGGCTATCCTATACATTATTAAAGACCTGTGCTTATCTACCTTCTATCATCAGCTCTGTGGTTATCTGATACCCTCTCTCCCTCAGAGGGCACACAGCAGATGGAAGTGTAGCTACAAAATGAAACCGGATTAATCCACTGGTGGTGATGGTTGCAGCACAACCTTCTCCTCTCTTCCTCCCAGAATTTCTATTTTGCATTTCTGTTTGGCACTGTTTTTTGGATGTGGCCTTCTTGCCTATTAAATCTACTGTGATTAAGCTGCTTAGCTCTGGTGCTGCACTCCTAATGTCTTAGCTGACTCCTTTTGGCCAATATAGAGAGTAGTGTTAATTTTTTCCTCCAGTTTCCATCATCGAAGATAAGGACAAAAATGCATTTTGATAAGTTTTAGCCTTCTAAAGTCAAAGGTCTTTAGGCCTCTGGAACTAGTTTGGATTTTGTGTTAAAATTCACTAGTGAAAACTGAGTTATTGTCCCTTCTGATAAGTATCTTAATGTGGCTTAAGTTGTGTGTAGATGGACATTACAGGTTATGTTGGGGTTACGTTCCGCAGTCAGTGCGTAAAGTGAAAATCGCGTATAGTCAAAAATACATTGAATGTAATGGCGGGCGGAATCGCCCTCACTACAGGTACAGTATTAAAATTGTTATTTTTCTCTTTTGTTTTTTGTTTTTGCCGACCCCGTAAAGCTGAAATCGCGCATGTTAAATGCGCGTAAGATGCGACAGACCTGTATTCAAATTGATAAACAAAAACATGGAGTGCTGATGATTGCTCTGTATCATGTAGCTATTTTCTCAGCTATTAATAAAATTTGTTGGCTAATGCAGTGTTATACATTTGCAGGTTCAGAAGAAACTAGACATGATGAATGAAGATTTACTAAGTGATGGAACCAGTGAGAATGAGTCTGGATTTTGGGAGTCTCTTAAGTGGTAAAAACAGTTCTCTTTTCACTAAAATCATGCAAGTGTCTAGAAACTGAAATATTGTCTGGTATCTTAATGATGGACATAAAGTACCAAAATCTATAGCCATCCTGTTATAAATGGTACTGGGTTTGAGGGTTTAATTTTTAAAACTACGCTATCAGTAATTCCTGAGAGTCCACTTTATTCAGCTGTGCAGAACAAGATGGGCATTGCTTTGTAACTATGTTCTCCTTCTCCCTTCTATGAAAGGTTAGTGTGTGCCTTTCTTGGTGCCCTGGATCATTGTACATTTTGTAAAGGCCCCACATCACAGGCAGCCCCCTTAGGGCTGAAGAGGTTTCATTAACAGGACTCTTTTCAGAGCTCATCAATAATATAAATCAGCTGCCAACACCAAGCACGCCTTCCCTCCCAAGTCTGAGCACATTGTTTCTTTAGCACACTCGACCCCTGCCGGACTGGGAAGTGAGAGATTTGGCCTGGGGGAAAAGCCCAGTTTTCTACATGACATTGTAAACTGGTATAAGTATTCTAATGAGGACTATATTTTTCCTGATTTTAGGGGATTTACAGGTGGGCAGAAGAATGACGAAGTGAAACAGGATAAAGATGACGTGATTAATATATTCTCTGTGGCTTCAGGACACCTGTATGAAAGATTCCTCCGGTTAGTATAGAGTCTGTAATTTTTGTTTCTCAGTTGGTAGATGTACTGCTATTGCTATCTACTTAAAGTAGTTGGAAGCTACAAATCTCCTTTTAAATAATAATCTGACAATTTATGTTACATAAATTACCTTGCGTCTGACGAAGTGGGTATTCACCCACGAAAGCTTATGCTCCAATACGTCTGTTAGTCTATAAGGTTCCACGGGACTCTTTGTCGTTTTTTAGAGATCCAGACTAACACGGCTATCCCTCTGATATGTTACATATGAATAGTTTGGTGCACAGTTGTTAAACATTGGCTATTTCACTTGGCATAGGTCTTACTTAATGTTAAGGGTAATACTGAAAAAAGTGAAATCCAGTGGTAAAACTCCCATTAGATTCAAAGCAATTGGAAATTTTAGTGAATTTATAAACGTTTGTTTATGAAGTTTACAAGAAGTGAACTGTTAAGGCAAGCTTTGTTTAGTAGTTGTCACTGAGATGCAATATCATTGTAGGTTTCCCACTGCTACAAACCTATATTCATAGAACAAACCTTAAGGCAAAGATAAAAAGTTGATTTTAAAAGTACAAGATATTTATTCTATAACTTTTATTTGTATTCTTACTGTAGTAGATCTGCCGACTCACCGGCACGGCACCTCCTGCTGATCATCCGGGAATTAACTCTCTCAGCTCTGGAGTGCCCTCTATGGGCCGGTGTCTTGCTCTCTGTTACCAACCCCTCTGCAGTCCCTTTATCTCCCCCACGTCCCTCCCGGACGACAGTGCTCCTTATCTTGGGGTGCTGCCCCTCACCAAGGGAACTCCACTCCCCTGAGCCCACCTCGCCTTAGTGACCCACTGCCAGTCCTCATCTAGCCCCTTTACTCAGGGGCAAACTGTAGTCTGCAACGCCAATCATCATTGGTTAGGGGGTTGGACCTGCTGCCTTTCCCTGCAGCCCCAGTACCTCCTTAGGCCTTCCTGTCAGGCCTCAGCCTGGGAGGTCACCAGGCCTGGGCTCTCCAGCTTAGCCTGCCCCTTCCCCAGCATTGCTCTGTTGAAGGTACCCTTTGCTCCCAAGCAGCTTGGTCCTTCCCCCTCCAAGGCTGGAGTGAGACTGCCTGCCTCCCAGCTCACAGCCCTCTTTATACCAGCTCTACTGGGCCTGGATTGCCTGCTACCTGTCTGCCCCTGATTGGCTCCTTGGGGCAGCCCTTTCCCATAGCTAAAATAGATTTAAGCCGTTTATCTAATAGATAATAGGGCAATTGATCACTGTCCTAATATTTGATTTACTGTATATTGGATTAAAGAACGACCCACTTTGTATATTCATGCATAAGTTATTCAGTATTTTAAAAAATTTATTTTGTACTTAGGTGTTTAAGCTGATTTTAATAGGCTGCAGCTGTATATTTTCTTTTTGGTGCATAAAGGTCAGTAATCTGGCACAAACTGCATTCACTAGAATAATGTAGGAAAATAGCCATCTGTAATCTAACCATTACACTGAGAGCTTTCTGCAGAGCTGGGCTGTACGGACTTTGGCTTAGCGATAACGCTAGTGGCCTTTACAACTGGGGGAGTTTTTCCTGTTGATTAAATGTACAAAAATGTTGTTATTTTTTGCTTTTAACAGTATAATGATGTTATCTGTGCTGAAACACACTACGACTCCAGTGAAATTCTGGTTCTTGAAGAACTATTTGTCACCTACATTCAAGGTTTGTTACTAAATCTTTTACTGGGGCACAGATAAAAGTGAAAATCTTTTCTAAGGGTTATTACATTTGTCATCTTCTCACCTCATTTTTTTACATATCTGTTCTTTGAACAGGTAGATGAGTCTCATACTAATCAACATGAAAAGCTATGTATAATCTATCGATATCTCTTTATTTTGACACACAAGAAGTATAGTTGCAGTCTTCTGATTAAGAAGGTTTTGTAAGTGAAGATCAGTTTGACAGTGGGTTAACTTTGTAAGGGGGTATATAGGGAGGGAGTTGCACACAGTAGCAAATTGGAGTAAGAGAATTCTTCATATCTTTGTTTAGATTCCTTTGCTTTTATTAAGTTTGAACTGCTTTTCCCTGTGGTTTGCATGGCAATGTTCATGATAAATAAAGGTGTGGCTGTTAAATAGAGGCTTCTTTTTAAATTGCATGAGGAAGCTGTGTGTGACCTGGGGGGGGGGGGGGGGGGCGTGGGGTAAGGACAGAGCTGAAAGAGACAAAGACCAGAGATAGGCAAAGCTAATGATAGGAGGCATGGAAAAAGTTCCATATGAAGAAACACTAAACATATTAGGACCTTTAATTTTTGAGAGGAGAATAGGTGGTATGAAAGACGTCTATAAAATTAACAGGGCTATAGAGGAGGCCAGTTGTGCACACATACTAAACCAAGAACAAGGGGAATCAGAAGGCAGCAAATAAAAAACTAATGTATGGAAATACTTTTTTACATAACACAATTAACCTGTGGCAACCTGTGGCAACGATTTATAGAGACAGAGTGCTTAGTAGGATTCAAAAAAGGATTACACATGTATATGAATAAGATGGGGTATATACGTATATGACACATCAAGCCTGATACTTCAGGAGATCAGACAACCTTAAATGCCGAGGAAAAAACACCCTCCTTGGACATGTTAATGCATGACTGTCTACTAACGCGGTTTTATGCTTTCCTCTGATTTATCTGACATTGGCTACTGTCAGACACATAACACTGGCCTTGGTGGGCCATGGGTCTGATCTGGTTTGGCAGTTCATTCTAAATGAAGAGTCTGTTTATACAAAGAGAAATCAACTAAGGACTAGATTTTGTGACCTTACAGTCTGTGCTGCCTCTTGTCCCTCCTTGTTCCAGTGGGGAAGTAATGTGCTACCTTTGGCCAGCAGTAGATTATTTCCCACTCAGTGCCGACTCCACATCATGGATTTGTTGGACAAGTAACAATCTTGGTTTAACCAGCATCTTTTCCCTAAATTAGGATTATTTTAGTATCATTAAGACTTCTGGTTACCTTTTCTTTTCTAATACACATTTTCAGGGGGTGCATTGTGACATCTTGGGAGCAATACAAAGCCACAGTCAGTCAGCGAAATCGTTTATTGGACTTTAATGGTATTAAAAAGTAGGCATGAATTTGTGCCATTATATTGTTTGAGTATTGGATTTATGTTAAAATATGGCAGTCCCTGAAGTACTTTATTGCAATTATCAAATGAGTTAGAGGGGGATAGCAGGGGAAAAGTTCTTAGGTTCTCTAGTCCCAGTTCTCTGCTGATACAAGATTATTCTCTAATGTACACTTACTAGAATTTTTTCAGGGCTTATATTAATTGTTCAAGAGTTGGGGCTTCTCCCACTTCACTTGGTGAAACTTGCACAGCCAAATGGATCTCGTTGTTGGGAATCTTTTCCTGATGTTTATCTTACCTTTTTCCCTTTTAGGTTTATTCCAGTATTTCATATTAAACTCAAGTAATCTCTTCCTGTAAGTCAAACCTTTCACCCCTGAATCAGTGTCATAACTGTAGGGATTGAAGGGATCCCAAGATGTTTAGATGGATTTCAAAGACTACATTCTGACAGTTACATTTCTGATGTGTGACTGTCACACAAAGTTGGGACCACTTTATGCGGTCAGTTTGTTTGCAGTTACATTTACATTTGCTTAGAACAAAAAACCTATTTAGAAAAAAAAAATTGTGCTTTACCCAAAGGCTGCAAAGTGTCTTGGGCCTTTTCTTCTTTTTTTAAAATTGCCTTTCTACCTGGTTTTGCTATAATGGGACAAACCCAGAATGCCGTAGAGACAAATAATTTTTCCCTCCCCAGGAGTTCATTCCATACATGGCAGAGAAATACAATTTCCAGTATGAGCTTGTCCAATACAAATGGCCCCGATGGCTTCACCAGCAAACAGAGAAACAGCGCATTATCTGGGGTTACAAGATCCTTTTTCTGGATGTGCTGTTCCCACTGGTGGTTGATAAATTCCTGTTTGTGGATGCTGATCAGGTAAGCTACCTGATAGCTTTGGGGTTATTGGCAGGAATTACGAGGTCAGCGTACATGTAGTAAATGGAGTTAAATAAAAAACACCTATGTTAAAAGAACATTATGAAGGTTGCAAAGTAAAGCACTCAAGTTAGAAAATGTGGATATAACAAATAGAAGAGGACAGCACAAATCCTATCAGCAAGATAAGCAGCCATCACAGCACCCCAGGGGCCTACCTTTGTCAAGAGACAAGGTGGGCGAAGTAATACCTTTTATTGGACTTCTGTTGGTGGAAGGGACAAGCTTTCTCATGTCTGGAGAAGGTAACCAGAGTGGCCAAACTAGATACAAGGTGGAACAGATTAAGCATAAGAAGTTTGCATCACTTAAAACTAAGTGGGCAATTAATGCCTCTGCAGTTGTAGGAAAATGGAGCGTTAATAGGCTGCAGAGTGTGGTACAAATTGTTGTAATAAGCCACAAAACCAGTGTCTTTTTTAAGTCAATGTTTTTTTTAGCAAACTTATGATTTTAAATTCCCAGACTCATCTGTTGAAAATGTTGTACAGGTTTCCTTTGAGGATGAGGACTGAGAGGTCAGATATAGAGTGATGGCTCTGGGTATGTGTACACTGCAATTCGACACCTGCAGCTGGCCTGTGCCAGCTGACTCGGGCTTGTGCTTAAGGGGCTGTTTAATTGCGGTGTAGATGTTTGGGCTCACGCTGGAGCCCGCATACTAGATCCATCCCATCTCTCTGGGTCTGACAGCCCAGGCTCCAGCCTGCGCCGGAGTCAGCTGGCATGGGCCAGACACAGGTTTTTAATTGCAGTGTAAACATATCCTAAGTTAAGTTATTTGTAGGTACCATGACCTAGATACCAGATTCTCCTTTAATAGCTTTAACTCTAATAACAGTCTGTTTTGGTTTCTTTATATCTCTGTTACTTGAAGAATGATAATGAGTATTATCCTATTCTGATTTGCTTGGGGCAGGGACTTTATCTTGGTCCACTAGTACAATATAGAATGCATCAATAATAAGTAACCTTTCTCTAAATGCTTATTCAACTTCAGCTGTGGAGTCCTAACCCACACCTCAAAAATAACCCCCTATGCTAGCTTTCTGAAATGGCTGTGTCCATGCTAAATAAAATACATTTCCATTTCTCTTTGCTAGATTGTGCGCACAGACCTCAAAGAGTTAAGAGACTTCAATTTGGAAGGTGCACCATATGGCTATACTCCATTCTGTGAAAGCCGTAGAGAGATGGATGGATACAGGTTCTGGAAGTCAGGATACTGGGCAAGTCACTTGGCTGGAAGAAAATATCACATCAGGTACTGAAGAATTCAGTTTTACCAGATAGATTGTTTGGATAAAAAAAAAAAACTTGTGGAAAACGTGAAACAACATTGCCATTGTTGCTGGTAAACTTTGGTTGAAGTGCATGTGTATGCAATGAAATCTGTGTATGCAATGAAATCTGTGTTTGGAGGGTTTGCTCAATGCTTTCTTTTTCTGGGCTCCATCATGTAAACTTGGGCAGCATCTGAATTTCCACTTGACATATTAAGCTAGAGAATTTGCTGTAGCTTTTACAGATTAACTGAACTGATGATAGTTGCCAGTAGATATATCTGGGTTAAATTTTGAAGGTAATGAAAAAATGGATAATGAGACAGCAATACTAAGATATTGTTTCTGAAGAATCTTTGAATTTATCCATCACAACCTATTTTGTCTGGGAAGGTCCAAGATTATATTGTTTTTGAATTTTATAAATGGATACATCAGTCAGGCTTCATGTTATTAACAACTGTGTTATTTGTGTTTAGTGCTCTATATGTTGTGGATCTGAAAAAGTTTAGGAAGATAGCTGCTGGAGACCGGCTAAGAGGACAATATCAAGGTCTGAGTCAAGATCCTAACAGTCTTTCCAACCTTGATCAGGTATGTGTACTTTGATTTTTAATTTTTGCAGTTAGATGGTAGCTTTCAGATACTTAAGACTCTCTTGTCTTTAATTCCTATCAAGGTCATATACCTTTTCTTCTTAAGGCAGCTCTGTTTAAAGTTTGCACTGTAATCTGATGCTTAATTCAGAGTTGACATTTGCTTGCTTTATTTCTTCATTGCCTAACACATGGTAGTTTTAAGCCAATGTTGTTCTGAAGCCTTGAACCAATCCCACGCCTTTACTTGGCTTCATCAGACAGTGACAACTTTCAGCAGCAATAATGAGTGTTACTATTAGGCTGCAGCATATACAGTACATTGGATTCTGAGTTCTATAGAAGTTAGACGTGAGGTGAGTTCAAGGCAGAATACTATTTTAGCTTTACATGCGTTTTTCTTCTGGTCAGTTGTATTTAATCGTTAACATTATTTTCATTGACTATTAGCTTTCAATATTTGGTAGAGATGTTACTAAGGTTTCAAAAAAATGATACCACGCCTCATATGAAATGGCATTATGGAAGAGTCCCCAAGAGGAACACTGTAGTCATTCTGTACTGAGTGCTTTACTTCTTCAGAGACTCTGTTGATTCTTAAAACTTTGGTTTCCCACTGAAGTCCTCCATTATAAAAAAACCAAACAGTCAATCACGCAATTCAAGTTTCCTCACTGCCTTGCAGGTGGCTCTCAGTACAAGTTTAAGACACATCTCTGGGTCTAAGGGCTGGTCCCCACTTAGTCCGGACTTCGGACTAAGGTACGCAAATTCAGCTACGTTAATAACGTAGCTGAATTCGAAGTACCTTAGTCCGAACTTACCGCGGTCCAGACGCGGCCGGAAGTCTCCCCCCATCGACGCCGCGTACTCCTCTCGGCGAGCTGGAGTACCGGCGCCGACTGTGAGCACTTCCGGGATCGATCCGGGATCGATTTATCGCGTCTTAACCAGACGCGATAAATCGATCCCAGAACATCGATGGCGTGCCGCCGGACCAGCCGGTAAGTGAAGACTAGGCCTAACAATTAAATCTCAGTGTCTGTTTGCTCCTTGGCCTCTCAGTTGATACAGTCAACAAGACAATACCACCTGTTATGGAGTCTTGTTTGGTATGGACATCTTTCCCTTAGGAAGTGTCCTAAGACCACCAATTCAGTTAATATTTTATAAGATAATGAAAAGTTTTTAGATCATAATGTGTGTACTACTAGCATTGACCAGATTGGAATTAGGGTTGTGGAGGTGAAAGTCTCTCTAACCCATTACCAATTTCTTGAGCAGTCCAGTCTGCCCTTGGTTTTCCTAGTTATTGGCCAAAGAAAGCTTTATGTATCTTCAAATACTCATCTTTATTTATAATGTGTGTTGTGCTAAACTCTGTGTATGTTAGTGCATTGACTTTATGCATCTGAGCTTTATACAATACAGTAACTCCTCACTTAAAGTCGTCCCTGTTAACAGCGTTACGTTGCTGATCAATTAGAGAACATTCTCGTTCAAAGTTGCACAATGATCCCTTATAACGTTGTTTGGCAGCTGCCTGCTTTGTCCACTGCTTGCAGAAAGAGCAGCCCATTGGAGCTAGCTGGCAGGGGATTGGGACCAGGGTGGACTGGCAGCCCCCCCATCAGCTCCCCGCTTCCCTAAGTTCCCTGTGTGGCAGTTCACCTAGTGATTACACCGGCCCTGACAGTATCCCCAGCCCAGGTGACGTGACAGCCAGTGGTGGATTTAGAGTTAGTGGGGCCCCCCAGCCCTGTGCTCAGCTTCAGTTTTGGGTCTCCTTCTTGGGACCCAGCCAAGAAAAAGAACATTCTCTCTTCTCTCCCCCTGCCCCCGTTTTTCATTCTTTTTTCTTCATCCTCCTCCTATAAGTAATAGCAAGTAAATGAAAATAAAATGAGGTACCTTGATTGTTCTTGTAGTCTAACTTATTTTTCCACAGACCACTTGAAAATCACGGAGGGTCTCGACAGACCACTTAATGATCTTTCCAAATAATGTAAAAAAAATGTTCGGGTGCGGGGTCTGGCCAGGAGCTAGGGTGAAGGAGGGGGCTCAGGGTTGGGGCAGGAGGTTGGGGTGTGGAGCGCTTACCTGGGGCAGCTCCTGTTTGGTTCTCAGGATAGGGGTGGGAATGTGAGGGGGTGCAGGTTTCAGGGTATGGGCTGGGGGGCGTGAGGGGTAGATGCAGGAGTCAGGGCCAGGGACTGGGGAGGTGTGGGGGGTGCAGGAGTCAGGACAGGGGTCTGGATGTGTGTGAGAGGGTGCGGGGAGCTGGTGTGTGTGGGGGGAGTGCAGGAGTCAGGGCAGGGGGCTGTGGGTGTGGGCTGTGGTTGTGGTACCAAGTAGGAATCTCTTGTTAATCTCTCTCAAGAAAATGGCCATTTGAGCTAATCTAGAGCGACAATGAGCATTTGATAGCTGGATTCATATCCCGTTATCAAATGGAGTTAAAACCTCACATATGCTGACTTCACAAATAATAAGTGAACTGAAATTTAATTTTGAATTCTGAATTCTAAAATTGGTAACTGTTTGTTTGTTGAAACAGTCTGGGGTTCTGGTTTTCTCCAGAGAATCTAACTTTTATAGATTTTGTTTAGGTAACATTATCATTCATCTTTCACTCACTAGAAAACCCCTGTTTTTCTGCTTGGGTGTAAAATACATTTTGCTCTACAGGTTAGGATTTCTCAGAGGGTATTTCTTGGGAGTTTTAAAGGTAAATGATTTTTTCCTCTCACTGTTGTAGATACCGCTAATAAATTTTGTCCTTCAAACAGGATTTGCCCAACAACATGATCCATCAGGTGCCCATTAAATCACTACCCCAGGAGTGGCTTTGGTGTGAAACATGGTGTGATGATTCTTCAAAGAAGAGAGCAAAAACTATTGATCTGGTAAGGCCATTATGGCTCATAAGTAGATTTAAATCGGTTTATACATTAGCGCATTGTTGTGAAACAGAGCTATTAGCATTACCCTTTGGTAACTGACCAAAAAGTAGAAAGCACTTGGGCTGACATATTCACCTTTCACCAAAATGTATTGGTTGCATCCCTGAGTCACACACAGCAGGGAGAGGGGCCTTTCCCCAGTTGAACTGAGTACGTGCCCTCTCTCTTCCCACCTTATTTCCATAGACCTGTTAGGCCAGGCTAAATTTAACCTGAGGATTGCAGGCAGCGGGGGGGGGGAGGGGGGAATCAAAGTTTTCCTTCTCCTAGGTAGGCTGCCCTCCCAGACTGAAGAGTTCCACCTCCCCTGAGCTGTCTGGTTATTTTTAAAAGGTGCCAGATACCCACCTGTCAAGGCTCATTCCCCACTCTGGCACTTCGAATACAGAAGGTGGGGGCCCACAAGGATTTTTAAAAATTAATACTTGCCCCTCCAGGCTTGTATTACTCCCAAGGTAAACACTGCCACCACCCAAATGCAAAACCCCTTTTTGAAACCAGAAAGGCACACTTGGGAATTCCTTCCTGTGGGGTACCCTCAAGCCCTTTCACCTCTCCCTCCAAGGAAGAGCTGAGAAAAAAAAACCAAAGGAAATCAGCTGTTGCCATCAGCTAATTTAACAACATATGCACAAACCTCTTAGGACACCAAAAATCCAATCCTGTTCTTAAAACAGGTCAATTTTATTAAAACAAAAAAGAAAGAAAATACATCTGGAACTTAGGCTTTTGCTAGATTGTAAAAGAGCAATTCCAAAAATTAAGCACCCAAAATAGCTTTCTTGGGGGTTCACTTAAAGGTTACAAGCAAACAAAAGCATCTGGGGTTAGCACAGAGGAGTCCACTAGCCATAAGAAAGAAACAGAAATAAACCTAATCGCATCTTTCTAAACATTCCTGATCTACTCTCACGTTTGGGGATTCCAAATAAATAGTTCTGTATATGATCTATGATCATACCTGGCTTAAAGCTTCTCATAGCATAATTGCTCCCTGTTCCTCTCTTTCCTGGAGAGCCACAACACACAGACAAAGGGAAGTTTTTTCCCAGTTTTAAAAAGTTCTAGCCCTCCCATTGGTTCTTTTGGTCAGGTGCCCACTCCCTTTCCTTTTACCTGTGGGCTTGTTAACCCTTTACAGGTAAGGCAAGTAGAGAACAGCCACTAAAAGGGACTTTATAGCTAACTGGCTGGCTGGGTGTCCATAAAAGGGAGCTACCTCCCTCCTCCCTTTCATTTATCACACCATCTTTCGATAAAATCACCTCTGCCACATGAAGGCAAGTGATGGGAAGTTTGACTGCGGGAGACTAACAGACACTGGCTATTTCTAGACATTTTATAGATGTTGGGAGCTCATCCTTGGCCATAACAACCTTTTAGGGAGGTCCTATGGGTATCTGAGCACTAAAAAGAGTTACACAAAGGACAGATTTTGAAATGAAACCATTAGGATGGAAGTCAGTCTGTGATGTGACTGACAAAATCCAGGAAGCGCTACTTCAGACACAGGCAGAAGATTAATGAAGCTATGGTGGGAGAGGCCAGTAAGAAAGAAACCCCAAGGAAAGCTGAAGAAATAATGGATTGCATTATAGAGGGCAAACAGGTAGATTATAATGCTGTCTTGAACAGGCGAAGATGGCAGATAGCGTGCATGACCAACTGACCCCAGAAGATGGAGATAATAGCACTTCCCTACCTCCCAGGAGTGTTGTGTCAGGCTGTCAAATACTATGGTGATGAGGGCCATATATGTACCTTACATAGATTCTCCATGTCTTACTAACTAGCAGTTTTGTTTTTTTGCATTTTGCAAACGTTGATTTTCCCCTTCCTCCTGTATTGATTTCATGGCTAACCACGGCAGCAATTTTAGCATGAGTTAGGAATAGACTTCAGCCTGTACTCCCTCCAGCAACTATGAGACATGCTGCAGCAAGAAGGGCTTTCCTTTCAATTGGTTGTTGATGATAGTGGAATTAAAACTACTCTAATTCAGTAGGAAGTGTTCCCCCATATTCAGTTTTCTTTTAAGGTCAGGCAGATTTGAAGCTTGAAAATACCTGAGTGAACACAGACTTATCTTTTCTGCATGTATGCAAAGGTCATCTGTCTCAAAAATGAATTGTTTCATTTGCAGTGTAATAATCCAATGACGAAAGAGCCCAAGCTTCAGGCAGCCGTGCGCATTGTCCCAGAGTGGCAGGACTATGATCAAGAAGTTAAACAGCTATACAGTCGTTTCCAGAATGAGAAAGAATCAGGAACCCTTACTACAATAGATGGGATGAAACAGCAAAACAGAAAAGGTAAATTGTAATCTCCCATTTTAAAAAATGGCTTTTATTGAAACTAAAAGTTTGCTGCCCTCACAGTGCATATACATAGTATGTAATGGTATTCTGCTGAATTTCTTCCCAGGTGTTGGAAAATAGTTCATGCTTGACCATTTTAATGCAAATATATTACCTCAGACCATGCAAAAGATAACTATGCCACCGCATGCTGGCGTGACTATCTTTTTATTTGGGTTTAGTGGAAGAGTCCATTGTAGATGAGAAGAGAAGTTTATTGGCCCATTCCTTGACAAATGCCTTAACAGAATCCAGGCTAAACAAAGTGCCTCTCTGAAGTGAACTGAACAAAATGGGAATTTTTCAGAAGTTGAATATCATCCTTACTATGGGGAAATGTTTGGCTGAACACAGACTTCAGTCTACCATTGCATAGTCTCAGTTTTCAGCAATAGGTGCACTTGCACAGTGTAGACAATGGCTTAAGCGCTCATGTAGGCAGAACTAAACCATTTTCAACACTGTCAAAAAGGCCTTCATCTCTCTCCATTTTAACTAAATTATTTGTGAAGCCTATCTGCAATACGTCTGTACTTGCTTTGGAATGTATTTTGAATAGTGGTAATATACAGTACATTTCAAATCATCATTAGCACTTTGCAAATATTAGTTAAGAAATGTACTTGAGAGCAGATTTAAAATTTGGGCATCACTTTGACCCAAAAAACAAGAGCATAGATGAAGAGAATTGTTTGGTGGGGATTCATTAACATAAGCACAGAACTTAAGGCTGGGTGCAGGTTCACAAATTTGGGCCTCTCTCAATTTTTCAACAATTGAAGAAAAATGTAATTCAATACAAAAGTCAACAGGATTACTGTGTACAGACTGTCCTCTCAATTCATAAGGGATTCATTTGTGTAATTCTGTTCTGAGAGAACAATCCTGGGGCTTGTAAAGCCAGTTTCACAAAAACAGATACAACCTGGAAATGTGATTTTCATCCTATTTTTTTTTCTTTTCTACAGATCTAGGCGCACATGTGGAATTATGATCCATGGGGAAAAATGAAGTTAGACTGTTCCATAGACAATTTTTATATCAAATGCTAGTTTTTTTTCCAGTATGTCTGCAAAACTGCTGAATAATTGAATGGGATGATGTATGCGTTTATTACTTGCCTTTTGGGTTGATTTCTGCATATGAAATAGGATCAAGGTTACTGTTTTTGCACCTGGGTGGGGGAAATGAAAGTACTCACAGTGGATTGTAGAATTTCAGTAACAGAAATTCAAAGTACATTGAAAAGCAGCAGGTCTGTTCATCTAGCTGTTGCCACATACAACCACTGCTGGCCACGATTCTTAGCCACAGATATCTTACTCAAGAGCACATGGAAAATGCATACTCAGTGAGCGGTGGGACAGCGATAGCATGAGTCCTTACCTCAAATGAATGTTTTGAGATGGAGCTAGTTTTTCCAGGCTACATTAAGCTTGGAACCATGCTTTGAACTGGTCTAATGTTGCAACTGCAATTTTCAGATGGTCCATCTTTTACAAGGCTCTGTTCATTATGCCACTGATTCTGTTACAGAACAGCAGTTTCATTATTTAAATTGAGACATAGTATCTGTTTCCTCACTTTTGAAGAGTTGGCTCAGTGCAAAGCTACCCACACCATTTAAAAACAAACATTCACTTGCAGCTGTATATGCTAACAAGGTTAACAATACTTTGCAACTGATATACAAAAATCAGGATTTTTTTTCTGACTTGCCCCTTCCTCCTAAATTTATTTAAAAGTGCCCTGTTTCTCCTTCTACACTCTTCAAAATTTTTAAACAAATCTGTAGGGCATTAATACTGCTGTGGTTCATTGTTTTATAAATGTTTTTGCTGTTTATGAAAATCTGTGGAAGTTTTTGATCATGTAAATTTCATTTTTCTTCAAACACAAGATGTCACATCAATAAAACCTTGGAGTTCTTAGGGCTTTGTGTTAGTTCTCACATTCAACCTTCTTTCCTTTGATCTTCCTGGTCCTCCTTACGTGGAACACAATAACGGATTCCTCATTTGCACACATTTTTTTAGTTGCTTTGATGCAATAAGTTTAATTCAAGTGCGCAGAACAGAAAACATTTTTCTCTGAGTAACTGTGTCTTCTGAGGATTAGTGTCCTTAGTTTCTTCAGCTGTAAATTTTCTAATAAATCTTTCACATATTAATTTTAAAACAAGCCATGGCAGTAGCTCTGCCACAAGAGCACACTTATAAAGTCAATTTCTGTCTACTCAGGTATATAGTGTGTGTACATTTTACCACTGCAGGTAACTGTATCAAAACAGAAGTTTCTTTAAGAGAGTGTTGGTGAGATAAATTGAGCAATTTGTTTTGTAATCAGATAGCACTATACCTTTGTCCAGAACATTGTGGAGATGGAAATCCAAGGTGAAGAAAAGTCTCCATATTTTATATTCCAACAGCATTGAAAGAACTAGGTCTTCATTTTCAAAAATATGGTATTTGGTTTTTTTTATTTATTTATTTAAAGAAACAGGCCCCTAGCATTCTGGCCAAGATGATGGATTTCTGCATTAGTCTTAGTTTAGCTTTCAGCATTTTCTTTTAACAGCTGTATATGATGTAAGCCTACTCCAAATGTCAACATTTGAGGTAGGTAATTCTCTGAAATCCACTTTAAAGAAGAAATTGGCTCAAATAACCGTAAATTTGTGTATAGAACTCACTGTAGTGTTTTGTGACCGAAGGGACAGATTTATTTTTGGAGGGAAGAGGTTTTTAGTTTTGCTTACTTTAAAAAAAAAAAAAAAAAAAGTGTCCACTTTTTCCCCACCACTGTATCCTTTTTGGAAATAAAATGGAGCAATGGCAACCGGATGGGTGGTGTCTGTTCAGAGAAGATACAGAGAGCAGTATGCCTTCCTCATTGATTCATTTTGACCACCACCTCATGCATCCTATCACTTTTAGAACCAGGGAAGTTGTTCATAGCATTCTCCTGGGTGCTGGACAGAGGGGGAAATGGCTCCCTATGTCCCCTTTCCATCTGCGCACAGCAGGATTCAGCCCCAAGGGCTGTTGCATTGTATAAGGGGGATAGAGTTTTACAGACATTTGCTATGAAAGGTCCCTACATTAACAGACACAGAAAATTAGTGTGTGTAACTCCCTGGAGCCCTTTGTAGCCCAATACTTTCACTTACATCTATAATTTTTAAAACAGCCTACTACTAATTGATACAATGTGTGTGGCTTACATGGCAGCCGGTTATATTTCACAGGCACTTTTAGCAGATCAACCCCCAAAGTGGCAGCTTAGCACTAGCAAAATAGAAGAAACCCCCCCTCTCATGACCAAAGCCATGCTCTGCAGGTGAGGGGAACAGGGTTTCATCAACCAGATATTCAGTTCAGATTCCATCATGCCTGTAGGCATATATGTATCTTCTATCCAGCAGCTCTTAATGCACTACTCAGACACTTAAATGAGCGTCAGAGCTATAGTAATCAAGGCTGGGAAATGAGATGGTTTTTAAACTCATTGCAGTGTAAATTTAATCTATTTTTTCCAATAAAAAGATCAGAAGCCCAAGTACTACAGGTGCTAATAGGAACAACCAGCAACTTTAAAGGCTTTCACAAGCAAAAGTTTGTATAACATTTAATACAAAATCTAAGCCTGACTCTTGCAAGAATTACCCAGTTTCAGCTACTGACACTCATGACATTAAATGTACACAGACTGGCACAGAAGACGAAAGATTTAGTGTGCTGTTAAAAAAAAAATCCATCCAAGATTCCAAGGAGGCAATAGGAGAGCGCACATTCTCTAAATGACTGATGTCCATGCTGCACAAATTCTGTGAATGTAATCAGAGGCTTGAGGGTAAATGATAAAGGAAATGTATTACATGTAGTCCAGTATGTGAGTCTGTTTGTGTGCAGGTACTGCTAATGAAGTCTTGTTCACAGTCAAGCTGGATATTTATTTTTGAACCACTCACTCTTCAATTACAGACTTGGGCTGTCCAATGTTTTTTGAGGTGAGTGCCCTAGGAGCATGATTTGAAGACAAAAAAACAGTAAATTATTGAAATAGTTTAGTTAATGAGGTGTGAAGTGTAAAATTGCTATATAAATCAACTTGTTCTTCAGAATTTAGTAACTTGGAAAGCTATTAAATTGGCCAAAGCTATTGAGAGAGTTTTACGTTCCTTCTGCTTGATAAAGATTATTCTCTTCCATTCAACTGTGTCTTTATTCTGGGTCTGATTTAGAGGGAAAACTTGTCAATCACCTGGAATCAAGTCATAATTAGGCATGAACTGACTGAGAAACTACTTTTAATATTAGAGATTCTGCAATTCTTTTGCAGTACATTTTAAAAGTTCTGTACTTATTCTGATAGTCACAATACATGAAGTATATGTGCCAGCCACAGTCTGAATAATGAAATTCTCCAGCTAGATTTAGAATACTACCCTGCCTCTCTCCATAACTATAGTTGTTGCAGGTGAGACAAAGTAGAGCAAAGTATTCACCTTCTCTCAGAACTACAAGTAACAATATCCTCTGATGGAATTGTTTTTTTGCAAAAACTTCTGTTTCAAAGAAAGCTGCATCCAGGGAACATGTCTCACCCTCTTTACTCCTACAACAGAATCTTAATTGTATTTAAGTAGAGCTATTTCTGAGGTGATTGGCTGGGACTGTACTCCTGGAAAGTGACATCAGTTATACAGGGATAATTGTGACATGTTGCTAAAATGCGATTGAAACTGGTATCAAATTCTGGGTCCCCATGCTGCTAAAGGCACAAAAAAAGCCACTATGCAACCTCTAAAACACAATTGTGATGTTTATTTCTATGACCCTTGCCCTACAGACATCAGTGAGAAATGGGTTACAGTTTTCTTTTAAAGGAAGCTTTGACTACCCTCCTCCACCATTTCTATTTTTGTACTTTGGAATAGAAGTGTAAAAAAAATTCTTGATGAGCTTTTGCACTCTGCTATTGGGACTTGGGTGGGGATGGGGAAGCAAGAGAAAGGACATTAACAAAGGGAAGAATCCATCCAGATCGGCAGGCAGCGATCGATCCCTGAGCGCTCTCCTGTCGACTCCTGTACTCCAGCACCGCAAGAGGCACAAGCAGAGTCGACTCACCGCGGTGAAGACACCACAGTAAGTCGATCTAAGTACGTTGACTTCAGCTACATTATTCATGTAGCTGAAGTTGCATAACTTAGATCGATTTCCCCCCCCACTCCCTCCCAGTGTAGACCAGGGCTAAGTTTTTAAGAAATCTAGATGCCTTTTCTAATCTTTTTCCATATTCAATTTCCTGTAATCCTGTTCAACACCATGCAGAGTAAAGATGCTGATACTCATTGATGTGAGTGCGGGAGTTTTAAATGTCCCCTGAACTGAAATTACAATGACTTACCCAGTACTGTGATGAAAAAAAAGATCTGTTCAACACAATAAATGTTTTTCCTCTCTTCTGTAATAATGCCTGTCTCTTATGTCAGATCTCCCTGTTTCTTGAGTTCATTAATAGGGCTACTGAAGTACATAGATGTATAGAAGTACATATATGTACTGCTTGTTTAAGTCATTTATTTTGGTTTTCATATTTGAGTGTCGTGGAAAATATTTGGTAATTTTTAGAGGCTTCTAAGTTGTAATGGTTATCACTTCCATCACATCCAGGCCTAAGCAGGTGAAGTCAAGGAACCTGGCTTTACAGGGTTTTATATCTATTTAGTTAGACACCTATAGAAGTAGTCTGACGTTATTCCCCCGGAAGATGCTGAGCATCCGCAGCTGTCATTAACTTCCAAAGGAACACCCGGTGCTCATCTTTGAAAAATCAGACCATTTATTTAGCTGCCTAACTTTAGGCACCCCAGCTTGAAACTTTTGGCCATATATTATATGCACCATGATTGATTGTATATACAGACAGTTGTGTATGCACAACAGAGCTCTGTGCACTGCTTTATATTAAGACACCAAACATTCACAGTTTATTGTATTGTCTAAGGTAACTGGCAGGCAGATCTTGATTACAAGTGACCTATCTATCTGTCTATATATAAAAGGTCATGTATGTGTCATTTAAACCAGCAGACAGAACAGTGAGCGCAGTGGTGTGGCACCTACATGGGTATGAATAACTCTGAATGCATTCAGTGCCAGAAAGTGCACAATCGCAAAAGGAATTTCCAGCAAGGCCTCCAGCTCCCATCAATAATCAGAGCCAATCCCTCCCTTAGAGGATTTCTCTGTCTACTTCACATTAATATGAGTGTCAACATTAAATATGGGCAGGGAAACAGTGAAAGGCGTAATGGACCATCACCTGGAGTCATGTTTTGATGTCTCATGGCACGGAATAAATACAACTGCAGCACAAGCCTATGGTAGACTCAAAAGGTCAGTTTGACAATGCAGCTTATACTACATCTTGATACCTCTTGGCTGAAATTCTGCTCAGTTACACTGCTGTAAGCTTGGAGTAACACCAGAGGATTTGGCTTTACACTGCTGTAAACATTAGAATTTGCCACTTTAACCTCTTTGCTGCATAATGTGCTGCTCGGTGTAGGCAGAGAACACCTCCAAATTTGCTCAGTCTTTTCATTGGGAAGTTAATAGAAGTCAGAACTTCAAAAAGATGCTGATGTACAGCAGCTGCAGCAGAGGACTAGGAAATCAGGCTCTGACCTCTTGTAACCATTAATAGGAAAGGGTTATTCGCATTTCTCTGTAACATCCCTCACTATTGAGGTCAGTTGCCCTTAATTCAGCCTAAAGTCTTGGGGATCTTCCAGGAGTTCTGGAACAATTTGTATAGTCAGTGTGCTGAGAGCCAATGAACCAAACTGTAAACCCTTTATGTAATGGAATCCACCTCCAGCCAGGGGGTGCAATAGCACCCCTAGTTCCAACACCTATGGGTTCTTTTGAGCATTCTTTTGCAATGCTGTTAGATGCAAAAATAGACCACCTTCTATCCACACCTGCCTATAATATTGCATCCCTTTCTAGCCACAGTATTCACAACTTGTAACCTCTGGAATTTATAAACAAAGCCACACATTCTGAAGAAGCTACCACTGGTACCAAAATCTCTGACTAGTATTCATAACACAGGTTGCCATGAACATGTCATCTCTCTGCTCCTCAAAATGAGCCCAGGTTAAGCACTCTCTTCTGATATTCCAGGTCCTCCATAGCATTAGCCTTAGATGTGTGAGAAGTTCCATCTAGCTCCATGATTATGACTTTCATATTGTATATATCTATCAAGGAAGTAACATTAAAACAAAATCAACAAGAGTCCGGTGGCAGCTTAAAGACTAACAGATTTGTTTAGGCATAAGCTTTCATGGGTAAAAACCCCACTTCTTCAGATGCATGGAGTGAAAATTACAGATACAGGCATAAATATACTGACACATGAAGAGAAGGGAGTTACCCTACAAGTGGAGAACCAGTGCTGACAGGGCAAATTCAATCAGGGTGGATGTGTTCCACTCCCAATAACACTGTTCTACAGCCAAAATGCTTCTGAAATAAATGTAGTCAAACTTTACTAATTCTGGGTCACTGAGAACGAAAATGATGCTTAAAATTGTTGATTGGTTCTAGTTTTCAAGATATGCTATTCGGTCAGTATATACGACCCTTGACTTGGGAATGGCGGAGGATAAGTGAGTTATAAAGGGAAGGGATCTCAATTTAAACCAGAAATAACTAAAATACATCTTTGACTGGATCTATGAATAAATCTATGACTGGGTTTGGACTGTACTTGCTTTTTAGGCAAAACAATGAATGATGCAATCTGAAGCTGGTATTGCGTCATACATGATATGAATTGCATCATGTTATTCCTAGAAGTCACGGATGATGCAATCATAATGAAGCTTACATCACTCTGCTGAACAAATTGCCCTATATCAGCTCTAGAAATCATACAGTGTCATGCTCTCTTATATGTCAGTGTTTGATTTGCAAAGGGACACATTTCTGTTTAGCCAAAGTGAGCAGAGATGCCTCGTACTTGTGTGAACAGTGCAGATAACTTCTGCTATGTTTGTGGTGAAGTGACTTTTGCATCACAAAAGTGCAGTATAACCATTATGGTTAAGAAAGCCTATCACCTTTATTTTGGCTGCAAAATTGGAGATCAGGACAAGAGGTGGGCCCCACACATATGCTGCAACACTTGTGCAACAAATCTTCGCCAGTGGTTGAACAGGAAAAGGAAATTATGCCTTTTGCAGTGCCAATGATTTGGAGAGAGCCAACAGATCATACCAGCAATTGTTACTTTTGCATGGTGCCTCCAGTTGGGAAAGGTGTGTCAAAGAGGAAAAAGTGGACTGTGCATTATCCAAACATTCCATCAGCTATATGCCCAGTACCCCACGGAGAAGGACTGCCGGTTCCTGATGCACCAGAATCATTCTCACTTGACTCAGACGAGGAAGAGGATGAAACTTCTGGTCCTGAACCATCAATGTCACAGGACCCACATTTTCTCCCATCCTCCTCCTCTGAACCACACCTCATAACACAAGGTGAACTGAATGACCTTGTCAGGGATTTGGAACTACCCACGAGTAAAGCAGAGCTGTTGGGCTCCAGACTACAGCAGTGGAATCTCCTGGCAGGTGATGTTAGGGTTTCCATGTTCTGTGACCGTCAAAAGGATCTTGTCCCATTCTTCTTCATGGAAGGTGATCTTGTAGTCTGCAACAACATCGATGGTGTGATAGCAGCCCTCAACATAGTTCACGATCCAGGTGCGTGGAGACTGTTCATTGATTCATCGAAGACGAGTCTTAAAGCTGTTTTACTGCATAATGGCAATGTTTTGCCATCAATTCCAGTTGGTCATGCAGTCCGTATGAAGGAAACCTATGACAACATGAAACAACTTTTGAGGTGCATAAACTATGACCAACATCCGTGGCAGCTTTGTGGTGATTTGAAGGTTGTTGCTCTCTTGCTTGGTCTGCAGACTGGATACACAAAGCACTGCTGTTTTCTCTGTGAATGGGATAGTCGTGCAAGAGATTCCCACTACATGAAGAAAGATTGGCCACTCCGACAGTCATTGGAGCCTGGGAGGAAAAGTGTTCAGCATCCACCACTTGTTGAATCAAGGAAGATTTTGTAACCACCCTTACACATCAAGCTGGGTCTGATGAAGAACTTTGTCAAGGCCATTGACAAAACACAAGCAGCTTTCAAGTACCTCTGTGGAAAATTTCCAAGGTTAAGTGAAGCTAAGATAAAGGAAGGTGTCTTTGTTGGTCCTCAGATTCGTGAACTTCTTCGAGATGATGCATTTGACCATGCACTGCGTGGCAAGGAAAAGACGGCATGGAAAGCCTTCCAGTTAGTGGCAATAAATTTTCTCAGAAACAACAAGGCAGACAACTACAGGTTGTTGGTGGAAAACCTCCTCAAGGCATACAAAAGCCTTGGTTGCAACATGTCACTAAAGATACATTTTTTGCACTCTCATCTAGATTTTTTTCCACCGAACTGCGGAGCAGTGAGCGACGAGCACGGCGAGCGATTTCACCAGGACATTGCAACAATGGAGAAACGCTATCAGGACAAATGGAGCCCATCAATGCTTGCAGACTATTGCTGGACAGTGACAAGGGATGCTCCATTTAATGAATACAAGAGACAAGCCAAGACGCGCCGAGTAGACACTGAATAGGACTGAACTATGTACATAATAGTTTTTTGCCTTTTGTTTCATAATCAATTTGATTTATATAACCCTTTTGCTGATTTTTAAAGTGTTACATAAACAGGACAGGTGAAATATTATCATGTAAAGCAACCATAAACCCATGAAAAGACCTAGGTTTACAATTTATGATTAAAACTCTACTATCTACACAATATACATAGACATAAAATGTAAAAACTTAAATATCTTAGAAACAGTAGCCAATCAGTTGTTTTAATTGTCATATTGGAATTCAGCACATCGAAATACATAATAAATAGCACATTTTATCTCTGAAGCAGACGACTTCTCAAAAATTGTAGACCAGTGTAATTGATGAGGAGGTGTCAATACCAAGAGAGGGAAAATTGCTTTTGTAGTGAGCCAGCCACTCCCAGTCCCTATTCAAGTCCAAATTAATGGTGTTAAATTTGCAAATGAATTGTAGCTCAGCAGTTTCTCTTTGAAGTCTATTTTTTACGTTGTTTTTTTGTTCAAGTATGGCTACTCTTAAATCTGTTATAGAATGTCCAGGGAGACTGAAGTGTTCTCCTACTGGCTTTTGTATGTTACCATTCTTGATGTCTGATTTGTGTCCATTTATTCTTTTGCATAGAGACTGTCTGGTTTGGCCAATGTACATGGCAGAGGGGCATTGCTGGCACATGATGGCATATATCACATTAGTAGATATGCAGGTGAATGAGCCCCTGATGGTGTGGCTCATGTGGTTGGGTCCCTGATTGAATTGGCCCTGTCAACACTGGTTCTCCACTTGTAGGGTAACTCCTTTCTCTTCATGTGTCAGTATATTTATGCCTGCATCTGTAATTTTCACTCCATACATCTGAAGAAGTGTTTTTTTACCCACGAAAGCTTATGCCCAAACAAATCTGTTAGTTTTTAAGGTGCCAGCGGCCTCCTTGTTGTTTTTGTGGATACAGACTAACACGGCTACCTCTCTGATAATTAAAACAAACCCACCCCAAAACCCTACACTTAATGCACTAGCTGGTGTATTTGGCACATAATACCAAACCAACTCCCATTCACATGAAACAGATACAGTAGCAGACAGAAGCTTCCTAACATACTGTACATCCTTCTTCTTTCCCCACTTCCTTGGACCATTTAGGGCTTTAGGGAATGCTGTTAAAAAAAATTCCCACCATTGCTAACAGTGCTGAAAACAGCTGATGGAACCAGAGAACCCTCTATTCTAGGACACACAAGAGTGGCAATTGTTTTTGTTAAACCCCCTTATGTAGGCATTGCCTTTGTTTCTTGATCCTATCAAGTCTCCCTAAAATGTGCCTTTATCCTATTTACCATTAGTGCATCATTACTCAATAGCACATCATTAACAAGACAGAATGAATAATCAGTCAATTAATTAACCATATTACGAGAGTGATTGAAAGGTTAAAATGAACTAATCCTAAATATAGACAAATGACAATACTCAGGGTGCCCTTGAAAGCAGGACTCACAGAACTGGAGGTGGAGAGATCCCTTGCGAGTCAATCTTCTCAGACAAATTTTAAGAAATTTCATGAAGGTCATCATCTTGGACTGAGTCTCCAACAGGGATAGACACTGCTGTGAGTCCATACCGGCATTTAAGAATCTGGAAACAAAACAGAATACGTATAAATCCTCACTGTGATTTCTGGATGGTGCAAGTTTCCTGTCATGTTAGCAAACAGCGATCCAGGATAACCTTTCTATTCTAAATCTACCATGATGGAATGCTGACAGCTGCCGGGCCCCATTGATACCATCTGATGGCTGTTTGGTGTCTTATGTAGCAGGAGTTAGTACTTTCAGTCCTGTTCCTAGCCCACAGGTAGTGTCAACAATTGGCACGAATAATAATCCATAGCACCTTCTATGGGAGAGCTTCACTGGGCTTTGCAAAATGAGGACTGATTCATTCCTCACCACACCTCTGAGAGGTAGGTATTTTCCCTGTTTTTCAGGCAGGGAAGCAGAGAGAGAGAGAATGGGGGACTTGGCAGCAGTCAAAAAGGACTCTGCACTCCTGACTCCCAGTCCTATGTCTTCAGCATGAGACCCCCACAGCTGGCACCTTGGCTTTAGTGTCATCAGTTAGATGAAGGGTAGAATGGGAGAGCAGATCCAGCTATGGTCTCACTCCAGAGGTTGTCTCTGCAGGATAGCTTTAGGGCACGTTACTTCCCCATCCTCTGGATTAAAACCCACTACAACTGCTATGCCCTAGCCTTTAAAACATGGTGACTGTGAACACATCACATTTTCAAACTCCCATCCTAGGTACACCATGTTCCATTTGATTCCCCAAACCGGCTCTACCAGTTTCCCCATACCAAGTTTGTACCTCTCCCCTCCTACCCCACACTGTAGAAAAGTCTGTTTACTGAATTTGGAATTACGGAGGAGGGAGACACGGCAAAGAAGCAGGACTCAGAATTGCACCTTCTGGTTCCAGAGATAGTTCTGCCACTGGCTCATTCACACCTTTAGGCAAGTCATTTAACCTGTACACCTCAAGTTAATCAGCTGTAAAATGGGTGCAGTAACACCTGTCTCAGGGGAAGATATTGTGAGAGGTTGTGCTTGTAAAAGACTTTCAGATATTAGGGTGAAAGTTGCTATGTAAGTGCACAGTAAAAAATTTCATGCGTCATTTGGCTGAGCTTTTTCTTGCTCCACAGAAAAGTGAACAAGGATTGATGCCATTGAAGGCAGCTGCAGAAGAGCCGTGCCTGTACGCCTTAGTGATGGAACAGAAGCTAAGATCTAGAAGAGGCAGTAACACTACCTTCTCCCCAACCCTGTCATCCAAAAGAACTTGCAGTTACCCATACATTTGTCACTGCCCACACTTAATACGCACGACCGCAGTGTCTCTCCTCAGCAACATAGGATACTGCGAGTCCATCATGCCTGTCCTCCACTTTTTACACTGTCTTTCCATAGAATATGAAGCCAAGGTTCTCAGTGGTCTGGGCTCAGGCGCTCTAAAAGTTAGCCTAAAGCTCCAGCATGAGGACAGTGGTCAACAACTCTGCTCCACTGGCACAATGGAATTCTTTGCAATAAGGATAAATCTCATCTGTGCAGGAAACGGAGCTCTCTCAGAAGTTGGTCTGAGGCTGTGGAATTAAATCTCCCAGGAACTAAAGGTATGTCTACACCAGTAGTTCTCAACCAGGGCAATGTGTACCCCTGGGGGTACGCAGAGGTCTTCCAGAGGGGTACATCAACTCATCTAGATATTTGCCTAGTTTTACAACAGACTACATAAAAAACCTAGCAAAGTCAGTACAAACTAAAATTACATACAGACTTGTTTATACTGCTCTATATACTATACACTGAAATGAAAGCACAATATTTATATTCCAATTGATTTATTTTATAATTATATGATAAACATGAGAAAGTCAGCAATTTTTCAGTAATAGTGTGGCTGTGACACATCTGTATTTTTGTCTGATTTTGTAGTTTTTAAATGAAACTTGGGGGTATGCAAGACAAATCAGACTCCTGAAAGGAGTACAGTAGTTTGGAAAGGTTGAGAGTCACTCATCTACACTACAAGTGCTAAAGCTGCAGCGTTGCAGTGTAGACACTTGATATAGCGCCAGAAGGGTTTTTTCTATCACTACAAGTAAATCCACACACACAAGCGGCAGTAGCTAGGTCAATGGAAGCATTCTTCTGTCAACCTGGCACTGTCTACACTTGGGCTTAGGTAAGCTTAACTCCATCTCTGAGGTGTGAATTTTTCACAGCCCTGAGCAACATAGCTAGGGCAACCTTAGTTTTAGATGTAGTCCAGGCCTACGTACCATCATGAACCTCATCACTTTTGCTCTAAGCGCAAGGTGCACTTTTTCGACTTGCCTCCTGCAATGGAGCAGACTGTATGTAATTTTTAAAAACCCCAACAGCAAAATCCTACCAAAATAAAAAATTACACTGCACACACAACTCTCTGTGGGAAGAGGATGAGGGTGAAAGAACAAACCACACATAACAGATGTTAGTCTTGTTGCTTGATAAACTACTAGGAGCCAGTAGAAGAACCTATGTAGAATATATAAGTATATAGAATAGACACAGCAACTGAAATGAGCTACAGAAGCAGAAATCCTCTTTGCTGGTTAAGAGTATTAGAACTCATCTGAATGTGTTACTTACCTATTGCATATTCTATAACATCCATTACCACAGCATTTAAGGCTCTAGTCTTGCACCCTGATCCACTGGGAGCAGATCTGTGCTATGTGAAGCCCCATTATTTCAACAGGACTTCATGTGTGTATACCGATTCATCCCCATCGATCAGTTTGCAAGATTGGGGCTGTGGGCCTGAACAGGTAAATTAGAGCTACATGACCAGGTCCATAGCCGACTTCACAGCTGATTCCACTCTTCACCCTGTCTAAATTCTTATTTCTTTTAACATCTCAAAACCAAAACCTATCCATTGCTCAACTTGTTCATTCTGGTCTGAATTCCTGCTCAGATTTTCTGATTGCTTTCCTTTGTGGCATTTCCTAACCTCTCTAGAGTGATTTGCATTCACGGTAGTGGGGTTCCAAGTGTAATACAATGTAAGTGCACAGTAATAAACATTTCATGCGTCATACCCTAGGATGGGTAGAGGGAATCAAACCCAGGACCTCTAGATCTGAATTAAAGCTCGAAGGCTGTACAGGCTCAATCTTCTGTGTGATTTAGCCACTAGGGGTGGATAGAGAGCAACACTGTAAGTAAGGCAGAGTTACACAAGAACCAGTCCCTCAACATATAACTGCTATGGTAGTCTGGCAGTTAAAAGACAAAGGGTGTCTGATCACTTATTCTACATTTAATTTTCCTATTTCCATATTAGCTAGCAGCTACAGTATAACTATTCCAGTGTCCACATGGCCAGCCCATGGGAAAATTCTCTCTTCTATTAGCATTTGTTTTGCCCTCATGTTCTCAGCCATATAGCTGTATTTATCCAATCACAAGTATTGCTGGCAGATTATGCACTCCATCTGTTTTGATCTTTGCTGACTTGAAGATAATTAAAGAAGTCCCCCACTCCCCCGCTTCTGTCTGCTGCATGTTTGCCAGCTGCTCATTGACAAATTCCTTTGAATTATCCGGATTCCAATCAGGAAACTCAAGCAAAATTGTTTCTGACTACTGGGGTTTATTGTTGACTGGACTTTATTAGGATCATTGCTCAGGCATATTGCTCTGTGCTTTGAACACAGTGAAGTTGTTCCCTACTAACCTAACTTTGGGGATGTGGGGAAATGAAAAATATTTCCTCTGTGTAAGGGCCCGTAATAAATAATCTCAAATATATTTTATAAACTACAGTTAGGGCTGGCCAGCCATCTCACCTGGAGGAGCCCCAAAGGCAGATGGTAACCAAACAGGCTTCCAAAAAATAAGCACAAGCACAGAGATGTCTGGTATCTTTGGAAACTAGTGCATGGCCTTCCCATTTCATTATCCAGTGCTCTCATTACAACTCTTTAAAAGACCAAACAACTTTTGACTGAAAATAGTGATCAGTTCAGTGCAATACTCTGTGCTCAGATAACAAGTGTCCACCATCTGGGAAGCTACCATTAGTTACTACTGGCAATAGGACCCTACCTACATCATTTGGGAGGAAAACAGACTTTTTTTTTTTTTTTAATTGTTCAGGCACATATGATTTGCCTGGCCATTGTGATCAGGGCATAACTCTCTTTAAACTGTTTTGCCTAGACCTCCATCTATCTATCCAAACTCAGTTTTTGAAATATTATGTTCCAGGTTTTCGAAGATTCATAAAGTTTAAGGCCAGACGGAACCATTAGATCATCTAGTGCAGTGGTTCTCAACCTACTTCCATTGTGGGCCGCACATGCAGATCTGTATGTGTTATGTTAGCCTCATCCACACAAGATATATACTACCTGTACATCTTCCAAAAAATATGGTTTAGTATTTGTTATATGACAACAATACAATTAAAATCAATAGAGTATGTTTCATTTCAACACTGGCAAATGTCTACCAAGAGCATTTTAAATTAGCAAAATAACTGTTCAGATTAATGTAGGGGTGGCATGGCAGGATGTATTGCCACCTTGATTTCTACGCTGCTGCTGGGGATATGGCTTGACTGAGAACCTGGAGAACGCAGCTGCAGAGCCTGCCTGTAAAGATGGGGAGCCCTGCCCGGTGCAGGGCACCTCCCCAGCCAGAGACTGTCCTCCATTACCCAACCCTCCTGGGACTGTCCCCCCTGCATCTAGACCCTCCTCCCCCACCCCCAACACTGGGCTGGCAGAGACAGGGTGCCTTGTCCAGGGCAGAATGGCTGCCTCAGGGACTGTCCCCTCCAGCCCCCCACCTAGAGTCTTCCCACCAGCAACTTCCCCCAGCTCCCCCGAAGAACTGCCCCCAAGCACTCAAGCCCCCCATCATGGGACTGTGCCCCAATATCTAGACCCCCATCCAGGGACTGCCCCCAGCCACCAGTCCCTCCATCTACAGTATGTCCCCCATGCACCTGTTGCACCCCCTCCCCGCAGCCCTAGCCCCCTGCACCCCTCTCCCCATGCCCGCTGGTTTCCTACCTCAGCTGCAGGTAGCTCAGCCGTGCAGCCTGCCCTGCCCACCTGCTGCTGCAGTCCTAGTGCTGGGGAGTCTGCTCAAGCCAGGCTCACTAGACCCATGATCCTGGGGAGGCACTGAGTACCCTGGCCTCGTGCCAATGCTTCTCGGCCCAATCCTGCTGAGGGTGGGCTGATGATGAACCTGATCTTGTTGCGCACACTCCTCCTGCCAGCTCTATGCCTGGGGCACGTGCCACTCCTGCCCTGCCCTAGTTACGGCCCTGTGTGCTGATTGGGCTGCAAGCGGCCCTGGGTTGAGAACCACTGACCTATTCTGACCTTCTATATGTCACAGGCCATTAAATTTCACCAGTTACCCCTGTATTGAGCCCAGTAACTTGTTTATCTACTAAAGCATATCTTCCAGAAAGGCATCCAGTCTTGATTTGAAAACATCAGCGGATGGAGAATCCACCACTTCTCTTGGTAGTTTGTTCCAATCAATCAGTCTCATTGTTAAAAATAATTATGCTTTATTTCCAGTTTGAATTTGTCTGGCTTCAGCTTCCAATCACCGGATCTGGTTCTGCCTTTCTCTGTTCAACTAAAGAGCCTTTTATTTCCTGGTATTTTCCCCCCTCAAGGTATCAAATGACATCTCAATCTTTTGCATAAGCTAGTTCCAGGGGTTCTCAAATATCACTGCGCTGAAACCGCCTTTTGACAACAAAAATTACTACATGACCCCAGGAGGGGGGACTGAAGCCTGACCCTTCCCGAGCCCCAACGCCCCGGGCGACAGGAGGGGGGCAAAGCTAAAGTCTTTGGCCCATGCGGTGGGGCTCATGCTTCAGCCCTGGTCCCCAGCAAGTCTAACGCCAGCCCTAGTGACCCCATTAAAATGGGGTCATGACCCACTTTGGGGTCCCGACCCACAGTTTGAGAACTGCTGAGCTAAACAGACTGACCTGTTTAACATAGATTCATAGATTATAGGACTGGAAGGGACCTCGAGAGGTCATCGAGTCCAGTCCCCTGCCCGCATGGCAGGACCAAATACTGTCTAGACCATCCCTGATAGACATTTATCTAACCTATTCTTAAATATCTCCAGAGACGGAGATTCCACAACCTCCCTAGGCAATTTGTTCCAGTGTTTAACCACCCTGACAGTTAGGAACTTTTTCCTAATGTCCAACCTAGACCTCCCTTGCTGCAGTTTAAACCCATTGTTTCTGGTTCTATCCTTAGAGGCTAAGGTGAACAAGTTCTCTCCCTCCTCCTTATGACACCCTTTTAGATACCTGAAAACTGCTATCATGTCCCCTCTCAGTCTTCTCTTTTCCAAACTAAACAAACCCAATTCTTTCAGCCTTCCTTCATAGGTCATGTTCTCAAGACCTTTAATCATTCTTGTTGCTCTTCTTTGGACCCTTTCCAATTTCTCCACATCTTTTTTAAAATGCGGCGCCCAGAACTGGACACAATACTCCAGCCGAGGCCTAACCAGAGCAGAGTAGAGCGGAAGAATGACTTCTCGTGTCTTGCTCACAACACACCTGTTAATGCATCCCAGAATCATGTTTGCTTTTTTTGCAACAGCATCACACTGTTGACTCATATTTAGCTTGTGGTCCACTATAACCCCTAGATCCCTTTCTGCCGTACTCCTTCCTAGACAGTCTTTTCCCATTCTGTATGTGTGAAATTGATTTTTCCTTCCTAAGTGGAGCACTTTGCATTTGTCTTTGTTAAACTTCATCCTGTTTAACTCAGACCATTTCTCCAATTTGTCCAGATCATTTTGAATTATGACCCTGTCCTCCAAAGTAGTTGCAATCCCTCCCAGTTTGGTATCATCCGCAAACTTAATAAGCGTACTTTCTATGCCAATATCTAAGTCGTTGATGAAGATATTGAACAGAGCCGGTCCCAAAACAGACCCCTGCGGTACCCCACTTGTTATGCCTTTCCAGCAGGATTGGGAACCATTAATAACAACTCTCTGAGTACGGTTATCCAGTCTCTTACTATAAGGCATTTTGTCCAGCTCTCTAATCATTTTTGTGGCTTTTTTTCTGCTCTCTCCAATTTTTCAACATCCTTTTATAAAATGTGGATATCACAACTTTACCTCCCTGCTCTTACTCACTAATCCCGTTTAGTCATCCAAGGACGCATTAGCCCTTTTGGCCACAGCATTGGCACTGGGAGCTCCTTGTCCACTATGACCCCTGAATCCTTTTCAGAATCACTGCTTCCCAGGAGACAGTCTCCCATTCTGTAGGTATGGCCTGCATTCCTTGCTCCTAGCTGTAGAACTCTGGATTTTGCCATCTTAAAAACACATTTTGTTGGAATGGGCCCAGCTTACCAAGGGATCCAAATTACTCTATGACTGCCATGTCATCACTATTTACCACTCCACCAATTTTTGAGTCATCCACAAAATTTATCAGCGGTGATTTTATATTTACTGCCATTGATAAATATGTTGACTAGTGGCCTTAGCACCGATCCCTATGGTCAGGACTGGCTCCAGGGTTTTTGCCGCCCCAAGTGGCGGGAAGAAAAAAAAAAAAAAAAAAAAAGCTGCGATTGCAATTGCGATCGGCGGCACTCCGGCGGCAGCTCCACCGCACCACTTCCTTCTTCGGCGGGAATTCGGCAGCAGGTGCCTCTCTCCAAGAAGGACCCACTGCTGAATTGCCGCCGAACAGCCCAACGTGCCGCCCCAAGCACCTGCTTGCTGGGCTGGTGCCTGGAGCCGGTCCTACCCCATTAGACACACCTCCATTCTCAACTATGGTTTGAGATCTGTCCGTGAACCAGTCTTAATTCATTTGACATGTGCTTTCTCAATAGTGTACAGTGCTAATTTTTTAAATTTTTTAATCAGACTGTCCTGTGGTACTAAATCAAATAACTTACAAAAATCCAAGTAGATGACATGTAGGGTATGTCTAACATTAAACTGCTACAATGGTACACCTGCAGCAGCACTTCATCGCTGTCGCACTCAGTGCAGACACGCTTGCTACAGCGACAGGAGGGAATCTCCCATACTGTAGTTAATCCATCGCCCCTGAGAGGCAGTTGCTAGGTCAATGGAAGAATGTGTCCGTCGACCTAGCACTGTCTACACGGAGGGTTAGCTCGGCGTAGCTACATCTTTCGGGGTGTGGATTTTTCATACCCTTGAGACGTAGCTATGCAGATATAAATTTTCAATGTAGACAGTGAAAGCTGCTACCCAGTTACCTTTAACAACAATTTCCTCAAAGAATGAAATCAGTTTAGTTTGACAAGTCCTATGTTCCATAAAACCACATTGACTGTCATGTAGCACATTCCCATCCTTTAATATCAACTTTCCATTTAATCTCATATCAACTTACCATTATTTGGCCAGGACCAATGTCATGCTAACTGTTCCTTAATGCACTCAAATACAAGAGTAAGAACCTATATAAAATAGAACCGACCTATAGTTAACCAGATCATCCTGCTTGCTCTTTCTGACCATTGATTGTCTCACTGTTTATTTGTACTCCCACATCTGTGTGTATCCATCTGTTGTCTCTTGCCTTACCGAAAGCCCCCGAGCCAGGGGCCATTTTTTGTTCTGTTTGTACAGTGCCTAGCACAATGGGGTCCTGATCTGAGACTGAGTATCAAAGGCACTATGGCAATACAAACAAACAATAAGACTACTGGCAGGGCTGTCTTTAGCAAGAGCGGGGCCCGATTCCTGGGGGCGGGGCTTGCTGCAAGCCCCGCCCCCAGGAATCGAGCCGCGCCGCGGGGGGGACGGGGGACGGGGGACGGGACCGAGCCGCGGGGGGAGGGGGGGAGACCCGCGCCACGCTGCGGGATGGGAGGAGCCGCGCTGCGCCGTGGGGGACGGGGACGGGGGGAGACCCGAACTGCACCGCACCGCGGGTGGGGACAGGACCCGAGCCGCAGGGGGGGGAACGGGACCCGAGCCGCGCCGCGGGGGGGGGGAGGGAGAGGACGGGACGGGACCCGGGCCACGCCGCGGGGACCGGGCCGGGCCAGAGCCGCTGGGGCCTGCGGGAACGGGCCGCACCTCCCCAGAGCCCTTCTCGCGCCCCCACCACCCCCACCCCAGCTTACCTTGTGCTGCTGGCCCGCCCCTGCTTCTTTTCAGATTTCCTGCAAATCTCTGATTCGCGGGAAGCAGGGGAGGGGGCGGGGCGTTCAGGGGAGGGGAGGAGGGGCTGGGGAAGTGAGCTGGGGGCGGGGTGGACAGCTGCAGCGCGGGGCCCTCTTGGCGCGGGGCCCAATTCAGCCGAATCGGCTGAATCGGCCTAAAGCCAGCCCTGACTACTGGCACATACTAGCACTCTTCTAGTCTTCTGAAATTTCCCTGGTATTACAAGCAACTTATCCAGGCCTGCTAATTTGAACATGACTATCCCTAGCAGATGTTGTTTAACATCGTCCTTAGTTACTAATGGACTGGAAGGTACTTAGCCATCCTCATGTGATACAAGCACATCATCCTGCTTCTTTCCAAATACATATTTATATTAATACATATTTAGAGAACACTTCTGCCTGTTCTGCATCATCATCAACAATTTTACCAACTCCAGCTCCTTATTGTTCTTAGCCCTGAATTGCATTTAAAACCAGTTCAAACATTTCATTTTCCCCCCAGGGTAATCAAGGCCTTATCGCCCTCCACCCTTGGCAGAGGCCATCTAATGGATGGACAGAGACTGAACTGCTTCCTCATCCCAAAGGGGTCTTTCCAACTGAGTGCTGAGGCACATTGGTGGGGTTGCATTGGAAGAATTTGCACTGCTATTGACTATTTTTATCTGTGGATGAAAGCAAAAATATTCTGTTTAAAGGCCTGTCAATCTGACTCCTTTCATGAGCACTAAATTCGCTTCAAAACCAAAATAAGACTATACACCTTTGTCCTTTCAAGCTTTAGGATGTGACACAGGGCAAGAGTTTGCATCAACAGTTATCTGAGAAGTTACCTATTTGCCATCTAGCACAGGTCCTGATCCTGAGCTCTGCCAGCTTTCAAAGTTGCGTGGGGCTTTTGGAAGCCATGAAACCAAATTAAACATGGCTGAATGTGCACAAATTAAAATCTAACCCAAAAAGGCAAAGGCCGTGGTTTTCTACCTGAAACAACTTACTCCCATTTAAATCGGCTGAACATTTGAGCTAGCTTAGAACCACAGCAGCTCCTATCAACATAACCGTTGGCAGGGCACATTTAGTGCATACGATTGTCAAGCCTCCAGGATTGGCATGGAGTCTCCAGGAATTAAAGATTAATCTTTAATTAAAGATTATGTCATGTGATAAAATCTCCAGGAATACAGCCAACCAAAATTGGCAACCCTACAGTGCACACTGACTTGGTTATCCATGGGCATTGTTTTACTAGATTTTCTGACCCGTAGATGGAGCAGTTGCACTGTTGAAGTCACTGTGTGCGCTTACTACTAAGCTTCCCTTTGCACTATAAAATTCCCAGCAGTGTTTAAACGGGGAAATGTATTTGTTCCATGTGGTCTGATGTGATATTCAGCTAAAAAAAAAACCCATTAAAAAACAAACAAAAAAAAGGCAATTGGAACGTAGCAATCTTTTTCCAAATCAACCTAGGACTGGAAGTGCACGTTCTCAGCCCTGTCGCTATACCACTCGCGTTGCATGCCTGCGGAAAACATGCAGCTAAGTATCACCTCAATCAAAGTTCACTGCACCCTATAGATCTGCTGTTAAATATTAAAGGAAGATTAAAGGCCAGCCAATTAGGTTTAAAAGTAGCTGCCCAGAGAGTTCTTATTTCTGCTCTCTGGGAAAAAGGGGGGCAAAAATCAGATCCAGGTAACATCATTGCAGCATTTTTTTTAATCAGTGGTCTTGGACCCCATTCTACTCTTGACTCTCCAGAGTTACTCCATTGACTTCAGTGGGGGAATTGAATACATACTAGTGTAACAGCAGAATTTGGGCCTTTTTTACCAAAATTGACTGGGCAGAAGAGGCAGAGCTGCGTGGCTAGCCTCCCTGAAGTGGGGACTCATATGCCGCCCATGAACTCAGGAATTGCTATACCAGAGATCCCCCTAGCTCACTACCCTGTCTCTGACAGTAAGTACGACAAGCTCTTTTGGAGAAAGATGCAAGAAACAATGTAGAGGACAATTCAGAGGACAATAAGAACCAGCCCAAAGACGATATTTCTTCCTGACCTCTGCCACTGAGAGACTGAATTATGTCCTTAAGCATGAGTTTTACATCCCTTCCATTTACAGGATAAAGCTGCCATCTAAAGCAGCAGTTCTCATTACCTTCCACTTGGTGAAGCACAATTGTCTGGCTAATATTAACCGAAACAGGCTCCTAAAAAGTGTTTCTTTGAACCACTCACATTTATTTTAAAGACTAATTCCATTCACTGATTTGGAGGAAGCTTTTGTTTTCTTTTTTGTTTGGCTAAAACCAGAAGTTTCATGAAGTCCCCATCCCCAGCACAGATTGATTTTGGTTTAAATTTTTTTTTAATTTAGTCCTGATTTATATTACTGCAACATGTCTGCTGAGCTTTCTTGAGCTAAAACTATGCTCCCACTTTGCCTTCAGAGGCTCTCTTAGGCTAGGTCTACACTACGGAGTGGGGGGGGGGGAGGTGTCAACCTAAGATACGCAACTTCAGCTACGTGAATAGCGTAGCTGAAGTTGCATATTTTAGGTCGACTTACCTGGCTGTGAGGACGGCGGCGAGTCAACCGCTGCCGCACCGCCATCGACTCTGCTTCTGCCTCTTGCCGCAGTGGATTTCTGGAGTCAACGGCAGAGCCATTGGGGATCGATTTTATCGCGTCTTCACTAGACGCGATAAGTCGATCCCCAATAGATCGATTGCTACCCGCCGATCCGGCGGGTAGTGAAGACGTGCCCTTATAGTGTGTCTTTAAATCTCTTTCTGCTTAGTTCCATGGTTGGATACACTGGGGACAAAAAAGCCCCAGAGACAGGGAATTTGGAAAGGGGAAAACATTAAGCTAAGCTAAGATGCTATCTTTCCCTCCCCTGATCTCTCAAGTTCTGGCCTTTTCTGCTTTCACTCTGCATTTGCTGGAGAGCTGATGCATGAGGAGCCCTTTGCCAGCTCATATCTGTGGAATAATAAATGCCCCTGACCACTTTGTGTTGCTGATCAAAGCAAGAACTGTGTTCTAAAAGCGGAAAAGTGATTTCAAAACAGCTTCAGCCCCATCAAGCACGAGCCGAATATTGTAATCTTTGGGGGGGTTTTAAAGCTGTCTCAGCAAACCACAGGTATTTTGGGAAGCAGGGGATGGGGAAGGAGATATTAGACAGCTTCACTTCACTTTTTCAAAGTCTCATTGCAGAAGGGCCTGACCTTGCAACCACTTAAAAGCTGTCTGATGTGTTCATTCACTTTTTCATTTATTTTAAGGCTGTAAAGTTTAATGCAGCAAAAAGTTTGACAGGGCTGCTCTCTTGCAGGCATTTCAAATCAGAATGGTTGCATGGCCCATTAACCAAAACAGTGGCCCTGTACACATGTTCGCATGGGGCTCAGAGGCATAACTGTAACAGTGGCCCACGTTTTAAAACAGTCAGTTCTGGTGAGTGTCAGATCTGCCTGGGGGGAAGAAAAGGGGTGATGTCTTTTCATAGAGATGTCCTGAGAGAACTACCACCATATTCAGCTAAACTCAATGTAAAAGTCTCTTTCTTCCTTTCTAATCATCTCAGCCTTGCCTACATCGGAGAAATTTAGCAAAAAATCCCCCCCACCAGTGCTCAGCACCTGGTAGAGACAAGGCTCCATCAGCTTCTGGTATTACCACCAGAGCTGGTGTGGTAATGAGCATGCTGGAAGCTGCTAGGAGCAGTAGACAAGTGAGGTGCTAAACTGGAGAATGACAGAATCAGGCAAGGCAGTGTGGAAAGGTGTCTGTCATTCAGGCCCAGTCTAGATTAAGGGAACAAGGCCTGCCTGTGTAACCAAACCTCACGTCACTGGAGTTAAAAGGAAGCATCCTGAGAAATGTTCCTAGTTTTTAAAGCCCGTGGACTGGAGTGGAGGTAAAATTCACAGAAGGGAGCCAAGAAGGATAAGGACTTTGAGAGGAGGCACTCCCTTGGAAAGTTTCTTCCAGATTGTTCTACTGTCCCCCAAAACAATGAGCCACGTGGTCCATCCCAAACCCAGGACATCCTCAGGGTTTTTCTCCATGAGGAAGGATGGTCCAATGGTTAGGGCGCTAATCTGAGAATTAGGAGACTCCCTGCTCTGCTACTGACATCCTGTGCAATCTTGGACAAGTCACTTTGCCTCAGTTCCCCATCTGTACAATGGGCGTAACAGCACTGCCCTTCCTCACAGGGGTGTTGTGTCTGAGTAACCACATCAGAGATTGTGAGGCACTCAGACAGTACAATAATGGCAGCCATGTAAGTACCCAAGATAGATAGGCTGATATGTGAGGCCTTATCTACAGACAAACTTGCATCTATTTAGTTAAACTGGTTCAGTTAAACCAATGTAAATACTCTTATTTCAGTCTGAGTAGCTTATTTCAGTTAACAAACCCTACCTGTTCCTAACTGGCTGAAAACTATACCAAAAATAGGAATATCCACACAGTTTTTCACACCAGTTTCACTAAACTGGCTTAAACTCCAAACCTTAAGTTTAACCGGTGCAACTCTACATGTAGACAAGCCAAATGGTCTTGTGCCAAATGTTTGAATTGTGACAGGTCTCACACCACGAAATGCAGTGAGCGCAGGAGTTCCACCAGTGGTAATGAGGGCCACAGAAGAAGCTTAGATAGATCCATGCTGATATCCATCGGCTGCACAGAGGTCCTATATACACGCACCAGCATTGTGCCCCTGGAGGCTTGTCTCCAATGGAACTCAGAGGCCAGTGACTCCTTCTGGTTCCAGTCACCTGTGGCACCCCTTGTGAGGGGCAGGCAATACAGCACCCGGCCATTTTCATAACCCACTCATACCCAATGCAGTGCTGCCCAGTGCCCCCCTCACACACATCCTATCTCCCTGGAGACTCCTTCTGGGGGTCACAGGAAGAAGGGTGTGGTGCTGTGTGTGGAGCGAGATCTCTCAGCAGATGTCCTCCTCTGTAGCTGACTTTTGGGGCAACACCTGGCCCATTTCCCCCCCTACTCTTGTTTAACAAAATATGTAACACCTTCCCCACTTCTCCCTGGAAGCATTAAAATCTAGAGGATGCAGCTTCCATAAAATGAAATTACCACTGTGACTCCCGATGCAGAGGATTATGGGTTTTGTTTCAGAAATCTCATAATCTTATGGGGGAGATGGAGGGGAGGACCCTGCAAAATTACAGTCCTTGGTGCAAACAGTTGCTGCTGGGGCCCTATGGGGGTTGCCCAGCGTATCCCATAATACGCTCCTAAAGACACAGTTAGACTGACTACTAAGTGAGCACATAAAACATGTCTGTGGTGGCAGAAACGCTGCTGCATGCAGGGACACAAACAAAATCACGGAACTTCTAACTGGTTTAACCGACTGATCCCCTAAGTAG
The DNA here is from genome assembly GCF_027887155.1 of Malaclemys terrapin pileata. Classification (NCBI taxonomy): domain Eukaryota; kingdom Metazoa; phylum Chordata; order Testudines; family Emydidae; genus Malaclemys; species Malaclemys terrapin. The sequence goes on from NC_071513.1 coordinate 58,479,020, forward strand.
TTGCAGACTCATGGTCCCACCTGCAATGTGGCAGGAATGTAAGAGTCAGGCAGGGGGTTGTTGATTTCTATAGTAATTACAAGCACCAATTTTGCTCACAAAAGAACAGGACTCCAGGCACTCTCTTTTCTGGCAAAAGTCAGAGAACAGACAGCAAAAGTCACTGTACATGTGGCAGCTGGAGAGAACCAAAGCCAAGTCCTGAAAACACTTCTCTATCTTTTCCTTTCCTTTTTTAATAGCATGATACCGAGATAAATCCAAACTGGAACCTTTCAAAGCATCCCAACATGAATATTAGGGATATGGTTATCAGGCAGATGAGATTTGCATCCAAACCCACCTCGCTTGGGTTCATGGTTTTGAAAAACAAAACCCCATTACACATCACTCACAGAGGGGCCAGAAACAGATCCAGGCTTCCAAATCTTTCCTTCAACACACATTCTGGGGGGCTTGGGAAAATATAATCTGGATCTGGACCAACCTACAGAAGGTGGTTTTACAAACTGAAACAATCCCACTCCACCACCTTTTCTCTCCAGTAAAAGTTTGTATCTAAAGTCATAAATATGAATCCAATCTCCAAAACTAATCTGTTGTATAGTCTCAGTCTATACATGACATGAAAACAATAATCAAATAAAAAAAGCCTTGTTAAAATCAGTAGCTGTTTCTATCTGATAATAGATATCTATAGCAGAATGGAAAGGACAGGAAAGAATGAATGCACCATCTAATTACAGAACATACTTCAGAAACCGCTGCAACTAATCAAGTGGCAGGATGCAGAGTGACCAATTAAGGCCGGGGGGGGGGGGGGAGGAGAGGGGAGAAAATCCCTGAAATAGGAATGGGGAAGCAAAGAAAAACATTACAGTTTAAACAAAATAAGCATGGGCTGATGGGGGGATACATTCATTATTTTGACTCTTTATTTATGTCCTTTCATAATTCACTTGTGGCTCTGATTTGCTGTGTCACTAGTGAATTACGAGGTCATTAATAACTCATGGAAATGAATAATGTATCTGCAGTCAGCCCAATGGAATTCTATATCTGTGTCCATCTGTCTGCATGCTGTGGTGAGTATTTATTATGAGTAAGGCATTTGTGAATGGTAACAGAACAATGTATACAACATCTAATAATATATTTGGAAATTAATAAAATTTTGCAGCTCAGCATTTCTGGAGAAGTACCAAACACGAAAGGTAGTCAATAACCAATTTAAATTCTAACTACTCCCATTTAATGTGGAACAAAGGATGTAGAATCTCTCTGCTGGAAATTCCATAAAGAATACATTATTTATAACTATAACAACCAGTCACTCGATGACCAAGTAAGTTCAACTGAAGAACATTTATCTAAAGGGTAACAAAAAAAAAAAAAAAAACCTCACAATTTCCCCCTCCCCTTATCAATATCTCTCCAAGAAGCAACTTAAAGGCCTGACCATGCAAGCCTTGCTCAGGTGACTAGACGCTACTGATTGACGTGAGGATATAAACATATGGACTATTCCTGTCAGAAGAGTTTGCAGCACTAGGCTTTTATATTGTGCAATCTGGAGTAATATAGCACATTTCTATCTGTGAATCTTATTGTTACATTCTTGGAAATGGCATTCCATGGTGTGGATTTACAGCTCAGGGTGCATAGGGATTTGCACAGCTGAGGGCTTACTCTGGTCTGCGGAATAGATTTTTATTTAGGGAAGTGTGAGAAGTAAAGAATAACCCCTGCTGGTTGTCCCATCTCGATTAGAGTCTGCCAGTTAGTTAAAGCCATACTTTTATTTGTAAAATGACCACGTGGTTGTTATTAGGAAAATAACTATGCAACCCCAAGATGCCGAAGCTGAATCATGGATCGGAGCTGAACCACACTTTAAGTCATTAGTTCCATTAAAGTCCAGGAATAAGTCATTTAGAACAGTTCCCTGCACATTCCTAGCGCTCATTAAAATGTATTCTTAACCTGAGTATTTACTGAGCATTCACTGTCTATTATCTAAGCACCTTTAAATACACGATAGCAAAATGTAAGGATCTTCCATAACAGCATCATCCTTTTGCAACGTAATGCAAAGATTGGAAGGCTCCTCAGGTACTTGTTGAATTGTGAGCTAATTAATGAAGAGCACAGCAAATGATAAGATTAAGCACAGTATTGTCAGCAAATTTTGAACTAAAAAGGATTATGCCAAATTGCTGCATGCGCACATGGCCACTGTTTGAGTCCAACATTCAATATCTATAGTTAAGAATTCATGTGCAAAGGAGAATCCTAAAGAGGACTTCAGGGTCCTGCCATCTGTCAAAGGTCAACAAAGGAACAATTTGGTTTTGAGCTAAATGTTTTGCACCAGAACACAGAGGAACTACATTGACAGACATTGCTACTGGCATTAACAGGCATCAGTTTTCAGGCATTATCGAGGAACGAATCTAAAAAAAGATCTTGGTTTGCATGGTTTCCTTCATTATCAAAAAGGCTGTCATAAAGGATGGAGTGTAGTCTAACCAAGAGCTGCAAAGCAATGATCCAAATCAATCCACTGAAGCAGCTCTTGATAAGTTTATGCAGGGGATGATATGATGAGACTGGCTACAGTGGCATGTAGGCAATCTGCGACTCCTAGCAGCAAACATCTCCAGCGGCCAGTGATGGGACATTAGATGGGGAGGCCTCTGAGTTACTACAGAGAATTCTTTCCCAGGTGTCTGGCTGGTGACTCTTGCCCACATGCTCAGGGTCTAACCGATCACCATGTTTGGGGTTGGGAAGGAATTTCTCCCTGGGTCAGAATGGCAGAAATTCTGGGGTTGTGTTGTTGTTTTGCCTTCCCCTGCAGCATGGGGCACAGGTCACTTGCAGGTTCAAACTAGAGTAGATGGTGGATTCTCTGTAACTTGAAGTCTTTAAATCATTATTTGAGGACTTCAGTAACTCAGCCAGAGATTATGGCTCTATTGCAGGAGTAAGTGGGTGAGGTTCTGTGGCCTGCGATGGGCAGGAGGGCAGACTAGATGATCATGATGGTCCCTTCTCACTTTAAAGTCTATGAGTTAATCAGATAAAGAATGAAAACATGATTTCTTCCCTGAGGGTGAATTTCTTCTCCACTGTGTAGGATGCTAGCACAGACCCATCACTACTTTTCAGTCCTATTTTGAGGGCTTTACTGGTGTACAGGCCTCGTGCTGTGTCTCTGCCCAGAGGAATTTCACCATAAAACTGGCGAGCCTGGCCCACACCTGCCTGGGGTGGGGGGGTCCCAAGAGCAGCCCCCAGCCCATGTGCTGCCTCGCAGGTCTCCTGCCCAGGGCAGGTGGAGGGGCTGCGGCTCCCCACAGCTGCCCCGACTGCCAAGTTGGGCTTTACCAGCTGCTGGCCTTGCCAGGGGTGGGGCCTCGGGGGGTGGGGGGCGGAAGAGGAGGGGTCCATGCCAAAAAGTGGAAGGGCCATGGCCCCCTGACCCCCCCCCCCCATTCCAGCACCCCTGCCCCTGAGCAGCATAAGTTTCACTGGCATAAGCACTTGTGTGCACAGCGCTGTATCTGCAGGAGAGTTTCTCCCGCCAGCACAGCTATCGCTGCATCTTAGGTGATTTTATGATGTCGACGGAAAAGCTCTTTCCTGTGAGCACAGAGCAGCTACACAAGCGATCTTACAGTGGTGCAGCTGCATCGGTACAGCTGTGCCGCTGTAAGCTCGGTCGTGTCGACATGGTCTTAGTGTCCAGACCAAATGTATACACACAGCTGATGCAGCCTCTTCAGTAAAATGGAACCCAGTTAAAAGGGGAACCAGAAGAGGGATCTAAACTTTCCCAATGCTCTAGCTCAGTCTAAGAACTTACACAATGTATCAGGAACATTTCCAAATGGGCTACAGAGAAAGTAAAAAGATAGATTCATAGATTCATAGATTATAGGACTGGAAGGGACCTCGAGAGGTCATCGAGTCCAGTCCCCTGCCCGCATGGCAGGACCAAATACTGTCTAGACCATCCCTGATAGACATTTATCTAACCTACTCTTAAATATCTCCAGAGACGGAGATTCCACAACCTCCCTAGGCAATTTGTTCCAGTGTTTAACCACCCTGACAGTTAGGAACTTTTTCCTAATGTCCAACCTAGACCTCCCTTGCTGCAGTTTAAACCCATTGTTTCTAATTCTATCCTTAGAGGCTAAGGTGAACAAGTTCTCTCCCTCCTCCTTATGACTCCCTTTTAGATACCTGAAAACTGCTATCATGTCCCCTCTCAGTCTTCTCTTTTCCAAACTAAACAAACCCAGTTCTTTCAGCCTTCCTTCATAGGTCATGTTCTCAAGACCTTTAATCATTCTTGTTGCTCTTCTTTGGACCCTTTCCAATTTCTCCACATCTTTTTTAAAATGCGGTGCCCAGAACTGGACACAATACTCCAGCTGAGGCCTAACCAGAGCAGAGTAGAGCGGAAGAATGACTTCTCGTGTCTTGCTCACAACACACCTGTTAATGCATCCCAGAATCATGTTTGCTTTTTTTGCAACAGCATCACACTGTTGACTCATATTTAGCTTGTGGTCCACTATAACTCCTAGATCCCTTTCTGCCGTTCTCCTTCCTAGACAGTCTTTTCCCATTCTGTATGTGTGAAATTGATTTTTCCTTCCTAAGTGGAGCACTTTGCATTTGTCTTTGTTAAACTTCATCCTGTTTACCTCAGCCCATTTCTCCAATTTGTCCAGATCATTTTGAATTATGACCCTGTTCTCCAAAGTAGTTGCAATCCCTCCCAGTTTGGTATCATCCGCAAACTTAATAAGCGTACTTTCTATGCCAATATCTAAGTCGTTGATGAAGATATTGAACAGAGCCGGTCCCAAAACAGACCCCTGCGGAACCCCACTCGTTACGCCTTTCCAGCAGGATTGGGAACCATTAATAACAACTCTCTGAGTACGGTTATCCAGCCAGTTATGCACCCACCTTATAGTAGCCCCATCTAATTTGTATTTGCCTAGTTTATCGATAAGAATATCATGCGAGACCGTATCAAATGCCTTACTAAAGTCTAGGTATACCACATCCACCGCTTCACCCTTATCCACAAGGCTCGTTATCCTATCAAAGAAAGCTATCAGATTGGTTTGACATGATTTGTTCTTCACAAATCCATGCTGGCTGTTCCCTATCACCTTACCACCTTCCAAGTGTTTGCAGATGATTTCCTTAATTACTTGCTCCATTATCTTCCCTGGCACAGAATTTAAACTAACTGGTCTGTAGTTACCTGGGTTGTTTTTATTTCCCTTTTTATAGATGGGCACTATATTTGCCCTTTTCCAGTCTTTTGGAATCTCTCCCGTCTCCCATGACTTTCCAAAGATAATAGCTAGAGGCTCAGATACCTCCTCTATTAGCTCCTTGAGTATTCTAGGATGCATTTCATCAGGCCCGGGTGACTTGCAGGCATCTAACTTTTCTAAGTGATTTTTAACTTGTTCTTTTTTTATTTTATCCGCTAAACCTACCCCCTTCCCATTAGCATTCACTACGTTAGGCATTCCTTCAGACTTCTCGGTGAAGACCGAAACAAAGAAGTCATTAAGCATCTCCGCCATTTCCAAGTTTCCTGTTACTGTTTCTCCCTCTTCACTAAGCAGTGGGCCTACCCTGTCTTTGGTCTTCCTCTTGCTTCTAATGTATTGATAAAAAGTCTTCTTGTTTCCTTTTATTCCCGTAGCTAGTTTGAGCTCATTTTGTGCCTTTGCCTTTCTAATCTTGCCCCTGCATTCCTGTGTTGTTTGCCTATATTCATCCTTTGTAATCTGTCCTAGTTTCCATTTTTTATATGACTCCTTTTTATTTTTTAGATCGTGCAAGATCTCGTGGTTAAGCCAAGGTGGTCTTTTGCCACATTTTCTATCTTTCCTAACCAGCGGAATAGCTTGCTTTTGGGCCCTTAATAGTGTCCCTTTGAAAAACTGCCAACTCTCCTCAGTTGTTTTTCCCCTCAGTCTTGATTCCCATGGGACCTTACCTATCAGCTCTCTGAGCTTACCAAAATCCGCCTTCCTGAAATCCATTGTCTCTATTTTGCTGTTCTCCCTTCTACCCTTCCTTAGAATTGCAAACTCTATGATTTCATGATCACTTTCACCCAGGCTGCCTTCTACTTTCACATTCTCAACGAGTTCCTCCCTATTTGTTAAAATCAAGTCTAGAACAGCTTCCCCCCAGTAGCTTTTTCAACCTTCTGAAATAAAAATTTGTCTACAACAACTCTAATCTGGCACACACTATACATTTAAGGCTCTATCCTGGCTTGCTGAATGGCACCTTATTCTGTGGCATATACAATCATGGGACTACTTGGGCACTCACTTAGAGTCAGCTATATAGCCAGGTTGAGGTTCTTAGTTCCAGAGTATTTGACTCTGCTACTCTTTCCCCTTACTCTTGGGCCAGGTTATAAGGTTGTCCAAGTTAGGATGAGAAGGGAACCATATCACAGTTATACAACAGTCTGTGGGTACACAGACAGTCATAAAGTAGTAAGCTATTAAGGTATTGGGGTTGCCTTTCCCCCCCACCCTCTTTAACAAAACTGCTTTTTTTCCCTTTCAGACTGAAGGGCAAGGGGAAGTCATGCATGCAAACATCTAGCAGCTAACTGCATCATTTCGTGGCAGCTCTGTCAAGAATTGGCCATTTTTATGTATGAGATGTCACGATGGGGAGGATTTGGATACCTATACTGGGTCCCTTTGAAATAGAAAAACAAGGAATATTCACCACCAATGATGCATCACCCTTCTTGATTTTTTACCCCTTGCTCCGGCCATTTTCTGATAACAGGCCAAGATGAAAGCCAGTTCATTTTCCCTGGGATCATATGTAGATTCTCCATCAGACTTTTGAGGAGACAGTCTGGATCAAAGCCCATCATCTGTGACTTACCTAAGGGAGGTCACTGCTTAACAGTGCTCTCCAGCATCACCTCATCATCAGTCAACAAATTCACTGCCACTCGATAGAGGTGTTTCTAGCAAAAACATCAAAGTAGCTTTTTCCTGGGGCTCCGAATTAAGAGTCTTCCTTCCTTCCTGCCCCACAAGTTGAATCCAGTCAGGCATGATCAGTTTGCAAGCTCTAGTTTCTCCTTTTAATTTAGTTATTTATGTCTCAGTTATGCCAGTAGGGCCAAATTGATCAGAAGTTATTTGAGGTGCCCCAATTTTTGCTCTTGAGTTGCCTGAAAGGGGTTTGGTTCTCAGACAGGCAGGTGCTCGGCACTTGTTGAAAATCAGGTTCCTTTAAGGTCTTCGACCAGACAACTATAATCACTAGTTACTTTTGAAAATCTTGGCCTAAGGTCCTGTTTCTGCTGAAGTAAATAGCACAGGTGTCAGAAATGCCTCCCAGAGCTCCCCCTGGCACATCCTTGCTGCTATACTATTTATTTACATAACACCCCTGCACACCAGACATGCTCCATGGGCCAATGTAGTGAGGAGGGGTGGGGGGACAAGGTCATATCTCTGACAGTTTAGGGGTGCTGTGCACCCCCAGGGTATACAGATGGAGTGGTCCATGCACTCCACTGAATGCAAGATCTGCAACTGTGCCTGATCCTTACACAGCCTTTCCTCCCTCTTCCCCCTTCTCCTTTCCCTCCCCCCCCTCCCGCCCCCAGCTCAGGGAGCAGGCAAGGTCTGGCCTTTAGGGAGTTTATTGTTCAGTAAAGTGAGATTCTAATAGCATCACCTTGAGCTAGTCACATGCAGGTGTTGCTCAAACTTCTCCTGCCCCCACAGAACTGTGTTTATAAACCACAAACCTGACCTGCAGCACTCTTGGGAGTCCTGAGGAGCCTGCCAGTCATGATAAATTGTGGAATAATTCTGAGATATGCCCAGAATCTAGGGCAGTAGACAACCAAACCCAGGATTCTGAAGGTGTAAAGAAATGAGCATTAGAGATACCCCCTCACATGCTATTTGACAGGAAGACACTGAAAGTTAATGATGTCACCATGGTACATAAACAAGCTATAGGACTGGCTACCTTTGAAAGGCCCACAGAGCTCTCAGAGTCATCTCATTATCAAGGTACATGTAACACCACAGCTATACTCTCCCCATTAGGTGTCATCCTTTGCAAATCAAACCTACAAGCGGAGCTATCCTGAGTCTTTAGCAGTTGTCACTAGTGAATAGTCATGTATTAAATGCCAATTAGTCTGTGTTTACAAAAGAAATAGAGGGTGACTTAACGTATCTTCTCCTTCTACCTCCTTTCCAAGATCCATCCACTCCTCTCTAGCCCCTCATCTAAAACACTTGATGTTCAGGCCTGAATCACTTCCCAGTTTGATTAGCGAAACCACCTCTTCCTCCTCTCCAAGGCTGCTGCAAAGATCAGCTTTCTCAATCAATCTGACCACATCAACCCCCTTCAATCTCCCAGCCATCTCTCTCCCTTCTCCACTATACCAAATTTAAGCTGCTACTTCTTCTTGCCTTTAAGGCCAAGCATAATTCTGACTCCTTGCTTATCCTCCTTTGCCTCTTTTCACGTCACACCATATCCTCTGCTCTGCTAATGATCTGCTCCTTTCACAAGCTTCTCAGTGCCATTGTCCACTGTTATTATCCAGGACATACCTCTTTCTGAGCTGGTCCACATTCAAATGTCTCTTAAAGACGTACTTCTACCAAGATGTCTACAAGGGAGGGTCTGATGGATTGTGGTGAAGAATCTAGCTACCATGCACTCAAGCAGTATTTACAACTCCCAAGTGTTCAGACATCATTCAGATTTTTATTTGCCTTCTAGTCTTTGAGCCTTTAGGGTTCACATTTTCAAGATTTTCTCTGCAAACTTGAGAGCTAAAAATTGAACTTAAAAAATAAAACAAAGCAAAAAAAAAATATGACTTTTGTGGAATCACACAACTCCAGGTACTGGGGCTTTCAGAAAAAGCACCAAATATTGCAGGACTTGCGATAAAATCACAGGAGTTGGCAACACTGCAAACAGACACCCTCTCTCCCTCCCCCCTCATTACGTTGTTATAAAACTGCCTACCATGATCAGGCTCATAGAATCATAGAATATCAGGGTTGGAAGGGACCTCAAGAGGTTATCTAGTCCAACCCTCTGCTCAAAGCAGGACCAATTCCCAACTAAATCATCCCAGCCAGGGCTTTGTCAAGCCGGGCCTTAAAAACCTCCAAGGAAGGAGACTCCACCACCTCCCTAGGTAACGCATTCCAGTGCTTCACCACCCTCCTAGTGAAATAGTATTTCCTAATATCCAACCTGGACCTCCCCCACTGCAACTTGAGACCATTGCTCCTTGTTCTGTCATCTGCCACCACTAAGAACAGCCGAGCTCCGTCCTCTTTGGAACCCCCCTTCAGGTAGTTGAAGGCTGCTATCAAATCCTCCCTCATTCTTCTCTTCTGGAGACTAAACAATCCCAGTTCCCTCAGCCTCTCCTCATAAGTCATGTGCCCCAGCCCCCTAATCATTTTTGTTGCCCTCCGTTGGACTCTTTCCCAGTAAGTCCCAGGTCTAGACCTCCAAGAAAAGAGATTTTAAGAGTACAGCATGGGAGGCTGCTGAAGATAATGTTGATAGAGTCAGTATTATCTAATGGGGGAAATCCCTGTGCACTTGGAGGGGGATTACGCTGTGAAAAGCAGCTCTCCTGAGAAGCCACCTTCCTCTCCAGCTACACCTCATTAAAATCTACAGAGTGCGAAACACACAAAGGTCCTGAATAGGGGCTTCCATTGGATCTGAGGGAAGGAAGGGGTTGAGATTTTGGCTTTGGCTCAACTCTCTCCACAAACCTCTGACAAAAACTGGGCCATTTTTCCAGCTCTCCATGCATAACAGCAGAGGGCATGACCCAGACACAAACTGACATCCAGTGATGGCCATTGGACACCCTACAAATACATTCCAGACAGCAGAATTGAGCCCAAACTACCATGCTGCTGCCATACTACAGTACATAGGCAACAGACGTAAAGAGAACGGTCTGAACACTGATCAGCTGCCTACAAAGAATTTGTCATTTTTAAGTCAGTAATTCTAATATTTAGTCAGGGTTATATCTGTAATATCCTCTGGCCATATTAATTAATAGCTTCTTGTCAGACTATAAATCACAGCCCATCATTTTCAAGTTGGAGAATTTCAACTTTTTTTCTTTTTAAAAAATAAGTGAAATGTAATCCTGGGAAATTTGCTAATCAAAGTAAAGCAGCTAATAGTTTATATACTTATAAAACCCACCTTATAATATGATAAGAAAACTTTGGAGAAAAAACAGACCATCTGGAGATATAATAAATCTGACAACCGGCAGCAATCTCAGAATCAAAGACAGAACTTCATTACATTAGGAAAAATGACTTTCTAATTAACTCATGAGGAAAACCTTTGTGATTCATTCACCCTAATGGAGTTTGAGAGTTCAGTCTTCATCAGTGTCATGAAATCATTGTCCCTCACAAATTATAACTCATTCTCTGCTCTGTAGTTTAGGAGAGCATGATAGATTAATTAGGTATTTAAGCAGACTGAAGATAATTTTAATGAAGTCTACATTTGACATTCACAAATGAAATGGAACCAGATTTTTAAAAGTGCTTAAGAAAATTCTTTTGAGGTAATTAACACTAGCTTTTTGGGGATCTGCTTCCTTAAGCCTGGATTTACATTCAACTTCATTTGTAAAGAGGAAAATTTGCCAGCCTTTGAAATGTTATGAGCCAGAAACTGTTAGCTTTACCCTTAATGATAATGGTCTATAATATAGCCTTGTGGTGGGGCAGAATCAACTCCCACTGCTACATGTGAGGATACGTGTACTGTTTCTTTAAATATGTATCAAATTGCCAAGCAGCATGGCTCTTGAGAGGTCCTAGGCAGAAGCTCTACAGTGCAACAAGGGTCAGAGAAGTTCTAAGGATAACACTGTTTTCCTTATTCTAAGCAAGTTCCTTGTTCAGTGTTAGAAGAAAACCTCTTTCCGTGATTTTACTGCTACCACAGGACAACACCTTAGCAGGTTTAAAGTACCATAAGAGAGAAGTAAACAGGAACAAAGGTTTGGCTTACACTCACTCTCACATGCTTTTAAAAATGTCAGTTTGAAGCGGCTCAGAAATTCGGACTGCTAGAAATAGTCCCAGGGGACAGAGAGATCAATGGTTAAAGTGCAGGTGAGATGGTGAAAAGCGCATAAAAGTGCAATTAATTAAAAAGCTCTCCAATTCATCACAGGGATTTCACCTCCACATTTGATACATATAACTGTGTGCTTCTTAATATCTCCAAATTAGCAACAGATGTGTCCAATTACTCTCCGTTATGGCACTTTATATTACTAGTTTTATAGGCAGCATGGTTTGGATCATAGTAACTACGGATATCATTTGGTTTCAGTCCTCCTCTCCCCAGCATTGTGTGTTCATAATCCATATTGGGTTATATACAGATGTCAGCATATTCACATGGCATAATCATACACCAAGGAATCTGCAGAAGAAAATCATAGGAAAAGAAGTAGAGGATTATGGTGTATGACAGATCCTCTTATGTAACTATGACTGGATAACATGCTATTTTTCTCACATTCCTGTTGTACTCAGTAATAGGGTCGTAACGGGAGTATATAACGCAGATATAACTTTCCCTTTCATTTAGAAGGAGCAAGGAAAAGTCCGTTGAAAAGCATACGCGGGCACTTGTGATGGTATTTTTTTTATCCAGAACTTTCTCTTCACAAGGTACTAGTGCAGTCTCTGATGCAGGTCCAAGATTCAGAGGTATTAGTGTACTTCTCTGCATGGGCATATGGAAAGAGGAGGTTAAAGACTAGAGCCCCTGTCCTGCTAACTGCTCCATATCAGTCCCGTTGACTTCAGGTGGAGTAGCTTGAAGGACTGGGGTCTAGGATGGTTCCTGGAGACAGTATTTAGATGAAGGGTGGGTAAGGTCAAAGTATTTAGGAGACAAGAATAGTGGATAGGAAGCCACAGTATGGTATAGGGCACCGTAGCCAGAATTCATTGGTACACCATAGTTTGAGAGAGTCTTACTCATAGGTAGTATAAGAAGTCCTGGCCACCAGCCATGTGTCCGGGCAAAAGTAGGCAGTTTGCAGTGTAGGAGAGAAATTGGAGCTTCTCATCCTTAGTATTCAATTCGTCATTCAGGCCACAAATGCCCTTTTCAGAGGCAGTTTTTTCTGCCATTAGGATGTACCAGTCTCTTACTAGTTATGATTTCATGTCACTCATCATCAATCACAGTAAGTAAAGTGGATTCAGTATGCTTCTAAGTTCCCTCTGATCTTACATACATTAACTATAACATCACTGAACACACACTCCTTGGAGAATGTAAGTCCCCACAAATACTTCCATGAGAAAAATATTAAGGTTCCTACAATGAGTATTCCAGTTCACAGCAATCAAAATTATGAGCTAGGATGGTGCGACCAAGGGACCTCTTGGTGCCAAATAACAGAGGGCACAGGCATAGACACCGACTCTGTGGGTGCTCTGGGACTGGAGCACCCCTGGGAAAATATTGGTGGGTGCTCTGCACCCACCGGCAGCTCCCCACCCCGCTACCCCAGGTCACCTCCGCCTCCTCCCCTGAGCGTGCCCACTTTCCCTCCCAGCTCCCAGTGCTTGCGCCATGAACCAGCTGTTTTGCATGGTAAGTTCTGGGAGGGAGGAGGAGGAGGGGGAACGGAGAGCACTCAGGGGAGGAGGCGGGGCCAGGGCGGGGATTTGGGGAAGAGGTCCAATAGGGGCAGGGAGGGGGCGGAGTTGGGGCAGGGACTTTGGGGAAGGGGTTGGAATGGGGGCGGGGCAGGGGCAGGAAAGGGTGGGGGGCACGAACACCCACCGGCGCTGGGGAAAGTTGGCGCCTATGGGCACAGGAGGTGCATAGGGTTTTACACAGGGATCAGCTATATAGATAACAGTTCACCAAAGGGGGCCATGGGAGGTCTCTACTGAGAGCCTGTAGCCCGCTGGTTGTCATAATCATTACAAAATGTACGTACAGATAATATTTAAGGACTTATGCATCTATACTAAAATGTATCAGCTTGGAATTAAGGTGTGTCACCACGAGATGATACACATCAGAAGTGTTCCTTTCAGGAAGGAAGTAGCAGACACCTATTACCCTGTCTGGTCATCTGTATATTGTACGCCTCACAGTGTAGGCCTACTATTTGGACACAGAGCCATAGGAAAAATCTACAAGAGAGGAAAATACATAAGCATATTCATCCTGCTTATGAATAAAGACAAAAGATGGGATTGATAGAATTTGGAAGGCAAAGAAACACACACAGAATCCCTCACCTGGGAAGCAAGATGTCAGAGTGTCTTTCTTATGAAAGGGGGGTCCCAGCCAACCTGGCTGTAAATCACTACAAGGATGTTAGGGGAACAATACTTGGTTAGACATGAGACTATCTTGTTAATTAAGTCTAGGCTCTAGAATGAACGTTATGACTTTAGTACATACGTAACCACTTGTTTCCAATATTGCTACCTGCTATTACTCAAATTGCTCTGCTTTGTTAAATAAAGTTACACTTGATTTCACTATGAACACATCTAAGTGCTGTGAGTTAAGCAGAGCCGTGATCAGAGGTGGAACTGGTAAACTGGGCTTTGCTGTTTCTTTGGAAGCAGCCACAGGTGTGAATATCGTGAGTGTCCAGTGGGCCAGGGGCTGGATGCACCAGCGAGATGCTCGGAGAGCTCAGGGGCTGGAGGGTGCCTACCACTAACCTGCAGAGCTACAGTGAGGCCTATCAGGGAGCTATCAGCTCCTATCGTGTGGCTGGTGGAGTGTGGAGTGGACCCCCACCAGGCCCAGACAAGGCTTCCTCATGCTATGGGTAGAGGGTAATGAGGTGCCTCACATCTCTGGGTATCCCTAGGAACTGTCACCAATGGTTCACGGGTAGAGTTGCCAACTTTCTAGTTGCACAAAACTGAACACCCTTGCCCCGCCTCTGCCCCGCCTCCAAGGCCCCCCCCCTCTGTCACTCGCTCTCCCCCACACTCACTCACTCATTTTCACTGGGCTGGAGTAGGGGTGCGGGAGGGGTGAGGCTCCAGCTGGGGGTGTGGCTCCTGGGTGGGGCCAGAAATGAGGGGTTCAGGCTGCAGGAGGGGCTCCAGGCTGGGGTGTGAGCTCTGGGGTAGGGCCTGGGATGAGGGGTTTGGGATGCACGGAGGAAGGGGGCTCCGAGCTGGGGCAGGGGTGTGGGAGGAGGTACAAATCTGGAGGTGTGAGTTCCAGGATGGGGCCAAAAATGAGGGGTTTAGGGTCCATGAGTGGGCCCTGGGCTGGGGCAGGGGGTTGGAGTGCGTGCATGTGTGTGTGTGTGTGTGTGTGTGTGTGTGAGGCAGTTTGGGTGTGGGAGGAGGCTCAGGGCTGGGGCAGAGGTGTGGGATGCAGGCTCTGGGAGGCAGTTTGAGTGCAGGAGGGGGCTCAGGGCTGAGGCAGGGGTTGGGGGTGGGAGGAAGTGTGGGGTCCGGGAGGGAGTTTGGGTGTGGGAGGGGGCTCAGGGCTGAGGCAGGGGGTTGGGGTGTGGGAGGGGGTGCGGGCTCCGGGCAGCACTTACCTCAGGGGGCTCCTCGGAAGCGGCCACATGTCCCTCGGCTCCTAGGTGTATGGCCGGCCAGGCAGCTCTGTGCAGTGAATGCTGCCTCCGCCCACAGGCACCGCCCCCACAGCCCCTATTGGTTGTAGTTTCCGGTCAATGGGGATCGCCCATGGGCATAGGCTTGCCGCAGGAGGTGCAAGGGACGGCATGCCCCGGAGCCCTCGTTGAAGGGGAAAATCCCTTCAAGTATTAACGACTATACTTAACACTAAAGATAACAAATAACTAACACTTAACTAACAATAGAGTAACTATATACAGAAATAAGTAGAGTATCTGGGGAGTAGTGGAGCATTTGTGAACAAGAGACCACTATTCCAACAACCGTCACTGGTGGTAAGAAGGAACTGAACGGGGGTCGGGCCGGCAGGGTCATATATAGAGCACCATATCGGTGCCACTCCAGGGGGCTCCCCAGCCAGCCCGACAGGTAGCTGCTAGGGAAAAAGTTCCGACATCCATGCACACGGCGCACGCGCACACCTAACTGGAATAGATATGAGCAAGCCCTCAAAGAAGAACAGGTAATCATCAAGTGATCTGACCTAAATCTCCCTTGCTGCAGATTAAGCCCATTACTTTTTGCCCTACCTTCAGTGGACATGGAGAATAATTGATCACCTCTCTCTTTCTAACAGCCCTTAACACATTTGAAGATTGTTATCAGGTTCTCCCTTGGTCTTCTTTTCTCAAGTCTAAACATAACCATTTTTTTTTTAATATTTCCTCAGAGGTCAGGTTTGCTAAATTTTTTATATTTTTTGTTGCTCTCCTGTGGACTCTCCAATTTGCCCACATCTTTCTTAAAGTGTGGTGCTCAGAACTGGACACAATACTTTAGTGCCAAGTAGAGATGGACAATTAACTCTTGCATACAACACTCCCATGTACATCATAACCCCCCGGATATTAACCTTTTATGCAAATACATCACATTATTAACTCATATTCAATTTGTGATCCACTATAAGCCCCAGATCCTTTTCAGCTGTACAGCCACCTAGCCAGCTATTTTGTAGTTGTGCATTGGATTTTTCCTTCCTACGTGTAGTACTTTGCACTTGTCTTTACTGAATTTCATCTTATTGACTTCAGACCAATTGTCCAATTTGTCAAGGCAAGCTCACAGGATTAGGCCCAGAAACCGATAAAAGAAGGAGTGCCCACTACTTTGAAATAGAAAAGACAATTAAACTACAATGTACCACAATCATGAACATGGGATCTTCCTCAAATAGATAGAACATTAGGTGATTGCCTAATGTACCTTTCATGATCTTTCCTGAGTACAAGGCTTAGATTCATAACAGTTCTTAGGTGTCACACAGCATTTTTCATCCACAGATCTCAAATACTTTTGGAGAATTTGGTTAAGAACCAGCTTCCGCGTTTTACAGAGGGGGAAACCAAGGCCCAGAGAAGTGAAGTGATGTGGACAAAGTTACACAAGTTAATGCAGAACAAGGAATAAAATTTAATGTCAAGATCTTTTAAAATGACTAGTTCTTTCAGGTTCCTCAGTTTTGGACACCCAACTTGAGACACTGTACAGGGGATCGATTTTCAGTGTTGAGCACCCACCCTCTGCCAATCAGGCTAGGGTTACCATTTGTCCGGATTCCCCCGGACATGTCCGGCTTTTTGAGCTAAAAATAGCATCTGGGGGGAATTTGTAAATGTCCGGACTTCCCCCCGCCCATGCAGAGCGCGCGGGGCTAACAGGGCAGCTGGCTGGATGGTGCCACTTACATGGGGCTCTGACAGCCAGAGAGAGCCCCTCCTCCGCTTCCCCCTCCTCTATCCTGCAGCAGAGCTCACTCCCTCCCTCCCTCCCTCCCTCCCTGCGTTCGCAGATCGTCTCCGACAGTCTGGAGCTCCTCCCCCACTGCTGCCCAGCGTGCCGGGACGAACGGCTCAGGCAGTTCCTGAGCAAGTTCACAGAGACATTAGGCGAAGAAAGGCCAACAACAAGGGGGCCAGGGGGTCGGAGAAGGGGCAGGGAGGTTCTGGACGGGGGGGGGGGGTCGGGAGTTCGGGGGGGGGCTTTCTAGGGGGGGTGCAGATAAGGTTTTGGGCAGTCAGGGTACAGGTAGGGGGTAGGATCCTGGGGGGCATTTTGGGGGGGGTCTTAGGAGGGGGCAGTTAGGGGACAAGGAACAGGGAGGCTTAGGTAGGGGGTGGGGTTCTGGAGGGCAGTTAGGAGCAGGGGTCCCAGGAGGAGGCAGTCAGGGGACAAGGAGCGGGGGGAGGGTTGGGGGTTCTGAGGGGGGGGAAGTGGAAGGGGCAGAGGCGGGGCTAGGACAGGATGGGGCGGGGCCAGGGCAGGACAGAGGGCAGGGCTCCTCCTGTCCTCTTTTTTGCTTGCTGAAACATGGTAACCCTAAATCAGGCCTCTAAGGAGTCTGAAATTGGACACAAAAATTGAAGCACTAGTCGTTTTTTAAAATCTTGGCCCAGCTCCCCTTATTCCCAGTACACTTCATTAGGCCATGATACATACTATTAGAGGCAATAGTAGCTATTTTTCTATTCTCCAATTTTTAAAATACATCAGTGAATCCTATTTATTAAAACTCAAAGAGAAATTTAAAAACAAAATAACTGATTTTCTGGGAACCATTTTTTAATTGTTCTCTTACCTCGTACCTGGCAGTTGTCTATAAATTGAGACTGCTGGCAATTTATTTATTACTGCATATTGTACCTCCTTGTGGTAACACCTCTTCATTTCACAGTGTTGTACAAATAAATTCATTATTGTTTGTGAAGCACTCATACTATACTGATGAGCATCATAGACCAGCACATGAGAAAGCAATCATTCTGTATTCGGTTTAGGGTTTGAACAGTGTGCAGTAACTAAGGCATGGGGGCCACACATTGAACATAGTGACATTTCCTAAAGTTTGAGTGATTGACTTTGCAGCCTTAGCAGTCTTGATAGTATTTTTGTTTTTAATTTTCTAGGTTTTTTAAAAAGGAAACTGGGAAAAAACACAACATTCTATCTTGTGGCATCATATTGACCCCCACACAAGTCATCAGCAGGGTTGGAACCTTCAGTTCCACCACACAGAACTCTGCCACTTGGGGTTATGGAGGAACTGGTTACAGTAATAGGTTGTCATCCTCGATGTGAGCCAGCACTAGAGTGGGAAGGGACACTTCACTGGTGGATTTCACAGATATTTGGCAGTAGAGCAATGGTGAGACACAGGAATTTTGAATTCCATTTCAAGTTCTGGAGAAGAGTATGCTCTAGGGCACTGGTTTTCAACCTTTTTTCATTTGCTGACCCCTTAAAATTTCAAATGAAGGTGCGGACCCCTTTGGAAATCTTAGGCACAGTCTGCGGACCTCCAGGGATCCACGGACCACAGATTGAAAACAACTCATCTAGGGAGCACAGAATCTTCTGCTCTTGCTCATCTGTTCCAGTGTGTCCCAGTACTGTCTCTTTTCCCTGTAGTCCTGGGTTGGAACTTTCTTCATACAGAGAGAATCTTCAGAGAATTTAGCTGCCAAATCCTAACAAGCATCTACTTATAATATGCAAACAGATTTTGTTTCAAAGTATAACTTGGCCAAATTAGGGCTAATTTTCACCGGGGTGGCAAAAGGGGCATCTCTGATACAAGGGTTACCCTCCGCCCACCAAATTTCAATGCTATGTTCCAAATCATGGGGGTTCTAGAGCTTTTCAATGACATGGTTGTAAGAACTTTTTTTTACATGGACAAAGCAATGCTTTCCCCCCTAACCTCATTCTCAGAAGTCCCTGAACCATTTCAGCTGAAACTTAAAAAAAAAAAAAAGAAATATTAGCACCAGGCAGACACACAGAATGGGAAATTTTATTCTGAGCAGTTAAAGTTTGGCAAAACTATGAGCAATGTAAAAACAGGGTCTTATATTGAGAAGGGTAAGGCAACCTTAAGCATAGGCCGTGCTAGCAGCTCCTCTTATAATAGGTCTACATTTTTAATAACTAGGAATACTATTGTATGCAGTGTTGATGTAGCTGTGTTGGTCACAGAATATTAGAGAGACAAGGTGGGTGAGAATCTCTTTTATTGGACAAACTTCTGCTAGTGAGAGAGACAAGCTTCCGAGTTTACACTGAGCTCTGACGAGGAGGAGCTTTGTTTAAGCATGAAAGTTTGCCTCTCTCAGCAACAGAAGTTGGTCCAATAGAAGATATTACCTCACCCACCCTGCCTCAGGAATACTTCTGGCATTAGAAGAAATAAAGCCTTTAAAAATATTGTTTCTGGCACAGAGAAGACTGTAATACACAAAAGGCAACACTAGACTACCTTGTCAAGCAACTAATCCCAGACAAGAGATGCTATGGGGGAAGATGCATTTCATACTCACTCCTCAACCTGCAGTGAGAACACTGCAAACCATCTCTTTGGACTCATGTTGCAATAACTGTAATGTCCAGCTAACTGAATATGTCTACAGTGCATTGTAAGCCCAGGTCTGATAGAACTTTGCAGACTCTGGGTTTGTTAATCTAGGGTTTGAGCATCTACACTCATTTGTAATTCCAGGTTAGGAACTGTTGAACCCTGGGGCTCCAACGTCTACACTGCATTATGCAGGCCTGAGTCCAACCACCCATATCTCAGACTTCCAGGCACCCTCCCAAAATGTGGTCGCTCTAATCCTTTGTTCGTGGTGCAGTGTGGGAGAACCTGACGGTCCACCAAAGCTGACTGTCCAGAGAACAAGGAAAGTCAGCCCATAGGATTATGGGATACTTTTGGCAGACTCCCAGAGCACTAGTCCAGTGGAGCTGTGCCTATACCGCAAAGAAATAGGGCTTGAACCCTGGGTCCAGGGCCGGCTTTAGGCCGATTCAGCCGATTTGGCCCCGTGCTGCAGCTGTCCACCCCGCCCCCAGCTCACTTCCCCCTCCTACCTTCCCCTGAACGCTCCGCCCCCTCCCCTGCTTCCCACGAATCAAAGTCTGAAAAGAAGCAGGGGCGGGCCGGCAGCACAAGGTAAGCTGGGGTGGTGGGGGCGGGAGAAGGGCTCCGGGGAGGCACGGCCTGTTCCCGCAGGCCCCAGCGGCTCTGGCCCGGCTTGGCTCCAGCCCGGGCCCCGCGGCCCGGCTCCGGCCCGGCCCCCGCGGCTCGGGTCCCCCCACGCGGCGTGGCTCGGGTCCTGGGGGCGGGGCTTGCAGCAAACCCCGCCCCCAGGAATCAGGCCCCGCTCTTGCTAAAGCCGGCCCTGCCTGGGTCCCAGCTTGATTCAGGTTCAGACCCTCCACTCCCATGGGGTCCAGGGATCCTGCGTCTGAGCCCTGGGTTAGCGTGATTTGAGTGTAAACGGAAGGGAGTTAGGCTTGAGCCTGAGTTTGAAACCTGGGCTTACATTGTAGTGTAGACATACTCTTAGATTCCCTATATAGAGAAGGAGGAAGAATCACACAGAACTAGAGGAGAAACACATAGCCATCAATTAACCTTTATAAAGAAGCCACTGAAAACAACATACCTCAGCTAACGAGATTCCCAAATGAGGGCTGGGGAAAGGGGAAAAATAATCAGTAAAATATGTTGATTTAGCGTCTAGTTCTGATCCTCCAACAGATGTTACTGACGTTATGAATTAAAGTGCTTATATTTAATATAGTTCTTCTCCCATGCTGAGAGAGACTAAAATATCTGCATACATAAAAACAAGTAGGAGCCCAAAGGAGACAGATTCTAACAAGCAACTGTTAACTAGTGAAATAACATTTGATGAGGTGATGGTAAGGGCCGTTAGTTGACATGCATGCAGAGAGCTTTATTTATCAAAATAATTGTTTTTCCCAATAAACTGTCCCGGAAGATTTATGGCTTCTGATTTTCTTGCAGAAGCCCTTAAATGTGCAAATAAAAAGTTAAAGTCTATGCTCTGTGTAAACCGTAAAAGAGTACAAAAATCTTGGCATGGGTCTAGTATGCACACTAAGGCTGCAAGCTTAACTCTAAAGCATTATTTTCTATTCCACCCATCAGGATGGCTGGAATATGAAATACATAGCCACCTTTATACTACAATTCTCAGACAGGGAAATCTTCTTTGGACTTACTATGAGATCACATGCATGACATCTGCAAAATTGACTGATCACTGTGCCGATCAGCAGAGACCCTTGCTGGGGGGACCTGTGGTGTAGTCAGCAATCCATTCCATGAGTGCTTAATTTGTGCCAGGATTTAGCACTTGTCTGTTAGGGATTTTTGCCCATTGGTACATCCCCCCCAGCTGCACTGCACTGGCACACACACCCCGGGCAGATTCACTGCACCAACATAATCTATCCCTGTTTAGCGATGTTGTGCAGGTCCTGTTTTTACCATAATGCAGTGCATCTACACCAAGGATTTGCACTGATGCAGTAGTCTCTAAGGTCTGGTCTATACTACCCGCCTGAATCGGCGGGTAGAAATCGACCTCTCGGGGATCGATTTATCGCATCCCATCGGGACGCGACAATCGATCCCCGAATCGGCGCTCTAACTCCACCAGCAGAGGTGGTAGTAAGCGCCGCCGACAAAAAGCCGCAGAAGTCGATTTTGCCGCCGTCCTCACAACGGGGTAAGTCGGCTGCAATACGTCGAATTCAGCTACGCTATTCACGTAGCTGAATTTGCGTATCTTAAATCGACTCCCCGCTGTAGTGTAGATGTAGCCTTAGATAGACAAGCCTTTAGGCAGAGCCTATGTTGCAATGCTGCAGTACCAACTGTGTTATTCTGCAAAGTAAGATGCCAGGGAGCTACAAGGTCTCAGAGTCCAGCATCACAAGTACTGGCACAATCCTCTTTTTGTTTATTGTACCCAAATCCACTCTGTTCTCTACCACAAGCGACACTACACTAGCAACAAAGCCACATAGATGCAGCAGCAACAAACACAAAAAACAATCTCAGAACCAGCACAACAGTTGCCAGAGGAAAATAAAAATGGTAAACCAGAATACTGAGACCCAAGAAGCTGTATGTAAACACATGCTATAACAGGCCTAGCTGAGAGGGGAAGGGGACTTAAAATCTGCCCATTATTTGGGTTCAAAGCAGAAATGCTGGTGAAAAACATGCGTACAAACCAGCTCAGCCCAGTGGCACTCCCAGTGCTTCACTTGTGAAGCACAGGCGGTGTTTGTTTTTCCCAGGCTAACCACATCTTCTGTACTTTGCTTGCCCTCCGCAGCTGGAGCCCTGAGCTTCACAACGGGAAACGAGTCATGTCATGAACCCCTTTGCAACAAAAGGCAAGGCCATTCTCCCACCCAAGCCACCCTTGAGTAAGTGCCAGGGACCTCTACACCAGCACAGGAAGTCAGCTATCTGCCATCTTGAAACTGCCAGAGCACTGCAAACAAGGCAGGACTCCTTCAGCAGCCATGCTGAGTGTGGAGTTGGCCTTAAAGGGCTACAGACCCTTAAATCGAACATTGTCACCATTAAATCCAAACAGAGAGGAAAAGTGTCAGATGGAGAAAGCAGCTCTTTCATTATCCAAAGCTGTGAACACTGCCCTTTATATCGACCACAAACGTCTTGAACATCCACTCAACAACCCCCAATCTAAGCTGCCAGCACACATGAAATGGCCGGCACTTCCATTCCACCCATCCAAGTTCCATATGGCCCACAAAGATGATGAAAACAACCGTGCAGCCTATTTCACCACCCCACTGCAGATACAACCACTCGAGAGTCCTCTCTGATGACATGACACAGATGTGCATTTTGCTGTTGTACATCCCTCAGCACCTGGAACATGCCTAGCATGAATTTACAATCAAACAGCATGAGCCCTCCCTGTCCTTCACAGAGGAGGATGAAGTAATCTTTTTAAGCTACCAAAGTAGATTGACAAGCCATAATATTTGCCAAAAACTGACTGCCAGCCACGAGAACAACAGGTTCCAGCCTAGCCTCTCGCAAAGAGGCAGGATGGTCCAATGTTTAGGGCACTAGCCTGGGATCTGGGAGACTTGGGTTCACCACAGACTTGGGCAAGTCACTTAAACTCTCTGTGCCTCAGTTTCCCATTTATACACTGGGGATAATACCACTGCTCTACCTCACTGCAGTGTTTTGATGAGAAATACATAAAGATTGTGAGACAATCAAATACTATGGTGACAGCAGCCATACTAGTACCTAAGACAGACAGACTTCAGCAAGTGTGATAAGCCTGGCCTGGGAACAACTCTAGGCTCCTATTAAAACTACACAATTTCTTCATTGAAAGATCAGGTTTTTAGGCACTGACAAACTTGCTGACTCCTTAATTTGCACATGACCCCCTTAGTCAGAGGCAGTTTCTCAAAGTTTAGATGTGCCTCAAGGAGCCTACCTGGCAGACAGCTTTGATTTCTGTGGTTTAATTCCCTCTGGTGGCTATTTCCTAGCCATTCTCAATTAAAACTCACTCCCTGGACAGTGGCCAAATTTACTATATAGAAAGTTGTTTCTCTCCAAAACACATTATTTTTTGTAATCACTGAGGGCCAAATTCTGCAATTTTAACTGGAGGTTGGATGATAGCACTACCTTGAAATATTTAATAGCTGCAAGAAGACATGCCAATTGTAATCAGTTTATAAACAACTCCTATTTAGTGTCAAAATATTTCAGATTAAGAAATCACAAGAACATATGTTTGGTGGTAACATGTATTAATGGGGACTATTCTATTATGCAATACGTCTGACCATTCATTAATTTGGCTGCAAGCTGTTGTTTCTGAAAACAATGGCTGGCGGTAATAACATGCCCCCAACCTTGAGGACTCCAGGGGAAGTCATTCATGCTCTTGCAAAGGGCACATGATTTACACGTGGTGTCATTACAAATGCCAGAAAATTGATGACTGGTTACCACTTACTCATTTCAGCTATCAGGTATCCAGCATGAATTAACTAGGGTAGGCCACATGGAATTTTTTTTACTGTTTATGGCACCACTGAGTATACTATTTGGATTAGGTTGCTATAAAGAAGGATATTTTAATTGGGATCCAGTAATAACTGGGACATTTAAAGCCACATGAGTTGCATGTCAATTTTTTAACATTAATATTCAGTTGCTAACCAAACATCTGGATTCCATAACCACAGGCTGAGGGAAGAATGCTGTCAGTGAGAAGAATGAAGAGGAAAAATTTTGCTTGTTAAACATTTTGGAAGCATTTGCTATCACTCAGCTCTTCTTGGCTGCAGGACGATAGTTACTCATCTTTTCTCTATGGTAGCCAGTTGGGTTATTGCTTTAGCAGTTTTTGGTACAGTGCCAAGATAACTTTGTGGCCCATCTAAAGAATACAGTGAGGTCACTTCTGGCAACATCGTAGTCCCTCTCAATGATTGGTACTGTGCCTTCTGAATAACATGACCAATAACATGATTCAGGCGCGGGGGTATCAGAAGTCATTCTCAACAAAGTGTAGAATCATAGAATCATAGAACTGGAAGGGACCTAGAGAGGTCAGTTAGTCCAGTCCCCTGCACTCACAGCAAGAGTGCCATGGTATGAAGGCTTTCAAAAACAGCACTCTCAAAAAGAGACATTATCAAAAGCACATGCAGAAAAATCACAGACCTAAGCAACAATACTACAGAGCAAAACACTCAAATCTTCATATAGAGACTGGCCTAAATATTATTAGGGACAGTTTATTTCCCCCATTTTATGTGTAGATAATACATGTACAATAGAAACCCATTTAGCATGTATTGATTGATCCCAAAACTCATTATTTCCAAGATCTGTCACTGAGAGGAAAGTGCTGCCTAAAACTCTTGTTCACCCCAGTCACCGGCCAACTTTGCAGAGCCTTTGGCTGCCTTAACCCATGTATGATGATGTGCAATAATATTCTACATGATTTAATTCATGATTGTTATCTCATGGTGTGAGCTCGCTTGTATATGAAATTTCATGAAATATTAATGACCACAAACCCAAATGACTCTATGAGTAGGGGTTGCAAAGTATTTCTTGCTTCAGTGTAGCATTCATGTTTTCCTCTGTTGTAGCTAGAGAAGGGCCCGAGCTGTTGTGTTTGGATCTGATATGAATATCCCCAAGGCTCAGTTGTGTTCAGATCCAAGATTCTGATGTGGGCGCATCTCTAACTAAGCCACTGAAGTAAAGGGTGGTGTGGTACAATGAAACAGAATGCCAGGCTCTCTCCATCAAATGCCTCTTGTTCCTTTTATAAATTCCATAGGGATAATTCTGTCACCCTGACTCACACTGGTAAGTATCTAACTACACCTGTAGCCTCATTGGAGTCAGTGGGTCTATTCACAGAGCAAGGTGTGATTTAGGTCCATATCTAACTCCCTGACTGGATACTTGCCTCACTTGTACCTCGGTGGAAGGGGGGACTGCACTGTTCACAGAGAGTCTGTTTTTAATAGAGCAACACTGGCATCGGGGTGTTGAAACAGACTGCTCAGTCTGATCACAGATACAAAGGGGAAAGATAGAAAGGGACTGGAAAGTAAAGACAGGGTTAAAGCAGCCCATGACAGAGACAGAACCAAGCCCTTGACAGCAGCTCATCAGCACCTCTTCTGAGATGGTGTTGTCAGGGTCAGCTTTTCCATACAGGAAGAGCAGGCTGTCACCCGAGGCACCACACTCAGGGACTGTTTATTCTTAGAATAATGGCAGGATATGGAAGGGAGGGGGGAGGCACTTTCCAATCAACCTGAGGCAGCAAATTCCCCAGACCAGGCACTGGATAGCGTAATAGGACAAAGTATTATAGGACCAGGATATCTGCCAACATTCTGGTCTGAATAGGGTTACCATATTTAAAAAATAAAAAAAGAGGACACTCCATGGGCCCTGGCCCCGCCCCAACTCTGCCCCTTCCCAGCCCCAACTCCGTCCATTCCCCGCCCCTTCCCCAAAGGCCCCGCCCTAACTCCCCCTCCTCCCTCCCAGCCATGCGAAAAGGGCTGCCCAAGCGCTACCAGCTTCACGGTTTGCTGGGCAACCTCCAGACCCTACGCCTCCGGCCGGTGCTTCCCCAGCGCAGCTGGAGCCCGGGAGGGGAAGCGCCCAGCCAGGGGCGCAGGGTCTGGAGGCTGCCCAGCAAACCCTGAAGCCGGTAGCGCTCGGGCTTCGGGCAGCCCCCATACCTCCTGGCCCTGCCCCTCCCGGGTTCCGGCTGCTGTGCTCCTCCCCTGACTCTTCGGCTCTGTTTAAGAGCCAAGCTGCCCGAGCGCTACCGGCTTCGGGCAGCCCCCGTGCCTCCGGACCCTACGCTCCCGGAGCAGAGCAGCTGGAGCCCGGGAGGGGAAGTGCCCGGCCAGCGGCTGGGGTCCGGAGGCAAGGGGGCTGCCCGAAGCCGGAGCGCTCGGGCAGCTCGGCTCTTAAAACAGAGCCGAAGAGTCAGGGGAGGAGCAGAGCAGCCGCGGGAGGGGAAGTGCCCGGCTGGTATTTTTCCCGGACATGTTCGGCTTTTGGGCAATTTCCCCCGGACAGGGGTTTGATTACCAAAAAGCCGGACATGTCCGGGAAAAAACGGATGTATGGTAACCCTAGGCCTGAAGGATAAGGACACATATGGGTATTGAATAATCTGCAATGGGACCAAAGGTCCCAAAACAGAAAAACCCCTCAGGAGCCCATCCCTCCCTTACCTTGGTAACTACTTTCCTTACTTCTTTTACCCTGAACTTACTCTCTGAGCCACCTTTCTGCTCCCCTCCCCTTCCCTCCCCAGCCCTTTTCTTCCTTAGTTCTACTTGATTTTTATACCTGTCTTGCTTTCTCCATCACAGAGGGCTTTCCCTTCCCAGCTCCACGCCTTAAAGCCTGCATTCTGCCTGCAAGCCGGAACCACACTGGAGATGGTGCAGAAGCAGAGAGGAATGGGAGGGATAGTGCCTCAGGGGTGCAAAGGGGAGCGTGTCCACAGGTGGCAGATGTTATGACTAAGGCTAAGATTTTGTCATGGATATTTTTAGTAAAAGTTATGGACAGGTCACTGCCAATAAACAAAAATTCACAGAAGCCATGACCTGTCTGTGATTTTTGCTGCTGCGGCTTCAGGGTTTCTCCCACCACTGTGGTGGCTGGGAGCTGTGGGATTCCCTCTCCGCCCAGGGCAGCTGGGAGCTGCAGGGTGACCATATTTCCCAAACAGAAAATGGGAGACCCCCAGCCGCTTGCCTGAAGCATCCCCCTTTCCCGCCCCACGCGAGGCTGTCGCCTATCGCTGGAACCCTGAGGATGTCCTCCTCAGGTGTCTGTCAGAACCCTGCCAGGGCCCTGCTGGCTGCCAGCTCCAGAGACCTGCAGCCCCTGGGTCTGAAGCAGAGAATGTCACGGAGGTCTATTCTGTGACTTCCATGACCTCTGTGACATAAACATAGCCTTAGTTATGACATTAAAAAATTGCAGCACGTGCACCCTACTGCATCCAAGAGCTTGTGGTTGTACAGCAGACAGGGCTGTGGCCATAACCCCAACCTAGTCAGTTATGCCGCCTTAGCATTGTGAGGTACTATGCTAGCCATTCCTGCTTGAATACAGCCATTAGGTTTCAAATATGCCCCAGCCCTTCTCTTCCAGTAGTTAGTTTCAAAAGGGAAAATGGGACCCCCCAGCCACTCACCTGAGTGCCCCCCTCCCAGGCTGTTACTGGTCGCTGGAACATTGCTGCCTTCCCTTCCGCCCCTCCACGAGGATGTTGCTAGTTGCGGGAATCCTGCTGTCTGGCACCTCTGCTCGCCTCTCCCCTCCCTGCATGTTCCTCTGCACGGCACCCCACTTTTCTGACAAAAGTGGGCATTTGTCCTGTTTGCTCTTGCCAACTGATCAAGCTGGCAAAGGCAAACGGGACAAATGCCCACATTTGCACACAAAAAAAGTCGGGATGGCCGGGACAGGGCTTAAAGAAAGGACTGTCCCTGCCAAAATGGGATGTCTGGTCACCCTAGCTACAGACCTTGGAAGTACTCTTATCAGAGTCTTCTAATAAGGAGGGGAATGCAGTTGTTAAAGAAATGTGATTTTCCTGCAGAAAATTCACTAAGCCATATTTTAGAGCAAAGTGGGCAGAGTTGTAAGTTTACTAAGATTTTATTTTAGTTTCTCTAGAAATTGGTAAAACAAAGATTGCAGACACCAGCTTTTGTGGGCTTTGTCTGCAGCTCCCAGACATATTCCTTGGCAGCCTATGGATCTATGCAACAGGCTACGGAACTACTCCGAGTCAGCACTGTGGGCTGCTGAGTGATTTACAACTCAGCCATAGCAAAGGCAGAGTCCAAACGCAGCAAGAGTGACAATGGATATGCCAAGAATCATAGCACAATGGCTGCCTCTCTTACCCTAGCCTCGGCAAGCCTGTCTCTTCTCTGCTATGTATTCTTCTTGCTGAACAAGCAACAGCTGTGGAAAAATATTCCTTGCTGAGGGGGCAGGGGGAGAGAAAAGAACCCAGTCTCCAGTCCATCCCAAACATTTTTGTAACAGCAGGAGCCCACAGCCCCGCTGCCTTGTGCCCAATGACACAATCAATGCCTCTGAGGAACCGTGTGTGCAGAATCCAATATACTACATATATAAAGTAACTTTCAAAGGCATTGGGAAGCCTTTAGTTCAATCAACACCATGTGAAGGATTCTCAAACCCAAACCGGATGTTCTGACAGAAAACAGTGCAGCCAAACCCCTTTCAAATGGGTAGCCTCCATTCTGATTATGCACCAGTCTATGAAGGGAATGGCTAATACATCCCCTCACACCAGCTTTCCCCAGGACCACAGAAGAATCCACAAACAATTCAACCCCCTTCACCGTCCATAAGATGATAAACAGTCCAAGTCTTGTTACTAGATTTGCCCGTTATTTTGGGGTATGCTCATTTATTAGGGTTACTCTTCTGTGGGGGGGGGGGGAAGAGGGGAGATTCTGTAATTCTATCAATGTACTAGTGTCATTTGTGTTCTTATATGAAGCGCACTTCTCCCTTCTGCAAGTTCCCTCCCAATGGAGCTATCCTGCAGGACCTAGGTTTCCCAGGGCTGGGTTCTTCCAGCCCCAGAATCAGCTGAACACACACACACACACATACACCTGAGAGGACCAGGTTAATCAGCACTCCCAAGCTGACCCCTTATATGCCCCTGGACTCAGCAGGCTGAGTTGAGCAGCACTTCCAAACTGCCACCCTCATATGCCCCAGGTTCAGCACGTCCCTATTCCCTCTTTCACGTTACAATTGTTCTGGTAGTAACCCACTTGATTAACAAACCACAAAGGATTTTTGGGTGCTGCAGGAATCTTTAGCTTAGGTATGAAGAACGTTGCTGCAGAGCAAATGGGGAAGCCAAAAAACGCCAACAGGGGGTGGGGGTGGGAGAGAGAGAGAGAGAAGCAACCAGCTTAACCATGAAAGTTATTTATTGCCAGGTAATAACCATACAAGGGGAGCCAAACAAACAAAACAGTTATAATATTATATCTCACTTAAATTTGATTATAAAAGTCAGGTTTAGAAAACTATAACTGATCACACAAGTCAGGGTCAGAAGGCTATACCGAGAGAGAGAAAGCATGCTGGGTTCTCACCACTCCGTGAAGCTTGAATCGATCAAGGATCCCAGGTGGTGGTGGTAGCTGGGGGTCCGGAGTGCTGGAGACTGGCAGAGCCCCTAGCATGATCAGTCAGGAGAAGATGAAGTCTCAATGGAACTGATGCAGATGTTGGATACAGGCCTCAGAACACTTACTTGAGAATGGATAGGGGTTTTTGTAGGGAAAGAAACAATGATTCAAGAGAGAACACTAGATTTGTTTATGGGTAAACTGATGGCTCAAGGGAGTATACCAAAGTTGTTTTGTTCAGGATAGACAACAGGAACAGCTCATTCCTGACTATGGGCCGTGTTCCTTCCAGGGAGCTCACAATGCAATTAGGCAGCTTCAGTATTTTGGATGCTAATAAAGGATTTATTACTAGAATTGGTCTGATAACTACTGAGCTGGGTGTATGCACACATGGGTTCATTAACATCTGGAGCAGCGATTCCCCATCATGCAGTGCTTTCCTGGTCCCAGAGTTCTGTGCTGTTCATGCCTTGGAATCTCTGTTCTCCATTCTGTATGCTAATGAGGATGCCTCCCAGTCCAATCTCCAAATGAGGCTAGGGGAGTTTCCTGAATCCTGTCACCCTTGTCCAGAGGGGTTTAGGTTGTCTCTCCCTGCCTTTTCATAAGTCCATCTTCTGATCAGCTTTGGTTCAAGTGGGGGGAGGGGAGGGGGAGGGAGGTCTTTCGTGATTCAGACAGGCTGGGTACTGCACCCTGGTTCCCCAAGAATACAGAGCTGATAGTTACTATAGAGACTGTTACCTATTATTAATTATTATTATGTGTATTACTGTAGTGCCCAGGAGCCTCATTCACAGACCAGGATCCCACTCTGCACAAACACAGAACAAAAGACAGTCCCTGCCCCAAACAGCATTCCTGGGTCCCTCCTGATCAGAGCCTGTGAAATAGCACAGTTCCTATTTTGCTCTTTGGGTTCTGTGGCATCCTATAAAATGAAGCCCAGCCAAACTCATTTCGTCAGGGGCCTATACCTGGATTTATGCCACTGAAAGCAACCCGCCTCCTCCCATTTGCTTCCTTTGCACCATTGCTTCCCAGAGAGAAGGCAGGTTTCTTTCCCCTCCTGCCTTTGCACCCTACTCCGGAGTAACTAAAAAAAAAAAAAATGCAGGAAAGAGTGGGGTGAACCTGTGATGGAGCAATCGGCCACAGGCAATGCAGACAGCCACAGGCAGCTTTGGGGAGTGTCCATGTAACAAGGAATGGTACTTGCACTAATTGCCCTCTACTGAATTACAGTTTCCAGGGAGGGCAGCCACAGGGTACACATTATACAATTGGCTTCTTCTAGCTGGGAGAGTAGCCACTTGGCCATTCTTACCTGGGAGCAGCTCTATTGCCACCATTTTCTCTGGAACCAGGGGAATCCACAATGTTTGCTGCTGAGAGCTAGACTCCTGTGTGCAGGATGCTATTGATACCCTCATACAGCACCTCCTGCTGTTAGGAATGCAGTACTGAAGGGAGACAGCACTGCTGCTTCCCACTGAGTGGAAAGCCTAAGCCATAGGTTTGACAATTCTCATAATTTTATTGAGAGTCCCATTGTTTTTTATAGTATTCTTGAAGCCCTAGACCCTGGAGGCAGGTGAATACAATAGTATCTCAGCTTTCTAGCTATCATGGGTGTGGAGAAATGCTTGAATATGAGACACCCTCCCCTAACCCCTCCAGGTGCAAAAACCAGAAGGCAAATAACAAGAAAGGCAAACTGATTGTTTTTAAACAGGATTTTTGACTGCTTGGGGTTGACACCACTATAAAGAATAGAGACAACTTTATCAGTTTTGCTTGGTTTGTTTATACGGGTGGTATTTTTGCTGGTATCCCTTTTCTGCCCAGAAGGAAGTAAAAAAGGTGAGCAAGTGTTTTAATGGGGAAAATATACATAGAAGAAAAAGGATATTTGCATGGAGGAGGAGAAGGAGGTGGTGGCAACTGATTGGTTAAATCAAATCAGTAAGCAGAACCAAGTGACTATAAAGCTAAAGGGTTCATGCCAGTTCAGGGGCTCAGAGGTCAATCCAGGTTAGGCGCTCAGCAGAGGTGGGAATTCAGTGTTGGTTAGAATCAGTCTTTTGGGGGTTTTGCCAGATTTTTTGTCCCTAAAGGTAGATTTTATTTCATTTGAAAGCTACTGTTGGAACTCTAACTCAAAGTGTACTTTTATTGGATTTCAAATTAAGTCTTTTTTTATATCCTTACACTCTATTCCTGATTACACCTGCCTTCACTATCCTCACTGTATTTGTGAATCCATGACCCATACTAAACTGTTGCATGACAGACCACTCCCCCCCAGTTGTCTCTTTCCAGCATTTCTAAGGGAGGCACTGATATGCCACATGAAATTAACACAGATTTGTACTTGTGCCCAAATGCAGCTCTCTCTCGTCAGTCCTCCCTTTTCAAACAAAAGCTAGAGAGTGACAACAATCCAATCCCTTGTGCTTCTCTTCTGCCTGATTGAGTAGAAGAATATCAGAGCTGGAAGGGACCTCAGGAGGTCACTCTAGTCCACCCCCCCTGCTCAAAGCAGGACCAATCCCCAGACAGATTTTTGCCCCAGATCCCTAAATGGCCCCCTCAAGAATTGAGCTCACAACCCTGGGTTTAGCAGGCCAATGCTCAAACCACTATGCTATCCCTCCCCCTGAAAAATATGTTGGAAGGGACCTCAGGAGGTCATCTAGCCCCCCTTCTCAAAGCAGGGCCAATCCCCAGACAGATTTTTACCCTACTTCCCTGAATGGCACCCTAAAGGATTGAACTCATAACCCTGGGTTTAGTAGGCCAATCCTTAAACCACTAAGCTATCCCTTCCCATATCCAGGGCACTGGGTGCATGGACGCAGCTATTCACTGTTAAGGTTGAAAGCCCTCACAGCCATACATGACCAGTTCCCTATACAGTAGAACACCAGAGTTATGAACTGACCAGTCAATCACACACCTCATTTGAACTGGAAGTACGCCATCAGGCAGCAGACACACCAAAAAAAAAAAAAAAAAAAAAAAAAAAAAACCCAAAACAAACAAAAAAGCAAATACTGTACAGTACTGTGTTAAACAAACTACTCAAAATAAAGGGAAGGTTAAAAAAAGACTTGACAAGGTAAGGAAACAGTTTCTGTGCTTGTTTCATTTAAATTAAGATGGTTAAAAGCATTTTTCTTCTGCAGTAAAGTTTCAAAGCTGTATTACGTCAATGTTCAGTTGTAAACTTTTGAAAGAACAACCATAACATTTTGTTCAGAGTTACGAGCATTTCCGAGTTATGGACCACCTCTATTCCCAAGATGTCCATAACTCTGAGGTTCTACTGTACCTACTTCAAGTTTGCTTGGCCAATCAATCAGCATGATAGCAGCAAGCAAAATCTTCCTATCTATACAAAGCAGCAGAGCTGTTCCTCAGGTTGAGTGAGAATCGGACCAGCTGGACGGTACTTTTCCATTCGGCTCAGTAGAAACAGAATGATGACCTCAGATACCAGGGATAGTTCTGCAGCAACTTATAGTATGTACATGTAGCCCATTCCTCTTGTTACTCGTTGTGCTACTTGCATCCCAATATCAATGAAGGAACTTCAGGCAAACTTCTGTGCAATGAGCTGTGACCACACATTAGGGGGGTGGGGGAGGGGCAGAAGCCAATTGGTGCTTTCATACTGATGAGGTTTTGAATCCTATGGGAGACTAGACAGCAAACTCGGAAATGTTGTAGTTACTGCGTTTCAAAATGATTTGATGGTCAAAACACTTGGGATGGTGTTTCTTTAACTTTT
Source organism: Malaclemys terrapin pileata (assembly GCF_027887155.1). Classification (NCBI taxonomy): domain Eukaryota; kingdom Metazoa; phylum Chordata; order Testudines; family Emydidae; genus Malaclemys; species Malaclemys terrapin. The sequence goes on from NC_071513.1 coordinate 58,512,179, forward strand.
TCTCTGAACCATAAAAACGTGCTTAGATAATACCTCAGTGGATCATTTTCTTACTGACATGTACAGATAAATAGACTTTATTGCTTAACATCCTTTGGCTACAGATGGCACCTGTAACACTTGTAAAACTTGCACCACTCACATTTGTAATATTGGTTTAATCTGCAGGAAGGGTGTGGACGTTGCTGATTTTTCCAACCATTTACTAACGCAATGGGGGGAAAATGGTGAAGGGTTCAATCTAATCATCTCGTTAGGGAACAGTATGAGTTTGTGGTTACAGCATGGGACAGAGAGCTGGACTCTAGCCCAAGATGTGCAGTAGATTCTCTTCATGACTGAGAGTAAATTATTTATCATCCTCTGTTTACTTCAGCTTCCCCAGAGAGCAAACTGAGATGGTACTTCCATATTGGCGCTTATCAGAACATAACTTGAAATCTAGCTTTTTTGTGGGGAGGGGTAAGTCCTTCTGAATGGGAACTGGGGCAATGCTGTCTTCCTGACTCTACAAAAATAAATTAAGGGCCTGATTTTCCACTCACTCCCATCAGTTTTGAAGTCTTGATTTACCTGTGGTGTGAGAGGAAAATCAGACATTATAGTTCTTAAGGTATAAAGCTATATTCCTTTGTATGTGATGTTAACTCTGAAGTCTAGTGATGCTTGTATAAATGTCAGGATTATTAATTATTGCACCAGTGGCAATTTGAGAAACATCTGATTACTTTCTGATTGTAAGTGGAGTTTGGGACTGTGGAAGGAGCTTGTGTAGAATATCATCATTTCCCCCCTTACTCTTAAACCTTACAACTGGTTTCCCAATAAAATAAAACATTTTAAAAATGGTTGCTGTGCTATTTAGCACAGTATAGTTTTATTTCGTGCTTGGAAAAGTAACTCTCAGAATAGTTTTTTGGGAATATTTTCAAATATAAGACAATTTCCTGTGAATGTTCAATACTTGCATAACATTCACTGTTTTGCTGAACATTCCTGCCTATAAATTTGTACACCAGAACATGTGTGAAAAGCAAACAGGATGGCGGGAGGGGTGCATGAATTTTCAGAGTTAAAGTAAACTCATTTAGAAAGTTGAATGACCAGTGGCAGGATTTTTTTGCTACATTTTGTGTGATGCTAAGGATAAATGGGCTGTACTGCTTCTGTTTCCTTAATAGGAGTGTGAGTTTTCTGTGCAGAACATCTGAAACCAAGGCCGCTCTATTAGGCCCACTGGCAGCTTTATTACCATGTAATACAGCAGAGTGAGACATATCACATTGTCAAAATGGCAGCCAAATCACTGGAGAATACAGGTTCCAAAAGGCCAATGGTAAGGATAACACACACAACAAAGGCTCGGTTTTAGGGTTTATTTCATCTGCTAACATTCATTCTTGATCTAGACAAAAACAATTAGATTATTATTTTGAATCAATTTTTTTTTTGTGGAAAGAAAACAAACAAACCTTAACACTTCTTTTTGTAGGATGCTATAAATAAATATATAAAGCTTTAAGTGGTACTTGGCTTAAGTTAAACAGTTTTTTTAATTCCCAAAATGAAAGTGCAAACCATACAGATTCAGCCCAATGGAAATACTTAGGTGGATGGCCTCAGCCACTATGCTTTTTAAAAGAAGCTGAATCTGTTTGATCTACAACTGGGGGGAAAACAGGAGTGAAGGGTTTTATTTTAATTTTAGTTTTTACCCTCAGTCACACAACTCCTAGAGATAAGAACTGAGTTCCTTGGTAGATAAAACACACAAGAAAGGGGAAGGAAATGAATGCTCCGTCTCCATTGTCCATTACCTCTGCGGTATTCCTTGTACAGCAGAGTGGAAATTAAAGAGAACACAAGTGAAACCTCAGACAAAAGCAAATGACATCAACATAAAATCAGCTCCATTACCAATAAAACTGGTGGTAAATCCTGTGGCTGCTGTTCATTTGCGTGGCAGACTATACACACACAAACTTCACATCTGAGTTGTTTTTTTTTAAAAAAAGCAATTAAAATGAATGAAAAGGGGCAATAAAAATAAGTTAAAAACATATTCCAATATGTACAAAACAAATCATGCTCAGAAACCATTTTAATATAAAATTAATTATAGTACAGCTCTCTCAATCCAGTATGTAGAAGGGACCCCTGGGAGGGCTGAGGAAGTGGGGACTTGGGGGAAGAAAAAGGCTTGATTGCAAATCATGCTTTTCATCTTGGATGGCTAAGAATTGTACTGAAAACCACCACCCTTAGGGTGGGCAAAGCAAGCTTTAATACCCAGGTGGTTATAAGGACCACATTCCCCTTGCCAGAGTTCCTGTAGATAGGACAAACAGGCAGCCACAGATAACTCTGATTGTGTGTGAGGGACCCACTGATCATTGTTTTAACAGGATCTACTGCTAACTGAGCTGTGCTTTAAAGGCCTGGCTCTAGTAGCATTCAGCCAGTTCATTTCTGCTACTGAAACATGATATGCGAATATTAACAAAAACGAGAACAAAAGCTAACCCAGTAGCACTGTGATTTGAATGCAGCAAATTATGTGGACTGCATACCGAAACATATCCTTTGAAATACCACATTTAGTAAGCCTGTGTGCAGATTACTGTAGTGCTACCTATTTGTTACCTTCAAAAAATTCCAGAGCGGGAGGCTGGCTCAAAGAATTGGTAATAAAGGGCAATGGAGCCTTTTAACTTTGTCACAAATCAAAGTCATACCTTGCTCAGTAATAACACGGTCAATACCATATGATAGCTGTTCAGTGGTCAAGTGAGCAGGTGATCTCTGTGCCTCAATCTAATTTCTAATGGACAAGTGTCTGCATCGCTATTGACAGCTGTACTTTCTTGCTTGTGATGCCAGCAGAGGAACAAAGCTAAGAAGCGAATGACCATGGAGTCTGAATTGTAAGAACGGTTCAAAAAGCACACTGGAGGCTTTTGATGCTACTGCCTATGCTATCCTTTTTTGGATAGACATAGGACTATAGGTGCTGGAACTAGGGGTACTGGAGGTGCTGCTGCATGCCCTGGCTTGAAGTGGTTTCCATCATATAGGGGGTTTTCAGTTTGGTTCAGTGGCTCTCAGCACCCCCACTTCACAAATTGTTCCAGCACCCCTGCATGGGACTGCAGCTTGCAGGAGTGACACAGTCTGAATCACACTAAATTCACTCCAAAATTTTGCTTTTAAAGTGTTCTAACACAAATTTGGGCAGGAAATCTATGGAAGAGAGCAGCCTGAGAAGAAAGGAAATAAAGACCAGAAAAATGACCTGTGGTAAATTGTATTTCATTCACAAAGAACCCTTTGTTGTGAGATGTTTTGCCTACCTCTACAATGTAAGATACAACTGACTGGGCAAAAAGTTACAGGACACAGCATCCTTTCCAGTCAATACTGCACATTTTTCAACGGGCATGGCAAAAAGGGGCACCTAATTGGCTGGCTAGTGTTTGTGTGGGCAGGAATCTCATTCAGTAGAACCATTCAGATTCAGGCTCATCAGCAACAACACACTTCAAGCAAAAAGAAGAACAGGAGTACTTGTGGCACCTCAGAGACTAACAAATTTATTAGAGCATGTTAGTCTCTAAGGTGCCACAAGTACTCCTGTTCTTCTTTTTGCGGATACAGACTAACACGGCTGTTACTCTGAAACACTTCAAGCAGCGAAGTTTCTCTTTTCAGGAGTCTAAAAGCACACGGTGGCCTGGTTCTTGCACTTATAGCTGTGCAAAGTGAAAGCGACGTGCTACTGGATCAGAATTCTCTGCACACTGGTGGGAGCATGTCACACCTCTTTTTGCACAGGTGTAATGACAACATAAACTCTAAGAAAATGGAGAGTCAGGCCATGGTCGTTCATGGTGCCAACAATGCAGCTCCAATGTAACCACTCACACTAAGCATTAATGCTTGGATAAATTCCCATTAACACCCCATAAAGATCCCAATTGCAGTGAAGACTTTCCCTGGAAGCTCCCTGCAATCATAGCAGGAAAACAATGTAATAGCGAGTGTTGTATTGACTTGGGACCGGATTCAACTCCCATTGAATTCAATGGGAGTCTTTGTCAGAATCTCGCCATTGTCTTCACTACACCTATTGCTGTTATGAAATATTTCCTTGCTTAATGAAGAAGCATTGTATATAAGAAGCTCTAAATTTATAGAAAGCTCAGGGAGCGGCAGGGGAGATGTATTGGAAGAGAGGGGCACATATTTAACAACAACAAAATATCTGGCCAATAATTCCACTGGAGTTTCTTAAAGCAGATGGTGTCTATTAATTTTAAAACTACACATACATTTTTCATGTTATTGTAGCATCAGATAATCTGCTCCTAAAAACTGGTACCACTCCAAATTGTAGTACATATAAATCACAATAAACTACATTCACATTATGTCAAAGAAGCTCCTTTAAGCCCACTAAAGCAAGAAAATTCTGTGTCAGACAAGTGATGTATCCTACAGCTTACTGCCTGGCACCCAGCCCTTAAGAGTAAATTAGTGTAAGGTCTTTGGCCAAACAACTGGCCATAGCGGGCTGGGTATCCTTTGTTTCCTTTAATCACACTTAGAATTTATTTTTGCACCACTTTGCACTAGTTAACCCTCACAACGCTTCTTTGCAGTAAGTATTGTTATTCCCAATGAGCAGATGGGGAAACTGAGGCAGAACTGAAGGGATGTGTCCGAGCCAGGATTTGAACATGGAAATTTCTGACTCTCTGGACTGAGCTCAGACCACTAAAAATCATCGTACCTCTCTCTTCTTCCTTTTGTGGGTTTAAGTGAACTGTTAACAATACTCTGTAGTTTCATTTCATTTGTTGGTTACTGTAATATATTACAAAGCAAATGTTGAAAAGAAGTCTACCCCTGACACGCTCTTGAGGTCAGAGGTTCCTTCTAATTTTGAACCATGTAGACAGATCCACTAAAATTCAGCCAGTTATTTAGAACCCATAATGCAGAAATAACCTAGCCAGACTGGGCCAAATTCTACTGCCAGCCTTGCTCGGGCAGCTCCATTCATTGTCAACCTTTGTGTAAATGAAGGCAGAATTTGGCCCTCAGTATAAGAATTGTTCTCAGAACTCAGTACCAGTGTATGTAGTACTGCACAGCATGCTCTCTTGTGGAGCTGTTTGGATGCGTACTTTAAATATGGATTAGTTTAGTAACTATTTGTGCATTATGGATCCATAACACTGAATGCACAGTGAGAAGCCTTCGGGTAAAGTTTGATAGTGTGCACATAAAACAGTTGCTTTTTATAGCTCGTGTATAGTTTTGTGGATAAACAGCCTGTAAAACTGCATTTTGTAAAAGTCAATGTTTTCTTTAGTTACAGCAACACACATGAGCATTGGGAACTAGCAAGCATTGTTATTCCTAATCCTGGAATTTAGAGGTGAAGGAATGGGTTTGTAACACCCTCTGCCCCCAAACCAAATTCCTTTGAAGGGGAGGTTTTGCTTTCCACATTTCAGCCCGGAACAAATATTTATGGCCATGTTATACACCTCTGAAAACCGGGAGCGGTTCTTAATGGAAACACTGACAGACCCTTAAAGAGCACAACACTAGCAGGTGTTGATTGATAAGCCTGATGTAACACAGCACTTCAGCATGTCTCACTATGGTTAAAGTTAAGATGTGTAAGTACTCTGCTGGCCCAGGCTGTGAGGGCCTGATCCAAACCCCACTGAAATCAAACAAAAGACTCCCACTGACTTCAATGGGCTCTGGATCAGAGCCATAATAGGGTTATGTTTTAACCCCAAGTGTTGCTCAGGTTTTCTGTCCAGATGCTCTGTCATCTTTCCTCTTTTTAGGGAAGAGCACCTACAAAAGCAAGCTGTGTTGCTCACAGTTTATGTCGTGGAAATCAGGCAGCTCCTGCAGCAGGCATCCACCTCCCCTGCAAAACTCAATTTGAATTCTACAGTGTTGGTAACAGCATGCAAAGGCAGAGAGAGAATTAAAATACAAAGTGAGCAACACTTCAGTACATTCCTGTAAAGGGAAAGACAACTCTGTAAAAAGGACATGCTGGAGCTGAATATATCTCTCTGGCTCTCCTCCTGTGATTTCACTGTCATATTTGATCTGCAGTTAACACAGCCTCTGAAAATCAAGGTGTTTCCCATTTGATTCATACTTCACCCTAAACAGTAGCCAGTTCAGGTCCTAGGGGCCAAGTAATAATGGGTGATGTATGGAGCAGACAAAACCTGCTTCTTTTGCATGCTTCAGACCAACGCGGAAGTGCTTAGAATAGCAATAGCAACGACAAAAAATAGACAGATTTGAACAGAGTGTGGGGGAAATGTGACAATCCATTGCTGCTCTCTGAATTGATTTGAGTAGGCAGAAGCTGGTTAGACTGCCACAGACTGGGGAATGAAAGTTACCAGACTCTCTCAAAATGAGAAGGGTGCTGGTCTGATCAGGGCCTGAGACTGAAAACCATTACCATTGATTTCCCTTTCCAGGTTTATGAGTGCACCTTGTTTAAAATAAGATGTACAGAAAAGGCCATTCTGCCAAAATACAGCATGCACTGTCACCAGATTAATTCAGACCAGTAGCAGGAAATCTTATTGCCCTGGAACAAGGTCCCAGACTGCTCCCTTTGGAATCAGTGGAAGTTTTGCTATTGACTTTGGTGGGAACAGGATTGGGAACATAATTTATCTTTAAAAAAATTAGCATTTTTGAAATTTAGGTATGTGTAAGTATGTGTTCTCTGTAATTAAGATCTCATTTCACACACACACACACACACACACCCCAGCAAAATAAACATGTCGCCATTCATAACTGAGTACTTGCAGGGTATTACTAGAACTCTACCTGATGCAGGTCCATGCAGGAGTGATGCTATTCTCTCTCTCTGCTTGGCTTGTTTCATGTACAGAAAAGGATTTTCATGTGCTGTTTACAAGTTACATTGATTAAGGAATGTATTGCACATGGGAAGGGGTGACAAGATTCCATCTGTGTGTACGTGTGTGATTCTACATGGAATTTGGTTGGCTTTTATTTGGCTTTTGGAACTTCTTTGTGAAGCAGAAGCTGGAGAGGTTTGTGCATGAATTCACTAACTATTGTTACTATGGTAAAGTGGCGTACATGTGCGACACCAGTGCAATGTATCAAAACCATTGTGCTAAGTATATATTCTAGGCCACAGTCAATTTGCTTTAATGTTTCTCATCCTCTGCTGTCTTTCTTCTTTTATTTTTATTCTGCTCCATTTTCTTGACAGTGGTTGCCATTTGAGTCTAAGCAGCTGCCCCTGTGGCTAGATCATACCCTAATAGCTTAGCATGCAATCAACCTTGCCACTACTATCCTTACTTTAGCAAAACAAAAATAACGCCCCCATTAACCTCCCCCCACAAAAAAGAAGGGAAACAAAGGGAAACCTTGATTTAAAAAATTATCTATATACATGTGTGTGTTTGTATATCTGTCTTTATACTCAGGGGAAAAACAGATTAATAAAAGATCCTACCTCTGCCATCTGTTTCTGAATTTGGGAGGATAAGAAACATTACATTGTATTTGGCCTCAAAAGTGGGTGGCTGAATTTGTGCATTTTTAAATCTGAGTTTTAATGTTGACCCTTTTTTATTTTTTAGGTATTTATTTATTTTTTTAAGAATCTCATTGGTCTTGTAAGAAACAGTAAAAAGACCCATTGTTTAAAGAAGAATGCTACCTTCTGTTTTACAGACTTGCTTTTAAATAAAAGATTTGTTGGGGGTGGTTTTGTATTTTTACTTCCATGATCTTTTAACAGGAAACCCTAGAATCCCATTCAGTATAAAAGTCTGCGTAGGCTACCACTTCTCTATAATATGGCTCATGTAGTCCTCAGTGGGCAAGCGTCCTTGCTCTTCTGTCTCTTCCTTGGGAAGTGCCTCGTTGGACCGGTGAAGAAGCCTCTCTTCCCGATTCTTTATCCTTTGCTCCATCCTCTCCAGCTGCCGCTTGTACTGGTAGCGCTGTTGGAAAAGGTCCTTTGCATAGTCATAGAGCTGCATGTCCAAGTCATTGAGCTCCTCAATCCTCCGTATGGTGTTGTTATCCACCTCCACTCCGCCTGCCCTTGTACTGTTGTACTGCATGAAGGGCCTGATGAATTTCAGATTAAAAGTTCTCTCAAACAGGTATTGAGTCTTCCTCTGGAACTCTGTCAAGCCAAAAAAGGCCATGTCTCTAAGGTTCTTCTTTGCGCTCTCTAGCAGGATCTGTGCTCGCTTGTTCTCAGGGATAAAAGACATGTTGTAGCAGCCCACCAAGCTCAAGTCAGCCAACATCCTCACTTGGCGGTTGTTTGCCAAGTTATACGGGCAATCCATGAACTCCTGCAGCGTGCATCCTGACCAGTCTGTGCCTTCATAGCATGATGGCAGCTCTTCAGGGGTTGGTGTCCGACCATCACACATATGCAAGGAAGTTTTCCAGGTAGCTCCACGTTGGACGTGCCTCCATTCACTGAGGTAACGGGACACAGGGTCTCTCAGCAGCGTGATGTAGTAAAATTTTCTACAAGAAGAAGAAAAAAAATATTCAGCATGTGACAAACTGTTATGTGGTAAGCTGGGATTTATGGCACAGAACAGCAACAGTCAGTGTCTCAGCATTCATTTAATTTACCTCTCACAGATTCTTTTCTTCCCCGAATCTGTACTGCTAAGCAATCTGAGTGATACCAGGACTATGATCTCCTCATAACTCGTCTTTTCCATTTTAGTCACACCAAGTCAGAACTCTCTCTCTCTCTCGGGGATATCGCTTTCCAGCAACAGACTGCAATGTCAGAACAAATCATCAAGATTCAACTGATCCAGCAGCCTCATAGACCAACTTTGGCTTTAGGGTCTGACTGGCCTTTCACACTAACACGCACCTCCAGAGTCAGTCAAAACTCACTCTGTAGCACTGGCCAATAACTGATTTATTTATAAACTACCCAATCACTATCACCACACCGATCTATTGAGTAGACCACCTAGCACTTTGTTTATCTCACTGCTGAACTGAAACACAGAAGTCTGCATTGAGAAATGGAGCAGCAACACTTTCTTTTTTAAAATGGGAAATCAGGAAGAAAAAACTCTCTGTAGAAACAGATAAGCAGAGAGAGAGAGATTCTACCCCCAGCACCTGCTAGCTCCCATTTCAGTTGATCCATACAAATGCATATCAGAATTTTTCTCACGTTTCGTTTGCAAGTGGGATGGGTACAAAGGCAAGGCAGTCAAGAACAACACACAGAGACAGAATATATTTTCAAAGCTCCGAGTGTAGTGGAGTGAATTAAAATGCAAATGGCACCTTAAACTGTATGTCTGATACCCTATGGTGTGCAAAGAGTCACTGCAGCCTCAGTTCATGGTGTGTGTGGCTACCCAAATGCTCATCTCTCATAATAAGGGTAGCCAATTACCAGTTCCAACTGGAGCCTGACCGCAAGGCCCACTGGAGTTTTTTCACTGAATTCAGTGGGCACTGGATCAGACCCTCGGAGTGAAAGGCTTCTAGCTGCTAAAGTAGGCAGGGTAATAGATCCACCGAGGTGCCCCAGGCTTATCCGGCTGTGTGATGTCATCTCCAGGGAGGAGCACAAGGAGCTTTACTGGAATAACACGAGACATGGGATACTTTGTATCTTGTCCTTCAAGAAGGATGTAGTGTGAGGACAGGAGCAGAATTCTTTTCTTGCTAAACAAGTGTCTGTGGAATGCTGCTACAGCTTGCTGCATTACTGGGATGGCTAGATAGATATAAATGTGACGGACATTAGAGCAGGTTATGAGGGCACTGCCCTGTTTTTAGAGAAAATAAAAATGCAAAGTAAAAAATTCTGTCGTGGCTAAAGTTAGCGCACACTCATACTTTCCCAACGCCCTCAATATTACGCTTCCTAATGGTCACGCACATTGCTGTATGAGATGGAGCAATTTAAATTAAAGAAAATGCATCAAAGACCTTGCCCAGGAAATCTAATTGGGAAAGAAAACATTCTTTACACTTTCCTATTAATTCACTAAGAGCCGCATCTAAAGCCCACAACAGTGAGTCAGAGTCTATCAACTTCAGTGGGTGTTGGATCAGGCCTCAATTACTCTTTCACTTTCTGTTTTTGTGACCACAGCTGGTAAGAAAGTCTGCTATTCACGGAAGGTTTTCAATCTCACCCCGCTCTAGAATAATTGCATTGTCTAATAGAGAAACACTGGGGGGGGGGGGAGGGGGAGAAGGAACCTCCCTTAAGTTTCTTTCTCTTCCTTTTACATTGCAACCCATAACAACGATTCATCTCGCCTGACTGGGATGCAGCTATGGTTTATATAAGCAGTGCTAAGAAACCTCTAACAGATGGGGATAAAATATGACAGTGGAAAGACCAGGAAAGCCCCAATGGATGCCAGATGTTCAAGTGACAGACCCGGACACTAAACACAGCTCACATTCTTTGACGTGTGAACTGTAGTGGACTTTTTATTTATTTATTTAATTTAGTCCCATGGAATCCAAAGGGCATTTTTCATGAAGTAGTTATAAAACTGAATCTTATGCGGATAACGGTAGCACTTAGAAGCTTCAACCAAGTTCTGGGTCTCATTGTGCTAGGTACCATACAAATACATAGGAAGAGATAGTCCCTGCTCTGAAGAGCTTATAATCTAAGTAAGCAAGGGTGGGGAAAAAGGAAGTATTAGTATGCCCATTTTACATATGGAGAAGTGTGGCCCAGAGAGATTAAGTGACTTGGGCAAAGTCACACAGGAAGTCCATGGCAGAGCTAGGAACTGAATCTCAATATCCTGAGCCACTGTCCAGTGCCTTAACCACAAGACCATCTACTGGCCGACTTCTTAACTGCAGAGATAAAATGTACCTAGTATACGAAGAAAAACTAAGATTACAGATGATGCCCCATATAATGTCTTGAAATGCCAACGTTCCATTAAAACCGAGAAAACCAGCAGTTCAGCATTACTATGCTACATCCTGGTATCGTGCAAAAGCTGCAGTAGGGCACAGAAGTGAAAGGATTAAAAAGTAATATCCCCTTCTCCCCAGGATGACTGCAAAAGCTATTTTAATGGAGGGGGAGTACTAGCAAATATTTTACAATGTGTGGTCTCTCGCTAAGATTCCAGCAATGGGTGGCATGGTGGGTATGCTGGGTACAGGAGACCGATGATACTGGAAGATTTGGAGGGCTCACTTTCCAGCACAGCAGAAGATTGAAGTAGCAACCACTTCTCCTCAAAAGATAGAAACTGATCTGCTGGTGAGGAAGGAGGATGCACATCTGGGGACTGGAATACCAGCAGCAGGACTTGGTGTTTGGTGATGCATTCAGAAACTATGCTGAGCTAAGGACAAAATCTTAGAAGCGGCGAGGCCACCAAAGGGAGCTTGAAAAAAAGCCACACAAAGGGTACAGAGAGACAATGAGAATTATAAGGAAAGACCAATATTTTCAAATATGAATGCTGATATTAAGGCACCTACATCGACATCATATCACCTAAATAAGCTGCTTGCCTTGCAAACGGGCTGAAGGTCTGCATTTCCCAGTGGCTTCAATGGGAGTTGTAGGTGCTCAGCTACTCTGGAAATTAGGTATTGATATATGAACATAGGTGCCTATGTTTTGACACACAACAGTTTGAAAACTGACTGTGTGCCTGAAGTTATGCTCCCAAATCCATATTTAAACATTGAAACAAGTGGTCTGATTTTCAGAGGCACAGAGAATCCTCCGCTCTCAAGAAATCAATGGAAGGACATTAAGTTGATGGGAGCTGCTGGGTGTACAAGCAACTCTGAAAGACAGGTCACCACTATGTAGGTCAGGGGGTCCCAAACTTGGTTCGCGGCTTGTTCAGGGTAAGCCCCTGGCGGGTCGCGAGACACTTTGTTTACCTGAGCGTCCGCAGGTACAGCCGCTCGCAGCTCCCAGTGGCCGCAGTTCGCTGTTCCCTGCCAATGGGAGCTGCGGGAAGCGGCACTCTGTGGCTGGGAATGGCGAACCACGGCCACTGGGAGCGGCCATGTCTGTGGACACTCAGGTAAACAAAGTGTCTCGCAGCCTGCCAGGGGATTACCCTGAACAAGCCGCGAACCAAGTTTGGGAACTCCTGATCTAGGTGAATAATGATGGATTTAAGGCCTAACTTTAGGCACCCAAGTGTGAACATTTTAACCCAAGATTTTCAAATTCTCCAGATAGAAGTTTTAGAGTTATGCCTAACTTCAAAGAAAAGTTAGCCATAGAGCAAGCCTCATCTTTTAGCAACAGTAGGCAGAGGTATTTTTATTAACATAGCAACAATGTATAAGAAAGTCGGAAGCCTAGAATTTTTCTTCCGTGTGGTTAAAAACACAGGCATTGCCGCTTGTCAGCAGCAGTTTGAAATTTATGAAGAAACACGTGATTAGTGAACTTCTCTTTTACCATCAGATAAAATAAACCCATACCATACATGCACCTGTGAATGCCCCTTCCTTTCAGCAGGGTTCCCTATGCAGCTACTTAATTCAAATATGCCTAAAGACTGCACTGCTCACTTCAGAATTGTGGTCTTCTTCTAACCCAGATAGTCCTATTCAACACTGCCTCATAAAAACCCCCATCTCATTTTGGTGATGCCATGCCAGGCCTCACTGACCTTCCTGGAGTTAACAGCTCCAGCAAAATAATGGAAGCCATATTTGGTAAGGTACTTCGTTTCCCTCCCTCCCCCATGGCAGAGGCAGATAAGGCAAAATCACAATCCCTATTCTTGGGGGCTCCCCTTCTATGCACCTCCCTGGGGACACAGGACCCCACAGAGGGCAAAAAGAGGCTGAGCCCTGGTTGCCTCTCTCCCTTCCCCTCCATCCCTTTTCACCCAGTCCTGAGTTACAATCCAGCCTCAGTCCCGCTCAGGGACATTGCAACTTCAACACCCCTCTTACACTGATCTGTGTGCAAGCTGCATTATCTAGCCCTGAGGAAAGAGGTTTGAAAAAAATGAAAATAACCTGAATTTTCATGGTTTTGGTAAAACAACCAAGTTTTATAACTGCAATTTGAAAAAAAAAATAATCATCATTACACCAGAGGAAGGTTAACTCACTGTACTGAGCTCAGAAAACCTGGGTTCAACTCTTGGCTCTACTGCAGGCTTCCTATCTGCCCTCAGGCAAGTCAGTCTCTCTGTGCCTCAGTTCACCATCTGCAAAGTGGGAACAATGCTTCCTTTGTCCATCTTGTCTATTTATCTTGTGGGCTAGGACTGTCTCTGACCATGGGTATATGCAGCCTCCTAGCACAAAGGGGCCCTGATCTTGGATGGGGCCTCTACGTGCTGCTATAGCAGAAATAAGAGTTAAATAATTCCTTGGGCCAATCTTGTTGAGAAACCCCTTGTGCCATTAATGGGAAGTGAAAATCTTTGTCTTATAAACGACACTTTCCTGCCTCACTCTTGCTATCTACCAGCCAACACGACTCTTAGTGACTGAGTAATAGCTTTTGTGTATGGCACTTGTTCTCTCTATTCATTTTATTTACAGTTATTCCCCGCCCCCTTTGATACAGACCTCTTGCTTCCCACTGCTGGTCATTAAAATGTGCTGGAAGTTTCTAATCTTATTTCAGTGAAACATTTATGTTGACCTTCTTCAGTACAATCCCCTCTTTGCTTTTGAGATTAACCACTTCCCCCATCTAGCTGAAAAGGGCACTTCATTATTTTTTTCTGCTGTTTCTCACTTAACATTCAAGAGTCCTCACAGGAAAATGGTCTTGTGCTAAACCCACAAAACTACTGCAAGCCCTTCTTGTTTCCTTTGGTGGCCCTCAGCCAGCTAAACACCAGGCCTAGCTGCTTCCACTCATAAGTGCTTCATCTTGCCTGCCAGAGAAGGGGGAGGAAAAGGAAGCTGCAGGGGTCTACTTCAGCCATATAACCTCAATCTGTCAGGGCAACATGCCTTAGGGCTACAATTTCTCCCTTGAAGCAAAACAAAACAGGCTCCAGCCCCTCTGTGTTCTTGATGTACTAACTGAACTGAACAGGGAGCCTGCCGGCTTAGAGGACTGAGAATGCTTTGCTTGGTTTAAATGAAATGCTAGTACAGTGTGGAACATGTGGCGGGGGAGAAGGCAGCTATGTAAGCGAAGCCCGTGTGTTGTGTGTATCCTCACTTTAGTTAAAGGACTTTTATGGTGTTTCCTCAATCCATAATGTTTGTCAGTTCTTGATGTAAACAGCCTATGTGAGCCTGCCTCCCATCTGTCAAATGAAAAGGAGACTGGGCTTGGAGCTTACAGAACAAATTTGTTTGCACTGCTGTTTATCCTGCAAAAAGAAGTGTTTGTTTATAAAAAAAAGAAAGAAAAACTCTTGTTCCATACAGCAACCATTTAAACGCTCACCTCACAGAGGCAATTAAGGGAATTACTGTGTAAGTATTACTTTTCGTTTGCCAAGGTTGCCACTCTAAAACAGAATGGCTCCTAATAAGCAGTTCAGGCAATGAGGTTACTGGACTGCGTGGTGGTTCTCTGGTGATCCCTGAGCCGGGAATGAGGTCGCAAGCAATTTAAATGGTGTTGAATATCTAAGTGCTTTATACATTTATTATGAAGTGATGCTAGAGGTAACTTTTAAAAAATAATGATTTAAGTTGTATTCTGCTCCTCCCCCTAGAGCCATAATGGAACTGTCTCTTGTTGTGGAAAGCATTTAACTGGAGAAGGCTCTCTGTTTAGCCAATTAAAGCACTTGATTCAATGAAAGTTCCTGAGTGCTTTACAATTTATTTAATATCATGAAATGGAAGCTCTACCCATCTATTTTAGGGCTCTTTCTAGCTCCACATTGTTCAATTTCTATTTTTCTTCTACAATCAGACCTCTTACATAACAACATACTTTTTCTGGTAGAGATTGTAATTTAATATATGTATAATGATCACTTCCTTTGGTAGCAAATAGGTCTAATTTTCCTCAGTCTATTTCCTCTCGTATGGTGTTCATTTAAACTTCCTGCATTTCACACACAATAACCTCCTCGAGCCCTTTTAAAGTCATAGTCAAAAAGAAAAACAAACAACCCCTCCTATGTTTAAATAAAAATTGTGACACATCTACCAAAGCCAGGAAATTCAGTATCAAGGCCAATACTCTGTCCTCATCTCATGTAAATAGCTTTATTATTTTTTCAGTAGACCACAATATCTAGATATCAAGCCAATGCATGCTGTGATACCTGCATTCATTTTGCATAGCTGGATTTCTTTTGCCTGTTGGCCTGCACTCTTGGGACCTTAATTTTTAAAAAAGGTAGAATTCTTTGTGATGCAACCTACTCAGTACCGTCATGTCCACTCTTCTGAGCTTACAGGTCACTGACTCAATGATGCTTGCTAGCATCCAATTACATACTGTACACTAATCCAACAGATACACTGGTCCATTGATTTGGTGCTTATGTGTGCACCCGATCTAATGCTCTTAGGAACATTTCAGTTTTGGGGAAGCTGGAATGGGGAAAATAATGCTCTCATAATATAGTAATTAAAAAAAAAATCCTGTCAAAATAACAAGAAATTGGACTATTATGGAATAATCACCTGAGTAAAATCAGGTTCACAAGTATGCTTTTTAAAATTAGAGACATTTCATAGTTTTATAAATACAAAATGGTGACATAAAGCAGGTAGAATCCATCCCCCTAGTTTCAAACTAACTTCCCACCCGTAAAGAGTTGAAAAATCATCTTCCGGCGCTGGGTTTTACCATCAAAAGGGGTGACTCAAAAAGAATCACAAACTCCAGCCTTAGCTTGGCTGCTCCAAAGACTCCTTTCCCTAGGACCTGTCTATCCCAGATCATAGCTGCTCCTGCCATAAAACTTCTCTTACCTCTGGTCCATTCAGAGCAGAGTCTAATGAGCCAGACCTGCCCCAATGAGAAATTAACCTGCTAACAGAGAGGGACAATAGAAGGATTCTGTCACAGTGACTTTTTTCCAGTGTAATGGTTAAAGAGAATTTAAAAACAAGCTGATTTTTTGTAAACGTTTTAAAAAGTGAATTTTAGAGTCTGTGAATGGCCCAGATCTGCCAGCCCTGGAGACAGAGATTCTGTTTAGTCACAGAACAGATTTAGCATAGACAGTTGCATCAGGTCCCTTGTCTGGATTTGTACTCTTCTAGAAGGCAACAGGCTGAGCACTATAGTTCCTGAAAATGGATTGGCTGTACAGTTGGCAGAGTATACGTATATCTGGATCCTGGGGCTGTGACCTTGCATAGATGCCACCACTCAGCACACATTTTAATTGCTACGGACATGTAAAAACTGAGTGAAGGAACAGAGTTAAAAATGGAAGAGCTGACTCAACTTTAACTAGAGCAGCAAGTGTAACAGCATTATCTTAACAGATAGTAAAGGCTGAAATACAATAGCACTGGGTTTTAGGGCAGAAATTGATCTTATATTATTTGGGTCTGATGTTTGGGATTTTTAAACAACTGTAGTTGCTTATTACAGTGAGTATCCATGGCTTGTATTTTCTTATTTTACAACAAATTAAAGTCTGTTATCTAATACCACAGATATTTCAGTTACCTATGACTCTGTAATAACCAGAAATATTTAACACTGGGCTGAACGAGAATTTATCTCTGGCTAACCACAGAAACCACAAAAGGAAGGGCATACACCTTCAGCTGTTTTTTCCTGTTTATTTCACAAAGTCTGAGGTATGATCAATGCATCATGGCCCTTACTGAGAGCACGAGGAAGGAGGCAAAAAAGCATCCACAATTTAGTGGGTTTTTTTTGTTTTTGTGTTTTTTTTTTTAAAGGAAGGAAGGAAGGAAAGAAGGAAAGAAGGAAAGAAAGAATACATTATTTTGTAAAAAGGATTTTTTCATCTGTCTCAGCCACCCACGAACCCACACAAATTGCTCCAAATTGACTCCTCCTGTGATGTCCGCATGAGAAAGGATACACAGGCACCTCGCCACAGTTTAAAATAGGTCGGGCTGGTTCAAAGAAGACTGTAATGGCTATGGTGAGAACTCAACACAAACCAAACCAACAGAAACCTCCAAGTGACTTTGTACAGATCTAGAGAGGGCCAACTGCCATAAGTATTCAGTTCCAACCACAGTGAGGGAGAGGGTCGCGGTAACTTGGAATAATCAAATGTTGAATTTTGAATCTGGCAGTAGGAAAAATGTGCATCTTAGCATGATACATTCCTTGTATCTGCATATACAGTTGTTACATTATCATAACTGCTCAGAGTGAGTGATCCCTATTGCAAGCTGATCTGCAAAGGAAAAAAACATTGGGTTGTGCCTCTTTTTGCTCATCTAACACGTATAATAAAGAAAGCCTGGAATTCTGCCTTTGCTCATGCGTCTGTCCCCACTTTGCTCTCTCTTCCTCCTCCTCACTCCCGTCTTTCATGTGCTCTCCCCCGATAGGTCCCTACCCAGGGGCGTGCACAAGGGGAGACAAGCAGGGGCACTGGGCTCCTCAATATTAATCTAAAAATATGTATTTCTGGTCCAGGCCTGGCCCCAGCTCCAGCCCCTGGCGGCTGCTCTAATGTGCCCCCCCCAAAATGGTCACATTTAAATTCCTGCATACGGCCCTGTCTTTACCTCACCCTCTGCAATATTAAAGGTGTGTGTTGGGGAGGCTGATGGTGCTGCAGGCCAACAGTCTCTATTTCTCTCTCAGATTAAACTGAAGGTGCCCAATTCTACACTTCCTCCTTCCTGTTCAGCAGCACTCATAAGGGCTGAAGAATTGCAGTGTAGGAGCTGGAGTGAGCCCGGAAACAGGTGGCTGGAACATGGGCTTCTACTGAAGGGGAGGGAGAACATATCTAGCCAGTCTTGACATCCAGGAGGCACTGCACCCTTCAGGGTTGTGGGGCAAAAGTGAGACTCCTTCAAAAGGCAGAACATCTGATAACACTGCAGAATATTACTCTAGTTGGATCATTGTGAATACAGGAATGGCTGGATATTAATTCCTCCTAAGCTATCAGGAATGGAAGCTTGAAAAGTAATTTCCACTATATATGAAGTAAGGATACAGCTTTACCTAGGATTTCAATGCCTATACTTCAATGGAGTATTAATGAGCTCTTGTAGGTAATATACTGTCCTACATACATCTCTAGTTTAGATTTGCTAAGAGTATACTAATATCTATCTATCTATTTGATGGTCTCACTATCCTAGCATTGTATGACTATTTTATAACTCAGTTAGTACAATTCAATTAATTTATCTACACCAAATAGACATGGATAGGTGGTTTAAAAAAAACAAAGATATTTTGAAAATGTGAATTCAATTGCTATGAAAGCACAGGAGTTCCTTTTGCATGATCTATCTAAAAGGAGTTCATTTCAAAAACACACGAGTTGTTATGAACCTTAGGAGTGAATTGCAAGTTCATTTGTCAAAGTGACAGATGTGATCAGAATTGGCAAAATATAAGTGTGCGCGCATGCACACACACACAAACGGGGGGGGGGGGGGGGGAGAGGGCATTTCAAAACCCTCTGGAGCTTCAGAACCCACTAAAAGCTAATGTTACCTGTAATATTTCTGACCAAGTGCTTATCATAACCCTTCACTGTCACACACTTAGGAAATGGTGTCTTCTACTCAAGCTAGGCACCAAAGATGAGGGCAAGTTAAAAATCAAATACCCAACTGCATTCTTTTTATTACATTTCGGAGGCCTCAAGAAGTTTGATGTGATCTCTGAATGACTATAGTAAACTAGCTGATCAATAGCACATCAGAATGCTGACAGATTGCAAGAGAAAGTTTCATCACCAGAAGAATCTCATCTATTTGGGCATAGGACAGATTGTGGGAATGTGGGAATTCTTTTTCCATTCTTTGCATTCTTCAGCTTTTATTATACCCTCCCTATCATAAGATGGGAAATTTCATGGGGGAAAATGTTTACGTTCTCTGAAAAAAATATTTTCACTGCCTTCACTTAAGTGGCTGTATAAACAGAGGCTTTCATTTCTGTCAATTTTAGCACTATAAAAAGTGACGGTATTAACATTTTTACAAACAAATGACAGCCCTGCTAGTTCTAAACCAGCATGACCAGGGGTTTACCAGGCTTGTGTATATATATTTTTTTCTATATTAGATTTATTTAAAAAATAAATCAACCCCCGAAGAGCACTGTATGGCTTGGATGACTGGTAATGAGCCACAGAGCTTTTCAACCTCTGTGACAGTGATTTGAATTCACACTGGATTGGTAGTGGATGAAAGTAGTTACCACCTGTACAGTGGCCTCCTGTATATGGAATCTGTTGAGGATCTCATTTCTAGTGCCTAGGAGGCAAGTGTCCATATACAGAAAATGCCATTGCAAGCTGCAGTCCCTGCAGAAGGGCTGAACTACTTTCTTCTCCTCTCCATCAGGACAGAGTCACACGGGAAGGGTACTGCAGGGAAATCTGCACTGTCAACCATGCTAAATCCGTTCTAAAGAACAACAACTTTAGGGCTCCAGCTTCCAGGGCTGTCAAGCCAGATCTAGATACATTTAAACATATAAATACACATTGGACAACTAAAATTAACCCTGCTTGTGCCGAAACAGTCTTTTGCATTTAATACTGGCACATTTCAGAATGAAGAGCTGCAAACAGAAGAACAGAAACAAGAGTTTCGGAGGATGTGTGAGAGGCTTTCCTTATAAGTTCAGTTCTACATGTGATTTTAAGATGACCTGAGATGGAACAATGCCTGCAACAGATGTGCCATGTTTCCTTTCCTGTGCATGAAGTGCAAGTTGGTGGCTGTGCTGGAAGAAAAGATTCTTGGATTGGGAGGGCTAGGTAGAGACAATACTGAGAATCAGAAAAGCTCCCAGACTGCCTGATTCAGAAAACACCAATACCTCTGACTCAAGAAAGAAAAGAGCTGTCCACCAAGGAGTCAGAGAGAGAGAGAGAGAAATCAGAAAGGAGGCCTGGCAGTTTCTAACTACCAGAAAGAAGAGGTCACAGTGGCATTCTTCACAGCTGAAGATACATAAGGATGGGCAGGCTGCGGTCATCAGAGAGAAGAGGATGAATTCTTGACATCTATAAGTTTCCAAAGGAGACCAGGTCCTCAATGCGGAAACTGTGGAAGATACCTCTCAAGATCCAGCTAGTTCAAGGGAATGGAGAGATTTACAGGCATGGATAGCAGCTTGGCCAAACTTGTAAGAAAAGCAAGCTTACCCACAAAGAGTGTTCCTACCATCCAGGGAGGACAGATGATTCTTACTGGGGATTCAATACTCAGAAAACTAGAAAGAACATTCTGCAAGGAACAAGTGGACAATAGGATGGTCTGCTGTCTTTCTGGAGCCAAGACACAAGACGTCACTCTTGTATAGGCTTCTGAAGTCAATGGGCAAGCATCCATAGGTGATCCTACATATCAGCACTGCATCGTGGGGTATCTTACAGATGATGTAGTCTCTTCATATGATAACAATACTCTTTTCACTCCATTAGTATCACAGAAGGATAATAATCAGCAGCTACTACAGTCAGAAACTTTTAAATCAGCAAGTCCAGATAACTTACATCTAAGAGTTTTAAAAGAGTTGGCTGAGGATCTGGCCAGACCATTAATATAGATTTTCAAGAAATCTTGGAACACTGGGAAGTTCCAAAGATTGGAGAAAGCTAATGTTGTGCTAATATTTAAAGAGGATAAATGGGATGACCCGGGTAATTATAGGCCTATCAGTTTGACATTGATTGCTGGCAAGAAAATGGCACAACTGATACAGGACTCGTTTAATAAAGAATTAAAGTAGAGTAATACAATTAATGTCAATCAATGTGGGTTTATTGAAAATAAAATTAATAAAATTCTCAAATTAACTTGAAATATTTTTGATGAGATTACAAGTTTGGGTGATAAAAGTAATATCACTTAAGACTTAATATACTTAAGACTTCTTTATGGCTTTTGATTTGGTACCACACCACATTTTGATTAAAAAACTAGAAAGATATAAAATAAGCATGGGAAACTTTAAATGGATTAAAAGCTGGCTAAATGATAGGTCTCAAAATGTAATTGTAGATGGGGAATCATCACTGAACAGATGCATTTCGAGTGGACTCCAACATGGATCTGTTCTTGGCCCCATGCTATTTAACATTATTTTAATGACCTGGAATAAAACAAAATAATCACAGATAAAGTTTGCAGATTACACAAAAATTGGGGGAGTGGTAAATAATGAAGAGGATAGGTCACTGATACAGAGCAAGGTAGTTCGCTTTGTGTGCAAGCAAACAATATGTGTTTTAATATGACTAAATGTAAATGTACACATCTAGGAACAAAAAACATAGGCCATACTTATACAATGGGGGAATCTATCCTGGGAAGCAGTGACTGAAAAAGATTTGGGGGTCATGGAGGACTGCTGGCTGAACATGAGCTCCCAGTGTGACACAGGGGAATCTCAGTTAGGAGTAGAGAGTTTATTTTGTCTCTGTATTTGGCACTGGTGTGACCATTTCTGGAATACTGCATCCAGTTCTGGTGTCCACAATTCAAAAGGGATATTGAAAAATTGGAGAGGGTTCAGAGAAGAGCCATGAGAATGATTAAAGGGTTAGAAAACTCAGCTTATAGTGATAGATTCAAGGAGCTCTGTCTATTTAGTTTAACAAAAATAATGTTAAGGGGTGAGACTTGATCACAGTCTATAACCATCTATTTGGAAAACAAATATTTAATAACAGGCTATTCAATATAGCAGAGAAAGATATAACACAATCCAATGGCTGGAAGCTGAAGCTAGACAAATTCAGACTGGATATAAGATGTACATTTTTAACAGTGAGAGTAATTAACCATTGGAACAATTTACCAAGGGTTGTGGTTGATTCTCCATCATTAGCAATTTTAAAATAAAAATTGGATGTTTTTGTAAAACATCTGCTCTAGGAATTATTTTGGGGAAGTTCTATGGCCTGTGTTACACAGCAGGTCAGACTAGATGACAGACGATCACAATGATCCCTTCTGGCCTATGAGTCTATGAGAAGGATGCACATTCTAGAGTCTGCCACAGAGAAGGCACATTAGCAGCAAGCTGAAATAATGCAAAAATGAAGAAGAAGCAGAAGCCATGCAATACGCAAAGGTATCTTGTCTAGATGAGTGACAAACAAAGCTGCTACACTGGAAATTCCATTCTCCTTTGAACTGCAAGTTAGCTAGGGTTACCATACGTCCGGTTTTTCCCGGACATGTCCGGCTTTTCGGCAATCAAACCCCCGTCCGGGGGGAATTGCCAAAAAGCTGAACATGTCCGTGAAAAATACCGGATGGGCACTTCCTCTCCCGCGGCTGCTCTGCTCCTCCCCTGACTCACACTTCGGCTCTGTTTAAGAGCCAAGCTGCCCGAGCCAGTGCTACCGGCTTCGGGCAGCCCCCGTGCCTCCGGACCCCAGCTGCCGGCCAGGCACTTCTCCTCCCCGGCTCCAGCTGCTCTGCTCCAGCGGCTGGGGTCCGGAGGCAAGGGGGTTCCTGAAGCCCGTAGCGCTCCAGTAGCTTGGCTCTTAAACAGAGCCGAAGAGTCAGGGGAGGAGCAGAGCAGCTGGAGCCTGGGAGGGGAAGTGCCCGGACGGGGGCGCAGGGTCTGGAAGCATAGGGGCTGCCCGAAGCCCGAGCGCTACCGGCTTCATGGTTTGCCAGGCAGCCTCCAGACCCTGCGCCCCCGGCCGGGCACTTCCCCTCCCGGGCTCCAGCTGCTCTGATCTGCGGGGGCGCAGAGTCTGGGGGCTGCCCGGCAAACCGTGAAGCCGGTAGCGCTTGGGCAGCCCTTTTCGCGTGGCTGGGAGGGAGGAGGGGGAGTTAGGGTGGGGACTTTGGGGAATGGGTGGGGAATGGGCGGAGTTGGGCTGGGGAAGGGGCGGAGTTGGGCCGAGGCCGGGGATGGGAAAGGGGCGGGGCAAGGGCCCCATGGAGTGTCCTCTTTTTTTATTTTTTAAATATGGTAACCCTAAGTTAGCCCTTCTCTCTGAGTGACTTATGGATCACAGGCAGAGACACTCAAGGAACGTTTCTAGAGCAACAGTGCAATGGGTAAGAAAACTTTCTGCATGAAATGTTATGGATAAACCATGATGAAATATTTGGGAGGGAGGGAGAAAGAGGAAAGGGGGTAGTAAGATAGGCTGGAAGACTAGGCAATGCAGAGCTACCACTTAGGATAATTGTTCATCAGTCTGCCTGTCAGAACTTGAAGGGATACAGTTTTTGTATTAGGAGCCTGAATGCAAATGCCTCAAATTTTTGCATCTTCTTAGAGTTGTTAGGGGACTGTTTCAACTCCCCTCTAAGTCAATGGGAGACTGTCTATTGATTTCAGTGAAAGCTGAATCGGGCTCAATCTCGGGGGGACAGGGACAATCAAGGAAGTTACCACCATATAAGAAAGAGCTCTAAGTAGGAAGAAAAATGCAAGGTGCTTCAAATCCAAATCCCATTCTCCGAGGTGACAGTGCTGGAAAAAAAACCTCGAGAAACAGAATCAAAATGCTGACATAGCTTTGAAAAATAAGAATAAAAAGCACCAAGCATCCATCACCCTCAATGGACTACAACTCCCAGCCAGACAGAGTAACACAAAACCAATGTATTCTCAATACAGAGACCACAATGAGCAGTGCAACCCATTCAGAGACCACATACAGTGCAATCTACTAGGAGAACCCAAACCCAAAGAGCTCAGCTGCACAACACCTGCAAGCAACATTGGACTGCTAGTGAGACAGAACAACCCCAGATCGGCAATGCAATTTACAGTTGAACTAACATCCCAAACGGTGCAAATTAAAGTCACCTATTAACAAGTAAGAAAGACACCTGGTCCTTCCTTCCCTCAGACAGATCCCTTGTCTAAATCAGTGCAGGGAGAGGTGCCTGCAATGTTGTTCACTTTTCTTGCACACACTTTTGTTGACGGTGTGGCCTAGGGAGAGGATCAGAGCACCTTCTTCTCAATTCATTAATGCTTGCCAGCTCGGGAGCAGCTGATGCCGACAAACAGACACCAAATAATCCCAAAGGAAGCAGAGCCACTAGTCAATCACTTTTACTTTTAAGATCACTTTGAGCTGCCACTGTCTAATACTGTTCCTCTAATTAATTGCACGGGAAAGCACTTAAACACCAGATCAAAAGAATCAACTGTACAGCTTGAACTAAATCCTGTCTGTGCAGCTACAACCTTGGAACTGGATTGATTATTAGGTGTGCAAAATCCTGGGTACCATGGTTTAAAACAACAGATGGCTGTGTGATCCTTTCAATGGAGTGGGTGGCTGAAGTTGCCGGAATGGAATATACGTAAAAAACCTGTTTAGGAAAAGACCTTTCATCTAAGAAGAAAGGGAAGCCAGCACCTGGTGCTTTCGTGAAGGTCCTGACTGAGGGAAAGTCAGCCATGGCTGGGAAGAAAAATGACTGGTGAGAGACAGTATCTTGAACAAGCCTGGATCTTGCTATATTAAGTTTTAGACTTTTGAGTGTAACCCTTTTTAACTTTGTTCCTTTTCCTTAGCATCACTTAACCTATGTCCTGTTGTTAATACATTTATTTCCTTTTTACCCCAAACCAACACAGTGCTAAGTTTAAAGGGAAGGTCTGTTCATGCCCAATTAAGTTAATAAGTTGTGATGTGTTCTGTGTCTTTAGAGCAGAGGTAGGCAAACTATGGCCTGCAGGCCAAATCCAGCCCGTGGGACTGTCCTGCCTGGTCCCTGAGCTCCCTTCCGGGAAGGCTAGCCCCCAGCCCCTCCCCTGCTGTCCTGTCCCCCTGCAGCAATGCCGCCGCGCGGGTAGTGCAGCTGACTCCAGCTGGGCGGCGGGGATGTGAGCTTCTGCCTCTCTGAGCGGCATGGTGTGTGTGTGTGTGTGTGTGTTGGATAAGGGGTAGAGGTCACGGGGGGGCACTTAGGGGACAGGGAGCAGTTGGATGGGGCAGAGGTTCTGGGGGGGGGGCGGTCAGGGGACTGGGAATAGGGGGGGTTGGATAGGCGTGGGAGTCCCGGGGAGCCTGTCAGGGGGCAGGGGTGTGGATAGGGGTCGGGGCAGTCAGGGGACAGGGAGCAGGGGTGTTGAATAGGGGATGGGGTCCCGGGGGGCAGTATCCTGGGGGACAGTTGGGGTGGGGGTCCCAGGAGGGGGCGGTCAGGGGACAAGGAGCAGGGGGATTGGATGGGTCGGGAGTTCTGAGGGGGGGTTGTCAGGGGGTGGGAAGTGGGAGGGGGCGGATAGGGGGTGAGGGCCAGGCTGTTTGGGGAGGCACAGCCTTCCCTACCCGACCCTCCATACAGTTTTGTAACCCCGATGTGGCCCTCAGGCCAAAAAGTTTGCCCACCCCTGCTTTAGAGGAACAAACTAAGCATATTATTTCTCTGAGCTGTCCAGGAGAGGACAGGACAGTGCAGAGCATGCCGTTTTGGGGAAATTCAGGAATGGGGGTGTGTTGGAGGCATCCTGCAAGTGGAAGCCAGAGTGGAGCTGTGGGCAGGCTGCTGGGGTCAGGGTGTGACCTGCATGCTGGTAGGCCCAGGTTGTGAGCTACGACACCAAAGTTTTGTGAGGCACCCTAGGTTACGAGGCAGCCGGTGACACAACCACTCACTGGTCTGAATTGCACCCCAGAACATCACAGTGTCACTATTCACGGCAACAAAACTTGATCTTTACATCAATTTTTTTAAATTCATTTTTATGTAGGGTTGAAATCGTCTCAAAATAATGATAAATAAAAATGACAGGAATGTAGAGGTCACCAGTTGGTGCAGCAAATCACTGTGTGTGTCTGTTTCACTTTCATGGTTTAGGATATTGTCAGCGTGCCGTTGATTGATTTACAATTTAGTAATCCAGCCATCATCATCCATAATTCTACAATAAACCACACCACTTAATGTAGCTGTTACAGATGTTCAGAAGTTCCTTCCCTGTCTTTTAGGGAGTGATAGCTAGACAGCAGCTGTAGGCACCAGGATTAGTTGAGGAAAGAAATCTGTCTCCAGCACAATAAAACATCCCTATGTTGCCGTAACAATACCCTGTCTTAAAGACAGCTATGGTGTGCCCCTGTCCAAGTGTTTAATAGTAAGAAAATATTTTTCCTTGCAGAGGCAGGAGTAGGAAAATGGACAACTTCTGTCTAAAAGGTACTATTTCCTAGGATGAAGGAACACTCCCCTCCTCACCACTCCCAGGCCTTATATAAATGATCCATCAGTGGACATGAACTGTACAACATCTGATCCTACATCAGGACAGTACTCTGTATGAGGCACAACATTTACAGAGATGGTGAAAGTGTGGTTCACAATTTGTTCTTAAAACTGTAAATGGGATTGCTAGGCACACAGGAAGGACCGTGGATTGATTGCAGCCACACTGTTAATTATTCTACTAGAGCAACTAATACCCATTTCTTTCTGAAAACACAACTGGAGACTTTATGGG
Source organism: Malaclemys terrapin pileata (assembly GCF_027887155.1). NCBI lineage: Eukaryota > Metazoa > Chordata > Testudines > Emydidae > Malaclemys > Malaclemys terrapin. The sequence continues at coordinate 58,538,808 of NC_071513.1, forward strand.
CATCATTACTTATTTTTCACAAATTGCTGATGTGGAAACAGGTGGTCAATTCCTGGTTTCAACTTCTTTTGCTTTAGCCTGAAAACACCACAGCATGATTTGAATGGGAAATTAAGGTTTTAATTACTTAAAAAAAAAAGAATATGGAGCACACGAGGTATAATTACTTTACAGCAAATAGCATTATTTCTGTCTGCCAACTTGGGTAGCCACAGTCCATTTCAAGCAGGCCAACAGAAACTATCACAGTAACTAACTAGGTTACAAAAAACAATCATTCCAGTGAGTGAATCACCACATTGAGGGAACTGTCTAACATGACTGCTAAATTCATTAGCTACACAATTCTAGGAAAATCGGAATAACCATTCTAAATCAGACAAGTGATCCATCTATCCCAGCACCTGACAGGGGCCAGAACTCAATGCTTCAAAAGAAGGTGAAAGAAACCCTGCAGTAAGCACTTACAGGATACTAGCCTTTAGGAAGTTTCTTCCTCGGCTCACCTGAGGCAATCAACAACCAAATTCGCACTGGATTTGTGTGCCTCCACAGGACTTCTCGAAGAAGCTGTGCTGGGTCGGATTCTGACTTGTTTCATTGTTGAAGAATTCTCTGCACCCATGCAGGATCCCTATATTCCTCGCCCATCTGTGAACACCCTGCATTGCTGCCACCATTTTTCCATGTGACGATCGCATGGGATTTTCTTCTAAGATTGTCAATGCTGCTCCAAGAGGACTAGATTGAGGCTTAAAGCCTTGAGTGTGGGGTGGAGTGTAGCTGTGGTGCTCTGTGAGGAAACCCAGGGAGGGACTGTGAATGAAGGCGTCACAATTCTTCCCCTGTTCCCCATTGCTCCTGGAGTTGAAGCGGAAAATACTTTGCTACAGGCTTTTATCATAGACTATTGCTCCCTCATTCTGCCTCAGCTCCGCTGGGCAGCACATTTTGGAGAGGTGGCGCCTTGGCTCTGCCCACTCCTCACCACTGCTCTTCCTCCTGCACCTGTGACATGATGTGAGGAGAGGCTCTGTGTGTGTGTGTGTGTGTGTGTGTGTGTGTGTGTGTGTGTGTGTGTGTGTGAGGAACCGACTCCCGTGTGCAGACATATTAGTGTTAGTCACAATCCAGCCCTAAATCAGTCACAGGGATTGCTGTAGAGTAACTCAAGCTCTGTTTTCCCTGCCCGCACACATGCCCAAAAGGAATCTGGGAGATGGGATCTTTTACCTGAATATGGGTCTCTAAACACTAGAATGCACATTTTTTGAAGGGATGCATGGAAATGAATTGGTTCGCTTCTTTGTGAATTTACATTTGATTCCCAGGCTGGCCAACCTGAACTCTCCTGCTCCACATCTGAAACCTCACAATCTTTCATATTAAGACATAGGCTTTGCCCAGATCTCACCCATTTCAGCTGCATGAAGAAATCTACAAGACCAGGAAATACTGACTGCTGTTTAATATTACTCCACAATAGAGTTCTATAGAAAATCACCCAGAATCAGGTCTAACAAGCTTTCAAATTGTGTTAAGGCGAAGGCCCCTTTACACAACTCTGCAAGCATAAAGGTTAAAATGGGAGTATGTTACATTTAAATCCATGTCAAGGTCCTTTTGCACTGCCAGAATAGTGCAAAGAGACCTGAATATAAATAAAACTCAGGCCCAATAGAATTTAATAGATGATCACCTCTTTTCTGCTGCGGTTTAGAACCACCCTACAGGATTCCATAGCAGGGATATATTATAGGCGTGCGGGTAGTGTTGCCTATTTTCAAGGTTGCCCAACACTTTCCATTATAAGACCCTGTTTTCAGTTGCGTATACCTTTGCCAAAATTTAAATCTTTCAGTTTGCAATTTTCCATGCTGGGTTTCTGCTTCATGCTCATCAACCTGTAACCCCTGACCTGATCTCGGAAGGGACATATCTCTAATAAGTGTGTAAGTGCCACACCCAAAGGGTATGTTTCTGACTGACCTATCATCTCTATGCTACAAATGTTAAGAATGCTTATAGGAATTTAATAGAAGCTCTAATACAAGTAGAAGAAACTAAAGACTAAGTATATTAGGCTTTGCTATAGGTATTAAGGTTTAAGAATCAGCATAAGGCCTAGCGAGACCTGGTTGTTAGCTTAAGTTGGCATAAGTGCTTGGCCTAAATTAATGAAATGTAGCAATATGTGCTTTGGAATAAACAAATAAACCACAAATGAATAAGTACACTGCAGAATTGCATAAATAAATTGAAAATAACAGATTTTAGGTATGTTTTGCAACAAGGTAACCATGGAGCTAACTGCATTGATGTATCAAAACTACTGGGAAAATGATTGATGCAAATGATTGGCTTTTGTCAACGGTGGGAAATCTAATTATGGTAAACCAAAATACCACACATGGGCAAAGGGCTCAAACTTGGTCAGATATGGTCACAGACAAAGGTGGGTGGAATATAAAAGATACGGTTATCCCACCTTTAGTTGGGACATTAGGGTGACAAGAAGGCAGAAGCCTGTATTGTCACATCCCTCTTAAGATGCTCTCCACTTTCTATCTTCACTTCTGAAAATCTCTGTAAATTAGTCAGCACAAATATATTGTGCAATTGCATTTATCTGTATGTTTCTTTTAATTTTAAGTAAGGTTTTAATTTCTTTATATGTGTATTTTCAAAGCTCTTTGTAACCACCTGGGTAAAGGACCTATGTTGTGTTAGTAATTTTGTGAAATTTGCACTTTAACTGAACAAAGTCTAATGCTGGATTTTTTTTGAAAGTTTCAGCAAAAATGGGTCAGCTATTTCTGAGTCTGGCTGAAATACATTGCTTTGCCCAGGTTAAAAAGAAATCTTCCAGTTGTTTCATTGAGAAGCTCCATGCTTTGGAGAAGAGACTTGAAATTTGGCAGGGAATTCCCCTGGTGCCAGTGATGTGCCTTTTGTTGTTTCTGTGACAAACTGCCCAAATTTGGCCAAGTTGTAAACCTTTGAAATATCTCAGTTTGTACAAGCTGAGTAGAGACTTTGGCAGCTAAATTCTTCAGAGACTCCACTTGCCTGGAACATGCTTCAGACCTCAGCATCTGGGGAAGACCGTGATTTCCCCCATCTCTCTGTAGCCTGTCTCTCCTGTGAGCTCAATGTTCACCTTGCTGACACCCAAAGCCCTGAAAGGTGGGAACTAGGAGGCAGCATACTCCCCACTACCTGCTGCAAGAGCTGAGCACTAAGCTGCAGGGGCAGGCCGGCACATCATTAGGCCTGGACCTTACTAGATGTTTCAGAGGCTCCCTAGGAACTATGTGCTATGACATGAAGCCCCACAATGCCTTGCATACAGGTGGCATGGAAGCCGTGAGATATCTTAGCTCCCTCTCTAGGATTTCTGGGGAGTTCCCTGATCTGGTGTAGATTACTCAGAGCTGTTGTAGCAGGGAAGCGCCACTACCACTGCCCTTTGGTGGGCAGGTCATTCTGCTTTCTGGTACTGTAGTAATTCTTGGGACTGGGAGCTAAAGACTCAGGAAGGGACCAAATATCCTCCCTCCTTTGGGCCTCAGGAGCAGTGTTGCCATCCTCATGTGTTCAAGTGTCATGAGATTATTGAAAAATTATACTTGGTGAGTGTTTTTTCTTTGCCTTCTGGTTTCGGAGCCATTTCCCAAACTTCTCTCTCCAACCATGTGGGCTAGAAACTCACTTTTAAAAAAATGAAAGCTGAGATTCTCAACTCTCCAGGAGTTGAGGCTTTAAGAAAAACACCATAAAATTTGAGACTTGTGATAAAATCATGGGAGTGGGCAACACACTGCAGGAGGCTGCAAGAGTGGGGAAGAGTCGTGTGCTGGACAACCACTGATGAGAGGAAAAGAGGCATCAGTCAGCAAGGAGCCCAGAACCTGTTGGTGGTCAGCAATTGGGAAGGGAGAGCCAACTGGCTAGTTGGACAGCAGGGAGGAGATATTCCAATAGAATTTCCCTGCAGGGTGAACGAACACTTCTTTCTGGGTTCAGAACACACATGGGTCCTGGAAGTCAGACTCAGTTTGATGGAATTCAAGATTCAGTATTGCTGTGAACGTTTCACCGTGATTACCACAGAAAGCAGTTGCATGCCTGATGGGGTCTGCATGATTTAAAAAAATAACTTTGTAATCAATAAATGTCCTGGAAACAGATTAACTTTTTTTTTTTTTTTAAACACACATTATGGTTTAACCTGCTGTTCAAATGGGAACTGTAGGTGCTTTGATACTTTGACTGAAAGATCATCTAGCTCCCCTGGATCTCCATTAAGTGCTTCTGAATCCTGTGCTTAAAAGTTAATTTTGCAATTCCACAAAGCAATTTCCCTCAGTGACTCACTGCAGACAGCCCTCTGACTCCTCCAGAAAAAGTGCACAGGGAACTATTTTTCCTGCTTCTACAATGGTAGAAGCACACCAGTGTTACAGCATAAATTGAAAACCTAGCTCTTCCACACAGATACAATGAACACTGCATGTAAAGTACAGATCTAAAATTGAAGCATTGGTCAGCGACGATATTATTCACCAGACATCCACTAGAGGGCACTTTGTTTCTTTGAATTCTTGAAGCTGACAACACTGTAGCACTCCAATACAGAGCAAGAGAGAGTAGAATCTCTCATTATTACAATACATTTACTTCACTTCTCATGGGATTTGCTATGTGTCTTACATATTAAGGTCACAAGTGGGATTTAATTTAATTGGATGCAGGGGAAAAAAAACAATTTTGAATGTCTCCATTTCCTCTCTTGGTCTCAGCTGCAGGCTAGCAATGCCAGAGTGCCATCCGACAGAGATCAGCATGCAGGCTCATCCGGAGTCACAGCACAGCTGGGAACAGGGCCGGCTCTGGCTTTTTGGCCACCCCAAGCAAAAAAAAAAAAAAAAAAAAAAAAAAAAAAACGGGGCGGACAGAACGGCAAAGCAAAAACAACAACAAAGAAAAAAAACCCTGCGGCGCGGCCGGAGCGCGGGTGCAGGGAGACTCCCTGCACTGCAGATGTGCCCCAGCTAGCGGGTGGGAGAGAGAGAGAAGGGGGGCGGCCAGAGCTTCAGCAGGGCGCTGCCACGCGGCCCCTCCTGCCGCACCGTCTGCCGCCTACTGGGAGGGCTCTGCGCCGCTTCGGTCGGCAGGGAGGGAAGGACGTGAGCTGCCCTGCCAGGCTTGCTGCAGGGCGCTCCCGTCCTCTGTGCCGCCGCCCCCTACAGGGCGGCCTGAGCGGAACAACAACAACAACAACAAAAAAGCGGCCGTGCCGCCCTAGGATTGGGCAGAATGCCGCCTCCTACAAGCTGCCACCCCAAGCACCACCTTGCTCGGCTGGTGCCTGGAGCTGGCCATGGCTGGGAACCAACAGCACGCTTTGCTGACAAGACAAGGCACTGCAATCAAGACAAGAGCATCCTCCTAGGGTGATTCTCTACGCACAGTCTCCTTTCCAGGATAACTTCTAGTACATGCCACTGTGATTCAAGTTATGTTAACATTTCCAGTTTAATGGGACACAGTCGGTGCTTGCTGAAACGTAACATGCAAAATGCCTATTGTCCTGGAGTAAATATAGTATATAAATAATTAGAACATGCTGATCCAAGAGTTCAGAGAGCTGGGTTCTATTTCTACAGTGTGTTGTACCTTAGTCTTCTGGTTCAACCTTGACCTAGAAAGATCACCTCCAGAAGTGACAGAGTATGGGCTCCATTCTTAGTCTCTCTGCTGAAACCATGAAAAAAGGCAACAACTAGTCCTCCCTGAATTGGTGGTTTTTGTCATAATATAATGGTTAACATCCATAGCCCTTTCTGTGATGTGAATACATGCCTAGTGGGCTAAGATCATCAACCCTTTCACATATATCACCAAATTGCTGAGAGTGTAATGGATTTCAGTCCCTACCAGCCTGGGCTGGCTATGAGCTGATGATCTTGTTATAAGAAGCTCTACATCTGCTACGTCACTAATTCCCTGAGACATCCAATCCCCTAATTGTCTATTCTGTAGAGGAATTTGTCTTTAAGTTTTAGGCCAATGGAAGTTTAGCGATAGCAGGATCATTAAGATCCATTTCTCTGAATATTTGTATAGGCTCTTAGACCCCCCACATCTCAATTTTCTCATCTCAAACAAGGAATATGTATTAAAGGAGGGAACCTGGAAAATGTTTAACATAACAGAATATGTAGGCGGCACTCCCTTGGTTTGCTTCATTTAGCTTGATGATGTTTCCCCTTTGCAGCAATTAACTCAAGCAGAGAAAAGTGCCATCTGACTACTCAATTGTAGGATTTGGGAGTGGTGGAATTCCCCTTACTAGTGCTTCCTTCTGTCAGTGAAAAGCTGGGTTTGATGCCTCCTGCTATTCCAGTCATCCTACAGACAAGTACCAGTGCTGGCAAGAAATGCATGTGTCTGAGCCTGAGATGAAAACAAAGGTAAATATCTCCCAATCAGTGCTTGGAGCTGGGTGCGCCTGCCACTGCATGTATATTCTCAGCCCAGAGGTAACAGAGAAGTATAAGCAGAGATTGGGAGGGACGGAAAGGGGGAAGTTAATATAGAAATTAGTATTAACAGCATCAGTACAGCAGAGATTCACAATGCACAGTTCATGAGAACAAGGTCCTCATGCTAGAGAGAGGACTCCCTGCAGGAAGAAGCGGCATCACCACATTAAAAAAGAAATCCAATCACAGACTCTGTATTTAAAAATTAAAAAGACTACCAGTTGCAATTACATTCATGATTAAAAGATCTAACAGAAGCATATTTAAATTCATTAATTTGGTCCACACTTGCTACCTCAGGAGACCAGCTGCTCCTGGAATATGGGGCAGCAAAATACAAACTATATCTTACTCGCATTTGATCAAAACCTTTTGGAAGTTTCAATGATCGGGCTGTTAACGTCTCTTAGGTGATAATTAGACTCTAGGGGCAGCAAACTTTGTCTGGGAGAGAAAATGCTCTGTGGAAACAAACAGTGGAGCCTTTTGCTTTGGAAACAGTTTGTTATTTCCGTATTATGTGAAAGATAGAGGAGTAAGCATGGCTGTTTTCAAACAGAAACATATCTTGCCTGTGCATGTCAGAAATTAGCCAAGGCCCAGCTGTGTGTAAACGATTCATCTTGGATTTTCTTCAGTGGGATAACCTCCTGCAATACACACCTCATCTGAAAGATTCAGTCCAGCTCATACTGCTGCTCATTAGCATGATTCTGCTCTGGAAACTGATGCCTATCTGGTTTTCAGCAATGTACAGTAGCTGATTTGTGGAATAAGAGCACCAAGGGTTAGAGAATGACCAGGTGCCTCCCTGAGCACAGTCCAAACATACACCCCTCCTGCACTCTTCATTTGGCATGGCTGCTCTTAGCTTTATCTCAGGACCACTCAGGTCCTCTCACTTGCCAGAGTCTTCTTTTTCTTATATCTAGGTGGAGTTAACGAGGCACCTGCAACAGTGAATCAGCAGAACCCAGAATCTCCCAGCAGGCTCAACACCTTCTCACATGGTGGATACACAGGAACAGTGCAGCAGAAGCTGGGACTCCCTGCATTCACTTCCTTTTCATGAGATCATGGGGCTTATTTTCCTTTGTCAGGGCAGGAAAAGGGTTAATTAATGACAGAGAATAACTGGTTTTTTGCTGGGTCTGAGGCAGATTTGGCCTTCTCTGAAGTATCTCTCTCTGGACATATATGCTATGCCTGCTGGTCTCCCCTGTGTTCCACAAGGCAGATTTTCAAAGCCCACCTCCCCTAGGTAGACGGCTCTACCTCAAGTAGATAATTAAAATATTTTGGTAGCTCTGTGTGTGTGTTTGATGATGGTGTGGGGGGGAACCCATCACTCCAGTTGTAAATGCTGCTCAGATATGGAGACATCTTTCAAGTTCTGAAGCTTCCTAGGCAGTCCATGGGGCATGCTCCCATTAGGGACTGTATCAGAAATTTAGCCAACCGCACATCAAGCCTCTCACTCTGAAGACTTACTTTAATGTTCTCTTTTCTTCAGGGAAAGAGTAGATCTAAAAATTCCTTAAACATTCCCTGCTTCTCTCCCGTAATTCCCCTGTTCAAAAGCATGGAGAGTTGAAGGACCACAGCTCTTGTAGAGTGATGGTTCCAAATGCCCCCAGGTTCCAGAACAGACAGACTGAGAGGTTTACAAGAGCCATGTCAGAATTTCTTTTCTTAGGTGTGGAACCACTCCAATGTCCCAGCATCCATTCGGTATCCTGTAACACTATCATGCAGGACTTTAACTTGGCTAGAATAAGAAATGAACCATTCATTCCGATCTGCATGCTGGCTGGCCTGTGTCAAACAGACACTGCATCGCAGTGACATAAGGTTTTATTTATTCTGCATTAAAGTGTCTAAAAATGGCAACTTCAGCTTCCCGCTATCTAACCCCAAACAAAGTAACACCACATCATTGCTATTTCCTACGTGTCTATTCCCTCCCATATAAATATGCAACTCCTGTTTGTATTACTAGATTCTGTGTAGGCATCAAAGAGACCCCTTGATGCCTATGTCTCATAATCAGGCCTTCATCCAAATGAAGTCAATGGAGATTTGGATCCATCTGCAGTGGAGGTGACCCCTTAAACTCTTATTTTCCTTAGTAACTAAAATACTGGGATGATTTAATACATTTTATTTTATTTTTAAAAGCAACATAAGGCAGCTGGCTCCCTTTCGAAAAACCAAAAGCCAAGAACAATTCACATTTCAAAATTATTGCTTCAGAATGTTCTCCGCATTTGAGTCCTACTCACTCAGTCCCCACAGCTGGGAGTACGGTGGAGATGGCTCCTGCTGAGACTGGAGGACAGAACTGTTATGAGACTCATCAGCAATCCCTCTGGCGAATAAGGACACGTTCACAAGCTTAGAAATGTGATTGCAACACTTGGCAGGAGGAAATTAGGAGGGGAAAAGTCGGGGGGGGGCAAAATGGGGAATCTTTGAGGTCATATTGGTTATGAAACCCTAACCCCAAACACGCAGCTATGAAAATAAAGATTTTATAGTCATCTACCTACTTTAAAAAAAGTTCTCTCTGTAATCAGAATAAAGGGAAACCTCAGCTCCCCATTCTGGCAGCTACTAACACCACTGTTCCCCAGCTGCAGCAGGAAAACTTTCCTCTTATCCCGAAATCTGTGGGACAGAGAAAAACTTGCCCTCATACAGGAAAGGACTTAAGTATGTTTAAATGTTTTTCTGCATAGGGATGCTTTCTTGAACAGAGACTTGAACTGGGTCTGTTCTAAACTGATTTACACTATCCCAAATATATTTAATGCAACACTGAAAGTGATAGGTCATGATGGAATGTCACACTGTGATGATATTATGCATTCCTCTTGCAATGACATTGTATTTTCCAGGCACCATGCTGCATCAGTAGGTGGTGGTGATGGCATCAAGACACAATGATATGAGATCATTATGCACTGGTACAAAAGGACAGTCCAAAGGTGCAGAATGAATGTAAACAGATGGCAGGATCTTCCCTCTTCATTGCTACTGCTGCAGCCATCACTACGTACACATGCGCACACACTCTGGCTGGGGCCAGAATGTCCAATGTAACCTCTTCTCATCACAAATACTGTACTGTACCATCTTTCTCAAAAAAACTAGCTATCCATTGGTACCTTTACCAAGCAGGTGTCCCCTGCTTGGTAATCAGCCTGGTCTCCTCCATCTGGGGGAGGGACTGGTGAGTTAAACCCACACATACTTTCTGAAGACTAGACACATCAGTTTGGGGAAAAGGTAGTTATAGCTCCAAGGTCTGTGCTTCCTTTGACATGAAAGAGGTTTCTGAGACAGCACTGGAGTTTTGCTATTGCTGTGTATCAGCCAAGCTGAACTGAATTCACTCACAACTACAAGAATTACACCCAACTCATTCTGTATTGCTTCTTTTTTAAGTCAAAGTGACAAAAGAGAGGCGGGACCAGACTGTTTGACAGGGTTTCTTCCTTGGAAGATCAAGATGCACAGTGCTAACCACTGGCCAAAAACAAGTCTGTCCCCAGGATGCTTGCCAGAGTGTCTCTCCATTAACTGGCTATCTATAGGTGCTTACATAGTACACCTCTACCCCGATATAACACAACTGTGATGTTGTGCAGTCTATATGGTTTTATAAAAACTTGATAATAAGTCAATATAATGTAACTGGGATAGTTTTAGAGAAAATATGGTAATAAATGAATATAACGTAACTGGGATATGCTTCATGCAAAAGGTCTCTTGTAAGGTATCATTACAAAGCTTATAATCTACTGAGTATGATCATCTGATTTGTATAAATGTACCACTCTTGTATCTAAAACTAGAAATATAAAATGTAACTCTGAGGGCCTATTGTAATTATGTAAAGTGTGGACCATTAATGATGGTTTGGAATCTTGATGACTCCCATTAACCAGGACCATTGTCTGCAGATGGTTGCGTTTACCTGTTAGTTTTCCTGTATATGTGTGTGCTGGCAAGTGGGCAATGAAGTCTTGCAGTGACATGTGATCATGTCACCTGGACTGGAATCCATCTTTAACCTGGTGCTTTTCCAGTAAGGGGGGGTGGAAACCCAGAGGGACAAAAGGTTCCCGCCTTATGCAAAAGATATATAAAGGGGTGGAACAGAACAAAGGGGAGAGAGGAGCCATCATGAAGAATCCCCTAGCTATCACCTGAGCTGGAACAAGAGCTGTACCAGGGGAAAGAATTGTGCCCAGGCCTGGAAGGTGTCCAGTCTGAGAAAAACTTACTGAAGCATCTCTGAGGGTGAGATTATCTGTATTTAGTTTGATTAGACATAGATTTGCGCATTTTATTTTATTTTGCTTGGTGACTTACTTTGTTCTGTCTGTTACTACTTGGAACCACTTAAATCCTACTGTCTGTATTTAATAAAATCACTTTTTATTTAGTAATTTACTCAGAGTATGTATTAATACCTGGGGGAGCAAACAGCTGTGCATATCTCTCTATAGAGGGCGAACAATTTATGAGTTTGCCTTGCATAAGCTTTATGCAGGGTAAAACGGATTTATTTGGGTTTAGACCCCATTGGGAGTTGAGCATCTGAGTGCTAAAGACAAGCACACTTCTGTGAGCTGTTTTCAGGTAAACTTGCAGCTTTGGGACAAGTGATTCAGACCCTGGGTCTGTGTCTGGAGCCAGACGGGAGTGTCTGGCTCAGCAAGACAAGGTGCTGGAGTCCTCAGCTGGCAGGGAAAACAGGAACAGGGGTAGTTTTGGTACATTGGGTGGCAGCTCCCAAGAGGGTTTCTGTGATCCAACCCGTCACAGCAACCCGATATAACACGAATTCGGATATAACGCGGTAAAGCAGTGCTCCGGGGGGGCGGGGCTGCGCACTCTGGCGGATCAAAGCAAATTCGATATAACGCGGTTTCACCTATAACGCGGTAAGATTTTTTGGCTTCCAAGGACAGCGTTATATCGAGGTAGAGGTGTATAGTTTCAGCTCAATGTATAGCTACCAGGGTGCCCATTCAGTGCTCATAGCAAGAGGTGGGCTCAGTATACGTGAATACTCAGCTTTTCTGTTTACAAACTAACAATATTCAATACAGGAATTAACAATTCTAAATAATATATTTCCCTTAGGGCTGTGATTTTTAATACCATAACAAAAGGTTTGATTTGAAGGTCAGTAATTGTAAAATACTGCCAAATGGAAATGTTATTGAAACGGTGAAATAATGCCCACAACCTGCAGGCTAACTCAGAGCTGAGTAATGTTTTCTAGCCCAAGGCTAGTAGATGAAGTGTCTGAGACAGAAAAGAAAGGGCTTGCTCTTTGTGGGGAATTTGTATGAAACTTGAGTGGTGGTGGTCTATCTTCCTATCTCTGTCTCAAACTGAAGGGAAATTCTTTGAGTACAAATAGGTGGAGGACCCCCCAGTGTTTAAACTGGGACCACTCTAAGACGGAGATTTTCTAAGCAGCCTCACGGAGTTAGGTGCCCAAACCCTACTCTAAGTGTTCTATTGAGGGGAGAGTAAGCTGTTCTTTACATTTCTACCATCCCCTAGAAATCACAAGGGCTACCATGACACACCCTTGAGATTTGCCATCGTGCCTGATGGATGTCCAGTTTACTAACCACATTCAATTTTACACCTCAGTGAGCGGCTTGCAGCCCTCTGCCAACTATTCCCCCTCGGCTGAGCATTCTCAGGATGATGGTGGGGAACTACTGCAAGTATGTTTAATTCTCACATTTCACTCTTGACAACCGATACCTAGTACCTAAGCTAGTATTTAACCCCAACCGAGACACACGCTTTCCCTAAACAAAGACCTACACCTGCTGAAGCCTGAATGTGTAACAAAGGCTTTTAAAAAAAATTGTGGACAAAGATTCAGCATGAGGGATAAAACCAACCACACGGAGGTGTGGGGAGCAGAGGGAGAAAGGGGAGAAAAGATGAAGGTGAGCTGGGATTATATTTCTTTAACAAAAATATGCAGATCCTAGAATTCACCAGTGTTGGGTTTTCTGCAGTTTATTTTATAGTGAATGAGAGTGAAGATAAACAGTCCCAGTGGGAAGCAGGTAAATCTGGTTCTGAAACAAAGGGTTGGCTTTGAAAATATTAGTCATTTTCCCCCTTAAAAACAATTTCTGCAGAAGAATATGTTCTGGTTGCAAGTGACAAAATTAATTTCCCTTTTGTTGTTTAATTGGAGTGAGGTAGTCCGCATATACAATAGCTACAGTTAAGACCCAAAGGGCTTATTTTTAGATCTGTATCTACTTCAATCTTATCTTGTATTTTTGTTTATTTGGATAAAGCTTCACAGGCCTTGCATAAAAGATTCTTTCCCCCTCTGAAATGAAAAACAAAGACTTTTCAAATTACCACGATTCATATGGTTGAATTTTAAACACTTCACTGTGTTCTGATCTAAAGGCTGAACACTTCACTAGTCATCATCATCTCTAATACACTGCACAAGCCTACACCATACGTAGCAATGCAATAATTGTGAATATTTTCTCTAGAAGTGTATTGACCTCCCCCTACTCTTTTCCATTCTTCATTGCTCAACCTCTTGCACTGATCTTAGAACTGATCACATGATGCACGTGCATTTTCCAGCCCTTTCTGTTTTTCTGCTATAGCCTCTTGCCTGTCTGATTCCCAAGTCACACCCACTTTCTCACATTGTTTTGCCAATTTTTTCCCCCTTTCTGGGCATGATCCAAAGCTCAGTGAAGTCAACAAAAAAGACTCCCCCTGACTTCAACGGGCTTTGGATCAGGCCCTGTCTCCCCATCTACCAACTGCTTTCCCTGAAGCCAAAGCAAATGCCACATCTAGACTTTCAAGATGCTTATATATCACACGTTGCAATATCATTTTTTCCCCACAGTTGTCTATTGCCATTTCAGATCACAGTTTGCCATAAGAAATGGAAAAAGCATACATCCGTGCTACACACTGGGAATTTACTATCTCTTGTTTCCATTTCTCCTTCAGAAAGTGTCCGTAGGCTGGCGTGGACCAGACCAAACGGTGATCCAATTTACTTTCCAAACCTATACACCAGATTAGGTGGAATCAAGTCATAACTGGTGTTGAGGGACTTGTATTTGACTCATTTTTAAACAGGGATTTTGCTCAAAGGTATGACTCAGTCAGCGAGATTTTCCAGACCTGCCCACTAGTCTGCCTCAACCCTAACCTGGAGGGACCATCTTTAGGGAGGACAGAGTATTTTAGTCTCCATGCTATTTCAGTGCCAGGCATTTCTGCCAACACTGACATTGAGGAGCCTAATTGTGATGGTGCTTTTTTTGCAAAGTGCAGGTGTGTTTACTGAGAACTCACAGCTTCATCTCACCCTCTAAGCCTATGATAGTGACATTTGAAAATTACCTACCTGAGCTGGATTTGAACAGTAATCTAGTGACAAAAGGCTTTTATGGTGCCGCCAATTCTCTGAGTGACCCAAATTCTTTGAAAGGACAACCTTTTGGAAAAAAACACCCCCAAAATCTGGTTAGAGAACAAAATACTGTGTCCTCTCTGTAGTAATGTCTTATGTGCCATTATTACCATGTCAACCTTCTGTACCCAGTTTGCCAACTGGGACTCAGTCAGATGACCTCATCCCAAACAGTAGATAAATGCAGTTGGGGGCTCCCAGTGACTCAGTAACCAGGCAAGCGAGTTAAATAATTCTCGCTGGTTATTTACCAAAAAACAAAATGTAGAAAATAAAAATCTTAGTATGCAGCTCAGCTTCCTTATTCTAGTCACTTCCCTCTCATGATGTCCCCACCAGGGCCTCTTAGTCTGTCCTCCAATATATGGTACCTATTGACCTTAATTTTCCTCCATTCCACACACCCTGGTGTTGGTTTCATATCTTTGTGGCTGAAGTTTATGAAAGCCAAATAGCTCTGTAGCATTCAAAACCAACCCTGAGCATTCAAAAACCATGAGTCAGTCCCTTGAAAATCATGAGCACAGCTACAAAAATCACATCCCATGAAATGGATTTTAGGCCACTCAATTCTCTCTGAGCATACAGGCCTTAGAACTTGGGGTCCTCCTGGCTCCAAGTCACTTTTTCTAACCACTTGCCTACTGCATTTCAAACTGGAGGCTGCTTCTGTCACAGTGGTGAAACGTGTGTCCATTACCAAGCAATCATGTGTCCTGTTGGTTGGAGCCCAGTCCAGGATTACTGGAGGGTTTCTAGAGGTAAAAGTAATTCCCACCCCCTGCTTCACCCCAGAATCCCAATCTCTCAGCTCCATGCACAGTCTCTCTTGTCTGATTGTTTCTTTGATGTGATCAATTTTTGGATGATCCAGAGGGTCTGCAAACACACAGGGTGATAGAACCAAACTACTAAGTAACTTGGAGGGATTCAAGTAATTGGGACTCCTATAAAGAGGGAGATTTGCTACTAAAACAGAGTCCTATGCCTAGGGAGACAGGGCCGGCTCCAGGCACCAGTAAAGGAAGCAGGTGCCTGGGGCAGCCAATGGAAAGGGGCGGCATGTCCGGGTCTTCGGCAGCGGGTCCCTCAGTCCCTCTTGGAGCGAAGGACCCACCGCTGAATTGCTGCCGAAGAATGAAGTGGTGCGGTAGGGCTGCTGCCGAAGTGCTGCCGATCGCGGCTTCCCCGTCCCCCCCCGCTTCGCTGCTTGGGGCGGCAAAAAAGCTGGAGCCAGCCCTGTAGGGATAGGAAACAAACAACAGAGACCCAAAAATAAGGGGACAACCATGCAACAGCACTCACAGCATTAAAGCAAGCTTAGTGTGATCTAGACTCCTTAGACTGCAGTTCTCTGTAAAAGCAGAAGTTTATTACTCAACAGATTTGCTCTCTGAGTGCATTTAGTATTGCGTTTGCTAACTTTAACATAAGCTATTTAAGTACTTTTTACTCCTGTTAGCACTGGAGAGCCACCACTACTATGAGAATGTGAGCTGGATTCTACCCTGACTTGTGCATCATCAACAGAATTGTTAATTAAGTTCCAAATTCAGAGCCAAATTTTGTCCCTAATTTAGGGTTACCATATTTCAGCAAGCAAAAAAGAGGACGGGAGGAGCCCCACCCTAGCCCCGCCCCCGCCCTGCCCTAGCCCCGCCCCTCCCACTTTCCGCCCCCCTCAGAGCCCCCAACCCTCCCCTTGCTCCTTGTCTCCTGACTGCCCCCTCCTGAGAGCCTCCCCCCATCCTAACTGGCCCCCTAGAACCCTACCCCCTACCTGTACCCTGACTGCCCCAACCCTTATCCACACCCCCACCCCCAGACAGACCCCTGGGACTCCCACGCCCCATCCAACCACTCCCCACCACCTGACAGCCCCCCCCGAACTCCCGACCCATCTAAACCCCTCTGTTCCCTGTCCCCTGACTGCTCCGATCCCTCTCCCCACTCCTGCCCCCTGACAGCCCCCCCACTCCTTGTCCCCTGACTGGCCCCTCCTGGGACCCCTGCTCCTAACTGCCCTCCAGAACCCCACCCCCTACCTAAGCCTCCCTGTTCCTTCTCCCCTAACTGCCCCCTCCTAAGACCCCACACACACCCTAACTGCCCCCCAGGACCCTACCCCGTACCTGTACCCTGACTGCCCAAAACCTTATCCACACCCCCAGACAGACCCCCCCCCCGAACTCCCGGACCCCCCCCCGTCTCTTGACTGCCCCCTCCAAAACCTCCCTGCCCCCCTTGTTGTTGGCCTTCACCTAACGTCTCTGTGAGCCGTTAGTTCCGGCACGCTGGCTGGCAGGGGAGGAGGAGCGGGGGAGGAACTCCAGACTGCCGGAGGCAATCTGCAAATGCAGGGAGGGAGGGAGGGAGTGCTCTCAGCTACAGGGGGGAGGAGGGGGAAGTGGAGGAGGGACTCTCTCCGGCTGTCGGAGCCCCATGCAAGTGACACCATCCGGCCGGCTGCCCTGTTAGCTGTGCGCGCTCTTCCTCGGGGTGGGGTGGGGTGGGGTGCGGTGAATTCCGGACATTTACAAATTCCCCCCGGACGCTATTTTTAGCTCAAAAAGCCGGACATGTCCGGGGGAATCCGGACGAATGGTAACCCTACCTAATTGCATCTGTGTGGCCATAGTAAGATTGCACAGGTCTAACTGAGGGCCTTATTTAAAGACAATGGTTTGAACAGGTGAAAGTGGGGCATAATTTGGCCTGCAGAATCTTTAAGACCGGCAATGATACACAAGCTGGAAGGTACCTGGCTTGATTTTCAGAACCCAGGCTGTATTTGCAGGACACACAAAAGGTTTTACCTGTAACACTGCTCTACAGCCAAAATGCTTCTGAAATAAACGTAGTCAAACTTTACTAATTCTGGGTCACTGAGAACGAAAATGATGCTTAAAATTGTTGATTGGCTCTAGTTTTCAAGATATGCTATTGGGTCAGTATATACGACCCTTGACTTGGGAATGGCGGAGGATAAGTGAGTTATAAAGGGAAGGGATCTCAATTTAAACCAGAAATGACTAAAATACATCTTTGACTGGATCTATGAATAAATCTATGACTGGGTTTGGACAGTACTTGCTTTTTAGGCAAAACAACGAATGATGCAATCTGAAGCTGGTATTGCGTCATACATGATATGAATTGCACCATGTTATTCCTAGAAGTCATGGATGATGCAATCATAACGAAGCTTACATCACTCTGCTGAACAAATTGCCCTATATCAGCTCTAGAAATCATACAGTGTCTTCCTCTCTTATTTGTCAGTGTTTGATTTTGCAAAGGGACACATTTCTGTTTAGCCAAAGTGAGCAGAGATGCCTCGTACTTGTGTGAACAGTGCAGATAACTTCTGCTATGTTTGTGGTGAAGTGACTTTTGCATCACAAAAGCGCAGTATAACCACTATGGTTAAGAAAGCCTATCACCTTTATTTTGGCTGCAAAATTGGAGATCAGGACAAGAAGTTGGCCCCACACATATGCTGCAACAGTTGTGCAACAAATCTTCGCCAGTGGTTGAACAGGAAAAGGAAATCTATGCCTTTTGCAGTGCCAATGATTTGGAGAGAGCCAACAGATCATACCAGCAATTGTTACTTCTGCATGGTGTCTCCAGTTGGGAAAGGTGTGTCAAAGAAGAAAAAGTGGACTGTGCATTATCCAAACATTCCATCAGCTATACGCCCAGTACCCCACGGAGAAGGACTGCCGGTTCCTGATGCACCAGAATCATTCTCACTTGAGTCAGATGAGGAAGAGGAAGAGGATGAAACTTCTGGTCCTGAACCATCAATGTCACAGGACCCACATTTTCTCCCATCTTCTTCCTCTGAACCACACCTCATAACACAAGGTGAACTGAATGGCCTTGTCAGGGATTTGGAACTACCCAAGAGTAAGGCAGAGCTGTTGGGCTCCAGACTACAGCAGTGGAATCTCCTGGCAGGTGATGTTAGGGTTTCCATGTTCCGTGACCGTCAAAAGGAACTTGTCCCATTCTTCTTCATGGAAGGTGATCTTGTAGCCTGCAACAACATCGATGGTGTGATGGCAGCCCTCAACATCGTTCACGATCCAGATGAGTGGAGACTGTTCATTGATTCATCGAAGACGAGTCTAAAAGCTGTTTTACTGCATAATGGCAATGTTTTGCCATCAATTCCAGTTGGTCATGCAGTCCATATGAAGGAAACCTACGACAACATGAAACAACTTTTGAGGTGCATAAACTATGACCAACATCAGTGGAAGCTTTGTGGCGATTTGAAGGTAGTTGCTCTCTTGCTTGGTCTGCTGACTGGATACACAAAGTACTGCTGTTTTCTCTGCGAATGGAATAGTCGTGCAAGAGATTCCCACTACATCAAGAAAGATTGGCCACTCTGACAGTCATTGGAGCCTGGGAGGAAAAGTGTTCAGCATCCACCACTTGTTGAATCAAGGAAGATTTTGTTACCACCCTTACACATCAAGCTGGGTCTGATGAAGAACTTTGTCAAGGCCATTGACAAAACACAAGCAGCTTTCAAGTACCTCCGTGGAAAATTTCCAAGGTTAAGTGAAGCTAAGATAAAGGAAGGTGTCTTTGTTGGTCCTCAGATTCGTGAACTTCTTCGAGATGATGCATTTGACCATGCACTGTGTGGCAAGGAAAAGACGTCATGGAAAGCCTTCCAGTTAGTGGCAATAAATTTTCTCAGAAACAACAAGGCAGACAACTACAGGTTGTTGGTGGAAAACCTCCTCAAGGCATACAAAAGCCTTGGTTGCAACATGTCACTAAAGATACATTTTTTGCACTCTCATCTAGATTTTTTTCCACCGAACTACGGAGCAGTGAGCGACGAGCACGGCAAGCGATTTCACCAGGACATTGCAACAATGGAGAAATGCTATCAGGGCAAATGGAGCCCATCAATGCTTGCAGACTATGCTGGACAGTGACAAGAGATGCTCCATTTAATGAATACAAGAGACAAGCCAAGAAGCGCCGAGTAGACACTGAATAGGACTGAACTATTTACAGAATAGTTTTTTGCCTTTTGTTTCATAATAAATTTGATTTATATAACCCCTTTGCTGATTTTTAAAGTGTTACATAAACAGGACAAGTGAAATATTATCATGTAAAGCAACCATAAACACATGAAAAGACCTAGGTTTACAATTTATGATTAAAACTCTACTATCTACCAATATACATAGACATAATATGTGAAAACTTAAATATCTTAGAAACAGAAGCCAATCAGTTGTTTTAATTGTCATATTTGAATTCAGCACATCGAAATACATAATAAATAGCACATTTTATCTCTGAAGCAGACGACTTCTCAAAAATTGTAGACCAGTGTAATCTGAGTAGATCCACACTTTACTACTAACCTAACATGATTTTCTAATGTAAGTGTGGAACTGAGAATGGGTGGTTGGAAAGGGAGGTGTCCACGGAAGGACCTCTATTTTAGGATGTAAAAACATTTCAGAACCAATGGACTAGATCACGTGGCTTATAATGTCAACCAATGCCACTGACCACCCGCATATGAACAGCTCATACGCCAAAAAAGAGACTGTTGTGCATGTGCCTGATGGGGAGGGCAGAGACTCTTACTGGCATCCAAAGCTCAATACAAGCACTAATGAAGTGCAACTAAACATCTCTCCGACAGTTACAGGGTTTATTTCTTTCAGCTGGAACCAATCTTGACCCATTGATAAACTTCTGGTTCACAAAGTCCAGGAAGGCAATGGCCCATAGATCTGCCATTTACTGTATATCTGGACAATGCCTGGCACAATGGGGCATTCACCTCTAGGAACCACAGTAATATAAATGTGTAATAATAATATCTGCTGCTATGGCCAAAGAGTGCACAGCACAGTTCAGGGTGGGCTAAGGTGGGGACAAAGATGGCCCTTGAGCTCCACTGGACCTTAGCCTGCTCTAAACAAGTCCAGCTGCCTGGGCAGTATGAAAGCTGAAAGTTACATTCCCTGTCAGTAGCCCCTAGGAGTCAGTACAACAGTCAGGGATCTGTGGGATATGAGGAAACCCAACCGTACTCCACACCCAGGAAGGGGCATGGCACAGAAGCCACCATGTAGGTTCTGTGATGCCAGAGGATTCCCCTTACACTACGAAAACAGTCCTGTGGCCAATTATGCCAGCTTTAAGTCCACAATCTGCCATTGGTGCAGTGCAAAGTGATTGCACCACACAAGAGGATCTGCGTCTGTGGGCAAACAAGGTAGAAGGTTGGAACAGAATGCACTGCCCATCTGGTGCTGAAATATCATGCAATATCTATCATTCTCATTATAACACATAACATCCCTGAGCTTCATGTTTACTGCATGCTCTACTGTTTTGCTTTTGAACGGATATTCCCTTTTTTCCTACATGTCCCCCCCAACAGACAAAAATCGAATTTCCCTGTTTTTTCATCTCCTTACTGAAATCTCTCTCTCAGCTGACTGATCTCAGTCTCTCTATCGTACCAGCACTCCCAACAGTAGGTTTCCAAAAGCAAACCGAGCAAGCAAACTAGTGGAAGCTTAGCAAGAGGAAACGGAAAAGGAAGTAAATACCCAGAACACGCCATGGACTTTTCTTCCATCAAGTTGTTTGTTTGTGTAATAAATAATAACAATAAGGAAAAGAATATTCGGTTCGTGGTCAGGATTTATTGGTGATTCGTGGGGATAAATTTTAATACAGTCGCTTTCACTTTTTTTTTTGCTTAAAAATCTTGTATGTTGTGCAGAAAAAAAACACTAATAAACACTAATAAAAGCAGAACGAGGTAATTAATGTCAAGCACAATATATCACTGTTACTCTAAGGTCCTAAAATGAAAATCAGAAATTCTGACTCTGAGGCAGGAAAAAAGAAAGTTTCTGATTTGGCAGCCTCATGTGCAGTGTGATTTGTTCACCAAATCAAGCCCAGAGTGTGCACAAACCAGTGGATAGTTTAGGACAGATTATTTTTACCTCATGTTTGAAATGGTTCAGCTGGGTTATCTCATTGCAGAAAGAACAAACTTGGGAGAAAGGATTTAAGAGGAAGGAGCTTCTGAATTGCGAGGTCTTGGCAAAAGTGGAAAGGAAATTAGTTCTAGTGAAATGGGCTCTCCTCCACACCCAATTAATGGATAAATCGTATAAGAAAAACGTCTCCATCCCAAGAGCCAATTATGTTTTGCATTAACTGAAACATATGGGAACACCCCGCTGGGGTGGCCCCGGGGCAAGCCACACTGGCCACTGCTCAGGCAGCCGATCCCAGGCGCTGCCACGGAGCAGCAGTCTGGGAGAAGCAGCGGGGCCCCGGGCCAATCCGCCTCCTTTTCCCCAGAGCAGCAACGGTGTCCGCCGGAGGCCCCCCCCGGCAGAGCGGCAGCAGTGTTCACTGGAGCGCCCACGTTTTAGTCAGGGGTATTTATATAGTACAAGTCATGGACAGGTAATGGGCCGTGACTTTTTGTTTATTGCCTGTGTCTATGACTTTTACTAAAAATACCCATGACTGAATCGTAGCCTTAATCGTGAGTCAGGCTCACCAAAAATCATGAGATTGGCTTTAAAATAATGAGATTTTGTGAAAATAATAGATTTAATATTCTTTTTATTTGTCATCTGCTTTTGGAGCCTTTAGGGTGCACTGAGGTCACATTTTGAAGCTTTCTCCCCACCCACCAGGGCTAGAAACTTACTTTTTCTTTAAGAATGAAGGCTGAAATCATCACATATCCACTTGACTCCAGGAGCTGGGGCTTTAAGGAAAACAATAATGATCAGACTCGTGACAAAATCATGGGAGTTGGGAACACTGATACTGGTTTCTGCTCTCTGTCATTGGGATCCCACATTATTAGCGTTAAAACTGTCACTTCAGCAAGAAGGCCAGCTTTGAAACAGGCTCTGGAATGCCAAGTCAAAACTTTAAAAGCAGATAACTCTGGGGAACAGAATGGCTTACGGGACAGGCAATGAGAGACAGCGACGTTCACATTTAGGTCAAGTGTTTAAATGTGGCCTGGATGAGTGGTGACTGAAAGCAGTTACAGACTGTTTAGTAGGCTCTGCAGAAGTAGGTCATTGCCTCAGTCCAGAGGGCAAGTGTCCATATCACAAAAGCCACCACCACCACAACTGGCAGTCTCAAAAAGAGGGTCAGGGATGCACACAGATTCAACACCCCTTGTCCCTAGGCATGTTTTCTTTGGGTCAGAGCTGAGGCACATCAGTGGGACAGGCTAGGGAAGCTTGCACAGCAACTGCCAATGCTGTATCTGCTCTGTGGACAGAGTTCAGTCTCCCTTTGTACTTAGTGAGCCCCTGGACAGGGCCGTACTTAGGCATACGCAGCATATGCAGCTGCCAAGGGCACCCGAAAATTTGGGGCACCATCCTCGCTGGCTGTGATGTGAACTCCTCTTCTCTCCAGTCCCTCCCCCGTGCTGGGCCGGCAGGCCTTTCCCCGACCTGACCCCCTGGCCCCTCCCTTCCGCGGCTGGCTGAGGGCTCTGGCTCAAGCAGGGCCTCACGGGGCCAGGAGCGAAAGTTTTCATGTGAGTGAGCAGGGGGAGCCAGGCCAGGCAGGGTCCCTTCAAGAATGCAACACTTTCTTCCTCACCCGTGGGAAAGACCTTTAAAAACAGACTTAAATAATCCAAAACAAGAGCCACTGTTCAAATGAGACTTGGCTGGTTATGGCTCCAGCCCCACTGTTGAAGCATTGTTGAAACTGCGTGCTGAGTTATACCCAGTACAATACCACTGAGCCAGGTGTGTAAATCAGGGCAGAAAAAAAGACTGGTGCCTGAATATAATTCCTTTTCTTATTAAACTGCACATCCCAAGCACCTCTTTACTTTTCAGGATTTGAGGGAAATGCTCTATTTTAGGGGGAATGAAAGGCTATTGAGGGCCCAGAGCAGTGGCAGCAAGGGCCTGGATGAGGGCTGGAATCAGCCATTGGTATCAGCTATTTCTTTTTTGTCATTGGGCTGGTCCACACTAACCCCCCACTTCGAACTAAGATACGCAACTTCAGCTACGTGAATAATGTAGCTGAAGTCGAAGAATCTTAGTTCGAACTTACCGCGGGTCCAGACGTGGCAGGCAGGCTCCCCCATCGACTCCGCGTACTCCTCTCGCGGAGCAGGAGTACCGACGTCGACGGCGAGCACGTCCGGGATCGATTTAGTAGGCTCTGCAGAAGTAGGTCATTGCCTCAGTCCAGAGGGCAAGACGCGATAAATCGAACCCAGAAGATCGATTGCTTACCGCGGGACCCGGAGGTAAGTATAGACGTACCCATTCAAAAGGTAAGTATAGACGTACCCATTCAAATGGCTTTTAGGTCATGGCTGACATCCCAGCCATCATGTAAAATGCTTTCCTCTGACATGCACACAGAGGTATCTCACTGCCAAGTCCTATCCTCGGAGGGGAGGGGAATGCTGCAGGGTGATCTCCCATCTCCATGCAGCCAGTGGCCTATGCTTGCCACTGCCATGCTGGAGCCTCCACATTTATTTATTGACAAAATTTGCAGAATTTTAAAATATTGTGCACAGAATTTAATTTTTTGGTGCTGAATTCCCTCAGGAATATGGGGTGCTGGGCAGTTGGCGTGGGGGTTGTGAGAGGGGCGCTGGGCAATGTGGGGGTCTGTGGATGGGACATCGCTGGGCATCGGGATCTGTGGTGGAGATCTCTGGGTGAGGGGCCACTGGGCATGGGGGTTGCTGAGCATAAGGGGGCGGGGGGTACTGGGCGGGGGGAGCTGTGACAGGGCATGCTGGCAGGGCTGGGGGTGCAGGTGGGAGGGAAGTGCAGGGGTTAGGGGTGAAGGTGGCACAATTAAACTGTTTTTAACAAAGTGCATGTGGCAAGTTTTCCAATACTGTAAGCTTAGGTTTGTGTTGCTAAGAGCAAGTCGGGCATAGGGGCACCAGTTTCATAATACTGTGTAGGGCCCCATAAATCCTAAGGATGGCCCTGCCCCTGGAGTTCAGGGTTTTGCAAATGTCAGCTTTTGGCCGGGGGGGGAGGAGGAGGAGGAAGAGGGGCTGACTCTTCTTTTTGCATGGGACTGGGTAGCACGACATGCAGAGTCCCCTCCCTGTACTACTCTTGGGGGGATAATCCCTCCCCTCCATTTTTTAAAAAGGGAGATTTAGTTTAATAAATTAAAAAACATTTTTCAAACCAAAGGGAAGTCTGAGGTAGGAATGAGAAAGAATCTCCTCAATAGCTTGGCTTGCATGTGGTAGTGCCCTATATAAGATGCAAGAGTGTGTACTCTTCCTCTCTATTCAGTTTTTCCACCCAGCTTGTTTGCTCTCCCCAATGCAGTATCTGTTTGTCAGCTAGGTTTTCACTCTACTTTTCAGTGGCATTTTCCCACTTTTCTCCTTATCTCTCCTAAGTAGAGCATAAGCCCAATAACGTTCAAGTACAAGACAACTCTCAAACCCACAATGTCCAAGCTGGTTAAAATTTTGACAAAATGATCTTGCTTATCCCTAGTCTTTAGTGCTGTCAGATCTGATACTTTTCACAAATTCAAGACTCATTTAGAAAATATGTCATCTTGGCTGAGCCAGTCCCCCCCCAAAAAATCTTTGGCCTCTGAAGTACATTCAGTGACCTTGAAATCCACATGCCCCAGACCAGATGTGTTGTGGAAGAAATACCATAGCTGGTTTGTGGGAAGAAGGGCAAGTCGCTCCCCCTTATTACAAGCTCTGCCATATGATTAATGATGGAAGGGACTGCACATTCATATGATATGGAAGGTGAGCGATCAGCTGTTGTAACCTGCACAGGTTGTGCCATGTTTGTCTTTCTTCCACAGGACAGAAGCGACTTTGTCTGCACAAAGTGTAAGCTGGTCTCCATATTGGAGGAGAAGGTTCGAGGGCTGGAGAAACAAGTATCAACTCTGCGTTGCATAAGGGAAAATGAAGATTTCCTGGACAGACGTCAGGAGATGCTTCTACGGCCACAATGTTCTGAAGATTCAGAGCAGGCGCAGCAGGGACAGAAGGATTGTGAGGAGGTTTGGCAGCATGTGACCTCCAGAAGAAGAAAGAGGAGCGTCCATGCACCAGCAATGGAGATACAGGTGAGGAATCGTTTCCATGTTCTCTCTACAGGTGCTAATGCGGAGAGTGGACTAGATGGCCCATCTGAGGGAAGGGAGCAGAAGGAGACTCCACCGATTGGAAGGCAAAAGATGCACTGTCCTAGGGATGGGGGTTCCACGACCACCACTCCCAAGAGGAGGAGGAGGGTGGTGGTGGTCGGGGACTCCCTCCTCAGGGGGACTGAGTCATCTATCTGCCGCCCTGACCGGGAAAACCGAGAGGTCTGCTGCTTGCCAGGAGCTAGGATACACGATGTCACGGAGAGACTGCCGAGACTCATCAAGCCCTCGGATCGCTACCCCTTCCTGCTTCTCCACGTGGGCACCAATGATACTGCCAAGAATGACCTTGAGCGGATCACTGCAGACTACGTGGCTCTGGGAAGAAGGATAAAGGAGTTTGAGGCGCAAGTGGTGTTCTCGTCCATCCTCCCTGTGCAAGGAAAAGGCCGGGGTAGAGACCGTCGAATCGTGGAAGTCAACGAATGGCTACGCAGGTGGTGTCGGAGAGAAGGCTTTGGATTCTTCGACCATGGGATGGTGTTCCAAGAAGAAGGAGTGCTAGGCAGAGACGGGCTCCACCTAACGAAGAGAGGGAAGAGCATCTTCGCCAGCAGGCTGGCTAACCTAGTGAGGAGGGCTTTAAACTAGGTTCACCGGGGGAAGGAGACCAAAGCCCTGAGGTAAGTGGGGAAATGGGATCCTGGGAGGAAGCACAAGCAGGAGAGCGCAACAGGGGAGGACTCTTGTCTCATGCTGAGAAAGAGGGACGATCGTTGAGTTATCTTAAGTGCCTATACACAAATGCAAGAAGCCTGGGAAACAAGCAGGGAGAACTGGAAGTCCTGGCACAGTCAGGGAACTATGATGTGATTGGAATAACAGAGACTTGGTGGGATAACTCACATGACTGGAGTACTGTCATGGATGGATATAAACTGTTCAGGAAGGACAGGCAGGGCAGAAAAGGTGGGGGAGTTGCGTTGTATGTAAGAGAGGAGTATGACTGCTCAGAGCTCCGGTATGATACTGCAGAAAAACCTGAGAGTCTCTGGATAAAGTTGAGAAGTGTGAGCAACAAGGGTGATGTCGTGGTTGGAGTCTGCTATAGACCACCAGACCAGGGGGATGAGGTGGACGAGGCTTTCTTCTGGCAACTAGCAGAAGTTGCTAGATCACAGGCCCTGGTTCTCATGGGAGACTTTAATCACCCTGATATCTGCTGGGAGAGCAATACAGCGGTGCACAGGCAATCCAGGAAATTTTTGGAAAGTGTAGGGGACAATTTCCTGGTGCAAGTGCTGGAGGAACCAACTAGCGGCAAAGCTTTTCTTGACCTGCTGCTCACAAACAGGGAAGAACTAGTAGGGGAAGCAAAAGTGGATGGGAACCTGGGAGGCAGTGACCATGAGATGGTCGAGTTCAGGATCCTGACACAAGGAAGAAAGGAGAGCAGCAGAATACGGACCCTGGACTTCAGAAAAGCAGACTTTGACTCCCTCAGGGAACAGATGGGCAGGATCCCCTGGGAGAATAACATGAAGGGCAAAGGGGTCCAGGAGAGCTGGCTGTATTTTAAAGAATCCTTATTGAGGTTGCAGGAACAAACCATCCCGATGTGTAGAAAGAATAGTAAATATGGCAGGCGACCAGCTTGGCTAAACAGTGAAATCCTTGCTGATCTTAAACGCAAAAAAGAGGCTTATAAGGAGTGGAAGATTGGACAAATGACCAGGGAGGAGTATAAAAATATTGCTCAGGCGTGCAGGAGTGAAATCAGGAAGGCCAAATCACACTTGGAGTTGCAGTTAGCAAGAGATGTTAAGAGTAACAAGAAGGGTTTCTTCAGGTATGTTAGCAACAAGAAGAAAATCAAGGAAAGTGTGGGCCCCTTACTGAATGAGGGAGGCAACCTAGTGACCGAGGATGTGGAAAAAGCTAATGTACTCAATGATTTTTTTGCCTCTGTCTTCACGCACAAGGTCAGCTCCCAGATTGCTGCACTGGGCAGTACAGCATGGGGAGAAGGTGACCAACCCTCTGTGGAGAAAGAAGTGGTTCGGGACTATTTAGAAAAACTGGACGTGCACAAGTCCATGGGGCCGGATGCGCTGCATCCGAGGGTGCTAAAGGAGTTGGCGGGTGAGATTGCAGAGCCATTAGCCATTATTTTTGAAAACTCATGGCGATCGGGGGAGGTCCCAGATGACTGGAAAAAGGCTAATGTAGTGCCCATCTTTAAAAAAGGGAAGAAGGAGGATCCGGGGAACTACAGGCCAGTCAGCCTCACCTCAGTCCCTGGAAAAATCATGGAGCAGGTCCTCAAGGAATCAATTATGAAACATTTAGAGGAGAGGAAAGTGATCAGGAACAGTCAGCATGGATTCACGAAGGGGAAGTCGTGCCTGACTAACCTAATTGCCTTCTATGATGAGATAACTGGCTCTGTGGATGAGGGGAAAGCAGTGGATGTGTTATTTCTTGACTTTAGCAAAGCTTTTGATACTGTCTCCCACAGTATTCTTGCCACCAAGTTAAAGAAGTATGGGCTGGATGAATGGACTGTAAGGTGGATAGAAAGCTGGCTAGATCATCGGGCTCAACGGGTAGTGATCAATGGCTCCATGTCTAGTTGGCAGCCGGTTTCAAGTGGAGTGCCCCAAGGGTCGGTCCTGGGGCCGATTTTGTTTAATATCTTTATTAATGATCTGGAGGATGGTGTGGACTGCACTCTCAGCAAGTTTGCAGATGACACTAAACTAGGAGGCGTGGTAGATACACTAGAGGGTAGGGATCGGATACAGAGGGACCTAGACAAATTAGAGGATTGGGCAGAAAAAAACCTGATGAGGTTCAACAAGGACAAGTGCAGAGTCCTGCACTTAGGACGGAAGAATCCCATGCACTGCTACAGACTAGGGACCGAATGGCTAGGTAGCAGTTCTGCTGAAAAGGACCTAGGGGTCACAGTGGACGAGAAGCTGGATATGAGTCAACAGTGTGCTCTTGTTGCCAAGAAGGCTAACGGCATTTTGGGCTGTATAAGTAGGGGCATTGCCAGCAGATCGAGGAACGTGATCGTTCCCCTTTATTCGACATTGGTGAGGCCTCATCTGGAATACTGTGTCCAGTTTTGGTCCCCACACTACAAGAAGGATGTGGAAAAATTGGAAAGAGTCCAGCGGAGGGCAACAAAAATGATTAGGGGTCTGGAGCACATGACTTATGAGGAGAGGCTGAGAGAACTGGGATTGTTTAGTCTCCAGAAGAGAAGAATGAGGGGGGATTTGATAGCAGCCTTCAACTACCTGAAGGGGGGTTCCAAAGAGGATGGAGCTCGGCTGTTCTCAGTGGTGGCAGATGACAGAACAAGGAGCAATGGTCTCAAGTTGCAGTGGGGGAGGTCCAGGTTGGATATCAGGAAAAACTATTTCACTAGGAGGGTGGTGAAACACTGGAATGCGTTACCTAGGGAGGTGGTGGAGTCTCCTTCCTTGGAGGTTTTTAAGGCCCGGCTTGACAAAGCCCTGGCTGGGATGATTTAGCTGGGAATTGGTCCTGCTTTGAGCAGGGGGTTGGACTAGATGACCTCTTGAGGTCCCTTCCAACTCTGATATTCTATGATTCTATGATTCCACTGTTATGCCATAGCTGCCTGTTGGCAGCAGTGGTAAACCAGGAGAGTGGGGTCAGGACAATTCTCGGGCAGAAAAGCCCCAGGAAGGAAGCGTGTGGGTGAGATTTGTTTGTGGACAGGAAAGCACTGTGACAGGATGCATGCAATGGAAACTGAAGGCAGAATACAGAAAAGTGCCACAGTCTGCATAATTCTGGTGGGGCACCGGAATTAATTGAAGAAGAAGCAGGCTGTCACATGGCAATAAGTAAGCGCCGTATGAACCCTCTATTGCCCCAGGGAGCAGTCCTACTTGGTTTAACTTTCACTCATGTCCTTCTTCACTCCTCCTGAGTTACAATGCAAGTTCCATTACAGTATGATTCCATGCAGCTCTGAATGAGCCAGACTGTCTTGCTGTAAGCCATGCTCATTCCCTAGGTAACTGAAGACTTTAAGAAACTAAATCCTTCAAACTACTGTTGCAAACAGCAGCACTTGACATGGTGACCTGAGACTGGAATAATCCTGACCTCGGATCTAGTTAAATATCTCTGACCTGTAACAGCCTCAGGCTTTCACACAGACAGCAAGAATGGTGAAAATAAAGCAATATTAAACTAAAAAAAAAACAAACTGTACGCATGTGACATTTCTGTGTCGGAATCCTCTCCAACATGGAGTTGACGGAACATATAGATGGGTAGGGAAAGATATAATGAATGGATAAACCATTCAGACTATCGTTTACTTTAGACCAGGGTGGGCAAACTATGGCCTGCGGGCCACATCCGGGCTGTTGGACCTTTTAATCCGGTCCTTGAGCTCCCAACGGGGAGCAGCTTTCCCCACTCTGATGCTCCAGCCGGGGAGCAGGGTTGGGGATTTGCCTTGCTCCGCTCTGCACATCCAGCAGCTCCGGCCGGCTCCCGGAAGTGGGGGAAGCCAGGGGGATCCGCACACTGCCCCTGACCCAAGCGCCGGCTCTGCAGCTCTCATTGGCTGGAAACCGAACAGCATGCAGAGCGGCGTAGACTCGCCTCCGCATGGGAGGCGGAGGGGGGATGGGCCACTGTTTCCAGGAGCTGCTTCAGGTAAGCACTGCCCGGATCCTGCACCCCTGAGCCTCCCACTGCACCCCAAGCCCCTGCCCCAGCCCAGATCGTCCTCCAAACCCTTTGATTCCAGCCCGGAGCACCCTCCTGAACCGCAACCCCCTCATCCCCAGCCCCACCCCAGGATCTGCACCCCCAGCGGAGTTTCACCCCACCATGCACCCCAATCCCCTGCCCCAGCTGAGAGCCCCCTCCTGCCCTCTGAACCCCTCCATCCCAGCCCAGAGCACCCTCCTGCACCCCAAGCCCCTCATCTCCAGCCCCACCCCAGAGGCTGCTCTCCCAGCCAGAGCCCTCATCCCCCCATGCACCCCAATCCCCTGCCCCAGCCGGCCCTCCATACAATTTCCATACCAAGATGTGGCCCTCAGGCCAAAAAGTTTGCCCACCCCTGCTTTAGACTGAAGCTGATCTCCTATTGTCAGGAGCCAGTTGGTCTCTGCCAACTTTGTCTCTCTTTCTCAATGCTTTTATTTACCCTGTTGTGTATGCCCTGTCAAGTAATTTTTTTTTGAGGGGGGGGAGGGTTTATTTCAGTCACAGCACTTTAATGTACTTCTATTGAAAAGTGTACTTTTCTTGGGAGGAGCTGAAGGGAGATAGAGCTGAGGAGGAGGAGTGATATCAGTGTTGCCAATTCTCGTGATTTTATCATGGGTCTTGCGATATTTGGTGTTTTTCTTAGGTCCCCTAATTGCTGGAATCAAGACATTGCACGAAAATCTCAGCTTTCAATTTTGAAAAAGTTTTTAGGTTGCAGAGAAGAGAGATGAGAACATGACCTAGATGTATACTAAAGTTTCGGCAACCAGAAGGCCAATAAAAAGAAACTCAGATTTATGATTTTTTATTTAAAAATCATGTAATTTTTGTGCCAATCTCATGGTTCCTGAGGGAAGAGGTACACTGGATTATACCAATAGAGAAGAGGCAATTTAGGGTCTGTCTATACTGAAAAGTTAGGTCAACACTGCTACGTCACACTCAGGGGTGTGAAAAATTTACACCTCTGAGGATGTAGTTTAACTGACCTAACCCCTGGTGTAGACAGCGCTAGGTCGATGGAAGAGTTCTTCCCTTGACCTAGCTATTGCCTCTCGGGGAGTTGGAACCCCTCCCATCACTGTAGTGGGTGTCTACACTGAAGTACGGCAGTTGTGCCACAGCTTTCATTTCTTGGTTCCCTTTGTACGTGCTGCCCTCCTGACCCCTTGCTCATTTTTACCTTGTGAGACTGTGGGAATGTGGTAGAAATGTTTCTTGACATTTTGACAAGTTCTGTCCTCAAATTAAAGAGCAAAAGAGGACATATTCCCTCACCATCTTCTTAACAACCTAGGGTTGGATACTCCAGTCAGCAAGTACTATTTAGGACTGTGCCTAATGTATAATCTGGCCCTAGCTTCACAGTGTTCAGTGTCACCTTAGAAAAGCCAACTGTCAGCCACTGAACAGGGTAATCTCAGACTTTTCTCTGGCCCTGCCTCTTCCAGGAGCTCTTTCTGGGGAATGTGTGGGTGTAATATTGTGCAGCCGCTTCCTGAGTGCTCCCTCATGGCCAGAGGTCACTGTTCTGCACTCTGCCTCTGTTTCCCTCTCTTCAGGGTCTTTTAAAAACTCTCCGCTCAAAGATGGCTCACGCAATCCCCACAAATCCCATTTATTTACTCCTCTGATACATATTGGTCTTCTAGGTCCCAAGCAGTTCAGGGGCTCTCTCCCGATTAACCCCAAAAACCCACAAAACACAAACTCACACAGTCTTCGCCCCAGCTGGCCTTTACAGTCTGTCTCCTGCTTGTATGCCGGGGGGAGAGTGAGGGGTGTGGGCTCTTCCAGGACTCCTTCCCTGGAGAGGTTTCTCTCACTCTCTCCTGCTTCTTCAGCTTTCCCCCACAGCTGACTCAGCCCTGCAGGAGCCTTGCTCCCTTCAGTGTCTACAGATCTAGCTGCAGTTTCCTGGGCTTTCACCCCCTTCACTGCAACTTTCTGATCTTTTTAGCCTGGGAGTATCATGGCTCAGGCTCTCCTGGGGCACATCGTGTCACAGTGGGTTGGCCCTGGACAGTTACATTCAAACAGGGCTGAGAGCATATAGCCCCATTTGGAAGCAGGCTGCTGAGGCATGTTCTAGTACAGAATCACAGCAGGAGAGTGAGTCACCAAGAAGAACTAACTGTGTTACACGCAAAAGCAATCCCCAGAGAACACAAGGAAGTCCTGGCTTAATAGCAGCAGCTCTTGAATGAATAATAATAAAAAATAATAAATCTGGAGTCCATCAGTAAATAAACTAAAGCCATAGACAAAGTTGGAAAAAAATAAATGACAGCGGAATGTGTTTCCTTTAAATCAAGGCAGCCTGTCCCGTCTTCCTATTTCCTTCACTGCTGGAATATTTCTCTTTTAAATTCTATTTCAGCTGATTAGCCCATTTGACATTCCCTATCAGTACTCATTGTGCTGCCAGACCTTGTTAACCTATTCACTGCTATAACAAACATATTTATTGACCACAGTTTTATCCATGCAAACAGAAGCTGTGCCAGGTACATCCCAGCCCCACTGAACTGGTGTGCTATTCATCTAGAGCTGGAGGCACCATTGCTGATTACATTCAAGCGCCATGCTGACCACAGGGATACAAGTCTTTCAGGTTCACTTACCACATGACAGATGTAATATTCAGAGCTGTTAGAGACGCTTCTCTTGCTCTTCAACAGAGACAACAGTTCAAAAAGACACTTAAAAATTCTTTGTGCGTACCATCCTTAGGCTGCCGTTATACACCCATTTCTGGACGGGGTCCAGAAGGGTTAAGTCCCTTCCCTTCCTATTGAAAATAATAGTCTAAAGCTCATTGTGAGACTCTTTGTCACACACTATGCACAATCAGGCTGAATGAGACTCCAGGGTGTCCCACAGCGATAATCTACCATCATATAATTTGCCTGAGGGTTTGCAGATTAACATTTTCAGTAACTGGGTAGGTAAGCTTTCCCCACAGCCATTTTGGCACTGTAAAGGACATCAGAGGCTGGCAAATTCCAGTGGTTGCCACACACTGTGCAATGTTTATTATAACCTTTTACTCTGTACATGCACTTTGGTACAATTCCAATCTGCCTCTTTGCATGTTTCGTTAGGCTTCTATCAATTAACTTTCTTATATGTACACATCTTGCTTAAAAGGGCAGTTTTCTATGGCAAAATCAATGTTTATAACAGGGCTCTATTCTATAACGTGGTGTGAAAAAAAACAACAAATGTAACATATTTGGATGAATTTCTTGTAACACACTTACAGTTGCTGTAATTCTGCCTATAACACTGGCATCCTACATGCCAGTGCGTCCCTGACTATTTCATTTCAAGGGTTAAATTTACATGTTTTACATAATGAGTACACACATTTTTCACTCCTACTAATTATATTCATCAAGTCTTCTGTGACTCCACTGTCACTATGTAAATGCACGAAACAGCCTTCTATTGAGAAGCACAAGGTTATAGTACCAATCCATTCAGTCACACTCTGGAATACAGCCAAACTTTAGCAGGATTGACGAGCGGGCTTGTGCCCTATCACAAATAATGTTGCAACCCAAGGTTGGGAGACAAAATGCAGGAAAAAAACAGGATCTTCAGGGCTCTGGAAGGGACCCAAAGCATCTCAGGGAAGGACAGGGAGAGACAGAACTACACCACATGTATCCCTTATTTGTTCACATAATAGGTGTTTATTTTAATATAGTCCCATTTTAGATTTTTTTATAATTATTTTCAGCAAAGCTTTGTACATTTCAGACTCTAAAGTAACCCTGGAAATTGTCTGAAATACATGAGGACGTAGACCCTACCTAAGAATATCTCCACCCACCAGCGCTTCTGAATTCTGGCTGGGCAAGGTGGGACAGAATGGCTCCTCTATGAAAACACCTTGATTTCTGAGGAAGAAATCAGTGGCAAAAAAGCATTTAAAAGATCCTACAAAACATGTGCTCCAGTAAAGAGCATCTGGAACAATTCTGCCTCGGACTTGGGAGCACCTGGAGAGAGGCAAAGAAGTGCAGTCTATTTGTAGCTGTGTGTTAGAGTGAAAATGCCGTGAGCTCTTTAGGGTAGCAACAATGTCTTTGTTTGTTCAGTGCCTAGCAGAATGGGGCCCTCATCTTGACTGCACTCTCTGGGCACTACTGTAATTTAAATCTATAAATAATTATAGGAGCTTAATTCATTGAATCCTGTGTAAGCAGAGATGATGTACTCCCTACCACAATCTGAGGTGGGTGGTTACCAAGTTGTTTGGGCACCTTCAAACCTTCTAGAGCTTGCTTTGCTTACGGAGTCCTGAACTGGCTGCTGGATTGCCCCATCTCAATGCTTGCTTGCCACTCTGTTGCATACAGAGATGGACAGGAGACGCTGAATGGCAGGAGAGACACTTGGCACAACCTGGCAAAACTTAGAACCGATTCAAAGGGGGTTCCCAAGGAAAACACTTTCCGAAGGGTGTAAGATTCTTCTCTTTTGGGTGCATCACCTCACACAGTCAATGGTTAGTGAAGT
Organism: Malaclemys terrapin pileata; assembly: GCF_027887155.1. NCBI lineage: Eukaryota > Metazoa > Chordata > Testudines > Emydidae > Malaclemys > Malaclemys terrapin. Next base: position 58,573,338 of record NC_071513.1, read on the forward strand.
CTAAAATATAAAACTGGCTACCTCATCTGAATGCTTACATGTCAACTGGTCACTAATCATTTTGCCTCCCTACAGACCTCTTCTTCAACGTGGCTTTCAGGTGGTATTTCCACATCACGAGAAAGACCTGAGACATCCGTATCATATTGACTAGGAAAATAACGATCTTACCTTTAATCCAGAGGATAATAAAGGCACACGCAAGGAGATCAAAGGCATCGGAAAGACAAAAGCAGGTCAGATGAAGGAAGGAAAAAGAAAAAATATATAATTAGCTTTATATTTCATTATGAGCATGCCAACTAAACAGGAAAAAAAAGTTTAAATCCGATTTATTTTGCTTTCTTCAATCAAATAAAACAGTGAAATAATAGCACAAATGAAAGAGAGTGATGTAAAGAGCTTTTGTGAGTGGATACAAATTTCAAAAAAAATTTCCTAAAAATTTTTCATTAACATTCTTTTGCGACATTTGCAAGCTGTCATCAAAGGAAAAACAAAGAAATGAGAAGAAATGAGTGCAGATACACACAATAGGAATGCCATGTATCAATATATTTGTCTACACACACAAACAATATTTCCCTTTGGCAAAACTTCAATGGTGCAAGACCAGGCCATTGATGAAGTTGGCGTGTTTTCTCAGAATCCAAAGTGTCATTTTAATATTCAGTAACTATTCTTTCCCATTACCATTACTTCTTACCCTCAAACCAAAGACAAAGCCTGTTAAAAATAAAACAAACATCTGTTAACACCAAAAGCATCATTGAAATGAATGGGTGAGGATTTAATGATTACTTAAAAGAAAAGAAAGCAAGACTTGATTTGGAAAACTCTGAGATCTGCCCAGGGAACCCATTAGAGGAACTGAAAGATTTCTATTGCTACTGAAGGTTGAGCAGCGAACTTGATTCCTTTAGGGTTCTTTTCACAGGTGTCATCATACTGTGGTGAAGACTGCTAAAGAAATTATTATAAATAAGAAAAAACTAAATAAACTGGAAACTTACATACACGCTCACAAATAGTTTTCAGGGATTTGCTATTGTTGAAAGAATGTTAAAATTGTTCTGTGAATTTTACCAGTGTTTTACAATAATTTCCATTTTTGTTGATGATAAACAGAAAAATCACAAAAATATCTCCTCTCCCTTCCCCTAGTCTTTTTTTAACAGAAATCATAAATCATCCATCTGGCTTTGTGTGAACAACTGCAATACATGCGTAAGCAATCATAACAAGAATATTATATGATTTCTTTATTGTTTATACATATTTGTATTGCTATAGCGCCGGTAGGCCCTATTGTGCTAGCACTACCCAACCTTGCCACACACGGAGAGAAATGCTATTTACCCCAGAGGAGAGGATGACAGATGGACACAACAAATGGATGGAGCAACTACAAGGTGGCTGAGAATCCTAACAGTGAATTACAGTGTAAAACTCTTCTCCTGTCCCAATCTACTGTGGCTCTAGTGCCAAGAAACTCACATTTAAGGCATAAAAAGTTTGTAGATATTCAACGTCACAGATGAAACATGCCTTGCTTCTTGCCTGCAGCGGCGAACTGCGGCCAGTGGGAGCCGCGATCAACCAAATCTGCGGACGCGGCAGGTAAACAAACCTACCCGGACCGCCAGGAGCTTTCCCTGAACAAGCGGCGGTCTGGCTTTGAGAAGCACTGATCTACAGCTTAGGGCCCCATTCCTACAAATACTTGTGCAAGTAAATAATTTACACTGCCTGAGTCCTGGCCACCGGTCCAGGGGGGCTCTGCATTTTAATTTAATTTTAAATGAAGCTTCTTGAACATTTTAAAAACCTTATTTACTTTACATACAACAATAGTTTAGTTATATATTATAGACTTATAGAAAGAGATCTTCTAAAAACGTTAAAATGTATTACTGGCACGCAAAACCTTAAATTAGAGTGAATAAATGAAGACTCAGCACACCGCTTCTGAAAGGTTGCCGACCCCTGACCTAGACCTTTCCAGTGATGCATTTGTGAAAGCAAACCTCAGACTGGGTGAGGTTCCTTTATCCACTCTTTCTGCTAATACTACGGCACATGCAGAAACAGTGGAGGGAGAGAAATCTTGGATAAGGTCAGTCTCTGAAAGTAGCCAAAAGAGTAGAGAACACATAGTCATTAAATAAACTCCAGTTATGATCTCATTCTAGCAGAACTATTTTGAAAAACTGATGAGTGAGATATGAGAAAAAGGGGCTGTAATGAAATACACATTTTGTTGGGTTCACAGGGTCGCCAGAGTAAAAAGGACCATAAACTACCCCATGAGTCTCCCCAGAAAACACGTGAACCTGTTAATAGGGTGCCTGCTAACCTCTTGTCTTTGTCTGACATATTAGATTCACTGGTACGGGGTAACTCATGAATTGCCCTCTGAAAGGGAAAGAGGGTGAGACTGAAAGAGAAAACAACAACTGTTGTAAATGGAAATAAAAGCTTTGTAAGGTGGGATAACCCAAGAGGATATGAGGATTTGTGCAGAGGGTTAATTTGGGAGCTCCTCAATTCTGTCTGAAGTCAAATCCTGGAAAACCAATTTTCTTTGGGATAGAGGAAAGGGGGTTGGGCCATTGGAAACCATAAGGTTTTGCAAGAGCTGCTGCAAGATTTCCTTATGTTATTGTCTCCTAAGTAGACATTTGGAGTTGCATTTCAAACTGAGGGCTGATAGGAACTACAAAGCATGCATCTCATTGCTGTTAATGGGGGTGGGGGTCAGCACACACAACACCATGTGCAAAAATAAGGAAACTGGTACCCTGTGAGTTTCCAAGATGCTCTGATTGAGATCCAATACTAACGCTGTTGTCTACAATCAACTGGCAAATAAAGCCCAACACAATGATAAAAATGAGTACTGTTACCTGGAATGGTTACAAAAAACGTTGGTTGTATGGAATTAAACTTCATCTGTTTGATTTGAGATTTTGTCCTTCAATGTCAAAGCATATCTCCAGTGACTAACCTGCTGAGCATTTGCTAGATTCCAAAACCACTTGCAGATTTGAGGAGTTTGTCTGAGATACAAGTGTGTCAAAAACCAGATTTCCTTTTAGCTTATTTCCTTTTAGCGTGTACATATGTGCATGCTGAACTCCTGCCAGCACTATGAGCTACTCCAGCAAATCCTCTTCCAGTGCTTCAGGATGAGACTATGGTCCAATTGTCTAAGGAGAATAGGATTGCTTGTTAATTCAAAACCACTTATTTCTCATTAGCTGGCAGGAGAAGAGGGAGGGAGGGGAAAAAATCAATAAAAACAACTTTTAATAATAATCACACTGGGAGAAATTGAAACTAAGTAAAATAAATGAAGTTTACTAATTATTTTTAATTGCAAGGGCTTTCATTTCAGTTTTCAAATGCATCTCATAGCTGCCCTCTGAAACCTCACTGTGTTTATGCAATAATGAATAATTCAACACAGCTGCAGTTAATACTTAATACACCACTGATGGTAACAGTGCTGTGATCAATCTATTGGCTGCATTGCTTTAAAATTCCTACATCTGGTTGTTAATACAGAGTTCTGATCCATAATGCCTTTTGCATTTTCTAATCAGGAGGAGTTGTGCATGTGCAACATTAGGCTATACCCACTCGTCCCTGTCTTCCACGCTAATGCACAAAGGGCAGATTGAATCACACCACAGGCCATATTGGGTTGGGGATGTGTGTGAAAGGATGGTCAGGGATGTTTTATCACTAGGATAGCATGCTAGATTCCAGCCTTGGGCATAGAGAGGAGAACACTAGATCAGGGGTAGGCAACCTATGGCACGGGTGCCAAAGGCGGCACACGAGCTGATTTTCAGTGGCACTCACACTGCCCGAGTCCTGGCCACCGGTTTGGAGGGCTCTGCATTTTAATTTAATTTTAAAAGAAGCTTCTTAAACATTTTAAAAACCTTATTTACTTTACATACAACAGTAGTTTAGTTATATATTATAGACATAGAAAAAGACCTTCTAAAAACATTAAAATGTATTACTGGCATGTGAAACTTTAAATTAGAGTGAATAAATGAAGACTCGGCACCCCACTTCTGAAAGGTTGCCAACCCCTGCACTAGATGCATGTGCTTGTGAAAAATATGTCTAGATGTGCCCCAGCATGCAAGATGAACAAGTGAGGGGTTTGTCTTTCTTAAACACAGCAATTTTTGGAATCCTAACAATGGCACATTGATCTTTGTACCTGAAGAGGAGGTGAAAACCAAGAGAGGTTGCCCATTACCCCCCCACCCCTTCCAACACATCCCTTCACCATCAGTACATTGATGTTTTGTTTGTTTGCATTCAATGAGGAGAAAGCTATGTGGCTCTAAAGAGAGTCTTCATTCAGGCCTTCTGAGCCCAAAACAGTGCTGGGCCTTTAAGTTTAGAGGGATCTCTAGGGCAGTGGTTCTCAACCAGGAGTACACGTACCACGGGGGGTACGCAGAGGTCTTCCAGAGGATATATCAACTCATCTAGATCAGTTTTTCTCAACCTGGGTTTAGGGGGATCGCAAGTGCAGGGCTGGTGTTAGGGGGTGGCAAGCAGGGCAACTGCTTGGAGCCCCATGCCACGGGGGACCCCGTGAAGCTAAGTTACATGCCTCAGTCCTAGATGGCAGGACTTGGGCTTCAGACTCCTGAAAGGTATACAATAGTCTGGAAAGGTTGAGAACCACTGCTCTAGGGAGACATCAGAGACACACAGAGTCCTCAGGTTAAGAGGAAAGAAGGAAAGGATGCCATTAAAAATATATATCCAAACTTCATTAAGGGGACAATTCTGCTCTCTGATAGACCTGTGTTGCTTCCATTGAGTCCAAAATGGGACAGAATTTGGTGCTGAAGTTTTGACTTAATCAGACTAAAGCACGAAATTGATATCAAGACATTTGCAACTCATCCTTCAATCCTTAAGGTACCACAGTCTGAGGTGTGTTATACTATGCACTATGAGCCAGTTTTTCCAAACACTAGTCTTCAGTTTCTAAAATGTGGTTACAGACTCAACTGAGTGGGCAATTTAGATCTCTCAGGTGTTTAAATCCCAGATTTGCAGGCACTGTCAGAGACTCAAATGTACACATGACAAGGGCTCTGGTCCTGCAAACAGTTATGCAGGTGAGTAATTTTATTCACACAAATGGATTCAGTGGGACTATGATCATGAGTAAAATTACTTACTTGCACAAGTATTTGTAGGAATGGGGCCCTAAATTGTAGATTAGTGCTTCTCAAAGCCAGTTCGCCGCTTATTCAGGGAAAGCCCCGGGTGGTCTGGGCTGGTTTGTTTACCTGTCGCGTCCGCAGGTTCGGCTGATCGCGGCTCCCACTGGCCGCGGTTCGCCGCTCCAGGCCAATGGGGGCTGCGTGAAGGGTGGCCAGCTCATCCCTCGGCCCGTGCCGCTTCCCGCAGCCCCCATTGGCCTGCAGCGGCGAACCGCGGCCAGTGGGAGCCGCGATCAGCCGAATCTGCAGACGCGGCAGGTAAACAAACCGGCCAGACCGCCAGGGGCTTTCCCTGAACAAGCGGCAGCCCGACTTTGAGAAGCACTGCTGTAGATGATAATGACAGGCTAAAATTACTGCAATTACTTGTGCTCACAAGACTGCAAACAGCCCATAATAAAATCTAACATTTTGTTATGAGTGAGTGGCATTGCGATATGGCACACGGGGTTGCAACACTGCTCATATTTGACCCAGCTGTTCCTCCATCATGACCCAGGGAGAGTGGAGGTGGACAAGGAGGATGATGGGGCTGGGCTCCCTTTGAGTCTTGTTCCACTCACTGCCCTGGCTCCATGCTGCCACCTGCATTTGTCCTTGCTAGTGCTGTCCTTCACCCGGTGCAGTTTCACCTTCCTTGAGTGGTCCAGCCTGGGCCTGCTGAGCAGCAGTGATTTCTGCATAACCCCAGGACTTCATTTTCCACAGCTGCCCGAGGGCCGGGTTCAGGGAGGCCCCAGTGACTGAGGCCAGGGGGACGGGGGTTGCTGGGGCTTGTGTCTCCTGCAGGGCGTGGGGCTGAGATGGGGAGCCCTGGCAGTGCCAGCCCCCATAGGGCCTCAAGGGGTCTCTGAGCTGAGGCTGGCTCTAGGATACAGGGGCTCAGGCCCCACCTCGCCTTGAGGATTGAAGGAATGTAGTGGGGGCACCATATCCAGCCCCTGTTGGAGGATAAAGGACCCTGCTGCCATCTTGACATCTAGTCAGTTAAAACATAAGAGTTGAGTTTATACCCACCCTCAACCTCCCCCCCCATACACCTGCCCTCCCTGCCGAGAGGTGCCCCCACACTTCTGTCTCGAGGGCACTTCTCCCTACATACACCTGCCCATCATGGCAGAAGGGTGGCTGAGCCAAATTTGAGTAGCTTTGTTACCCTGTGTGCCAGGCAGTATCCTTCTTGCTATCAGGGTGGGGAGACAACCTAGTTTAAAAAAAAAAAAAAAAAAAGTTTGAGAACTTGTGGTCTACATGGGATATTTTGGGGACAATGGCCACATCTTCCTGTTTGGACAGTGCACAGCACAACAGGACCTTGATCAGGGTCTTTTGGAGCTACTTTAATACAAATGAATGAACCTCAACTCACAATAGCACATACCCAAACGTTTCTGTAGACCTGAAATGTGACTGGCTTGACTCACTGATAATACATCTGTGATGCAAACAAATATGCTCAACCCAACACAACTGCTTGATGTAGACTTTGCTGTACAAAAGAATTACTTTTTAAAACCAACACACACTCCTCCCCCATAAGCTCCACCTAGCTCTAGCGTGGAACCCATTCTGAAGCCTTTTTTCACATTCAAGCCTTTTCCAGCTAGAGAGTAGGAGACAAAATATCACATTAGCCTCCTCTCTTAAAGCCCTAATTTATGTCACAGCTGATGAGTTTTTGTCATTTCAATCTTGTCTAGTGGGGATATCTGCCTGCCACACAGTTCACAGAAGCTTAGATTCTGAAGTTCTTGTTGACTTTATTGAGAGTTCCCCAAGTAAGAATGGCCCAACCACCAGTAGGACTGGAACAACAGGAATGGTGCACCTCAATTGTGCACTGAGACAGACCTGTTGGGGCCGAAGGTGGGAATAGCAGGGGGCATAAAGATGAGAATGGAGACATTCTGACAGAGGAAAGGAAGGAAAGGAGGAATTTTGAATCATTTGTCATGTTCTACATCTGGCTCAGGCTAGGATTATAGAAGCACCGGGGGGGGGAAACCACTCATAAAATTAAAAAAATAAAATAAAAGGAAAGGAAAGGAACAACCCATCTAAATTTCACCCCGCTACACACACAGACACTATTCATTTTGGCTGCTAACTTAAAACAAAATGAAGAGCTGAACTGACTGAATACACATTTTGCTGTAAACCAGATTTCAACCCTAGATGGATGATGGGGGGGGAGGGGAGGGCAACAATGACAGACTTTTAACTGTAATGGCTCTGACAAGAGCTGCCATTGCAGTAACCTTTGCCATGCTGAGGAGTGCCAAGAAAAGCTAAACAGTAAAAAGAATAAATAAAAAGGCACCAACAGGAATCTGAAGCTGGACTCAGTGCTATGTGATTTCATGTGGCTTTGTCCACATAGATGAGAGTTAAAGGCAAGAGGATAGCATTTTTAAAAAGAAAAATGAAGATTATGGGACATATTCAGCCCAGTCATATGTTAGGCATAACTAGGGTTGCCAACTCTGATGGAAGCTATTCCGGGAGATTTTTTTTCCCAACACGACAATGTTATTTTCTTAAAATATCCTATTAAAATGTCCTGGATTGCTTTCAAAGCTCACTAGGAGATGGATGCCGATTCCAGGACATTCCCAGCCACTCCTGGTTGGTTGACAACCATAGGCAAACCCCATAGAAAGCAATGGGCTAAATCCCTGAGTCAGGCCAAGCTGCCTTCAGCCAAAGACCTGAGGGTGGGGAGGCAAAAATGGCTGTGACCCACCTTTACGACCCTTCAATCCTAGGGCTAGTTTGGGCCCGGTGCATGTTAGAGCAATTGAGCTTCTCTAACAATCAACACCATAAAGAGCAGTTACTGGCAGCCAGAAATCACTGGTGTGCAGCAGTATTCCAGCTACACATCCTTCCCCGCCTGGACACCCTATGCTGCATGCTGGGGCAGCAGCATTGTTCTGGCTCATGCCTCTCTTTAGATGGCAGGTTTTCTGAGGCAGGGACTGTGTCTTCTACATGTTCTGTTAAGTACTTAGCCCATCTCAGGTGCTATATAAATAAAAATAACCATGTCTGACATGACTTGGTCCTCCTTTGCTAGGTAGAAATGTGAGGGAGAGAACGGGGAAAGGGGAAAAACAGAGAATGTGTATACCCTACTATGTTCAAAGTCCTTGTGCCTACATTTGCCGCCTTCTCTCTGGTTGCCTTCCAACCTTCACTCATACAATAGCTTTGCTTCTGGTATCCCAGTCAGATGTGGCAAGTCCCCCAGAAATGAGGAAGTGGTCCATTTCCAAAAGAAGACCAGGAACTGGTGGGTGTTTTATGGGTTGGGGTTCCCCTCCTGCTGAGTTTATTGTTTCACTGTCCCTTGCCCTGCTGTTAATCTCCTCTCAGAAGCCTATAAGGCTGAGTTTGCTGTAGATAATAGTGCTAACAATAATGCTGCTACTATTACATTGTGTGTTAAGGAGCTTTGTCACTTTAACCCTCCAAACCTCTTAATTTTACAAAGCAGAGGACAAGATACAAATACGATAGGCTGGTTTTGTGCCACTGTACATGATCTGGTACAGTGGCATTATAAGCACTGGGTCAAATTTTGCCTTCAGTTATATCATATATTCCCACTGACTTCAATGAGAATTTAGGCTGATTAGACCCCTGTCTCACACAAACCAACAGTATATTTTTAAACACTTGTGGTTGGTAATAAATGAGTCACACTCCTTCCTCAAATCACAAGATTTTAACAATAGTAATTGTTGGATTCTTGTTATATGCCTTCCTTTGTTGGAGCCCTCTAGGGGTCACATTTTCAAGCTTTTCTTTGTAACCACGAGGGCTAGAAATGTGCTTTTATTTTATTACGTGAAAACTGAGATTTACAGGTAATAAAATGATGCCAGCAGCTGGGGCTATAAGAAACAAAACAGCAAATATTGCAACATTCATGATCAAATCACAAGACATAAGCAACGCACTCTGTAGTTCTTGCTTTTTCTATATGTTTCAACTACTCTGGCTTAATGTTTACTGAAATCCAGCACCATAAAAATTACTGTGTGTACAAAATTCCAACATACAAAATACAAACACTACCCCTTGAAAATGGGATCTCTGTGGTGAACAATTTAACTAATGAATTTCACCTCTTTTTCTGTTTGCAAATTGTCCATGAACAGAATTGGATTTTTATTAATTTATTCATTATTTGAAATTATTCAACAGAGGTGCTTCATGCAAAGAAATTTCAAAATAGATTGCTCACATACTGTTTACTGTGCATGTTTGTAACTGCTGATGTAGGTTTAGTCACCTTAGTCACATGCTATTATTTCTCCTCCCTGACTGGATGCTAAACTGTAACAAAGAGGGGGACGGCATGAGCAAGCCAATGTCTAGGTTCTCACACCATGCCCACCATTGTGGTATCTGAATGCTTTTGATTCTCAGCTTTTATTTCCCATAGAGAGAGGATAGGAGTTGTTTTTGCAGCGAGGAGAAGATATACTAGCAGGATTAGGGCATTAAACGCTGTTCCATACAAAGGAGGTGCAGCTCCCCACTTCTGCACATTTAGGCCCCATTCTTCTCCCCTCTGCAACAGATAGTCATGGAGAGATGGAGGGAGAATCTGGCATTCTGTTTTTTTCTTTTGGGGAGGATTCAGGGGTTAATTAATAATTATATTGCAGAAAATTTTCAAAGAGGATTTATTTATGTGGAAATTGGATTTTTTTTAAAGTTATAATAAAATTAATGAGAAATACATGCATGCACATAGATAATATACAGTGGGGCTGGTCTCTGGGTGAAATCATATCCAAATACACTGTGCCAGAAGCTCCCTAGGCTAGAGAATTATCTCCCTCTGGAAGTCAATCCTTCAATCCCAGAGGCAATTATGTTTCTCTTTAAAAAATCCAGACAATAGTTCCACATTTTTAAACATGTACTTAAACTTTATTTAATGAAAAAAAAAGTAACCCAATTTTCTCTGTCAGTATATTCAAATATCCCCCACAGGACTGGAAAGGCAAAGAGCAACGCTTCCAGGTATTAGGTTGTCCTCCATCATTGTCAAAAGTCGTGCCAGGCCTGTCCCATTCTGCTACAATACTTACCCCAAACTGAGGGGCCTTCCGATCAGCGAAGGATGCACTTGAACGGAATTCTCCTGGACCCCTGTTCAGCAAAGCATTTAAGCATGTGCTTAAGCCCATCCCTTTCCAGCATGTAAGCATATAAATTTAGGCACAGGTTTAAGCCATTTGCTGAAAAGGGAGGGACTACTGAATCGGGGCACTGGTGAACAGCTGCTACAGACAGAATGAGAAAGTACTGTCCAGTATAAGAGAGACACTTGCTTGAGAATGATGAAGGTGAAGTCGGGGGGAGGGATAGCTCAGTGGTCTGCTAAACCCAGTGTTGTGAGTTCAATCCTTGAGGGGGTCACTTAGGGATCGGGGCAAAATCAGTACTTGGTCCTGCTAGTGAAGGCAGGGGGCTGGACTCGATGACCTTTCAGGGTCCCTTCTAGTTTTATGAGATAGGTATATCGCCATATAAAAGTTAGTAAGAACCAGTCTGCTATTTTGTTGACTGTAGAATGGAAAAGGATGAGGGAAGGAAGTGGTTCTGAGGATTTACTTTTAGACTGCTGGTAAACTGACTATGAACCAATTTGGGAACAATGGCACAAACTACTACTGGTCATATAACCCAAAAACCTGAAGTTCAAAGGTTTATTTGCTTATTCTACATATATATATGCATTAATAGGAACACACTTCTGGGTCTGAGAATGACTCTCATGTTTCCTTACAATGAGAAAGCCGCGAAGCAAAGCTGAGTGCATTCAGGCTACCGAGGATGTACCAAGACACACCCCAACACATAAGAATGATTGCATCCGTGCTAATAAATGTGCATTTGTAATTTCAGTTCTGCTTTACATTTAGAATTTTTCAGTCTGTTCTGTGTAGAAGGAACTCTTGCCAGAACATGTACAGTGCATAGAAATCAGACATGCAGATTTTACATGTACTGTCTAAAAAGTATTCATTTGCTAGACACACATTACAGAGCTAAAATATGTGGTGATTCTAACCCATTTTACTAAGCCGCATTGTGACATGGTACATAGACTATGTTCAGAGATTGGCTAGGGAAGAGGTTAAACTGCCCTTCTAGCTAGAGTAGGGTTACCATACGTCCTCTTTTTCCCGGACATGTCCGGCTTTTCGGCAGTCAAACCCCCGTCCGGGGGGAACTGCCAAAAAGCCGAACATGTCCGGGAAAATGGCGGCTCTGCTCCTCCCCGACTCTTCGGCTCTGTTTAAGAGCCGGGCTGCCCGAGCGCTACCGGCTTCGGGCAGCCCCGTGCCTCCAGACCCTGCGCCGCCGGAGCCCGGGAGGGAAAGTGCCCGGCTGGGGGCGCAGGGTCTGGAGGCACGGGGGCTGCCCGAAGCCGGTAGCGCTTGGGCAGCCCGGCTCTTAAACAGAGCCGAAGAGTCGGGGAGGAGCAGAGCCGCTGCGGCTGGAGGCTCTGCTCCTCTTCGGCTCTGTTTAAGAGCCGGGCTGCCCGAGCGCTACTGGCTTCGGGCAGCCCCCGTGTCTCCGGACCCTGTGCCGCCGGAGCCTGGGAGGGGAAGTGCCCGGCTGGGGGTGCAGGGTCCGGAGGCATAGGGGCTGCCCAAAGCCCGAGCGCTACCGGCTTCACGGTTTGCCGGGCAGCCTCCAGACCCTGCGCCCCCGGCTGGGCGCTTCCCCTCCCGGGTTCCAGCTGTGCTGGGGAAGCGCCGGCTGGGGGCGCAGGGTCTGGGGGCTGCCCGGCAAACCCTGAAGCCAGCGGCACTGGGGCAGCCCTTTCCCCCTGGCTGGGAGTGGGAGGGAGGAGGGGGCGGAGTTAGGGTGGGGAAGGGGCGGAGTTGGGGCAGGGTAGGGGTGGGGAAATGGGCGGGGCCAGGGCCCGTGGAGGGTCCTCTTTTTTTATTTATGAGATATGGTAACCCTAAGCTAGAGTATGGACTATAGATGTCTGCTCACAGAACAGGGATGTGCAAGATAGCAGGGTGTACCAGCTGTGAGAAATTCCCTCCAACAGAACATTAGAAGGACATGCTGTGGGGAACTGAGGACTAACAGCAAGAGTCAGGATCTGTAGACAGAGAGCTAGAGGTGAGAGGATGAAGGAGGGTCTGCCTGTCTTCACTGTAGAAGAACCTGGTCGAAGCAAACCAAATTGCACACTTTGGCAGAGGGAAATCCTCAAGTGGGATTGTCAGAAGTGCTCAGCATTGGTGTAATTCAGCTGTTACCGAAGAGAATGGAACTTTTACCACTGAATTCAATGGAAAAAAAGAGAGAGTTAGGCCAGTGCTGAGAGCTTCTGAAAATCATACTGCCAGTATTTGTGATTGTGCCATGGGGACAGGTCATTCTTTACAGTTACTTTTCCGTATTATATTAAAAAGCACATCACAAAGGCACTCAATCTTCACCTATGCCAGTGAAATTCTTTCCTGCTCTGACTGGCCTGTCACAAGCACACTGTATTTGAAACCTAAACGGCAGTGATTCCTCCCAGGAAATATGCGTATATGTCACAGAGGTGATGTGTTCAGACCCGGCAGATAAGAAAGATGGGGAGCCGCAGCAATCTCGCTTATCTATGACTTACTGTGTTCACAGTCCAAGAGAAATGATAACTGTATCATTGAGAAACAGGCCCCACTCCTCTCAGGACTGCAGCAACTATCTTCACATGGAAAATAGCTAACAACATCCTACATATAAAAGAGCTTGCCACAACTGATCTTCAATTGTTCCACTTGAACACTATTAATCTAATTTCTTCACGATTATCTCCTTAGAAATTGGATCCAGCTGTTCAACAATTTTCAGGGGGAAGTTAATGAATATTGCTGAGCTTGCAGGACAAAACGTTGAGCTTCAAACAACTTTTGGATTGATTTTTAATGAAATATTTTAAATTCTTTGCTTTTATCTCTTTTGAAAGCTTCAGAGGTAACCCTAACGCTCTTTTAAGCTGCTTCTTCAGTTTTATTCATACAGAGAAATTCAAACTCATTAAAATTAATCATATTGTTGCCCCTTTTAGCCTGAACAGTTAGCCAGTATTTGGGGCCTCGCTAGATGTTTCCGTTAGGAGAAGAAATTGATTATATGAATCAGTTTATTCTTCCATACAATCCTGTTTATTTACAAAGAATGTTCACAAAGTCCTGTTTCCCTGAGCGTAGTGGAAACAAACACTCGGAGGCAGTTTCTTCATTCAGAAACCAAGTCTGCCTTTTCAGCAAGTACTCTGCCCACAAAAAGCTATGTCTCTTGTCTTCCTCCCAGGGCCATATTGCACTGCTTCTCCTGCTGTCTTTCTTGCTTTCTGGTTGCTTTCTCTTACTCACAGACACAAACAGCTTCAACCAAACAATATCTCATCTCCTATATTTGCAGTCTCCAAGGAAACCACATGGCTTAGCTTCTGCTCAGGCCTTGTAATCACCTTGGGTGATGGCTTATATTGTTTCAGTGATCACTAAACAAAGGGGCATTTAATTGCTTCCCCATTTAGCTTGAATAAATGGTGCTTAGTACATCCACTGAGTTTTACCAGGTCTGTGATTGATGGCCACCATTAACCCCTCCTAGCACATATATTAGACCATTACCACAGGGATCGAAGATGATGGTATTAATACTTTTTTTCTCCATATGAATCCCTGCATTCTTTTTATTTATATGACAGTAGCACTCATTTGCCCCAACCAAAAGCCCTGTACAAACACATAGTTAAGACATTCCCTAGCCCAAACAGCTTACCAACTAACACAAGACAAGTCATCATAAATTGAGGTAAATAAACAATTGGCAGGAATGAGGGCGGAAGGATGACAGAGTGTCAGTAATAAACACTTGGTTAGATGGACTAGCTACGTACACAGTAAGAGGGTTTTTAGTAAACTGAAGTTTATAAAAAATATTTTGTTGGTTTTTGCTCCCACTATTCACCTCCTCGTACCTATCTCCCAGCAGAAGAAATTATGCTGAAGAGAACCTGGACAATGGGCATAAGGAGGAACTGAACAGAAGCATTGTCCACAGGTCAGATTCCAGATTCCTCTGGACTCACCGATGCTGTACTGGGGTTTAGTAATGCATTTTTCCAAGCATCTTGTAGAGAGGGCTTCTGAAGAGCTGTTGTTGCAGAAAGACTTCCAATAGAGGCTCTTTACCTCTTTCCATAACAGTTGTGTGTGTTTACATGCACACACATGTGGGGTCCTTTAGCCTTTCACAAGTATCTCCTTCCCAAATATCTGATAATGAAACTTCTGCTTCAACAGCTGGGCTACATTACTCAGGCTACATCTACACTACAGCCAGGATCGACCCCCTGAGATCGATCCACCGGCAGTCGATTTAGCAGGTCTAGTGAAGACCCGCCAAATTGACAGCAGATTGCTCTCCAGGCGACCTCTGTACTCTACCCCCGATGAGAAGAGTAAGGTAAGTTGAGGGGAGACCCCATGGTAACTCGACCTAAGGTATGTCAACTCTAGCTACGTTATTCATGTAACTGGAGTTGCATAGCATAGGTCGACTTACAGCTGTAGAGTAGACATACTCATGGACAAGGTCTCTAAAAGCCCCCAGCAGCTAATGTGGTTTACTTCACTTCTCATTTTATGGGTAGCCTCTAATTCATGTGCCCTGTCCTAAGTACAGTCAAACCAAACATTTCCTGAAACTGCTAAGTAGTTATTACTGGTATCCAGTTGTGCAGTTGCATATATATAGCTGCTGATATTGTACCCAATTCATTTCTTCTAGGTCAAATAGGATGGGAGAGCTACTGTACATCCCTGACATGGCTTTGTTTTAATCTCTTCCTCCACTCCCCTTCACATCCACACACCACTAAAGAAGGTGAACACTATTGCACCATTCTAAAGGTGGAGTTAGAGACTCTCTTTTGCAGTCAAATGTTCCTCCTGGCCCTTGCAGGCCTTAGGGAGCAACTCCAGAAATGAAGTTTGGATCACCAATAAGGCAGTGTGGAGCCACAGACCACCATGCTGTCCTTTCCTCCCAGACAATCTTTTAAAGCAGCTGGTCTGCAGAACTATTTGGCAAGAAGTAGTCAAGCACAGATGTAAGCTCCGTAGATGTAAATGCTTAAATAATCACTTTTGTACTTCCCAGCATTTAAGTTAGGCAAGTTATGTATAGACCTCCAGGGCAAGTTCAAGTTTACTCCTTCATACATTTAGCCCCTAACTAAATGTTGACAAGTATAAGTGATATATATATAATCTGTGCTTAACTATTTCTAGCCAAGCAGTTTTGAGGGTCACAATGCCTGCAGGGCAGCTGCATAGACTTCCATGTCATGCTGACTTCTTCGCATGTTTACCCCTTAACTAAACATTGGCAAGCATAAAAGTGAGAGACCACTTTTTTCTGGGAAGGAATAAACTGACCGCTTCTCTGGCTTTGCCCTTTGTTGTTTAAAATAATAAAATAATAAACAAATAAACTAAACTATGGTAACTTGCTTGGCATGCAGTCCCAGTAACCAGCCACAACTGTGCCAATCTGCTGTGGACGAGCGGATACAGTTTATTACAACCCCAGCATTTTACATCAATTTACTATCAACAGGAAGCAAGCTGCTTGAAAAATGCCAGACAAATGGCTTTATGAAATCTTCCAGCCTTGCAAAGTAATGCTTTTAAGCAGCTAAACTGGGGAAATCTCTCAAATGAAACTAAGTAGTAGCTTTCCACCAGATGCACTGACAGACAGAGCAGTGTTTCAACTGGGAGAAAATCCTCCCCACTGTCAAGTTAAAAGCTGCACTATACTAATTACTAACCTGGGATAATAATCATATGAGAGAGAGAGAGAGAGCGCGAGAGAGACTCTGCTCCTTACAAGTTGTGAAACACATTTATTACATAAAGAAACTCTCCTGCTTCAGTGCTGTCGAGAAACACATGCGGTTTAGAAGCTATAATTAAATGGACTGCTTTAGCAATATATATAATATGCATAACAATTAGGCTACCAATTTGATAATGTTGTCTGAAAGGGGTTGTATAGTACCATGGAGATGTCATATGTGCATATGCCACTTTTACTTCCCTGATTATGGAAATCAGTTTTTCTTAACTTCTTATCTCTTAATCTAAGAATGAGAAATAAATGTGTAGAAAATGACAATTTTACCATAGTTCTTCAGTTTACAGGGGGAAAGTAACATAGGTGCACTCAGTTTACCAAGCGATCCAGTTCATTCTGAATCAGTGACGTGTCCTTGTCATTATTTACCACTCCCCCAATTTTTGTGTAATCTGAAAACTTTATCAGTCATGATTTTGTTTTCTTCTAGGTAATTGATAAAAATGTTAAATAGCGCAGGACCAAGAACCAATTCCTGCAGGGCTCAACTGTAAATACCCCTGCTTGATGATGATTCTCCATTTACAGTTACAATTTAAGACCTATCAGTCAAGTAACTCAATAACTTGTATGTTATTCAGGCAAATGGGAAGTCCATTAAAAATGTCTGTATGCATATTTCCACCTCCCTTGTGTCATTTAGAATATGAGTCTCTACAGGTTAATTTGTTAACTGTGGTATGGTCTGGGAATGGATGATGACTGTACGGCTGGACTCCACTGGTTCCATGTCCTTGTTGATACTGTGTTATTTTAAATTTTGGAGGGGGCACCATGAGTAGTGGATAGGGACTCCTAGTATGTAGGTTTTAAAAGTCTAACTATAAAATGACATTTACTGACTTCAGTAATTAAATAATGTTGGTAATGAACTGCATAATGGCAAGTATTTTAAGGCAAGCTCTAACATAGAATACGGTACACACACATTTAGAGATACAATTATACATGACTTGGAGTGCATGTATTGTCTACAATATAGAAGAATTGAGTCATGTGCTATGTAAATATTTGTGAAGTAACTTCAAAGGCTGACTGGAATCTCTTCTATGGAAAATACGGGAACTCTAGTATTACACATATGAGGAAAGTTATGTAGCTCAGGGTCTAGGTAATGAGATACAACGTCTTTCACCCCAAGGTCATGGCCTTACATCAAGCCCTGAAAGATGTTTCCATCTAACAGCTGTTCAGTGCCCTATATAAAATGAGGCCATCTTAATCCAGGTCCTAGTTAACAGGTGCCCACATTAAAAAAACCACAACTGTATACAGTAATTGGCAGAGCCAGCAGAGAGGCTAAGAACTGAAGAGGCATGTGACTGAATTACTCTCTTGGTCTGAAGAGGCCCCTTTTTAGGGCATTCACTCAGTTACCACGTTGGGTGCATACAGATCAAGAACAAAGGCACAATGGCAGGGCTGTGTGTGTTCGCACGCGTGTGTGTAAACATTGCTCTTCCACTCACGGTGCTGTACCTATTCTTTAGCTAAACAAAGATGTTCATCCCCAAGTGTTCTCAATCCAGGACCTCCTAACAGTGCTATATTAACTTTTCTCCCCCCGACCCGCTCTGATATTTATTTACACATGCAGAAACTGAGAAGATAACTGGAGTGTTAAAGGTCACTAAGCAATTCTGTGTCAGAGACAGGATTAGAACTCAGCCCTCCTGAATTCTAGCTGCATGCCTGAACTGCTAGGATACAAAGCCTCGCAAGCAAGTCATATGCCCTCTCTTTGCCTGTGTTTTTCTACCTGTACAACTGGTATTTCACACGCATACAATCTCCAAATAGACAGGGGCAAATTCCCCATTCTGGAGCATGGATGAAACAGAGGGGGGGCCCAGGGAAGTTTGACCTTCAGCCACTTGATCCCAGCGTAAATTAAAGCTGCTGGGCAACTCTGATTTACACCGCTGGCTTATCAGGGGCCAATTGGGCATAGCACAGCTCTGCTCCACTGTGCCCCCTCTCCATATTGCCCATAATGCCCTTGAGATGCCCTCTCCTTCCTTTTCTGCCTGGCGTGGGACAGTTGGTATAGGAGCTGCCTCCGTGAGCTTTCTGCCAGTAGAGCATTCTTCTGCACAGGAGAACTCTCCACTGGGCTCTTTAAGCCCACCGTGTGTTGTTTAAATGGAAGCAAGTGGCCTCAGAAGACTGGAGAATCCCACCCACAGTATTTAAAGACATGCACTGCAGTAGGTAGTGCATGGGCATGTGTGAACGGGCAGAATCCACAGCTAGCTCCAAACCAAACTATATGTTGCAAGTAAAAAAACAAACAACAAAACCACGTCTTTCCTGGGGTCTGATTTATTAACCACAAGGTCTTTCAAAAGAATATCACATGAAACCCCAGTTTAAGACTTCGCCCTAGGCTGGGCTGCTCCTAGGATTCCTGCCCCCAGAAACTGTCTGTCCCAAATCCCAGCCCAGCTCTTTTAAATGGCTATTCCCACCTCTCTTATACCTGGGTGACCCAATAACTCAGCTGCACATGTCAGCCGCTAACCCCTCTTAACAACACTTGTTCAGCAAGATAAACATCTGCAAAGAGAGTGGGGTGTTTCAAGCAAACGCTACCAGCTTGTCACAGTATTATGCCCCTTTTCCAGATTCATACACTGAGGCTCAGAAATGTTAAGTGGCTGCCCAGGAAGCATTCTGGTCAAGTAGACAAGTGGAAGTGTCACAATATATGGTATCATAGTTCCTCTTAGGAGAAGTTTATTAAAGAAAACACCTATAAACACAGGCACAAACAACAGATTTCCATAGAGCTTGAGTTCCTGCATTGTCGATTCGTTCCTAGGGACCTTATATAGAATTCTATACACACAGACATGTAGTGACATTTACTGTGAGTAAACATATCATAGGGAGTTCTAATCCTGGCTCTGACAACGACTTGTTATTTGTCCTTGTGCAATTTGTTTAGTCTTTCAAAAAGAACGAGGAGTACTTGTGGCACCGTAGAGACTAAAATTTATTTGGGCATAAGCTTCTGTAGGCTAAAACCCACTTCTTTTAGCCCACGAAAGCTTATGCCCAAATAAATTTGTTAGTCTCTAAGGTACCACGAGTACTCCTTGTTCTTTTTGCTGATACAGACTAACACGGCTACCACTGAATTTAGTCTTTCAGACAGCTTTTCTTTCTGTAGCATAGGGATTAAGGTATTTACCTAATTCATAACTATTTGTAAAGAGCCTATATAAATAACCATTTATTCATATTATGTACATGGGTACTCATAGTACATATGTCTATGTACTAGCCTAGTACAAAGCTATGATGAAAAAGTAGATGAAAATGAAAATTAAACAACTGCATTAAGGCTTAACATATAGTAATGAGAGCAGCTCCACAGTTTCTAGTCATCGCTGCTATTTTTAATGCAGGGATAGTACTGAATGTTACACTAGTCAAAATCATTCCTATACATAACACAAATGAGTGATTAAACCTCACGAAGCCAAAACCACATAACTAGAGAGTATGGTACAGTGTAGCATTCCAAAACAGTATGCTCTTTCCTGGAAATTTTAGGTTATTAATGTACATTCCAAGTGCTTAACTGTTCAGAGGTCCCTCTCATAACTAATGTGGCCAGTGTAAACTCAAAAATAAATGAATATTACATATGTCCTGTCATATCGTGAGTGTGTTTGGGAGAGAGATCGATACACCAAAACCTCAATTACTCAGCCACATAAGAGATTGGGGGAAAAAAAGTTGCCTCTTAGAAGATGGTGTTTAACTTAAAGTCTGAATAGTTTAACTTAAAGTCTGAACGGTGAGCCTTGGACACACTCTGAAGTAGTTGTTTTAAGACAGAAAGATGTTTACTGAAACTGTTTCTCCATTCAGGTTTCACTACAGTATGCACCACGCTAATACATAACTATACTACACACACAGAGTCTTAACCTGTAAAATATAATAGTATATACGCTTTGTGTGCATCTTATAGCTAAAATCTATTTTTAGAAACATGCAATTTACATATGAACATATAAAAATACAGTATTGCTCAAATTTTCAACCAGCCTCAATTAAGACGTCTGCAAAATTCAAGGGAGCAAATCTCACATTTGCTTGTTGAATCAGGCTTGTGGATTTTTGCTCCTGGAAGTGGATGTGTCCACAAATACAAGAGGGCACTCATCAAGGCCAGTTGAAAAGTTTGGTCTCCTGTGTTCATCTACATAAATTATCTGTGATGGTGAAATATCTAAATATGTAATGACATAAGTTTTTAAAACTGCAACACCTATCACACATACACACTTTGGACAGCAGCTGGAGAGATTAGGCTTTTGTTCCTCAGAAATGACAGGAAATTGGGGGTCGGGGGGGAATTATGAAAACTGAAGTAATTGCCATGCAAATCACCAAAGTGGGTTTGAGATGCAAAGGGATTTAAGTCATCAATTTGCACAGATTAGGCAAAACTGAAATTCATTGTATTAAGAGCTCCTATTTATTTCTTAAAACCCTTCTTGGCTGGGAGCCATTAGGCACTTGTAAGAGATTAGAATTATTGGTGTATGATGGCTTCTCCTGAAAGGAATATGAAGGGAAAAGTGGCAGATTTAAGTCATTAGGATCATTTTCTGTTAACTCCTGTATTTTACAAAAATATACTTTTGAAAGCACAAATAGACTACAGATTGTCTAACAAGTCCCTAGAACGATTCCAGGCCATTTTCACTTTTACTAAGTACGCGCTCAAGCTGCACCCCTCCAATTTACTGGTGTTCCTTTTTAGTTACACTGACATGCATGCTGAAGGTCTCATTTGACAGATTGTCTTATTTGTCCTGCCACATGAACAGTCAACATTTAGTTATTGGTGGGAAAACAGCAATAATGTATCACTAGGCAAGCTCCTCCTCCCTTGCAAGCATTGTAATTGTACTGAGGCCAGGTCTACACTACCACTTACTTTGGTATAACATACATCGCTCAGGGGTGTGAATAAGCCACCCCCCGATTGATGTAAGTTACACCAACCTAAGTGTTGGTGTGAGCAGCACTATGTTGGAGGGAGAGCTTCTCCCACCTCTTGCGGAGGTGGATTTATTATGCTGATGGAAGAGCTCTCTTCACCAGATGGGCTACAGCCAATGCAGCTGGGCCAATGTAGCGCTTCTAGTGTAGACCAGCCTTGAGTTTACATGAGGTAAGGACTAACATCACTGGCTTGAAAACATCACACAGACAATTGGTTCTGCGCAAACTTTCCTCATGCAACACCTGCCAACATACCTCAGTCTCAACCTGCAAGACCCTCTGCTATTCTAACTCTGGGCCTCCATTGAGTTGAGGACGCCTAATTGTGCCAAAATGAGTGGTAAGTTGTGCCAGGTGGATAACTATCCAATGGGAACCAAGATCTATCCAGTCAATCTGACTTGTGAGCTAAAGGATTTTACCTCTGTTTTTTATTGGGGAAGAGACTAGTACACCATCTATCAGCAGATCAAGATGCTCAATTGGCTGAACTTTTGTCACCCTATAACTCTGCACTGTTCCTTATGCTGTATAACCAGACATTCTTAAACATGCTTTCATTTTTAATTGATACCCTGTTTCTCTGGGACAGAATTGCTTGCTGTAACTTTGCAGTCTGACAGACAAGAATCAGAGGCATCCATAAAACACTGCTAGAGCACACAGAGATGCCCTACATACCCAACCAATATAGAATAATTTCAAAATATTGCTGATAATTAATTTCTAAGGCTAAGTTTAGCTAGGCCTGTTTTCTGGTTAGAATGTTTTAGTAGTTTCTTTAATCTCTCTTCAGTATTGCTTTGTCCTCTGCCTCATGACAATGTAACTTTGGTAAATAACTGGAATTGAGGGACCCAATCCTATTTATTTTATACTTGTGTCAGTGAGGAATTTACAGGGCTGGCTGGCTGGCTGGCTCACCCTGCCAGAGGTTGTGTTGTTTTACAGGTGATTTGTAAAGAGAAAACATTGGGCTTGTGCTTTCTTTAGATCTTTTAAATTTTATAAATAAAGCCTGAAAGGGTGAGTATATGGGAAGGATTTTGTTTAAGGTTTTCTTTCCTGCTTTTTTACATTAGAAATTCAGCTTTTGGCTAGCCTGGAAGACTATGGTGATTGGAAAACCAATGAAATTATGACATCAAAAGAGCCAAGAGAATGAATGCTGAGCAACTGAGAGGAGAAGATACCTGTAAGTCAAACTAATTAAAACTCTTTGGTACTTTTCTTTAACTTCAATGCTTATTGAGCATTTTTGAGAAAGGACGTCTTCGTTGAAGATTCAGCAGCCCCACTCTTTCAATGAATTCATGGGAGCTCACAATACTCACTGCTGAGATACTTTGGAGGTCCTTCAATGAAACCTGGGAGGACCAGAATATAAAATACCTGACATGTCTAAGGTGAAGTAAAACCAATTTTTTTAAAATAATCTTTTCTTTATTCCCCATAAAGAAACAAAAATGGGCACAAACCCAATTTAAAAAAATCCTTTGAAGGTCACTTCCAATAGACATCAGCGAGAATAATGCATGGCAACTGTTCATCTTCCCCCAGTGCCCAGCATGTCACAACTCCTGTTCTATGTGCTTTTGGGCGAAAAGGACCCCAATCCTGCAGACACTTACCCATGTGAGTAACTTTATGTATTCAACTAATCTCACTGTATTCAAGTGTTTGCAAGATGGGGGCATTTTATAAAGTATTTACATATATTAGGGTATTATTTACGTGATTTTTTAAAAACAATACCTGTGATCCCTTCATTGTCTCGTTTGTGTGCGAACGCAATTCAAGGTGTTGGTGGTGATTTTGAAAAGCCCCGGGCAGCTTCGGACTTAGTTATCTGAGCAGGGTTGTCGCTACCTGGGTGCGGGGCCTGGGACAAATAAACCTGTATGGGGCCCCCCTTAACATTTTTTATACAGGTGAAATCTGGTTGCAGTGAACTTCAAGGACAGCTGCAGGTTAAATATTGATAGCGCTCAGTTGTGTAATTATAATGTAGTTATATTATATTGTAGTTCTTATGTATAATTATAATGAAGTTCATATAATTTAAAAAAAAACCTCACTGTGAGGCAGCCCTGTCCCAAGACTGAGCTGTACATGGACCCTCTAGCTGCGGGCCAGTGTCCGAGCTGCTCTGCACCCCTACAGGGAGTTCATGGGCCAGGGCCCAGCATGCCAGACCAGCCCCCTGCCCCGCACAGAAATAACCAGCCGCGAAGGGGCCTCTCAGGCTCCCAGAGCCGGGGCCTTCCCGCGACCCTGTTGCCAGAGGGCTGGGGACGCCGGGAGTGCAGCATTGACTCTTGCAAGATGGGGTTGGGAGGTCCCAGCCTATGGGACGTCCCCACCCAGCTGCACTCCCTCTCCCCCCCCCCCCACTCAGCGCGCGCCCCTCTCCGCGCCGCCTCCTGCCTCTGATCCTACCACCGCTGCAGCCCGGCCACGGGGCCCATGCAGGGACAATCGCTGCTGCCTCCAGCAATGCAGGGTGAACCTGAGAACCACCCCCAGGATCCCCCCATGGATAGCCACCAATCCCCAGATCCCCCACCCCTCCGAGCAACACACATGCACACTCTGATGGTGCGTGTGAAGTATTGCATCTGACGCCGTGATGTTGAAGCGCGGGGCCCAGAGCGGTTGCCCCGATTCACCCTACCTAAGGAACGGCTCTGTATCTGAGGGACCACCTCTCATGTGTCAACTCTAGGAACTAGTACTGGTTATAAACTGTCTAGGACTGGTGCAAGGCTATCAGCTGTGAGTGCCTGCCTCTGGCATTCACTCACCTTGGCAATCTCCCAGAGCCCAAGTCTATTGAGCTCTTGGTTTAGCTTTTTTTGATTCCCCCCCAAATATTTTTTTTTAATTCCTGACAAAATATCAACATGGTTGCTAATATTTCTGTGGGCAGCAGGAAAGGCTTTATGCAAATTATATTTCTCCCCTCTTTAGTAAGTAAGATCCTAGCTGCTACTGCAAATATTTTGTTTATTTTGATTTTAATAATGCCTACTCCAGACAAAAGTGTTTCCTTGTTACTTATTACCCCCCAACCCCAACACTTGACATCTTGTTTAACTCAATACATTAATAAAATTAAATAAATAATAATAAAAAAATAACAGTAGTTCAAGAGCTGCTATTTACTTCTCTGCTCCAGAATTATTAAAAGGGTGACCGTTAGGGAGAAATCCAATTTGTGATATTGGGGGTTTCGGTGGGGTAGTTTTTCTTCACATAAACTATTATCTGCATTTTGGGGTTTGCCTCTATAAACTATCAGAGCAGATAACTTAAGAGGATGAGGGCGGAAAGACCCAAAGCAGTTTAAAGCCATACAGCAAGTCCTCAGACAAGAATGATTGGCTGCAACCTGATCTCTCTGCGCTTAGAAAGAAGATTTTAAGGCTTTCAGAAAATTATATTTCTGCAACAGAGAAATGGTTTTCTCAGGCCAGGACAATCAGAAAACAATCAAACAATTGTCTTCAATAAAGTGTGGTCTTGTGAATGTGAAGTTATTTCTCTGAGTGACAATGTAAAGTAGAAAATAGGACATAATGAGAAGATATTACTTTACACTGTGATAACACAACAAACAAATATGGAAGTGGCAAGGGCAGTTTGCCATTCATCTTGGAACCTCTGCAAAGATGAAAAAAAATAAGCAAAAGTTCTTTTGGACTAGGGAGGCACCAGCCCACTCAGTCTGGGTACTTATCTGTCAGTTTTCAAACATCTAAGTTTGGGTCAAAATTATTGAGTTCAGTAAAATGAAGCAATGGACTCCTGCAAGTAAATGAAGCAATGGAAAACAGAGCGGTCAAAGGAGGAAAGCCGAGAAAATGAGGTTGTATTTGTCAAATAGGTTTGAATTCCCCCCATGCTTGTAAAAAGAAGCCATTTTTGTTGGACTTGCTTTTAGTTCCACCCCACCTCCAAGGGTCTGGTGATTGGCGAAGCAAAGGAAAGGACTGCAGGGTTCTCACACAGCAGGCCAGTGTAACAAAATTTACAAATATCTGGCTGGTCTTCTCCTCTCTCCTCCATAAAAAGAACAAAACACAGCACCACATTTATTTGTTGTTCCTTTGCCAGACTGTGACATGCAAATAGAGCCACCTTGGGCAAACAAGGCCTTGGCAGCAAAGAAGCTGTTGCTTCCTTTCCACTCTGTAGAAGAAATTGTGTGTATTTGTGCACACGTGTGTGCATATACATGGGCAGGAAAAGATGATGTAGTACGGATCCATTTTTACCCTATGCCAATTAACATTCCTTTGGAGACTGTTTTTAATTAGGGTTACCATATTTCAGCAAGCAAAAAAGAGGACGGGAGGAGCCCCGCCCTAGCCCCGCCCCTGCCCCTCCCACTTCCCGCCCCCCCAGAACCCCCAACCCTCCCCCCGTTCCTTGTCCCCTGACTGCCCCCTCCTGGGACCCCTGCCCCTAACTGCCCCCCAGGACTCCACTCCCTATCTAAGCCTCCCTGCCTCTTGTCCCCTGACTGCCCCAACCCTTATCCACACCCCCACCCCCAGACAGACCCCTGGGACTCCCACGCCCCATCCAACCACTCCCCACCCCCTGACAGCCCCCCCCAGAACTCCCAACCCATCTAAACCTCTCTGCTCCCTGTCCCCTGACTGCTCCGATCCCTCTCCCCACTCCTGCCCCCTTGACAGCCCCCCCCAGAACTCCCAACCCATCTAAACCTCTCTGCTCCCTGTCCCCTGACTGCTCCGAACCCTCTCCCCACTCCTGCCCCCTGACAGCCCCCCCCCCAGAACTCCCAACCCATCTAAACCTCTCTGCTCCCTGTCCCCTGACTGCTCCGATCCCTCTCCCCACTCCTGCCCCCTTGACAGCCCCCCCCAGAACTCCCAACCCATCTAAACCTCTCTGCTCCCTGTCCCCTGACTGCTCCGATCCCTCTCCCCACTCCTGCCCCCTGACAGCCCCCCCCCAGAACTCCCAACCCATCTAAACCTCTCTGCTCCCTGTCCCCTGACTGCTCCGATCCCTCTCCCCACTCCTGCCCCCTGACAGCCCCCCCCAGAACTCGCAACCCATCTAAACCTCTCTGCTCCCTGTCCCCTGACTGATCCAATCCCTCTCCCCACCCCTGCCCCCTGACAGCCCCCCCCAGAACTCCCGACCCATCTAAACCCCTCTGCTCCCTGTCCCCTGACTGCTCCGATCCCTCTCCCCACTCCTGCCCCCTGACAGCCCCCCCCAGAACTCGCAACCCATCTAAACCTCTCTGCTCCCTGTCCCCTGACTGCTCCGATCCCTCTCCCCACTCCTGCCCCCTGACAGCCCCCCCAGAACTCCCAGCTCCCCATCCCCCTGCTCCTTGTCCCCTGACTGCCCCTTCCTGGGACCCCTGCTCCTAACTGCCCTCCAGAACCCCACCCCTAAGCCTCCCTGTTCCTTGTCCCCTAACTGCCCCCTCCTAAGACCCCCCCCCAACTGCCCCCCAGGACCCTACCCCCTACCTGTACCCTGACTGCCCAAAACTTTCTCCACCCCCCCAAAAGCCCCCCCCCCCCGTTTCTTGACTGCCCCCTCCAGAACCTTCCTGCCCCCAGTCCCCCTTACCCTGCTGCTCAGAACAGGGTGTTGGGCTCTGTGCGAGCGGAGCCGGACACGTGGCTGCGCTCCCCAGCACAACAAAACCCGGTCCATGGCCCTGCACAGTGCTGCCGGACCGGGTTGCAGGAGAGGCCAACTCAGAATGCAGGGCGGCTCCGGCTCCTCTACAGCTGCTCAGGAGTCCAGCCCGGGATTTTTCTGCAGCCCTCCCAGCCGCTCGCTCTGCCGGGGGAGGGGGAAATCCCGGACATTGTGAGTGCTTTACAAATTCCCCCCGGACGCTATTTTTAGCGCGAAAAGGAGGACATGTCCGGGTAAATCCGGACGAATGGTAACCCTATTTTTAATTAAACTGAGTGATTGTCCAAAGATTGCAAGTCTGGGAGGTTGCCATCATCTCCTTAAAAACACACACACAGACACACCTTCCAGATAAAGTCCACTTAAGAGCCTTTCTGGGATTCATTCCCTTCTTTTAGTTTCATCTTGGCTTAAGAGCCTTTTTCTTATCTGTCTGACATGCCCACACAATGCTTAATTGACTTGCCTGAGGTCTTAGATTTTATTTATTTGCAGTTAGGGGAAGAGTCTGCTCTTTTTGCCTGCAATGAAAAGAATCCCATAATAATGCCATCCATTAGAAAGAGTGACTACCTAGAAGATACTGTGGCAACAATTTTCCTTGCACAGAGGGTGGGAGCTGGGAATATAGCAGGGCTGAATTTTGGACTATTTTGAGTTTTTTTTTAATGAAAACAAATCTGCATAATTCAACTGCTTGAACAATGGTTGGATTTCACAGGTGCTGGAAAGTGCAAATTCTCATTCTTCCTCGAATCCCAGCTGGTTTGAGAGCTGCCAAAGAGGGTTTGTTATAACTAGGATAGTTATAATGGAGTTTCCAATCAACAACAGCCCATGTGAGTTCAAGATGGAACAGAATTTGGTTTTATGTAGCAGTTTACATAATGAGGGTGAATCAGCATTTTATAAAGCAATGGCTTAAATAGGGGCAATGCAAGTATTTGAGGCCAATAAAGCTGTACTTATTAACTCAAAAACTCTTCACATAGAGCCATTGGTATTAGCGGTTATAATTGGAAGAGGGATGCAAGTAGGAATGATAGGTAGGGGAAGGATCTTAATCTTCCATCAGAGATGTGCCATAGGGACCTTGGCTTACCTGTAATGCCTTCCAATAGCACCATACTGCAGTGTCATCACTGAATATTAGCCTAAATTCTGAGGTGGGACTCAAATACATTCCTTTCTTATGTAGATTAGAGCGCTGCCTGTCCAGCCATAAATATTTCCTAGAGGTTATTACATGAATGAATAGGCATCTCCAAACAGCTTCTCTAGCAGAGCAGTTTTATCTAACACTTTGCCAGCAATATAGTTTCAACTGCTGCATGAAGACATAGGTCTATCAATGAAGATCTGAGAGAGAGTTCAGCAAGCTAGGGGGCGGCCACGACAGACTGTGCATTAAATGAGTAATAAATTATCAAGGGAGTGTGTATTCCTCAATCTGTTGTCCCTAGGACAGTATTTTGAAGGGGCTGCTGGTAGAAAAGGAAGGACTCCCACGCTGCAATGCGAGAGGTGGTGGCAGAAGCACTAGGCATCTGTAAGCAGTCTGAAATTTGTGGATCTCACTGTATCCAGGGGCATGGTGGGTCACACAAACACTGCAGCTCTGAAGAAATGAAACTGCAGGAAACTGAACAGAAAACTGGAAGGTTCGGGAGCTTACACTGTTATTTCCAATGCAGGGGTTGAGATGGCCCTTAATTAGCAGATTAAATTGAAGAGGAAGGTACACTGTTAGTCTCTTAGATGATCTGTTGTATTAAAATTAATTTCCATAATTAGATAACAGAAAAAGAGAATAAAAGGGGTTGGTCTAAATTTCCTCTCTTTTTTATTACATTAAGGATTAAGAGACTCCCTAAACCATTTCCATATTAGAATCATAGACTTTAAGGTCAGAAGGGACCATTATGATTGTCTAGTCTGACCTCCTGCACAACACTGGCCACAGAATCTCACCCACCCACTCCTGCAACAAACCCCTAACCTATGTCTGAGCCACTGAAGTCCTCAAATCATGGTTTAAAAACTTCAAGGTGCAGAGAATCCTCCAGCAAGTGACCTGTGCCCCATGATGCAGAGGAAGGCGAAAACCCCCCAGGGCCTCAGCCAATCTACCCTGGAGGAAAATTCCTTCCTGACCCCAAATATGGCAATCAGCTAAACCCTGAGCATGTGGGCAAGACTCACCAGCCAGACACCCAGGAAGGAATTCTCTGTAGTGACTCAGATCCCACTCCATCTAACATCCCATCACAGACCATTGGGCATATTTACCGCTAATAGTCAAAGATCCCATCATATTATCCTCTCCGTAAACTTACCAAACTTAGTCTTGAAGCCAGATATGTCTTTTGCCCCCACTACTCCCCTTGGAAGGCTGTTCCAGAACTTCACTCCTATGATGGTCAGAAAACTTCGTCTAATTTCAGGTGTAAACTTCCTGATGGCCAGTTTATATCCATTTGTTCTATTTTCCCAGTAAGGTATCCGTTCTATCCTGTATTCTGATGTTATAAGATAAAGTTTCTGCCATTCCACTTTCCTATCTTCTCATCAGAATGCCAGAATGAAATGCTTACCAAGAAGTAATTCCTGAAGCTTACAAGCACTAACAATCTTTCTGAATGTTCTGTACTCACAGTCAGATCAGGATACACTGTATAGTAGGTTCCCAAGTAAGTACTCTTGTAGTGGGTGTTATAAAATGGGCATCATAAAGCTTCCCTTCCTCACAGGGTATTTTGTACATAAATTAATTAAGGTAGCCAAAGTGCTTTAAGATCCTCACATGAAAGTGTTTTAAGTGCAAAGCATTATGATTAGTTAACATAACATCAATGAATGGGAATAAATCAATATATATAGTTAATTATATATTAATATATTATAATTAATTCTCTCTAATACTAATGCAGGCTTGGCCTGTCACCAAAGCAGCTGTCTTGGGGGATTCTCTGCATGGTATTCCCACTTAACTACACTAAAAGCAGACATATATCCACTATAAGGCCATTTATAATGTTTGCATGGACAAAAATAGTGAATGTGGGGGAGAGAAGAATAAAACCCCCAAAAGGAAATGCAGCCTGGAAGTCAGGAAAAGCGAGCTTCCTGCAGCATAGCTCCGGGGGGTGCTTTCTAAATCTCTCAATAGTAATTCAAAGAGCCAATGCTTCCTGGAGGAAACCAAGCTAAAGAGATTATCTGAGTTTGCAATTGTATATTGGTTTGGTTATTCTACATGCTGCTTCTGCTGTCCATTTCTATTCCAGAGACGGAGCCAAGAAGCTCCACTTTGTTTGCTACAGCTCTGGGAAGGGAAGTGGCTTTTATCAATACTGTAATGCAAAGCAGTCCAAGCTCTCTTCAATTTAAGTCCAGAGCTACATCTCCCTCTGTGGAAGTATGCATCTTTCAAAACAGTTCCCAATGTTAGGTATAACAGGCATTGCAATGTATTCCACAGTGACCCATTTGGGACCATACTCCTTGGATTAGCAAAGAGACCGGTTCTTTGCTGCTGCCTGCTTACATGTACAGCTCAGTTTTCCACTGATCATTCATTCCAGGGAACAGCCAGAACACTATCAAAAATGACAGACAGCACAACTCGAGCAATGGATTCATGGGTACATCTGGCATGTTGTTTGACATAAACGAGTTAAACAAAACAAAACATCAGCATTCTGCAAGTCCAACCTTTCTTAGAGCTTGTCTATGTGGTGAGATAGTGCACAGCAAGCTGTGGTGTAGATCTACAATGCTCTAAGGTGCTGCGCACTAACTGGCCATGTGGACCCTGCTGCTGCGCACTAAAAATTCCCTAGAGCCCCTTGACCTATTCCTCTGGGCAGCACCCTGTAGATGTACACCTCAGCTTGCTGTGCACTCTCTCACCACACAGGCCGTGAATGTGGTATGTGGTCATCTCAGCCTGAAAGACAAACTATATCTTTAACAAAGAGCACCCTAAGATTCAGATAGTTCAGTGTCGCTGAGTGATTGTGATGCATGGCTAGAAAGGGTTAAACATCCTGCAAAATAAATACCCTCAAAAGACACATGGGAAGATAATGTTTGTGTTTTTGTGTATTTACATATGTATGAGTAGGGTGGACAATGTAATCAACACTCCCTGTTTATGCTGTATTCTGATAATTCAGAGGTCAAAAGAACATCCTATCATTTAAATGAATTGTAAACACCGGATATCTTGGTATTCATCTCTCTTTGAAAGGTACTGTGAATGGTGGAGGAACAAGCAAATGACCTTTATGTTAATTTGTATAGCTAAGTACAGGTAATGGACCTCCTTCAAAGTCATCCTAATTACCTTTTGTTCCCCAAGGAAATCCCAACTTGTCAAAGAGGACATGAAATTGTATAAAAGATCATTGGCTCCTGATTCTGTTATCTCAGATCTGCTTAGACTTCATCGGGGGAAGTTTGAGTCGCAAGACAGAGGTCCCAGTTACGCTGGTATCCCCGGAATATGAGATTTGGACATTGGACTATGACCTATGAACTGAATTCTAAAGGAACTCTTTGCAACTATGAAGCTCACTATCTCTGCTATGAATCTGAAACTCAATGAACTGAACTCACATCTGTATGGATAATGATCTTTTAACCATACTCTCTCTTTTGTTTTTTAATAAATTTTAGTGTAGTTAATAAGAATTGGCTGTAGCGTATATTTGGGTAAGATCTGAAACATTCATTAACCTGGGAGGTAATGTGTCTGATCCTTTGGGATTGGTAGAACTTGTTCTTTTAGGTGATAAAATAAGATTTACAGAAATGTTCATCATATTTGACGTGGGTACCTGGTTGGAGGCCTGAGGCTGGATCACTTTAAGGGAACTTTGTTGTTTGGACTTCTGAGTAACCAGTGAGGTAATAAAGAAGCTGTTTTATGCTGGCTCGGTGAATCTAAGTATTGGAATATCCACCAGCTTTATGGGGATTGTCTGCCCCATTCTTTGCAGTTCTCCTTAATTGAGTGACCACAGCTGGCTCCCCACTGGGACCCTGGTCACAGTGATACAGGCATCACACTAAACCCTCTCTTGGTCTTAATACCTAAACCTGGAGAGATGGGACATCCCAAAGTGATGTAGCAATCCAAAAGCCTCCTTGGTCCACCCCAATCCAAGTACAGCCCTAGATATAGCACATATAACCTGATGATGTTAAATGACAATCTTCTAGCTATAGATGAAGATCAGATGTCCATGTAGATACTGATAGATCTATCAGCTGCCTTCATTACCACTGATCATGACAGGGCCACCCAGAGGATTCAGGGGGCCTGGGATAAAGCAATTTTGGGGGCCCCTTCCATAAAAAAAAGTTGCAATACTATAGAATACTATATTCTCGTGGGGGCCCCTGCAGGGCCCAGGGCAAATTGCCCCACTTGTCCCCCCCTCTGGGCGGCCCTGGATCATGAGGTGTTGGTGACGCTTCTGGAGGGCTGTAGTGGGACACGAGAGGGTCATTCCTGGGTGGCTCTGTTCCTTCTTTGCTGAGCCTTCCCAGAGGTTGGTTTTGGATGCTGCTATAAGGAGGGTTAATGAAGAGGCATGGCATGCAGTATGTTGATGACGTAGCTTTCTCTCTCATCTAATCCAGCCAGTGTAGTTGAATGCTTTATCCAGTGGCTGGGTGAAATTGGAGCATGAATGAGAACTAGCTGGCAGAAGCTTAATCCTGGGTAGGACTGAGGTAATATTGGTAGTTTGGGGAAAGCAAATGGAGGATATAGCAAAAATACCACCTCCTCCTCTTCCTGAGGGGGTGTGCCCATCATTGCTTACTAGAGCTTTCAATCTGGCATCCTCAGATGCTATTGGATAATAGGTAATAGTGACCAGGAAGGCTTCTCCCTCTCCCCCCCCCAATCTTTGTCTTGTCTGGAGAGTGTGACCTCCTTCTTTGGATGCAGATCCTCACTACCATAAAATCCATCCATGCCTTTGTTGTTTTTATAATGAAACTCCTGATGCAGACTGCAGCGCCTCACTTACTAAACTGTACATCTCACTAGCAACACAACACTAGTGCAGCATAGTCAGCACTGGCTGCCTATTGGTTTTCAAGTGGAATTTAAGGCACTGGTTTTGTCCTAGAAAACCCCCAAAGTCTTGCACAGGCATTCAAGCTAATGCCCCCTCAACATAACAGAAAGAGGGCTGCCAGTAGGTCAGCTTCCATGAATGGTCCTCAACTTTGGAGTTTACTCCCCACCCGCATCTGAAATAATCCAGATTTTTGCCTACAGGATATGCCTTGCGGCATACCTATTTACGCAGGCTGTTGTGGAGAAGGAGCATAAGGGCTGGTGATTGTGGGCATGGCTGTATATTGCTCAGGTCTGATTTCATCACTGATTTTCTTTTTGTTTGGGACACTAATCTTATTTTTTTTGCTGCTTTATTTTTAATTTATGGCAAAAGGATATAGAGGTTGGGAATGGATCTTTTTTATATACAACAACACAACATCTTCTAATGATGATACCCTTGGATCCTTCTGAATAGAACAACGTTTAAATGCATCTTTGTGACAAAGAAAGGAAATTAATGAATGGACCTTCACTGCAGCATCTTTTCCTTGGAGCTGAACTTCACAAAAATGGTGCAACTGCTCTGCCTAACATTGCACTTTAAAAATATAAACTTTAAACTATAACAACATACCGTAATATTTTGTTTTGACACACAGCATAATTCTTTCTGCATCACTGTTGTTCTTTTTTATGCCTGCAACATCAAATATCTTTACCAGAGCCTTCCCTTTTCTCTTCCACTTTCAGGAGACCCTACCGTATTTGCTTTTCTTTTGTCAGGAAATTTCCAGTCTTACATCTGCTAAGGTTAATAAATCTCACTGTGTCTGTTCTGCTCCTTATTTCTCTCTCTCTCTCCCCTCATGCATGTTTTGAGAGCAGTGTCATTATTATTTATGACATTACTAACACTCTTGCCTGTTCAGACATTTTATGACTTGTGGACACATTCCAAAGCCCAATGTTAAGGGTTTAATGGCTGAGGCTGAAAACATTTGAGATGTGACACACGCCTTGGCCTAAAATTTTAATCATTTTCTGCTTTATGTGCGAGGGCTTGCGTCCCAGGGTTTGCCAGGTTACAGTTCACGGGTAAGTGCTGGGATCTTCAGCAACTCTTCGCCTGAGGGAGGTCTCACCAAAATGGTTAGCCGGGTACTCCACGGCCCAAAGACTTGGTGCACTCTGAACAAAAACAACCTGGATTTCAGCCAATTCTCCCTTATTTTGGCTAGCTTCTTCAGCACCGAAAGATTTAAAATACCTGACTCATATCACCAGGAAAAACCAAGAGTTGGAAGATAAATCTATTAAGGTAGAAAGAGAGTAGCTGACTGGAGGGTTGGGAACCTGCTGTTCTCATTCCCTGTGCCTCCTTACTGAAGTGAATTTGCTAATCTGCTTGCAACCAGTCTTCCTTAGATGATATAAACACCCCATAAACCATTGTGTCCATTCCCTTGAGTCCTCTTATAAAGTGCTTGGGAGGGTTGGGGGGGGGGGGGAGAGACTGGTGCCTCCTTTGAAGTGCCAAAGGAACTGGCACAAAGGATTCTGAGGTGAATCTGCAGTTGTGTGTTAGTTACTTACATTTTCAAAACTGGCTACTAAAAAAAAAAAAAAAAAAAAAACCGTCGGGGAAATAAAAAATACAAAGAACAGCTTAAATGGGGAACACAAGGAAACTGCAGAAAAGGTCCCCAATTTCACACTTTCAGTGCCACATGGCCATTTAAATGTATGGTCTGGAGCCACAGTCAGCATCAGTGTTTTCAACCACTGTTTTTTTTTAAATCTGGCACGGAGTATCTGCAGACTTCTGTGTCACGTCCATCCATAGGTAGCACCCCCAACTATCATCCCCAGAAAAATGTCAAGGGACTGCTCAAATTATATTAAGGAGCCTATGGATGCGGGGAACCCAAGCAACCCCCAGAACATGTCAATTTAAATAGAGGCCCTTTTTTTTGCCTGTAAATAATTACTTATACCCCCTTCCAAAAGGCTGGCCCTGATTACACAGAGGTGAGGCATGAAAAGGATTACATCCCCTGACTAAAAAAGCTTTGTAGTAGGGCTTATCCAAGGTCACTCAGACACACATCTCTCTTCCCCACAGTGCCCAACGGAGAAGACCTAGCTGAGGGTGAACAGAAGCAGCAGATAGAACTGATTAATCAATAAAAAAAATCCCTCAAAACAAAACTTGCATTAAAAATGCATGCAAAACAGATGTACCCCTGGAGCACTGGCAATCTGCTGATCATGTGCTTCAAAATAAAAGAAAGACCAGCCCCATTGAGAAGCTTAATTTACCCTTATTAAAAGAAGACAAACACGTAGAAACAGGCCTGGCTTGGCAAAGACTTTTCTGAAAATAAATGCCTGTGGCTTCATTTTTTTTAAAATATTTATCTTTAAAACTTTTTTTTTTTTAATTTTTCACACAAAGAATTTTTTTGGCCCGAAGACACAAACATACCTACTGACAAGCTGCTATGCAGATCTCCCTGGCCTGTCAAGAGGCTCACACCTTCAGCCTGTTTGATCCATCGTGAATTCATGTTTGAAAAGATCCTTTTTAAAAATATTCCACGCAGCCGAGAATTCAGCAGGCCACTTGTTTCAAGAATAAAAGTAGTAAAATATGAATGTGGCCCATTGCAAGTCACAATGCAAGTCTAAACACAATCAAAGGGGCATTTTTATAGCATCACAGAAGCAGGAAGGTCTGTTTTAATTTAATTCTGTTAGCAACTCAGGCCCCAAATCAAGAGTTAATGCAATTTGTGGCTATCATAATAACCAATATTGTCTCCTTGGGCTCCCATGTATGTCGGTAACCACCTTTTGTCTTACATTTACACTGTCAGCTCTTCAGGGCAGGGAACATCTTTCTGTTGTGTTTATACAGCACCTAGCCCAATGGGGTCCTGGTCCATGACTGGGGTTCCTAGGCGCTATGTTAATACAAATCATAAATAAGGAAAACATCCTTATTCAGCAAAGCACTTAAGTAAATGTTGCTAAATAGAAATGGACTTAAGCACATACTCAAGTGACCCCCTGACTCAGGGCCTCAGTTGGTATGA
This sequence comes from Malaclemys terrapin pileata, assembly GCF_027887155.1. NCBI lineage: Eukaryota > Metazoa > Chordata > Testudines > Emydidae > Malaclemys > Malaclemys terrapin. Next base: position 58,609,469 of record NC_071513.1, read on the forward strand.
AAACTAACTATGGCAAACATAAAATCAAAGATTCAAGTCCTGGGCCAGTTTATATCCTCTGCACTTGCTATGTGGGAGACCCACATTCAACTCTCAGGCCTGATTACTTGGTCTCCCTGCTGAAGAGAGGCCAGGAATCAGAATGGTAGTCAGGCTGTGCTCATGTCCCTGAGGAAGAAGGAAAGATACCTTGAATTGCTCAATAGCTAATTGCTAGTACCATTCTGATATGGAGCCTTAACAGAGACAGAATCTCAGGGCTCCCAACAGGAATACAGAGGACTCTCCTCCCTCTCCCAGGCTTCAGGAAAAACAAAAACAAAAGATTCAGGCCTCCAAACATGTCAGACATGATCCATCCAACACAACTCCTTGTTACAAGGGGTATCTGACAAGGGATTTGCTCAGAGATCTTATGAAGAAGAACAAAGTGAAAACATAATAGGGAAGACTGGATGAGATGGCACACTACAGACGCCTCGATAGGACCGGCTCTAGGCACCAGCAAACCAAGCATGTGCTTGGGGCGGCACAATTCCAGGGGCGGCACTCTGGCCACCTTTTTTTTTTCCTCCCCCCCTTCGGCAGTTGCTTGGGGCGGCAAAAAACCTAGAGCCAGCCCTGTGCCTCAAGAATGCAGCGTGTCACACACGTTTGCATGCCTGCTTCCACCACAGACAATCCCACTCCCTCTGCCCCCTCCGAGGCCAGGCACTGCCACAGACACTCTGATCGCCACCGCTTTGATTCAGAGGAACCATCTCTGCCAACAAACTGACAGACAATTTCAGTCTTAATAATCATCCTGCCCTGCACTTCAGCTTGATCCACAGTCCCAGAAGGAAGATTAATCCACTAAGCTGCTCAGCTCCCAGAAATGATACTCAGAGGCAAACGCCCAGCCTAAGTCATTCTCCTTTTCAAACGATACTTGCAAAAATGCCTGTATCTGCCTCACTCTGACAAGCTGATTTTAAACCTCGAATGGAGCATGAGCTTTGCTGGCTCCCTGGATAACTGCTGCCAGCCTCACTGCTTTCAAATGTAGGGTTACCATTCGACCGGATTCCCCTGGACATGTCCAGCTTTTAGAGTTAAAAATAGCGTCCGGGGGGAATTTGTAAATGTCCGGACTCTCCCCCCCCATACAGAGCGTGCGCAGCTGACAGGGCAGCTGGCCGGATGGTGCCACTTACATGGGGCTCTGACAGCCAGAGAGAGCCCCTCCTCCGCTTCCCCCGCCTCTCCCCTGCAGCTGAGAGCACTCCCTCCCTCCCTCCCTCCCTCCCAGATCACCAGCTGGCCATGCGCACCGGCAGTCTGGAGCTCCTCCCCTTGCTCCTCCTCCCCAGCACACTGGTCTGAGCGGCAGGGTAAGGGGGCCAGGGGGTCGGAGAAGGGGCAGGGAGGTTCTGGAGGGGGCAGTCAAGAGACAGGGAGCGGGGGGGGGGTCGGGAGTTCGGGGGGGCTTTCTGCGGGGGTGTGGATAAGGTTTTGGGCAGTCAGGGTACAGGTAGGGGGTAGGGTCCGGGGGGGGGAAGTTAGGGTGGGGAGGGTCTCAGGAGGGGGCAGTTAGGGGACAAGGAACAGGGAGGCTTAGGTAGGGAGTGGGGTTCTGGAGGGCAGTTAAGAGCAGGGGTCCCAGGACGGGTGGTCAGGGGACAAGGAGCGGGGTTGGGAGTTCTGGGGGGGGGCTGTCAGGGGGCAGGGGTGGGGAGAGGGATCGGAGCAGTCAGGGGACAGGGAGCAGAGGGGTTTAGATGGGTCGGGAGTTCTGGGGGGGGGCTGTCAGGGGGTGGGGAGTGGTTGGATGGGGCGTGGGAGTCCCAGGGCTCTGTCTGTGGGTGTGGATAAGGGTTGGGGCAGTCAAGGTACAGGTAGGGGGTAGGTTCTTAGGGGGCCAGTTAGGATGGGGGGAGGGTCTCAGGAGGGGGCAGTAAGGGGACAAGAGGCAGGGAGGCTTACGTAGGGGGTGGAGTCCTGGGGGGCAGTTAGGGGCAGGGGTCCCAGGAGGGGTCAGTCAGGGGACAAGGAGCGGGGGGAGGGTTGGGGGTTCTGAGGGGGGCGGGAAGTGGGAGGGACAGGGGCGGGGACAGGGCATGACAGGGGCATGGCTAGGGCGGGGCTCCTCCCGTCCTCTTTTTTGCTTGCTGAAATATGGTAACCCTATTCAAATATCATCACTAGGCGGGAAAAACACGGCAGGACCTACACAGAGGGGCTAATGTGCACGGCTCAAAGGAGCAAATCTTGAGCACTTCCCACACCATACTAGGGCTCCATGGGCACCTGCACACTTCATGCAGGGCCCCTGAGCCAGCCATATAAGGACCTTACATGGTCACTCAGGCCTAGATCCTTAAAGGTATTTTGATGCTTGGGAGTTAGGAGCCTAAATACCTTTGAGGTTCTGGGCCTCAGCTCCTTTCCCTCCCTGGGGAATGACATGTGCTGTCCACCACCACTTCAGTATGTCAATTATTAATTTCTTTATTTTATTTGTAAAGCTGCACATAGATGGCCATCCTATGCTCTGGGTGTCTTGTATTACGGGGAGCCAGTACCCTCTCCATCGTTAAGTCTGAAGCTAGGTTCCTTATTACACAGTTTGAACGTCATCAATGAAGACTTTTTAACCCCCTCCCCCCATTTTTTAGTGGCTCATGTCTCCAAACTCAATCTTGGCTTACAAACTCTATATTTGTTTTCTTTATTTAGGCCAGGGGTGGGCAAAATTTTTGGCCCGAGGGCCACATCTGGGTATGGAAGTTGTATGGCAGGCCATGAATGCTCACAAAATTGGGGGTTGGGGTGTGGGAGGGGGTGAGGGTTCTGGCTTGGGGTGCAGGCTCTGGGCTGGGGCTAGGGATGTGGGGTTGGGGGTGTGGGAGGGTGCTCCAGGCTGGGATTGAGGGATTTGGAGGGTAGGAGGGGGAATTAGGGCTGGTGCAGGGGGGTTGGGGCATGGGAGGGGGTCATGGGTGCAGGCTCCAGGTGGCGCTTACCTCAGGCAGCTCCCAGAAGCAGTGGTATGTCCCCCATCCGGCTCCTATGCATAAACGCAGCCAGGCAACTCTCCGTGCTGCCTCATCTGCAGGCTCCGCTCCTGCAGCTCCCATTGGCCGTGGTTCCCGGCCAATGGGAGCTGCGGGGGCAACGCTTGGGGTGGGGACATGCTGCTGCTTCCAGGAGCCGTGTGGAGTGTGGCAACCCCCCGACCCCACTCCCCGACTAGAGCGCCAGAGCGGGGCAAGCCCTGGACCCCACTCCCTAGTGGGACCTCGAGAAACAAATTAAAACATCTGGGGGAGGGGAGGGCCAGATCTGGCCCCCGGGTCGTAGTTTGCCCACCCCTGATTTAGGCTGTAAACTCTTTGGGGCAGGGACTATCTTCTTGTTACATATCTATACAATGCCTACCACAATGGGACCCTTTGCCACTATTCAGAATGCCAATTATATTTTGTCATTGCTGAGGAAGAGTGCCTTTCTGTGTGTTTTTCCTCCTGATGTCAGAAGAGAGGTGGTACAAAGATACAGAATACAACCAGCTTGTAATAAGTTGTGACTGTTCCACATTAGGGTAGGCAGGTTAACTAGGGCAGCAGTATAAAGAGGTTGTGGTGGGAAACAGGGAGAAGCAACTGGGAGGGAAAAGGCATAGCTTTTCTATCCCAGCTATAGCATGCAGGTCAGGAAGCAAGGAGTAACAAGTAAACTGAAGGGCTATATTGCTTATGTCACACTGTCTAGGCTTAAAACTTCCTATTGCTTAGTAAACCCTCCTCTAGATTTGGCCATGAATGCATATGATGTCAGCACCATGCAAACACTGTACTTAGCTAGGCATGTAGGGGAAAGGGGATGTGGTGATGCAACGGGTCCAAAGCTGGTTTAGGTCTCCAGTGAAATTCATTTGGTTTTCCCAGCCTCGGGCCAAATTCAGCCCTGGCCTAAGTCATACCAGAATTAACCAATCAAATCCCTATTTATCCACCACCGGAGGTCAATAATACACAGGCAGAAGCTAAAATTTCCCGAAGGTTTTCTACTGCAAAACATACACTTATTTAGCTGGGGAGCTGGAGGCAGACATGAGTCCCGGATGGGATGTATGGGAAGTCCTAGGGACTGCATGCATATCACTGCAGCAAACTGAAAATGAAATGAAAGAAGGTGGGAGAAAGAAGAGATGTTAAGGGATGGAAGCAGAATTTGCTGTTGGTTTTTAATTATTTGGAGTTAAGTTTGATGGGAAAAATGCTCAGAGGTAATTCATCAAAATATTTCTGTAAAATAAACAGATGCAATCAGAAGCCTGTGTAAAGCTCCTCCTCCTGCTGTTCTCCTTCCTCCCCTTCCTCTGTAGGGCAGAAGGATTTTAAAATGGCTAAGGATGGAATACTATGTAAAGCCCCCAAAGTGCATAACTCAAGCAGGTCACGTGGGGGGGGGGGGGAGTGTGAGCTCACCACTTGCTCTAATTAATTCATTTCTCTATAAATCACTCCGAATAGCCTTCATTATTTCAGCACCTTCCTAATACCGCTGGAAGGCAGCTTTTGCAAACTCACACCCACATTTTGTTGTCTGAACAATCATTCATCTCACAGAGAGCCAGCTAATCTCCAACACATCCTCCCACTCAAACATGGCTTTAAAAAAAAATTAAAGGGTTGCACTATGACCCGTCCATTCACCCTTAAAAACTCTCAGCAAGTGCCACAAAATTAACACTAGTAACTGTAAGTCTGGAACAACAGAGTGAAACAGAAGATTTTAAAACAAACCCTAAACTCTCCCATGTTCAAATTTAACATCACTGGAGGGCTCCTTTTCTCCCTCACATGCCATCCCTCTTTTTCTAAAGGCTTTCTTGATACAGTTTTGTCACAGGACTAATTGTGTGTAACCAAAGTGCACTAACTGAAATGCAACCTGGTTATTCCCTTCCAGGCAATTTCTTCTTAATATCTGTTCTGCATCAGGGTTTTGGTACTTAGATGTACCCATTGGAAGGGTTGGGGTGGGGGAAGATTAGCTGAAACAGATGATGAAATGTGGAGAAATAAAAGGGAAGGGAGTAGCAGAGACAGAAGGCTTCCTCTCTTTAGTCAAGGCAATTGTCTATTCCACATGACTCTCCAAAGCTGGGCCAGCATAGACAACTTGGCACTTGGTGCCCTGAAGGAACAGGCGGGCATTTTGGCATGAGGGGTTTGAAAGATAATCTGGATCGAATGCTTGTTCTCCAGCTGACACCTGACTTTGGACAGAGCTCAACAGGAAGCAAGACATCTGCAAAAAGCCTGTGACTCCCTATCTGGGGAACAATGAGAAGCTAATACAGCAGCCTAAATGAGACATGACTCAATTAATGAGAGCTGATGGGGCTAATGACTAAACAGATGGTATTCCTAGAAAAGAAGAAGGAGGGGGAATATAGCTGTGGTAATCAACCTGCTGCAGCTTACATGACAACTGTGAGGCAGTCCCCTGCAGCCCCTCCATGCCACCGGTACAAGAGAATTTTGGTGGCTTCAATTATTATAGAGATTGAATTAAAAAAATAATTAGACTATAAACTCAGAGCTAAGGGCCCCATCCCCTGTCCATGTAGACAGGAAAACTGTTTATTAAAAAAATTCTCATTAATATAACCACCATTCAGTTAAAACAGTGGGAGTCCCATTGTAGGCAAAGCTTCCAGGGTCTAGACCAGTTATCGCATCTTCCTAGAATTTTGCCAGGACACACTTGCAAAAAAGTGCCACAGAAACATTAATGACCACAAGTGGTCAGGAATTCCATCTCAAGACTTGATCTGAAAAAATGACACCTCGAATAGCTCAGTACCACATTGCACTGTGCTAATGCATTGATTTAATACTTACTCAGAAAGACTGCCCCCTACAGAATCATCACCACCACATTCTTGGAGCAGTCTGGTTTCTTGGCAGATCTGATATGGGTTGACTTTGCTTAAACTTGTAAAATCTGATGAGATTACAACCCAAAATGGCATGGCCCACTGGACTTTCAAGGCAAGTCAATATTAGGAAGACGGGAGAGCTCTTTTCTTTGCATGATATGTCAACTATATTCAATTATATCTGTAACATTCTGTAAATGCACCCAGCAAATATGATTGGCAAACGTTCTAGAAATCTAAATAAAACAAAATACTTCTAGGTCTTCGTAGGCAGTCTCTCTTTACTATTACCAGCACATTCATCCATAATTATTCCTCGATTAAGCTGGTGTGATCAATACATACAGTGTTGTTAAAGCTTCCTGTGGATTAAGTACGTCTTTGCAGCATGTCTGTTCTGATAACAGGTTTTGTAACAATGAACCCCACTACGATGTTTGCCAGCAGGAGGAGGAGGATTTCATCTTGCTCACTGATGCGTTATGATTGACGGCAGTGTCTGCTCTAGGATGAACTTCTGATTTTCTCCCCATATCTACTGAAGTAATACACAGCTGTCTCCCCCCCCCAATTAGCCTAATGCAGCAAGCCAAAGAGAAGCATTTGCATCTTTCCTGGATGCTGCTGTTGGGAAATACGCTAAAAAGAAAACAATAGAAAAATAAATAGAGCTGTTGATTAACTGCAGTTAACTTATGCGATTAACTCAAAAAAATTAATCACGATTAATCACACTGTTAAACAATAGAATACCAATTGAAATTTATTAAACATTTTTGGATTTTTTCTACATTTTCAAATATATTGATTTCTATTACAACAGAGAATACAAAGTGTACAGTGCTTACCTTATATTATTTTTATTACAAATATTTGCACTGTAAAAATGATAAACAAAAGAAATAGTATTTTTCAATTCACCTCAAACAAGTGTAACTTACAAATGTAGATTTTTTTGTTACATAACTGCACTCAAAAACAAAACAATGTAAAACTTTAGAGCCTACAAGTCCACTCAGTCCTACTTCTTGTTCAGCCAATCGCTAAGACAAACAAATTTGTTTACATTTATGGCAGATACTGTTGCCTGTTTCTTATTTACAGTCTCACCTGAAATTGAGAACAGGAGTTTGCATGGCACTTCTGTAACCGGCGTTGCAAGGTATTTACGTGCCAGATATACTAAACATTCGTATGCCCCTTCATGCTTCAGCCACATTCCAGAGGACATACTTCCATGCTGATGATGCTCGTTAATAAAAATAATGCATTAATTAAATTTGTGACTGAACTCCTTGGGGGAGAATTGTATGTCTCCTGTTCTGTTTCACCTGCATTCTGCCATATATTTCATGTTATAGCAGTCTCGGACGATGACATAGCACATGTTTGCTTTAAGAACTCTTTCACAGCAGATTTGACAAAACGCAAAGAAGGTATCAATGTGAGATTTCTAAAAGTAGTTACAGCACTCGACCCAAGGTTTAAGAATCTGAAGTGCCGACCAAAATCTGAGAGGGACAAAGTGTGGAGATGCTTTCAGAAGTCTTAAAAGAGCAACACTCAGATGTAGAAACTACAGAACCCACGCTACCAAAAAAGAAAATCAACCTTCTGCTGGTGGCATCTGACTCAGATGATGAAAATAAACATGCGTCGGTCTGCTCTGCTTTGGATCGTTATCAAGTAGAACCCATCATCAGCATGGACACATGTTCTCTGGAATGGTGGTTGAAGCATGAAGGGACATATGAATCTTTAGCGCATCTGGCACGTAAATACCTTGCGACGCTGGCTACAACAGTGCCATGCGAATGCCTGTTCTCACTTTCAGGTAACATTGTAAAAGAGAAGCCGGCAGCATTATCTCCTGCAAATATAAACAAACTTGTTTGTCTGAGCGATTGGCTGAAGTAGGACAGAGTAGACTTGCAGGCTTTAAAGTTTTACATTGTTTTACTTTTGAATGCAGTTATTTTTGGTACATAATTCTACATTTGTAAGTTCAACTTTCAGGATAAAGAGACTGCACTACAGTATTTGTATTAGGTTAATCGAAAAATACTATTTCTTTTGTTTTTTATAGTGCAAATATTTGTAATAAAAATATAAAGGGAGCACAGTACACTTTGTATTCTGTTTTGTAATTGAAATAGATATATTTGAAAATGTAGAAAACATCCAAAATATTTAAATAAATGGTATTCCATTATTAACAGCGCAATTTATCGCGATTAATCTTTTTAATAGCTTGACAGCCTAAAAATAAACAAAGGAAATAAAATTCTCTTCTCCCTCCTCACACCAGTTAAAAAAAATGGAACATGCCTTCCAATATCTGTAATTCATTAGGATTCCCCCCTCTCTTATTTTCTGGCACACCTGGCTTTGGTGCCCAGAGTGTCATTTGTCACATATGGCTGGGCTCTAGCAGTAGAGGGCATATTTTTGCTTTCCACTGAGCACCCCTTAATAGCATTTCACACAGAGGGAATGCCAACAACCCCCCCCCCACACACACACTCCTGCTGTTGCATTATGGTTATTTTCTGCCGAAAAACACCTTTGAACCGTTTGCCTTTTACATTCAAAACAAGAAGCACAACTGGTTTCTCTCTGTGTAAGTGGGGCCTTTCAGGACCAATGTGTTGATGAGATTTATGGCTGCTCTGTACAATAACATTTATTCAGGGGATATTTGAACTGCTGCCATCCATCCTAATTTTAAAATGGAATCACTTTTATATGCCTCATGGTTAGAGACGGCCTGTGACATGAATCTACTTTGAGTGCAAATAGTCACGGCATCTGCCAGCAACATATTTGACACAGTCGTGAGTAATTTTACTCTTAAAAAGGGATGTGTGAGGATCTCAAACTGTCTTTGGGATCGTGGTTTGTGTCCTGGGGGCATGGGATGCTGAGGAGGAAGGGATGTTAACAATGGCCCTCTTTCAAGACTACCTTTTTAGCACTCTTCACTCTGACCTTCGGGGTGAGGCTAATGGGAGCTTTAGAGTGGGACCTTTGGGATTCTGCCCTATTAGTGTTGTTCAATGCTGACCTTCAGGCTCTTCCTTCTGCTGCAGGGGAAAACAAAAGGGAGCATTAGTAATCTAATCCTGGCTCCTTTCTGACAAAAGGAATGTGAGAAAGGGGCTTCATAAATCCAGAGAGAGAGAGTTAGGTTTTGGTGCAAATGCACCTGAAGAAAGAAAAAAACAAATAAAAAAACCTACCTCTGCTCATTTATGTATGTCTGTTACTGTATCTGTGCTATTTATCCTTCCAGGGCCTAATCCAAAGCCCACTGAAGTTAATGGGAGCCTTTCCACTGACTAGTGATCGGGCCCCAAATGACTGCCCCATAGAAATGGAGAGAGAGAGAGAGAGAGAGAGAGGGAAATGGGGAAGAGAGGATGATCAGACAGATCATACACTATGACATTCCAGGCTCTATAATTCAGCGCTTTGTTACTGTTTGCAACAGCTAACCCAGAAACAATTAGATCAAATGTGATTTCTCAAATGATGGAAGTAAGATCTTTGCCATGTGTTTCTTTACCTGGTTCAACCTGTACCATGTTCATTCCTCTTTAGCGCCATTCCCACAAGACAATCTGATGGGCAGTGGGGATGGACACGCTTAGACTAGGCTTTGGTTCACACAGAGTTTATGATCAAGAGATAAGTTGACCCACAATTCGGGGGCACCATTTCCCCAAATTGAATTGCTGAGCTCCACTAAGCATTTCTTAAATGTGGTCACCATGGCCACATGTGGCCACCAGGGGCTTTTCTTGTAGCCACATCCTCCTGGGCTGTTATGGAGGTAGGTAGGGAGGGGGAGCAAAGCAGTGGCCCCTTCCCCACCCTGGTGCTCCTGGGATACATTGTCTTGGTGTTGGTTGCTGGGGCTACGAATAGGGGTTGGACCCTGCCTCCCCTCCCAGAGACACCTAGAGCACAATGCTGGAGAACCAGGCAGCTGGCGAGTTCCCCGCCTTCCCAGGGGCGGTGGGGCTCAGGCTTTGGACTTCAGCCCTGGAGTGGCGGAGTGGCAGGCTCTGGTCACAGAGCTTTGGGCTCCAGCTGTGGAGCTTCAGACTCCATCCTTCGTCCACTGGGCTTCAAGCTGTAGCCCCCTGCCGCCTCCTTTGGCCTTTCTCCACCCTCCCGCCCCAATCCAGTGCTTAATTTGTCCCCAGGCTTGCCTGGGGCTGAGTAAGTCTGCTGTGAAGTGATACTTGTATGTTTGTTAATATCACTTTTCACAAGAGGCTTATTAGCTAGCAATAAATAAATTACAATGATTTGGATGTGTATATGTGCATATTTATTTTTCCCTAAAGCTAATTAAGTATTTTAGGGAAAAGTGTGAGAGCGACCACCCGCTAGAGTTGGTGGCCACACTCTGAGGCCACCAAAAATTTGTCCTGAGAACGCCTGCGCGGCTAGAGAATACCCGGCACTCTCTGTATTGAAATGCAAAGAATGATTTATGAATATAGGAAGTCTTAGGCAAAAAGGACTTGCAGAAGCATTAGAGAATTAAACTGAACATATTGGCACAGCATCAACTAGTCTTCCAGAGAAAGGCCGACAGTCTTGAAAAATAGATCTACTACCTCTTTGTTAGGGGACTCTGCTCAAAACACTCTGTACTAAAAGCATTGCTACAGCTAAGCCCTACTTATAGCAACTTTCATAATAACTCCCCTATCTTGCCCCCTTTTTAAACAATCAATATGATTAACTTCCTTGGATGGTATAATGGTGCAGCTTCAGGGATTGTGTACACATACAGCACTGCAGCTGCACCGATGTAGCAGCGCTGTTGCAGCGCATCTGGTGAAGACGCTCTATGCTGATGGGAGAGAGCTTTCTCCTGTTGGCATAATAAAACCACCTCCGTGAGAGGCAGTAGCTATGTCGGCAACAGAAGCTCGCCCACCAACATCGCGCTGTCCTAGGGTTACCATATGTCCGGATTTTCCCGGACATGTCCGGCTTTTGGGGCTCCAAATCCCCGTCCGGGGGGAAATCCCAAAAAGCCGGACATGTCTGGGAAAATCGGGACATGCGGGGCCGGCGGTGCTGGGCTGGGGGCCGGGGGCCGCTGAGCGGGCCGGGGGTGCTCGGCCGGGGGCTGGGCCCGGGGCCGGCACCCCAGGGCCCGAGCCGACCCAGGCTGGAGACGCCGGGGGGGGGGGGGGTAACCCTACGCTGTCCACATTGGCACTTATGCTCAGAGGGGTGGTTTATTCACACCCTGGCGTGACATAAGTTATATCCACATAAGCTGTTCTTCAGACACAGCCCAAGTCTGTAAATTATAAGAAATAGTGTGTACCAGTTAAAATTTAGAAGGGCTTAAAAGAAGGTATCAAAATAATGATGCTTAGCTTTCAGTAGTCTGAGAATTTTTTTTTTTTTTTTTTAAACACACACACACACACACACACTCTCTCTCTCTCTCTCTCTGACCTTTTTGGAGCAGATCCAGCCATAGGGCTGCTTATCATACTCCAGGGAAAGCATGAGAAAGGACATCATCTTGGTTTTTTTTAATTGAATTTAGTGCTTGTAAAAAGTCCCAGACTGACAGCCCTGAAGTCTGTGCTCCTCTCTTCATCCACTGAACAGGTACAACACGGGCAACTGCAGAACAGTCTCCACAGCACTGCCCTGCTGATGTACCCTAGCTTGACCTAGAGGGATCCTATTTAAGGAGGAGACAGTAGTCCAGGCTCTAGATCTATTCAGTCCTTGATCTCTCAAATGACAGCAGCAATGGTGATAATGGCAGATGGGGAGGGAATTACATGCAATTCCCATGTTTGTTCCAAAACTGAAGGCTACCTGATCAGAGAACCATCTTCTTTAATGATGAAATCATCATTTGGGGTGAAGCATGGCAGAGGTCATAGGGATTCCCCTCTTTACTATCCCATCACCAAAAACAAAGGCGCATGTTGCAGCCACCTTCCCTATAATTGATTTACATTGTAAGCTCCATACAGCTGGGATTGCCTGCACTTTGCAATTTGTAAAGACTGAAAAATAGTCTGCAGACAATAATATTGTCATGGCCCTGAGTGGTTGCGAAAGAATGGACACTAATGATGGATTATTCAGTTGCAGGGAGAGAAAGGAGTGGATGGAGATGCAGAATACTGTATTCCTCACTGGTCTTTATACTTGCGAAAGAAAGATTTTGATGACAAATGCAAGTGCAAAGATTACAGTTCACTGATGCAGCCCCACTTTTAGCACTCCAGCAAAAGCAGCTGTGTTTAAACACCTCCCTCCAGCCAGTCGCAGTTGCTCCTTTTGCTGCCTCCCCAATCCTCATTCCCAAACTTGTGGTTTGTCTACCTCTTACCTCTGAACACATTAAAGAGCCTTTGTGTTGAAAGGCTGTCAGAGACCTAGAATCCAAAAAGGCCTTTGCCCTTGGAAGAGTAGGTAGCAAGGGCTGTCAAGGTACCTAAACGACCAGCGAAGGAGTAGCTACAGGGGTTGCTGACTTCTCCTAATCCCATTTCAACTATTTTATTTCAAAATAATTTAGCTGATTTCTTTATCACTTTTGCCATAAAATTCAAATGTAAATACCTCCTTTTACCTACCAACCAACCAACCAAACAATCCCCCCCCCCCATAATAAAATGTGTTGCAATAAGTAAGAGAACAGATGGACCCAAAGTAAACAGAAGATTGTAACTTGCTCAGTTGTGTCTGATCAGGGCCGGTGCTTCCACTAGGCGACCGGATTTGGGGGGCGGCATTTTGCCATCCTCAGCGGAAATTCGGCGGCGGAGGGTCCTTTCGCTCCGGGTCTTCAGCAGAAATTCGGCGGCGGGTCCTTCACTTGCTCCGGGACCTGCTGCTGAAGTACCCCGAAGACACGGATTGGAAGGACCCCCACCGCCGAATGCCCAGAGGAGGAGCGATGCCGCCTAGGACGGGAAAAACCCTGGCGCTGCTCCTGTGTCTGATGATAGCACGAAACAGTTTTTATTTAAATACACACTCTCAAACCTTAATCTTTTCATGTTTTAATTTAAATTGACTAATTTAAAATAGTGAACTATTTAACTTTTATCTCATTACTACTAAGAACCTGGTATTCACTCTCTCACTGTTTCAGTATTAACTCTCACTGGGACCGACTAACGGGCATTAGTTTATTCTTAGATGCAGATTACAGAGAAATTAAACTGGTAAGCACAGTACATACTAGGTTACAAAAACAGCCCAAGAGAAAGAGTGGACTTCTTCACAATACCCCTTTTCATTCATCTTTAACTTTTCTTAACCCTTAATTCCATAAACTTTCCAAAACATTTTGAGGTCTTGTGATTTTTACAGCAATTTAAATCTTCAAAATATGCACAGGGCAATTTAAAACAAATTCCTAATGCCTTCTAGGGTCTGAGGAGTTTGCCTCAGCAGATCACTGCATGTGTTTATGCACACAGCTTATTTTAGTTTACAGAGAAAGTGAATAAAGATTAGTGCTGAGTTTCTTGTTGGCATCACAGTGAGCTCTTACCGTAGTACATGATTGTAACCCAGTATTGATTAGGCACAAAATCATGCCATTTGATTTTGCAGTTGAACACTGAGGTTTGGAATTTAAATGAGAAATTATTTGAGAGCAGTGATCTTTCTGGCCAGTTCCTTGTATATGCACTTTGAGATCACTGACGTTTCTTACAGGCCAATCACAATTTTGAATTCCACTTGCCGACTTTGTAAACATTTGGCATACATTATGTTCAATATACTGGATGCAGATTACGGAATATGAAAAACAATCGGTTCCACCTACCTATGCTCCTGTGGAAAGGTAGTTCTTGCTTCTCCATTTCACTAAAACTTGGTATAAATTCACTTGTAACGGATACAAAAGCCTTTATAGCTCAGAATTTTTCTGTTATAAGATTTCACTTAAAGCTCCAAATTTAATCAGCACAGATTTGAAAACAGAATATCAGCAAATGAAGGTGTGTATCCATGACAATGCAACACAGGGACTAATGAGTATGAAAAATGTTTTTAGCCAAATAGGCCAATTTCTGCTGGGACAGGACAGGTGAAAATGGGAGCCGATTTTAACCCTATCATTCATTCCAGACCTTTTCTTTTTTATCCAAATTCTCAAAAAGTCTGTGTTTTAAGTCAAAGTAGTATACATTACAGATACAGATAAACACATCATCCATCTCAGGCTGACTGTGCAAGTGATGGAACAGCTGCCAAATTTGGCAACAAGAAACATATATGTAGATGAGTAACCTACCAGCAGGCATCACTCTTATACTGTCAGGTACGGCAGGGCTCTATGGGCTGGTTCCTTTATGAAATAAAATAAATAGAACTGGAGGGAGATGGGGAGAAGCCTCCTGAAACATTTATTTAAAATATATGGATATATTTCGACCTTTACATTACTTCAAAGCCTGAAAAAAAAAAATCAGACGTCGGAGATAGTAAAACCCTTTAAGATAATGAAGGATTAGGATCAGGAATACACCGTGGCTGCCTGCAGCTACTCACACAGAACCCGATGAGTTGTGTTCAAATGCCCCATCTCAAAGGGGTAGCAGATGTGAAAACTAGCAGCTTTAGTGATGAGACAAAATGCTAACTTAGCTCCCCAGCCCTCCCCAAAATGTAGTATTCTAACATGGAAGGCAGACCTTTCATGTTTAATCTCTATTGATTTTATTTCCTGGAAAGCCCCTTTGAGAGATGCTAACAAGAAAGGTACTATAGAAATAAAGAATACAGTCTATTGCATATGCAAATATATGAGCGAATTTGCTGGGGGGAGGGGAGGATTTGAAGCTGAGCAGGTTAATGATAAAAGCTATTGCATTATTTTTCTCCCAAGCCACGCAGCTGAACACGATGGGATCTGGGGGACGGATGGTCAGGGGAGGCACAGATTAAAAAATACAAAGACATTTTGGCTTCTTAAAGTATCTCTGGCTGGCCTGATAGCATTGGTGGCAGCAGAGCTAAGCAATGCCATGTGGGAGATTTGCCTTGAGACATGACTCAGACTCTTTTCCCCTCCAAGTCTCCACTCCATGCTGTTTGGAAATTAGACAAAAGGGGTGGGGGCGCAGCCACAAAAGGGAGAACAGGGGTCACTCCGCTCACTTGGGTTGTGGCTCCAACTAAAAGGGCTCCCTGAATTGTTTGCGGGATGGAAAAGAACGAGAGCTGTATAAACAAACAGACAAATAAAAAGATGTAGGAGACGAAACCCCACAGAAACAGTAAGGCCTCCCTTCTTTTATTTTCACCCATGATATCTTTAGAAGCTACTAAAGCACATCAAAAAGGGTTCGTCAGAAACCCCTCTGCTGCGGTCTTCTGATCCCATTCGGAGGCATTTCAGCTCCTAATACAGCTGTCACTTGCACTCTCTCTGCCGCTCGAACAAAAAGGGGGGAAAATATAATACTAATAAATTTCTGCCTAACCGACCAAACTTCCGCTGACAGCCACCCACTGGGGACTTTGGCCTGCAAGGGACACCCTGCTGGCTCAGAGAGAGGCCCAGGGCTTTAAACTGCTTTCATGCCACATTAACACCCTGCCTGGCAAAGGCAGAATAGAAGAATGCAGTACAGGCTGATCCCCACAGCGGCTGTTCTCTTATTCCCCCGCCCCCCTTACCTCTCCTATGGAAGTGGAAATGAACAATTGTTTTCTCTCACTGCAAATGGGGAGGGGGCAGAAAAGCACCTTAAACTCCCCCATTTTGTGATTCCAAGCAGATAATAGTGAAAGCCATGGCCCATCTGTGGCTGCTGAGCGGACTTTGTCCCAGTTACTTAGGCTCATCTTTAAGCCTACTTTAGAATCCCTGCAGTTTAATGCATCTTTAAGGGCTGTCATTACATCACTTGTGTTCTCTCTCTCTCTCTCACACCTCCTCACTCTCTGGGCTGCTTCACTTCTGTGTTTTCTGAAAGGCGAGCTATTCAAGTCCCTCCCCCCACAATTGAAAATTCTTCACATCTGAATGAACGTATTTTCATGACCATTTCACGCTGAAACGGGCCCTTTTTGCTCTGCTCCTGCTGCATAAAAACTGGGTTGAAAAAACCCTTTTTTTACGCATTTAAAACTCTCCCCTACATTTCACAGAGTGCGTTCAATCTGTCATTCTGCCTGACAGGTGTATCTTGATGCCCGGTAGCCTGTCTTGTTACAATTCACAATGTATTTGATCATGTTTGGGGTTTTCAACTCTCTTGTCCACATGCTCTACTGCATTGAGAGGATAAGAAAGCAGGGCCCTTTTTATAAAGAGCCCACTAATTTTGAGGATATCATTTTTTGGCGCCCAACTGGAGACACCTTAGATCTGATTTTCTGGAGTGATGAGCAGTTGCAACTCCAAATGAAATAATTGGGAACGGCTGGTAGAACTCAGAGCCTCTGGCTACCAAGTTCATGCTGGGTACCCTCATTTATTATTATTACTTATTTGTACTAGGGCAGCACTTCCAAGTCCCCCACGAGATCAAGGCCACAATGTTCTGGGCACTGTACAGACAGAGTAAGAGTCCCTGCCCTGAAGAGCTTCTAGTCTAAAGAGACAAGACAGACAGAGAATGGGAGGGGAAACAGCAGCACAGGGAGGTGGCATGATCTACCCAAGGTCATAGCAAGCTAGTCAGTAGCAGAGCTGCAAACAGAAGCTGGGTGGCCGGGTCTCCTGAGTCTCAGCCTTGCACCCTTATAGCTGGACCACACCACGTCTATCTACAGCCAGGGCCAGCTTTAGGCCGATTCCCCTGAATCAGGCCCCGCGCCTAAGAGGGCTCCGCGCCCTTGCCGCTGCCGGTACGCCATACCGGGGCGGCCCGGCTTCCCCGGGGGGCAATTTAAAGGGCCTGGGGTTCACAGCAGGGGCTGGAGCCCCAGGCCCTTTAAATTGCCACCAGAGCCCCACTTCTGGAGCCCTGGGGCAGGGCCGGCTTTAGGAAGCGCGGGGCCCAATTCGAACATTTTTGGCGGGGCCCCGGCAGGGATGACTAAAAAAGAAAAACCATGTAAAAAAAAAGCCTTTCATCTCTTAGCAACCGGTTCCCTATAACAAGTTCTGATTTAAGGGATGTACCACAGTATGTATTTTTTTGTACCAATTGGGTTACCATACATCCGTATTTTCCCAGATGACGATTTAAGAACCAAAAAGCCTGACATGTCCGGGAAAATACAGATGTATGTTAACCCTACCTAAAGTTCTTTTTTAAAAAGATGGGCCTGAACTAGCCCGAAATGAGTTCTGTTTCACATGTGTGGGTCCCCGCCACTCCTTGGGGGTGTGGCGTGCACATGTGTGGGTCCCAGCTGCTCCCTGCCCCCCTCATTGAAGCAATGGGAACTGCAGGGCACCAGTGGACATGGGGCTGGCTAGCGGCAGGACATGGGGCTGGCTGGAGGTAGGGTCTGGCTGCAGGCAGGGCCAGGAGTGCGGATCTGGATGGAGACAGGGATGTGTGGGGTGGGCTGGCTGGCTTCAGGCAGGGCCGCAGGGGGGTACGGCATGGGTTGGCAGGGCTGGAGACAGAGGAGTGCGGGAATGGCTGGCTTCAGGCAGGGGGGTGCGGCAGGGGTTGGCTGGAGACAGGGCAGGGGGTGTGGGGCTGGCTACAGGCAGGGCAAGGGGTGCAGGGCTGGTGTGGACGGGGTGGGTGTGGGGCTGGCTACAGGCAGGGCAAGGGGTGCAGGGCTGGTGTGGACGGGGTGTGTGTGGGACTGGCTGGCTTTGGGCAGGGCCGCAGGGGTGTGTGGCAGGGGTTGTCTGGACACAGGGCAGGGGGTGCGGCAGGGGCTGGCTGTGGGCAGGGGGTGCGGGGCTGGCTGGAGACAGGGCAGGGGGTGCGGGTACAGCCCACCCTGTACAGTAAGTGCCCCCTCCTCCTCCCTCCCCCACCGGGGTAGCAGTAGCAGCAGCAGCCCGGGGCTCGGGGGCTACTTAAAGGGCCCGGGGCTCCCCTGCTTCCACCACCCCAGCCCTGTAAATAGCCGAGGGACCCCTGGGAAAGTGGCAGGGCTCCGGCGGTTATTTAAAGGACCGGGGAGGCAGCTGGAGCCCTGGCCCTTTAAATAACCCCCGGAGCGCCCTGTTACCCCAGGGCTCTGGGAGCTATTTAAAAAGTCGGCTATTTAAAAACCACTTCCCAGGGCTCCCGTGGCTATTTAAAGGGCCCGGGGCGCCCCTGCTTCTATCGCCCCGGCCCTTTAAATAGCCGAGGGAGCCCTGGGGAAGCGGTGGGGCTCCAGTGGCTATTTAAAGGCCCGGGGCAATAGAAGCAACAGGAGCCCCGGACTTTTTAAATAGCCCCCAGAGCCCTTCAGCTCTACCCCAGGGCTCCAGAAGTGGGGCTTTGGTGGCAATTTAAAGGGCCTGGGGCTCCAGCCCCTGCTGGGAGCCCCAGGCCCTTTAAAGTGCCCCCTGGGGAAGCTGGGCCACCCCGGTACCGGGACTTGGGCACGGGACCCTCTTAGGGGCGGGGCCCGATTCAGGGGAATTGGTTGAATTGGCCTAAAGCCAGCTCTGCCCTGAGGTAGGGCTGCAGGGCTCTGGGGGCTATTTAAAAAGTCCGGGGCTCCCATTGCTTCTACCGCCCCAGCCCTTTAAATAGCCGCGGGAGCCCTGCTGCTTCCCCAGGGCTCCGGTAGCTATTTAAGTGGCCGGGGCAGTAGAAGCAGGGGAGCCCCTGCCCTGTCCTCAGCCAGTCCCTGCTGCATCCCCTGCCGTGCCCGCAGCCAGCACCTGCTGCACCCCCTGCTTGCACCAGCCCCGCACCCCCTGCCCTACCCGCAGCCAGCCCCTGCTGCACCCCCTGCTTGCACCAGCCCCGCACCCCCTGCCCTGCCCGCAGCCAGCCCCTGCTTGCACCCCCTGCTTGCACCAGCCCCGCACCCCCTGCCCTGCCCGCAGCCAGTCCCTGCTGCACCCCCTGCCCGCACCAGCCCCGCACCCCCTGCTGTGCCCGCAGTCAGCCTGTCTCCAGCCAGTCCCGCACCCAGCCCCTGCTGCACCCCCTGCCCGCACCCCCTGCCGTGCCCGCAGCCAGCCTGTCTCCAGCCAGCCCCGCACCCCCTGCCCGCAGCCAGTCCCTGCTGCACCCCCTGCTTGCACCAGCCCCGCACCCCCTACCCTGCCCCACAGCCAGCCCCACACCCCCTGCCCGCAGCCAGCCCCTGCTGCACCCCGTGCCCGCACCAGCCCCGCACCCCTGCCGTGCCCGCAGACAGCCCGTCTCCAGCCAGCCCCGCACCTCCTGCCCTGCCCGCAGCCAGCCCCGGTCTCCAGCAAGCTCCATACCCCTGCCCGCAGCCAGCCCCTGCTGCACCCCCTGCCTGCACCAGCCCCGCACCCCCTGCCCTGCCCGCAGCCGGCCCCTGTCTCCAGCCAGCCCTGCACCCCCTGCCCTCAGCCAGCCCCTGCTGCACCCCCGCCCTGCCCACACCAGCCCATCTCCAGCCAGCCCCGCACCCCCTGCCCTGCCCGCAGCCAGCCCTGCACTCCTTGCCCTGCCTCCAGCCAAACCCTACCTCCAGTCAGCCCCTGCCCTGCCTCTACCCTGCCTCCAGCCAGCAATGTACGTAATAGATAATTTTATTATTATTTATATAGTTATGGAAAGTAAATAATACATGGAAGAAATGAAAGGGTTTTTTTTATGTGTTTTTTGTTTGTTTTTAGTCAACCCTGCCTGGGCCCCGCTGAAAATGTTCGAATTGGGCCCCGCACTTCCTAAAGTCGGCCCTGTCTACAGCGATCATGTTAATGTCACCAGAATTTGTTATGGAGTATGGATGGTAGCACTTGTGTCCAAAGGCATTGCCTCCTTGAAGGACAGTAGCACAGCTGCGTGTGAAAATGCCTCATTTCTTCAAGCATTGGAAGACTACATAAGACTGTGCAAGGAAAGGACATTGTTTGGTGTTCTGAAAATCTTTTTATGACTGTAAGGAAGGCAGAGAACTTATTCTGGAAGCTGCGGACCAGTAACCATTTCTTAACTCCCTCCCTCAAATGAAATGAGCCCTTCCCTTTTATGCTCAGGTAAGGAAGAGAGCGACCCCCAATCACTGAATCTGACTCAGAATTTTAACAGCAGTAGCTGAGTTTTTCTGACTCTGTTCACAGGAGGTGGCAGAGTCCATTCAGGAGGTGGATTGGGGGTGGAAGGGAAATGGTGGAGAAAGTGGGATCACCCCGGGTTTTACTGCTGAGTCACAGATCAAATGTTCGCTAATACATTAGTCCAAGTGGAAGAGACTTAGGGTATATCTTCACTAGCAACGTTAAAGCTCTGCCACGGCAGCACTTGAATGTGGCTGTGTAGTCGCGGCACCGGCGCTGGGAGAGAGGTCTCCCAGCACTGTGAAAAAATCACCCCCACGAGGGGAGTAGCTGCTCCCAGCGCTGGTGCACTGTCTACACTGCCACTTTACAGCACTGAAACTTGAAGTGTGCAGGGGGGTGTTTTTTCAACCCCCTGAGCGAGAATGTTGCAGTGCTGTTAAGTGTCAGTGTAGACAAGGCCTTAGTCATCCACCCACCCCCAGCACCTGTCTGACATTTATGCAAAGTATCATTGTCTCCGACAAATCCCAGACTGGATTTCTCTACTTTCTTAAGATTATGATTTTGACAAGTTTCCCATGACAATGGCAAGATGTGACATTTGCAGAGACCTCAGCACAGCATATTCCTCCACCTAGTCTAAAAATGTAATACACACATCAGAGACAAGGACTCAGCACTGGCATGGAATAGTACAGCTTTCTGCAGACAGCGTGACAAAGCCTTTGAGATGCACAGAAGAGGTCCTGCTGGAAATGCTCTGATTATATTGGTCAACCTAATGCTCAAGTCTAAGACAAGGTGGAATATCCTCTTTGTATTCAGAACAGATGTCAGCACAAAGATGCTATTTTTAAACTAAAGTCCTTTATAAGATTTCGTGCCCATAGGAGGCTGAAAAAAGGGAAAAGATACATAAGTGGTTTCAGTGAGTCAGGCAAATTAATCTTGTGCCGCTATTGAGATGGGAGGGGGATATTTCAAGGCTAGAGTCTGCAACTTCCCTCTCAAAGTAGAAGAGACATCTATTCCTGTGGGTGATTGAAAAGTAAGCAAGTCAGCCACACTTTGTGCTGTTTGTAATTCAAATGCAGCTATGTCTTCATGTATACATCTGAATTACAAAACAGCACCATGGCACACATCTATATATATATGTGGGTATCATGGTGTTGTTTGTAATTCAGATGTGTTACATATATAAAGAAACTTGTGCAGAATGAAGGAAGTCTCCTGGGGCTGTCTGTGCTATACATAGAATGGGACATAACCCCACAGGAACAGACCTTCTAAACAGGGTCATTCTTGATATACAGGGGCATATATATATATATATATATATTATATATATATAAAAAAAAAAAACCTGGAACTCTCCCCCACCCCAAATTTCCTTATTCATCATTCCACTCCTACAGCGCCAAATCCTCAACTAGTGCCATTGAAGTCAATGGGGCTATGCTGATTTTCATCAGGTGAGGAGCCGTCCCACAGTATTTTCAAGGAAAGCAATGAGGATTCCTTATCATTACGTACCTATTGCTCAGTTATACAGGTAAAAGTTCAAAACTGAAGAATTTTAAAACAACCACTAGTAGTTACAATGGGAAAAATTTTCAAAAGTGCCCAAGTGAGTTAGGTTCCAAAGTGACTTAGGCACTTTTGAAAATTTTGCTGGGCTCAATTCCTGCTTTGTCTCTAACATCATGCAATACAAAACAAGGTGGAAAGTGTATTAAAAGGCAGAGTTTAATAGGTTTAAAAAGGATTAATAGACAGGGTGACACAGAGCTTGGGCTTTTCATGACCAGCTCTGCACTGTACTCACGATCACGAGGGCTAACACAGAGAGGGATGAGTAAACAAGCATAGATCAAATAAGAACTGATCCCAACACCATTACCCAATACTCAGAGCTAAAATTTTTCTTTAAAGGTTTGAGTAAGTTTGTTTAACGACAACAAAAACAAAACAAACATTTCCCATTTGAGTTGCATTTTAAATCTTTGAAATGCTTTACAAATATCGACTAATTAATCCTCTACTGCCATGTGATGTTTTATTGCCATCATTCTACAGGTGAGAAACTGCAGATGAAAGCAACTTAAATCTAAAATATAAACTTCCTTGCACTTCCTGTTGGACGTGGAAATACCAAGATTCCACGAAAGAGGCAAGAAATCACTCAAGGTCCATTGGATATCACAAAAGAAAGGCAGCTGTCAAGATTACCAGCCCAATTTGCTGATCAGAGATATTTGGGTAGGCATCAAACCCAATCAGCCAACCTCGTGTTCATAGCTAATTACAGTCATGTTTCGGTCTTCTCCTGCCCCCCCCCCCCCCCACCAACACAGCAGCTACCTTATTGTTTTTAAAGCCAGAGTATAAATTAAAGCCTTTGCTGAAATTTAATACTTTGCCCATTTGGACCCCAATCCTCTTGTAAATAAAATTACAGGAACTCTGAATAATGTGTTTCAGCTGCTGGCCCTTTGAAATTTGGGTGTGAGCCTCAATCTAGCCTCATGATAGAGCATGAGTGAAAACGGTTCATAAAGGGTCTGTATCTATGCACTAATGAAGCCCACTAACACAGATTCTCTCCCACCCCCGGCCCGTCTCGCTACATTCCCCGAATGGGGAGGTGCACCACCATAACTGACTATCCATTAGAAAGAGCTCTCACTGAACCTGAAGAAATCTCAATTTATTGTTAACTCATTAAATGAGTTAACAGAGTTTTGTAAAGGGTCAAATGGGCTTTTCAGACTCCAGCCTTGCAAGAGATCTATTCCTGTTGCTTGGTAGCTAGTTATCAATTAATGAGTCCAAATGCTTTGTGGCAGACTAAATGAGGGAACTAACAGCTCTGCACAAGGCAATCAAATCAGGTAAAATTAAGATAAATTCAGTTTTATACAATGTCCCAAATAAATGCATCTTTGGAAAAGCACATGTATATTAAAAATACATAAAAATAGAGCCTTGTTTTCTTCACATGGGTCCATTCCATGACCTCAACCACTCTGATATCCTCAAGACCTCCACTCAGAGTGGTAGAAGGTCGTAAGAGATGACATTTTTAACTACTGTGGGCCAGATTCTCAGCTTGTGTAAATCACAGAGCTCCACTAATGTTTGGGTCCATTATCTTTAAATTACACTTTTCAATCCCAATTTCCAGTTTAGGTAAAATACATTCCTGGGAATCTTTCATGGGATGATTCAACCCCTATAGGATAGCCCCACAAATCTATTGGAAGTTCCTGGATACTGTTCTAATAGCCACACCTTACAGATTTCCCATTATAGTCAAGTCACTTCCTAAACTTTATCGGAACCGTCATGTATCTTTCCTATATTTCTCTTCTCATCTTTGCTAATTATAACACTCAGCCCATCCACAGGTCTGCACAGGCCTTTACAAAGATAGTTAAGTATTATTGTCTCAGGGGTAGGTCACTTCCCCCATGTCTACTTGCTTAAGAACTCACCAACATCACAGCCATGCGTATGAGCCAAGCAGGAGGAGAAAAGAGTAGAAAGGACAGTTTTATTTAGACATAAGTATTTCTGTAATCAACAATGAGAGAAAAAGAAAGGTAAATAGTTTGCCTGGGGTTTTGGGAGAATATGTGAAGCTTGTCTAAGTGCATCAGGTGTTCTAGCTTCAACACAAGAAAGGTACTGTAGTTAAGTGTTCATAATTACTATCCGTTCTCTGCCAGTGTGCTCACAGTGAATGGGAGTGAATGACAGCTGCCTGGGATGAAGGCTCGGGGGGGGGGGGGGAAGCTTACTGGTTTCTTTTGCCTCCTCCTCCATAAAAGTAGCACTAAGTATGTGAAGAGGAAAGTGTTTTAGAAAAGCTACACCATCTTCACGGTGAATTTACTATCTGATACTCAATCGAGAAGGAAAAAATCCCAACGTTGATGGGTTGAATTGTAGCAAAAAGCAGGGAGGGGGAACAAAAACAAAACACGTTTTGTGGCTCCAGCTACTCTAAGAAGTTAGTCTGGAGGCAAGTTTTCAGATTTATAACAGTCTTTCCTTTTGGCCTGTCTCAGAGTAACAATGCTTGAAGGCATGGCACAGTCAGCATCCTTAAGGAAACAAATCTACATGATGAGAGGCTCTTCGAGATAAGCATGGGGAAGCAGTAGGGGTGGGGTAAAGGAGGCATTGAAGAGGATGATGGGGAAAATGCTGCAAGAACAGAAAGTTAAGATGGTTCAAATAATAAAGACCCAAGCAAACTATTGTTGAGATCTAGACTAGTTCCTCTCCCTGGACCTTTTAAATCCTTAGAAGGAAGTCCAAAATCATTCCAACAGAGAGCCAAAAATAGACCCAGTCCCTCCATCATTCCGTGTAGTCAAGTTTCAAGAGAACAATTAGCTGGTTCCTTTTGGAAGAACTCTAGGATGCAACACAAGCAGCAATCAATGAATAGGCAAATTCAATGGAGGGCAGACAGCAGCTCAGTCCTCACTCTCTGAGCTGGGGGTATGATTCCCAACTCAAGGAGACATCCCCCTGATAGCTCTGATTGAGCTAGTGCACTAAAAACAGCGTAGCTGAGGCAGCTTCAGCAGTGGGTGGAGATAGCCACCCCAAGTACACACCTGTCCGAGGCTACAGGCACATACTTGAGGCACACAGTGTACTTGAGCCACGGCAGCACAGGAGAGGCTCTCTCTATAGCATGCTAGCTAGATCCAAGTTAGTGCAGATATGTTTCCTTGAATTGAGAATCACACCCCAACCCTGCAGCACAGACATATCTCCAGTTTTACCCAGCCTCGCTACCTGTGAGCAGAGTGCTTCAGTTTCACAGAACTTTCAAATTCCATGGTCTTTCTTCTGTTACATTCCACTGTAAGCAAAGCATTGTACAGGCCAGCAATTGCATACATTTTCAGTGTTGTAAGAACTTTAGCTGAACACTGAGAATAGGCACATGAAACATTGAGAATAGGCAGAATGGTCTAGTGGTTTGATGACTGACTGGGAGTCAGGAGACCTGGGATCTATTCCCAACTCTGCTCCTAATTTACTGTAGGGCCTTGTGGAAATCACTTCACCTCTTTGTTTCCCTTCCTACTTATCTGTCATCTCTCTATTTACACCGGAAATTGTTTTGGACTTCTAGGCTGCCATAATATAAGCAATTATATGCACCAATTTTTAATGTTGTTATACACGGAAATCCACTGCAAATGAAATAGAGGCCTATTAGATATCTGTTTAGTAGTTACACAGTTATGTAAAAAGTAATTAAAAAAAAACATCCTAAAGCAATATCTGTAAAGGATTTAGAAATATGTACATAAAAATACACCTAAAACTGTGGTACTGTTAAGGGACCATCTATACTGCATGTTTTGCTGCCCTCAAAACAGATGTTACTAGTGCTAGTGTTGGCATTATTAGTACCACAATCTTGCTCCAGTGCACAGTTTACAGGCAGATCAATATAAATTTCCCCCTCCTACTAGAGTACCTCTCCATTCTCTGTGATGTACCTATCTTGCTGCCTTTGTTACATGTCAGACAGGAAAAAGCACTTTCCTGGATGAAAATCACCTGCTAATTTGTACTGGACTTGCAGGAGTGTGTGTGTGTGGATGGGGAAAGACACCAAAATCTCCAATACAGCAAATTACTCATGAGAATTTAAGATACTTGGGTCCTAACAGGCGACTGGCCTGTTCCCCTCTTCAGCAACCCCACTCCCCAAATACATTTGTTTCCACCAGTTCATTTCTCGTGTTGGTACCGGTTGAAATGGACTGGAACTCTTGGGGAGCAATTGTGTTTCTGAGGTTTGTAAGTACACAATGCTACCAAAGTAGTAACAGATAATCAGCTGAGGCAAATAGTGGGTAAACATTTGGCATGCCTCAGTTAGAAAGAGATACTGCATCTGAACTAAGCCATATTGTGTTAACAAATAATCAAAACAACCACCAAACAGGAAAAAAAATCCACCGAGAAAAGGAAAGGGCAAATAACCTATTTGTAGATCTGGTGCTAGTCTCTGATTGCTCAAGAAGATCAACTGACTTGCCTAAGTTCACAAGTTAAAGTGCCCAATCTGCAGTCTATTAGGGCCACACCTGAATGTTCAACATTAGTGTGGGACTGCAATTTCTACTCCCTTTGACCGAAGTCTGGCACAGCGGTCAGGCTCCTGGAAAGCTGCCAGCAGGACTGAAGAAAGTTTGAGTACCCCTGCTCTAAGCGTTAGCCCACATGGCGTCCAACACATTAGTACTCCAATTTACACAATGTACCAACCCCTCAGGCTTCAGCTCTCACAGACTGAAACCCCATTGTGTGCCCCAAAATGTGTCTTCTTTCTTCTTTGTGTATCCAGCAGAAAGGTGGTGAAGGTCTAGTTTCAAGCCATGCAGTGAACTCTTTCCATGCCCACTTGTAAAAGGAGTTTGTTCATCAGCAGAACACAGTGGCTTATTTGGAAGATCCCAAAAGTAACATTAATGGACACCATCTTGCAGTCTTAGATTATTGCTGCTTCTTGCTGCTAGCTTGACATTTTAGGATCTTCCAACCCCTGGTTGTTTTAAAACACAGTTTATTTGGTTTTTAAAAAGTCATTGGAAATCCTCACAGAGGGTGACCCAGTTTCTCTCCACTTCCAGCAACAAGAACTCACCCAGCAGGGATTAGCTGTTCTCTTGAAAACTGAGCCTGGACCAACCCCAGGATGAACTATCTGGTTTGAAGTGCAACCTGAAGTTCTTTGCTACAGACAAATTCCGCACCTTTGTACACAGCAGCAGATTTTGGGTGTGATCAGGCTGGCAGGGGGATAGGCTTTTCTGCTGGATAAAAGTAGCAGTGCACTTTGGAGGAAAGGAAAGTAGCTCAAACTGACCGTACATAACCATACATAGGCTGCCTAGAATCCCAAGAGTTTGTAAATAGTCTCGTCACTGGGACAAAAAAAAGTCATTCCACATTTCCCCTCAGTTTGTGGTCTTACCAAAAACTTTACTCAGCAGCTGTTCTCACGCTCCTCAAAATCTTTTCAGATTCTGAGTATGGGAACAGTGCTGAGGCCACAAAATTTCTTCCATTAATGAATCCTGTAACTAAAATAAAAGGTCTACAGCATATTTTGGGTCTATCACTAGTTCTAATATAGTCTCTTAGCAATGTGTATTCTCTCTTTTCTTTCCCTCCACCACAGCACCTGTGGAACCTAAACCTTCTTTAGTATGTCTGATTAAAACTAAATTGGAATAGCTAACAAGCAAACCCTGTCAGAACACTGCAGTTTCTACCTGTGTATTGAATGACCGGATGTAGCTAACTTACACAGTGTTCTGGAAAGAAAATTTCATGGCAAATTCTCTCACAATGCAGAGCCCAATTCACCACTCGGATAAGGACAGTGGAGTTACACCAAAATACTAAATCCAGTGCCCATCAGGTAGAAAAATAGTATTTTTGAAAGAAAAAATGCTGTATGTTTTTTTTTTTTTTTAAATAAAATAGATTTTCCTCAGTGCTTATTTTAATCATTGACCTCTGTCCTTGCTCCATTCAGAACATTTTCTCTGGTGGCTTTTCAGAACCAGATACAAAGGAAATGCAGAGTCTGACAATATCTCAGAATCTATTCTAAGAACGGTAAGGAAATTACAGAAAATGTGTGTCCCTTGTAAATGTTACCCTATGCTGAACAGAATGGCCCAAACCCCCAAAAGTGAGATTCTCTCTGTCTCTCTCTCTCTCTCTCTCAAGTAGACATTGTGATTTCCATGACAGTTGTACCTTATTTCACTGGCAGTTGAATCTAACAGAAAGAGCCAGTTGAAATTGTCTTTCACCTTTATCCTCCACCATTCTTCTAACTTAGTCCAATCACCTCCCAATTAAAAGAGAAAACTTGCTATTCTTTAAATACCAATTCAAGAGACATCCAGGAAGAAATATCTTTTCTTATCTGTTACCTTCTAAGTTTCATCTGTAAAGTTGATTAAGTTTGTTTAGGAAATAAAAATGCACAGTGACTTGATTTTTAAAAGGGGAATCCTCCCAAACATAAGTTTGGTCTATTTCAGCTTTTCATTCCCTTTATTCCTTCCCATGTCACTTCTCAGCCCTTACTGGCTGAAACTATGGACAGAGACTTGCTTTGGAATCCTGAATGAAGCACTGACCTGACTGCAAGCTTCTGTCACCTAATCATGACAACCCAAGTCTCACAGTAATGCTGTATAGCAACCAACATTTGTAATTTTGAAAAGAGGTGCTGCAAACTATGATTGGAGTTATCCTGGTTTTGCTATAGATAGTACCAGTGCAACAGTTTTGCACCTCAGAGAACAGAAAGCAATTCAGTACAAAGCAGAGAATCTTTCACCCAATCAGCCATAGGAATTAAGTTTCATAATTCTCTCTTTTTGTTAGATAAGATTTGGTCCACACTGATTTGTAATTTTTAAAGAGGAAATGCTCATGCTTTCAGTGGGCATGGAACTATTCTCCTAAGGCCAAAATGGTGACCTGAACAAAATACAGCTTGGCTTTAGACTCATTGTAAATGTAGCCTGATTTAAACTCTGGAGCCAGACCCCTGACAAATATGCTGTGAACTGACACTGTTATTGTCTTCTAGTTAGTAAGTGCTGAAATAGGCTTATACCTGGTTAGATCATCTATGAAATATGCTTAAGTTAGGAGTTGCCCAAGAGAACAGAACAGATTGGATGCAAGAAACTATTTGACGTTATCATAAAAAAGTCAAGGTTCAATAAAAGGATATAAAATTGCAGAAATAAGTGCTGCAGGCAAGGCCGTTTGCACCCACATTCAGTAGTGTCTTAACTAAGTCATTAAATAGAAATTCCCTGCAAAACAGGAACCGCTGGCAACACTGCCAAATTCTACTTCTGCCAAAGATGTAAAAAGGTCTAGCTAATCAGGTTTTCCTTCCTTTAAAAAAAACAAACAACAATTTATTTTAATATCAGTCAATTGTACTAGTCTATGAAGTGTGGTAACGGCTACCAGAACAATTTCAGGCCACATAGTAAATCTTCCTCTGCACTGAATGGCCTTCTGTATCTTCCAGATTATCTTTAACTGTGCCCGTTTCACCCAGGGAAGCTTATAATTACCAGCCTGCATGGAACTGCAACACACAGTAAAATTCAACAGGGTAACTCACTGTATGGTTTTACCCATTTTCAAACTTCCAGTCTTTACTGATAGCCTAACCACTGTAGAATACAGCTAAATAGAACCATAAAGACTCACTGTCGTGTCAGCCATGTTTGCTACTAAGGACCCTGGTGATAGTTGGTAAGTTATAGCACTCCTCTTTTCATTAATTCACATTAGCCCTGGAAGACAAGCCATCCACCCCAAGGCAGTAAACACTTCAGGAAAGAGGATGGGGAGAAGAGAGGTGGTGATCCTGGGTCTCTGGAGTAAGGAGAACCAGGTCAAATTATGATCTTGCCGTACGGGGCTATGAAAATTGCAGAAACTTGGCTTGGTTTTATTTGCCTGATTATGATGGCTGCAATAGGAAGAGAAAAGGAGGCTTTACAAGAGACTAGAGGATCACATGATTGAAAAAGCATATGTTTTTAGAATCTGATCAGTGTGAGAACTGTAATAATGCACTGGTGCTTAGAGCAGTGGTGCTCAACATTTCCTAAACACCTGGGCATCTCCTTTCATTTAGCAGTATGGAACGGGTAGGGTGAGTGACCTCCTGACATCTGCTTGGCACCCTCTGGGAGTCACGATCCCCAGAGGAAGAATGCATGTGCTAGAAACATCAAATATAAGACCAATATAAGCCTTCCAAAATTAAAAGTAATGGGTGTGATTCTCCACTATGTTACAACAGCTTTACACCAGTGTAACTCAATTGAAGTCAAATGAAGTTAGATTGGGGTAATGAGCAGAGAATCAGGCCCATTGATTTTAATTTGGATGGTTTATATTGATCCCCACTTCTGTTATGGACATTTTTTGAGCTGCCAACAAGTCTGGGCAGAAACTCCAGACTCTGTGTTATATGTTTTTGGAGCAAGAGAAAGTGACAGGGAAAGATTGGCCACTACTTGGCTGCCCAGTGGGATCAGCCATTTGCAATTTTGGGAGACTGCATTCCATATTGGTGAACTGCACATCTGTGTGTAATAATTTTGCTTGTGCGCTTGCTGAGACAGTAGAGTCCTAAATCTGAAGAGGACGCTTGCCAATCGTTAGCACTTGGGAAGAAATACTATAAACAGCTGAACAAAGTATTGAATCTGTTGCATGAAAATACAATTGCCCTAATTTAGGCTTGGAACATCGATTTGTGCAAAAAACATTCCAGAAGTAACAGGAATAGTTTAAATACGACCAGATGTGGATTTTCTCTTCTAGCCACTACTCTGCCAGAAGCTTCCTGATCTCAGTCACCACCTTTAGGACCACAAAAACATAGAATGGGGACGATTCCAATTTAAATTGGAAATGAGATTCTGGTTCTGCAAGTTTCTCTCTAGGAGGTAAATGTAAACCAGAGTCATTTAAGCCCATTGCTCTTTCATCTGTTATTAAGGACTACCAAATTCATTGATGGAAGTCTGAGGGGTTTCCATTTTGTATTTTTGTCCATGGATACATTTAATTTCTCTGACCTAGGGTGAGCCTCAAGTCTCCTTTTGTTGAGTTTGGGATCTGAGGAGAAATGAGGAGGAAGAAAACAGGATAAACTACATCCTTTCCCTTCTTCTTTACCAAGGGCAATGTCTTTAAGTACTGAAAAATAACACAGCATGGTAACCACAGTGCTATGTGTTGTCCAATCCTGCATCCACTGAGACTTAACCTGGCTCGTGGGCAGCACTTTTGGTTCACAAAATAAATATTCCCAAAGACAAAGTTACCTTAGCATTGGGATATCCTGGGGTTTTGGCTGATGGATAAGTGCTTTATTTTTAAACTGGGCCTTCCGAGACAGTACAAAACCCTCCAGGAGTTGAACTTTCAAGGCTTTGCATGACATTATCTTCACCAGGAAGTGCTCGTGGAGGAAGAGCAGAACCACATCATTGATCTATAACTAGGCAGCTTTACTCAGCTTGCACTTTCTCTGGTTTTAAAACTTTCCACAATGAGGTTTGTGGAAACAAAGCAGCCTCATTTTGGAGAGGCAAAAAGATAACCCAGGACACAGAGCACATGATTCTCCCCTTTTATGCTACTGTGTGGGCATGCACTGGTCTCCAGCAAGAGGGACGAAGTGCTACTCTATGCAAGGGCTACAAGCACTGAACTAAAAGTAGGGCAGCCTAGAAAAACGAAACAGAAGCTAGAGTTGTCTAGCAGTAACTACTACTAGTTACTAAAAAAACAGGAGTACTTGTGGCACCTTAGAGACTAACAAATTTATTAGAGCATAAGCTTTCGTGGGCTAGAGCCCACTTCTTCGGATGCATATAGAATGGAACATATATTGAGGAGATATATATATACACATACAGAGAGCATGAACAGGTGGGAGTTGTCTTACCAACTCTGAGAGGCCAATTAAGTAAGAGAATTTTTTTTTTTTAAATGATAATCAAGATAGCCAAAAACCAGTGGGAGAACACTTTAACCTGTCTGGTCATTCAATGACAGATCTGCGGGTGGCTATTTTACAACAGAAAAGCTTCAAAAACAGACTCCAAGGAGAGACTGCTGAGCTGGAATTGATATACAAACTAGATACAATCAATTTAGGATTGAATAAGGACTGGGAATGGCTGAGCCATTAGAAACATTGAATCTATCTCCCCTTGTAAGTATTCTCACACTTCTTATCAAACTGTCTATACTGGGCTAGCTTGATCATCACTTCAAAAGTTTTTTTTCCCTCTTACTTAATTGGCCTCTCAGAGTTGGTAAGACAACTCCCACCTGTTCATGCTCTCTGTATGTGTGTATATATATCTCCTCAATATATGTTCCATTCTATATGCATCAGAAGAAGTGGGCTGTAGCCCACGAAAGCTTATGCTCTAATAAATCTGTTAGTCTCTAAGGTGCCACAAGTACTCCTGTTCTTTTTGCGGATACAGACTAACACGGCTGCTACTGGTCTACACTACGGGTTTAGGTCGACTTTAGCAGCGTTAAACCGAATTAAGCCTGGACACGTCCACACAACGAGGCCCTTTCTTTCGAATTAAAGGGCCCTTTAAACCGGTTTCTTTACACCACCTCCGACGAGGGGATTAGCGATAAAACCGGCCTTTGCGGGTCGGAATTGGGGTAGTGTGGACGGAATTCGATGTTATTGGCCTCCGGGAGCTATCCCACAGTGCTTCATTGTGACCGCTCTGGACAGCGCTCTCAACTCAGATGCACTGACCAGGTAGACAGGAAAAGACCCGCGAAGGTTTGAATTTCATTTCCTGTTTGCCCAGCGTGGAGAGCACAGGTGACCACGCAGAGCTCATCAGCACAGGTAACCGTCATGGAGTCCTCCCAGGATCGCAAAAGAGCTCCAGCATGGACCGAACGGGAGGTACGAGATCTGCTCGCCATATGGGGAGATGAAGCAGTGATAGCTGAACTCCGTAGCAGTAAAAGAAATGGAAAAGTATTAGAAAAGATCTCCAAGGCCATGAAGGACCGAGGCCATAACAGGGACACACAGCAGTGCCGCGTGAAAATTAAGGAGCTAAGGCAAGCCTACCACAAAGCCAGAGAAGCAAACGGAAGGTCCGGGGCAGAGCCGCAAACTTGCCGCTACTACGCGGAGCTGCATGCGATCCTAGGGGGTGCAGCCACCACTACCCCAACCGTGTGCTATGACTCTCTCACTGGAGAAACACACAGGGAAGACGGTTCGGGGAACGAGGAAGATGACGATGGAGGTACTGTAGGTAGCTCACAGCAGCAAGGAAGCGGAGAAACCGGTTTCCCCAACAGCCAGGATATGTTTGTGACCCTGGACCTGGAACCAGTAACCCCCGAACTCACCCAAGACCCTCAGGGCACACAGGAGACCTCTGGTGAGTGTAACTTTGTAAATATTTGTAAACATTACAAAAAAAAAGCAAGCAAGTCTGTTAACGTGTATGGGGATGGGGCGGAAATCCTCCAGGGACATCTCCAGAAAGCTCTCCTGGTTGAAATGGGGTGATTTTATTAAGGGGGACATTCAGAGGCGCCCGTTCCTGCTCTTCTGACCAGAAATGTTCCCCGCTGTTAACCACGCGGTGGGGGGGAGGGGTGAAGTGATCATCCCAGAGAATCGTGTGTGTGTGTGTGTGGGGGGGTGGTTTACTTGTGTTTGTGCCGCATGTTAACCGGGAAACCGCAGCCCCCTCCTTTTACATTGAAACCCCATTTTAAATGGACAACCCAATTCATCCTTGATATGGGAAATGCGCTGCTGTTTGCAACCTTTCCCGCATGTTAAGAAGGTTAAAAAAGCCAAAACACTGTGGCCTACGATGGCTGCCTGCAAGCCGAAATATGCGACCTTGTAATGAAAGAGTGTACCCATTGTTCCCTAAAATGTGTCCTTTTTAACCACCTCTCCCTTCTCCTCCACCAGCTGCAAATGTTTCTCCTTCGCAGAGGCTCGTGAACATTAGAAAGAGAAAACGTAAGACGAGGGACGAGATGTTCACGGAGCTGCAGATGTCCGCCCAGGCTGATAGAGCACAGCAGAATGCGTGGAGGCAGTCAATGACGGAGATGAGAAAAGCCCAATATGAACGAGAGGAGAGGTGGCGGGCTGAATCGCGGGAAGAACAGAGCAAGTGGCGGGCTGAAGACGATAGGTGGCGTCAGCTTGCAGACAGACGGCAAGAGGCAATGCTCCGTCTGCTGGAGCATCAAA
Source organism: Malaclemys terrapin pileata (assembly GCF_027887155.1). Lineage (NCBI taxonomy): Eukaryota > Metazoa > Chordata > Testudines > Emydidae > Malaclemys > Malaclemys terrapin. The sequence continues at coordinate 58,643,417 of NC_071513.1, forward strand.
GTGATATGCTCGAGCGTATGGTTGAGTTGCAGGAAAGGCAGCAGGAGCAGAGACCGCCGCTACAGCCCCTGTGTAACCAACAGCCCTCCTCCCCAAGTTCCATAGCCTCCTCACCCAGACGCCCAAGAACACGGTGGGGGGGCCTCCGTCCACCCAGTCACTCCACCCCAGATGATCGCCAAAGCATCAGAAGGCTGGCCTTCAATAAGAGTTAAAGTTTTAAAATGCAGTGTGTCCTTTTCCATCCCTCCTCCCCCACCCATCCCAGGCTACCTTGGCAATTATCCCCCTACCTCTGTAAGGAACTAATAAAGAATGCATGAATGTGAAAAAACAATGACTTTATTGCCTCTGCAAGGGGGAGGGGAGGGTGGGGTGGGGTGGTTGGTTTACAGGGAAGTAGAGTGAACCGGGTCGGGGGGGGGGGGTTGGAGGGTTCATCAAGGAGAAACAAACAGAAGTTTCACACAGTAGCCTGGCCAGTCACAAAACTCGTTTTCAAAGCTTCTCTGATGCGCACCGCGCCCTGCTGTGCTCCTCTAACCGCCCTGGTGTCTGGCTGCGCGTAATCAGCGGCCAGGCGAGTTGCCTCAACCTCCCACCCCGCCATAAAGGTCTCCCCCTTACTCTCACAGATATTGTGGAGCGCACAGCAAGCAGCAATAACAATAGGGATATTCTTTTCGCTGAGGTCTGAGCGAGTCAGTAAGCTGCGCCAGCGCGCTTTTAAACGTCCAAATGCACATTCCACCACCATTCGGCACTTGCTCAGCCTGTAGTTGAACAGGTCCTGACTCCTGTCCAGGCTGCCTGTGTACGGCTTCATGAGCCATGGCATTAAGGGGTAGGCTGGGTCCCCAAGGATCACGATAGGCATTTCAACATCCCCAATGGTCACTTTCTGGTCCGGGAAGAAAGTCCCTTCCTCCAGCTTTCGAAACAGAGCAGAGTTCCTGAAGACGCGAGCATCATGTACCTTTCCCGGCCATCCCACGTTGATGTTGGTGAAACGTCCCTTGTGATCCACCAGGGCTTGCAGCAGCATTGAAAAGTACCCCTTGCGGTTTACGTAGTCGGTGGCTTGGTGCTCCGGTGACAAGATAGGGATATGGGTTCCGTCTATGGCCCCGCCACAGTTTGGGAATCCCATTTCAGCAAAACCATCCACTATTGACTGCACGTTGCCCAGAGTCACTACCCTTGCTATCACCAGGTCTTTCATTGCCCTGGCAAATTGGATCACAGCAGCCCCCACCGTAGATTTGCCCACTCCAAATTGATTCCCGACTGACCGGTAGCTGTCTGGCGTTGCAAGCTTCCACAGGGCTATCGCCACTCGCTTCTCAACTGTGAGGGCTGCTCTCATCTTGGTATTCTGGCGCTTCAGGGCAGGGGAAAGCAAGTCACAAAGTTCCATGAAAGTGGCCTTACGCATGCGAAAGTTTCGCAGCCACTGGGAATCGTCCCATACCTGCAGCACGATGCGATCCCACCAGTCTGTGCTTGTTTCCCGGGCCCAGAATCGGCGTTCCACGGTATCAACCTGCCCCAGTGACACCATGATTTCCACATTGCTGGGGCCTGTGCCTTGTGAGAGGTCTATGGCCATGTCAATTTCCTCATCACTCTCGTCGCCGTGCTGCAATCGCCTCCTCGCCTGGTCCGGGTTTCGCCTTGGCATGTTCTGGCTCTGCATATACTCCAGGACAATGCGCGTGGTGTTCATAGTGCTCATAATTGCCGCGGTGATCTGAGCGGGCTCCATGATCCCAGTGCTAGCTATGGCGCCTGGTCAGAAAAAAGGCGCGAAAGTAGTATCTGATGGACCAGGAGAAGGAGGGCGGGAGGGAGGGAGGGAGGGAGGGAGGGCCAAGTGACGACATGGCGTACAGGTACAGGAACAGGGAGAAACACAAACAACTGTCACACAGAATGGTCCCCCCAAAGATTAAACTGGAAACCCTGGGCTTAGCAGGCCGTTGATTTCACGGAGGAAGGGGAAGCAAATGAACACAGAATAAATCTATTTTTTACATCTTAAGGTGGCAGCCGACGCTGCAGCATGAGTGACAGCCATACCAGTATGATGATGATGGGTACCAATCATAATATACCATCATCTGCCAAAAGGCAAGGGGCTGCTGCTGTGTAGCAATGCAGCCCCATGTCTGCCAGCCCCACGTCCGCCAGCACCCAGCATCGCCCTCGGCCTCTTCTGGGTGCTTAGCAGACAATATTGGGCAATTGGCAGAAAATAGTACATTATGACTGGTAACCGTCATCATCGAGACAGTAGCATGTCTGCCCAGGTGGCCATGATTGACAGCCACTCCAGTACGACGACGACGGGTACCAGTCATAATATACCATCGCCTGGAAGGGGCTGGTGCAATGCAGCCCTACGGCTGCCAGCCCCACGGCTATCACTCATGCTACACCGTCTACTGCCAAAAGGCAGTTAGCAGCTGCTGCTGTGTAGCAATGCAGTCCCACGTCTGCCGGCACCCAGAGGACATATGGTGACGGTGAGCTCAGCTGTGCTGAGCGGGCTCCATGTTGTCTGCACAGGTAACCCAGGTAACCCAGGTAAAAAGGCGCGAATCTATTGTCTGCCGTTGCTGTGACGGGGGAGGGAGGGGCCTGACGACATGTACCCAGAACCGCCCGCGACACTGTTTTGCATCATCCGGGCATTGGGATCTCAACCCAGAATTCAAAGAAAAGGCGTGAACCGCTTCGCGGCTCGAGCTGTGGCGCAAACGTAGTATCTGACGGCCTAGGGGAAGGAGGGAGGGGGGCCGAGTGACGACATGGCGTACAGGCACAGGGAATTAAAATAAAGAACGGTGGCTGTGCATCAGGGAGAGACACAAACAACTGTCACAGACTGGTCCCCCCCAAAGATTAAACTGAAAACCCTGGGTTTAGCAGGCCGTTGATTTGACGGAGGGAGGGGGAAGCAAATGAATACAGAGAAAATCTATTTTTTACATCTTAAGACGACGGTGCAGCGTGACTGATAGCCCTCGGCATCTTTCTGGGTGCTTGGCAGCAAATACGGGGCGGTGTATGACGATGGTCTTCAGGCCTATTGCACGAGCTGCTGCTCAGGGAAGACTCTGCTAATGTGCGATGACCCGACTTGTAATAGGCCGGCTAACAGTCATAATACACCATTTACTGCCAAAAGGCAAGCCCCACGGCTGCCAGCACCCAGATCGCCGATGAAGGCTACCAGTCTACTGCACCGTCTACCGCCAAAAGGCAGTTAGCAGCTGCTGCTGTGTAGCAATGCAGTCCCACGTCTGCCGGCACCAAGAGGATATATGGTGACGGTGAGCTCAGCTGTGCTGAGCGGGCTCCATGTTGTCTGCACAGGTAACCCAGGTAACTAACCCAGATAAAAGGGCGCGAATCTATTGTCTGCCGTTGCTGTGACGGGGGAGGGAGGGGCCTGACGACATGTACCCAGAACCGCCCGCGACACTGTTTTGCATCATCCGGGCATTGGGATCTCAACCCAGAATTCCAAGGGGCGGCGGAGACTGCGGGAACTGTGGGATAGCTGTGGGATAGCTACCCATAGTGCAATGCTCCGGAAGTCGACGCTAGCCTCGTACTGTGGACGCGGTCTGCCGACTAGAGCACCTAGAGCATTTTATTGTGTGGACATACACAATCGGCTGTATACAACCGATTTCAATAAAACCGGCTTCTATAAATTCGAACTAATTTCGTAGTGTAGACATACCCTGATACTAGTTACTAGTTACTTTGCAGTGTCACAATTTTCATTTGATCTAATAAAGCATTTGTGTTATGTAATTACAAAGCAAAAAACACCATGCTGTTTTTACACTGTATATTTCAAACATACGCCAAAACATTCAGAGGGGATGCAACCCTTCCTACTTCCCCTCTGCTACTACATTATGAGGATGAAAGGACCAAAGTCCTCCAGCTAAATACCTTGTCTGCTGGCAAAATTGGAGGGGTGATTTGCCCGGTGTCTCTGGAGCCATATTGAGCCACTCAGCTCCTAAGGGAAATAGGCTTATAAAGAAAGCTTATTCTGTTTATTTAAGCATCTGTTCAACAGATTTAATTATCTCCCTCTCCCCCCACTTCTCAAGCAACACAAACTGCAAGGCTGTTTGCTCCCTGTGTGTGTTATCATCTCTGCAGCTTGTAGCCACAGCAAACACTGGAAGAAAGGATTAAGAAATGGGGAGAATACAGTCCCTGTCTCTCTAATGCAGAAGAGCCGTTCTCCATCCTATAGCCCCAGTGTCCTACATTTCTGTCCCTCACACGTTTTCCCCAGTGTTACATTTTATTTCAAAAAGGGCTACAATTTATTTATCATTGAGAAAAAAAAACTAAGCTAGGGGGAAGTGTGTCTAACCTACAGTCATCAGGGGCCTGATCCAAAGCACAAGGAAATCAATGGAAAGACTCTGATATTTCCCTATGGGGAAGGAGACAAGGAAGGGGATAACAGTGTGAAAGAGAAAGAGAAACCAATCCTCCAATTCCTTTATCATTTGAATTCATGGAACAGCTGCAGAGAAACTAAAGATATCCCGCCTCAGCTTCCCTGCAAATACTCTATACAGATCATCATTTTATTGTTCTTTTTTTCTCCTCTTTTTATTTCCTGATTGTTCCAATGGGTGCAAGTTGCCTGAAAATAATAGGAACCATTAATTTATAGGGTTTCCTTTTCTTATGGTCAGATAACCTCCCAAATGAAGCTGACCCATTTGTGTCTTTCAGTCTTAAGCAGGCATGAGGAGGCTTAGGACCCATTCATCTTCTTTAAAAACAAAAAGAGGAAGAAAGTTAACTTCTACCTAAGTTTGTTTTCCAAGGAGCCAAACACTGGAAATTTTATTTTCATTCAAGTGACTAAAAGCAGAACCCTTAAGTTGCTTGTCACAAGAATGCTATATAGAACCAAGACATCAGGGAGAAACCCATTACTTCTGACACGGAGATGACTGACATCTTCAAGTAAAAATATGCCAATTCAGTTAGTTGGTGCACACAAAGCAATATTCTGCTGCACTGAAACTTAGAATGTAACCATTGTAGAAACATATTTTTCTCCTACAGACCACTCACCACATACATTTCAGCATTCTGAATTTAGGATATATAATCAGCAGATAAGCACATTGGACTAAGCTCAGAAGAAAACCTATTATTAATGATATATTGTCATCTCAAACTTAAAAGGAATTAGACACAAATCCTGAGGCATTGAGACAGAGTATAGTGGAACCCACTTAAAGTGAATTCCTCTGATACAGTGACATGTGGTTTCTAGTGAAGCAAAATTAAAATTCCAAATTGTTGTATGCAGAGATTTTCAAAGACTCAGCGTCTGGATGCTCAGTTTGCATTAATTTAATGGGAACTGTGTGTTTAAAACCCTTTGGCATTTTTGAAAAGCTCAGCCTTAATTTTTGAACATGGAAACGGTAATTCCAATCAGAGTGAAAAAAATAAGTTAGAAAGCGTAAAGATGGCATGACTGGTCACCCCCCAAATCAGTATGGAATGTTGTATGCAGAACTTATATATAGCTTTTGAGTAAAGGGGGAGGAAAAAGCAAAAGAAAGAAACAAACAAACCAGGAATTGAAGAGAATCTGATGTTCCTCTTTAATTGTCATACTCTTTCCCCTTACTACCTTACATCTACCCAGAAACTTAAAGCAGCTATGCTAAAATAACTTGACAAGCCACAGAATAGTCAGTTTATCTTTCAAGTTTATCATCAACCAGGTTTAACATCAGACATATACAAGGGAATATAAAGAAAACTGTAACTCAAATTTTCATGTGAAAAGTTATAAACTATTTTTTTGAGGTACTTAACACACACAGACACACATAGTTTAGCATCTGAGCTGGCAAGTCAAGTATTTCACTTCAAAGAGATGTCAGTACCTTTTGATATGCCTTGAAACCAAGACAGATGATACTGTGCTCCTGTATTACTGTAGCAAATGCACTCTAAATCTCAATAAAGTAAGATGCTAGAGGGGGGAGACTAGAATTGCTTAGAACAAAAGAAGAAAAATGAAAAGTTAAATAAATAAAGCAGGGAGTAAACATCTTTGATCTGTTTTATCCCTGTCTTTTATGCTAAATTTAACTCAGATCCACAGGATTCAGACAGGCCTTGCTCAGCTCATCTTGCTAAATCTGACTTAATTCCCCCCCTACCACCCACCTTCCCCACCCCTACCAACCCCCATGTGTGTCAGCATCTGTGGCTTTTACACATCTGAAGAATCATAGTCCCTCTATTACAGGGGTTCTCAAACTGGGGGTCGGGACCCATCAGGGGGTCACAAGATTATTACATGGGGGGTCATGAGTTGTCAGCCTCAACCCCAAACCCCGCTTTGCATCCAGCATTTATAATGGTATTAAAAATTAATTAAAAACACTTTTTTATATAAGGGGGGGTCGCACTCAGAAGCTTGCTATGTGAAAGGGGTCACCAGTACAAAAGTTTGAGAACTACTGCTCTATTGCATAGGGTACTACCTTACAGAGGCACAGGAAAGTTTGCTTTAATTAAATTTGGCTTCATGTGTGTTGGGTGCCAGCTGCTGAAGGCTGAAGAGCGACAAATGAAGGAGAAGACAGAGAGGGAGACGCCTTTAAAATCCTTAAAAATATGGAGGAGCAAATGGATTTTTGGTGAGGCAGAATGGGGAAAACGGTGCGCATTTTTGCTGAAAATGTGGACTTTCCATTCCAAATAAGACAATTATTGTATATGACAGGGAGTGACTACTAAGATCACAAAGGCAGAGTTTGCCAAAAATGGCGTACAGAATTCTGGAAGTCCTTTGAGCAGTACATTAGGCCAGGCTGGACAATAAAGAATTCATATTTCATTATAGAACTTGACATTTGAATTCAAATTTATTATGTCAACTAGAATTTGGCTTTTCCTTTCTAAAGGATTACCTTCCTGGGTTTCAATGTATGCATGTGTTGTATAAGGGGAAGTATGGTACCATCAACATTATCTTACTTCTCCCACACCAAACGATTCATTTGAGTTTCGCTTTTCTTCTTCCCTGAGGGAAGCCTTCCTGCACTCACCATTAAGTGAACTGTGCCTGTACAAGAGTAAGTCTCTAAACGACTCCATCTGAAACACTGTCCTTTCCATTTTCAAGCAGAATTAAGTTGAAAGAAAAAATATCTGCTTTGCAGGAAGTGCTATGTAAATCGGCAATCTCCACTGTGACCTGGCAGAGGGAAGGCAAAGCCTGTGTGAGATAAGACTCATATAGAGGAGAGGGCGAGATAGGTTTCTGACTTTACTTGCCCGATTCTTCCACTCTCTCAGAAGTCCTTATACTGGAATTTCCACTCTACCATTGAGACTTACTGAATATCTGCCTTTAACCACGTTTTGCAATGTTACAATTTGTAACAAGAGGGGATGTGGTATATAAAGTGTCAGGGCAATAGGGTCAGTCTGAAATAAGTTATTTCAAAACTATTACAGCTTTTTTTATAAGAAAAAGCGATGGCATGGTTGGCATAGCAGCTGAAGACAGCTGTTCACATGGGCTATGTGTTTGATAACTACTGGCATGGTATGACCAAACTAGGGCTTACAACACCCCTGCTGCAGGAGAAAGGACCTCCAGGGGACATTCCAATGAGATTCACTTCTGATGTTACATAAGTAATTTGTAGCCACCAAGACTTTGATATAGATAGAGAAATCAACTGATCCATATAACCTAGGAAAAAAAGGATACAGATCTCACTGACCTTCAAAAGACACTGCAAGAGCTAGGGTAGAAATATCACATTTGACAACAAGCAGAAAGGGGAAGCAGCGACCTTACAGCAAGAGCCCTCGGATAACTCTATGAGGCAGGAGAAAACCTCCAAGCTTGGTGGGGGCAGAGCTGCTCTGAATTATGCAGCAATGATTACAAATTCTTTCGATAACCTTTGGTGACGTGGAAGTAATTCTAAATGTACTCCATAAAGTGAACCTATATAACCAATGCATGTTTATTGCACTCTAGCCCAGGAGTACTGCTGCTGAGAGGCTAAGGAGATATGCAGAAAGGGAGCCTTTATGAACCTCCTGGCTGGATGAAGCAGCTGGGGAACGAAGCAATTAGAGGTGATCACTAGAAGGCAGAGCTAGGGTTACTTAGGTGCCTTAGCTCTGCATCTTCAGATCATAGCATGTCTACATTTCTTTTACATTTAACCTTAGCCTTTGTAATGCTTGTTTCTGGGATAGTTACCACATCGGTGTACCTTTATGTTGCCTATAAGTACTCAACCGTAACACCAGTTTAATGTAGTTTTTAATCTAAGACTATGCCCCCCACCCCCATGGATCAATACAAATCCTGCCATTATAGGATCCCAATACAGTGTACAGGAATACTTCAGAGTTATAGATGGGATAGTTGGACCTGTAACATGCTTTCTATGATGTACTGATTGTATTTTGTTAACCTTTGTGCTTTTAAAAACGGTAACACACACAATGTAATGAGAGTTTACATAAATGCATTTTACATGTGTATTTAACCTTTGCACAATTCCTCACTTAAGTGGCTAAAGAGCTGTTAAAACCAGAATTTTTCAATGTTTGGGCTACTGTTCGGTTTTACAGCATTTTGTTAACCAGATATTTTAACTCAAACAAGATAAAAGGAGATGGAATTCACCTTTTAAGTAATCGTGACTAATAGAAACAGTGGTACTGTGAGCAGTGATAACGAAGGCAGCAGTGAGACCGCCTTTGGAGCGCCACCCCAGTGGTGGGGGAACAAAATTGATGTTTAAACCGTCGTGAATGCTGTGTGGAACTGGGATGAAAATAACTTTCAGTGTCGCTAGAGCATCCATTGTCCCAAGGAAAGAACCATGTGTAACAGCTGCTGCATTTCCCCAAATGGCACTCACTTTAAAGACTGGATAAAACCACTGCAGGGAATATCTGTACTAGAAGCCCCACTTCTCCCACTCCACTTCAACGTAACTCCGGAACAATGTCTACATGATGAAAGTATCCTCTTTAACGTATCCTCTTTAACGGAGCACTGTCTCTCCAAGGCTGAGTCTGAATTTTAGTCCCTCACATTCTGTAAACAAAAAGAAGCCATTAGAGGCCTGAGGGGTAGGGGAAAAGCAGTGACAGGGTTCTTTTAATTAGGTTGAAAACTAACTTGGTCAGAATAGCTTGTCTGTATCAATAGCCCTAATTGACTGCTCTGAAGCCAGACAGAGCGAATAAAGCAGGGGTAATTATTGTCTGTGACAATGTGACTGACAAGCTTGTCCCCTTGAGGAGAGTGCAGAAAGCCTATTGTCCATCCAAGCCCCAAACAGAAAGAATTCACTTTCTGAGAACTCCATTAAAAAGCACACTGGAGGGCTGGGAGATTTGGCAGTGGTGGTGATTGGGTTATAGTCATTTCATACAGTGCGTCTGAACAAACAGCTCAGGTGTATTAGCTGGGGAAGGGAGGAGAGAAAGGTTGAGGAGGAGAGAGGTGTGGTTTTGCCCTGGGGAAGAGAAGAAAAATGAGAACAGACAACAAAGGGACTGCCCTGCTCTTGTTGCAGCATACCAAACGATTATGGGCTAGCAGATTTTCAATTCAGCATCATGGCCTGTCTTAAAAGAGAGTGTTGCTCTAGGTCAACTAGAAATAAACAGAATGCAACTGAAAGGGCGATGCTGTGCAATCTAGCTTCTCACATACAGAATGGTTACGCCTTGCAATGTTGCTTGCTACAATGCCAGTCATAGGCTTGAAAGCACGCCAAAGATTTTTTTATATTATGTTTTACAATTATTGTGATTTCAGTAGAACCTAGAAGCTCCAACTGAGATCAGGGCCCCACTATGCTAGCCACTGTTCAGAGTAAGAGACAGTCCCTCTCCCATAGAGCTTTCATTCTAATTAGACAAGACAGACAAAGGGTGGGAGAGGAAACTGAGGCACAGAGAAGTGAGGTGATTTACCAAGGTCACTCAGCAGGTCAGTGGCAGAGCAAGGAACAAGACTCCTATCTCTTGAGTGCCAGTCCTTTGCTCTATCCATAGATCTCACCACCTCCCCTGAATTTATTTTTATTTTACAGATAAAGAAGGAATATAAAGAATATATATATACACATAAAGAAGGGAAAATTCTCCATCAGTCAATGCCCATGCTTACTTTTTTCCTCACTTTAAAGCTTGTTAATGGTTGTGTGTTTAGGGAGGTAATTTAGAGAATGCTGAAAATTAAAAGTCAATGTTACCAGAGGCGCTAATTTCATTTTAATTTATTTCATTATTTAATGAATGATTTCCACTCTTTCCAGCACCCTTCCCTGTGAACATCCCAGAGTGCTTCACTCTAACAAAAAAAATCAAATGTAATCCCAAACAAGGCACTGCTATGCATTACAAACTTACAAGAATGATTCAGCCAGCAGAGTATGGGGTCACCCAGATACCTGATGATTCTTTACCAGTAGCAGATCAGTGTAGGCTCACCTCAGGTACGTAGGGCTGCCCCCTACACTGCTGGAAAGCAGTACTAGGGGAGCATTGCCTTGTGCTGCAAATTACAGGGGGACAGCAAGCCTTGATTCATAGTCTGTAGGGAGAGGGACGTTAATAGCTGGAGGCCTGCGACCTAAAGAAGCACCCTTGAGCAGACCATGAGGGTGAAGAAATGAAGTTACACCTGGAACTGTGACAACTACTTTTCTGACTACCAGGGATTGAACCAGGGACCTCCAGAGCAGAAAGCAGGAATCTGTCTACAGCCTGAGGTAAAGAGCTAGGCTCTAGAGCAGGGGCAGGCAAACTTTTTGGCCTGAGGGCCGCATCGGATTTTGTAAATTGTATGGAGGGCCGGTTAGGGGGGGTGGTTGTGACCTGGCCCCCACCTTTTATCTGCTCCCCCCCCAGTACTCCTGCCCCATCCAACCCCCCCTTCTCCCTGTCCCCTGACTGCCCCCAGAACCCCTGCCCCCAATGGCCCCCTGTAGCCCCGTCCAACCCCCGCACCCTTCCTGACTGCCCCCCGGGACCCCTGCCCCCATTCAACCCCCTGTTCCCCCCCGACCCCTATCCACACCCCCACCCACCACCCCGAACTCCCCGGCCCTCTATCCAACCCCCTCTGCTCCCTGCCCCCTTACTATGCTGCCTGGAGCACCGGTGGCTGGCAGCGCTACTGCCACGCCGGCACCGCCACCACGCAGCACAGAGCACCAGGTCAGGCCAGGCTCTGCAGCAGTGCTGCCCCAGAAGCTCACAGCCCCGCCGCCCAGCGCATTGCGCTGGCGGTGGAGCGAGCTGAGGCTGCGGGGGGAGGGGGAACAGCAGGGGAGGGGCCAGGAGCTAGCCTCCCGAGCCAGGAGCTCGGGGGCTGGGCAGGACGGTCCCGCAGGCCAGATGTAGCCCATGGGCCATAGTTTGCCCACCTCTGCTCTGGAGGCAGGGGCTGTAAAAGACTCATATCTCCTGTGAATCAGGCACAGAAGGGGACGAACACCACACACTGCCCAGGGGGTGACACTGGCAGTTGTGCTGAAAGACAGATGGGCTAAAAGAGAACAGAGGGTGGGTACACTTGCCATGACTTCTCATTGGATGCAGAAATAGAAGGCTGGGCAGATGACAAACCTCGTGACTACAGGTTTGGGGAAATTAAATGATTTTTTTCAGTGTGAACAAGGCAAAATTTGATGCAGAAACACTGTGGTGTAGGGTTTGTTGGTTTTTTTTGCCCAAAGCCTTGTGGTTTCTGAGCATTTCAATGCAAAGATTTCTTTTTTATTATTTTGAGAAGTATGGATAATTAATGGAACTGGGATTGAAATAACCTGCCCACACCAGAAATCTGAACTTCTGTGCAACCTGGACAGAAAGCATTTCAAATATGAAAGCCAGGCTAATTGGAACCATACTGCCACAGGCAAAGCACTCCAGCTCTTCCTCTTGCCCCTAAAGGCACTGGGAACCTCTTTTTCCCCCTGGACCATTCCTGGAAGGCATGGCTGTTAATCTGTCTCAATAGCCAGCTTCCTAAACTCGGGACATACAGACTCTGCCCGTAATGGGGATCCAATTATTCCTCAAAGCTACATGTTGGGATTTTGAGATGTGGCGCGATGACTCTAACCCTATAATGAAGAGTCACTACTGTCTTGCATGTACTTCATGCTTTGAATCTATTTGCGTTTTTAAGCTGCTGGCCCCATTAAGAGGGACGCTGTTCTCAATTAAAACCAGCCCATTGCTTCCCCAAGTTTAATTAGGAGCAGGGCTGTTCATTCTGGCACCAGCAGTATTTTGTTTTCAATTAATTGGCTTATCAGGCAACAGATGCCAGTGCCTTCTTTTCTCCTCTCCTCACTCTCCTGAGCACCCTATCACCACCTTCAAAACCTCTGAGAATGATTTTAAAGAGAGCACTTTCAGTAGCTTTTATTGGAAGGGTAAACAAAACTGCCCTTTAAGAATCTGTGTTGCAATGCAGACAGAACGCACAGAAAATGTCTGTCCTCTCTATATGATAGCATGGATAACAAAAGCTGAGTAGGGCAGGATGAAATGTGAATGAAATAACAGTTTGAAGAAGCATGGGCTGGTATCTCTATTTTAGTCTTGCCTTGAAGTGCAAGAGGAAAGGATGGGGAGGAATGGGGGGGGTGCTGCTAGTTACTTTTCTTAATGAAAAATCATGCATCATATTTCAGACCTTTCTACAAGCATTCCATGAATCCATGGTGCTGTCCCCCAGGTCCCTGATTTCAGTTGACCCTTGACTCTGTGTGTGTGTGTGTGGACTTCTAACAAGGATTGTTGGGGGGGGCTGGATGCACTCCTCCCAGTCAGCTGGCAAAACACGCAGATTGCCCACAACTGTACTGTTCCATCAGCAAAATTTTGTCAGATTGCTGCCTTTGGATTCCCTCTCCCCTTTACAGCTGTCTCCTACTGCTAGTTCAAGCATTCCCAGTCAGACAGCCTCAGCCCCTTCTACACTGCAAAGCCTCCATGATATGCTACTCACTGACCCAAGAGCCTTCTCCATTCTTCAGTGCAGGCTACCCATAAGCGCTTCTATTCCTGCCAGGAGCTCTCTTCACAGCAGCTTCCCATCCTCCTGCCTCTGGCATCCCACTGCCACTGGACAGTGAAAGCCTCCCTTGTTTAGCAACTGTGAAGTGTGACATGGCTTCCAGGCTTAATACAGAGGTGTTAACTGCTGAAGCTTAAAAACAAGAGACTGACACTTATTTTGTCCCATAAAGTAGTACCCAGTCATAGCTCTTACATGGTATTGGCAGATGAAAACATAACCCTGCATGAAATACCCTATTCTATTAGGTCAAGGGAATGAGAACAGTTTGATTTGTTGAAGTTTAATCCTTCCTTCTGACTACTTTACCAATGGGGATGCTTCCCTCTTCTACCTCTCAGTCCCCACACAACTTACCTTCACTCCCTACTTAGAACACTCTCGTTTCAGCCACGAGGCCTATCCAGACAGATTCCTAACTTTAAAGAAGTGTTAAACGGGAGACGAGAAAAATAGGAGCGGGCAGCTGGGAGGAAACATTGTGTGCTCACTTTCACTAGTCAAATCCTTGCTTATGGCTGCATCCTACCCTTCCCCCCTCCCCCCAGTCCCTTTGCTTCATGATCTATTTTCATATACTTGCCCATTGCAATGGAATCTGAACATTGCCTATACAGAACAACTAGGGCCCTACCAAATTCACGGCCCATTTTGGTCAATTTCACAGTCATAGGATTTTTAAAATAGTAAATTTCATGATTTCAGATATTTAAATTGGAAATTTCATGTGTTGGTAATTGTAGGGATCCTGACCAAACTCTGAAAGCAGCAGCACAGAAGTAAGGGTGGCATAGGTGGGTACTTCCTTCAGAACAGCCAGCAGCCACCACTCTCCAGCCACCCAGCTCTGAAGGCAGCCATGCAGAAGTAAGGGTAGCAATACTGCACCCCCTCTACAATAACCTCACGACCCCACCCCCAACCCTCTTTTGGTTTGGGACCCCCAGTTTGAGAAACGCTGGTCTCCCCCGTTAAATCTGTATAGTATAGGGTAAAAGTACACAAAAGACCAGATTTCACGGGGGAGACCAGATTTCATTGTCTGTGATGCATTTTTCATGGCCATGAATTTGGTAGGGCCTTAAGAATGACTGATCTTGTCTACTGTAGATATTCATCTATAAAACACCTGGTAGAGAATATTTTCCTAATATACAGCTAGGAGACCATTTATAAAAGACTCCTCCCACTCCCCCTTAGTGGATCCCTGATGTGCCCAATGACTCTCAAAAGGATTCTGTCTTTATGTCACACCACGCCCTGACTCCCACAATCATGGCAGATTATCTCCACAACACTAGCACCCCGACAACCTAGGGAGAGCTTCCAAAGCCACCAACCTTCAGAGAGATTTCAATTTATCAATAATACTGAGACATACTGATGTACAGTGGATCAATTGGTCTGATAAGTGATATAATTCTTACATGAGAGAATAAGCTACTCCTGCAGCACCCAACATGTCATTTTATTTTGGATTCTCTTTTAACAACCTTAACATTTTTACAAAAAGTCACTTTTAAAGCTTAAATTCAAGTGGAGTGGTTTTGAAAGGTGCTGGATTGATAGCTCTGTAGGCTAAAGTCCCCTGTTCATCCACAGGACAGATTCAGTAAAGACTACAGCAGCAGCAGACGTCTTCAAAATGCCCCAAAGTGCTTTGATGCCATCTGCCAGGGGCCACAATTCAAATGAGATTACAACAGTCACCATGTTCAATTGAGGCTCAGTTGTTGGCCTCTTTGCTGAGATTAAAGCCCTGCTACAAGGGTAACATCTAAACCTCAGAATCCCTCATAGTTAAGCACTGCACAGACGTAACAAAAGACTGCCCTTGCCCCACAGAGCTTCAAGTCTAAATAACTGCATTTAAACACAGTCAGGGCCGGTGCAACCATTTAGGCAAACTAGGTGGCTGCCTAGGGCGCCTAGTGGTTGGGGGCGCCTAAAAGCCTGCTCAGGCAAGGAGGTGGAGTGGAGGTGAGCTGAGGCGAGGGGGTGCGGGGAGGGCCGCCCGCAGTAACGGGAGGGGCACACAGGGGAACCGCTCCCCGCCCCAGATCACCTCCACTCTGCCTCCTCTGCTGAGCACACAGCCCCTGCTCTAAGTCTCCTCCAATCGGCGCCGCAAGCCTGCGAGGGGAGGAGAATTAGAGCGGCGCCGGAGTGCTCAGCGGAGGAGGCGGAGCCGAAGCGAGCTGGGGCGGGTTCCCCAGGCAGGTTTAGCTGCCACAGAGGGGAGGGAGGCTCCCCGGGCGGGGTGGGGGGTGGCGGGCTCCCCGGGTCGGGGGCTGGGTTAGCTGCCGCAAGGGGGGCGGGGGCGCAAAGTGGAAGTTTCACCTAGGGCGTGAAACTTCCTTGCACCGGCCCTGAACACAGTTGTGAAGCACGAGACTTAACTACACCTCAAAAATACCTGTGCTGGGGGAGCTGGTTACCACACCTCTTTCCCCAACATGGCTAAAGCAGCGCCGTGCTTTATGGAGTACAGACTGGGACTATTACCATGCTTCAGACCTGTCCCAGAACCATGCTATAGCCTTGGACAGACCAGGGCTGAAGCGTATTTCAGAGACATGATTAAACTCCAGTTAGGGTCCCAATTCCAGGCTGTGAGATGTAACTGCATTTTAGCCCTCTCAGGGGACAACGGTGAGGTCAAAGGCTGTTTTTACAATATAAACAGACTGACAGTTGGACTAATGTGTGGGCAGGAAGAAAACACGTAATAACTATATTAAGGAACCATGGGTAAAAATGCAGTGCCCTAAAAAACCCCACTCACAATCACATTTCACAACTGTGTTTAAACTTGGCCATTTTTTGCAATGAAACTGAGGCCTGAGGAAGTCATAAATCCCAAATGTGGAGGTGGACTTTGGGATGTGGACACCTGTCTCCTATGAATTGGCTTGAAATCACTCACCAAATTTCAGGCATCCTACGAAACAGCTGTCAGATGATGACTCTTAGTTATTTCCAACTCCAGCCAGCTTTAACTGGTGACAGGGATGAGAATGACCCCATAGCCTACTACTCATCATCATAGGGTTGCCAGGGGTCTGGTTTTTGACTGGAATGTCCAGTCGAAAAGGGACCCTGGTGGCTCTGGTCAGCACCACTGACCGGGCCATTAAAAGTTCAGTTGGCAGGGCTGGCAGGCTCCCTACCTGGCTCCACGCAGCTCCCGGAAGCAGAGACATGTCCCTTTGGCTCTAAGCCATAGGGGTGGCCAGAGGGGCTCCATGCGCTGCCCCTGCCCCATGTGCCAGCTCCACAGTTCCCATTGGCCGGGAACATGTCGCCGCTTCCAGGGAGCCCCCCCCGAGGTAAACGCTGCCCAGAGCCTGTTCCCTACACCCCCTCCTGTACTCCAACTCCCTGCCCCAGCCTGGAGACCCATCCTGCACCCAAACTCCCTCCCGGAGTCCACACCGCTTCACATACCCCAACCCCCTGCTCCAACCCGGAGCCCCCTCCCGCACCCTGAACCCCTCATTTATGGCCCCACCCTGGAACCCGCAACCCCAGCCCAGAGCCCACATTCCCTCCCACACCTCAACCCCCTGCATCAGCCTGGAGCCCCCTCCCACACTCTAAAACCCTCAGCTCCACTCCTGAGCCCGGAGCCCTCTCCTGCACCCCAAACCCCTCATTCCCAGGCGCACCCCAGAGGCGGCACCCCAACCCCTGCCCCAGCCCAGAGCCCCCTCCCACACCCTGAACCCCTCAGTTCTGGCCCCACCCCAGAGCCCGCACCCTCACCCCCTCCTGCACCTCAAACCCCTTCCCCAGCCTGGTGAAAATGAGTGAGTGAGGGTGGGGGAGAGTGAGCGACAGAGGGGGGGGGGGATGGAATGAGCATGGGTGGGACCTTGGGGAAGGGGTGGGGCAAGGTATTCGGTTTTGTGTGATTAGAAAGTTTGCAAGCTTACATCGCCATCTGGCTGGTCCTCTCTGTTCAACTCCCCTCGACAATTTTTACCTTATGGACTTCATTTCTGAACACTGTACTACAGAGGGACTTAAACTGCCCCCTCATATCATTGCTTTTTGGTATAATAAAAGTAAACTGCTTTTCCATTAAGCAGCTGGATCAGCTCAGGCTTAAGACTGACTGTCCTTAATTAATTTGATATAATTCAATTTAATTTAGAAAAACATAAGTAGCCCAAGGGAAAATCCCTCTACTGTGCCTATAACTGAAAGTGGTTCCAATTCAATATCATCTTTCATGGAAATTGTGAATGTGAAAGATAGTCATATAAAGAGCTAGTTTAGAATGGAAATATTACACAATAGCAGCTGACAACAGTAAACCAAGAATGGGAGTGAGGAGGAGATGAACAGTGAGACAATTGGCAAGATTCATCCCTAGTTTTAGAGAGAGATGAATTCCTAACATCAAGATCTGGTCTTTGGAAAATAAAAGGAAACTGGGACAGTTAAAGCTCGGAAGACAATGTTAGTATCAGAACTACGCCCTTTCTCTGTTCAACTGTATTAAAGTTCAAAAAGAAAAGTACATGGTGGGATGCAACAACTAACTAGGGAGAGAAAATCACCTATCTGTGCAGAGTGAGACAAGGAAGTGACAGAACCAGAAACCATGAGAACAGAACCACATTATAACTGGATTCAAAAGCAATTGTCTAGGGCAGTTCTGCAAATAAATTGGTTCTGCTTCCTATTGTGGGCAGGGAAATTATTATTATTTTGAAACAACAAAGCTAGCATACTCTAAATTCCTCTCCTAGCATGTCTACAAGTTTGAGAACATGGTTGTAACTCTCCAATTATGTTAAGTGTGGAACACAAACCATGTTACAATTGTACTTGGTAGTAACCGTATTTTAAAAGTGTTTCAAACATGATTACAAGCAATAGTGCAGAAAGGGCCAAAGAGACCCCAATGCGTTCTAAGTAGGCATCTGCTGAGGTTAAAGACAAATTCTCATTAGCTTATAGAGCATTACTTTTGCTTTATGAGACTGAGAAACGATGAAAACTATAGGGGGAGGCTGTTGTCTTTCACCCTCATTAGCACCACATATTGGGGAAATGCTGACAATTTTGGCCAACCACCATTTTTCACAGAGGTTGGGCCTGTTGGGTTCTCAGGTTGGTGAGCAATCCTTTCCCTGCCAGTCATAATGGCTAAAATCCAGTGAGATTAGAAGGAACCTCTTCCCTCCCTTTTCTCTATCCCACCATCCACAGATCACATGAATTATGCAAATACAGGAAATTAATTTATTTTTCAGTGCTGGTAGTTTTTAGTTTATCCTCTAGGGGGTAATGGATATCATAGCAACAAAGCAACTCCATGGCAAATTGCACGCAGATTTTAAAAGGACATCAGCTAAAAATACCACAACTTCTTTTCTTTTAACCTACAGTTACAACTGCTTAGGATTGCTGTAAGTGAAAGAGCAGAGGGAAACAAAGATTTTTTCTGCATTTTCTCTGGTTTGTTTATGTAGGGTGAAATTCACCAGTGTACTGATGCCCATTAGCACAAGGTCAATCCATTAATGAAGTCCCACTTACACCCTACTGAGAGGATTAGACAGACAAGGTGTATGAGGTAATATTTTTTATTGGGCCAACTTGGTGAGAGAGACAAGCTTTCAAGCTATACAGAGCTCTTCTTCAGATCTGGGAAAGGCACTCAGCCCAGGTCTACACTACAGATATATTGGTATAACTACGGTCACTCAGGCTGTGGATTGCTCACACTCCTGAGCGACATAGGTACACCAACCTAACCCCTGGTGTAGACAGCACTGTGTCAGTGGGAGAGCTTCTCCTGTCAACATAGCTAACGCCTCTTGAGGAGGTGGATTAACTATGTCGATAGGAGCAGCTCTCCCATCAGCATGGGAGCGTCTTCACTTAAGCACTGCAGCTGCGCTGATGCAGTGTTTTAAGTGCAGACCTGTCCTCAGAGTGTCACAGCTAAGTACAAATCTGAACAGAGAGTTTAGCATAAGTAGTTAGCGCACATTCTAACAGAACATTCAAGGTGAAATGGCCGTTAACAACTCTGCAGTCACAGGACAAAAAGGGGGATCAGTGGGTTACAGATTATCGTAATAAGCCATAAATCCAATGTCTTTATTAAGACCATGATTTTTAGTGTCTAGCAAAGTTATGAATTTAAGCTCCCAGGCTCGTCTTTTGAAAGTGTAGTGCAGGTTTCCATTGAGGATGAGGACTGATAGATTAGATATAGAGTGATTGCTTTGTGAAAAGTGTTCACCCACAGGTGATGTGGTGTTTTTGTCTTATTTATCCTGTGTGAGTTCATTCGAAAGTGCAGTGATTGTCTGGTTTCACCCACATAGCTGTTACTGGGGCATTCAGTGCACTGGATGAGGTACACCACATGTTATGATAGGCATGTGGAGAACTCATGGATCTTGAAAGGTGTATTGTGGGGTGTTTTGATTATTGTAGCAACAGAGATATGTCTGCAGGTTTTGCATCTGCTGTTCTGGCAGGGCCTGGTGCTGCTTTGTGTTGGTACATCCTGGTCTGTGGGGAACTTACTTCTGATGAAATTTCTTTCAGGACGGGGTCCTCATTGAGTATGGGTTGTAGTTGTTTGATGATACCCTGTATGGGCTCCAATGTGGGGTGGTAGGTGACAAGTAGGGGTGTGCGGCCAGAGGAGGCTTTATTTCTGTATTGAAGCAAGTTCTCTCAGGGTATTTGGGTGGCCTGTTCCATGATGCCATCTATTTCTCTGGTGGAGTGTCCTTGTTTGGTGAAGGTGGTTTTGAGTGTGTTAAGGTGTATATTCCAGACTTTCTACTTGGAGCATATTCTGTGGTACCTGAATGCCTGGCTGTAGATAACAGACTGCTTGGTGTTTTTCAGGGATGGTTACTGGATCTATGAAGGTGATCCAGCTGTGACACTATGAGTACCTTTCCCAGACTTGAAAAATATCTCCGTCTAGCTTGAAAACTTTTATCTCTCACCAGATGAAGTTGGTCCAATAAAAGATATCACCTCACCCATCTTGTCTCGTTAATACCCTGGACCGACATGGCTACATCTATACTACATGAATGTAAGTGGAAGTTCAATAGTGTGCAGGCCTTTTGCGGAGCCTCTGCACAGGGCTGATTTTCAACCTGTCTCCCCCGGGTAGCTCTTTGTGCACAGTCAGTTTCCTTTGCTTGTCTTTCACACAAAAACAGGTGAGAGAAAAAAGTTGGTTTAAAATAGGAAAGGGACTGCAAATACTAGCAGAGAGAGGGAGAGGTAGTATTTGAAACCTGTTTTTAAAACACAGTTTTTGAAGCTAACTAAATTCTGCATTGGCTGTGTCCATTTAAGATGTCAAGGTGAAGAGTGAGGAGCTTAGGGATTTCGATGAGCTCAAAATGTCCCACTTCAAGTTAATAAAAATCACTTTCCCTATTGTCATTCTAATATTAATGACAACAGGTCAGCACAATTTCCAAGCTAAAGGACCTTCTGAGATTGAATACTCATATGTTGCACAAATGTGGAAATCTAAAACAAGGCCCTTGTATTCAGTGAAACATCCCCTCATGATACTGGGCTGATTAGGGGGAAAAACCCACAAAAAACAAGGTATCTCAGATTTTCTATTTAGGACGAACTACATTTGAGGAGAGGAAAAAGCATCACCTGTATGTTATAAGTTGTTACTAATCATGCCATTGTTTATCAGATGCTAAACAGTCTTCCCTGAGAGACTTTGCCGCTCTCCTGCCATAGACTCTGCAGAGGGGCCCTTGTAATAACACAGAAACACAGCCAAGTAAATTCCCTAGCCAGGAACACACTATGCATCCTGTTGTCACACTGGGGAAATGCATTTGGCAGCTGACTCATACCACATACTGCATGATAGTAAGGGACAGGCCAAACATAGGAGGGCATTGTGGGGATCTGTGGCTGGGGAGGGCAATTGCTTGCATATATATAAAATACCATGTTCCTGTTGGGTCTATTCATCAATTTCAAATGTCTACATCATGCCAGGAGGATTGTAACTGTCCACAGCCAGGATTCAAATGTCCAGATCCAGGCTCCAGGAGGATCGGAAAGTTCCAACGAGGTTCTGAACCCAATACTCAAGACAACAATGAGCATAATGGCGAGTGATCACAGGAGCAGCCTTTCAAACCCGTCTCCCAGATGCAATGAACAAGTCTAGAATAATGCTCACCAACTTTTCTTGTGGCAAGAGTACTGAGGAATCATCACTCTCATTTGCCACTTTAAACACATTCTAACAGAGGTATTTAAGAGCTCCTGACACCTCACAGAAAACATAGAAAGATTATCTATACACTGCATAGATTAAGTAAGTTCTAAAGAGAATGTGTTTCAGTGTACTGTCTTCCTGCTGTACAATGAATGACATCAGCATGAACCTACAATAACTGAAAAGCTCATCTGCTTATTCCTCAGCTGCAGTCAGAATTCTCCATGACATCAGAATACGTTTCTGTGTCAACCAACTGTGATGTCAAACAGATTATGTCATCATGTAGGAAATAAGCATCCGAGGATAATGAATGTTACAGAAATTATAAATCTGCTCTTAATGTATGTCCCTATGTAGTACAAAAACCACCACCACCCAAAACAGAAATGGGTGTGCCCCTATGTAATAAAAAACACAGTAAATCTATCATCATATACATTAATTTAGAGAGGACCAAATTTACAAAGACAAAACTACGGGAGCTCTTGGGTGCCAAGAGCTTTTGAAAATCTGACCCAAGTTTAAAAAAATTACTCCTTAAGATGTGTGTATGTCTTTAAGGATCATACATTCACATACTTAAATATCACTCAAACTACTAGTAAAAAAAAAATAACGCCCAATACAGATGTATCACTCTAACAGTGCACTAGGGGAAGAATGAAATAAGGACTCATACTTATCATGGCCTTTAGAAGTCACACAATTATGCTGTAACAGGATGATGCACACCTGAGGCTTATTAGTAAATGCCTTTGGCTGCAGTTTGGGAGATTGCAAGGCTTGAACTTGCTAGGTTCAAAGCCAGACCAGGCAGCTGTCAATCTAGGTTTCCTCATGTGAGTTTTGTAGTGCTTTCCTCTCAGCATTTTGGAAGACTGCTCTAGTTATTATAGCAATACCATCTTGGATTAAAACATAACACTCCCCTGGCCCCCCATTTTACACTGCTTTTAAAAGTGGACAGTACTAAGACACACACTCAGCTAATCCAGCAACACAGGAATGCAATAGTCCTTCAAGTTACAGGTGCTTGATTTGGCAAGATGAAAGCTAAAAGTCATGATCATCAGAAGGAAAAGTAGATAACATTTGTTAGGTCCATAACTGGACTCTCACAGCCTTAAAAGATGGCCTGCAAATGTGTTTGGAAAATTAGCTTCTATTTTTCTGTGATTAACTACAGATGAAACAGGCCTGTTAGGCCATTCTGTCCATCTCTCTGCCACTGTAGGACTGTTCTTTACAGTACATTCACTATGATTTGTACAGTCTTCCCTTTAAGTCCCAATGTAAGTCTCCCACTTCTCTTGGGAGACTGACTGCTCCACAGCTGAAACCATCTCATCAGGAGGATATTTTTCCTGATATTCTATCAGAATTTTTCTTTTCTTAGTTTCATCTCATTAGCCCCTGGCTCCACTCTAAATAATTACTCTCCTTCCTTGTCATTTTACACCCTTACATCTAACTGCATTTTCCTCATCCACTGATTCTGTAATTCTAGCAAACAAAGCAATAGGATTGGTCTGGCAAGGTTTATTCTATGTGAACTCCTGCTGTTGGCTGCTCATGGTTCCTGCTGCTCTCTAGGGGTATTGGGAGCCCCACAAGGCTCTTCTATCCAACATCCATATGAAACCACTGGGAGAGCTTGTGAGACAACATGGGCTGATGTGCTAGCAGTACCCAGACAACATCCAGCACCATCTCCCAGCTTTCTCAATATCTAGCCAAAATCAGAATCTGGATGAAGAGTAGTCGGCTGAAGCTGCACCCTGGCAAGACTGAACTGACACTGTTAGGAAGAAAGCAGCATTTCAAAAATCTCTCTCTAGAACAGCCTTTCTGTATCAAAAATTTCCCCAACATTCAGATTTTTCGACAGAACACAAACAAAAAGTTTTGAGTCATTGTGGAAAATTGGGAAATGTAATTATGCAAAAAAACTGTATAGTTCAAAAAGGCATTTTTCATCCAAAAAAGTAGACACATTTGTTTTGGTTATGCCAACTTCAACATATGTGCAATCTAACTAAGTTAACACCACATGCAGCAACACAACATACAACATGCTCAAGGAAGCTGGGTAATATAGAAACCACCTATTTAAAATATCCTGCCTTTAAATGCATTTAAATTCTCAACAATGATTTTATTTTACATTGTGTTTTGCAACTGCAGAGTTGTTACATAGTGTTTTTGAGAGAAATGAATGTTCCACGGATTTTCAAAACTTCTGTATTTAGCCTCAGATTTATAAATTGTTGAAAAGACAACAGAATCCAAATGTTGGTTTAAAGTTATCCCAAGAATTTTGCCTTATAATGCAAGTACCCAGGAGGTTTGTGTAAAGACAGTCATAATAGCTAGTGTTGCCCCATGGATCACGCTTTGATCAGGGTAATTCAATACAAGCTGGCTCACAAGATGCATTGGTATGCCACCTTTATGCATTATCTGCATAGATGTTGGAGATGTAGAGTAGATTTGCAATAATCCCACATAAAATTTGAGACTGGTCTTCTGGAGTGCAAAGATAAGATAAATTGCTTTGCCGCTGGAGACCACCACAGACACCATCTTATCTCCATTCCTCTCTCTATATTCTCTGAGCCAGTAGGAAAAATAATTGGTTCTTCCTGGTTAGAACTGCTGCCAAAACAATAATCCTGAGGAACTAGAAACGGAAATCTGTACCACGTGAAGAAATGTGAATATACGCTTTACTGGACATTGCACAATGTGCGGAAGTTCCCTTTGGACGTTAGGACAAAATTGACAGATTTAATCTAATATGGAGGTTATTTTAGGCCTTATACTGTGAGCAACTGTTTTGAAGTGGGTTTTATTCTACTGATCTTGTCACTTTCGTACTTGTGGAATTGCAATAGTGTCCAGAGACAAAAGTCTTCCTCTGCTTTCCTCTCTATTCATGAATGGTATCAGAGCACCAAATTGGTACCTCTATCAATCACTAACAGCAAGTGAGAGTTCTTGGATAATAATTTGTTATGAAATGTCTCTGTGTAATACTCTGCTTGTATTTTCAGTTGCAATATGTGAGTATTCTCTGTATATATTTATACTACAGTATTTTTGTATACCCAACAATAGATGAAGAGCCACCAGAGACTATATGAAGACACTTCTGAAAGTGCAAATAAAATTAAAGTACCCTCACAAAAGGCTATAAAGGAAAACAGGAATAAGAGGTGAAGTTTTGTCATGGATTAAAGAATGGTTAATAAACTGGAAGCCAAGCATTGCATGTTCATTTCTCAGTGTTGGAAGAGATTAATAATGTGATGTCTGAGAGATCAGTACTGTTGAACAGGACTAGTACAGTTGAGTATATTTATTGTAGCAGTGCATTCTTTGAAGTAGAAGTCATTGGGAGCTTTGCCATTTATGATATAGCATCAGGCCTTTAAGGATTTGAAAGGAAGAGTGAATAGTGCGATAGTTTGCTGATGCTCCATTTATTTAGGTTGTATCCCAAACTGGGAGGGATTTTGAGGAACTCCAGAAGAACCTAACAAAAATAGGTCATTAGACAAAACGCTAGTAGATGAATTTCAACATAGAAAAGTATAAGGTAATGGGAAGGAATTAAGATTCTCTTATGATCTGATGGTTTCTTTCTTGTAATCTCTCAGAAAAAAGATCTAGGCATCATTATGGGCAGCTTACTGGCTAGCATGCAGAGACAGGCAAAATGCAATTAAAGTATCAACTTGTACTAAGAAGTGGATAAAGAATAATATAGAATGTATTATATTTTTATTGGGTAAATCAGTGATATTTCCTATACATGAATATTGCCATCTAGTTTGGTCTCCTCATCTAAAAAAGCATAGTAGAAAAGGTCCTGGAGAAAAGCAAAAAAAAAAAATTATTAGAGGCATGTGAGTAAGTGTAGTCAACAATCCATTCCATGGTTACTGGATCCATCCCAGGACATAGGCAGGCCCTGTGGTAACAAGTGTGCAAAAAGGCTGTGCAGTTTAATAGGCAAGCCAGAGATCCAGAGAGAGCTACAGAATCTGAGAGTGGCGCACGTTTCAAGAATGAATATAGTTCACCACCCCTGACTCCTGTCTCTTCTCTAGTGCAAGGGACATAGAGAGGGGCTTCCATACGAGGAGAGATTAATTAAAAGACTAATTAATTTGGAAGAGAAGAGTAAAAGGAGACTCAATAGTTACATGAATTAATGAATGGTGTAGAAAAAACTAACTAGACACTTTACCATCTCAAAAGAAGAGGACAAAAAGGGCATTTGATTAAATTAAAAGGCAACAGGCTTACAAAAAAGGTAAATATTTTCTTATGCAATATAATTAACTTGTGGAACTCACTGCCATAGAGATATTATTGAGGGACTTCTCTTAGATGAATTAATATTTGCTGCTGTTCTAGTAAGAATTCAATTATAGAGGATATCGATCTGCTTGGTTCAGAGCAGAGACGACCCGTATCTGCCCATAGTATGGGGGGGGGGGGGCAGAGTGAGGGCAGTGGCTTCAGCAGATGTTAGTGAGCATGTTCAGTACAAGCCAAGCAGCAAATTGCGGGGAGGGATGTGACCCCACATGCCCCCCCTCCCCACGCATCGCCTTTGGTTCAGAGCATGAACTCATGACTCTCTGGGGTCATAAATATCTCCCACTCAAAAGCACTGCACAAGCAGGTACATAATGTGGGTTTATTCCTTTGTCTGAAACATTCAGCATTTCCCACAGTTTGAGACAGGATACATAACCACAATGAGCACTGTTCTGTGCCTACATGGCAATACCTATATTCACAGAGACTGCTTCAAGAAAGAAAGACAACTGCTAGCCTCAAAGATGAAAGAGGCTCTCCTACATGTGATGTGACCACCTTTTTTTGTTAAAACATTTACTGTACACCCTACTCTGTCAAAAATACATTTTGATATTTATTTCTAGAAAAAATAATGTTGTCCCCCTGACAGATGGGACATCTGTTCCCCAGTCCCTCTGATTTGTGCATTTCCAGTCAGTCATGATGCAATAAGCCATGGTCACACATTGAAGGTAGCCAGTCCCAGATACAGATTCAATCACCTCCCAAATACTTATGAAACTGTATCTCCCTTAGAAGTCTACAGACAATATAACTAAAAAGACCAGAACCCCATGACCTAATGGAACAAAACAATCACTTGCAATCAAGACCCCCTGCAGCTTCTGCACCAATCACACTGGTTCACTGAATTACATCCAATAAACTGTAAAGGTGGCAGGTTTCAGAGTGGTAGCCGCATTAGTATGTATCAGCAAAAAACAACAAGGAGTCCTTTAGAGACTAACAAATTTATTTGGGCATAAGCTTTCGTGGGCTAAAACCCACTTCATCAGATGCATGGAGTGCAACATACAGTAGGGAGGTATAAATACACAGCATATGAAAAGATGGGAGTTGCCTTACCAAGTGGGGGGGTCAGTGCTAACAAGCCAATTCAATCTAAGTTGGAAGTAGGCAATTCTCAACAGTTGACAAGGCGTGAAATCACTTTTGTAGTGTTAATGAGGCCAGGGTAAACAAGGTGGTCATTTCAAACAGTTGACAAGAAGGTGTGAGTATTTAGCAAGGGGAAATTAGTTTTTGTAAAAATGAACAAGGAGTTGTTGACTAACATATTGATTTAGTTTCTGTAGTGTCCCATCCACTCCCAGTCTCTATTCAGGCCTAATCTGATGGTGTCCAGTTTGCAAATTAATTCCAGTTCTGCAGTTTCTCGTTGGAGTCTGTTTTTGAAGTTTTTTTGTTGAAGAATTGCCACTTTTAAATCTGTTATTGAGTGACCAGGGAGATTGAAGTGCTCTCCTAGTGGTTTTTTAATGTTATAATTCCGGATGTCGGATTTGTGTCCATTTATTTTTTTGCATAGAGACTGTCCGGTTTGGCCAATGTATATGGCAGAGGGGCATTGCTGGCACATGATGGCATATATCACATTGGTAGCTGTGCAGGTGAACGAGTCCCTGATGTGGTTAGGTCCTATGAATAGCTATGCGGACATATCAGAATAATAATGCAGAACGTTGATGGCATCATCCCCTACAGCAGCAGC
Organism: Malaclemys terrapin pileata; assembly: GCF_027887155.1. Lineage (NCBI taxonomy): Eukaryota > Metazoa > Chordata > Testudines > Emydidae > Malaclemys > Malaclemys terrapin. Next base: position 58,670,930 of record NC_071513.1, read on the forward strand.
ACAACAATAGAGAATACAGAAATAGGCTAGAGCAGTGAAGGAAGGAATGAGAGCCCTCTATTCCTTCATTAAGAACTCTACTAAGTCATGACTACTTGAACTATCCTGAATAGTCAGCTGATTAACAAACCCAAACTGTATTATCCAAATCTCAGAGACGACCACCATTTATCACAAAGAACTGATTACTTTGCCGAACACATTAACTCACTACAAGCAGGTCTCTCAAGGAGAAAATTCTAAGCTAGAGGAAAGATCAAGAACCAACTTGCCTTCCCTGACAGAGTTTAGACCAACCACAAAAGCAGAAGGTCTGACGTACATCTTGTCCAAGCTCTACAATTCAGAGTCCTGCCAAATATGCTTGGGTGAAAACCAAACAGACCAGAATCCATAAATATTTCCTTCGAAGAAGGCAACTTACCTATCTCTTTGAAGCATGCAAAAGTCCGAAGGTTTCAAGAAATGAACACCAGGTGGTTATGATCTGGCAAACTACCACCCCACCTCTGATTCCATCATGGTTACAGCATTCAGCTCTGCAACTACAGCATGATGATGCAACTACACCCATCCCTTGCAAAAGATGGGTACTAGTATGAAAAAGTTGGCTGAAGTTCAACCCAGGGAAGACAGAAGTTGTTCCGGCAGGAAGAAGGAAACATTTCAAGAAGTTAACTAAGAACCTGAAGCTGCACTGAAGGCATTTACCGTCGTTTGTCAGAAGAGTATATACTGTATAGCCTTGGGATATGACAGTCATCACTATTCCTTGATAATCAAGCAGTGATAATACTAACACCTTTTTCCACCTCTGGATTGTCTGATGACTATGTCTGTTTCAGGGAGATGGACTAGATAACTAGGGCTCCGTGTCTGATGTCGCAGAAGTCACGGAGTCCGTGACTTTCCGTGACTTCTGCAGTGGCGGGTGTGGCTGACACCAGGGCTGCCCAAGCAGCTAGCCCTGGGAGCTGACTGCTCAGGCAGCCCTAGGGCCAGCCACACTGACTGCTGCTGGAGCAGCTGCACAGCCAGCTGCTCAGTTGGCCCCAGGGACCGCCCGGGCGGCAGGCAGCCCTGGGGGCGGCTGGAGCAGCTGCTGGTCTCGGTGGCCCCTGGCAGCTGGTGCTGCTGGCCTTGGTGGCCTCCAGCAACCCATGCCTCTGGTCCCTGGGTCCCCTCAACACCCCTAGAGCAGCGCTCCCTCCCCCACCTTTCAGCTAAGATTTAGTCAGGGGTATATAGTATATATAGTACAAGTTATGGACAAGTCACGGGCCATGAATTTTTGTTTATAGCCTGTGATTTGTCCATGGACTTTTACTAAAAATACCCATGACTAAAACATAGCCTTATAGATAACCAATGAAATATTCTCCATCATTAACTGCTATTAGTATAGCTCAGCATTCCACTTGCAGCCAAAGAATAGCTGATGGATATTTTAACAAAGTCCCCCATAACCCCAGCATGATATGGTATCAACAACAATGTTAAACTGAAAAAAATATAGCCAAGGGATTAGACAAAGTCAGTTTCATGAAGGCAGAGAACAGAAATCCAAGTCATGGATCATCTCCTTTTTATTTCAAGTAGACTAAAGGTATGTCTACACTGCATTGTAAACCTGGGTCTGTGCTTGCAGACATGGTTTCCTTGCCTGCACTTCAGCAGCCACACTGCACTGTAAATCTGGGCTTACAATTGCTGTACCCAGGTCTCACCGCTTCTAGTGTGTCCTGAACAGACCTTCTGACTCAGGTCTGTGGCTTGAGTTGCATCTATACTGCAAAATGACAGGGACTGGACCCGAGTTACAGCAGGACTTGGGCTCTACCAAGGTCTTAGGAGTACTTGCTGACCTGAGTCAGAGTGATTTGTGTGTGGATGGAAGGGGAACTTGGGCTCAAACCTAAGTCAGAACCTGGACTTCATATGTTGTGTAGAATGGGGGTATGTCCACACTGGAAAAAAACACCACCACCACCAACAGAGCAGCGAATCTCAGAGCCTGGGTTAACTGACTTGGGCTCACATTATGGGACTAAAATAGTAGTGCAGATGGTGCAGATGTTCCCCTCAGGCTGGTGGCTGCGCTCTGAAACCCGGGGGGCGGGGGGGAGCTTGTGGGTGGATGTGGGTGCGTGTCTAAGGCCTGGTCTACACTACGATTTTAGGTCAAATTTAGCAGCGTTACCTCGATTAAAGTCTGGACCCGTCCACACGACGAAGCCCTTTTTTTCGACTTAAAGGGCTCTTTAAATTGATTTCTTTAATCCACCTCCGATGAGGGGATTAATGCTGAAACCGGCCTTTCTGGGTCAGATTTGGAGTAGTGGGGATGCAATTCGACTGTATTGGCCTCCGAGAGCTATCCCACAGTGCTCCATTGTGACTGCTTTGGACAGCACTCTCAAATCAGATGCACTGGCCAGGTAGACAGGAAAAGGCCCGCAAAATTTTGAATTTCCTGTTTGCCCAGCGTGGAGAGCACAGGTGACCACGCAGAGCTCATCAGTACAGGTAACTATGATTGAGTCCCAGGATCGCAAAAGAGCTCCAGCATGGACCAAACGGAGGTATGGGATCTGCTTGCCATATGGGGAGACGAATCAGTGCTAGCTGAACTCCATAGCAGTAAATGAAATGCCAAAACATTAGAAAAAGTCTCAAAGGGCATGAAGGACAGAGGCCATAACAAGGACACACAGCAGTGCTGCGTGAAAATTAAGGAGCTAAGGCAAGCCTACCACAAAACCAGAGAGGCAAACGGAAGGTCTGGGGCAGAGCTGCAGACATGCTGCTTCTACGCTGAACTGCATGCCATGCTAGGGGGTGCAGCCACCACTACCCCAACCCTGTGCTTTGACTCTGTCAATGGAGAATCACGAAACACGGAAGCGGGTTTTGGGGATGAGGAAGATGATGATGAAGACATTGAAGATAGCTCACAGCAAGGAAGCGGAGAAACCGGTTTCCCCAACAGCCAGGATACGTTTTTCACCCTGGACCTGGAACCAGTAACCCCCGAACCCACCCAAGGCATGCTCCCAGACCCTGAGGGCACACAAGGCACCTCTGATGAGTGTACCTTTGTAAATATTACACATGGTTTAAAAGCAAGCGTTTTTAATGATTAATTTGCCCTGGCATTTGCGGCCAGTACAGCTACTGGAAAAGTCTGGTAATGTGTATGGAGATGGAGCGGAAATCCTTCAGGGACATCTCCAGAAAGCTCTCCTTGATGCACTCCCAAAGCCTTTGCAAAAGGTTTCTGGGGAGGGCTGCCTTATTCCATCCTCCATGGTAGGACACTTTACCACACCAGGCCAGTAGCATGTAATCTGGAATCATTGCATAACAAAGCATGGCAGTGTATGGGCCCGGTGTTTGCTGGCATGCAGACAACATCCATTCCTTATCTCTCTTTGTTATCCTCAGAACAGTGATATCATTCACCGTCACCTGGTTGAAATAGGGTGATTTTATTAAGGGGACGTTCAGAGGTGCCCGTTCCTGCTCTGCTGAACAGAAATGTTCCCCGCTGTTAGTGATCATCCCAGAGAATTGGGAGTGGAGGGGAGGGGGGTTAGTTGGGTTTGTGCTGCACGTTAATCCGGAAACCGCAGCCCCTCCTTTTAAATTGCAAACCCATTTTAAATGGCCAACCCAATGGCCGCTTGGTATGGGAAATGAGGGTGCTGCTGTTTGAAACCATTCCCACATGTTATGAAGGTTAAAAAAGCCAAAAGACTGTGGCTTACCATGGCTGCCTGCAAGCCGAATTCTGTTGCCTGGCACTGCATGAGTGATCTCACACACCAAACTGGCAGGTCCTCAATATAAGAGGAAAAATTACACATATGCTGTGTAATGTGAACAGCAAGATTTAACATGAAAGAGTGTACCCATTGTTCTCTAAAATGTGTCTTTTTAACTACCAGCTCTCCCTTCTCCTCCACCAGCTGCAAATGTTTCTCCTTCGAAGAGGCTAGTGAAGATTAGAAGGTGAAAAAGGCGCACTCGGGATGACATGTTCTCGGAGCTCCAGATGTCCTCCCACACTGACAGAGCACAGCAGAATGAATGGAGGCAGACAATGTCAGAGTGCAGAAAAGCACAATATGAACGTGAGGAGAGGTGGCGGGCTGAATCACGGGCTGAAGAGAGCAAGTGGCGGGCTGAAGAGGATAGGTGGCGTCAGCTTGCTGACAGAAGGCAAGAGTCGATGCTCCGGCTGCTGGAGCATCAAACTGATATGCTCCAGCGTATGGCTGAGCTGCAGGAAAGGCAGCAGGAGCACAGACCGCCGCTACAGCCCCTGTGTAACCAACAGCTCTCTTCCCCAAGTTCCATTGCCTCCTCACCCAGACGCCCAAGAACGCGATGGGGGGGCCTCCGGCCACCCAGCCACTCCACCCCAGAGGACTGCCCAAGCAATAGAAGGCTGGCCTTCAATAAGTTTTAAAGTGCAGTGTGTTCTTGTCCTTATCTCCTCCCCCACCCCACCCAGCGCTTCCCTCCTCCTCCACCCCTTCCGGGCTACCTTGGCAATAACTCCCCATTTGTGTGATGAATTAATAAAGAATGCATGAATGTGAAGTAACAATGACTTTATTGCCCCAGCAAGTGGTGATCGAAGGGGGGAGGGGAGGGTAGTTAGCTTACAGGGAAGTAGAGTGAACCGGCGTGTGTGTGGGGGGGTGTCTCATCAAGGAGAAACAAACAGAACTTTCACACCGTAGTCTGACCAGTCATGAAACTGGTTTTCAAAGCTTTTCTGATGCACACCGCGCCCTGCTGTGCTCTTCTAACCGCCCTGGTGTCTGGCTGCACATAATCAGCGGCCAGGCGATTTGTCTCAACCTCCCACCCCACCATAAATGTCTCCCCCTTACTCTCACAGATATTGTGGAGCACACAGCAAGCAGTAATAACAATGGGAATATTGGTTTCGCTGAAGTCTATCCAAGTCAGTAAACTGCGCCAGCGCGCTTTTAAACATCCAAATGCACATTCTACCACCATTCTGCACTTGCTCAGCCTATAGTTCATAGATTCTAGAACTGGAAGAGACCTCGAGAGGTCATCGAGTCCAGTCCCCTGCCCACATGGCAGGACCAAATACTGTCTAGACCATCCCTGATAGACATTTATCTAACCTATCTTAAACATCTCCAGAGATGTTGAACATCTCCTGACTCCTGTCCAGGCTGCCTGTGTATGGCTTCATGAGCCATGGCATTAAGGGGTAGGTTGGGTCCCCAAGGATAACTATAGGCATTTCAACATCCCCAATGGTTGTTTTCTGGTCTTGGAAGAAAGTCCCTTCCTGCAGCTTTTGAAACAGACAAGAGTTCCTGAAGATGCGAGCATCATGTACCTTTCCCGGCCATCCCACATTGATGTTAGTGAAATGTCCCTTGTGATCCACCAATGCTTGCAGCAGCATTTAAAAGTACCCCTTGCGGTTTATGTACTTGCTGGCTTGGTGCTCCGGTGCCAAGATAGGGATATGGGTTCTGTCTATCACGCCACCACAGTTAGGGAATCCCATTGCAGCAAAGCCATCCACTATGACCTGCAAGTTTCCCAGAGTCACTACCCTTGATACCAGCAGCTCTTTGATTGTGTTGGCTACTTGGATCACAGCAGCCCCCACAGTAGATTTACCCACTCCAAATTGATTCCCGACTGACCGGTAGCTGTCTGGCGTTGCAAGCTTCCACAGGGCTATCGCCACTCGCTTCTCAACTGTGAGGGCTGCTCTCATCTTGGTATTCTGGCGCTTCAGGGCAGGGGAAAGTAACTCACAAAGTTCCTGAAAGTGCCCTTACGCATGCGAAAGTTTCGCAGCCACTGGGAATTGTCCCACACCTGCAACACTATGCAGTCCCACCAGTCTGTGCTTGTTTCCCTGGCCCAGAATCGGCATTCCACGGCATGAACCTGCTCCATTAACACTATGATTTGCATATTGCTTGGGCCCATACTTTGTGAGAGGTCTATGTCCTCATCACTCTCGTCGCCGTGCTGCCGTCGCCTCCTCGCCTAGTTTTGCCTTGGCAGGTTCTGGTCCTGCATATACTCCAGGATAATGCGCGTGGTGTTTAAAGTGCTCATAATTGCTGCGGTGATCTCAGCTGGCTCCATGATCCCAGTGCTATGGCTTCTGGGCTGAAAAAAGGCGCGAAACGATTGTCTGCCGTTGCTTTCACGGCAGGGAGGGAGGGAGAGTGGGGCCTGACGACATGTACCCAGACTCACCCGCGACACTGTTTTTGCCCCATCAGGCATTGGGATCTCAACCCAGAATTCCAATGGGCAGCAGAGACTGCGGGAACTGTGGGATAGCTACCACAGTGCAACGCTCCGGAAGTCGACGCTAGCCTTGGTACTGTGGACGCAGTCCGCCGACTTAATGCACTTAGAGCATTTTGTGTGGGGACACACACAATCGACCTTATAAAAACGATTTCTAAACAATCGACTTCTATAAATTCGACCTAATTTCGTAGTGTAGACATACCCTCAGACACCAAGCTCCAGCCCAAGCGGGAACATCTACACTGCTATTTTTAGCCCCGTAGTGCGAGCCTGAGTCAGTCGACTCAGACTCACTGCTGCAGGTGGTTTTCTTTCAGCACAGATGTATCCATACTCTCTATGCTGCACACTAAGCCCAGACTCTCACTCAGGTTTCAGCCCAAGCCCTCTTTCCGTCCACGCACAAATCAGCCTGACTCAGGATCCTGGTCCTAGGACCTAGTGAGGGGGGTGGGTCAGAGCCTGATCATGGCATGGACCCACAGACCCTGGTTTATAATGCAGTGTAGACATACCCTAAGGGGCTGACAAAACTGTCTGGCATTAGTACGGACTTTGTTAGCAAACACTAGTCACTCGTGACCATCACAGGTAAAATTTTGCCTTGGATTTTAGTACCCATCTAGCTACACCTGTGAGTGTAGTAAATTCACAGACATTACCAGTTGACCTCAGGGGGAATACAGTGCATACTTTGTGTGTGTGTTTGCAAGGCTGCAGCTCTAAATTAAAAGGTCCATAAGCAATTATTTTTCCTTACTGCTTGTACAGCAGAAAAACATCCCTGTAGTATGAATGGTAGCCTAGTTCAGCCTTGAACTCAAAAGGACCTTCTGACAAATAAAGGAAGTGATCTGTTTAAGTGGATCAGCCAAGCCACCTTCAACTCTAAGATTTCCTCTCATTAGCAGTTGTGATTTCCTACTTCCATGAGTTATCTATTTCCCACAGACACCAGACTGTTTTTGAGATCAGTGCTATTATCAGACATCCTTTGTTTTTTTTTATTGTTATACCTAACAGTAACCAAGCTCATTTCAAAGCATTAGTATATGCTGTCTTTTATAGCACAAAGCTAACAGATGTTCATGTGTTAAATAAAACCTTAACTCTATGCTTTTGTATCACACTAGAGCGTGTGGTGGATTTTTTTCTATTTAATTGAGGTTACAGTATTTATGGAAGAAATAAACTAGGATAAGTAGGGTTTTTCGTGTGGCAGGGAACAAAGCTGGGTCATTGGGCAGCTTCAGTGCACTCAGCAGTTGGAGGAGTTGTCATCACTTCTTTTCATACTCTATATAAATCTTGTCTGGATATGCTTTTGAGCTAGGAATGCTTGAGGAGCAATGTATTTAGTGACTCACTGAAGAGGGAGCTAGACAAACATCTGTCAAGTGAATTGAAATCTCAGAAATTGAAATGTGAAAGTGAAACATGATAGTAAAAGAGTCGCCTGTTCTCAAGAGTAAGTACATCAGCATGTACAGAAAGCTTGCCTATGTGTTCGGAAAGATGCGACAGGTAATGCAGTAGGCTCAAAGTGGCAGATAATATGCTGTTTTACTCCTTGTGATATCTGGCGGGGCAGCACAATGCTGCAGACAACATCATCATGAGTCAAGTGCTTCTATCTTTGCGGTTACAAAAATGTCTCCCACCTGTGACTGTCACCTTTGAAAGATCTGAGAGACATGCCATACACAGCAACCTATCAACATATTGCTGGGGCTCAAGATGGTCTAACTTAAGAATACAGGTACTAATAAGGCCCTTTCTGGGTGTTTTATTGAAGACAATCACTCAGTCAGGTCTGGCAAGGTGGAGGCTGGAATGCTGCTATCTCTATGGGTTAGACTCTGGCCAGTCCCTGCACTGGTGTGGAAGGGGACAGGGAAAGTGCAAGATTCTCCCTTGCTTCCCTATAGTCTCTGGCCAAAAACACAGCAGGGAGCATGGTCTCTGCTCCCTCTTAGTGGTGCTAGCGGTGCTAGGTGCCTGTAAAAAGTTAGGCTAAGGGCAGGATCATGGCTCCTGCCCATTCCACTTTGCCATCTAGTGATCTGGCTGCATGCAGACGGAGTACGCTGTACTTTTTCCAAAAGGCACATGGCAAGTATGGCAATGTGGACTGCTTGGGAGCTCAGTGAAAGACTGTTGGCTGAGTCAGAGAGAATCCCTCCCAGAATCTAGTCCTAGATGTAGGACATGTCGTCCTCTACCCCAACAAATATGCACATGACTTCAGTTGTATCAAGGAGTTGGACTCAGGAGGCTTCTCTTGTGCATGAAGGGCTAAATGAATGTGTACTGGAAAGATGAAGGCTGACCTGGCATCTGCCGTTCTGGTCTCATTTGGTGGTTGGCAGGCACGACAGTACATCCTACCCTCAAGCACAGTGGGAGAAAGGCCATCTATCTGGTTCACCTCTGGATAAGTGAATAAAGCAGGGTCAAACCCACCCAGTGGTGCTCAGGGCGGGACTGATCTCAGCAAAAATATACACTTTTAAAAGAAGCCCTACAATGAACACACACAATCAAGCAGCAGTGTCTGCCCTACAGAGAGAGCATTTGAACTTTCCATCCACTCCCTTCACCTGCAGAAGAAAACAGGCAAAGGTGCTACACCTGCCAAGAGTGACGCTGTCCTTCAGACCCCAGCTACCCAACCTGGGCAACACAAGCTATTGAGCTCAAATGCCAAACCAACCCCCCTCCCTGCAAACACCACAATAAAACACCCATCTCCTAATGGCGCTGCACCTGCCCCATCAGAACCAGGACATATCAATTTTATAAAATAAATTTACAAAAGGCAGTGAGTCCCCCCAAAAGAGTGCCTACTTTGGAGTGCTGTTTCTCCCCCCCCCCAATAAAAAGACTCAATGTCTATCAAAAAAAATCCCCTCTGCAGAATTTTCATCTAGCCTACAGAAGGGCCACGGACAGGTTACATTTTGCAAAGCAACTCCTAATGGGATTATTCCCTGCCAGGCGTTACGATTAACGCCCACTGCTCATAGCACTCTGCACCCATAATCTAGATCTGCATTAGTAACCAGAAAATATTACTTATGCTATTAACAATGATAATAAAAATCTCTCGCCCTTCCCAATCAGCCCGTGAGAAATCGCGATCTGAAAGCATTTAGAATTCTGTCGACCATGAAAATCAATCAGCACTGACAACCCCAGCTGAAACAAGGCTCGCTGTGGCGGTTTTCAGCATCACTGGAGAGCTGCCAACCTAATCCCCTTGCTATAAACACAGACTTGCGAGCACCTCCCGATAAGGCAAAATGAGCAGATTATATGGTGAGGTAACAAACTTTAACTGCACAGAGTAATGAATGGGGAAGGAGTTCCAAGTTATCGGCCAGTGAAGAAACTTCTGAATTAACCTTTCCAAGAGAAGCTACCTATATGCAGATGCTCTACTATTATTACAGTAGGCCAGGGACAGTCTTACTTTGCCAAATCAAACACTGCACTGGCAATGTGCCAGGAAACAGAGGGACAATTTGCAAAAAATGAAGCAGACAGCTTCTTCCCTCAACTTCAATAGGGAGGCGAGGAGACTACAGATCCCATTATGCAAAGCTCAACCTTGATCTGAAGAACCATTCAGGTCAAGATGGCGCATTGCACAGTAGGACCTGAAGTTTCTGCAGTTCGCACCTCTGTGTTCAAGATGAGGGTGGCGATGGGTTTCACTGCAGAACTATCTGGATCACACTTTGGCCATCCTGGGAATAGGTATTTTGATGAATAAGTAATGGGTCATTGAAATAGTCAGATCTGTTACACACACACAAACGTCAACATTTAAAGCACTGTCCACTGGCATTTCTAACACTCACTCAGCCATGTTTTCCCAATCGTCCACTTGCTCATTACTCATTTCAGGTGGCTCTCATTTGTTACCCCCAAGAAACCACATCCAATTCTATTAATCAAAATTCCACCAAAGACCCAGTGATATGTTCCATAGCTGCTTAATGTAAAGATTTGCAAATATTTGCTCCAACATCAGTTACCACATCCTATGTGGGCTGCCTAAAGATTTTCTTAAACTTAGGGGCATTTGTGAGTACTATTTCTAATGTTTCAACCAGCTGTTACTTTGTCTCACTCATCTACACAGTCTTTGGCCCGTTTTGCAAGCACCCGACAGTCATGTCCTAAGGATTATCTCACTAGCCTGTCATGAATTGCTTTAAACTACACTGACATTTATGAAGCCTCCCCTTTTTGTTCCAAGAACTTCACCAAACAGGAATTGTTAAGAGATCTGTGCTCTACTGAATTAAGCACTACATTGTGTGTGTGTGTGTTAGAATATAAGCAGTTAAATATGGATGTTTAAATACTTAGCCTGCATCTCCCACCTTATCTCTGTGCCCAAAGCCTTTGTAATTTTTTTAAAATGGATTGTATATTCCCAGTCAGAAGCGTTTCAATGTTCCTTTCTCTTGGGGAAACATTGCAGAACAGCGTCTGCAAACAGTTGCTCACACCAAACAGCTCTTCGATACAATGATGTTCATGACCCCTTATTATTCATTAACTTTTAAGTGAACAGGTTTTTTTTTGTTTGCACAAATGTTTGGGGAATGGCTGCTTTTCCCAGAGTTGACAGGGTATACGTGCACAAACAAGACTATGCGTTATTGGTCAGTCATTCATTGTTCGCTGTTGCTCATTCTCCGCTTTAAAAGATCCTTCTCCCTGACTGGATGATTTAAACAATACCATATGATTTAGAGAGATCAATCACCCATGATGAATACTGAGCAGAAAATAATCAAAATGAATAATTCTCATACAACCCATAGGATGAAAACTGTTCAAACTATATTGTGAATAAGGAATATGTTTGCAGATGTCAGGATCAATTAATGACTGATTGATAAACTCTAAAAAGGGTGAAATTTACAACGAGAATTCATATGATTAGCAACAAGTAGCTGGGCCAGACCTACTCCTGAGCAACCCTACAATAAATTAGCCAGTGTGCATGTGAATCTTGTGAAAAAAGCATTCTAATTTCAGTTTCCAACTGCAAGAAGATTATAAAATTGATTGAGAAATTTGAAGAAAAAAAACCTTGACAATGTCATCCCTGGAAATATTTGCTGTTCTACAGCAGTTTATCAGTAATCAATTCAAGGGAATTTTTAAATTAAATTTAATACAGCACCTTGACATAGGCTGTTCACATTTTCCAATCCACCTAAAATGGTACATGACTGTGAAACCGTGTATGCGGTACAAAAAACCCCCAACAGGACAAAGGAGTAGGAGATGTACAGAGGTATCTTATTCTAACACATCAGTTTGTTTGCACCCTTATTAACCTGAATAGAATAAAACTAAACAGCAGGCTATTTGAAAACTGAGATTCCTTTAATATCTAGGTCTTGTGTTAGGAACAAAATTAACCCTTACTCTGCCAGCACATCTGAATTCTTAGACCCTTTATGCTTTCAGCCCCATTTCACCGAGTATCTCAACACCTTCCCAAGTATAGGCTATGGATCTAGGGGAGAGTCTGACCCCAAGATAGACATAAGAACAGTACTCAAACCAAAAATTTTGTCAAGCAGGAGTTCTGGTTGCTTGCAGGTGCCTTGTCTCACCATCTCCCTCCAGAATGTGAACATGGACAGCCTGAAACCAAAATCTCTAAAAAACAGCAAATACACAGCTAAGGTAGAGCTTTCAACCACACCCACATGCCCTTCAATTAGCCCCGTTTTGGGGCAGCAAAGGAGTGTTTTTTTCATTTTTTTGCAAAAAGGAGGAGAAGAAACCACATGGGCCAAATATGCAAGGCCTGGCTCCATACATACTGGCTTGTAAAATAGTTTGTAAAATATAGAACACAGTGAACACCCCTAGAGGGCTCAGATTATTTAATGGGGTACTATCCTATTCCTATACACTACAAAAGGCAAAATTCAAACCTCAGAAAACCAGGAAAGCTTAGTTAAGACAAGGGCCACTCCATACCAATGGAACTAGTACACATCAGCACAGTACTGTGAATAGCAGCTTAGCGACAGCCAAACTGGAAGACAATCATGTTTATGATTTATTTATTTAGCGAGTGCATAGTCGTCTAGCGATGGCATCTTCAGTGGCATGCTACAGTTTTTCTAGGCCACCACTGAACCTAGTCAGCAGGCATTCATCGACAATGTGCGTCATCGTCTGTGTTGCGCCGCAGCTGCACAAAGGGCTGTCACGAAGGCCCCAGCAATACTGGTTGGCTGCACAGAGACCTTGCCTGGTCTGGAACCTGTTCAACAAGGACCACTGGCGACAGGGCAGGTCAAAACCAGGCGGGCAAATTCTGGGGTTGGTGATGAGGGACTGGTTGGGGATTATAATCGATATCCATTCCTCTTGCCAGAGGGTTTCCGCCCTAACATCCTGGTGTGGTGGATGAGACCGTAATGGGCAACGTGACAGCAAACGTGCAGTGGTGGTTTAAAAAGGTCATTGTGCAGCAGCAGGCTTGGGTTGGCGTGTACTTTCTCCAATAACTTGCCAGTGGCAACCTCTCGTCTGATATGAGGAGCAGCAATATAGCTCAGAACTGGAAGCCACGGAAGTGGAATCGGAGCAGGGTGCCGGAGATGATACGTATAGCGCCATGTAATTACGTATCCAGCAGTTGGTTGTGTGACAATCGACTCCAAACTGGTGCGCAGTACTCTGCCACCGAATACGAGGTGGCAAGAGCTGACATCCACAAAGTTGGAGCACGAGCACCCCATGACGTTGCGCAACTATCTTCTTCTTGTTGTGATATGTATATAGGGTAGATATAATATAGAACTCCAATTTGTCATCACCTACATGGAGATATTAGTCATAAATGTTTTGCAGTTCCCCTTTACTTACTGTGGTGTTAGGATACCCTCCAAGGTTTCAGAGTTTGGCTGAAAGAGGCTTCAGAACTCGATACCATAAGATCAATCTACTGGTATCGCTACAGTTTTTTAGTGAGAGAGTATTTCAGAGCCCATTCTTTAGCTGTGAATGATAAGGATAAAAAATGAGCCCAGAGCACTAAATCAGTATGCAGCCCATGGAAGCCATGCAGGAAAGCGAGCACTAGAAAGCTGGAAAAGGACCTGTGTTAATTTTTTTAAAAATAAAATAAAAAATATTGGGAGAACCTGAAGCAATCAAGGGAAGAGACATTTGTGCCTGCTTCTGGCAGACTCACTGAATGACGCACGGATTTGAACTGCCATTCATACACCGAAGCAATTTCCAAAAACCAATTAAGTCCTACCAGAGGGAAAAGAGAAGAACAGGTTGGAGAAGTAGGGGAAACTAACACCCTGAAACTCTGCCATCAATGTGAACAGTGTGAAATGATGGATCTGTGGAGACAGCCACTAAAAATAGATAAGGGAAGGTGAGAAGGGACAATGTGCTGTGCCGCTCGTAAGGAAAAGCAAAGGAGCTACTTTTTGACCCAACTGTGCCTCCATAAGGGCTACGGTGATTTTGGTTTGAGGCTCGAGAGTCAAAGCATAGGATGGACGTTTCAGCCAGATGGGATGCTTCTCCCCATTAATCATCTGCTCAGAATTCGGGTACCGACAGTAGCCCTGACAGAGGAGTGGGGCCCTAAAACACTGACAGACTGCAGGCGAGACATAGCCTTCTTTTTTTTTACATGGGTCCTGGGGGAGAAAGACACGGATGATTGATATCAGCTTAATATGTTTGTGCAGCTTTATCAGGCCTTTTAAATAATGACTGAGGCAGCTCCACCTCCACCAAATCAATCACTGTGTCATAAAAGTCTGAAAAAGCTGCAAAATTAGGGACCTGCTCCAGGGAAATACAGCATGTGTCACATTTAGAGTGAATCTAATTCCACTTGGGAGCCGGGGATGACATTTTTGACTTTAAGCACCTATAGAGATATTCAGAGGTGGAGGTGCGAGAGGAGGTGGCAGGGGAATCCAAAATTAGTGCCTTAATGAAAAGATCACCCTATTCTTATGTTAAAATAAGTCCAGTTGCCTATATGCTCATTTATCTGAGCACAACATTTATCACCCAGAAATGTGTTTGCTAAATACCTTTGTGACAAATACACTGGGGGGAACAATCCTGCACTGGCTGAGTGAGGTGAACTAGATCAGTGGCTCTCAACCTTTCCAGACTATTGTACCCCTTTCAGGAGTCTGATTTGTCTTGTATACCCCTAAGTTTCACCTCACTTCAAAACTACTTGCTTACAAAATCAGACGTACAAATACAAAATAATTCAAAGCACACTATTACTGAAAAATTGCTGATTTTCTTATTTGTACCATATAATTATAAAATAAATTGACTGGAATATAAACACTGTTTACATTTCAGTGTATAGACTACAGAGCCGCGTACACTAGTCATCGTCTATGAAATTTTAGTTTGTACCGACTTCGCTAGTGCTTTTTATATAGCCTGTTGTAAAACTAGGCAAATACCCAGATGAGTTTGAAGACCTCTGCATACCCCAGGGGGACGCGTACCCCGGTTGAGAACCACTGAAATAGGTAGACTAATAGTTTATTCTTTCCCATGATTCTGGGACTTTTTTTGAGAGGGCTCTATTGAAAAAACTGCAATAGACTTTGTTGTTTTCACCCTAAACACTACAATGTCTGCTCATACTGCTTCCAAAACTCTGAAAAGTGTGTATTTGGGAAAAGCCAGCTGTGATCCACTGACATCCTAATAGTCTCTGGGGGGTGTAGGTACCCACTCCCCCAATGCTTGTCTCCCTGACATATTCAGGCTAACTGGGGTGCAGAATGGTGCCATGCACTCATTCAAACACAAACACTGCTATGAAAGCTGCCATCATGAGTATGCCTAACGGTTACACTAAGTCTAGAATATTGCTCCACACTGCATGTCACAGTTTCAAGCTAACTGCACCTGTATCCTCCTGCTCCGTGGTCTGCTCCAGGAGTTCCCAGTAGGATTGCAGCCACCACCTGTCCCTGGGTAAGGATCCTGTGCCACTCCTTCTGAATGGGGGTTTAAGGCTGCACATCTCCCTGCCTTACGACATGTCTTCACTGGCAACGTTAAAGTGCTGCCATGGCTTGTGTAGTCGTGGCACAGCGCTGGGAGAGAGCTCCCCCAGCGTTCTAAAAAAACCACCTCCACAAGGGGTGTAGCCACCAACACTGGGAGCATGGCTCCCAGCACTAGTGCACTATCTACACTGCCACATTACAGCGCTGAAACTTGCAACGCTCAGGGGGGTGTTTTTTCACACCCCTGAGTGAGAAAGTTGCAGCGCTGTTATGTGCCAGCGTAGACAAGCCCTTACATGGTGATATCCCCAGCAAGCCAGCCTGTGCTTTGCTTTCCGCCCGAGGGCTAGGCACAGTGTAGTGCCAGCAATCAGAACCACCCAGGTCTTTCTAACCAAGCACATTTATCCTTTAGGGAAAAGCACTAGAGAGAAAACATACAAAACACAAGAAACATATTTAAACACACACTAAACACACCAAGAGACACCCATCAGTCTCATGGGGCCCTAGTAGGCCAAATGAGAAAGCCTTTCCAACCCTTACACAAGGGTTGGGGTACTGCCCGGACAGAAGGTCCTGTCTGTTTTCTGGATCAGTAAGAAGGCCCTTAGTCAATTTAAACCCAGCCTTTTTATACCAAAAGCCCTTTCTTTGTCTGTCGGCCTCTGAATCAGTATACGTAAGCCTTCCTACGGGTGGTACCTCTCTGGGAGTAGTTACTACCTCTCTGGGGGTAGTCACTCCTCACTGGTTTTGGTTCCTAGAGCTGCGGTAACCCTGCTCACTGAAGTTGCACAGAATGCCTTGCCCACAGTGACACACAAACTTAATACAATATGATTCCCAAAATTATTGCATGGGGTTGCAATATATCACACAAGGGACCAACCATCACAACAGGGATGCATTTGGCCTGTAGGCCACAGTTGGGAACTCTGTGTTGAAGTTGAGGGGGATGCCTTGCAGAATACATGTCAGTGTTCTCCATGGAGACAGTCCCAATGCAGCCTGCTCAGCTCAGGGAGCACTGCAGGCTGGGACCTGTAGTCACTCTGGCCTGCACCTGTCTATTAAATATGTAAGAGACAGGATTGTCAAGGCTCCAACAGAGATGTAGAAGACACCTCACACCAAAGAGGAAGGGAACCAATTTAGGGTGGCTTTAGGAATGAAAAGCTTCAAGAAGCCTGAGTTTTCTGATATTTGAAAGTCAGTTTGGAACCTTTACTTTGCTAGATCAGATTATCAGTACTTTTCAGAGTCCTCTTTAGCATTGCTAGGTCACTCAGGACTGATCTGGTAAAAAGATTTGCTTGCAACAGCCGAAAGTTCCATGTGAAGGTGAATTGAGGGGTCTAGGACACTCAGAGGTGGAGGGGACAGAACACTGCATTGAAATTCAATGTATATTTTTAAGGAAGATGGTAATAAACAGCAAACAAACAACTAGAAGAGCATATCTTAAAGAAATGATTGACAGTGGGACAGGAAACCCATTGGGGCCAATGGGACCAATTTTAAAATAATATTTTCCTAGTTTAAGGCTCTGTGTAGCTATTTTCCCTACTGGTGCACATGGAAATTATGTACCTAAATCTACGTATTTGCCCTGCACTATCAGAGGAAAATAAAACCCTTCCTGCTTCCTGACTAGCGTTCCGTAAAACCTCTTTCTGCTGGTGTGATACTGCAGTCACCACTATTGTATTAGAAGCTATTGTAAGTCCTGAGACCAGGGTGGCTAACTTGTGCAAATACATCTGTTTTTGCATTACCTTTCCTCCCACGCCCCCACATGTGTGTGTTTATTCTCCTGTTCTGGAGCCAAAATCCAGATTGCAAGCTCACTGAGGCAGGGAGCATTCTACCTGTCTGGGAAGGGGAAGATTTTTGAAAAGCAGCTAAGTCACTTTACCCAAAAGGCCCAGTATGAGTGTCTCTAATTCCGGATTGCAATCCGTCAGTGCTACTGCAATCGAAACAACTGCCACTATTAACAGTCATTGTCAATCATTATCACAGATTGCTATCTGAGATTACAACAGCTTCTCCTACTTTCAGGATAGGCGATATCTATGCTAATAGAATAGTAATAGCTGGCCAATGGTTAATTTTTAAATGGTTTCCACTGTACATCAATCTTGTCCATAACCATACTAACCTTTTCATAAAGAGTTCCTGCCAAATAAAAATGTCATTGCTAAGCTTCTGTTCTATTTTCAGTTCATCTTTGATATCCACCTTTTGATTCTTTTACCTTTCATACAGTCGGCTGATGCAGCACCACTTTTTTTACTAAACTCTCCTTTCCATCCATGAAGGAGGCACATTTACTCTGAACAAAACATTTCTAATATTACTTTTAGACAAAATATAAAACCAATTACCTGTTATGCCCTTTGTTTGGAATTTTCCTTACTATTTTTGCAGTGGTCAGAGATGCATGTTTTTAATCTAGCACCAAAGTCATGATCTCTAATTTGCAAAATCACAGCTGCTTCCATGGCAACAGATGGTGACATCAAATGCCTGATCATGACTTCACTACCCGTTCAACAAGGATTAGTTTTGGGTTGAGGAAGTTAAGATCTAATGCAAACAGATAGTACAGAGAATTTGTTCCAAATTAGTTTACTTTTTGTATAAATTATCTTCTTGTTTACCCTAGTATGAAAATCCCCCTTTAGGCTGCTTGTAAGTTATGCACAAATGGGTTAGCTTTAAAAAAAGTTCATGTATAAGGTTGCAATATGTTTTCTATCTGCACTCTAGGGCTATTGCACTCAAGACCTATCACTACCACCTAGATGAGTGGTCCCCAACATGGTACCCGTGGGTGCCCTGGCGCCCGCCGGAGCATCTATGTACGCCCGCCTACTGACAAGGGAGTGCCCCGCCGCCGAGAAGCGCGGTCGCCGGACAAGCAGCCACCAAAATGCCGCCGAGAAGCGGCAACATCAAGAAGCATCGCCGCCGAAATGCCACTGCTTCTCAGCAGCATTTCGGCGGTGACGCCTCTTGATGCTGCTGCTCCTCGGCGGCATTTCAGCGGTGACGCTTCTTGGCGTTGCTGCTTCTCGGCGGCATTTCAGCGGCTAGTCGTCTGGTGCCCGCTACACTGAAAGGTTGGGGACCACTGACCTAGACTAACAGCCACCTTTCAGCAAAGAGATGTTGGAGTTAAAACATGTTCACCGTAACCTTGAGGACTTTTGCCCTTCTTTAACATGCTACATTACGAGTGAAGCAAGGTGGATTATTAATCTTTATTGAAGCTTCCTCTTTTAACTGCTGCTCGTTATCCTTGGAAACCTTGAATGGGACTGTTATTTAATCACATATGACACATTCTGTTTCCTGAGAGAGGATGCTTAAATGGATTAATTCACTGCCCTTTCACCTTTAAGTTACCAATATAGGACCGACCAGAGGGTCCCCAGCCGCAGCGGTCTCTCCAGAGAAATCAATTTATTATTAACTGCCATAAGCAGGAGCCTCCATTTAGTGGGACCCCACATGGAGCCTAAAAACAACTTCCCCTAAGGAGAACTATGGAGATAGATCTTTAAAGGACGCAGCTGAGGCTGCCAGTGAAACATGGAAATTCACATTTTGCAGCTGTTCCACGTACCCTTGCTGGCGGAAATAAAAGCAAAACCCTACCAAAACCACTGGAAGGAATTGTCCAAATGGACAAAGTGACACAAAAAATTCACTTTTCTTCCACTACTTAATCAGGGCTCCAGGAATAGATATTCATGCCTGATCATTCCGCTAACTATAAAAGATATTTTCATTTAACACACACACACAGCCCTCATAAACAGTTTTATTGCTCCATATCATATGTCTGGTGGCTATTTAATTCTTTCAATGACTGGCATATAACCCTTTAGCATTCCAAATGGTTTAATTGCACTCCCTTTACTATTTTAGCATGCAGGCCACTATTCACATGAATTCACTGCTTGTGAATGGTGCCACATTGATATACCCTATCCCCAGAACAGCAACCGTGCAACCCTCCTTATCCCCCACGCCTCAATCATGGTGTGAAAGGACCACCTTCAGGGCTAAGAAGATCTTCATCTCTATTCAATCTGCTAAGGTGCCAGCTAGGGGAAAAAAAAAAAATCAGTTCCAGTGTTGGATATGGACATACAAATTAAATGACTAGTCCTCAGAAGCTACTTGTTACTTTAAAGTCTCAGTGAAGAGGGGGGGGGGAAACTTCCAGATGTTTTCTTAAGACTTAAACATACACAGCATGTGAGATATGTGAAAGAATCCAAGACCTATTTAAAGTCTCACATCTTTTCCATATCTTCCGCTGTGCTCTCCACTACTATGATGATAGTTTCCCCAATTTATGGTCTGTCAGGTGCTCACCTAATTAAACATGTTATGTGCATGCAAAATGAGTGCATGTGATCAGCAGAGAAGCAAAGTAGTCCAGTACAGGTGGCAATGTAGACTTCTATATAATGGGACATTTAGTAGTATTCACATTGAGACATTTTTCCTTTTGTTTAAGTGTCAGATTCCTTGACTTTCCTCCACACATACTTATGTGGTAACAAAAAAAAAAAAAAAAAAAAATCTTTCAAGCTATGGTGTCAGCTCTGCTCCTCTCTTCTTGGCACTCCCCCTTGCCAACCAACTTTCTTCATGCTCCTATGAGTACAACCACTCTCTGGGTGACACAGCTTAGATACTATCTTCTCCCAGAATGCTTCCGACTAGAGGTAAATATTGTTCTCTTTCCTTTAAAAGAACATTCAAACTAAAGGCACTTTGCCTCAAAACAATCTAACATTCACATAGTCTAATTAAAGAGAATAAGAATAGAGAAAGAAAATGAACCAATAAAGGGTGTTCAAAACAAGTGCTATTATGCCACAGACTTCACATGTGATCCTGGGCAAGTCACTCAATCTGTGTGCCTCAGTTTCCTACCAGTAAAATGGGGATGATACTACTTCTTTTCTTCTGCCCTTTGTCCATTTGATTCTTAGTCCTTTGAGGTTCTCCCTATGTACATGTACTTCATCTAGCACAATGGGGCCCTGATCTAGGTTAGTGCCTGTAGTTGCTACTATAATGCAGATAATAATGATGTTCCATAAAACACTGAATCTCAGAGAGGCCATCTATGCAAACACCTCGGGGGGAGGGGGGGGGAGGGGAGGGAGATTCCAGGTATCTTATTCAGCAAGCTATCACTTTTAAGATCAAAAGGATCTGAGACTATAATTGGGAGAACACATGACACTTAGAAAGGCAGAAGCAGAGGCTGCTTAGTCCAGAAACCAGAGGCTATGTCTGACATGCTGCCAGCTACACAGACCGGTGATCGAAACAAGTAATGGGGGGAAAAAAGAAAACTCTCTCTAGGAATGCAAGACTTTGCTTCAGTGCTGCAGCTACAAGGTGTGCCGGCTTAGCTTCACTTTTGCCAAGTAAACAAACTAGCTGTATTAATCACACCATTTCTTGGGTTTAATTTTTCTCTCTCTATTTTGAATCTTTTTAAGGTTAAGGCACAAGCTCCTCCACCTAGGAGAAGGAACCATTGACAGGGCTGCACAAGGAGCAGCTCCAACAGCAGCATAAAGAAAGCATGCGTGGCTTGTGTGAAGAGAGAATGATGGTGGAAGTGGGAGGAGCTTAGGTGCCTAGATATTACAGTGATGGGGGGTCATAGATAGATTATATAGTCAGCTCCTACAGATAAGGGCCTAGCTGAAGAGAACTGACAATAGCCACGGGATCTCTCCAACCAGTAGGGGCAGCAGCTCTGGCAATATTAAAAGCCGCATGTAAATGCCTCCCAAAAGTTGGGCAGATCTGGGGAAGGGACTACTTACTGGTTCACGGCTTCTCTTTATGCTCTGTTTTATCTCTCGGTTTGATGAATAGGAGGGGATGGGAAGGGGAACAGCTTTTTCCCTCTCAACAGGACAGAATGGGGGAAATGGAGGATCTCTAGGATAGAAAGAGTAGAGGGAGAGAAAGAGAGGGAAGCTATCAGGTGGGGAGGGCTTTAAAAAAAAAAAAAGAGTCTGATTAAACATAAATGAGACAGTTTTAATAGAAACTGAGACTAAGTCTGAAACTAAGCAGTCAGGATAACGGTATCAACTGCTCACACCACAGAAAGTAAGTAGGGCTTCACTGTCAGAAGTCATAGATGGGTATTTGTGACACTCACTGCTTCCACAATGTTTAAAACATACATCCCTACAGAGATTATTAGGATGCTCTGCGGTTTTCAGTCTTACAAAAGAGCCATAATTAAACTCCGAACCCTTCCAGTCACCCCAGTATGGCATTGTAAGACAACCAAGGTACCCTGTATTTGACCTACTTCTTCTTATTGCTCCCAAAATAGCAGCCTTCTCTCTCAGAATAAGTGGTTCTTGACCAGTAGATGAACCCAGGGCGAAGCTCAATCAAGTTCCCCAAGTACAACCCTAACCATCTGAGCGTGAACTCCAGAAGCCCAGATCCCTATTCATATTTTATACTCTACAGATTTTTCCACTTCTGCCATCTCCATTTTTAATGCACTGCTGGCTCCCTCCCCACCTCATATACACCATTTTTTGGTCGTAGAAAAGCAATGAAGTGAGAACCAGAAGTGAAGCCCATGACAGCCCCTGCTTCCCACTGACACGCTCCCTTGTTTATGTCAAAAATCATGGGCATTCAATGACAAGAAAGCTGCAGAGAGCAGAAGGTGCGGGGAATCATTTATAAGGCAGTGGAGACATGACAGACCATCAAAAAGCCACAGTCAAGGTTTGCTAGTGGGAAGGGGTGGGACTGCATTAACTTGCATTTCATTAAGAAAAAACAATACTGAGGCACCGTTAAGGGGTCCCATGTGGCAACTACATCACATTTGATTTAATGTCTCTCCCTTCCAGTGACCAATTGACCCCCCTGCTTCTTACAAATGAAAACTTGTGGATCTTAACCTTACAAGCAAGGACACGTTTGACCCATTAGTTACCCTATTTAAAGGCTTTTGTTAAACTGTAGTAGGAGCTTGGGCCACGATTTTATATTGAGACTCCAGATCACAGTAGCAGATGGTCTCACAAAAATGCCTCCCCCACCTATCCTATTTATTCAACTTCTGTTGTGTAATCAGCATTCCTTCTTTATTTACCATTTTCTAGGCAATACAGAATCCCGCAGATCTCAGTCTGGGGCACTGGATATCTGAAATGCTGGTCATGGGAAGAGCCTCCTGCAACGGGTGCATTTGAAAGATAGGTGTCTGGGGCATTCTTCTAGGAAATATACATCAAAACAAAGCCTTCCAAAGAGGAAATCTTCCCTGTTTAAGTCTGACCCTATGAAAAAGTCCACATGCATTTGGGTGAAATTAGAAGCAAAATAAATATAATACTGATTCTACAATGCCTACTCCTGGCCCCCTTTTCAGCTTTTGTGTAAGAGAAAAGAAAAATGTTATAAATAAAAAGCAAGCTCATTTATTTGTTTTTTCAGAAAGGAATGAAGGAAAGAGAATGACTCCCAGCCCCCAAATAAACTCAGTCACCTTTTAATGTTTTGGTTTTGCTGGAAGGGGAAGGGGGTTTCCCTGTAAAAGAGTTCAGAGCCCTCATCGCTGATCACTTAAGATCTGTGCCTGTGACAAAAAGGCCCCTTGGCAAAGGGTCTCCTGTTCTTTGCAAACTACTCATCTCAGACCTGACAAACTCATTACACCAAACAAGTCCTGCAGGGTATTTATCCCTAAGGGGTAACATGTCACCAGGCAGCTATTGTGTGCAGCTGGGCCACAGCAGAACCACCTGACTGGCTATGGCAGTCAGTGGCTGGCCCTTAAGCCCAGCAGCTGCAGAGGACCAGTGGCTGCTCAACACACACGGCCACAGATTCTCTGCCTCCCTGTGCTCACCTCACTCAAAGCCTTGCTCCTGCCTTACTTCTGCACTGCTCCAGCCTAGACCCTACCTTGTGTCCAGCCTTGTTCAGTCCTGTCCCAGCCCTATTGCTGCCTTACCTGATTCCACATAATCTGGTTCTGACTCTTGGCTTCAACCCCTGATTCTGACTTGACTCTGGGAGTCGGACTCCAACCACTAGGCATGACCACCTACAACCCAGTCTCCTGCCACCAGGGGATAATGTGTCAGGGCGTGACAGATTTATGTTACCAATTTGCCTGGGGCTTCAGGTGATTAGGCTGAGGCTGCAGGATTTTTAGGGGAGGAGATGAAGGAGCACACCAAGTGACTAAGTTTAAAGCTTTATTAACCAAATAACAGTGGTGAATGCTGGGTGCGCCCCACGTTACTTAGAGGGAAGAAGAAAGCGTTAGTACCCAAGCCCTAACCCACTTTTATACTTACACACGCACAACCAAAGGCTGGCCAAGCCTGGGTGTAACGTACGGAGAAGAGGGGGAGGGGTAGACGAGAGTTCTGGCTGGTGCACAGGTTGTTTAGCCTTTGCTGTAAATTTTTGACTTGCTTTTGCTTTTGGGAGGGTTTTAAGCCCTGGGTTTTTTGGGGGCCATTTTTGTTTAGGGATCTTTGCCCCCCCATGCTTTTGGTACCAGTTTGAACCTTTTTTTGAGGCTTCCTTAGTTTTTTTTAAAAACATACTGGTTTTAGGGTCGCAAAACTGTTGTTTTTTAACTTACTGGCCTTTGCAATTTTACTGGTTTTGCACCCCTGCAATTTTACTGGTTTTGCACCCCTTTAGTTTTGTATGGCTTAGGTTTTTTTTACGGCTGGCTGGGGTTGAGATTTAGGCTTTGGCTGCTTGGCAGCAGAGAGCTTGTTTGTGTGTGCTGGTCTTGGGCTGCAGTTTTGTTTTTTATTTTTGGGCCCAGCTGGATTGTCGAGTTAACCCGTTCCTTTCTCCCTTCCTCCCCCTTCGGCCTCCTATAACCTGCAAGGAATCTTCCACTCCACACTCACACCTTCAACCCTTCCCAAGATACTTCCCAGTGCATATAAAGGCATTAGCAATATACAACGCCGGTGCTTACCCAAGGGATCCTATGGGGGGAGGGGGACATTTTATTGTGAGAAGGATAAGGGCCCATTCAAACATGAGGGAGTTGTCACCCTGCCACGTTAGCCAGCAATGCAATGCAAGGCTCAGTTGTCTAGCCTTGCTCCATCCCTATATCCAAACTATATCGTCTGTTTTTCCCCCCCACACAACAGAAATATTTATTAAACACTTCTGCCTTTTCTGTATTATTCATAATACCATCTAGCAATGGACTAATACCATTGTCTGGATTACGTTTGTCCCTAATATATTTTAAGGACAATAAGGAGCAGTTTCTTACTCTGTTGGCCATAGATTTCTCCTTGTCCCCCTCTTCCTCCCTTATAAATTTTCTACAATTC
Organism: Malaclemys terrapin pileata; assembly: GCF_027887155.1. Taxonomy (NCBI): domain Eukaryota; kingdom Metazoa; phylum Chordata; order Testudines; family Emydidae; genus Malaclemys; species Malaclemys terrapin. The sequence goes on from NC_071513.1 coordinate 58,695,726, forward strand.
CTAACTTCTGATTTATATTCCTCACTATCAAATTCCCCTTTCTTCCATTAGTTATTTAGGGTTGTTTTTATTTTTTATGGCTGCCTTCACTTCCCCTCTAAACAAGGTCAGTTTTTTAACCAAAACAGCTTTCTTTCTTGACTGTGGCTTTTTGGGCATCTAGTAAGTTGTTTTAAATGATTCCCAATTATCATTCACATTTTTTAATACATTTTTCCTCTGAACTGATTTGGCTCGTAATTGTTTTCAGCTGTTGAAACAGGCCTATTAAAAGCACCAAGTATATATAATTCTGGTATGGATTTAATTTTGCTTGCACATTGTAAATGTGATCAAGTCAAGATCACTTGTACTTAAACTACCATTAATTTTAGTTATGTGATCAGTTCCTCTTGATCTGTTCAGACAAGGCCGAATATAGAATTGTCCAGTGTTGGTTGCAATACTTTTGAGTTAGCAAATGGTCAAGTAGTATGTTTAGAAATTCCAAGGATGTTTTAGTACTGGCAGCATGAGACCTCTAGCATATGTCACTCAAGCTAAAGTCCCCCATGATCATGCAACTTTTTTCCTATAGATTGTAGACAGCTGCATAAGGAGGCAGTCATCCTGTTCCCTAGTGTGATTTGGTGGTCTGTAGCAGGTACCAACTAATACCCATCTTGTGCTGTATCTGTTAGGACACTGATCCACAAGCATTCAAGATCAATTTCTTTGAAGTTATCAGTGACTTGGAAACAGATATTAGCATGCCATTCCCCGTCCCCCTTTGTCCACTCGATCCTTCCTAAACAGGTTATAACAGTGATTGTAACATTCCAATTGTGCGAATCATCCCACCAGGTTTCAGTAATACCAACTAGATTGAATTTTTGCTCATAAATGAGCAATTCAAACAATTCTTCTTATTTACTATGGAAGATAAGAAAGGTAACTATTAATAAGCATAGTCCCAGGTTTGCATTTTAAGATTTTCTTTTGTATTATAAGTATTTGTTCCTATTCATAGATTCTAGGACTGGAAGAGACCTCGAGAGGTCATCGAGTCCAGTCCCCTGCCCGCATGGCAGGACCAAATACTGTCTAGACCATCCCTGATAGACATTTATCTAACCTACTCTTAAATATCTCCAGAGATGGAGATTCCACAACCTCCCTAGGCAATTTATTCCAGTGTTTAACCACCCTGACAGTTAGGAACTTTTTCCTAATGTCCAGCCTAGACCTCCCTTGCTGCAGTTTAAGCCCATTGCTTCTTTTTCTATCCTTAGAGGCTAAGGTGAATAAGTTTTCTCCCTCCTCCTTATGACACCCTTTTAGATACCTGAAAACTGCTATCATGTCCCCTCTCAGTCTTCTCTTTTCCAAACTAAACAAACCCAATTCTTTCAGCCTTCCTTCATAGGTCATGTTCTCAAGACCTTTAATCATTCCTGTTGCTCTTCTCTGGACCCTTTCCAATTTCTCCACATTTTTCTTGAAATGCGGTGCCCAGAACTGGACACAATACTCCAGCTGAGGCCTAACCAGAGCAGAGTAGAGCGGAAGAATGACTTCTCGTGTCTTGCTCACAACACACCTGTTAATACATCCCAGAATCATGTTTGCTTTTTTTGCAACAGCATCACCCTGTTGACTCATATTTAGCTAGTGGTCCACTATAACCCCTAGATCCCTTTCTGCCGTACTCCTTCCTAGACAGTCTCTTCCCATTCTGTATGCGTGAAACTGATTTTTTCTTCCTAAGTGGAGCACTTTGCATTTGTCTTTGTTAAACTTCATCCTGTTTACCTCAGACCATTTCTCCAATTTGTCCAGATCATTTTGAATTATGATCCTGTCCTCCAAAGCAGTTGCAATCCCTCCCAGTTTGGTATCATCCGCAAACTGAATAAGCGTACTTTCTATGCCAATATCTAAGTCGTTAATGAAGATATTGAACAGAGCCGGTCCCAAAACAGACCCCTGCGGAACCCCACTCGTTATGCCTTTCCAGCAGGATTGGGAACCATTAATAACAACTCTCTGAGTACGGTTATCCAGCCAGTTATGCACCCACCTTATAGTAGCCCCATCTAATTTGTATTTGCCTAGTTTATCGATAAGAATATCATGCGAGACCGTATCAAATGCCTTACTAAAGTCTAGGCATACCACATCCACAGCTTCTCCCTTATCCACAAGACTCGTTATCCTATCAAAGAAAGCTATCAGATTGGTTTGACATGATTTGTTCTTTACAAATCCATGCTGGCTGTTCCCTATCACCTTACCACCTTCCAAGTGTTTGCAGATGATTTCCTTAATTACTTGCTCCATTATCTTCCCTGGCACAGACGTTAAACTAACTGGTCTGTAGTTTCCTGGGTTGTTTTTATTTCCCTTTTTATAGATGGGCACTATATTTGCCCTTTTCCAGTCTTCTGGAATCTCTCCTGTCTCCCATGATTTTCCAAAGATAATAGCTAGAGGCTCAGATACCTCCTCTATTAGCTCCTTGAGTATTCTAGGATGCATTTCATCAGGCCCTGATGACTTGCAGGCATCTAACTTTTCTAAGTGATTTTTAACTTGTTCTTTTTTTATTTTATCTGCTAAACTTACCCCCTTCCCATTAGCATTCACTATGTTAGGCATTCCTTCAGACTTCTCGGTGAAGACCGAAACAAAGAAGGCATTAAGCATCTCTGCCATTTCCAAGTTTCCTGTTACTGTTTCTCCCTCCTCACTAAGCAGTAGGCCTACCCTGTCTTTGGTCTTCCTCTTGCTTCTAATGTATTGATAAAAAGTCTTCTTGTTTCCCTTTATTTCTGTAGCTAGTTTGAGCTCATTTTGTGCCATTGCCTTTCTAATCTTGCCCCTACATTCCTGTGTTGTTTGCCTATATTCATCCTTTGTAATCTGTCCTAGTTTCCATTTTTTATATGACTCCTTTTTATTTTTTAGATCATGCAAGATCTCGTGGTTAAGCCAAGGTGGTCTTTTGCCACATTTTCTATCTTTCCTAACCAGCAGAATAGCTTGCTTTTGGGTCCTTAATAGTGTCCCTTTGAAAAAACTGCCAACTCTCCTCAGTTGTTTTTCCCCTCAGTCTTGATTCCCATGGGACCTTACCTATCAGCTCTCTGAGCTTACCAAAATCTGCCTTCCTGAAATCCATTGTCTCTATTTTGCTGTTCTCCCTTCTACCCTTCCTTAGAATTGCAAACTCTATGATTTCATGATCACTTTCACCCAAGCTGCCTTCTACTTTCAAATTCTCAACGAGTTCCTCCCTATTTGTTAAAATCAAGTCTAGAACAGCTTCTCCCCTAGTAACTTTTTCAACCTTCTGAAATAAAAAGTTGTCTGCAATGCAGGCCAAGAATTTGTTGGATAGTCTGTGCCCCGCTGTGTTATTTTCCCAACATATATCCAGATAGTTGAAGTCCCCCATCACCACCAAATCTTGGGCTTTGGATGATTTTGTTAGTTGTTTAAAAAAAGCCTCATCCACCTCTTCCACCTGGTTAGGTGGCCTGTAGTAGACTCCTAGCATGACATCACTCTTGTTTTTTACCCCTTTTAGCCTAACCCAGAAACTCTCAACACTTCCATCTCCTATGTCCATCTTTACCTCAGTCCAAGTGTGTACATTTTTAATATATAAGGCAACACCTCCTCCCTTTTCCCCTGTCTATCCTTCCTGAGCAAGCTGTACCCATCCACACCAACATTCCAATCACGTGTATTATCCTACTAAGTTTCAGTGATGCCAACAATGTCATAGGTGTATTTATTTATTAGCACTTCCAGTTCTTCCTGCTTATTACCCATACTTCTCGCATTTGTATATAGGCATCTAAGATACTGGTTTGATCTTTCCTCCCAGTTTTGTCCTGACTCTCCTTTCTCTCTGCCAATATAGCCCACACTCCCTCTTGTTTCCGACCCATCTTCCAGATCTCCATGTTCCCCACTTACCTGTGGGCTTTGCTCACCTGTCCCTATCACACACTCATTTCTAGAAGAATTTCTGTTCTTTCTTAAATAAACCTACTTTTGTTTTATTAGCAGTGCTGTGTGATTTACAGGTGATTTTAGGTAAAACTAATAAACTGGGGCACACCCAGTGGTGAGCTGGAGCCGGTTCCCACCAGTTCACAAGAACCGGTTGTTAAATTTAGAAGCCGGTGTAGACCTGGCTGTTAAAGGGGAGAGCCAGTGCACTGTACCGGGGCTGCCCGGTTTCCCCAGGGGGCAATTTAAAGGGCTTGGGGCTCCCAGTAGGGGCTGGAGAGCCAGGCCCTTTAAATTGCCACCAGAGCCCCACTGCTGGAGCCCTGGGGTAGGGCTGTGGGGCTCTGGGGGCTATTTAAAAAGTCTGGGGCTCCAGCTGCCTCTGCCATCCCATCCTTTAAATAGCCGCTGGAACCGTGCCGCTTCCCCAGGGCTCCGGCGGCTATTTAAAGGACCAGGGCGGTAGAAGCACGGGAGCCCTGGCCCTTTAAATAGCCCCCAGAGCCTTGGGGTAGCGGGAGGCTCTGGCTGCCTCTGTCGCCCCGGTCCTTTAAATAGCCGCCAGAGCCCCAGGCTGCTGCTGCTACCCCGGTGGCGGGGGAAAGAGGGGGGGAGTCGGGGGCAGGACGTGGGTTGGGGTTGGATGGGTGATGGTGGTGGTGGTGAGACAGGCACATGGGGCTTGTACTTACCGCGCGGTTCCCTACCGGGTCTTCCGCGGCAGGTCCTTCACTTGCTCCTGGTGAAGGACCTGCCGCCAAAAACCCGGAGTGAGTGGACCCGGTAGGGAACTGGTTCTTAGGATTTTGGGAGCTCATCACTGGGCACACCCCACCTTTGGGGTCAGAGGATCTGAGATTCCTCTGAGTAGCCAGCGTCAGCAGCTGGATACCACAAGGGAACAAATCAAGGGCCCAGCCCAGCCCCACCAGGCTGCCATGGCTGGGGAGAGGCACCTGCTGCAGCGAGAGAGGGCTGGGGGTGGGGGGGAGTCCCCTCTCCTCACCGCAGCCCCAAGGCAGCCTGCACCCCAAACCCCTCATCCCCAGCCCCTTCCCAGAGCCCACAGCCCCCCGGCACCCCAACCCTCTGCCTCAGCCCTGAGCCCCTACCACACTCCGAACCCCTCAGCCCCACCTCCACCATATGAATTCTGTTATGTGCACCAATATGAAGCCGATGTGTCACACATCACCTCCATATTGATGCACATAACAAAATTCATTCCGCCCATGGATGTAAAAAATTAGAGGGAACACTGGTCTGGGGTGCACCTATTGTTAACCTGCAAGGCAAAGACATGGCATAGCCCAGAGACAAGTGCTTGACTGGCTAACAGGATGGTGGTGTGAGGGTGCTAGGCTGGAGGGTAACAAGATAACTCACAGTCCTGGGTACCTGAAGAACTGTGACAGTGCCTGACAACCACTTGACAATCTGCAGGATAAAGGGTAGGATACAGCAGACAGGGGAAATGGTCTTCCCTTTACACTATACACATTCAGTGCATTTGACGGGATCACTCATTTATTGCCGTTAGGATGCAGCATGACTAGCCAACTGGAACACTAATGCTGAGATTTCCAAAGCCTGGCTTGCTTGATTTTTAAAGGACAGATTTGCCTATATAACAGTAAGATTAATATTCTATTATGACTCAAAGGGAGCATCTATATATATATATATATATATATTTTAACAATTTTAATTCCATGGCTGCTAACAGAACACTACTTTTCACTGTGTCTTGGGGTGCGAGCCCCAAACCACATCACTGAAGAGGGTACCTAGATATAAAACTACATAGAGATCTTTTCCATCAGCATCTCAATGTGATTACATGTGCAGCAATGAGCTTTTATCGATTTTGTATCGGTACTTGACTCAAACATTCCGGCAGTGACTGTAGCAGGAAAGAACACATTATCTGGGAGGCTGGAGAGGGCAGACCCGGTATTACTACAGCAGCATGAGCTGAACAAACAGCCCCTTTCACCTCTGTTACAAATACAAGTTTTTCTTAATTGTTCCACTGAGGGACAGGAGAACATAACTAGTAAAAACAAAAAAATTAGAGAGGGAGATTGAACCAAAAGTTTTTTGGAATAATTTTTCTAAGTCTGTTTTGGACCTGCTCTTGCACATTCATCATTCCCTTGGACACCTCTTTGTAAGTTCTCTCAAGGTGAGTCTATACTAAAGAACTGCACCCTCTGGACAACAGCAATGTAAATAGCAATGATGTTGTCTGTCCTCACTAGCCAGCCAGTTTCTGATGCTGTTCTGCCCTGCCTCCATACACAGCTTTTAACTCATCCATTGGACTGGCATTGTCTTCTAGGTATATACCCAACAGTTCCCAGCACTGCTCCTTGAGGCTGTGCCTTGGGGAGTATTTGGCATGGCCTTCTAGTAGCACAAGGAGATCATACATGAAGGGGTCAAACTCCTACAATTGCATAGTATCTACACCCACTTGCATGACATTCTTCATTGAAAATGAAGGCCAAAACGAAGCAGCTAGAGGGCCTTCACTGGTCTCACACATTTTCTGCGGAAGCTTCTGAAGGGTAATCACCAAGGATAGCCTAGGAGAACTGGTTGAGGGTATGCTGGCAGTACACACAGACAGAAAGCAACCAATGCGTATACTGAAGAAGTGAGGTTCTTACCCACAAAAGCTTATGCTCCCAATACTTCTGTTAGTCTTAAAGGTGCCACAGGACCCTCTGTTGCTTAATGCCTATACTGTAATCCCATCCAATATCATTGGGGACCACATAATATTAAATGTATGTACCACTATGGGCCAGGAATGGAATGCGATACCAGTGGGGAAGATTCCCACAACTCCTACAGGAACTAAAAACAGTGGAGGGTGATTAAAGTGAATCACTCAAGTAGTAAACACCACCATAAAGACACCACCCTTTGGGGAGACTTGCATATACTGGTTCAAACTGGGGTTTCAAAGATCAGACAAAGAAAGGGCTTTTGATGGAAAAAGACTGAGTTTAAACTGATGCAGTGGTTTCCTTCTGATGCAACAGGCAGAACCGTCTGTCCAAAAGGACACCCACCCTTGTGAAAGCGCTGAAAAGTCGCTGGCCTACCAGGGCCCCATAAGACTGATGGGTGACTCCTGGTGTGTTTAGTGCACATTTAAATCTGTTTATTGTTTGTATTATTTTTTTTTCTGTAATGCTTTTCCTTTAAGAAAAATGTGCTTGCTTAGAAAAAGCTGTGTGGTAACTTGGGCCTTCTGGCAATATACTGTTCATGGTCCTTGGGGAGAAAGCAAAGTACAGGCATTGGCCTTTAGTTAGTCTGGCTTGCTAGGGATACCAAAGTGTAAGGCAGGGAGCTGTGCAGCCTTAAAAAAAAAAAAAAAAAACCTAGTCAGGAGCGGGAGAGATGCAGGTTTCTGCCCAAGAGAGGTGACTGCTGGGAGACAGAAACCCTATATGGGTACCCTTGAAGGAGCACTGAGGGGGAATACAGGTATTGGAACTTATGCTTCAGGTCTGCAAGAGGCATTCAAATGCCTCCCCAGTCCTGGAGTAACCAGCCCCATATGGTGCTATGAAGATATAGCATCACTTGCTCGACCGCTCACTCCAGGATGAGAGTCTGCTCACACTAAGAAAGGGAGTGGTGACTGCCCCACAGGGAAAAAGACAGCATGAATCACCCTGTAGAAAAGCTGGTTACTCAGTGTAATTACTGGGCAGCTGAGAACTCCACAGTGGACAGAGGGATCAATATGCCTCTACACCCTTCAGGATTCTCAGAGATCCAGAACATGTACTATTTCTCTGGGTCACAAAACTATACTCTGATCACACAACAGATGGTGATTTGTCTATGGTCTGGCAGGTGCGGAATGGCAATGAAGTGTGCATTTGGAAGGCTCAAAGCCAGGGGAAGGTACTTAATGACCCACAATCAGCCAGGGGTGTATGTGTCATAATCTCTGCCTGTTTTCTGCGCAACATTTACGGAAGCAAGGGTGAGGTAGCTAAGACTCTGGACTGTGGCCCTGGGTCTTGTAGCAAGCTAGGTAATGTAGAGCTAGAATGACAAGCAAAGCCACCTAAGGCTGTGACCTATGTGAACGCAGTCTGCATTAGGTGTGTGAGCCAAACTGGCTATGCTTAGTGTGCATATTCTGTCAGTGCATGGGTGCTGGGGGGAGGGGGTGGAAGGGGGGAGATAGAAGAAACCACGGTCTGAAATGGGGAGTATTAAACGTTAGCATTTGCTTCTGTTAAGTGTCGCTGTTTCCCGTGCTGGTGTTGGGTTTCAGCAGGGTATAAACAGGCGTGATTTTCTTTGTATGATAATTTATTTCAATGTATACGAGTCTGGTGCGGTGCAGGAGTTTATGGAGTAGTGAAGTGGTGATGTATTGAGAGTATATTAAAGCTGGCGAATGGGCTCTTAACCCAGAGATAAATGCTGCAAATCAACTTTATTAAACATACAAACATGATGGTCAGCTGCAAAACAACAAAACATGAAACAAATTTGTTTTGCAGACTACAGGGATGTGAAATACACATCCTGGGGTTCCAGTTCCCCTGGCTCCGCTCATGGATTGGGGTTGGGAGTGGGGGCGGAACACCATGGAAATGCACAGGAGGGAGGAGGTGACTATGAGGAAGTTCAATAAGAACAGCTATAGATCTGTACCATGGCAGTCTACTGAAGAGGTGGTACACCCTGAACGGATGCAGGGGGTTTGTTGATGGTATAAGTGGGCTAGGTGTCTGCTCCTACATATGTTCTCTCAGATAGTCCTACTCAACTCTTCCTCCTGCCCCAAGACAACATTTGTTATGCTAAACAATGTTTCTTTGCTTCCTTAATTGGTCTTGTCTTTTCAGCGGGGACTGACAAACATGGTGGAGTTGGCTTTCCTAGGCAGGCAGGGAAGGGTTGTGCTGTGGCTTCAGAGCTGGAGATCAGGGGACGGGTGTGGAATTTGGCAAAGGGTGTGCAGGGAAGAGGCTGTTCCCACATATAGGCATGCAAAACCATCCCACCAGAGCAATAACAAGAAGCTATATCCCTTGAGTAGAGGGCCAGTCACTGGTAGAGGGCGAATCACTACTACTGACTGCCAAGAATCTTATTGTATTTGCTCTTCTATCTCCCCAACCAAACCAATTCCTGCTTGTTTGTCTCATCTACCTGTTACATCTTGTCTTTTAGAAGGTGAGCTGCCTGGACTGTTGTTTATTATATGTTTGTTAGGCACCTAGCACAATGGTATCCAATCTGGGTGAGCTCTTTAGGTATTACCACAGCAAAAATAAGTAATAAGAATAAACTTCTCCAAAGGCATTCTCTGCCTAGAGTCCCCTGCTTCTGTCTCTGGAGCTTGGACTTCCTGAATGGTGATGTTGGATCCTGGCACAGTGGGTCTTGGATTGGACAGTGTGAGCAGTGTTTTCTTTCTGGTCCCTCACCAGCTGGGTGCTGGGCACCTCAGTACTGCTCAAGAGTATGTGGGGCTCCACAGACGACCAAGCACCAAAAATATGATCCAGTTAACCTATAAAGAGATTCTCCTCCATGCCCCGCAGTGGCTTCTGTTCCCGGCCCTGTTGTAATGGCGCTTCAGCCTTTTTATTTCCTGCTGGCCCTGCTTCCTGGGACGGGTGATAATTAGATGGATGTTCAGACTTCCTGTTGTAGACCAGGGTTTTGCCAATTACAGAGCTCAGCTGTGACTGAATGGCCTCCTCCTCAGACGTTATCCACAAGCATTCAACATAACTACCTCGGGCCACCTGGCAGCATGCTTGTAAGATGGCTTCTGAGAAACACACTCCCCAAAACAGGCTTGCTAAAAAGTGCACAGTGATGACAAAAAGTGGCTATGGGCACAAAAAGCATGTAATGAGATATTGTGTGTGCGCAATACTGCGTGTCCAAGCAAGAGGCTTCCGGACCAGTAGAGTACAGAATATAGACAAACCTGGTCATCTACGCTGTGATTGGTGTGCCAATGAGACAGCGGACTATCTGAATCATCAGGGTTAGCATACCAGCCCTGGCTGTGTCTGTACTGGTGGAGTGTGACATGGTGATGTATGATACAAAGGTTAGCCTTATTCAAAGCAAATGCAATCCCCACGGAACTATGATCCATCTGTGTAACTAGGGGAACTTTTATGCATGGATGCGTAATGTGTCATAGACATGTTAGGGTCCAAATGGCAGCTAGGATGCAAAATTTATCTAGCGAAGACAAGGCCATTCTCCTTTCCTTGTTTTAATTTGAGCACAGATGCAAGCTAAACGTAAGTGTTTAAGTGGCACAGTCTGTGCAAAAATGTTTTATGTAACTGGAATTAGTCTTGGTTCTTCCCTGAACACTATGAACACCCAGCTGATTAAAGATTTATCTGTTTGTTTAGAGGCAGCTGGTCTGCTAGTTCGTTTTTGGTTTCCCAGCTTAGTCTGTGCAGGAAAGCAGACTACGCTACTTCCTTTCTTCTGCAAGTGCACTGGCACGGACACTGACACATCCTTCCTCTGGAGCCCAGAGGTTTGGCGCTGGCCAAGGTGCTAAATGGAAGATTGTGTTCATGCTCTCCTCACCCTTTCTGCATTGTTGGTTGCCTCTGCCAGAACACATACACGCTTCTCCAGACGCGCACATCAGGGGCCAGCACTGATGAGACTGCAGCACTGGAGTGGGAAATGCCTTGAGCTACAGGTTTGGGGCAGCTCTGCCATCTGTTTTTGTGTTAAGCGACTCTGTTGATAGGCTGGGATTTCTCAGGAGTGTATTCCAAACTAGTCTATCCCACAAAGAAAGCATCTGACTGTCTGGGGGCTAGCCCACATGGGAGTGCTTTCTTTTCCTACTTGCTTTTCACTCTCAGCCTACCAGGAGCAAACTGGATAATTACTGATCTTTGGAGTCTGCAGAAGGTCCCAACTTCAAATCCACAAGTGTCTCTGTTACCTAAACAGCAAACTTAACAAGTGGGCCATACTTTATACATTCCTCTTTATAAATATATGGGATTGTACTTTAAATCCCATAATACGCGTGCAGTCTCTCTAAAACTATATAAAGTAAAGGGATATCTTTCCAATATATATACGCAGGAAGATTCTGTTTCACATACTTTAGTGAAAGTCTAGAGTAGTGAATTTGGATTTACACTGGAACTGAAGCAAAATTTGGAGCTCAGTGTAATTGAGCAAAATGTTTCCCTTTATATGGATATATTTCTGTATTCTGTTTTCTTCTAGGTTAAAAAACACATATCTGTTATTTCACTGGTGAAAAACTCCCACATTCTTAAAGGTTAAAGTCTCTGAAGGATTTAAGCCCCATACTTTCCAAGAGCTCAGTGTTCCCCAATCATCATAAATACACAAACATATTTACACACAAAGCATATATAAACGAGGAATATACTTGCATCCATACAGAAAAATCTTAGTAGGTTAAAAAAAAAAAAAAGATGAATTTTGTTTTAATATTCAAATATATATATAAGGGCTGTCAATTAATTGCAGTTAACTCACACAATTAACTCAAAAAAATTAAATCATGATTAATCATGCTGGTAAGCAGAATATCAATTGAAATTTATAAAATATTTTTGGATTTTCTAATTTTCATATATAATGTATTCTGTGTTATAATTGAAATCAAAGTGTATATTATTTTTTATTATAAATATTTGCACTGTAAAAATGACAAAAAAGAAATAGTGCAATCGCTTTGGCGTGAAAGTGCAATTTACAAATGTCATTTTTTTTGTTACATAACTGCACTCAAAAATAAAACGATGTAAAATTTCAGCGCCTACAAATCCACTCAGTCCTACTTCTTGTACAGCCAATCGCTAAGACAAACAAGTTTGTTTAATATTTACAGGAGATAATGCTGCCCTCTTCTTATTCACGTCACTATAAAGTGAGAACAAGCATCTACATGGCAATTTTGTAGCCGGCATTGCAAGGTACTTACATGCCAGACATGCTAGACATTTGTATGCCCCTTCATGTTTTGGCTACCTTCCAGAGGACATGCTTCCATGCTAATGTTGCTCATTAAAAAAAAAAAAAAAAAAGGCGTTAACTCAGTTTGTGACTGAAATCCTAGGGGGAGAATAGTATGTCCCCTGCTCTGTTTTACCCACATTCTGCCATATATTTCATGTTATAGCAGTCTCGGATGATGACCCAGCACATGTTGTTCGTTTTAAGAACACTTTCACTGCAGATTTGACAAAATGCAAAGAAGATACCAATATGAGATTTCTAAAGATAGCTACAGCACTTGACCCAAGGTTTAAGGATCTGAAGTACCTTCCAAAATCTGAGAGGAATGAGGTGTGGAGCATGCTTTCAGAAGTCTTAAAAGAGCAACACTCTGATGAGGAAACCACAGAACCTGAACCACCAAAAAAGAAAATCAACCTTCTGCTGGTGGCATCTTACTCAGATAATGAAAATGAACATGCATTGATCTGCACTGCTTTGGATCATTATCAAGCAGAACCAGTTCTCAGCACAGACGCATGTCCCCTGGAATGGTAGTTGAAGGGACATGTGAATCTTTAGCACATCTGGCACGTAGCTGGCGTCGCAAGATATTTACAACAGTGCCATGAGAACACCTGTTCTCACTTTCAGGTGTCATTGTAAACAAGAAGCGGGCAGCATTATCTCCTGCAAATGTAAACAAACTTGTTTGTCTGAGTGATTGGCTGAACAAGAAGTAGTGGACTTGCAGGCTCTAAAATTTTACATTGTTTTATTTTTTAATGCAGTATTTTTTTTTTAATTCTACATCTGTAATATCAACTTTCATAAGGAGATTGTTCTACAGTACTTGTATCAGATGAATTGAAAAATACTATTTCTTTTTTTTTTACAGTGCAAATACTTGTAATTAAAAATAAACAAAGTGAGCACTGTACACTTTGTATTCTGTGTTGTAATTGAAATCAATCTTTGAAAATGTAGAAAACATCCACAAATATTTAACTAAATGGTAGTCTATTATTGTTTAACAGTGCGATTAATCATGCGATCAATTTTTTTAATCGCTTAACTGCCCTTATATCTATATAAAAATGTTTGCTAGACAGTTTCTTACATAGGGTGATGGTTTTTACCAGCAGCTTCTTACATAGGGTGATGGTTTTTACCAGCAGCTTAGATCAGTGTAATTCAACCTTCTTGATAGCAGGGACTGGCTTGCTGCCTTCCAAAACTGAGTCAGGGAGATCTCAGGGACTGGCGGTCCACGGACCAGTCGTTGAGAAATGCTGGCTTAGATCACATAGGCCTTTCAGAAGTGATTAATGGATTTTGGTGGTCAAACTGAGTCATCATAAAAGGGCCTGATTTTCAGAAAGAGCTGAGAATCCAACCTCTCAAAAATAAGGATTTTTTTTTTAAACATGTCTTGAATTAGGGACCAAATTGTGGCACTAAAATCACAAGTAATTTCTTACAAATGTAGGCCCATGGCTGGGATTTTCAAAGGCGCTCCACAGTACCCATTTAACTGTGCTCCCATGGACATCCATGCTGAGTACTTCTGAAAACCTCACCATAGATTGTGGTCCCTGATTTATAGGTGCAAAATAAAAACTGAGGCTCAGTTAAGAAAATTTGGACCTTGAAGACTGTCACTTTGGTAACAACCCAAGCGGAGATTCTCTTATATACTGTAAATGTGTCAGCCCCAGAGGATATCATTTTGCAACTATACTGAATGTTGCATTTAGTAAGTCCCTAGCGAGGAACTGATAACCCCAGTGAGCCTGGACAACTGATGATAACATAGTCGCAGAAGAGTATGAGATCATCTGTTTCCAAGCAGGAGCTGAAGGGACCCAGAGGGCTCAGCATCAAAGCCCATGACCACTGAAGTGACAGATTGTAACAACTGCTTTCTAACCACTGGGGAAAACATCTTGGGAACACTGTATGATAAACAAAAAGGGACAACAACAGAGCATACAGACTTACCTAAATGCATCAAATGGTAAGACAAGTTTGGGGGGAAGTCATCAAGAAAACATGAAAAGGAAAAGAAAGAAGAAATAAATTAGTTCAAAGATATGTAATTCCAATTAGCTAAAAAGAAAAAAAGATAAAGGGCTAAAGCCCCCTTTGGGACTGTTGGATAAGTAGCTGTACTGCTTGCTTTTTGTATGGCAAACTGGTCAGCCACTACCTTTACTATATAATGCATATGAGCTGGGTTTCACATAAGATGGGTGAAGTGATATCTTTTATCAGACCAACCTCTGTTGGTGAGAGAGACAAGCTTTTGAGCTACACAGAGCTCTTCTTCAGGTTTGGGAAAGGTACTCAGAGTGTCACAGCTAAAAACCAAGGGGAAAGATTGTTTAGCATAAGCAACACACACATACTGTAAGAGACCACTCAAGGTGAAGTTGGCCAATCAACACTTCTGCAGCTATGGGGCAAAGAAGGGTGATGAGTGCATTACAGACTATTGTAATAAACCATAAATCCATCATCTTTCTATTCTGTCCATGATTTTTAGCATCTAGCAAAGTTATGAACTTAAACTCCCAGGCTCATCTTTTGAAGATTTCCTTTGAGAACGAAGACAGAGGTTAGAGGAGTGATGGTTTTGTGAAAAGTGTTCACCCACAGTTTAGATGATAGGGTTTTTTTGTCTTATTTTTCTGTAAGAGTTCATTCCAGAGTGTAGCAATTGTCTGAGTTTCACCCACATAGTGGTTATTAGAGCATTTAATGCACTGGATGAGGTACACCACATGTTCTGAGAGGCATGTGTAGGACCCAGGGATCTTAAAAGCTGTGTTGTGGATTTAACAATGTGAATTCCATTCCGCACTGCCTTTATCAGTGTTGTTGCTTTCTACCTTTAGCAACATGGTGAGTAGATGAGGAGGAGGAAGGTGGAGAGGGCTTGGCAACATGAAGGGAGAATGGCATGTAAAGAAAACAACGCATTGGAGGCAAAATATAATCATTCCTGCCGGGTTGTGTGGAGTTGCTTGCCTGAGGTGAGGGGTTCAATATAAAATCTATGGTGAAACTGCTAAAGGTTTGACCATGCCAGATACTAAGTGCCCTCAATGCCCACTGATTTCAACTGAGCAGTTTTCACAACTTGCTGGGCCCCTTGGTTTTGGGATATGCTAAGGCAGAAGCAAATTTCAAGAGGAGACAATCACAAAGGGGGAAAAAACCTAGGTCTTTAAAAAAGTGGAAATCTTCAAAATACCCTGTTTATTTTGCACTGGTTCCTTCTTAGCCAGGTTCCTGCAGCATGCAGTGATTCACTTAATATAATGGAGCCCCATTCATTAATGTTGTTGCATGGCAGCAAACTTAACAAAGCCTTTTTCAGTGAATAATTAGTGCTTGGCACCACCAGCCATGGTCACTTAGATCCCACCATTTCCATTGCAATCAATGGTGAATGGAAGTGGACATGCGGTGTTTACACCATGCCTCCACTTCATGCCAAATCAGACCACGATTTTATCATTATATATATATACATATATATACATATATATACATATACATATATACACACACACACACACACACACACAATACTTTCACATTATCTCCCTATACCTGGGAGTGAAATATCCAGTGAAATTTCCCTATTCAAAATGGCCCCCAACTCTCACTGTTTTCAGTATGACTGAAGTCAAGCTGCACTCAGAGAAAATGGCTGCCACTCTATGGTTAGAGGGCTAGACAGGGGACTATAGGTAGCTGAAGACCTGCAATAGGGATAGGTGGGAAGCAGGAGGCAGACTGAGGAGAGGGGCAGCGGTATGTGGCATAGCAGAGAAGGAGAACATTAGGGGAAGGAGAAAAATGTGGGACAGGAAACTATGAAGGATCATGGAAAGCAATCTCTGCTTCAAGCTGCATGCAGAGCAACAATATTTTCTTTACTTTTTCATAACTTTAAAATAATTTAATACCAGATAAAATGAGCGACTCTTGAGCACAGGCCAGAACACAGCAGTGCAGGCAAGTTACTCACAAATGTCCCCTCACTTGGTTCTGCCAAGACACCTTACTCTTGGCCAGCAATATCCCTAGCTGTTTCAATCCTGACACCCTACACAGCTTTGCTACTATACCTCCGTATTGACCCCTGGCACTGCAGCTATTCTGGACCTGGGTCCCCATAAAGACTGTCTATGCAGCTCAATCTTCCTAAGTCAGGACTGTACATCACCAGTGCAGTGAAGGGTTTCAGGAATGGAAAAGCCTGGGATTGTTGATGGCTGGGATTGAGGTGCATTCGACAAAACTCTGTAGGATCCCAGCACTGGATAGCAGGGGATACCATTAGTTAAGATTAGGGTGTCTTAGCAGAGCTAAGGGGCCTGTGTTGGGTCACTCATTTGGATGGGTGTCAGGGGGTGGAATCCTCACCCAGAGCTAAAGAAACCCATACACCTCCAATAAAAATAAATCCTCCTTCCTAGCACCTGGTTTATTAACAAAAACGTAGTTCCCCAAATAGTACTACTTGAAATGTCAGCCTAAACCATCTCCTCTTATCTGCCCCACTCCCCATTCCCTCTGCTGAAGAATTACCCACACCTCACATCCAGATGAGCCAACTGCGCGTTAACTGTTTTAGTACATAGCAAATGCTCCCTCTTAACACTCCCCCATAGGTTCAACACCTGCTCAAAATGTTGGGGTTTCAGGCAACCACCAACAGCCTAGTACAATGGATATTAAATCCATCCCAAATTAAGGAAAGTAAGACTATGCTACTCATTAGCTACACTATTATTTACGCACATTCAGCCTGAGTAACTGACTTCATCTTGGATACACCAACCTCATCGGAAGCCAGCCTGAAGAAAGGGGAACTGTGGCTTGAGAACCTTGTAGATACCCATCAGAATCAGCCTCTCTGCAAGCTTGTTTGTGACAGAACGGAGAGAGCTGGGCAGATAGTTCTTGGGATCTGCTAGGCATTTTCCTGGTTTTGTAATTGGTACAATCTTTGCCCTAACCAGATTTTTGGAATACAGTTGTCCTGAAAAAAGTCAATTGAGGAACCAAAGCACCCAACTTTTTGCCTATGGGCCTATGTGAAGTAGGAAGTTCATGTGTGTATAATCCAGGCCTGGAGCCTTTCCTGTTTTCATACGCTTTATGGCCTGGCCCAGCTCCTTCCCTGATAAAAGGGCCATCAGGTTTGAATCCACACTAGGAGCCTGCCACTCCTCTGTAACCTCAGTTTTGACCGCAGAGCTGATAGGCTTATCCAAGTTCTATGTGAGGCCATGTGGGATGTGACAGCATTTGCAGTGAGTACGAAACTCCTTTTTGCTGAACCTGGAATTTCCAAAAAGTCTTTTGAGATCTGGCCAACTTCTTAGTTTGATTGATTCATTAAGTATTAGTGTGAATCATCTCACTGGGTATGAATGTGATAGTCCAAAGTACTTCTTTTGGAATCTAGCAACAGGCAACCTACTATTTTCTGTGTTCAGGGATTAGTTGCGTGTGGCGAGATGACAGTTCACTGTTTTGGCTTTTAAACAACATATTTTTAATTAGACGCCTGGGGGCACTGGCTGACGCAGAAATACAACTAGAATAATTATTTTAGTTTAAATTGTTTTGGGAAATAATACCACCACTTTGCTTTTAAGGCAGTGCTTTTTCTCACAACTTAAAGCACTTTGCAGAGGTATTATCCCCATTTTATAGATGGCAAAAACTGGTGCAGAATGCAATTAAGTGATTTGTTCAAAGCCCCGCAGTGCACCAAAAACAAATCCAGGAATATAAACCAATAAATGATGGATCACAGAAGTACACCTCAGAAGCATTATTTCAAACAATCCATTTTATATTCAGAATAGGAAGAGAGAAAGAAATAACATTCTTACTTTTTGTTCCTAAAAAATGACATTTTACAAAAGCGTTGATGACTTTCACAGCTTCCAAAAGCAACGAACATTTTAGTGAGACTAATCCATATGGTAGATCTTACATTCTTCTGTATACCTCATAAAAAAGGATTGCGTAGAATGAAACAGTACTGATGCTAATTATCACTAAAGAGTCTTCATTCTCCCTTATTGTATGAAGCTAATTAGGTTCACATTTTCTTTTTATAGGCTGTTGTGATAATCACAGTTTCCTCTCTCCTACACATTTAAAAGGCATTTGGTGTTAGGCTTTGAAACTTATCAAAACTTTAGGATATTTTGTAAGCTGAAAAAAAAAATCAGATTTTCCTCCCAAAATGTCAGGGCAATAAATTAAGGATATATTGTTTTGTCTTTACCCATAGTTTTCTGGATGGAGTAATTCTATATAGATGTACTACCACCAAGCCCCTTTTTTGATCTGTAATCACAGCACATATTTTTGGCTTTAACTAGTTAGCATAGCACCTTCTACACTACTCAAGAATTTTTGTTAGGTTTTTGTTGTTAGTTTATTTATATAGTGGAACACAAAGTTTGTTCTTGAGAACTGGGAGCAGAACTCAGGTCTCCAAAAACTCAGCCCTCTGATATTCCAGCTATTCCATGAGGTCTCTGAAACTAAGGGCTTATCTACACTTAAAATGTTACAGCAATGCCACTGTGATGGGAACCGTGGCCAATGCAATCATTTTGAATGAAAACAAAGTGACATATATGAAGAAGCAGCATAGCTTAGTGGATAGGACACTGGACTGGGAATCAAGAGACCATGGTTCCATTGCCAGTTCTGCCATTGTCCTGTTGTGAGACACCGGACATAGGCACTGACTCCATGAGTGCTCCAGGGTTGGAGCACCCACGAAAAAAAATTAGCTGGTGCTTAGCACCCACTGGCAGTCAAGCTTCCCCCCTCCTCCCAGTGCCTCTCACCCACCAGCAGCCCCCACCAATTAACTCCTCCCCCTCCCAGCACCTCTTGCCTGCTGCGATCAGCTGTTCCACAGCATGCAGGAAGCGCTGGAAGGGAGGGGGAGGAGTGGGGACAGGGCACACTTGGGGGAGGGGGTGGAAAGAGGTGGGGCGGGAAGAGGCGGGGTGGGAAGAGGCCTGGGAGAAAGGGGTGGAGTGGGGGGTGGGAAGAGATCGAGCGGGGGTGGAGGCTTGCGGGAAGAGGTGGAGTGGGGGCAGGACCTGGGATTGGGGGGGGAGGGGGTGTCAAGCACCCCCTGGGTAGAGAGGAAGTCGACACCTATGACACCAGACACCTCTCTGTGCCTCAGTGTCCTCTTGTCCCCTCTGCTCTTTTCAGTGCAGGGACTGTCTCCCAATATATGTTTCGTACACTGCTTAGCACAAAAGGACCCTGATCTTGGTTATGGCCTCTATATGCCACTAATACAATTTATGGGATCATCACCATATATTTCTTCCTGGAATCTCTATGATTGAGGCGACAGCCTTGGACTGGCAAAATTAAAATGAGGTAAGACTGTCTTAATGCCCATAGAGCTGCCTTTTCCTGAGAATCAGTCACCTTTCCACACAAAAGCTGTCAATAGCAGCTCTTCTTTCAAATAGAAGTAAATGCTTCTGCCCTACATATGCTCCTCTGTGGCTTGGAAAGACCATTGATGTTGATAGAAAGGATGAAGGTGAACTTTCAGAGAGGAAAATAAAAAGCTTCTCTGCTGTGGTCCAACTAGAGCGACTTGCTGTCTGCTGTTACAAATTCAAGAGGTCAACACGGTCAATGTTCAAAGCCGACAGGCTGCATTTTCTTTCCCTCAGTTCTCTGTGCTGAATCCAAATTTTGGTGACAGACTTGCCAACATGTAACAAGACATAAAAACCCATTGAGGAACAGCAACCACCAAAAAAACCCACCAACACAACAAAAGGGCCATAGAGAGCCCCTGGGAGTGCTGACTTGTACATCAAATAGATCTTTCTTAAAATAATGCACAAAGAATACACACATGGATACATTCATTACAGCCACAAGGGCAGGGAAAAACACATCCTAAAATATAGCTCTTCACTCATGGGCTGAGCACAGAATAACTCTGACTGTTCTCACAGGCCTCCCATTCAGCAGAGCAGCTCGATTCCCGCTCTGGATTTCCCCACAGAAACTCATGCAATGAAGCAACCTTAACCGTCTCCTTCCCCCTTTCCTCCCCCCCCCCAAAAGAGTAAGAGTATTAAGAAAGAAGACACTGCCAGATCCCTTTAACAACAAAGGCTACCCCAGCTCTAACAAAATATATATAAATAAAAAATACAATTCCAAGTTCAATCTCTGGATTCTGAAGTTATCAAACTCTTGCCACACTTCCTCAAAAGCTTTATCCCAGGTTCTCCTCCTCCTCCTGTCTTCACTTCTGAAAACACTTCAGTGATGTAACTAATTGCCAGTCAGACACAGACAACAATTAAGCTAACTCCCCTATTCTTACTAGCATATCAAGAATAAAGTAGCTTGACAGTTTTTAAGGGCAGATGGTACCAGCTATAATAATCTAGCCTGACCACACACTTTCAGCCTGTGATTTTTGCATCCAGCTCCATAACTTGTACTTGAACTAGAGCAATGAGGCTCAATTATTTCAACACTGGACCCCTTCCTCAAATCTCGCTGGGACCTATTCCTATTTAGCCATATGGGAAAGGCAAGGTACTTGCGACCCCGATACCTACTTGATACGATCAGATTGAGACTCCATGAACTATTACCCATCTTAGGATATGTCTATTCTACCCGCTGGATCGGTGGACAGCAATTGATCCAGCGGGGGTCAATTTATTGTGTCTAATCTAGATGCGATAAATCGACCCCCAGCACTCTCCCGTCGACTCCTGTACTCCACCGGAGCGAGAGGCACAGGTGGAATCAATGGGAGAGAGTCAACAGTCGACTCACCGCAGTGAAGACACCGCGGTGAGTAGATCTAAGTACATCGACTTCAGCTACATTATTCACGTAGCTGAAGTTGGGTAACTTAGACCGATCCCCCCACCTAGCGTAGACCAGGCCTTAGACGTACACCCTCAATTTAAAGATCCCCTATTAATGGAGAATCTACCACAACACTGGGTAAGCTGTTCCAAAGGCTATTTATTGGGAAAGGAGGAGCTTGTGTTCAATGCACACTGTCATCATATAACAGTATTAGTCTGCTATGATATTTTTTGACTTGGTCATTTGATCACTCAGTGGGAAAGAGTTTGTTGGATGCAATCTCTGAATGCTCTCTCATGGTAATGAGCAGAAAGTCATCCCCAAAGGAGACCTATGGCAGATGAGCAGTTCACTTCTTCTTGTGTCTCAAATGCGATCAAAGATCTTCGCAGTATTCTGAATTTGGCTCACTATTTTTACAGGGGGGAAATGGGTATCTTCAGAAAAAAGGAAACTTGAACTATGAGTAGCACCGTAAGCCTGCCTCCTGCTTGAACCACAAGAGAGCAGGAGCTCTGAGGATAGGAAATAATCATAATCAATTCAGGGAAGGAGGGAGGCTAGTTCTGTGAAAGTTACTATCTAACAGCTTCTGGTGGTTGGCTGTAAAATACAGAACAACTTCATTTAAGGCTATAGTTTTCCCGTTTCGCTAAAGGGTCAGCATCATGTTAATGCAACTAAGGGATAGTCTACACTTGAATCGCTTCAGTGGTGCAGCTGTACCGATGTAGCTGTGCCGCTGTAGTGCTGACGCTCTATGCCCATGGGAAAGAGCTCTCCCATCGGCATAATTATTCCAACACCCTGAGTGGCGGTAGCTATGTCAGTGGGAGAGCTTTTCCCACTGACATAGCACTGTCCATGTTGGCGCTTAGGTCAAAGTAACTTACGTTGCTCAAAGGGGTGACTTTTTCACACCCCAGGAATGATGAGTTCCTATTGTCTAGCCTGAACAAAACAACTCAGCCAACAAAACTACTTCCTTGAGCCATCAGTTTACCCATAAACAAATCTAGTGTTCTCCCTTGAACCATTGTTCTTTCTCTACAAAAAACGCCTACTCATGCTCAAGTAAGTGTTTTGATGCCTGGATCCAAAATCTGCATCAGTTCCATTGGGACTTCATCTTCTCCTGACTGATCATTCTGGGGGGCTCTGCCTGTCTCCAGCACTCCGGAACCTCAGCTACCACCACTACCTGGGAACCCCGACCGGTTCAAGCTTCACAGAGTGGTGAGAACCCAACTCTCCCTCCCCGCCTCTCTCTCCTCTTCTCCCCTCCCCCCCCACTCTAGGTATAGCTTTCTAACCCTGACCAATGTGATCAGTTATAGTTTTCTAAACCTGACATTTGTAATCAAATTTAAGATAGATTTAATATTGTAACTGTTTTGTTTGGCTCTCCTTGTATGGTTATTACCTGGCAATAAATAACTTCTATGGTTAAGATAGTTGCTTCCCTCCCTCCCTCTCTCTGGTTATTTTGGCTTCCCCATTTGCTCTGCAGCAACACTCCTCTTACCTAAGCTAAAGATCCCTGTAGCGCCCAAAAATCCTGTGGGGTTTGCTCATCACATGGGTTACTACCTGAACAATTATAATGTGAAAGTGGGGATAGAGACGTGCTGAATCTGTGGCATAGGACAGTGGCAGCTTGGAAGTACTGCTCGACCCAGACTACTGAGTCCAGGGGCATATAAGTGTGGCATCTTGAGAGTGTTGCTTGATACAGCCTGCTCAGGTGTACTCTATTCTGGTGCAGTGCCCGTGGTGTACGAGGGTGGCAGCTTGGAAGTGCTGCTCGACCCAGCCTACCAAGTCCAAGGGCATATAAAGGGGTCAGCTTGGGAGTGCTGATTGACCAGGTCCTGCAGGATAGTTCCATTGGGAGGGAACTTGCAGAAGGGAGAAGTAGAGCTGTGTATGGAAACACAAGTGACACAGAATACATTGATAGAATTACAGAAACACCCCCCTCCCCCGAAGAGTAACCCTAATAAATGAATGTACCCCAAAGTAACGGGCAAATCTGGTAACATACCAAATACCGTTTTTATGTTAAAGTGATTTATGGTCCAGTCACAGACAGAAATGAAAATGCTGCTCATATAAAAATACTGCCCTTTATATCAGTGATGAAAGGAATAATAGCTTCTTACAACTGTTTCCCCAGGGCTGAAATAGTTTTCCAGCCAAGGGCCTTTTCATTTTGTTTTAAACTCTTTTTGAGCACGCTACACCGATACAATCGAACAACGCAGGGTCAAGGGGCACAGACTTTGCTCTCCATTTTCTATCAGTGACAAGCAGGTCTTTTAGGGCCTTATCCCAAACCCATTGAAGTTAATAGAAAGAGACCTATTCATTTCAGTGGGCTTTCAGTTAGGTTTTTACACTGGAAAGCCAAAATTTTCAGAAGTTACTTGTGATTTTGGTACCAAACTTCAGGGGTCTAAAAGGGTCTTGGTTTTCAGAGGGCTAGAGCTCAGCACCTTTTGAAATTCAGGCCCCTTTAAGGTGTCTCAAACTGGCCACCCAAAATCACTAAGCATGTTTGAAATGCCTTGGACTCAACTCCTCAGTGCAGAGACCGGTCATTTATTCATTGGCTGAAAAGCACAGGGTACGCCTATGCCATTATATATCCAAAAAGGTCACGCTTCTCTAAACACAAGATGCAACTCAGCAGATAATCTTCCAGCAAAACTCTAAATTGATAACATTTTGATTTTTTGTTTGGAAGAGGTTGTCAAAGGCATCCAACTAGAGGTGCTTTTCATCAGTTAAAGACAAGATATAGGTGGCCAGGAGCTCCTCTGCTCCTGTCTCTCCAGAGCCATCAGCCCTCTTCGGCTGCCATTCTGATAATCCCACTTGCTCTTTTAGGAATACAGTGAGATCTAGATTTGGTATCCCAGTTTCTTACAGAATCCAAAAGTCAGTAGAAACCACTATACATGAAGGAGGAATCCCCAGAAAACCTGAATCATAAGATACTATGATTGTCATCTGGCCCTGTACAGACATTTTTTTTTTTTTTTTTTTACACCTTACAAACTTCCTAAGTTAAGTGAGCCTATTTTTTCATTGAGTTCTGATATTTACTAGGGGTTGAAGCAGACTACGTTTCTGACGTTTCCACCCCACTTATGTAAGAAAATGTGAAAGGCATACAAACCCCTAGACAAATAACACTAAAGCGGAGGGATATTTACCCATTTGAATTTAACTGGGTTCTAGAGGATTTTGGAGACAGGAGATTGTTATGCACTGACAGTCCACAAAAATCTACCCGGTATGGTACCCTTGTCTCCTGGATAAGGGCAGCCATGTCCCCGGTATAGGTGTCAACTTTCACTTCTAGCCTGGACTGCCACACAGCCACTCTCTGGAGCCAATCCTTTCCCTCTTTTATATCTGCCATGGCGTGAGACAGTAGAACAAAGTAATGCTTTTTGGCAGTCAGCACCAAGCTAGATGGTGAATTCATCAAAAGGGACCTTTTCTTGACTTCATATTATCCCCCAAAGAACCTGCTTCTTCGAGCCAGAAAGGATCAGAGATGGCAGTAGGAGGTGTAATCACAAACCTTTAGAGGGCTGGATGGTCACAGGGTATGACCGAGGTCAGGATTATGCTTGGCAACAGCATGGTGAGACTGTAGCCACGCAGTGTGCAGAATGAGGCTGGAAACATTAAAC
Source organism: Malaclemys terrapin pileata (assembly GCF_027887155.1). Taxonomy (NCBI): domain Eukaryota; kingdom Metazoa; phylum Chordata; order Testudines; family Emydidae; genus Malaclemys; species Malaclemys terrapin. Next base: position 58,720,364 of record NC_071513.1, read on the forward strand.
AACAGCTTGCAGTTGATCACCACACTGCCAGCAGCAAAGTAAGTAGAGAACTGTGTTTTGTTCCTGTTCCGTTCTCAAGGAGGCTGAAGGAAGAGAGAGTTATTTCATTGTATGTGGATGAGGCTAGCCAGGAGACAGTCCGCAACTCCCCACCACTGCTTTCTCCCTGGACCAATGAGGAGGAGGACTGGAAGTGGGAGGAAGCCAATTAGTACACTAGCCATGCTGTTTGGCCTCAATCTACAAACTGTCTAATGAAATGTCAGTAGCAAATGAACAGGTGCCTAACTGCTCTCGGAATGTTCTCCGATGCTAGTGATCCATTGGTGGCAGCAGCAGGCAGCGAAATCATCACAGTCAACTGGTTTAAAAGGTCAATCAGGCAGACCAAGGTCACAGGAGACCTTTGACCTTCAATTCCCATACTCAGTGAGCTATAGTTTTTACTCTCTCTGCTTTCCTAAAACCCAGAACACTTCTTCCCCCAAGTTCTCCTCCACCCCCTCTCCCCCTTTCTGGCAATGGAATTTCTCAAGGGTGCTTCTACATTATTCAGAACAAGTGCAAATGTGTGACCTAATCAACACGCTGAAACTTAACAAAAGAGAGTTACAAACAGCTAGAGGGCTCCTGAATGGAGAGAGAGCTCTCCCTCCCTCCCCCCTTTTCTCTCCAGCATTCCCAAGAGACCCTGAAACTGTTAATCTGCATCACAAGCCCCAAGCTCACTGAAAGCAGCCTTCTTCACAGTTCACAGCAGTGGGTGTGATTTATTATTGCACTTGGTCCCAAGTTGCCAGCCACAGTGTTGCTTGTATGCAAGGAAATATTAAAGAAGCCGGTCAATAGGAATCCAAGGAAAAAACCAGAACAGGAAAGCGAGAGAGTGAAGAAAACACAGGAGATTGATGTTGTACTAATTTAATCAGATTCTTTCCGCACTCTGTTTAAAATTAAAGGGGACAGCTCAAAAGCAGGAGTGAAATTATGTAGCCCTAGAAGCCAAATGCTCTCCTTGCTGATATCCCAAAGGAAATGGCAGAGAGCATAAAATTCCTAAGACTGACAAATCCTTTACGTGGCTTTCCCCTTCCACTAAAGAAAAAAAGTTTGGATTTCTGCATCAATAAAACTTGCTTTCTACTATAGACTGTAGAACACAAAAAGCCTGCAGGTATCTGGACAGCTAGAGGCTGCTGTTTAGGATGGGGAAATCAAAACAAAAGAGAAGAAGAAAAGTCTACAAAAGCAATGTTTTCCATAACAAGGACACAGCTTCTGTGTTTTAGAAGTATTAGTTCTGGCTTCAGTCACAAGCATAAAAGAATTTGACGAGTCCCTCTCGCTTCCTAGCTCCTACAAAACCACACCAGTTTGGCACAATTGGCAATCTCTGCTCCGGGAGAGACCAAGGAGAGTGCAGCAGGTCAGGATGAAGGTGTTCTGCCAGAGCCGTGGGAGAGGAGATTTTATAATCTACATGTGTACACTGTGCTTGGCTCAGAGCAGTGCTATTTATGACAAGTAACATTTAGAACTTTTTTTAAAAGTAGTAGTTGCCATTATTTTATTGCTAATTTTTGTACTGTGCACAATACTACTATGGTTGCATAGGAGCAAATGTATCAGGTTGCAAACGAGTTCCAGTTATAAATCCCTATTTCTTCTCTCTCATGTCTTAAAATTCTCCATTTGGGCTGAAATTTTCTATACTTGGTCTCAGCTGAAAGGAGGATTTTGGGGGGGCATGTTAAATTTTGAGGACAATCTGTTCAGCCTTTTCTGAATTATGCAAGGCCAGATATATATAACTCTGATTTGAAACTGGGCATATAAAATCAAGTGCTCCTTTTGGAAGATGCCTATGGTCACAATTGAAAGAGCAAGGTGAAAGATACTGGGAAAAAATGACATCTGAGCATGCTCAATAGGCATTTTTTTTTTTTTTTTTTTTTTTTTTTTTTAAAAACAGCTTTTGTTCTGCAGAGGCCTTGTTTGCCTCATTCACTGAGGAGCGCAGAGAATCCTGCGTCCTTCACCATGCAATGTCATAGAAAGTATCTCTCATCAATTGAGAAATAGTAGGTTAGCATGTCAGCTAGGATTGTATGCAGAATGACTGTGCAAATTGCAACTGAACTTCGGCATTTCCCAATTTTCAAGTGACTCACCATGCAATCTTTACTTTGTTTTAATGTAAAATTATGTACCACACTGTACAAAATGAGCAACTGTGCTGCTATATTAGCCACATAGGCATGCACAGCATAGCCTACCTGCACTGTCGACACTGAAAAGAAATGATATATATAAAAAAAAAATCATACTGTGGACAGGGAATGTAACTTTCAAATCCTCGTAACTCAGCCAAATCACAGCTAATTAGAACCAGAATGCTTAAAAGGTATTAGAATAAGTTGCAATTCTCCTCTTCCCATGGGGAAAAAAGTTAATTCCTCACTCAAAAAGGACAACTGTATTTTGCTCAGATTTTCCAAATAAATGTTAGCTACAGATAGGTAACAGCCCTAGAAAACTGCATCCTTGCAGGTAAAACATTCAGAAAGTTACAAGGAACTGAAAACAGGGGGCTATAATGAAAACATTCACACAACCTATGGCTATCACTAGCATTCCAGCTATGACAGCTTAATTGAATGATTTAGTTACTCAGGACAGCCTGTTGTATCCTGTTCATGAGACCTAACAGCCCTCATATATGTGTACATAGCTGCTGGACGTATGAATTCCAAAGCAAATGAGCCTACTCACAGTTGTATTAAAATCTCCCCTTTAATTCTATTTAAAATTCTATTTTAAATGCCACAAACGGTTCCTGAATATTGCTCAGCTGGCAGATGGAGCGTGCACAAGCAAATTATTCCCAACTCAAAATCTGAATTTTCAAATGAGTAAATTCCACAACATTCCTGAACGCCACTAGAATTTACAGAGGTCTGGGCCATGCCAGACAAAGCTGGGAAGAAAGAGGTTTTAACCCTGCATTCCTAACGAAGAATACTTTTCTCCTTCCTCACCCTCTCCCTTACTCCACAGCTCCCCAGAGTGCAGATGGACAGAATAATTTAAAATTAAAGAGTAACAAGATATGAACTGTAAAAACCCAGTGTCAGACCCTTCCTTCCCATTTTGTGAACAGGCACCTATGTTGCAAAATACAATACATATATTGTAGAGTGCAGTTATGTCCACAAATTGTTAAGCATCACTTTAAACAAATCAACTCATATGCCAAGGAAGTTAAAGAATATTTGTTTAATTCATGGGAGAGGGAGTTTTTAGTTTACTCATAGCACTGCTTCTTTTTGTTCTTAAAGTGATATAGATGAATAATAATACATTACTTTGTTTTGTTTGTTTTAATTCCAGGCTGTTAAACAGGGGAACAGCAAATTTGCCAGACCCCGATGTGGAATGACAAACTCATTTCTAGACTCTCAGGCGCCACTTTTCAGTCACTGCGGGTTCAGACCCACACAACTCTAAAATGTGAGGAGCTGCATTGTAGAGATTTGATGTTTTAGACTCAAGAGTAACAGGAAGTGGTTACCTTAAGCTCACTTGAAAACAAAGGGGACTTTTGGGAGAGGAAGAGCAAGGCAAAGATTTGGAGTCTCTAAAAGTAAAGACCCATCTCTCTGCGCAAGATTCAATTCCTGTCCACCCACAACACCCTGGCCAATAATCTCAGGATGGGGATTGTGAGCAGAGTTGTTTCTAATATCTAGTTTTTATCTGAAAACTATTAACCATCCATTCAAATGCTGCCAGTGTTTAACAGCTGTATTGCAGCCACTTGTGATTTGAGAGAGGCAGTGAATGTGGTCTACATTGGATAGCACATTGGACTGACAGTCAGGAGACCCTGGTTCCAGTCTCAGCTCTGCTGCTGACCTGCTGTGTGACCTTGAGCAAGCCACTACATTGCTGCCTCAGTTTCCCATCCTGTCTGGTCTAATTAAATAGGAAGCCCTTTGGGGTAAGGGCTGTGTCTCGCTACATCTGCAGAATGTCCAGCATGATGGGGCCCCAATCTCTAGGCAGTACAAATGATGATTCAATAGTTGAAGTGCCAAGCTCACTAAAGCAGCAGTCTGTAAATCATTGTTTTATGAATCTTTAATTGTTGAGTCAATTTAGTGAGCAATTGCCCTGGGTTGAACAGGGCACTGTGGAGGTAATGGAATGATGTGCTGGAGGGGTCCCTTGAGGGCTAATCTTAGCCTCTTGTTAAAATTCCACTGCCCAGATTAAGGGAGGGTTGGGGTGATTTCTGGCCTCTAATGGAGTTCATTCTCTCTCTGTGGAAACTGTTAAATCATTCCTGCCATAAAAGACTTTTCCCTGTGGCTTATAAAACTACTCCTGAAGAGCATTTTTCTCTTTTGCAATGTGTTGGATCGCACCAAGTGACAGGTTGGGTTTGGGGCTTTTTGTTGTTGCTTTATTTCAAGTGTCTGTAGGGAGTCTATACCCTACCCTGCAACAAAACGTTCACGCTCCCCATTTAAAACTCCAGCTGGACACTGCCCTATCAATATACTCTGCAAATGTTATCAAGTATTCATATTTCCAGCAAACAGAGCTCAATAAAAGTTTGCTTGAAAAAGTGGCATTGCTGCCTTCCCTGTTTTTTGTTTAAATATGAAAAATGAATAGAGTCTTAAGTCCCTCACTCCTCTTCTCTGCCAGCAAGTATGCTGAAGGGAAATTTTAGTGCAAGCCTCTTGTTAGAAGCTTGATTGCACAATGACGTAGCCAACAGCTGTCCAAATTCCCTGCACACACCTTTCCCATTGAACAACTTTCCAGCAGTCCCATCCCTTTGTTTCCAGTGGCAACTCTTGCGCAGACACCAACATCAGTGTCAAACTGTGCATCGGTTTGGAGACATGGGCTCATTTTCATTTAGGACTACAAATGGACACCGAAGTCATTTTTCACTTAAGACCCAAGACAGAATCTGAACCTAAGGATCAAGTAGTGAACACTTGTAATTCAAAGCAGATAACAGTGTAAGATGTATCCCCATATTTGTAGCCTGGTTTACACCTGATATAGGGAGGTAAGGTTCACTCTGAAGGGTATGGTGATGTGCATCTGCTTTGGCAACTGACACATCAACTTAAACTGAAGAGAAAGAAAAGGTGGAGTGATGAACTGAAAGAAAACAAGCCATACAGAATTTATCTGCCAGCTAAAGAAGCCAATTATATCAATTTTAGCCAGCAGGTGCTGCTCTGGCAATAGGAACAGAGATTACGAGTTAGAAAGGCTGCGAGAAAACAACTGAGCCACTTAAAAATTATCAACCAAATAACATGCGGACATGTAAAAGAACACCTAAAACCACAACCACCAACTAGGGAAGGATAAGGCATAAACATTTCACCCCTATCGCTGATGCTCTATCATTGTGAGATCATTTTCTTTGTCATCTCATTAACAAATCTCCATTGGCTAATTACACAAACAATAGTGTTACATTAAAAACAAGATCATACTTCACTCCATCTCCTTGTTCCATTCCTGGGCAACTGTCCCCAAAATTGTTCCAAGGAAATCAGAAGTGTAAGCAACTAGATAACTCCCAATCCACCCCAAAACAGTTTGAAAACTGCTCTGGCCATGAAATAAATGAAGCAGGATGGAGGCGGAAAGGACACTAGGATCGGACTGATATTTTATTGATCATTCGTTGAGTGCTTGGCCCATCTCTTTCCTTCTGTCACCTCCCCTCCCCAATCACTTCCATTCCAAGGGGACAGAATCAAGGCCTTTCGATTCATGGAATATTTATGGAGCTGGAGACCTCAAGGCCTTGAAAATAAGGAAGATTCATGCATAATACAGAAAGGGAACTTGCAGTGCAAAAGAGGAATTTACTGCATAGGCCAACTGAACTGTGAGGCAGAAAACCCATTAGGAGAAAAGGGATGATTCACAAGTCACGAATACCGGATGGGAGACAAATGTTAGGGTAAGTAACCTAAATACATTAAAGTGGGGTAATGACATTTCCTATTGCCAATTATTAGCTGATTAATTAAATTACCCTTTTCTCACTGGCAGAAACTTGAACTGCACCATCCTCTCCTGCAGGAACTAAAAAAATAATAATTAGAAGTAACTCTACAGAGAAGCAAGCAGCAAATCTTAAAGTTTAGCCAGTGAACAAAGCAAGATGGACCAGCAATAATTGTTCAGAGTAAAAGACCAACCAGCAATCACTCATGCCCAGTACCGGGTTTACAATGGCACCATGGCACAGGGCCCAGGCTCCAAAGGGGCCCCAGCCCGGCCCGCTCTGCTTGGGCTGCAGTCCAATGCCCTGCCAGCTCTTCTCCACCCCCCCACTTCTTCCCCGCCTCCTCCCACAAGCGTGCCGCTTTCCCGCCCCTTCCCCTCCCAGCGCTTCCCTCGCTGCTGAACAGCTGTTTGCCGGCGCTCCGGGAGGGAGGGGGAGGAGCGGAGCCACAGCATGCTCAGGGGAGGAGGCGGAGAAGAGGCAGAGGCGGGGCCTTGGGGAAGGGGGTGGAGGTGGGGCAGGGCAGGGCCACCGCACTCCCCCTACACTCAAAAAAAGAAAGAACGAACCTCCAACACACAGGTCATTTCTACATTTGCTACTTCAGTCAGCCAATGAAAAGAACGAAGCCATATTTAGCATTACACATAACAAGTTTACCACTTAGGCCTGGTCTACACTAGGAAATTAGGTCAGTATAACTACAGTAACTCCTCACTTAACGTTGTAGTTATGTTCCTGAAAAATGTGACTTAACGATGTTAAGCAAATCCAAATTTCCCCATAAGAATTAATGTAAATGGGGGGGGAGGGGAGGAGTTAGGTTCCAGGGAAATGTTTTTTGTGCCAGACAAAAAGCATTATTTACATTTTAAACAAGCAATTTAATACTGCAGTGGGGTGGGGGGGAGTAGTGTGCACGTGCTGTGTGTTTACAAACATACTGTACATACAGTACAGTACTATAGTTGGGAGGTGCCCCTGCCTTACCCTACACAGGCACAGCACACTGGCACTGGAGAGGATGCAGGCAAGGAGGCTGAAGGTGCTGTAGGCTAGGAGAAGCACATTGCGCAGCAGCGGCAGCTTCCCCTACTCTGCAAGCACCAGGGGTGGGATGGGAGGGGGGGGGCTCAACCCTCAGCCCGCCCACTCCCCCCTACCCCCAAGTCCCCATCCTTGACCAGTCTCTTCCCCACCCCCACCTCCTCCCACTTTACTTCCCATGCTGCGTCCTCGCTCCTCCCCCCTCCCTTCTAAACGCCGCAAGCCAGCTGATTGCCCTGGGCAGGAGGGGGAGGGGGAGCCTGCGCGCCGAGTCCTCGCTCCTCCCCCCCCCCTCCTGCCCCCTAAACGCCGCAAGCCAGCTGATTGCCCCAGGCAGAAGGGAGGGGGGAGGAGCAAGGACTCGGTGCGCAGGCTCCCCCTCCCCCTCCTGCCCAGGGTAATCAGCTGGCTTGCGGTGTTGGGAAGGCGGCGGGGGGGGGGGGGGCAGCGCTGATCCGTGGGGTCTGCAGGCGGGCGGCGCTGTGGGGGGGGGAGGGGGCGCCATAGGGAGGCTGCCAGCTGTGGAGAAAGCAGGCAGCCAAACAACGTAAGAGTGAGCACTGCACAACTTTAAATGAGCATGTTCACTAATTGATCAGCAACATAACAATGAAACAACATTAACCGGGACGACTTAAAGTGAGTTACTGTATATGTCTCGGGGGTATGAAAAATCCACACCTCTGAGCAATGCAGTTAAGCAAACCTAATATCTGGTGTAGACAGCGCTAGGTCAACAGGAAAATTGAGGTAGATTGCCTTAGCTGACAGGAGAACCCCCTCCCATTGGCATAGGTAGCATCTTCACTGAAGCACTACAGTCGGGCAGCTGCGGTGGTACCACTGTAGCGGTTTCTGTGTAGACAAGCCTTTTGGTCAGCTTTGTCAAAAGGCAGCTGAGTGTAAGGCAGGGAGAGTAAACATGGAAGCACACGATTTCCTTCAGAACTGACAGGCAGAGAAACGGAGGGAAAAAAACAAAACAAACCCACAGACCTGTGTTCTTGTTCCTGTCTACACAAAAATAGACTCTGCTACCAAGGACAGCTGATATCACAGCCTCTTCTCTCTCCTGACCCCTTTCCTCTATTAAGAGCAAAAATACTGCAGTATGTACGGGGTGAGTGGCAAAGCGAGTGTGTGTTCAGTGCTGTCTGTAAAGGTTAAAGAGAAAGGGGCATAGGACTTCCAATCGTTAAAATCCTCCACACGACCGTAACACACACAGGCCAGTTTACTGCATGCATGTAATTATTTGTAATTCTATTTCCACCAGTGTTGTTTCAAACAAACAAAGAATGTACCCCCTTGGCTTGACCAAGGCAACAAATCTGAGTTTTGTGGTGACACTTCCTTGAATCCTCCACTGAGTTTTTATGGGGATGGTTATGGGAAGGAAGAACAAATATAAATAAAAGCATTCCCAGCACATTAAAAGAAAAAAAAATCATATTCATGGCAAAGCTTTTCCATACAGGTTCCAGAGGAGGGAGAAAATGACTCTGTTTTCTTGCCTGAAGTGGCAGCAGCAAAAAATGTGCTAATTCCCCCACTTATCTCCCCCAAATCACACACCGCTTACCTTACAGAGCTGGATAATAAACAAATTCAGCAAACTAAGAGCTATAGCCATGCCCAAATCCCCTTCTGTCTTATTTGGTTTTCATGGGGTGCTGAAAGGGGTTTATTTATTTAGTGCGTGCATAGTGGTCTAACTAAGAGATGGCATTTTCAGTGGCGCGATGCAGTTCTTTTAGGCCAGTCAGCAGTCATTCATCGAAAGGGGTGTATGGGAGCAAAGAGATAAGGTTCTACCCTGCACTACACTGTCCAGGCAGACCCACACCCCTACTCCATCCCTGTGATGGGATGTAACCATTTTTTGTTGTTGTTGTTTTTTAGTGTCCCAAAATTCTGATTGTTTCTCCTGGTTCTGGTATTTGTTGCTCATTAGCAGCCTGTGATTATAAAAGAAGAAACAACCAAAGGATAAATGTTAGACTTTTAAAAAACAGCTGTATTTTTGTTTTAAATCAATTTCATTATTCACAATCCAGTGAATAAATGCGCAGCTTTCGGTCTCTGTTATTCCCTTTCATACTTACACCTTTCACCGGCCCTTTGGCTCCAATTTCTGCATGAGATGCGAGGGGGGAGCAGAATATGTCCTTCCCTCATGCTTTTGAGTAACTGTAGACATATAACAGACTTGTGTTGAATTCCTTGTTACTTTACTAGAGGGCATGGAAGTACAAACACAGCAAATAAAAACCTGTCACTTGGTTTTGGGGGGCTTTTTTGAAACTCTGAGGAGGAAATTGAGACAGTGAAGGCACCATCATCATTTCTACTTTCTCCAAGAAATAAAATTAGAGCATGCCCTTCAATTCACTTTGAAAAGCATCGGAGTTCAATAAACTCTTGTATGAGGATTAGAGGTGAGGCTGAAAGCAATGGTCTCTCCTAGTTGGTAAAAAAAATGCATTCCAATTCCCAACCTCCCCCGACCCCTAGGCTGAGAGCTTTTTGTGCATATTTGACATGTTTTCTATCTAGACAGTGATTTCAGGGAACCTAATCTAATTCTAGCCTCTTTTTTCTTTACAGTAACTCAAATGTTCAGCATTCCTTACAGAGAGCTAATTTCTTTTATTTGTATCTGAGTACTCTTGTATTTGTATCTTGGTTTTACATGTTTCAATTCATAGAAAAGGTTTTACATTAAGAACAAAAGCCACCTCATGGGAAGCCGGTGAACATTTACAGGATTATTATTTATTATTGGTATTACAGTAGCCCCTAGAGGCCCCAACCCAAGACTGGCACCACATTGGGCTGGGGCTCGTACACACACACACACACACACACACACTTCCCTGCCTCCGAAGAGCTTACAGTCTAAACAGACAAGACAAAGGGGGTGGGGGGGAAGAGGCCTGCAGGTGGAGTAGTCTCACCCAATGCCATAGAGCAAGGTCAGAGAGAGAGATAAAATGAGAGAAAAGATGGGATAAAATGTGATATACAACAGAGCAACCTCCTGATGCAATTTCAAACCTTTAGTTTGAAGCTAGGCACCGTACACAGAACAAAAGAGCTGTTCCTTTCCTCATAGAGTTTATTCAGTTTGCTTTTTAACAGTCCTTAGCCAGAACCTGATAAATCCTAACAGATGACTCTGGAGCTGTTACACATAGAATGAGCAATACATATAAAGTTCTGAAGCTTAGCCACTTGTTTTTGCTCATTAAAAAGCCATTACAAAGTATCATGTCAGCATGTAACTTTACTGAATATACATGAATATAATTGGGCTGGCTTTAGGCCAATTCCACCAATTCCCCCAAATCGGGCCCTGTGCCCAGTGGCAGGGCCACCGGGGGTCAGGGGGGAAGAAGTGGCCGAGAATCCCTTCCCTGGCTAGAGGCTCCTTTTTAATTTTTGCTCACCCGGCGGCGCTCCGGGTCTTCGGCAGCACTTCGGCAGCAGATCCTTCAGTGCCCCCGAAGACCCGGAGCGAGTGAAGGACCCACCGTCGAAGAATAGGAGCGCCGCCCAGTGAGTACAAGCCCCACGTGTTTTTTTATGTGTTTTTATTTTTTAGTCATCCCTGACAAGGCCCCGTTGAAACTATTTGAATCGGGCCCCGCACTTCCTAAAGCCGGCCCTGAATATAAATGCACAGACTACACAGAACGAATATAACAAGAGAGACAGTCAATTTACAATGCTTGTTAAAACTTGGTCCTCAGTTTGGACCAGTACTTTTTGGTAATTCTGTAAAAATGTAATTGACCAAGTGCCTCCTCTTTTAAGCAATGCTTTCTATTCTCCAATGCTGGAACATAACAAATCTCCATTAACATTGGGGGCTAGTGTGGGAAAAAAACCCAGTGAGTGCTAAATTTGTGTCCAAATCCAATTAAGTCAACTGGAGTTATTTTAAAAAGCCCTCTTCTCCCCTCTCCGCCACTTCCAAAGTTTTAGAACAAACTCCAAGTCGACACTGGAGCTTCTGGTTGTAATTAAAATGACAGACTTGATTCTAGAGTACTCTACAATTGGAGGATACATGTAACAATTGCAGTAGAGTCAAAAGGGCTAAAATAAGAGATCAACCAATTAAATCACTTGAAAGTATATTCCACAAATCACTGAGGCGCCTCAGATTTTCCTCACCATGCAGCTGTGGTCCTGACAGCCAAGTGGTGAGTTTTTAAGACTATCCAACATAAACAGTACTTTCCCAGCAGGTTGCATTTCATCATTTCTTCAGTAGGCAAAATTCCCCTAAGTGATCTCTGGCCTAATTACCCACAGGTGAATGTGCAGGAAGTACAAACCACAAAAGGCTTGGTCTCAAGAGACCATACAAAAATTCAAGGCAGCTCTCTGCCAACACAAGGCTTCTGTGAACCTCGGCTTGGGAGGAAAGTGGTTTGCATGTTACAGTCAGGCAATGCAATGAAAATACATTTGAAGAACTACAAAAAGCATATAAGGTCCAATATGCGTGTGTCACTTTGGTCCATTCCAAGTCCCTCTTTCTGTTTTCTGTCTCATTTTATCCCTCAATCCCTTCCTTCTCTAGAAAAGATTCTGGATCGTGTGGATAACAGTTATTCAAGGGATCCATAAGGCACATTCATAAGAGAATTGGACAGTGGGAAGTGGTATATTTTTCTTACAAGCCACAGTGGGATGTGTTAGTTGGACATGTTACCTTACGTTTTCAAAAGGGTGTACAAGAGCCAGCCACAAGTACACCAGGATCCATTATAGACTCATAGACTTTAAGGTCAGAAGGGACCATTATGATCATCTGGTCTGACCCCCTGCATGCTGCAGGCCATAAAACCGTCCCTACCCCTTCCCTGGACTCTGCTGTTGAAGTCCCCAATCCTGTTTTTAGTGACTTCAATCGGCAGAGACCCTCCTGCTAGTGATCCCTGCCCCATGCTGCGGAGGAAGGCGAAAAACCTCCAGAGGCTCAGCCAATCTGCCCTGGAGGAAAATTCCTTCCCGACCCCAAATGTGGCGATCAGTAAGACCCCGAGCATATAGGCAAGAGTCTCCAGCCCGACCCCGTTAGCCATTATACTATTTACCCACCATTGCTTGGCTTTCCTTGACTACTATGTTTTACCATTAAACCATTCCCTCCATAAACTTATCTAACTTTATCTTAAAACCAGACAGGTCCGTCGCCCCCACCGTTTCCCTCGGTAGGCCGTTCCAATATTTCACCCCTCTGACGGTCAGAAACCTTCGTCTAATTTCAAGTCTGAACTTCCCCACGGCCAGTTTGTATCAATTCGTTCTGGTATCCACGTTAGTACTAAGCTTAATTCAGGGGTTCTCAAACGTCATTGCACCGTGACCCCCTTATGACAATAAAAATTACTACACGACCCCAGGAGAGGGGACCAAGGCCTGAGCCCACACAAGCACTGCTGCCCCAGGTGGGGGGTGGGAAGGAAAGCCAAAGCCTAAGCCCCACTGCCTCAGGTAGGGGGACCAAAGCCAAAGCCCAACCTCAGCCTCGCAGCCTAGGTCTGAAGTCCTTGGGCTTTGGCCCCGGGCCCCAGCAAAGCCCCAATCCTCGCAACCTCATTAAAACAGGGTCGTGACTTAAGTTCCCTCTAAGCTGTGAGGCCACACAGCTGCGTAGCAGGCTACTAAGGGCTGTGCAGGCGTCTCTCCCCCCAGATGTGGCAGCTCCGCTGGGGCCGGGGGAAAGGCACCTCTCCCCCAGCCCTGGGCTGCTGTGGGGAGAGAGGGTGGGCGGGGGGGAGGGGGAGGGGAGTCCTCTCTCCCCACCGCAGCCCTGGGGTAGCCTGTATCCCAAACCCCTCATCCACAGCCCCACCCTAGAGCCGGCATCCCCAGCCAGAGTCCTTCCCCCAACCCTCTGCCTTAACTTTGAGCTCCCTCCTGCACCCCACACCCCCACCCAGAGCCCACACCCTCAGCCAGAGCCCTCAACCCCCCCCTCATCCCAACCCACTGCCCCAGCCCTGACCCCCCTCCCACACTCCAACCCCCTCAGCCCCACCCCCGCCATACATTACCTCCATATTGGCACACACAACAAAATTAATTCTGCACATGGATGTAAAAAATTAGAGGTACCATTGGGCGTGACCCACTTTGGGGTCCCAACCCACAGTTTGAGAACCACAGCATTAATGGAATGGCTCAAAGCCCCTGCTTTGAAGAAATAAACCTTGTTGTTTTAAGAAACATAGCCCTCTGATTTTCAACAATTAATCGGCATATTAAGGCACGCACCACATTCTGGGTCCAAGCGTGTTACTATATGTATCTATTTAGTGTTGCTGATTACAACAGTAAGAAAAGGCAAACATTGCCTTGCGGTGACAGTGCCTTTTCAGAAAACCAGACTGGCCCTTCACATAGAAAGTTTTGCTTTTTCACATTTAGTTATCTCACACTTTAAAGGGCCAGCATGCTCATAGCTGGGTTCATAGCAATTAGAAATAATTGAGTTAGAGAAGCTAATTTGTTTAAAGAATAAGAGGGCCAGAAATAAAGGGAATTGTCAGACTCCATGGGGGCCTTGTACCAAATCTGACCAAATTAACTAAGGTTCAGGTGACAAACGTCTTCTGTGCTAGACTTTTCCCACATTCCAGATGAGAAAGAACTAATGAACTATCTCAAAGTTGCATTGCCCACAACTACCCTTCCAACACACACACATCCCCCAACAGAAGCACAGCAGGAGCACTCAGTATTCATTTTTTCTTTGTAGAGAAACTCATTAAGGAAAATGAAAGCTTTTTTTTATTATTATTATTTTTTTTAAAGGAAATCTACTTTAATGGACACAGGAGTGTTGATTCCCATCCCCTTTTTTGCTATTACCCATTTAGTGGGTAATTTCCTTTTATAAACAATGGCATCCATATAATGTGCAGAAATAGCTGGATAGATGATTAATGAAATAATAGTTTCCTTGTTTCCCAGACTAAGGGATGAAATCTAAAACCGTGGTTCCCAGAAGAGCCAACCTCTCTCAACTACCATAAGGAGGAGGGCTGGAATATGAGAGTAGTCCACCCTTCCCTGATAAAAATAAAGAATCCCTTAGCCTTCACAGCAGTGCTATTCCGAGTGTCAGCCAGCAGCTTCTTTGATTGACCCCTGCTCATAAACAAGTATTAGCAGACCGATGACTTCACCAGAAGCCTCTGACATATGGATCTAGGGACCTTTCTTAACTTTTCCCCAATAGGCTGACCTGGAAAACTCCAAGGAATTTCTTCCATAAAACATTTCCCTATGTCCAGTTTACCCTATCCAACAATTTCCTGCAGCAGTTTTCCCTGTACAGAGAAATGTCAATGAGAGTTCTCTAGAAAACAGTTTTCTAAACACTGAACCAAAGGAACTTGAAGCCAACCTTCCAAACTAGCTTAAAATTTTGCCTCTCTTCTGTGAGAAATTTTAGATTTACCATCACCAACTTGGTTATTACATAGAGTGCTATCCTCATGGATGTGGTTTGATGATTACATAGGGTGCCATCCTCATGGATGTGGTTTGAGAGGGCAGGTAAAATGAAAGGCAGATGGGCAGCTTTGCATTTTGGGATGTGGTCATGTGACATGTTAGCTGCTGAAACCAGTTACTGTGACTGCATTGATATGGAATAATGCAATCTGGGTAAAGACTGTTATCAAAAACTAGTTCTTCAGTTTCACAGGTTTAAAATGAAATAAGTGCTCAAACATACTATGTTCCCTTTCTGAGGGTCTCTTACAGGGTTTGAATACTCATAGTTAATAAAAAGGGGCCCTGTCCAAGATTTGATGAGTCAAATGTTGACCTACTTTAGCTTTAATCTGTCTGCAGAGTCCATATAGTTCTTTTGTTCTTGGGGGGAGAGGGTGAGGGGGACCACAACCAAAGGCTTTAATTCAAATTTTCAAAATGAAATAAGAACTAACACATTCCAGTATTCAACGGCACTCAGATACCATGGTGCTGAGTGTGGTATAAGTGCCTCCATAGATTAGATTTAGATTGATAAATCAACAACCCTACAGTAACAAACCAATGTACGGGCAGAAAAGGGGAGGGAGGGAACTGTAAAGAAAAAAAAATCAATTTTAAGCTTAAGGGGCTAGGCTGATCAGTGAACAACACAAAAATATCACAAAAGAGTTTATTTAAAGAAACATTTCTCTCTGCTGCAAACAAGGTCTTGCAATGCATGGGCTTTCTATGCGTTTATTTACCGGGTTTCAGCACTGTTTTATTCTCAAGCCAGAAAAATAATGTCATTAAGATGCAGTTAAAGTTGGAAACAGATATCAGGTCTATTAAAACATAATGAGACTGATTGCGTCTGGATCTTAAAAAGTTTCAAGGAGCCTTTTCTCCCTGGCCTTGTGCAGTCCACATAAGGATCAGGCACAATTTCAGTCCTTGTTTCCTTCTCTATATTTTGAGGATGCCCAGTTCCTCCATAGGGACATGAAGGAGGCAGAATAATGGCTCCCCCCAGCACTGGGCAACAGAGCTAGCTGGCCTCTCAGAGGGAGGGATAAAGAAGATACATCTCTGAAAGGGGTATTGCACCAGGTGCACTTATCCCATACCTCTGGGAGCTCCAGGAGGCACTCTCCATACCAAGGCAGAATGCCTCTTTAATGCTTCCCCAGGGCAGCACAGACCTGCAATATTGCCATGCCAGGCTGAACCTTATGGACAAATTAAATCCTACTAAGATATTGTCTTCTTTAAGTGTTTTTCAAATTTAACCCTAAACTTGTAAATATCTGAAAACATGAAAGCTCAAAGTTAAGAAGTTCACAGCTGAAGTTTCTCAGACAGCATCAGCATTCAGTCTTTACAACAGCCTACTGTTCGCTAGCATGATGGGGAGAAATCTGAGACCATGTTTACACTAGCAAGCTTACAGCGGCACAGCTGTATCGATGCAGCTATGCTTCTGTAAGATCATTCATACAGCAACTCTGTGCGAACGGGCTCTCATCAACATAATAAAGCCACCTAAACAAGCGGCGGTAGCTCTGATAGCCGCTTCTGTCCATGTAACTTATGTCGCTCAGAGGGGTGTTTTCACACCCCTGAGCGACATAAGTTATACCAACAAAAATGCTAGTGTAGACAGCCTGAATTATGGCCCTAATTATGCAACAACAACAAGAACCACCACCCCCCCAATAAAAGAATTGGGCATCTTAATCCCAATTGTGCCTTTGAAAGTGCACTCCCCGTTTTCTTTGCATCTTTGTTGTAATTAGAGTAAGATAGTTTAGCACTTTGGGGCTTCTGTTGGAACTACAGATGAGGGACAGGAATTTGGCAATGTAGCGATCACACGAGAAGGGATTGTTAGTGGACGGGCATTAATAAGGGATCAAAAACTAAGAGATTATGGAAGAGTATATAATAAGGAAAGAATAATTAAGTCTACCTGTTGAACTGTATCTTTAGGTTTTGAGTTTTTTAGGAGGAATTTTCTTCGTTTTGTTAGAAACAATTTAGAAACACGTGCATTACAACTTATGGCAAAGTTTCACGAATGTCTTTTCAATAGTACTATTTTTGTTATAATTATGGGGAGTAAAGATGATATATGCTGTTTAATTGAACAAAAAAGACACAGGAATATTAAAATCAAATAGTCTCGCAGCAGAATTTGTATCTTCTACAACTCTAAGGGTTTGGCTGATGGAACTTACTTATGAATGCCACCAGTGGTACATCTGTCAAACTTTATAAAGCCTACCAGGACCTAACAGAGCATTTTGAGATTCAAAAATCCTTCGGTATAATTATACGATTGTCTTCCATCTTCTCTTTTGAAAAACAGCCCTATCCATTAGATAATGTCAGAGACCAGAATAAAACAAGTTTCAATGACAAACTTCTTGCGATACAACTTTCAAGAGCATTGGACTTCTACAAAAGACAATTACAACTCATTTTTCAAAGTCCAACATCAGTGAAATATCTTGTTTGATCGGACTTAAAAAAAACAAAGTTACTAACAAAAAGCTCATAAAAAGCTACTTTTATGTTCTAACAGAGCATATAGATTTTATATAGCTACAGAATGCTAAAATTATTCCTACATACATTCAGAGCTAAACATTTCTCACCTTCTCCAATCACACCTTAAATATTATTAATAATTTTTATTACAGTAATACATAGGGGTACCAGTCAAGATCAGGACCCCACTAAACTAGAGACGCAGTAAAAGAGAGCCCCTGAAGAGCTTACAGTCAAAATAAACAAGCCAGAGACAAATGGTGGGAGGGAAGTCACGTTCAGAGATAGGAAGTGACTTGCCCAGAGTTAGCCAAATTTATTTGTACCGGGTCCTAGTCCAGAACTCCATCCACTACAAACACATGCATCATCTCTTTGCACGGGGATAAAGTGGGTGGTTGATCTCAAACACAGAGGCACAGATAGTACTCCCTGGTCACTCCATGTGAACATCTGACAACTCCACCGGTGTCTAAAGAGGCTAATGATCTCGGACAAGCTGCTGAAGGGTTGTGTTTATCTGCGGAGTTTCAGCTTATATTTTTATGACAATCAGGATCTCAAAACAGAAAGTTTTCAGTTTATTCTTAGAAGTCTGCTCTCCTACCAGACCAAATCCCTATAAACACCTGCATTCTCTGCCCAATGTACTGCATCATACCATTGTAACAATACATGGTGGTGTCTCATCACAATGTAGTATTGCAAAAAAACTAAAGCAAAGCAGTCAAATCTCCCAACTTGGGTCCAAGTATGGCATTGTTTCAAGGAAGCATCCTGAAGTCTGGATGCCTGTCTGTATCTAAGGAGGGGTCCTCCTAGGCCCTGCAACTCAGACAACCAACCCTGTGTCCAGTGAGCCCTGGTTCCCCCCCCCCGTTTTGTCATCATCTCTCAAGTGGGGTTACAGGTAGATGCTCTGCTCCCACTCGGTCATCTTTCTGAAATTCTTTCCTCTTCCATTTTTAAAGATTCCTACTTAAGAGTGGTGCATTTTGAAGAGAGTCACTGAAGCAATTTTGGAGAAATGGGCCTGATCCGGTGCTCACTGAAGTTAACGGGAACCTTTCTATTCACCTTAACAAGATGTGGATTAGGCCCACAGAGAACCAAAAAAAAAAAAAAACCCTTAGGGAAACAATTCTGAAATGAACACCCTTATCTTCAAAATGCCTTTTCTGATTAGGTCAAACCTTAAGACAGCTGTACCCTGGGATAAAACGTGGCATGTGAAATTTCAGATCAATGGGTTTGAGGCCACGGTTGCATAATTATTATTTAATGCTGACATGTTGTGAAAGAAGAAAGTAGCAATAATTCTGGTGTTTTCTTATTTTAAAAAACCTGCATTAAATTTTGCCTACTATGAGTCTATTCAGCCTCACTTTTCTTATTCCTTAATGAAGTTTAAGTCTCCAGCTCATCTTCCCAAAAGCAAGCATGCATTCGGCACGCACACAAACAAGAATTCCCGGTTTAAACTTCACATTTCCACACTGCCAAAAACCCAGACCTACCCAGAACACCTTTTTTTTCTTTTTCTTTTTTTTAAAGGCATTATTTCCAGATATTGTGGAGGGGGAAGTTTTTCCAAGATAGAAAGGAAATGGGATGTTCAGCCCTGACGCTTTCCTGTGGATTCTAAATTATTTATAGAAGCTGTGGAGTGGGCGGGGAGGAGGAGAACAGTGCTGCACGCACACTAGCTCCCATCACTAATGCTTCTGAATTGGACCAGACATGATGGAAAGAGGGTGATACAGGTCTGTCGCATCTTACGCACATTTAACATGCGCGATTTCAGCTTTATGCGGTCAGCAAAAAGGTAAAAAAAAACCCAATTTTAATACTGTACCTGTAGTGCGGGTGATTTTGCCCACCATTCAACTCAATGTAATTTTGACTATATGCGGTTTTCGCTTTACGCGCTAACCGCGGAACAGAACCCCCACGTAAGATGAGACTCGTCTGTATTTCTGTTTGAGTAGGTAGTGTGTCCTAAAGCCTCCTAGTGGACAAAGTATACTTCCCACCCCATTCCCTCTTCACACAAATCACTCCCTATTTGTACTTAAAATTACCCTTTTTTGACCTTGAATTTTTCACATCTCTTTGTTCCATTACCTCCCCTAAGATCAGAACTATATCTACAAGTATAGATGCAGACCTCACTTCTTTACATTATGGACCAGATATTTAAAAAGGGCTCAGTACCCAACCGTTTTCGTTGTGAGTAATCGGCTCCAACTAAATGTATATACACACACAGCAGTAAGAGGAACAAAAGCAAAAGCCACCACAGCTAAACCGCAGAGTAACAAAGGCAGTTAAAAGCAAAAAGGTATCCTTTAAAAATTGGAAGTCAAATCCTACTGAGGAAAATAGAAAGCAGAATAAACTCTGGCAAGTCAAGTGTAAAAGTATAAAAAGTCAGGCCAAAAAATGAATTTGAAGAGCAAGTAGCAAAACACACAAAAACTAACAGCATATTTTTCCGTAAGTTCATCAGAAGCAGTAAGCCTGCCAAACAACCAGTGATGCCACTGGATGACTGAGGTGCTAAAGGAGCACTCATGGAACGAGGCTGTTGCAGAGAAGTTAAATGAATTCTTTGCATTGGTCTTAGCACTGCAGAAGATAGGAGTTAAATTCCAACACCTTAGCCATTCTTTTTAGGTGACAAATCTGAGGTGCTGTACCAGATGGAGGTGTCAATAGAGAAGATTTTGGAACAAACGGATAAATTAAACAGTAATACCTCATCAGAACCAGATAGTATTTACCCAAGAGTTCTGAAGGAAATCAAATATGAAACTGCAGAACTATTAACTGTGGTATGTAACTATCGCTTAAATCAGCCTCTGTACCAGGTGACTGGAGTATAGCTACCGTAATGCTGATTTTTAAAAAAAGGATCCAGAGGTGATCCTGGCAATTACAGGCCAATAAGCCCTAACTGCAGTACCAGGCAAACTGGTTGAAACTACAGAAAAGAACAGAAGCATCAGACACATAGACAAACACAATATGTTGGGGAAGAGTCAACACAGCTTTTGTAAAGGGAAATCACACCTCACCAATCTATTAGAATTCTTTGATAGTGTCAACAACCATATAGATAAGGGTGATTCAGTTGATACAGTATACCTGGACTTTCAGAAAGCCTTTCATAATGTCCCACACCAAAAGCTCTTAAGCAAAGTAAGCAGTCATAGGATAAGAGGGAAGGTCCTCTCATGGATCAGTAACTGGTTAAAAGATAGAAAACAAAGGGTAGGAACAAATGGTCAGTTTTCACAAAGGAAAGTGGCATACAGCAGGGTCCCCCAAGGATCTGTCCTGGGACCAGCGCTAGTCAACATATTTATAAATGATCTAGAGAAGGGGGTAAAGTTGGCAAAATTACTCACAATAGTTAAGTCCAAAGCTGACTGTGAAAAGTTACCTAGGATCTCACAAAACTGGGGGACAGGGTCACAAAATGACGGATGAAATTCAATGTTGATAAATGCAAAGTAATGCACATTGGAAAAATAATCCCAACTATACCTTGGGTCATTGTGGATAGTTCTCCGAGAACATCTGCTCAATGTGCAGTGGCAGTCAAAAAAGCTAACAGAACGTTAGGAAACATTAGGAAAGGGATAGATGATAAAACAAAAAAAATATAATGTCACTATCTAAATCCATGGTATGCCCACACTTTGAATACTGTGAGCAGTTCTGGTCACCTCATCTCTAAAAAAAGACGTAATAAAATTGGAAAAAGGTATGACGAAGGGCAACAAAAATTATTAAGGTTCTGGAACAGCTTCCATATGAGGACAGATTAAAAAGACTGGGAATGTTCAACTTGGAAAAGGAGATGACTAAGGGAGGATAAGATAGAGGTCAATCAAACCATGAATAGTGTGCACAAAGTGAGTAAGGAAGCGTTATTTAACCCTTTCTCGTAACAAGAGGGTCACCCAATGAAATGAATATGCAGCAGGTTTAAAACAAAAAAACAAACAAACATAAGGAAATATATCTTCTCACAATGCACAGTCAACCTATGGAACTCATTGCAAGGGGATGATGTGAAGGCCAAAAGTATAACTAGATTCAAAAAAGAATTAGGCAAATTTATGGAGGATAGGTCATCAATGGCTATTAGGTAAGATGGTCAGGGATGCAACCCCGTGCTCTATGTGTCCTTAAACCTCTGCCATAAACTTGGACTGGACAACAGGGGATGGATCACTCAATAATTGCCCTGTTCTGTTCATTCCCTCTGAAGCATCTGGCACCATCCATTGTCAAGACAGGACACTGGGTTAGATGGACCACTTTTTGTGACCCAGTTTGGCCATTTATGTTCTTATGAAAATCTGACCTATTACTACTACATAAGCACACATACACATGCTATACAACTACACACCTTAGAAGAACTGATACACATTATCATAGGTCAGCTACTATTAAAAATATTTCTGTGCTTCTCATGCAAATAAATAAATACGTAAAAAGACCCTGCAATAAAATCTCTAAAAATGTAGCTTTAAGACTTTCCAATGTAATTTACCAATGTGCAGCTCATGACACTGACATTATCTGGAGGTAGACAATAAACCTGTACACAGATCAATACTATCCTTTCTCCAGATGGTCTTTTCGGAATAAAAATATGTGTATATATACTTTGGTTCAAGTTAGTCATTTCCTTACAAGCCAATAACCTTGAAAACACTGTTCCAATGATTTTCCCATGCTGCTAACTTTCTTATCTTTCCTACGATGGCTAAGAGTCCTCTGATCAGAATTTTAACAATAAGCTCTCTGTTTTCACTTCCCACCCCTCACTCCTTCAACCAATTGCTGTGTACAAAGACAGAGCAAGGAGGCTGGGGCCATAAAGATTTAGGTGCCCTCAAGACCACATTCAGTGTTTGATGGGACAGCACCAACCTGAATATCTGCAGTTGCTGGAGCCCTCATGAACTGCTTTGTGCGATAGGCTGGGAGCCCCTTCCTCTTTCATTAATCTGGCAACATGTGTCTGTTTAGCACAAAACCTGCCTTTATTATGATCTCTCTGTACATTTGTATTTCCTTTTCTGCTCTTGCCTCTAGTGACAACAGTCATCATAATATAAAGGGCCCAATCCTACTCCCCTCTATTTAGGTTCTTATACAAAAGCCATCTCAGTGCTACTGGAGCCTTTCCATTCATTTCAATAGGAGTTCAACTGTGTCCAAAAAAAAAAAGTGAGGTTTACAAAGGAAATTCTCAGACTACAAAAAAAGCTTTCAGGAAAAGATTATGGCTGACATATAAAATGCAACTGCCTGTTTCCAGGGTGCGGGTATATTTTGTAACATTTTCTAATTGATTTCCCCCCCACACCAACCATTTTCTTAATATTTTTCATTTGCCCAATCATAAATTAGGTTTGTAGCTCAGACATTCCCTCAGGGGGTTGAAGAAAGAGCTGAGAAAGCAAGCTAGCTTACTACTGAGCCTGAAGGGGCAATGAAGGTTTTCCCTCTGTGAATTCCTGCCATTTGGTCACTTGGGCTCCAATCGGATCTACACAGGCAGACTCCTGAGCCCAGACAGAGTCCCACAGCTCAGCACAGAGCTTCATCTGCACCTATCTAGGCAGCTGCAGAATTAGGGCTTCGTCCCACCGCTTGGATCCATAGTTCACTTTCAACACTTGAGCAGGGCAGGCACTGACCTCCTACTCTGGCTGTAAGAGCCATAAGGACCCCTGCAGCAGGCTCTACAGAAGAAACGTGAGAAGGTACAGTGAAACTGGATTACTTTTCTGGTCACTCATCGAAGTGGTTACAATCCCTATTCTCAGATAGGATAGCAATAATACTTAGCTAAGAAACAACTCAGTCCTGCAAAACGATTTGTGCTGGTGCTTAACTTTAAACACGGAGCAGTCTGACTGAAGAAGTCAAAGGGCTTTATTTTCTATCCAGAGCACATATGGCCAGATTTTAAAGAAAACACAGCTCCCACTGTGGCATTGTGGTGCCAAGTTAAGTGGCTAGATTTTCATAAAAGTGTCACAATGGGAGCTGGTAGGAGCCGAGCTCTTCTGCACGTCTGACCCATGAAAACAATGATAAAAATAAAAAATAAAATCAGAGCCAACCCTTTGACTCTTTTTGACCCTTGTTTTCTAGTCCTATATCTGCACTGCTACCTAACATCTGGGTTTACTTGTTACAGATCTTTGCCTTATAACATATCCAGAGAATGCACACCCAGGGACACAGCTATTTTTCCTTCCTGAACTTTTAGAGCCTCTT
Organism: Malaclemys terrapin pileata; assembly: GCF_027887155.1. Classification (NCBI taxonomy): domain Eukaryota; kingdom Metazoa; phylum Chordata; order Testudines; family Emydidae; genus Malaclemys; species Malaclemys terrapin. The sequence goes on from NC_071513.1 coordinate 58,743,819, forward strand.
TGAGACATCCCTTAGCCATAAAACTGTTTCTCTCCAAGATCCCTAGAAGCTTTTGCTTCTTATTTTCCCCTTATCAGTCATCTTTCTGGGAGCAGGCCTATCGGGATCCCTTTATTTTCTCTTCCTTTTGACTCCAGGCTCTGACCATAGAGTGGGTCTTATCTAACTTATGTCAACATCTTGTGGTTGAAGCTGATTTATTATCAGGTGCTATGGGACTACTGGTCTCTGAAGTGTTTTCTCTTTTCAATAAAGCTAAGCTCGAAGTAAACTTTTCTTTTTAAACTACACTACAAAAATGACCAAACAAATACCTACAAGCAGTGAAAATGAGCGACCGCATTTGATTTGCAGGCATTTGAAAGACTGGGTATTAACTAATCAACATGTTTCTTTCTCCTTCATGTATCAAAAGCACCAGGTTATCACTGGATTCAACAGTGAGAAAAGAAATGCAGTTTAAAAAAAAAAAAAGCAATGTGTTAGAAGAAAAAGAAAAGACCGTCCCCCCACACACTTAGGGTACGTCTGCACTGAAACTGGAGGTATGATTTCAGCACGCGTAGACAAACCTCAGCTAGCTTTAATCTAGCTACTGTGTGTACCAAGAGCAGTAGCAGCCCAGATTTCAATTGTGGGCTAACTGCCCAACCCAGCTCAGGTGAGCTTGTGTACATACAACCAGCACTTAAACCCATGCTGCTGTGGCTACATTGCTATTGGTACTTGAACTAGCTAGATTTAAGCTAATTGGCTATGTCTACAAATAGTGAAATCACACCTCCAATTGTGGTGTAGCCATACCCTCCTGTACCTGATCCAAAGTCCACTGAAGTCAATGGAATTATTCCCTTTGGACTTCAACAGGCTTCGGATTATGCCCTTAGAGTTCAGACTACCACATCTACACAGCCAACAGTAAGAGCCTATGTCAGGAGCCGGTAACGTCAATCACACACACAGGGGGCGTTTGCAAATGCAGGTTTCTGGCACAACTGCCATCTCTCAGGTCAGAAGTGAACATGTAAATTCTTCTGAGCTCCCAGATCTATTGTGCCACAACAAAGAGATTTGTTTAAACACAACAGAGTTCCCAGACTTTGGGCACACCCAGAAAATATTCATATACCTGGATAAATTTACACACACTAGTAGTCCCATTGAGCTCAATAGGGAAAAGACTGAGGCCCAGATGTGCAACCTGGATTTTGCTTGGTACAGTCCATCAGTACAGTTTACAACAACCTAGCCTGGCTTAGTAATAGATAAAAAAATACTTTGCACTTAAACATAGTGCTTTCCACCTGGAGATCTCAAAGTGATTTAAAACCATGAATGAAGGAATCCTCACAGTCCCCATTAGAACAATAGGGATTCAACTGAGGAACAGAGGTTTTTTTGTTTTTTCTAATAAAAGGCACCTAAAACAATGTTTAGGCAACTAAATAAGTGACTTGAGTTTCAAAGGTGCTGAGTACCACCGACAAGAATGAGACATACTAGTTCTCAGGAGTTTTCAAAATCTTTTAAGCATCCGTGGGTTTTGGAAATCTGGGGCTAAGTGTGGGCACAGCTGGAAATAGAATCCAGATCTCTACACAACCAGTTCTGTGTCTTAAGCACAAAACTATCCTGGTCTTCTTAAGTAGAAACATGTACAGACACTCAAAACAACACTCAAACATTAAAAATGTGAATCCATGTTTAGGCATATTGCATTAGGAAACATTCATGAATTGCATACGCACAGCATTGGGAGTTTCACATAAAATTCTCCTCTCTTCACTCACTTGAGGTGTGCTGTGATGATTTTTCAAGGGTCACACTGGGCAGAACAGCCTGTACATTGTATGCCTATGGCCTCACAAGGCTGTTGATATCTTAAAGAACACTATGGAAAAACATCCTATTTAAAGACAGTTCTTTTGACATCTCTCTGGTTTTCAACTTTGCCAGCTCCCTTTTTTAATTATCAGGAACATTTCCATAAAAAAAGGTTGCTCCTTGCAGATTTTTTTCTCCCCACATAAGATCATATTCTTTTTGACAATGATCCTAATCACCAAAACACAGCTGTGATGTCAGCAACAGAGGATGACTTTCAAAAAAAAAAATCTGTCCAATAACTTGAAGGGGAGGTGCAGACACACAGAGAAAGGAGAGAAATATGATAAAAGTAACACAATTATCTCTGACTGGAATATTTTTCAGCATTTTCTCATAAGGTATCAACAAGACTTTAAACACACACAATGGATTCCAAATAAGTAGGAAAGATGATAGTTGGTTACAAAAGGTTTTTTCTTCCTCAATATTTGGTTAACACAAGGCTTCATAAAATGTGGTTAATAAAGGGTCCATATTACATGATGACTCCATATCACATGCTCTCTAATATACAAAACTAAACTGTCTGAACGCCTTTAAGAAAAGAACATTTTAAAATATGAAAGGGAAGTGAGCAAAGAAGAGGATTAGGAGTAACTTTTTTTTAGTATTAAGAGGTTTCTAATCCTGAGTGACTATCTCCACTCCCCTCACTGCACCATAGCACCTTTCCTTTAGATCAGGTTCCTTTCCCAGTGTTTTTTTTGGTATGCCCCCCTCAGGTAACGCATTCCATCAGAAGTGCTACAAGAGTGCATGAGAATCCTCCACTTTTTAACTACAGAAGAATAATGGATTTCTACTAACACCAAAGAATCCCGGACCAGATGTTTAAATATCATCACAATCCCCAAATTAACAAGATCAATCATGTGCACTGAACATTGCACATAAACGTCTCCATCAGATTTCAGTGATTTTCCTGCTTTTAAAAGTAACAGCTCTTTGGAAGAAGTCCCCACCTCCCGCTTATCCCCACACCCAAATACTTTATTGAGGGAGAATTATGTTCTTATGTATCCATTTCAAGTTATTAACTCAGACAACAATAGAAAGAGAAAGCCCAGCTGCAGGGCAAGTGGGAGATACCACTCTCCAAAGAGCTAGCATCTCAACAAAGCCCACCTGCAAATTTCATTCTTCAGGAGAGTGAAGTGGTAATAAAGCCTTCAACACTCCAGGATTAGTAACGCTCCAAACTTGATCAATCTCAATTTCCAACAGCACCTCTGTGCAAAGTTGTGTGGTGATATCAGTTTGAAAAAGATCTTGATATGGTATATAAGCTGCCTCCCTCCCCTTCATATATTGGGAGGTTATATCTATCTTCTTAAGGAGCGTTTGGTCCTCATTTCATCTCTGCAGTCCTCGCTGTAATGAGACTAGACTCCAGCAGGGGAAGGTTCCTCACCTAGAGCAGTGTTTCTCCAACTCTCTCATGTTAGCTAAGAGAACAATCACCTCAAGGGCCCATGACCCTTCTCAATATCCCAACTCACAGTCGCTTGGTTCTCAAATGCTTTCCTGGTGGCCCACAGCTTCACTGATTCTTGACCTAATCCTGCACCATAACTCAATGGTTAAAACCATGGACTTCATTGGGAACTGGATCAGGTCCATAGAAAATAAACAGTTAGGTTTGGGGTACTCAGCCTCAGGCTGGGTGAAAACAGGGGGGTTATTGGGGTAGAAATCTAGGAAAGAGTAGATGAGGAAGAGTATTACACCTCTACCTCGATAGAACGCTGTCCTCGGGAGCCAAAAAAATCTTACCACGTTATAGGTGTAACCGTGTTATATTGAAGTTGCTTTGATCCACCGAGTACGCAGCGCCACCCCCCCGGAGCACTGCTTTACCACGTTATATCTGAATTCGTGTTATATCGGGTCGCGTTATATCGAGGTAGAGGTGTATATGTGATCATGTATAGCAATTAAAGACTGTATCATAATTCATACACACAGAGGGCAGAATTAAGAGTGGGCAGGTAACCTTAACTGTCATTTCCTACCATTAATGCTTCACTTGACAATTTTCACATTCTTTTAATGCCCTTTATTATTATTTTGTTTAGATTTTTATTATGAAAAATAGCAAGCTTTGCTCCCCTTACGTAGGTAACTGAAAACATTATTTGGAAAAGTGGCACATTTTCTTTCTTATAATATATGCACTGGAAATTAAGGTTAAAAAAAAAAATCACATTTTGCCACATTTCAGGAATATGTGAAGTAAGCACCGCTTAATTACTATGCAAAACCTGCTTTCACAGACACATGTGAATAGCACCAAAAGATCAAAGGGAATGTAGCATTCATAACCCCTTTAAAAACTTTCATTCCCCAAAGAAAAAACTGTGGGTTTTGATAGAAAATTGTAACTCAGAAAAAGGAAGAAAAGTCATTTTTCTCTCTTAATATTTTAGGAGAAAGAACCCCCAACAAGATACTTTTAACTATTACCTTCTTAAACACACACACTTATTTTCAGAGGCCTATTTATTGGGAGGCATTACCAACCACTCCCCTTTTGCTTTGCTTTCATGCCCTAACAGTAACTCATTTGTTAATAACATCCATCGATGACAGACTATTTTTATGGTCATATGGTACCTGCCACATTGCAGGATCTCAAAATGCTTTACAAACTATGGGCCCAATATTGGGAAAAGATCTGCCTATATGGACCCTTACTCCTGTTGAGAGTCCTATTGAAGTCAACAGCACCCTGAACAGGAGCAATCATCCACAAGAACAAAGCTTTTTGTATCTTGGGTCCTAAATAGGAAAGAATAGGCATGAATCCTTTCAGCCATCACTGAAAATGCAGCCATAGCTAGGATGAAGGTTGGCAGAGAAGTGGACTGTCATCCCCATAACGTTCCTCTCAGATCAGGGTTGAGGCACACTGGTGCGATGGGGTGGGGAAACATGCCCTATTATTTCCCAACCTCTAAACTGTTTTATGGATAAGAGAGGAGTTCAGTCTGCAGTCAGATCAGCACCTTCCATGATCACTATGCTCCCTAAGCACTAGTTTTAAGGCAAGTGGGCAGCAAAATGCTACAAGAGTGAACACAGGAATGAAGTGAACACATCCTGTGAGAAGACAGTAGAATCTTGATGAGCTGTGAGCCCCCATTTGTCCATGCCTTAGCTCAGCCACCAAAAGATCTTATCTGATCAACAGGAATGAAACAACAATAGAAAATCTATCAGCTAGTGGCTGTGGAGCATCACAGGTCTATTAGCAATTGACTGATTGGCCTGTCTGACCAGAGTCAGACTTTCTCAAATCTCTCTCTCAATAAACTGTTAAAAGTCAATATTACACAGAATGAAAATTCAATTTAAGGTAAGAGGGAAAAGATGACTAATTATTCTTTTACAGCACCATTGATCATTCCAGCTCTCTTTTAACACTGGAATGGGCAGTACGTACACCACTGAATTTAGTCTCAACAGAGATGGACACTGAAGATGAAAAGGCACTTTTTAAAAACATGCCAGAATGGATAAAACCTGACACATTAAATTTTAAATAAATAGCTCTCAAATGACAGGACATCTCAGGGCTACTCAAGGAAAGGTTAGAAAGAGTTTACAGGGTCAATAAGAAAAATGTCTGGTTTCAAACAGGACTTCAGCCAATATTTTATATCTTTCATTTACAGAACACAAAGCCATGGAATACAGTGATCTTCCGTACTTCAGTGCTTCATACAAGTCAGAATTCGTGACACTTTCTGCTTATAAAGGAAGAAAGAATACATGCAATGTTACATGGGAGCTCCTTCTAAAGAAAGAACTCTATAGAAACCAATCTACTCATTTTTTGCTTGGAACAGCGTGACTGTTGTAGGCAGATATGCCATCTACATAACAACATGCAGATTTAACACAATTCTGAAAGTCAATGTTCCTTCTGGTGCACTGGCAACTTTGGGATGTTGTTCATCAGCCCCTTTATGTTACCACACTGTGAAAAATCACTATTTAATTTCACTTGCTGTGCTAATGATCACATTGTATGCAACGACAGATCTACCTTGGGAGGTTATGGATCACACTGCAGGCGGGGGGAGGGAGAGAGAGAACAACACATTGGCCAGTGTGAATCAATTTCAAATCGCATGGGGAGATGGATAAAAGAAAAAGCAGTATTTCCAGGAATGACAGCCACCATCATGGTACTACCTGCTGTTGCAAAGGCAGATTATATGGAGGTTGGAAAGATAGACAAAATACCCATCTAGGGCACCAACAGCTTGCCAGGCATCGCTGAACTCAGAGATCTGGTTCTGCCAATTTCTAGCGAGGGCTGAGAACAGGAAAGTGCAAATCCAAGAACATTCCGTGCAAATTCAGCTTTTCTGGGACATGGTAAGGTGCAGCCTTGCAGAACTGTGCTTTTCTATTGCATACAGCTCCCCCGCACCGTAGTAGTCATTAACAACAATTGCTCAGTTTGTGGGCTCGGGCTAGTTCTTTGTCTACAACAGCACCTCAAATGACTAGAGGCTCCAGGGACTGAATGGGCACATAAAAGGAAATCCTCTCACCTATACAAGTGGTTCCTCCAAAACATTGCTAAGGAAGCTTGTTTTGCTGATGCCCTACTCGGTGGATTAACAAAAGAGGCTTTAAATCTTCAGAGCTATCAGTGTAGCACTGGTGATCAGCCCTGAACCCTGGGAATCAGTACCCATCGTCCAAGTAGTGGGCTAGGCAATCATGATTGCCAAAGGGCACCAGAAGGAAGGAATCCTTCCCATCAAGCCAACAGAGTAGTTCAGGTGTCACTCTATAATTACTATGGGAGCCTCAAGTGAGCAATAGTTCCAATGCAACATGAACCCCTACATCTGCAAAGCGAAACAGCCAATAGGCTACTAGCAGCCCTGCTCCCATCCTTTCTCTCAGTCTGCTCCCAACCCCAGCTGCACAGGGCCTGCACTTCATACGGCTTATGCAACCCCAACATGGTCTCCCAGTGAAGCAGAAGAACAGTTGCATGGCACAGGGGCCCTCAATGGAAGGCTGGATTTGCCCCTTAAAGAAGAAAATATATCAAAACTCCCCAAGACAAAAACCTCACACACTGTGCATGTGATTTCTAATCCTCGGCTTACAGCATTCAGCTCACCGTTACATAAAAATCAATCTGGGGGAAAAAATTGATTGGAGCTTGCAAAACTCCCTGATTCCCTGGTCCTTACTGCCTTGTCCTCCACACAGTGCATAATGGATCATCCTTGGCGTCTTAAGGACTAACTCACCCAGATATTAACTTGCCCTCACTCCAAGGGTATGAGAACATGTAATTAGACCTAAAGGAAGTGAAGGAAGCAAAGGAAAGACTTCAGCATTAATCACGTTAGTTTTTACAGACTTAATGCAATAATTGGACAATACACATCTTTTAAAAATAACAACTATAATAAGGGTGGGGGGAAAGGGATGGGAGTCTGAAATTCCCTGGCCCTCTAAATTCAATTACAGATGTCAGGGCCGGATGATTTCATTTGAACATTGCAGAAGCACAAATCTAAGAGCTGAAGATCCGTTCTGTTTCTAGAAATGTTCCTGTAAAAAGCAAAATTAAAATAAGACAAATATTTGGTGCCATTTCTCATTTGTCGAAGCCAAGGACAAAGCTTCCAGGTTATTCCCCTCCTCCACCAGCACTTTCAACCAGCAGAAAGACAAAAGAGCTGTAAGGCAGAAAAACATTCCAGGGAAACAACCTGGCAAGCAACCCACTTTGCTTTCTGAATTCTTCCAACCAGACCTTGATGAGACCAGAACCAAACCAGGTTTGTGGAACAAGACCACAGGCTGGGTGGGCGGTCAGAGACACTCCTCAACATGATACTGTGAATGGTCAGGTGAAGATAAAACTATCTAGGTTGTCAACTGCAATGGGTGTATTTTTCTCTAAAGAAACTTAACTGGCAATTTGAGGACTTTAAGTTCTATGTAGACATGGTGCTCCCATGTCAACGGAGTGACCTGTGGAAGTCCTACTACCACATGAGATGGGGAGAAAAGAAAGAGCGAGGACAAAACTGCGTGCAATGCAGAAGTGATAATCTTTGTCTCCACCGCTGGGAAGAATGCCAATTGCTCTCTTCTCTGGTATCACCTTTCTTTTCCAAATCAGTCCACAATACAACCAGTAGTTATGTGGGCTGATACAGGTTCTTCTCTTCCCCACACGGCTGTGGTAATGGAAGGAAAGGGAAAAGGAATGAGCCAAATATTGTGGGGAGAAGAATTATGTAGTGTGACACGTAGGGATATAACCAAGATGAATAGGGTGAAACTAAGGAGAAATTTAGACAGAATATGAGGAAGCAAACTCCTGATCATGTATCAACTTGTGGCATAGCCTAGAACTTTAAGAATCAGTCTGGGAACAATCCTACATTGCCAGGGATCTCAACCGGATGATCCCATAGGTCTTTTTCCATCTGTACAAATTCCATGCACAAACATTCAAGAATGAAGAGCTGGGCAAAAGCCTAATCTCCTAATGTTAGCGGCCATCAAGCATCTAAAAAAGAAATCCTGTGCACACAAGCAACAAAATGCATTCAGATCAGAAGCAGATTTATTCCAGTGTCTACTGGCAAAAACACAGCCCGAATTACATGGCATATGACTTAACTATATAAATAAAGCTCTCTTATAGGGCTCTGCCATTTGAGAAACTGAGGCCTGGTCTACACTACGGGTTTAGGTCGACTTTAGCAGCGTTAAACCGAATTAAGCCTGGACACGTCCACACAACGAGGCCCTTTCTTTTGAATTAAAGGGCCCTTTAAACCGGTTTCTTTACACCACCTCCGACGAGGGGATTAGTGATAAAACCGGCCTTTGCGGGTCGGAATTGGGGTAGTGTGGACGGAATTCGATGTTATTGGCCTCCGGGAGCTATCCCACAGTGCTTCATTGTGACCGCTCTGGACAGCGCTCTCAACTCAGATGCACTGACCAGGTAGACAGGAAAAGACCCGCGAAGGTTTGAATTTCATTTCCTGTTTGCCCAGCGTGGAGAGCACAGGTGACCACGCAGAGCTCATCAGCACAGGTAACCGTCATGGAGTCCTCCCAGGATCGCAAAAGAGCTCCAGCATGGACCGAACGGGAGGTACGAGATCTGCTCGCCATATGGGGAGATGAAGCAGTGATAGCTGAACTCCGTAGCAGTAAAAGAAATGGAAAAGTATTAGAAAAGATCTCCAAGGCCATGAAGGACCGAGGCCATAACAGGGACACACAGCAGTGCAGCGTGAAAATTAAGGAGCTAAGGCAAGCCTACCACAAAGCCAGAGAAGCAAACGGAAGGTCCGGGGCAGAGCCGCAAACTTGCCGCTACTACGCGGAGCTGCATGCGATCCTAGGGGGTGCAGCCACCACTACCCCAACCGTGTGCTATGACTCTCTCACTGGAGAAACACACAGGGAAGACGGTTTGGGGAACGAGGAAGATGACGATGGAGGTACTGTAGGTAGCTCACAGCAGCAAGGAAGCGGAGAAACCGGTTTCCCCAACAGCCAGGATATGTTTGTGACCCTGGACCTGGAACCAGTAACCCCCGAACTCACCCAAGACCCTCAGGGCACACAGGAGACCTCTGGTGAGTGTAACTTTGTAAATATTTGTAAACATTACAAAAAAAAAGCAAGCAAGTCTGTTAACGTGTATGGGGATGGAGCGGAAATCCTCCAGGGACATCTCCAGAAAGCTCTCCTGGTTGAAATGGGGTGATTTTATTAAGGGGGACATTCAGAGGCGCCCGTTCCTGCTCTTCTGACCAGAAATGTTCCCCGCTGTTAACCACGCGGTGGGGGGGGAGGGGTGAAGTGATCATCCCAGAGAATCGTGTGTGTGTGTGTGTGGGGGGGTGGTTTACTTGTGTTTGTGCCGCATGTTAACCGGGAAACCGCAGCCCCCTCCTTTTACATTGAAACCCCATTTTAAATGGACAACCCAATTCATCCTTGATATGGGAAATGCGCTGCTGTTTGCAACCTTTCCCGCATGTTAAGAAGGTTAAAAAAGCCAAAACACTGTGGCCTACGATGGCTGCCTGCAAGCCGAAATATGCAACCTTGTAATGAAAGAGTGTACCCATTGTTCCCTAAAATGTGTCTTTTTTAACCACCTCTCCCTTCTCCTCCACCAGCTGCAAATGTTTCTCCTTCGCAGAGGCTCGTGAACATTAGAAAGAGAAAACGTAAGACGAGGGACGAGATGTTCACGGAGCTGCAGATGTCCGCCCAGGCTGATAGAGCACAGCGGAATGCGTGGAGGCAGTCAATGACGGAGATGAGAAAAGCCCAATATGAACGAGAGGAGAGGTGGCGGGCTGAATCGCGGGAAGAACAGAGCAAGTGGCGGGCTGAAGACGATAGGTGGCGTCAGCTTGCAGACAGACGGCAAGAGGCAATGCTCCGTCTGCTGGAGCATCAAAGTGATATGCTCGAGCGTATGGTTGAGTTGCAGGAAAGGCAGCAGGAGCAGAGACTGCCGCTACAGCCCCTGTGTAACCAACAGCCCTCCTCCCCAAGTTCCATAGCCTCCTCACCCAGACGCCCAAGAACACGGTGGGGGGGCCTCCGTCCACCCAGTCACTCCACCCCAGATGATCGCCAAAGCATCAGAAGGCTGGCCTTCAATAAGAGTTAAAGTTTTAAAATGCAGTGTGTCCTTTTCCATCCCTCCTCCCCCACCCATCCCAGGCTACCTTGGCAATTATCCCCCTACCTCTATAAGGAACTAATAAAGAATGCATGAATGTGAAAAAACAATGACTTTATTGCCTCTGCAAGGGGGAGGGGAGGGTGGGGTGGGGTGGTTGGTTTACAGGGAAGTAGAGTGAACCGGGTCGGGGGGGGGGGGGGTTTGCAGGGTTCATCAAGGAGAAACAAACAGAAGTTTCACACAGTAGCCTGGCCAGTCACAAAACTCGTTTTCAAAGCTTCTCTGATGCGCACCGCGCCCTGCTGTGCTCCTCTAACCGCCCTGGTGTCTGGCTGCGCGTAATCAGCGGCCAGGCGAGTTGCCTCAACCTCCCACCCCGCCATAAAGGTCTCCCCCTTACTCTCACAGATATTGTGGAGCGCACAGCAAGCAGCAATAACAATAGGGATATTCTTTTCGCTGAGGTCTGAGCGAGTCAGTAAGCTGCGCCAGCGCGCTTTTAAACGTCCAAATGCACATTCCACCACCATTCGGCACTTGCTCAGCCTGTAGTTGAACAGGTCCTGACTCCTGTCCAGGCTGCCTGTGTACGGCTTCATGAGCCATGGCATTAAGGGGTAGGCTGGGTCCCCAAGGATCACGATAGGCATTTCAACATCCCCAACGGTCACTTTCTGGTCCGGGAAGAAAGTCCCTTCCTCCAGCTTTCGAAACAGAGCAGAGTTCCTGAAGACGCGAGCATCATGTACCTTTCCCGGCCATCCCATGTTGATGTTGGTGAAACGTCCCTTGTGATCCACCAGGGCTTGCAGCAGCATTGAAAAGTACCCCTTGCGGTTTACGTAGTCGGTGGCTTGGTGCTCCGGTGACAAGATAGGGATATGGGTTCCGTCTATGGCCCCGCCACAGTTTGGGAATCCCATTTCAGCAAAACCATCCACTATTGACTGCACGTTGCCCAGAGTCACTACCCTTGCTATCACCAGGTCTTTCATTGCCCTGGCAAATTGGATCACAGCAGCCCCCACCGTAGATTTGCCCACTCCAAATTGATTCCCGACTGACCGGTAGCTGTCTGGCGTTGCAAGCTTCCACAGGGCTATCGCCACTCGCTTCTCAACTGTGAGGGCTGCTCTCATCTTGGTATTCTGGCGCTTCAGGGCAGGGGAAAGCAAGTCACAAAGTTCCATGAAAGTGGCCTTACGCATGCGAAAGTTTCGCAGCCACTGGGAATCGTTCCATACCTGCAGCACGATGCGATCCCACCAGTCTGTGCTTGTTTCCCAGGCCCAGAATCGGCGTTCCACGGTATCAACCTGCCCCAGTGACACCATGATTTCCACATTGCTGGGGCCTGTGCCTTGTGAGAGGTCTATGGCCATGTCAATTTCCTCATCACTCTCGTCGCCGTGCTGCAATCGCCTCCTCGCCTGGTCCGGGTTTCGCCTTGGCATGTTCTGGCTCTGCATATACTCCAGGACAATGCGCGTGGTGTTCATAGTGCTCATAATTGCCGCGGTGATCTGAGGGGGCTCCATGATCCCAGTGCTAGCTATGGCGCCTGGTCAGAAAAAAGGCGCGAAAGTAGTATCTGATGGACCAGGAGAAGGAGGGCGGGAGGGAGGGCCGAGTGACGACATGGCGTACAGGTACAGGAACAGGGAGAAACACAAACAACTGTCACACAGAATGGTCCCCCCAAAGATTAAACTGGAAACCCTGGGCTTAGCAGGCCGTTGATTTCACGGAGGAAGGGGAAGCAAATGAACACAGAACAAATCTATTTTTTACATCTTAAGGTGGCAGCCGACGCTGCAGCATGAGTGACAGCCATACCAGTACGATGATGATGGGTACCAATCATAATATACCATCATCTGCCAAAAGGCAAGGGGCTGCTGCTGTGTAGCAATGCAGCCCCACGTCTGCCAGCCCCACGTCCGCCAGCACCCAGCATCGCCCTCGGCCTCTTCTGGGTGCTTAGCAGACAATATTGGGCAATTGGCAGAAAATAGTATATTATGACTGGTAACCGTCATCATCGAGACAGTAGCATGTCTGCCCAGGTGGCCATGATTGACAGCCACTCCAGTACGATGACGACGGGTACCAGTCATAATATACCATCGCCTGGAAGGGGCTGGTGCAATGCAGCCCTACGGCTGCCAGCCCCACGGCTATCACTCATGCTACACCGTCTACCGCCAAAAGGCAGTTAGCAGCTGCTGCTGTGTAGCAATGCAGTCCCACGTCTGCCGGCACCCAGAGGACATATGGTGACGGTGAGCTCAGCTGTGCTGAGCGGGCTCCATGTTGTCTGCACAGGTAACCCAGGTAACCCAGGTAAAAAGGCGCGAATCTATTGTCTGCCGTTGCTGTGATGGGGGAGGGAGGGGCCTGACGACATGTACCCAGAACCGCCCGCGACACTGTTTTGCATCATCCGGGCATTGGGATCTCAACCCAGAATTCAAAGAAAAGGCGCGAACCGCTTCTCGGCTCGAGCTGTGGCGCAAACGTAGTATCTGACGGCCTAGGGGAAGGAGGGAGGGGGGCCGAGTGACGACATGGCGTACAGGCACAGGGAATTAAAATAAAAAACGGTGGCTGTGCATCAGGGAGAGACACAAACAACTGTCACAGACTGGTCCCCCCCAAAGATTAAACTGAAAACCCTGGGTTTAGCAGGCCGTTGATTTGACGGAGGGAGGGGGAAGCAAATGAATACAGAGAAAATCTATTTTTTACATCTTAAGACGACGGTGCAGCGTGACTGATAGCCCTCGGCATCTTTCTGGGTGCTTGGCAGCAAATACGGGGTGGTGTATGACGATGGTCTTCAGGCCTATTGCACGAGCTGCTGCTCAGGGAAGACTCTGCTAATGTGCGATGACCCGACTTGTAATAGGCCGGCTAACAGTCATAATACACCATTTACTGCCAAAAGGCAAGCCCCACGGCTGCCAGCACCCAGATCGCCGATGAAGGCTACCAGTCTACTGCACCGTCTACCGCCAAAAGGCAGTTAGCAGCTGCTGCTGTGTAGCAATGCAGTCCCACGTCTGCCGGCACCAAGAGGACATATGGTGACGGTGAGCTCAGCTGTGCTGAGCGGGCTCCATGTTGTCTGCACAGGTAACCCAGGTAACCCAGGTAAAAAGGCGCGAATCTATTGTCTGCCGTTGCTGTGACGGGGGAGGGAGGGGCCTGACGACATGTACCCAGAACCGCCCGCGACACTGTTTTGCATCATCCGGGCATTGGGATCTCAACCCAGAATTCCAAGGGGCGGCGGAGACTGCGGGAACTGTGGGATAGCTGTGGGATAGCTACCCATAGTGCAATGCTCCGGAAGTCGACGCTAGCCTCGTACTGTGGACGCGGTCTGCCGACTAGAGCACCTAGAGCATTTTATTGTGTGGACATACACAATCGGCTGTATACAACCGATTTCAATAAAACCGGCTTCTATAAATTCGAACTAATTTCGTAGTGTAGACATACCCTGAGTAAGATCCTGAATCTGGATTAAGGTGCTGTGGCTGTTTTTCTTGCCACCAAAATCAATTCCTCAGGACAGAGTGTCCAGTACCCAGAGTCTCAGTGTGTGGAAAAAAAAATAAAAGGCTCCAGTATCAGCCCTTAAAATCAAAACAGAAGTTTCCATAAATCTAAGGGCCACATCAGCGTAGCAGGCATCAGAAGCTGGTTTGAGAATTTCTGTTCTAACAACCTTCCTCCTCCTCCACCTCTCCCCTTCTGCTCCAGGAATGGGGTAGGCAGGGAGCCACTGTACTCCCACTTGCACAGGAGTGCAGACAGCTCAGTGTGATGAATCAAGTAGCAAGGAACCCCCAACTGCTCAATAGTTTGGAACTTCATGTCGTGGAAGGGACAAGAATCTTGGCTGCCTTCAAGGAAACAGTTACCGCACCCACTGGAGTCTGTGGACACTGTCCCTTGCCATGTGGACTGGGCATAGAATTTTGTAACTCTGACCCAGGTCAATTGTTTTCTTCCCAGCACTCCGACGTATCCCTGCCCTCATACAGAAAGGGATACCACTTATAGCAGGGGTCGGCAACTTTTCAGAAGTGGGGTGCCAAGTCTTCATTTATTCACTCTAATTTAAGGTTTCGCTTGCCAATAATGTATTTTAACCTTCTCTTTCTATAAGTCTATAATATATAACTAAACTATTGTTGTATGTAAAGTAAATAAGGTTTTTAAAATGTTTAAGAAGCTTCGTTTAAAATTAAATTAAAATGCAGAGCCCCCTGGACCGATGGCCAGGACCCGGGCAATGTGAGTTTGTGTGCTGCCTTCGGCATGCGTGCCATAGGTTGCCTGCCCCGACTTATACCATTAGTTCCCCTTTCACACTCCACCATCCTCGGCCCAGAGTGTCACTTCACCTCCTGTTTCCTTCTGTTTATTCTTCTGGCACAAGAGTGGGAAGTCTCTCAGATTTGCAGAACTAATACTTCCACTGGGCTCCAGCCAGATACAGAAAGAAATTGCAGCCCACATGGGATTCATAAGCTTTCCCTTCCTGGGGGCGCTTAGTGCTCCAATAGCCATTGCTCGGCCAAGCAAGCAGCCTGTTTACAGCCTTAATAAAACAAATCCCTTCCTCAACGTGCTAATGTACTGATAACACGCAAGTGGGGCTGCTCTAGTCCAATCTCGAGGAAGCACCAAGGGTTTGGATTTGTAAGTCTAGACTTTAGGCATGAAATATGAGTTAGCTCCACTGGAGCATGTCGTTCTTCTTTTCTGTGCTCAGGTTATTCCCAAGGGTAAGTGAATGTATCAAGAGCTTTAGAATACAGGTCACGTTTCAGTTATTTTTCATAATTTTTTTTAACCTTTCCTTTCAACTCACTACCATATAGCACAACCGCTTTGAATTTTTGAAATTTACCAACATTCCCCCCTAACGTACATACAACCTCATGTGTTATTACTCACAATGGCTGTTCTTTTGCTTTTAAAGAAACATATAATTTGGGGGGAGGGGTGTGGAAGGACTTAGGCCCAAATCCTGCAGACACTTGGACACATCTTAACTTTACTCAGGTGAGTAGTCCCATTGACATCAATAGGACTATTTGCACGAGTAAAGCTAAGCATGTACATGTGTGTGTTTGCAGGATCTGGGCCAAACATGTGGTCTCCTGTGCCTGCCTGGAGCTGTGTTGACTTTAGAGGCACACTGCAGGACTGCGGCCACCTAAAGACAGCCAGCTTTGCCCAATTGGGCAGCTACTGATCTTGACACACAAATGAGCAGAAGGGGAGGGAAAAGAAAGTTCTCCTCCAAGAAAATGCAACTGATCTAGAGACCACAACTCCTCCCATTTACATCAAGATGATGCTGCAGCACTTGTATCCATAGGTGGGGACTCTGTGGGGCTGGAGCACCCATGTAAAAAAACCCACAACAGTGGGTGCTCAGCACCCACCGGTGGGCCCTACCAGTCAGCTCCACCCTCTCCCCTCCAGCACCTCCCACACGCTGGCAGCCCTGCTGATCAGCTCCTCCCCCTCCTTCCCAGTGTCTCCTACCCAGCGCTGGGGGGGGGAAGGGGGCAGAGCGAGGGCAGGGCGTGCTCAGGGAGGGGGCAGAGTGTGGGTCGAGCGCCTGTGCTTGTATAATTTCTCAGATCACACTAGAAGGTTTCAAGATGCTTGTCAAATTTGGGGGTTGGGGTTGTTATTATTTTAAAGGAAGTTGTTCCTTCCACAGTGAGGGATATTTTCATGGCCTTTGGTATTTTTCACTGATTGCTATGTGTTTTGAAAGTCAACTACTATTGTTACTTCCCCTTAAAATTATTTCCAGGCAGCACTGCTCTAATATTAGGGTGCTTTTGTAATCTGTTTTTCCACACTCCTGTGGGTTGTTTTTACTTCCTTGGCTGTGTGCATTCTTTTCACTGTCAGAGACCAGTCTGATTACAGGAGCTGCTGTTCACTACTAGCGAACAGCCCTGTTCCCATTTTAAAACAGTGAGAGCTTTGCCACTGACTTCAGTGGGAACAGGATTAGGCACAGGCCCGTATAACAAAAGTAAATAAACATCTTAATTTACATGCATGAAATCAGTAACCTTGAAATGGGGGTGGGGGGGGGGGAGGAATGGTTTCTAATGAAAAAAGTAAAAGTCATTGCCATTCAACTGCTGCCCGGAGGAAGAAAAACAACCAATGAAATTTTTTATTGTATTTATTGTTTAGGGAAAGAGATAAAAAGGGTTCTCCCAAAAGAAGCGGCAGTTGGTCCATCCATGTTTCTCTGCCCTACCAAGGGAAAGTGCCCAGTTCGGAGGGATCACTGCAATAATGGTAGAGTCTGATTCACCAGTCCTGTTTCTCTGAAGCCTGCCCTACTTGGCACGTGGATTCAGAACCATGAAATACAGACACCCCACTGAGAACTTTGGTTCCAACTGCCTCAGCAGGGTTCTGGGTAGAATAGGTATCTTGGTCAGTAATCAATTGCCTATAAGCAGTTTCAAAGAGAAAGGATATTGCTTAGTATGATAAACCTGACCACGCCTGTCTCTTTACCAATATCCCCTGCAGTTGTTGCTAACACTAGTTTAATACCCTTCAACAGCTGCAAAGGTAACAGTTATTGAAACAGAAGGAGGTGGGGATTTTGTGAAATCTGACTTTAGCTCCAAGTCACTACAACCCTAGCACCAAAGCAGCTTCACTGAACCATAATTGACATTTCCTTAAAACGGTAGCAGCTACTGAAATTGCAAGATACGCAAGTGTTATTTCCCACTATTTTATTTACATTAGCATAAGTAGGCAGAATAAGTCAAGGCTGCATTGCATCCCGCTAAGTAGTGCTGAAAGCATTATTTACAGGGGACAGACTGTAACCCCCTGTACTCCTAATATGGAACCTGCCACTTTCTGTTCATATTTGAGTTGCAACAATAAATGTGTGCTAAAGCAAAAATTACTGCCTACTGTCATGCTAATAACCATATATATACAAATGACCCATGCTAGTCTTCATTCATGCAATATGCCGCCCAAAGTAGCCATTGAATATGTAGTACAGGAATGCTCAACCTTTGCAGTAATGAGAGTTACTTTTGGAATGTTGCCTCTTGCCAAGAGTAGCACCTAATTTGATTATAAAATGAATGGGCTTGATCCTGAGCTGGTGTAAACTGGCATAGCTGCTGATGGCAATGGAACTACTCCAATTTACAACAGATGAGGAACTAGCCCTTTTTCTCGTGAAGCAGCCAAAGCAAAACACATTCATCCTTCTACCTGCCTTTACCGATGATCAGGTTTGTTCAGCAACAATACTAATCTCATAGGCGTGCGCACAGGGTGTGCCCAGGCACACCCTAACGCCCACGGGCCAGATCTGGCCCTTCAGGGATTTGGATCCGGGCCACAGGATTTGCCCCCCGTGGTGCCGCAGGCCCTGTGCCGCTCTCAGAAGCGGACGTTACCATGTCCCTGCAGCCCCAGGGGAGGGGGCGGGGTAGAGGGCTCCGTGCGTTCATAGAATATCAGGGTTGGAAGGGACCTCAGGAGGTTATCTAGTCCAACCCCCTGCTCAAAGCAGGGCCAATCCCCAACTAAATCCCCAAACAGCCCCCTCAAGGATTGGAACGCACAACCCCGGGTTTAGCAGGCCAATGCTCAAACCACTGAGCTATCCCTCCCCCAGGCACCGCCCCCCGCAGCTCCCATTGGCCGGGAACGGGGAACCACGGCCAATGGGAGCTTCGGGGGAGGTACCTGTAGGCAAGGGCAGCACACGGAGCCCTGTGCCCCCCAATCCCCGGGGCCGCACAGGGACGTGGTCAGCGGCGCAGTGTGGGGCCAGGGCCGGCAAGCGGGCAGTGAGTGCGCCGCTGCAGGTAAGCGGCGCCGGGTCGGAGCCCGAACCCCTCTTGCACCCTGCCCCCCAACTTCCTGTCCTGAGCCCCCTGCTGCACCCCTCCTGCACCCCAACCCCCTGCCCTTAGCCCCCTCCTTCACCCCGCCTCCCAACTCCCTGCCCTGAGCACCCTGCTGCACCATGCACCCCAACTCCCTGCCCTAAGCCCCCTGCCTGCACCTTGTACCCCTCCTGCACCCCAACCCCCTGCCCTGAGCCCCCTCCTGCACTCCACAGCCCTCTTGTACCCCAACCCCCTGCCCTGAGCCCCCTCATACACCCTGTACCCCTTCTCTGCCCCAATCCCCTGCCCTGAGCCCCTTCCGCACACCACACCCCCACTCCCACACCCCACACTCCCTCCCACACCCCAACCTTTATGATGTTCGCCTTTTAAAAAAAAAAATTCCCTGAGTGCACACTCTAATAAAAGGTGCTGCACACGCCTATGACTAATCTGTAGCTGATCAGTTTAAACCTCTTCTACTGACACAGGCAGAGGAAGGCTGAATTTATGTCTCAGCAGATTGCATCCTGCTCTTGTGCCAAACATCATTCCCGCCTGAGATACTGCACATTGGATTTCCTATAAAGTCAAAGCAGCAGAACCAGCTCCTTTTCAGCTGCCATCACACGTACCCAGCTCAAAAAGCATGGTGACTATGAGCAAAGGGAAAAACCAATAGACCTTTGAAATAGCCCCACTTCAACCTAGCTTCCAATGACATTCAGCCGCTTCAGGGAAGTGTGATGCTTCTCTCCTCCTACACAACAGCTGACTAAAGACCATCTGTGACCATGCAACAGACCAAATGTGGCTAAAGGGAACCAGCTTTTCTGTGCACTCAATTCAATTTAGTATCTGACAGGTCTGAAAGCGTACCTGCCCAATATCACATGATCATTCCATGGCTTTATTTTCCAGCATCAGCTAACACTTATCCCCAAGAAAGTGCCACAGTCTCTCTTACTGGAGATTTTTTTGTTCGTTTTATTTTATGAGAATTCATAAACTGCAAAGGCTCATCTCCAGATTTCTCCATTGCCTGCAGAAGGACTGAACAGCAACACTATAAACAATGGGATTTTACAGCTGTCAAGATTTCAAAGACCACCAGCATGAAAGATTTCCTCTACACAGCAGCCTTTTCTCAGTGGCCTTAGCAAGATTCCTTATCGACAGAGTTAATCACAAAACACAAAATCAACCAGACACACACAGGATAAAATACAGCCACGTCCGCTAATAACTCACCATAGACTCTCTGTGCACAAGTCAGAACCGTTATTGATCCTTCGCAAACCACTTTAAGGGTGTTTGAGGTCCGTTCACACCAGACACATGGGCTGGCTACTTTATACCTAAAGAATCCACTTATTGAATTATTTCTTATAATTTAAGAAGCAAGGAGCAAGCAGGGATTTTTTTTGAATCAATGCAGGTTTATTTTATAGCTTACATTCTTTGTGACATGCCAATAAACAGGAAGCCCAACTCAGTAACTTTTCTATTACAGCTCTTACTATTATTTATCTGCCCTCCCTCCCAAGAGGGGGGTCCAAAGATAGCAAATCCCAACCCACTGAAAAAGCCTTATTAGCAAGCCTATCAACAAAGCATGTTAGGTCTATGGTTAGATGCCCCATCTACATGGCAGATTGACTGAATAAACAAGAAAGTAAGACAAGGCAACAATACTATACAGTAAATATCTAGTATAAGCCACAAGAGCCAGGGCATTTCAGGATACATGGTACAGCTCCATTCTTGATCATCCCTTTTGTCCATGTATTATTGGTCTCTCAGTGGGGGTAATCTTAGAGTGTGTCACACATGTAAAATATCAGTGTATCCCACTCTTTGAAGACCTGCAATATCCACACAAGTCAAGTATGGAGATTTACTCCATAGCTGCGATTTTCATGGCTTCTGTTACATGTGAATGCATCTCTCTTACAAAGTGAGAATATTCTATACATTTTAGATATTGTACTATCTGAGGCAAAGGGATAACCTGAGACTCCACCTTTAACTCTGAATTTCCTGCTTTTGTGAGCTTACATCAAGCTTTTGATGTCATTTCTGTTATGTTATGCGAGGTTTACTAAGTCTCAAATTTATTTATTCCCAGAACATGGGTTGCAAGACTGTCGCCCACAAAAAGTATGTTGACATGTATAAACACAGTCAGTCATCACCTGAATGAGCTGCTGGCTGGGAGGATTTCTGTCCTGTCATTTTGATCACTGTCTCAAACATCAGATGCATGTTGCTCACTTACCTCTGACAGAGTTACTCAAGGCGGGGCATTGACCATGTGATTAAGATGCTTAGAGGAAAATGGCCTTATCAGTCTATCACAGGACAAAGGAATACATCATTTTAATCTTGTTGGATGGAATATTCTCTCTCTTTGGGTATGGCTACACTTGCAGCTGTACAGCGCTGTGAGTTAAACCTGCCTTCAGACAGCTGAGTAGGGAAAGCGCTGTAGTCTGTCCTCACGGAGAGCTGACAGTGCACTGGCGTGGCCACATTTGCAGCTGCATTGGGAGCGGTGCATTATGGGCAGCTATCCCAGCATTCATGTGGCTGCAACATGCTTTTCAAAAGGGGTGGGATGGAGTGTGACAGGGAGTGTGGGGGGAGAGAGAAAAAAAACAGGAGTACTTGTGGCACCTTAGAGACTAACAAATTTATTTCAGCATAAGCTTTCGTGGACTATATACCACTTCTTCGGATGGTTTTTGGGATGCTGAGAGTGTGTCAGCACCCTGCCTTGCAAGTTCTGACCCCCCTACCCTCCCTGCTTCTCACTCACTCACTCAAAGCAAACTGCAAAATGTTTGCTTTTTCTCTCTGGTATAGAGCTTTGAAACGGCACTTCCACATTCCCACATTCCAGGAGCGGATCACAACAATGAGAAGAGTGGCCACTTGATAAGGAGATAATTACAGGGCAGCAAGTTAACGCCTCGTTCACACTGACACCCGGGAGTTGTAGCCACTATGCTGCATCTCTTATTCCTCTCGGGGAGGTGGAGTACCTGCAGTGCTGTAGCCAGTGTGGACGGGGAGTGAGGTACAGCGCTCTGAGCAGCTTTATTGTGCTGTAACTTGCAAGTTAGCCAAGGCCTTTCACTGGCAGCTCCAGTCCCCAACAGAACAGGATTTAGAAAGGAGAGATCTATAGTTGCTTGACAGTGCACAGTAAGTATTATGATGTGATTGTGCTGAATCATAATTTTAAGAAGGTGACATTTAACAGGTGTTTAATAGCCACCCTGCACAGAAAGGCAGGACTTTTAACAAATGTCTGTATTTTTTCCTGTCCTAGTCAATATCTAGTGACTCTGGCAATAACTTCTTAAAAACTCAGGACAAATAGCAGGTGTGCTAAGTTTGTTTGATGACGGTCTTTGGGTTACAAGCTGGTCCGTCATACTCAATCTAGCAAACTGGTCTCTTCAGTCAGATGGACTCACTCATCAATAGGAAGGGTGATTTGTAAAATGACTGCACAATTTCACTGTCTCTCAAATGACTGCTTTATCAAGCTCCTGGTTTTAAAGCAAGTGGTTTGGACTCTAAACACCTATACTGAGGAGAGTGGCTACCCATCAATAAGAAAAAAGCCAAAGCACTGGTGGGAAATCACATAGGATATATTTGGTGGTGTCATTCATTGCAAATATTTACTAAATACATACAGTAACTCCTCATTTAAAGTCGTCCCAGTTAACGTAGTTTCGTTGTTACGTTGCTGATCAATTAGGGAACATGGTCGTTTAAAGTTGTGCAATGCTCCCTTCTAACGTCATTTGGCAGCCACCTGCTTTGTCCACTGCTTGCAGGAAGAGCAGCCTGTTGCAGCTAGCTGGTGGGGGCTTGTAACCAGAATGGACTGGCAGCCCCCCTATCAATCAGCTCCCCGCTCCCCTAAATTCCCTGTGCTTCAGCCACCCAGCAGGTATCACTTGCAGGGCAGTTCAGCTGTCCCTCTCCCCACTGCCATGTGCTGCTCCTGCCCTCTGCCTTGGAGCTGCTCCCAGAGACTCCTGCTTGGTGTGCGGCGGGGGGGGGGATGGAAAATGAGGGAGGCTAATGTCAGGGTGTCCCCCTCTCCCCTGCTCCTGCACCCCACTTACCCCTTCTCCATATAGAGCAGGGAGGGGACACGGACAGAGAGAGAGAGAGAGAGAGAGAGAGCGAGCGCGCAAGCACACCTGGGGCAGCAGCTGCTGTCTCAACTTCCTGATCCACTTAAAAAGACAATGCATTTAAGGCTAGGTCTACACTACCCGCCTGAATCGGCGGGTAGAAATCGACCTCTCGGGGATCGATTTATCGCGTCCCGTCAGGACGCGACAATCGATCCCCGAATCGGCCCTCTTACTCCACCAGCGGAGGTGGGAGTAAGCGCCGCCGACAGAAAGCCGCAGAAGTCGATTTTGCCGCCGTCCTCACAGCGGGGTAAGTCGGCTGCGATACGTCGAATTCAGCTACGCTATTCATGTAGCTGAATTTGCGTATCTTAAATCGACTCCCCCCTGTAGTGTAGATGTACCCTAAGAGTGGGTCAGCTTTCTTAAAGGGGCAGTGTGCATCTCTCTCTCCCACACACAAGTTGCATGTCTGTCTCCGTCTGCTATGCTGTTTCCCTTCCCTCGTGTTCGTGCTGCCTTGTGTGAGAGGCTACATTAACAACGTGTTAACCCTTGAGGGCTCAGCCGAGTGCTAGTTCATCATTTAGCAGGAAGGCATTCCCTGGGAAATATCCCTCCCTCTTCCACCCTCTAACTTCACCACCTCAACCAAGCTTCACAATCATCATAGCTGTGAGCAGTATTAAATTGTTTGTTTAAAACATATAGTGTGTGTGTGTATATCTATATAATACGTAGTTTTTTGTCTGGTGAAAAAAATTTCCATGGAACCTAACCCCCCCCCTATTTACATTAATTCTTATGGGGAAATTGGATTCGCTTAACATCGTTTTGCTTAACGTTGTAGTTATGTTCCTGAAAAATGCAACGTTAAGTGAGGAGTTACTGTACACAACCCTTAAAGGGCACATGGGTTTTATGTTTATCTGTTTGCTTGTTTTTATCCCACTGCAAATAAACAGTCTCACCACACCCCTTCGGGACATAACTATCAATAAAAGGCCATGACAGAACGTTGTTCCCGAGTTTCTAAATTGTGGCTCCACTGGCAGCAATTGAAATTTTGCCACTGACTTCAACAGGGTCAGGATTTTGCCACAAGTCTCCAAATTCCCAGGTGAAGGCCAGCTGTTGAAAAGAGTGCCACATAAAATAATTATGTCGCCAGCACATATAGCACTTCTCAAGTTCAAATCACCAAGTACTTTACAAAGGAAATAGGTATCTTCATCACCATTTCACAAACTGAGTTACAGGAGTGAAACAATTTGCCCAAAGCCACCCAAAATAGAACGCAGCTCTTCTGAGTGCCAGTCAGGTGCCCTATCCCCTGAGGCAGAGAGCCCTTCATGGTAGTTTGCCAATTTTATTGTAACATTTATCTAACATGGTGAGCCTCACATTAAAATAGGAGATGCCTAGGAGAGTACTCAGTACCAGATAGCATCATTCTGACAATGTTGCAAAGAGCAAGATTAAAAAACAAATAGATTTTAGACATAACGTAATACCAGATCAGATATACCAACTCCATTAGTCCAATATTCACACTTAATCAAAAATGATGCAGCCATCTGTCCAAAAGTGTGCAACTTTAATTGATCATCTCAGTTTTTCTGCTTAGTAAGCAAACAGGGCTAGGACAATCTTTTCCTGTACAGCGTGAGGAATTAAGGGACTCATAATGAGAGACTTTTCTTAGAGAAATAGTTTGGCAACTTGTCAAGTGTTGCATCTACTGTACACTCAGAGCTAATTGTATTAAATTAGTATTACTTAGCCATTCCTATTCCCCTCTCTCCTATACTCAGTTACTTATCAGCATTACCTAGGTCCAATTAAAAACTAGCAGGCTGGTTATTAGAATGAAATTAAACCAAAAAACAGAACTCTGTAAGAACACAAAAGCTGCCATACTGGTTCACACCATGGTTCATCTTGCCCAACATCCTGTCTCCAACCGCGGCCCATACCAGCACTTCAGGGGGAGTGTACAGAACAGGGCAATTCCGGTGTGATATACCCATCTTCCTCTCCTGGCACCTGGCAGTCAGAGGTTTAGGGTCATCACAGGGCATAGGGTTACACCGACCTGACCACTTTGGCAAATAGCCATTCAGGACCTAGCCTCCATGAACTTACCCAGTTCTTTTTTTAAACCCAGTTATACTTTTGGCCATCACAACATCCCCGGCAAAGAGTTCCACAGGTTACTTGTACGTTGTGAGAAAAAGTCATTTTGTTTGTTTGCATTAAACATTCTACTTACTAATTTCATTGCGAGACCCTGGTTTTTTTCAGGATTTTACAGACTGCTATCATTTCCCCCCTTAGTTATCACTTTTCTAAGCTAAACTCCAAAAATCATTTAAAAAACACAATAAATAACGATTTACATATTTGGGGTGGGATTCCCAAAACTCATCGACCTCAATGAGAGCAGTGCCAGGCCAACGCTAAGTGCTTCTGAAGATTCCAGCTTCTATTTTTCCCCCCTAAATAATTCAGTCATATTTGCCGACACAGTAAAAAAAAAAAAAAAAAAAATGCACATGGCTAGCGTCAGGCCAACGTAAATCTGTATAGTCCAGCTTTAAATTCCTGAAAACAGATTTGCAGTCGAGTTCCAGGCAAACTAAATTATAGCAGCTGTAGGTCCATTGAAGTCAGTTGGACTCTGCATGGGCATTAAGAATCTATATTGAGGGATCTTTTTGCAGGATAGGAGCCTGGGGTCTGTTGAGGGGGAGGTGGGATAATGTGTTTGCTTTTCTCATCTTGGCACTCTCATGCTGTTCACTACCCTATTCTCATTGCCACTAAACAGTGGAATTTGAACACCAAATATCATATCTGGTGTATCTATCTATTGGCAAGGAGGTTTTCTGCCACTGTAGAATAATAGTCATGCAGTGGTATTGTTCTGTGAGGGAGGCAAAGTCTCAACATGGATCACAGTTTCACAGGTGAGGCACTGAACACTGCTATTTATAGTGAAGGAATATTAGACCTTGATCTGTAGTAATACTGCCGTGGAGGATGTAAACCCAGAATATACCTTCATGCACCAAAGGCACCTGTACTGGCCATGACTCGCGCATATTCTTCTCTTTAAATCGTGGCTTAAAGCTAGGCACATACAAAAATGTTTACAGAATCAGGGCCTTAATCTGTATTTTTATTTATGTATCATATAAAATATCACTGCTCACGTGTTTTCAATCTGAAAAGCTGATTTCCATTAGCTCCATGTTTGAACAAGGCACCCCACAGAAATATTCCAATTGTTTGTACCTGATAAGTTTATCTCAGCCAGCAAGCTAAACGTATGCTTGCTGCTCACTCCGTGCCAGCATAGGATGTCTTGCCATGTCAATCCACAGGGCCTTTATAGCGGGGAAACAGTGTGTCAGTGACCATTTGCTTCAGCAAGGAGTTTGCAATGATGGGAAATGCAGCCAATTTAATTTAATAGAAGGGATTCACATCATGACATGCAGTTGTCCATTAACAGAACAAACCCCCTCCCCCTTTTCCCATTTGGCAGTTGCAGCAAATCTTCCATGAAAATACATTTCCTATAATGTTCTGGTCATGGTTGGCAAGAGCTGCAGCCCATTTCCATAAAGCCACCATGTGGAAAATTGCCTTGGCTGTTAAAATGGAGTAATGTGAAGGAATTTTTAAAAAAATGTTGAAAGCATCAATCCTTTAAAAAAAAAAAAAAATCCAGTTTTCAGAATATTAACAGGTCACCTGCCAGCATTAAGGCAGAATCTTCGAAACAGAAGACAGGAAATCAAATGGCTTTAAAGGAAAAAAAACAACCTTCACTCAAGCAGCACTTATATGATGTTTACAGAGGAAATGTACTGAGAAAAAAAGACTGGAGAAACCTTATGATTGCAACCCTGTACTCACCAGATTCCAAACTTCTCGCTGGAGCTACTGATGGACAAAGGGTTGGTTCAACCCCCTCAAAGGTTAGATCCCAATTCTGCAGACCAGTGCATCGGCTTTAACGGGGCTACTCATATGCTTAAAAATAAGTAAATGCTTAACTGTTGGCAGGGTTGAAGCCTGATTCTCTGTTCTATCAGTTTTACCTGGTATAACTAACTCCCATAGATTTCAGTGAAGTTCCACTGAGAGACAGGCATGAAATCAGTGTAAGTTCAGTTCCATAGTGCTTATTTGAACTTACTGAAATTTTCCCATGCACCCGTGCGCGCACACACTGGACTATTTCCTCCATCTCCCACCACAGGATGAGATTTCACTGGAATAGGAAGGCACTCCCTAGTTTTGGCACACTTCAGCAGGATGGCCTGCTGCTCTGTTCAGAATCTCACACATTCCAGGGCTTCTTTGGGGGTCAGAGCACCTCTAAAATGCATTCCTCCCTACTCCTGGGGAAGCAATGGAACTTATGAGATTTGAAGACGACAGCCAAAAGGATTACACTGCTCTACAGCCAAAATGCTTCTGAAATAAATGTAGTCAAACTGTACTAATTCTGGGTCACTGAGAACGAAAATGATGCTTAAAATTGTTGATTGGCTCTAGTTTTCAAGATATGCTATTGGGTCAGTATATACAACCCTTGACTTGGGAATGGCGGAGGATAAGTGAGTTATAAAGGGAAGGGATCTCAATTTAAACCAGAAATGACTAAAATACATCTTTGACTGGATCTATGAATAAATCTATGACTGGGTTTGGACAGTACTTGCTTTTTAGGCAAAACAACGAATGATGCAATCTGAAGCTGGTATTGCGTCATACATGATATGAATTGCATCATGTTATTCCTAGAAGTCAGGGATGATGCAATCATAACGAAGCTTACATCACTCTGCTGAACAAATTGCCCTATATCAGCTCTAGAAATCATACAGTGTCGTGCTCTCTTATTTGTCAGTGTTTGATTTTGCAAAGGGACACATTTCTGTTTAGCCAAAGCGAGCAGAGATGCCTCGTACTTGTGTGAACAGTGCAGATAACTTCTGCTATGTTTGTGGTGAAGTGACTTTTGCATCACAAAAGCGCAGTATAACCACTATGGTTAAGAAAGCCTATCACCTTTATTTTGGCTGCAAAATTGGAGATCAGGACAAGAGGTGGGCCCCACACATATGCTGCAACACTTGTGCAACAAATCTTCGCCAGTGGTTGAACAGGAAAAGGAAATCTATGCCTTTTGCAGTGCCAAAGATTTGGAGAGAGCCAACAGATCATACCAGCAATTGTTACTTCTGCATGGTGCCTCCAGTTGGGAAAGGTCTGTCAAAGAAGAAAAAGTGGACTGTGCATTATCCAAACATTCCATCAGCTATATGCCCAGTACCCCACGGAGAAGGACTGCCGGTTCCTAATGCACCAGAATCATTCTCACTTGAGTCAGACGAGGAAGAGGAAGAGGATGAAACTTCTGGTCCTGAACCATCAATGTCACAGGACCCACATTTTCTCCCATTCTCCTCCTCTGAACCACACCTCATAACACAAAGTGAACTGAATGACCTTGTCAGGGATTTGGAACTACCCAAGAGTAAGGCAGAGCTGTTGGGCTCCAGGCTACAGCAGTGGAATCTCCTGGCAGATGATGTTAGGGTTTCCATGTTCCGTGACCGTCAAAAGGATCTTGTCCCATTCTTCTTCATGGAAGGTGATCTTGTAGCCTGCAACAACATCGATGGTGTGATGGCAGCCCTCAACATTGTTCACAATCCAGATGAGTGGAGACTGGTCATGGATTCATCGAAGACAAGTCTTAAAGCTGTTTTACCATCAATTCCAGTTGGTCATGCAGTCCATATGAAGGAAACCTATGACAACATGAAACAACTTTTGAGGTGCATAAACTATGACCAACATCAGTGGCAGCTTTGTGGCGATTTGAAGGTTGTTGCTCTCTTGCTTGGTCTGTAGACTGGATACACAAAGTACTGCTGTTTTCTCTGCAAATGGGATAGTTGTGCAAGAGATTCCCACTACATCAAGAAAGATTGGCCACTTCGACAGTCATTGGAGCCTGGGAGGAAAAGTGTTCAGCATCCACCACTTGTTGAATCAAGAAAGATTTTGTTACCACCCTTACACATCAAGCTAGGTCTGATGAAGAACTTTGTCAAGGCTCTTGACAAAACACAAGCAGCTTTCAAGTACCTCCGTGGAAAATTTCCAAGGTTAAGTGAAGCTAAGATAAAGGAAGGTGTCTTTGTTGGTCCTCAGATTCGGAACTTCTTCGAGATGATGCATTTGACCATGCACTGCGTGGCAAGGAAAAGACGGCATGGAAAGCCTTCCAGTTAGTGGCAATAAATTTTCTCAGAAACAACAAGGCAGACAACTACAGGTTGTTGGTGGAAAACCTCCTCAAGGCATACAAAAGCCTTGGTTGCAACATGTCACTAAAGATACATTTTTTGCACTCTCATCTAGATTTTTTTCCACCGAACTACGGAGCAGTGAGCGACGAGCACGGCGAGCGATTTCACCAGGACATTGCAACAATGGAGAAACGCTATCAGGGCAGATGGAGCCCATCAATGCTTGCAGACTATTGCTGGACAGTGACAAGAGAAGCTCCATTTAATGAATACAAGAGACAAGCCAAGAAGCGCCGAGTAGACACTGAATAGGACTAAGCTATGTACATAATAGTTTTTTGCCTTTTGTTTCATAATCAATTTGATTTATATAACCCTTTTGCTGATTTTTAAAGTGTTACATAACAGGACAGGTGAAATATTATCATGTAAAGCAACCATAAACCCATGAAAAGACCTAGGTTTACAATTTATGATTAAAACTCTACTATCTACACAATATACATAGACATAAAATGTAAAAACTTAAATATATCTTAGAAACAGTAGCCAATCAGTTGTTCTAATTGTCATATTTGAATTCAGCACATCAAACTACATAATAAATAGCACATTTTATCTCTGAAGCAGACGACTTTTCAAAAATTGTAGACCAGTGTTATCAGATCTGCTGAGATCCACAGTTGGATTTCATAAAAGCTTAAGGGTACGTCTACACTGCAATAAAACTCATGCAGCTGGCCCGTGTCAGCTAACTCAGGCTCACGGGGCAGGGCGGTGGGACTATAAAATTGCAGTGTAGAGGTCTGGTCTCGGGTTGGAGTTTGGGGTGAGAGACCCCGTGAAGTGGAAGGATCCCAGAGCTTGGGCTCCGTACGTCTACTCCGCAATTAAACAGCCCCTTCACCCAATCCCCACAAGGCCAAGTCTGCTAGCAAGGGCCAGCCTCAGGTGTCTAACTGCAGTGTAAATGTACATACAGAGAGCACATTCTCCAAGGCCTTGTCTACAAAAGAAAGTTGCACGGGTTTAGCAGTTTTTTAACAGCATTAACTGGTGCACATACGTGTGGACAATTTTAAGAGTGGAATATTTAGGTTTAATATAAACCTGTTGCTAATCAACAAACTAAAGCAAAACCCCCCACTTATACAGAGGGAGAAGTGTCCACACAGGGGGTTGTGCCAGTTTAACTATGTCAAATTAAATTCACACATTAGGTTACACTGGTGCAACTTTCCCATGTAGACAAGCCCTAACAGCTAGAACTCCTCAAAGGTTTCCTTGTGTTAACGTTTTGCCCGCTTTTCTTTTATTGTAAGTTAACTTTTTCACCTACTCATCAGATTTATGAATAGAAAGGCAGAAAGAATGAAAAACCCAACTGCTTCCAACTCTTTCTGAATACAGGAATCAGACAGAATAAAGTTAGTTTAGTTAATCCAGTGATTCTCAAACTTTTGTACTGGTGACCCCTTTAACATAGCAAGTCTCCGAAGGCGACCCCCCCCCATAAATATATAAAAAAGTGTTTTTAATTTAACACCATTATAAATGCTGGAGGAAAAGCGGGGTTTGGGGTGGAGGCTGACAATTCATGATTCCCCCCTGTAATAACCTCACGATCCCCCGAGGGGCCCCAATCCCCAGTTTGAGAACCCCTGACTTAATCAAAATGGATTCTAACATAATTCAACACATGCTAGTTGCTGGATTAAAATCTAGAGACTGGATCCAAATACCAAGCATTTCAGTGCCATGGTTGGTAGGCCCTAAATTTGGACAACTCTCCTTCTTCTGTTTGTTCACAAATGACCTAATTCAAAGCCCAGAAGTCAGTAGGTTTTGGATCAAGCCCAGATTCCAGACAATACCTTTATTTAATTTAAAAAATGCTAATCACATCACCCTTGATGCTTCAATACTTTTTTAAAAAGAAAGGGCCAAAACATACACACTGCAGCCCAGCACCCACAGCTCACCCACAATTACATGCATGTAATGGAAAACCTTGGGGAAGCTGGGGGCATGGTAATCAACCCACTTGGTAATGAAACATTTGAATTTTTAAAAATTAATCATTAATAATACATTGCCCTTTTATAGCATTTACCCTCCAAAGACCTTAAAAAGTCTCTCATCAACAACTCTGGAAATTGGGAACAACAGTATTATTGTCCATATTTTACAGACTGGGGAATTGAGGCAGACAGAAATTAAGTCCAACATTTAGGATGTTCCCTTTCCGGATGCTCAAAAGGAGACATGCCTTAGATCTGAAAGCGCTGAGCAGACACTGCTCCCAGTGATCTCTAAGAACTCTGAGTATTTAACATCCCTGCAAACAAGGCCCTAGGTGTCCCAAGCAGAGCACTCAAAAATGGACATGCCCAAAATGAGGACACTTGAAAATACACGGCTCTGTTAGTGGCCCAAGATCTCACACAGACAGATGTGACAGAGCAGAGAGAATAGAACCTAGGAATCATCAACTCCCAGCTGCCTACTGTAATAATTCCATATCACATTTCCCTCTCTAACAATAAAAAAAAAAGTGATTGTAAAAAAGCACTGAGAGTGTTCTTCCTACATTTAAAAACATTTTTGTGGTTCAGTCCTCTCCCACCAGTTATCTCTTGGACGTGGCTGCTGAGCTCAAATCTGTGTCTAAAGAAAAAGTATCCGGGAATTCAACAATCAGGTTTCTGATTTTTAGTTTGATCCTACTTGCCCATGTAAGAAACAAAAAGGTACCTACACTGTATCTACTATGAACAAAAAAGCTACTCGTCTCTGTCTCTCTCCAAACTCCATTGACATCTCCTATGGAACAAGAACTCTGCTCCATTAACACTTCAGACAGTCTGTTTTCAATTCCTGAGAGGTAGCAAGGGGAGGGCATGCATGGAGGAGAAGGAAGCAGCTGAGACGGAGTGTCCTGCGCACAGTTAGAAGAATCTCTTTGTGTGTGGTTTTATAAGATGGTGATTTCCTTCTTGGGTAATCTTTTTGATTTTATCCCTCCTGTGTGAAAGTTTAGCACATTCAGGGTCACTGAGCAGCTAAAATATCATTAAAGAAAAATCTAACCTTTTCTATTTATCTGTGTTTCCTGTAGCCGCTCTGTTACCTGTCTCCCTGATTTATGGCTCCCGTACTGCCACCATGATTAAAGAAATAATGGTTTGTTTTCATTTAGACTTAGGTTGATTATTTTCTGCCTTTCCTCCAACTTTATTCTAAACTCAGATGAACAGGCTGCTTAAGGGTCCACTAATCATTTCATCAAAGTGTTGTGCGCTGTAAACAGGAAGCTGCCTTACAGTGAGAGGTCGCCTGTTCTTCTACTCGTAGATTTCACAACAGGAGTGCACTGCATTCACACAGTACTGCAAACAAAAGTGGAGAGAGCGAGAGATTTTAATTGGCGGACAAGAGCCACAGCACAGATAATGATTTCACCTTAGCCACTCTCAGTTTCCTTGCTACCTGAACTTATAAATCACATGTCTCTAGGGACACAAGTTAATTAAAATCAGGAAATTTCATTGTCTTTAATCCTGTTCAATGTGTCCCCAATCGCTGAAAGCAGGAGTGAGTTCTCCTTGACTAAGAGACAAATAGCCACCAAGTTTTAAAGAGGCTGTAGAACTCCAAAGAGCAAAATCATGTTGGCTAAGAACTCCCATTCTGGAGCTCAACTCAGGAGAAGCGAAGTAGCCCACTGGCCACTGATTCACTAGCACACCAACAGTGATGGAGGAGGAAAGAATGAAGACTAACAGAAATGGGGGTCCCACTATACAGTTTTTGCAAAAGGGTGCACCCCACCTGTTCCCCTCACAGGGAAGAGGGAGGATGTCCATCCCCCAGTCCCCAGAAGTGATCGATATGGATGTATGGAAGTTAGATCCAGGATCTATGCATCTCCCCACAACTATACTGAATATTGTGATTAGTTGTACTGCAAGGCATGGGAAGCTGGAAGTTAGTTTTCATGAGCTCCGCGCTTCAATTCTCCATTGTAAATATTTCTCCCCCTCACCTTTTTTTGGCCCTGTGCAGTGCCCTCACCTTTCCTCTAGATAGATTAGCACACTTCTTACTCAGCATCTGTTCCCTTTGGGGGTAGAACAGCCCAGCAGGCTGTGGGTATTTTTGGCTGGAAAGGGCACTTAGCCGGGAAACATGTAATTTTCACCACACTGTAAACAAAGCCTCAGCGCCCAACAAATCTATAGATTCTACCATGCTATATGATGCATAGTTCTAAAAATCTTTTTTTTTTTAAGCAATATTCACAGCCCACACACAGTGCCAGATCCTCAGCTGGTGTAAGTCAGCACAGCTCCATCCATTGGAGCTATGCCAATGTACACCTGCCAAGGATTTGGCCCTAAGATTTTTGTATGCATGGACCATAAGTGAAAGCCAGTTTTCACCAAGCAAACCTGCTTTTCTTCTCTCCAAAAAAAAATCAAGCATTCCATAAGAGAAGCTGGGAAACAAAGCATCACCTTGTTAATGAAACTGTTCTTTGGAAAACGCTGGGAAAATATGGAGAAGCTTGTTTCATGCTGCTTTAACAGAGAGACACGCAGCAATGGAGCAAAAGAGCAGATGGGATAGTGCAGATTACAGTGCATCAGAACCTTTTCAAAGTTTTCATTACACTTGGAAAATACGTACTGTGCAGAAGTAAATAATGTTTAAGCCAAAGGGGTGTTTCCTTTCTTGTTTATATTTTTTAATCATTCGCAGTCATGCGGTTATAGAAGATAAACCACACTTCCTGAGAGGTTGCAAGCACACAGTAAACTCGCTATATACTTGTGGTTATTTTGTTGTAATAATCGCCTCCTCCAATTTAGTGAATGTGGGTCTGATGCTGTCCCTTTGCAATTCCCTAACCAGCTGCTTTGTGTGTGCAGAGCAGATATATTAGCTACCTTGAGTGGCAATGAATGTTACTTTCCCTAACTTTGTGCCAATCTCCAATATGTGTCACAAAGACCATTCAACCAGTGGTTTTGACTTCATAGTTGCAGCTGAACTTAAGGCATATGTCATAACTATAAAGGGAAGGGTAACAGCCCTCCTGTATACAATACTATAAAATCCCTCCTGGCCAGAGACTCCAAAATCCTTTTACCTGTAAAGGGTTAAGAAGCTCAGGTAACCTGGCTGACACCTGACCCAAAGGACCAATAAGGGGACAAGATACTTTCAAATCTTGGTGGGGGGAAGGCTTTTGTTTGTGCTCTTTGTTTTGGTGGTTGTTCGCTCTTGGGACTAAGAGGGACCAGACATCGATCCAGGCTCTCCAAATCTTTCTGAACAAGTCTCTCATATTTCAAACTTGTAAGTAAACAGCCAGGCAAGGCGTGTTAGTTTTTATCTTTGTTTTCTCAACTTGTAAATGTACCTTTTACTAGGGAGTTTACCTCTGTTTGCTGTAACTTTGAACCTAAGGCTAGAGCGGGGTCCTTTGGGCTCTTTAAGTTTGATTACCCTGTAAAGTTATTTCCCATCCTGATTTTACAGAGAGATGATTTTTACCTTTTTCTTTAATTAAAAGCCTTCTTTTTAAGAACCTGATTGATTTTTCCTTGTTTTTAGATCCAAGGGGGTTGGATCTTGATCCACCAGGAGTTGGTGGGAGAAAGGAGGGGGGATGGTTAATTTCTCCTTGTTTTAAGATCCAAGGGGTTTGAATCTGTATTCGCCAGGGAATTGGTGGAGAGTCTCTCAAGGCTACCCAGGAAAGGGAATTAGCACTTTGGGAGTGGTGGCAGCAGACCAGATCTAAGCTGGTAGTTAAGCTTAGAAGTTTCATGCAGGCCCCCACATTTATACCCTAAAGTTCAGAGTGGGGAAGCAGCCTTGGCAGCACAGAACTAGAGTTGTGACTAATGCTGGAAAACGTTTGAGAGAGACCAAAACAAATACATAATGATGATTATATTGCACGCTACATTCTATATGCAAACTACAACATCATGAGAACAATGATATTACAGTGAAACATCCAAAAGTTAGGAAATGCAAACATAGCTGTTGCACTTCCCCCTTATTATCCCAGCACAGGGGTTGTGTTGAGGAAAAGAGATGTGAACAGAGCACTACTGCACTCCAGTTATGCTCTGCTGGTGTACTAGCCTCCAGTCTAGGGGAGGAGACCTGCCCCCCAAATTAGGGAATCACAAGTGGTGCCTTTGCATTTTCCCTTCTCAGTTGCACCCAGCTGACACTAGACACAGTTGAGCGTCTGGCCCATAGAGTAGGCAACTTTTAACTCAAAATAGGAGCTTAGAGACCAAATTTTCAAAGCAACATAAAAAATGCCTGTAAAATGGGCCCGTGCCCCTATTTTGGAATATATAAATTTGACACCAGCATAGCCAGGCCTGTCCTCATGTCCTCTAAGCGAATGTGCACAGATTTTGTGGGCATAGTTTAGAAAGCAGCTTCACAAGTCTAGCCTGTGGAATCTACAATAACTAAAGAATTTCGTACAGAATTTTGAA
Organism: Malaclemys terrapin pileata; assembly: GCF_027887155.1. Taxonomy (NCBI): domain Eukaryota; kingdom Metazoa; phylum Chordata; order Testudines; family Emydidae; genus Malaclemys; species Malaclemys terrapin. Next base: position 58,779,363 of record NC_071513.1, read on the forward strand.
TCAAGTAACTATGTATTTGGTAATACACATATTGCTTTTATAATTCTTTAATTAGAACAAACGTGAATTACCATGGATTTATTTTTGGAGTGTAACTGTACATCCATACTTATGTATATTTTATAGTCAGCTGCAGCAGTGAAGCAAAATTGCTCTAATGTGCTTCCTTTTTTCCCACCTAACTACAATAGATGCAGTGTTTTGACAGTGTTTACATGAACTTTATCCATTGCTTTAAAATGTTGTGATTAAAAGTTCTTGGAACTTCTTTTCAGTATGCAGACTTCCCTGGTAACAGTTGCTAAGAAGAAATAAAAGAGTCAGACACACAGGTTGCTGCCATGCAGGATGAAGGTCTGGGAACATTTGGTATGTGAGATATGAGACACCCACATTTGGTGATTCAATCCTTTCTCCCCCTCCCCCTCCCCTGGCTTTACTTTTCAATTCCACACATTTCCCTCCTCCCACTCCTTGTAACCCTATTGGCAGAACTCCCTTACTGCAACTCTAATCTTATTTTAAAAAGGGACACATTCAGAAATATTAACATTCGACACACGACTCCCATAAATAACCAGAAGCGATTTCTCAGCATCTTTCCTCAAATCAGGGATTGAATACTCCATTTACCAGGAGCAAGTAGAAAGCTTTCCTCAGTGAGCATAAGAACTCAAGCAACAAGTTTCTGCAGAACTGAAACTTTAATTTACAAACAAAGTTTCAGTTTCTAGCCCTTATCATTCCCGCAGTAACTGTCTAAATGTGAACCCAATGCAGATCAATGCAGTGTTGCCTTTCGGAGTCTGCTGATCCTCCAATGACCTTGCTGCTGCTGCTCACAGATTTCCTGAAAAGATGCAGAATGAAAGTAACAAGCCTCTGGGTCAGTTTTAATTGCTACTGTTCAGAACCAAGTTACTAGGGGCTTCTCTAGATGAGGAAATTGACCAGCATAATTACTGTAGACCAGGGGTTGACAACCTTTCAGAAGTGGGGTGCCAAGTCTTCATTTGTTCACTCTAATTTAAGGTTTCGCGTGCCAGTAATACATTTTAACGTTTTCAGAAGGTCTCTTTCTATAAGTCTCTAATATATAACTAAACTATTATTGTATGTAAAGTAAATAAGGTTTTTAAAAATGTTTAAGAAGCTTCATTTAAAATTAAATTAAAATGCAGAGCCCCCCAGACCAGTGGCCAGGACCCGGGCAGTGAGAGTGCCACTGAAAATCAGTGGTTGCCTACCCCTGCTGTAGACCAAGGCTTTGTCTATACTATGCAGCTTTTGGCAACACGGCTGTGCCGCTATAGCCGTGCTGCAAAAAGACGCGCAGTGTAGCAGCTGTTTGTCAGCAGGAGAAAGCTCTCCAGCTGACAAAAAACTTCCACCCCCAACGGCAGCAGCTGTGTCAGCCACCGGTGCTTTTCGTCAGTAAAACTTTTGTCATTCGGGGGTGGGGTGGGGGTGGGAGGGGGTTAACACACCTGAATGACAAAAGTGTTGCCGACAAAGTTCCAGTGTAGACAAAGCCTAAGCTAGACTTGGTAAGTCAAATAATGTCAACTGACCACTCAAATGACAGCTTATTATTTGACCATTGTCAAATATTCCAGCAAGAATGCCATGATGTAAGCAGCAGCCTACAATTTTGATTGCATCATGGTGCCATTCTTTCATTTTTTAGAACGTAAGAAAAAAATGCAAAAAGACACACGTTAATTGACTTTTTTTTTTAATTAGGCATAAGTATCTCAGACTAGACCTACTAGAAATCATAAAGACTTACTTATTAGAAAAGTAAAAAGAGTAAAAGAGTAACTGCTTTGAACTATTGGACCATTTTTGACAATATTTAACCAGTCAATTGACTAATTATTTTTGGACTGGTGAAATGCCCAATCCTAGACAAAGCTATTCCATGATAGCTATTCTAGAATAGTTCCCCTTATTGAAGGGGAATAAGTCACCAAGAAGAGGGACTTTATTACAGAATAATTACTCCATTCACAAAGCAGACTAGTTGTTCCAGAATAAAATCACTGTTATTCCAGAATACAGTGTCCATGTGATGGAGTTATTCCAGAATAGCTAAATTATACTGCTATGCCAGTCAATCTCTCCTCACCCGTAATCATGTAGACAATGCCTAAGAACTACGGATTCATGCTGCTGCTTTGGGGAAACTATGAGTAGGAGCACAGGTAAGCACTGCAGTTGGGCATGAAGGAGATGAACCAAAAAAAACAGAGGCTTGGGAAAGAGTCCCACCTCCATCACAGAAGCCAGGAGGTGCAGAAATAGAAGGTAGGGCTAGAGAGATTTCCTCTTCCAGAGACTGAGGGATCAATGTGAGCAGATTCCTACTAACACAGAAGCCTATAGGAAGGATATAGTGCTCAAGTAGGGATCAAGCATGAGCTGCCTGTCAGAGCTGGGAGCATGGTGCTAGGTTTCTAGCACTGCTCCTTCACCTTAACGTTTTGTATTAACCATTGACTAATACATTCAGCCTAGCAGGGATCCAGTAAAGCATTCAACACTTGCCACAGAGAGTTTTGTTTGGGGTAGGAAGGTTATTTGTCAGCTAGCCCTGCTGCTCTTGATTCTTCTGCCTCTGGGAGTCAGTTTCTCTCCTATTTTGGATGGGAAATGAATAAGTGAAAGAGGCGAAGAAATCAGAAATAGCAACAACCTCACACTGCAAGTTCTCATAGGGAAAAAAAGAAAATGAAAGCAAAGAAGGAAAAAGATCACCAAGGTATGCAGCTTTTTCGATGACTAAGCAGCAAGGTGCCATAAACTCCCAATGACTTCAATGGAACAAGACAGGGCCTATTATCAACAATAGTTCTGGTTAAAAACAAACCAACCAACCAACCCAAGATTACCATTGTTTTTTTAATGGGCTTTGGATCAGGACCCTAGTTTCCAATATCTCATGATAAGAGTGTATGTTTTTCCACCCATTACATAGTTTGCATATCTCCACTCATCTGGATACTGAAAGAAAATTCTAACCTTTTGAATATGAGCCAAGGGTGATATGCTAATTTTGTTCCAACACCAATGAATGGATTTAATTTAAAACAAGACATGGCTGCAGGCACCAAATGCTGCTGCTGCTTCTGTTAGCTTGGACTAGGTCCTCCCACCCCCTTCCATTTCAGGACTGTCATCTTTCTGCCAGCAAGGAGTAAAATGATTGTAAAATAATGCTGGGTGGGAGGGGAAGGAAGGAGCAGCTGCTGTTCCATCTAAATACAAGACCTACAGCAGGAGTCATAAAAAGAAAAATAGGTATATCATCTGTGTTTTTATATAACACCTGCAATATACACTCAGAAGTAAAAACAAATTTAGTGCACTTTTACTATGTACTTGCACTGATCACTGATTATCAAATTACTTTGTTGGACACGGTGACCAAAAATGCTAAATAAACGAGTGGCAGCTGTTTGACTGTTTCGAGCTGGGCAGTCAAGCTCCTTACTGCCTTTTAAACTAGGTGCACAGAAAGGGACTGAAACAGGACTGAATGCCATGAAATTTAAATAGGGCAAAGAAGGTTAGCATGATTAAATGTCTGAGAAAGATGAACTCCACTTACATTGGGCCTGATTTTCCTCACTTATAGAGATGTTACTCCATTCGCTTCAATAGACCCATGCCTCATTTGCACTGCTGTACGCTAGATGAGAATCATAAATGTGCCAGTGCTGACTGAGGACAATTATTTTTAAATATAAAGTACTGGTGATTGTTTGCAAACAGACATTACAAGTCTACAGAAAGGCAGAGGTAACATTAACCATTTGTACCAGTTCTGGAGCTTCCTAGCATGTCAGCTTTGCCTTGAATTTCTTTGGATCCCGAGTATAAATTCTCTACTTCTTGTCTGTTAGGGACTTTCCCATTGTACTGCGCACTTTACAAGCGCAGGGCACCTGATCTCAGCTTAGGGCTCTACAAGCTACCATAATAGAGGAACAAGGAACATAGTGGTCATCAGGTCCTCTTTTCTCTGGCTTTCTAGTCATTGCACTTAGCACTCTTGGCTGTCGTAAACAGATTCAATGACATTTTGCCCCAAGGTTTGTAGACTTGATGTAACACTTCTCCATTCACCTCCCATTCCTCTGGGAGGGCCTTTGGACTTAGGCTGTCTGCTTGAGGATTGAGCATGCCAGCCAGGGGAGTCCTGAGGGATAGCAAGTAGTCTTCTGGCCAGTCCATCATCATCATGGCTTCTCATGCCAGCTTCTGGCTCCTGGCATCATCCTGCTTGTGTTTCAGAAACCACTGTGTTGTCTGAATGGTCCAACACTGCTGGAGGACCATGACCTGGAGGCTGTGAGGGCCAATGATACCTTCCACTACTTGCACACTTGGATGTGCAAGTTCACCAGGGAATCAGCCCAGGAGATCAAACGAGTTCCCAACCACCACAGACTTGCAGAGGAGGGAGTGCTGGATTGTAAGAGATAAGCATGATCTTGGACCTCAGACCTGTACGCCTCCTTTGTGTCTTCTCTGGCCAAAGGCAGTACTTTCCCTCAGTTTTCTAGAACTCTCCAGCTCATTCATGGAGATGCAGGAGGCACTCTCCCTTTCAGAGAGTAATGAGGGAATGCTAAAGCCATAGCAAAACAGGGGGTTTTCAGGCCCCTACCCCCAACAGTGCCTTGCTTCAGGTTTTGTCCCGGATGGGTGCTTCCCATGTTGGCCAGTCTATCTACCTAGGCCCAAGCCAGATGTGGTGAAGCCAACCGGTGAACTAGAGCATAGGTCACCTCCCATCTAGACTCCTTAAACATGAATTTGAGAACGTCCACCAAGGGCACTATAGCTTGGAGGAAAGCAGGGATACTTTATCTCCTTACCTGCCTTCAGTGCAGGTGTCTTAGGGTTTGCTTTGAGGGACCCCTCTCCCTCTCAGGTCCCATGGGGTTAGCTAAGCAGGAGGGGACAGTCACAGAATGGATCAGGCCTGCTCTTTTATGACATATGCTCCACTCTAACCCCACTGCCTTTGCCGTCACTACAGGTGTGCTTCAGCAGAGCTTCTGTCGCAGCATGAGGTAACAACCAACCAGAGCGAGAGAAATGACTGCAGGTAGGAGGACAATGTTGACTGACAAAATCCAAGAAACCAGGCAAGGAGGGGAGCATCCTTTAAGAAGGGAACAGGGAGCAGAGACCCAGATTCCAGACCGATGAGCTCCCTGCAGAAAGGAGAATGTGGTGCATTCATGCACAAGTGGAGTGACACCTGTGTGGGGAATACACATCGGACTTTTGCTTATCCCATCGGGAAGTTCTGGCATAGTAGGCTTCATACCTAGGGCTTGTATGCAGTGTGGAAATTGGCTGCTTGTTGAAATTAGGCACCAAATTTGGGTTTACTAAAATCTAACACCAATAGAAATAAAAAAAAAAGGCTTTATACTGTGGTAGCAGTCAGCATTGAGCTCCCAATTTACCAGACCCCTGCCAATCTCAGCTGAGGTTTCTTTGAAGCACTTTATCCCATCAAGCTTTCGAAAGAGCAGATGATACAGGGAGTCACTAAACAGAAGAATGCGTCCACTAATCCTGCGTGGACAGCTGCTCTATGTAGACAACTGCCTATTTGAATTGTTCGTAGGCAGCAGCACACAGACCACATTTAAACCCATCTCAGTCATCACACACACACACACACACACACACACACACACACACCTTTTAACAATACTTCTGTATCCGCTTAGTTTCTGTCAATATGTGATACCCTCTCACATTATGCCATAAGCAAATCTCTATGAAAAAGGTGGCATGCTACACCCTGAAATAGACTTAGATGGTGTCTATAAACTGCTGTTCATTTCAATTCCACCCACTCGCCCCCATCCAACACACTCCGTATTTTCCCAAAACATCAGTTTGTGCAGGAGAGCAACTATGTTCACATTTGACAATCCAATAGATCTGCTGTCTGTGTTTGACTGAATCTTCAGAAACCTTTCAGAGCATTCTACCAGCATAATTAAATGCTGCCACTACAGATACTTTGGACAACACATTTATAACAATACATTTCATGCCTCATTTGCCACCAAAGTTTAGAAATTCAAGTCAGCATTCTCCAGTAATTAATACACTTTTTTTAATGGGATACAGCCCTTCTTTGCATAATACTATTGCTTAAATGAAGTATCTAGCTATTTGAATCACATAAACATGACTCCAGCTTACGTGTTTTGAAGCAAAAAAATTCCACAAACTCTTTCCCTCCTCCCCAATTTCCATTTAAAAAAGAAAACAAAAAATCTCATTTATGAATGTCAAGTATCAAAGGGGTAGCCATGTTAGTCTGGATCTGTAAAAGCAGCAAAGAGTCCTGTGGCACCTCATAGACTAACAGACGTATAGGAGCATGAGCTTTCGTGGGTGAATACCCACTTCTGAAATGCATCCGAAGAAGTGGGTATTCACCCAAGAAAGCTCATGCTCCTATACGTCTGTTAGTCTATAAGGTGCCACAGGACTCTTTGCTGCGTTTATGAATGCGTCGTCACTACCTGCTTGTCATGCACCTGCCTCATTCGCTATTCAAAACCTACGCTGACTCTTAAAGCATTCAAGGGTACCTTTTCTGCTTCTTGCTAGCAATTACATAGTTATCTGTCTATCACCAGGGCCTTCTGGACTAGATTCTGCAAGATGTTGAGCCACCCCTCTCCATTACCAAGTGATAGGAGCTCAGTGCCTTGCAAGGTCTTTCCCAGCTGCCTCTCAGAACAGAAAGATTTTAGCTCTGCTGCAACCAAGAGGGTTTTGCTCAAAATGATGCTCACACTTAATTCAGATTTTTATTTCCTCCAAACTTTTGGCATGTGAACAGCATCCATCAGAATTTCACAAATACCAAACTTCTGGCACCTCTTTGTTTAAATAAATAGCGTGAAAGTTGGACACAGACCAGCAAAATCCAGGAAATAACACGTCTGAGGTTGCATCACAAAAATGTAATTGAAAAACACTGGAAACATGCAACACTAATCCACAGCAAGTCCAAGGACAATGGAGACTCAGATGATGGACCCTTGGAAAAGAAGCCCTTGAGGAATTTCACCATGATTTCAATAATTTCCATCCCACCATCAACCTCAGCCTAGATCAATCCACACAAGCGGTCCATTTCCTGGACACTACTGTGCTAATAAGCGATGGTCACATCAATACCACCCTATACCGGAAACCTACTGACCGCTACACTTACCTACATGCCTCCAGCTTCCATCCAGGACACACCACACGATCCATTGTCTACAGCCAAGCTCTAAGATATAACCGCATTTGCTCCAATCCCTCGGATAGAGACAAGCACCTACAAGATCTCTATCAAGCATTCTTAAAACTACAATACCCACCTGCTGAAGTGAAAAAACAGATTGACAGAGCCAGACGAGTACCCAGAAGTCACCTCCTACAAGACAGGCCCAACAAAGAAAATAACAGAACACCACTAGCTGTCACCTTCAGCCCCCAACTAAAACCTCTCCAGCGCATCATCAGAGATCTACAACCTATCCTGAAAGATGATCCTTTACTCTCACAGATCTTGGGAGACAGACCTGTCCTCGCTTACAGACAACCCCCCAACCTAAAGCAAATACTCACCAGCAACCACACATCACTGAACAAAACCACTAACCCAGGAACCTATCCTTGTAACAAACCCCGATGCCAACTCTGTCCACATATCTATTCAAGTGACATCATCATAGGACCTAATCACATCAGCCATACCATCAGGGGCTCGTTCACCTGCACATCTACCAATGTGATATATGCCATCATGTGCCAGCAATGCCCCTCTGCCATGTACAATGGCCAAACCGGACAGTCTCTACGCAAAAGAATTAATGGACACAATTCTGACATCAGGAATCAAAATACTCAAAAACCAGTGGGAGAACACTTTAACCTGTCTGGTCATTCAGTGACAGACCTGCGGGTGGCTATATTACAACAGAAAAACTTCAAAAACAGACTCCAAAGAGAGACTGCAGAGCTAGAATTGATATGCAAACTAGACACAATCAACTCCGGTTTGAATAAGGACTGGGAATGGCTGAGCCATTACAAACGTTGACTCTATCTCCCCTTGTAAGTACTCTCACACTTCTTATCACACTGTCTGTACTCGGCTAGCTTGATTATCACTTCAAAAGTTTTTTTTTTTTTTTTCCCTCTTAATTAATTGGCCTCTCAGAGTTGGTAAGACAACTCCCACCTGTTTATGCTCTCTGTATGTGTGTATATATATCTCCTCATTATATGTTCCATTCTATATGCATCCGAAGAAGTGGGCTGTAGTCCACGAAAGCTTATGCTCTAATAAATTTGTTAGTCTCTAAGGTGCCACAAGTACTCCTGTTCTTCTTGTCTTGGCTTTGAGCAGCTCTACCACTGCAAGAGCTGGGAAGAGAGGACTAGAAAAGGAAGTCCTTTAGTTGGCCTCTCCTGAGAACATATGCTGCAACTGTTATTCATGCTTGGGTTTTATTAATAAAACACAAACTAAACCAGACTTTCCTCCTATGTGGCTAAGAATCCTATGATAGATTCACTTAGTGTCCGTGGCTTTAAGCCAAGTAAACCAATTCTCTCTCTCGCAGGTTGTGAGTCAGGCTGGTTTTACAAGATTGCATCTGTATTAGCAATTCTTATTAATATTGGTGTGAAGAACTGGGGAGGGGAAGAGGGAAACTAGTCCAAAAAAGTTCTCTACTCTACGAGAAAGGAAACCAAGTTGATGAATATTGGTTTAGGCTCCATACAAAGTTTTCACCTGCTCTTCCTCTGTTGCTCTGACAATACATCTCATGCCACACTGTAGAGTTCTGGTTTTAACTTGAAAGACTCCCAGAGCTTCTGAAACCTTCCCCACTAGGAGCAGGAAGATGGTAGCAAGATGACCCAGAAATACAAGAATCTCACAGGTTTTGAGGGCTGCTCTAGCTCCCTGGACTGGTTTACAAAAACAACGGTCTTTGTAAACTCTCTTCATAGATACTACTAGCCCTACTAGGCTGCTCCTGGGAGGGGAAGGGAAGGCCAGGTAACACACAGCTGTCCCCTGCTACCTGTGTCCTGAATTTTCACTTTGAAAGTCAGGTCACATTACTGCCACTCTGTGTCTGATTGACACACCGATTATAAGTGACAAGAAGCTGAGCAGCAGCATTTTACATCTCTTCTGTTATAGAGCCAGAGGGGTTTGATTAGTGGAAGCCAGAATTGCAGACCATTATTTTCCCACACTGCTATCTAAAATAGAAGTGTCACAATGGAGATTATGCATCCTGTACATGTCCTCCCGCCACCTCCACTGCTTTATCTGTAAAGAGCAAGAGAGTATGTTGGACATAGATACAGGGGCTGGCTGATCAAATCAGAACTCAGTCAAGGGATCTGTATTATATCATAAAGCAGTGTGCCATCAGGTGGCTCATTCTCCGTAACTATTCAACCTTCAGGCACTCTGTTGAGAGTGAGAAAAAAAAAATAGGGATGCTAGTAAGTGCCATATTGGATGGTTACACTTGTGGAACGGACATCCGTCCTCTGAGAATGGGACTGATATTACCCACCAGATGGTTAAAAGCTTTTAGTCACTACTAACTTGGTCTGCATAGATCCAATGACCTGGGGGGTGAAATGCTCCATATCCACTGAGGCACCAGTCCTGGCTTTGTGTAGCACTCATCTTCAGTTACCCTAGCTTCTCCACCCCCTACCTATATGTAGCACTCATCTTCAACTACCACTTGTTTGTATTCCCCCTACCCCCCATTGAGTCTCACCAGCCCCATGCTGAGAAGAATTAGGGAACAAACTTCTCAAAACTTGCCCATAACTCCCCCCCCACACCCCTCCAGGCTCAGAGATGTGATTTAAAAGCATAGCTTCGAAGCAAGTGAGCTTTTATGGCATTCAAGGGGAGCCAAAACAACTTTGTTTTGACTTGCATCATCCTCCAGGGTGTAAAATACTGTACTTCCTTGCACTGTAGTTTTGGCTTTTGCTGTTAGTCACGCATTTAAGAGGGTTATGAATGGGAAGCGGTGGGGGAAAGCCAATAACCAGTGTTAACTGGAGTAACCAGCTCCTGTTCTGAACTGACTTCTTTTAAACACTTGCTGAAATGCACAGCATCTCCTTGAACAGCAAGTCTGTAACCTTACCTGTAGAAATCCACCGGGATTCAAATTTGGAGACACTGCTGAAACCCAGCAGCTGGGTTTGTTTGAAAGTAGGGTTGTTTGCTCTCCAATCCACCGGCGATTAATGCTCTCTCCCACCCATATGACCTGCCCAGTGGCATCACAGAGACCATATCATTTAGAGAAGTTTCCCTTTCCTCTAGGAACTGAAGAGGAGTTTGTTTATACAAATGCTTCTCTGCAGAATCTGTGCAGCAGATCCTGATGCTCATGAGGATTTAACAGAAGATACCTTTGGAATCCTTAGTTGTTTTGAACCATATAACTATTATATGTGAGGGTACTTGTGGCTTTAAAGGGATCACGTAAAGTCAATTTCAGAATAAACCAGGTGCTATTACTAACAATGGCATGGAAATCTGTTTGGAGTTAATGCATCAAACAGTGTCAAACCGTTTAAATATTAGCACAAAACACCTTGCTTACAGGATCCCCATGAAAATGAGACAATGCTTATGAAGCTAGCCCAGTGAGCAACATTTTAAATATAGCAAAAAGGTCACATGTCCTCAGATACTTGAATAGCTCAGTACCTGAGTAGCTCCGCTGACTTCCACAGAAAAAAAGAGGCGCTCTCTGGTCCTGCCAGCAGTAGGCAATAGTCCACCAAACCCCAAAATCGACATGCACAGCCCAGTACAGTAGCCCCTTTTCCCCCTGCTTTCATCAGCACTCACTTGCAGGTTTAGGACTGCCTAGACACTCAGCCAGAAAAGAGACCTCCCATGACAACCCCTAATAGTCTACAGAACTAGGAAATATCCTAGGAGGGAAGGGTGAGGGGATCCAAGCTGCCTGAAATGTTTGGAGGAGCAAGTGTCTCACTTACAACTCCGTAATGTTTAAGGATTCCATCCTTCAAAGTCTATAAAGGTTTCCATTGAAGTGTTACACTGACAACAGATGCTCTTTCTTCACAGCCAACTACTGTCCAAACACAGCATTCTGCAGTAGAAGGGAGGAACTATTCATCATTCAGAAAGGTGCTAGAGTTTTATAAATTACAGCTGTATTCTTTTCTATTGTGATTTATGATGTCATTACTGCCCAACTACACCTCAAGTGTCAACCCCTCCTGTACCAGCAGCAAGAGGACAATAAGGAAAATGACTTGGATCAGGAAACACTCACACTGGAAAGCCGGGGGGAGGGGGGCGGGCGGGGAGGCATTTCCAAATAGAAATGGTGTCACAGTGGACAGCAGCTTGCAGCAAGGGATTTAATTCTGCATTTGTTTGAGGATACTTGGAAAACTGATTTGGGAAAACTATTTATAGTATCAGAGTGATTATTCTCCCAGTCCCCTCACTACAGGGCCCATTCAAGGCTCACCCACGTGACAGAGCCAGAGGCAATAAAGGACACCTTGTGGCTCCCTAAGGTACAGTCCTGCCCTCCCATTACCACCCAATTGGTTTGGGAATGAAGCATAATCTAGCAGATGGGGCACTGGACTTGGAGCCAAGCAGTCCTGATTTCGAATCACACATTGCCCCCTCTGTGACCTCAGGCAAATCGTTGAACCTCTGCCTTGGTTTCCTTATCTATAAAAAGAATACTTACTATCCTACATGAGGATTATTATATGAAAAATATATGGCAGATGTATACACACGTGACATACAGTGCACACTCAGGCCCACTAAGTATCTGCTTTGAAATCTGTGGCTCACACGCTGTCAAGCTAATAGTGTCAGAAAAGTTTTGTCCCTACTGTGCAGGCAACACATCTGCAGGAGCTCGGAGACAATACATCTTACAGATGATGCAATCGAAGGGAATTCTACTCCTAGCATTTAAGGTCAGACTGCAAGAAGCCCTCAGGTGGGATGCACACAAGAGGCTTTGCACAGCTGATGTACAGGCCTGTAACATCTGCAGTGCCTGCACTCTTGGGACGCACGGCCTCTTCCCTTGGTGCACTGAAAAGGGGTGGGAAATGGGCAGAGCTACAGCCCTGCTTCCTCTCCACACCTGCTAGCCACACAAAAAAAGGGCTGTTCCATTCAAAGTCCAGGCTGCCTGGTACACAGGAGGCTGGGGCTCCTCCTTAGGGGACCAGACAGCAAATGTGAAAAATCAGGACGGGGGGTGGGGGGGTAATAGGAGGCTATATAAGAAAAAGACCCAAAAATCGGGACTGTCCCTATAAAATCAGGACATTTGGTCACCCTACTCCTCCTGCTCCCTCTCTTTGGGGTGTGCTGTGTCCCCGAGGCCTGAAGCAGTCCCTACACTCCACAGAACGGCAGTTCAGACAGTTTATAAAATTTGCACTAAACAGCTAAAGAAAACAAGCACCCACTCACATATTACCTGGCATTGTTTTAGGAAGACAAGAGCTGGCTGCGCAAATAGCATGAACAACCCAGCCTCACCACACTCAAAATACAGCACCCTAGCAACCTGGATGAGCAAGTCAGGACAGACTGCTGGTTAACAGGATTTTGTCTTCACCTCTCTCATGTAGTCAATGAGGGCAGCAATCGAACTTCTGCAACCCCAGAAATCCATAGATATTCTAGGCACTTCATGGTTGGGCTCTATAGAAGGTCATGGGATAGAAACGGGGAGAGGTGCACTGAACCACATACTCTTGGTCAGAGAGAAAGGTGGAACATTTATGCTGAGCTGAGAGACCTGCCAGCATAGACAGGGTTGCTTTACACACCAGACCTCAAAGGCTCATGCAGGACAACTGCTCTTCCTCCCCAAAGGCTCTTATTCTGCCAGCAGCTGCCATTTAACATCCAGCCAGGGCCGGCTTTAAGCCGAGTCGGCCGATTCCCCGGAATGGGGCCCCACCCCTAAGAGGGCCCCGCAACGTCCGGGGCTGCCGGCGGAGCGGGGAAAAGGAAAAAAAAAAAAAAAAAGTGCCGCGTCCTGCTTCTCCCCCCTCCCTCCAGCGCTTGCGCCGCCGTACAGCTGATCAGCGCAAGCCTGGGAGGGAGGGGTGAAGAGGAGGAGGAATGTGTCATGCTTGGGGAAGAGGCGGGGCCAGGGAGGGGGCGGAGTCAGGGCAGGGGGTGCAAGACAATTCGTGTCCCGGCGTGGGGCCCCGCACCTGCTAAAGCCGGCACTGCATCCAGCTATTTAGCACAGGTTTGATAGTCCCTCTGACTCCAGGTCAGTGGCACAGGTAGGAACTGGGCTTCCAGGGACAAAGTCCAGAGGGTCAGCATTCTATGAGGTAGCTGGCCAGAAGGGAGCTGTAGAAACTGACCCTTCCACAATACTCAAAGCCAGTCCATGCTGAAAATTTACATCGGCATAACTACACTGACCTCATCCTTGGTGGAGGCAGCACTAGGCAGACAAAAGACTTCTTCAGTCGACTTAGCTACCTCTTCTCAGGGATATGTATTAACTACAGCAAGGGCAGTGTTTACACTGAAGCATTACAGCTGTGCACCTGTGCCACTGTAGCATTTTAAGTGTAGACATAAGCCATGTCTTCACTAGCAACTTTAAAGCGCTGCCGGTAAAAAAAACAACCCAACACACACACACCACCTCCCCGAGGGGAATCGTTACCAGTGCTGGGATCATGGCTCCCAGCGCTGGTGCACTGTCTACACTGGCACTTTACAGCGCTGAAACTTGCAGTGCTCAGGGCGTATTTTTTCACACCCCTGAGTGAGAAAGTTACAGCGCTGTAAAATGCCAGTGTAGACAAGGCCTGACACTCCTCAATGTTTGTTCCAAGGTACAGACATTTGTGGTTTACATATTGGGCTCATTCTGCGTAAGCGCGGATTTAGAAGTATGTTGTTAGCGAACACATTTTAGAAGTCAAATGCAGATAAGACACCCTGCCTCTAACACGTTAAGCTGGTCCAGTTAAAGTTTACACATTAAACTGTAGACTGCATCTGACGAAGTGGGTATTCACCCACGAAAGCTTATGCTCCAATACATCTATAAGGTGCCAAAGGACTCCGTCGCTTTTTACAGATCCAGACTAACATGGCTACTCCTCTGATACTTGACATTAAACTGCCTAGTCCATACTAAAGACTTTTCAAACATGTTAGTTCCATACAGGGGTGGGCAAACTACGGCCTGTGGGCCACATCCGGCCAACCAGCCAATTTAATCCGGCCCTTGAGCTCCCGCTGGGGAGTGGAGTCTGGAGCTTGCCCCGCTCCCACGCTCCAGCTGGGGAGCAGGATCGGCGGCTGCTCCGCGCAGCTCCTGGAAGCAGCAGCAGCATGTCCCCCACTCCGGCTCCTACGTTTCGGGGCAGCCAGGGGGCTCCGCAAGCTGCCCCCGCCCCAAGTGCCGCTCTCACAGGTCCCATTGGCTGGGAGCTGCGACCAATGGGAGCTGCGACCAATGGGAGCTGCGGGGGTGGTGCCTGTGGATGGGGCAGCGTGGAGAGCCACCAAGCCATGCCTCTGCATAAGACCAGGATGGGGGACATGCCTCTGCTTCCGGGAGCTGCTTGAGGTAAGCACCGCCCGGAGCCTGCACCCCAACCTCCTGCCATAGCCCTGATCCCCCTCCCGCACCCTGAACTTCTCATTTCTGGCTCCACCCCAGAGCCCTCGCCCCCCCGCCTCCATGCCCCAACCCTGATCCCCCTCCTGCCCTCCAAACCCCTCGGTCCCAACCTGGAGCACTCTCCTACACCCCAAATCCCTCAACCCCAGAGCCCCCCCCCCCGCATACCCCAACCCTCTGCCCAGCCTGGAGACCCCTCCTGCACCCTGAACTCCTAATTTCTGGCCCCACCCCCAGAGAGAGTCATCATCCCCACCCCAATTTCGTGAGCATTCATGGCCTGCCATACAATTTCCATACCCAGATGTGGCCCTTGGGCCAAAAAGTTTGTCCACCCCTGCTATAATACCAACCTTTAAATAGTAAATAGGCAAGGCCTCAAAGGCAAGTCCTGAGCTACAGAACTCCCAAGGAAAGGAAACTGAAAAGCTCAAGTCTTGCTATGTTCAGGACAAGAAACTCAGGCCAGGTCTACATTAGGAAGAAAGGTGTTGACTAACGTGTTAAAATACACGTGAGCAGGTGTCAAAAGCCTAATGTATGGTTTTAACACTAGTTAGCGGGTCAAGGGAGCTAACGTTTATCTCAACTGGTTAATGTGTTAAAGCCATAACTTGCATTATGAACAGGATTATAACACGTATTAGCTAACACATTCAAAATACTCTTTTTTCCCTAATAAGACCACAGAAACTTACATTTATGCAAGCAACTTGGCAAAATGCTAACTATAGTGTTTATAACCCAATCCAAGATGCACGTATGTGCTCATATATGCATTGTCCTCCAAACGATGGACAGATCAAATCGCTCCTTTCCTGGCCCCATTTTCAAAAGCTCTGCTTATAACAAACAGCAGTTAAGCTCTGCCCCGGCTTCATATTAAAATTCCTCCTGTCTTTCCCTTTATGATGAAGGCCACACCACATGTTATGACACAGGATCACAAGCTAGGTTTAGCCCAGTATTAGAAATCCATTGCAGATTTTGTTTTTAAAAACCCAACAGTTATTAGTTTGACGGTCTCCGGTCAAGAGCCACCTACCACACATAAAACTCCATCACCACAGCTAGCACAAAGTGGATTACAACACATGATTTTATTTTTTTTTAAATCACGAGTCTTACAATGTTTGGTGGTCTTCTTAAAACCCTAGCTCCTGGGTTGGGTGATTACATGAGAAAAATCAGCTTTCATTTAAAAGGAAAAAAAAAAAAGATTCTAGCCCTCATGGCAGTGAAGCAAATATTGAAAACATGCACCCCAAAAGCTCAAAACACAGATGCCAACTAAAACCAATCCCAGATCTATTTTTTTTTAAATGTCATAGGTTCTGACTCATGATTTTTGATCCCTTTGGGTTGATAATACTGGGATAAGGTGACCCCTTCCAAGACCAGCCCAACAGTGAGTGAGGGTGGGGAAAGTTGGCACTGCTGTCTTCCCACCACACCCCTTGTTTAGTTACCTATAGCACGTCAGACCCCCAGGCTGCTTGTCTGGCAGCTTTTAAAAACAATTCACATGAAAGCTGAACAGACAAAAGAGGTGGGGAGAGAAGTAATCACCTGGCTCTCCTCTCATAAATTGCTTCTTGGTGTTTGATTCCTTGCTTAACCCAAATTAACAAGGCACCTGACTTCTTGAGAGGGAATAAAGGATTCACAGTCTCACACGGCTCATTGCAGAATCTTGTGGCACAGTATTTTCCCCAAGAACTCTCTCAAATACGCATTTGCTGTACAAGCCCCTAGAAGGGGGCTGAACGGTTCAGGTGCTTAGTACCTCTAATGAGTTGTAGAAATTTTCACCTCTCGGTGACTAGTTTGAATCCGGCCCAGATCCATTGCAATGAGGGGGCAGGCAGCTCAGCAAATATGAGAGGGAGCCTACTCTAGTGGACTAAGCACTGGGCAGAGAGTAGGATTCCTGAATTCTAATCCCAGCTCTGACACTGACTCTTTCTGAAGGCTGAGTCAAGTTACTTATTTTACCTATATTAAGCTTCTTTGCCAAACATTTCCACCATTACTATTAATCATTTTTATTACATAAGAGCCCTAGTTACAGAGCAGGATAAAAAGAGGATCCCTGCCCTAAGGAGCTTACAAGCCACGTATAGGAGAAGAGAACCAGATGGATACAGATGGGAGAGGATAAGGAAACAATGAGACACTACTGGTCAGCATGATAGGCAGAGATCTCAGCGCACCAGCGGCCTAACCGTCATCAGATTGTTTTTTAGGCATCACAGCCAAGACAAGTTTTAAGGAGGGAGATGAAGGACAACGAGGTAGCTTTGCAGATGTTTAAGGGAAGCGTCTCCTATACATAAGTAGAAGCCTGGGACAAAGTATGTTGGTGCTTGTTAAATTTTCAAATCAGTGGGTGATGGAAGTTGGCCTTGTTGGTGGACCAGAGGTGGAAGCTGATACCTCAATAATTTATGAGAGATAGGCGGGGTTACATTTGGTCATGAAGGACTGTAAAATTGAAAACTAGTTGCTTATTGTTTAATGCAACGGAGAATGGGGAACCAGTGGAAGGATGCAAAGAGCGGGTGATGTGGTCAAAACAATAAGCTAAGAAAAACTATCTTTGCAGCAGTATTCTGCATAGACATGAGGAAAGCAAGATTGCATTTGTCAAGGCCAGAGAAGCAGATGTTGCAGTATCTGAGACACAAGATGACGAAAGCCTGGACAAGAGTTTTAGCTCTGTGGATGGAAAGGAAAGACAAGGCCTCAGGCAGCTCATAGAGATGTTATGCAGAAAGAACTGGCAAGATTTAGACACAGCCTGGATGTGAGGCCCTAGAAAGAAGTCAGCATTGAAGGTAATGTCCAGGTTATGGACCCGAGTGACAGGCAGGATGCTGGTGTTGTCCACAGTGATGGAGCAGGAGGTGGGGGAGAGGTTTGAGGGGGAAACATTAGGAGCTCTGTTTTGGCCATGTTGAGCTAAAGCTGATAGCTGGACAACCATGAGGAGATGTCAGAGTTACAGGCCGAGATTTTAGTTTGGACTGATAGAGACAGATCTGGAGAAGAGAGAGATCTGTGATTTGCCAGCATAGCAATGGTTGTTGAATTTGTGTTTACAGAGATGATTACCCAGAGACAAAGTGCAGAGGGAGAAGAAAAGGGAACCACAGACAGAACCCTTAGGGGAACCCTGCCCCACCAGAAAGATGGAGTGTGTGTGTGTGTGTGGGGGGGGGGTGAACATGCTGGAGGAGCAGTTGGAGAGGTAGGAAGAGAACCAGAAGAGGGCGGAGTCACAAAAGCCAAGGATGGACAAGGAAAGAAGAAGGAAAGCATGGTACCCAGTTTCAAATGCAGCTGACAGCTTGAGGACGAGGAGGATGTAGGACTGGTTCAGAGGAATGGCCAGGAACGAATCTTTAGATGCTTTGGTGAGAACAGTCTCCATGGAGTGGCAGGGTTGAATCCGGATCAGAGAGGGTATTACCATCCCTACCACTTGTTCAGCAACACTGGTTCAGCAAGAGCCCTGTTATAGCCAAGGTGCTGCTGGCATTGTAATCACCCCATTAGATACACCGACTCTGAGCTGGTTAGACAACACGGCTGTTTAAACTCCAGCAGTTTCTCACCCCACCTCTGTTGCAAATACCACTTGTACTAGTGCTCCACCATTGCTACCACAGGTGGGGTTGAACTGGTGGTAGCAAGAGTGAGGATTTTGCGGCAAAAAAGCTTAGTGCAGACACTGCCTTAGGCTATATCTACACTAGGGGGAAAAAAGTGTATTTTTAAACCTATACTAGTAGCTGGTCGTAACTGGCTGAAATCAGTACAAACTCCAGTAAAATTGGGGCAAACCTTCAACGTAGACAAGCCTGAGGCAGCTCATTTTGGGGATACTGCAAAGAATTCACTGACACCACCCTAAATATCCTAAAGTCAACCACGTGCACAGTGATGTGCGCTCAGTGTAGTGGAGACATTACTGTTTGGATGGAGCGGGAAAGGAGAGGTTTCAAAGATCTACACGAAGGCCATCTACTCTGAAAGGGCTTCTCTGCATTTGTGTATGAGCTTTGGTATGGGGCCTGGAGTGTGGAGTATTTTCCTTTACACAGATTTTCATTTAAGTAGACTGTACTGTACTTGATTAAGCCAAAGTAAACAGGATAAATCTATTCATTTTTGCCTCTTGGGCAGCAACATGAGTTACATCTGTCTCTTTGGTTTGGAGAGACCTAGTTAAGGGAGATGAAAAAAAAAAAAAGTAGCACAAGAGTAATCCTGTCTTTTCCAATTTAAAGCATGTTAACAGGAGGGATGGTTTACCGATTATGATTACAGTTTATGATTCTTGTGCTTCTAATTCTTCCAGCATCTCCACATGTAAAGCGAAGGATCTCAGGGAACTGGTGAGTCAGCAAGCTACTGCTGTTGGTCTGCCCTAGGGAGCATTGATTTTTTTTCGAATACTTGCAGTACAGGGTTGTTGTTACCCTAACTGAAATCTTTACTGAAGGTGAGAGGGTCACACAGCAAGAGCTGCTAGTTTAAACATAAATACTATAAAAGTTTAATTGACTCTTTTTTTAATATAATATATGGAGATATCTTATTTCAGAACTGGAAGGGACCTTGAAAGGTCATTGAGTCCAGTCCCCTGCTGTCACTAGCAGGACCAATTTTTTGCACCAGATCCCTAAATGGCCCCCTCAAGGATTGAACTCACAACCCTGGGTTTAGCAGGCCAATGCTCAAACCACTGAGCTATCCCTCCCCCCACCTCCCAAGAGGCATGAGGGGAAAAACACAAAAATGACTCTCTTTTGAGAGAGCGAGCCTGCACAGAGAACAGACACAGTGGAACACAGACTTAAAAAAAGAATCTTGCAGGTTTTACAAGGAAACTTGCAACAAATCTTTTTGAGGATTTTACTGGAGTCACCTGTCTTACACCGGTTTACTCCTAATGATGTTAGCGCTATAGGCCTTAAATTAACGAGAGTAACCAATGATATTAAGTGCCTAACTTGAGACAAAGTTGATTTCCAAAAAGGAGGGTGGGTCTTCAGCACTTTCTGAAAGTCAGACCCTCAAAAGGGTCTCAAGTTAGGCATCCAAAGATCTCTAGTCACTTTTGAAAATGTAGACCATACTGTCTATTTTATTTGGCAGAAGAGTTTAGAAGTTTTAGTTAATACTTCAAAATCAGCATTACTAATTTTCCTGAAAAGACTATAAAAACAAAAACACAAAGAAGGCCCAAAAAGTTCTAGTAAAATCTAACCCAAAATACGACAGGGTTTTTTAATAAATCACTGTGCAGCAAAAGAAATGCTAATACTGTACTCTGCGATGAAGTGTAATCAAAGACTTTCCAGTTAATAAGCCGGAGAAGAGTTATGCAACAAAACGTAGCATCAGACCACAAAACAAAAAAAAATTAATTGCAAATCACCAATTTCTTGTTTAAAATGGCAGGAAATTGCCAAATATTTCTTCTATAAAAAGGCAGACAAGTATTATGAAAGGTTTATCATTAACCAAAGGTAGAGGACAAAGCAGCAGGAAAAATATGTTCAGATGCATTTCAGAAATCATCTGTATAAAGACACATCAGCCGATTCTGGAGGCAACAGAATGGCTGCACAGGTAGGGAATATATATGAAAAATATTATCTTGAGATTTAGGGTAGAGGTGTCAGACCGTTCCCACTCAAGACTTATTTCAGGTTAATACCAGCAGCTGTCTGACCCTCCGCAGGATAATGCTCACCAACCTTTGTAGGTGCCTTGTGTATAGTGAAAGCACTATACAATTGGTATGATCAATGACTTCACCTTAGGGCTAGAGGTGTGAGACAGAAGCCCTCTAACTTCTTTTTAGGGTAAGGGCTAGAAAGGCTGCCTGTCTCACACCTCTAATCAGAAGTTCCCAGCAGCAGGACAGCATACAGAGCACAACCTCATGCCCTACCCCTTATGTGCAGCATATAATGCAAATAATCACAACCAAACCCCATTAAGGGTGGATTTTTTAAAATTCATGTTTAGTGTGCACCACCATTTCTTAACATAGGCGGTTTATTTTCAGCAGAGACTAGATTGTTAGGAGACAAACGACAAGGACTAGGAGCTGCTGAGTGCTCCCTCCTTTGGCGATATCATAAACAGACCAAGTGCAGCATCAATTCACACCCGAAACCTGAAGTGCTGCAGAATAGACTGATTAAGGCCCTGGTCTCTTGATGGCAATAATTCCCTAAGGATTATGCACAGGGATAGAGAGCACTCTGTATAGAATCCAATTTCTGTACTGAGGGGATAGCGGGAGGGGAGAAATGCACAAAAAGCAATAAAATGCAATTACAGGGTCTGTGTCACCTTAGAACTGCACTAATCAGAAATTCCACTGATCAATCAATAGTTCTAAGTTCATTAGGAATGATGGAAAACAAAAACAAAAAAGCCCTTACAGACAGCCACCATCTCAGAGCCAACAGAATCTGCAATGGATTCCTTCATTTCTATATTCTCCCCCCCCCACACACACACACTTTTCTATTGAATCAAAAACATCAGTATCATTTCCTTCCATCCCAACCCCAAACAAAATTCCACTAAAGAATCCTGACTCAACAGCTATATCCACTGCGACTATTAACAGTGGAAAACATGACAAGTAGCCTTGCTCCATGAACAACAATTCTAAATTAACCAAGGAAAATCCCCCTCCCTCAATCCTAATATTTCTAAGGTATTTAAGTGCAACCAGGGCTCAATTTTATGGAAACACAAAGTTTGGGGCAAGAGAAATATGCCATTTGGCTTTTTGAAGTAACCACACACACCCTAGGGAGTTCTATTTACTCCTAGAACATTCAACTACAATTTTTGCCACGAGTATGGTAATATAACTAGTACTTTGAAACAAGTGACCTCCCATGGGAAATGGAAGAAGAGACAAACAGCCCTGATTCTGCAAGCGATTGAAGCCAATGGCCTTATGATGCCATTCCACAAGCACCACAGTCCCCATTAAAGGTATTCCAATAGTAAGATGTATAGCAGGCAAACACACCAAACACAATGGATACGACACAGTAAACCAGTGGTTTTCAAACTGCGGGTCACAACACAGTACCGGGTCGCAGAACGTAAGGCACTGGGTCTTGGCGGCTCTGGTCAGCACTGCCAACTCGGCTGTAAAAAAGTCCCTTCGGCAGTGCTGCCCAGCTAAGGCAGGCTAGTTCGACACTGCATTGTGCCCCAGAAGCAGCCAGCAGCAGCTCCTCCTGCTCCTAGGCGGGGGGGGCCACGGGGCTCCGCGTGCTGTCCCCACCCCGAGCACCGGCTCCGCACTCCCATTGGCCTAGAACCCCTTCCTGAACCCCCAACCCCTCATCCCGCACCCCCAGCCCACAGTGCTGACCCCCTCCCGCAACCAACCCCCTGCCCCAGCACTGAGCCTCCCTCCCCCAAGCCGGAGCCCCTCCTGCACCCAAAACCCCTCATCACCTACAATCACCCCTACACCCCAATCCTTTGCCCCAGCCCTAAGCCCCTCCCAGGCCCCAAACTCCTTATCCCCAGCCCCACTGGGTCGCAGGCATCAACGATTTTCTTCAACTGGGTTGCCAGGAAAAAAGTTTGAAAACCACTGCACTAAACCAAACAGATACGCCTACCTGAACTTGAACCAGCTATTTCCTGTTTATTCATCAAACCACAGGTGTACAGTCAAACTGCTTCCAGGCCAAAACAGCTGTCATACCACAACCACACAACTATTGACTAACATCTATCACAAGCCTCTGTGTAAGCTCAAAAGGTTGTCTCTCTCACCAACAGAAGTTGGTCCAATAAAAAACTACCTCGTCTCTCTAATATCACAAACCTAGTCACAGTTGTGAACAAATGTATTAGAAACAGATTAACAAGCAATCATCCATGACCATGTGCGGCAGCCACAAACAAGGTTCAGATACGGCAAATGGTCAGCAGAATGGGACTATCACAGAAAGCGAAGTGATCAAAGCGATAAGTCAAACTCACAGAGAACACAAAACTACGTTTTTTAAGAGGACTGGGTCTCCACTCAGCTTTGTTCGGCTACAAACATCCTTCCAGAGCGAATCACAGAAATCCTGCATTACTTTGTATGTGTGCCCGCAAAGGCTTTAAACTGTCTCCAGTGCACTTGTACAGAGCCTGCAAGTTCATTAAGAGTCCAATCCTGCAAATCAGTGGAAGTTTCACAGGAAAAGGTGTCCAGTCTCTCCTGAGTTTGGGGTGGGGATGATTGGATTGCCCAAAGAGGGAGTCACAGGAACCTCTAGATTACAAGGGGAGACTTCTCCAGCAATGCTTTCCTAAAGAGAAGAACGAAGGTAATTACGAATGCTTCCAGCTCCCATGCTAGCATATAACAAAAATCCTTCATTCTTCCCCTTCAGGGAGAGACTCCTCAGGATACACAGCAAACATGCCCTGCTTGGTTATGCCAAGTAAGTGTGTAGCTGCCTTACCAGGCCTTAGTCGCTTTGGGTGCATGCACTTTGTTTATTAAAGGTTAACTTAAAGCCACTGCAGCATCCCTCTGAAGGGCTGGTGGCTCACCGAGCTTCTTAGTCATAGATCCCCCCCAAGCGTGCATAGGAAGATCTGAAGCTAGTATTGATCAGGTCCTCACTAGCTTGCAATAGGTATGCGTGCATCATTTTGGGTGGTAGTATATATTGCAGGATTTGTCACTCCTCTTTTTCATGTTAAAAGATTTGAGATTGTCCGGTGTCTTGTTTCTAATATTACATGCCTACAGGTTGTACCCCTTGCTGGCTCTGAAAGGGTGAGGGGCAGAATCGAAATAAACTAATAATGTAATGGGGGTGGGGGGGAGAAATCATAGCTCTTACACAAGTTTTAATTAAAAGGACTAAAGTGTTTCAAAATCAGGTTAAACACAAGTAGACACTAAAGCAGGGACAAACCTAAGGAATCATCTTTCCTACTTTGCCAGCAAAGGACAGACATTTCAATAGTAATTAAGCCTGATATAGAACATTAGAAGGGCCCTAGGTGACTCAGGTGAACACCTTAATTCTAAGACAGCAGTTTTTTTATTTTTTGTTTTTAATTAGCCAAAAAGCCTGACCTCAATGACTAACCTAATTCAGTGATTTACAATCCACCAAACTAAAAAAACGGTCTCAGCTGTAGAGAACTGACTAGATTTAAGATCCTTCTATCTTGGCTAGGGCGACCATATTTCCCAAAGGGAAAATGGGACATCCCCAGTCACTCACCCGAGCCCCACCACCACCACCCACGAGGCTGTTGCCCGGTTCCTGGAAACCTGGGCCATCTCCCACATGCTGGAACGCTGCCTCCCCCACCAATCCAATCTCCTCCTCCCCCCTGCACAGGGTTGGCATCTCCACTCACCCCCTGCATATTCCTCCAGACCCCATTTTTTGACAAAAGTGGGCATTTGTCCCATTTGCTCTTGCCAACTGATCAAATTGGCAAGAGCAAACGGGACAAATGCCTAGCTCTGCCAAAAAGTCAGGAGAGCTGGGACAGGGCTTAAAAAAGGGACTGTCCCTGGCAAGACAGGATATATGGTCACCTTACTCTTGGCTTTAGAAATCAGGGCAACTGGATGCAATGTGTAGGGGGTTCCATATATGGCCAACTGGCTGTAACATACCTGGGGGGCAAAAGGAATTCAGTTTTCCACATCCCAAAGGCCTTTCTCTCCTCTCACTTTCAATAGTTTTACCCTGTTACCATTCAACTGCCTTCAGCAGAATTACGCCAGAGCCACACTGGTGTAGCTGACTTGTGAACAATGCCCGTAGCTCTCTGCATACACACTTCCCATATGAAACTGTGAAAGTCCACACTTTAGAAAAATCAAACTGGCAAAACCCCTCCATATTGCTGGGCTCTGCTAATTGTTTCCTTTTAATAAAAGGAAATAAAAACCTGCACAAAACAAACACTGTAAATAGCTTGCCAGAGAGACTCCAGAATCTAGGCAAATGGATTTGCTTAACTATGGGTGTTACTGAAAACCTAAAACAGACATCTGAGATTTTGCATTTTAATGTTCATATATGGTATTTTATTGTTTATAAAGAATTCAAGTCCAGACGAGGGTTGGGAGGGGTTTTTTGTTTTGTTTTGTTTTTGTATTTGTGATCAGAAAAAAATGTTCCTGTCAATTTCTTGAGCATCATGTTAAATGTAGATTAAAAGCTCAGCAGGTGAACTTCTGTGACAGACTCGCATATAAACACATACACAAAGCCAAGATTAAGTTAGCCTCTTGAGGAGGCTCATTAAAAAAGAAAATAAAAGAAGCAAGCTACACAGCTTTTGAAACAGAAATTAAATGGGGGTGGAGAGCAACACAGTTCCAGTGTTCTGCCAAATATGCAGCCTATCCTAAAGCAACTAGCAGCTTGAGCCGAATGGATATTTAAAGCTGCTACATGCCTTATAAACTATAACCCGTTTATATGCTCTTGTTTTGATACAAAGAAGAATGAACCAGTAGGGCTAGCTATAAAGATTGTTTTCAGTGAGGAGAAGTGGGGAGAATAAGGGAATGGATCTCCCTTAGCTTAAATTTATTTATGCCCTTATTGTTCCCACAGAACACAATTAAAAGGGGGAGGCATCAGGCTCATAAGTGAAGTGCCCTATAAGAAGGTCTTGAGAACTTCTAGCTCTTCACAGTCCTTGGCCCAGAGGGTGATAGGCGCAGCAGGCAGAGGGAAACACTACAGTGCCATTAGGGCAGTGGTCCCCAAACTGTGGGACACGCCTCCCAAGGGGGCACAGAGGAACATCTGGCAGGGCACGCAGTGGCGGCGGGGGGGCAGGCCAGCCCCCAATGGGGATGGGGACGGAACACCACCTAGCTCTACTCTGCCCCAACACTGCTCCGCCCCCTGCTCTGCCCTCATTACCTCTCCGTCCCCAGGCCAGCTCTGCCTCTGCCCCATCCCCAGTTCTGCACCCAGCTCCTCTGCTGAGCCAATTGTGCAGTAATGGGGGAGAGGGAGAGCCACAGACAGATTCCATTACTGGTAAGGGGGGTGTGACAGGAAAAGTTTGGGCACCACTGCATTAAGAGCTGGTCCAAGAATCTTTCCATTCACTTCAAGGGCTTTAGATCAGTGGTTTTCAACCTTTTTTTTTCCCATTTGCAGACCCTAAAATAATTTCAAATGGAGGTGCAGACCCTTTTGGAAATCTTAGACATAGTCTGTAGACTCCCAGTGGTCCGCGGACCACAGGTTGAAAACCACTGATTTAGATCAAGCCCTGAGTGGAGAAAGCCAAAGTAAGACTGGCTTACTTTGCACAATCTATTAATAGTGACAATTAGGCTAAAGAACTGAGTTGATGCAAAATATAATGGTGTGAAGATTTTAAAAAGCAACTCAAGATTTTGGGCATCTCAATTTTAGATGCTTAACTTGAGACAAATGAAAAACTCAAATTTATAGAAAGCACTGAGCCCCTGCCTTCTAAAAATCAGGCCCCTTTAAGGGGTCTTAAATAGGGCACCCAAAATCACTAGCCAGTTTTGAAAATCTTGATCAATATGTATTAAGTACTAACTGTGAAAAACAGAGAACAAGGTTCTGTTCTCAAAAGACTTGCAGTCTATCACCTAACAGAATCATCCTGCAGAGATTGTAGATAATGTACGCTTTTGGTTCACAATGCTCGCTTTAGTTCCAAATGTTACAAGCACAGAAGACGACAATCTATTCCTTTTATTGCATGTGAACAAAACACAACATTTACTTCAAGAAATGCTTGCCCAAAAATAATTTACAAGTGTCTTTTATATACAAAGCATGGTAAACATCACTCAAAGACAACAAAACTGCATAAACTTTAAGTACACTGACCCACTAGAGCTAAAAATTATCTCTTGTTTACCGTATCAATGCAAAAAACCCAAACAAAACAAAAACAAAATCCCAGGAATTTGCAGTCTTTGGACATTCTAGCACTCCCCATCATTAAGGCCAACTCAGAGCAGCAGAACAATAAAAAGAGCCAAGTGCATTGTAAATTTATGTACCATGCCTAGGTTACGGAATGTAGAGCAATAGGGCACTATGCAGTGATAAAGCTGCATTCTTTTCAAGGTTAAAAGCTTTTAACTCATGATTTGTACATGTGGGCATTTCTGAATGACCTTCGCTTTCCAAGACCTACTGGAAGGCACAATGTTAGACAGATTTTTAATCAGATGAAAGAAGTTGTGTTTTGGGCAACAAACATCGCTTTCCCACTCTTCTAATGCTGATGCAATAGCTGGAAAGAGCAACATTGTCAAACTTCACTGTACAGGGCCAGATTAACTCTCCTGTGGGCCCGGGGCTCTTAGATTTTGTGGGGCCATTGGGGGTTTGGAGTGGGCTCAGGGCTGGGATTGTGATGCAGGAGGGGGTGCAGCTCCAGCTACGGGGGTGGGCTTTTGGGTAGACACAGAGATGGGACAGGGGGTTGGGGTGCAGGAAGGGGTGTGAGGTGCAGGCTCCAGCCGGGAGGCGCTTACCTCAGGCGGCTCCTGGTCGGCGGCGCAGCAGGGCTAAGGCAGGACCCATGCCAGCCCTGGCTCCAAGCTGCTCTGCTCTCAGCCAATGGGAGCTGCGGAGCTGGCGCTGGGAGCAGATTCCCTGAATGCCTCTTGCGTAGGGGCCGCAGGGTCACATTGGCAAGCTGGCGCTCGCGGCTCCAAACACAGGGGGGCGGGGGCAGCGGTGCTGAGGCTCAGGAACATGTGTCCGGCCTGTGGCAGGGAGAATTGCCGCAGGCCGCATCCCACCCACGGGGCTGCCCTTAGACTGAGGCCCTGGACTGCAGCCCCTAAAACACCTGCATTAATCCAGCCCTGTCACTGTACGTACCGAATATAAAGGAAGGAACTGAATGTTCTGAAAGGTGGATTTCATGTCTCCACTGCAGAAGAGCTGTAAAAGTAACTTCAGAATTCTGAAGTCTTACTGGGTTCAAGAAGACCCAGATGGTTCTGTCTGGAGCTTGTTCAAATGAGAATTTTGTAGTCAAATCCTATTTCAACACTAGCCTCTCTCAAATGCACAGGTCGCATAAAAAACAAGCACTGTTTTGATGGCCAAGATACATTATTCAGAGCGGGGAAATGAAGTGATATGATTGCTAGTGTACTGGAAATAATGCAAGAAGGTATCCTTTTTCATCTGAACAAATGAAATTCACTACATCACTGATTTTAAACAAACATCTCTCGTTTATGAATCCTGATTTCATTACAAGCCAGAGCAATGTTATCTTTTTGTGAAGATGCCTTACGAACACAATGAACTGTACTTTGTTACAATAGAGAGAGCACTGTGCTACGACAATATTACAAAGTCAACTGGCAGTTGTTTATTGTACAAAATCATCCCCAGTTCAAAATTAATGAAAGGCCAAGCACAGTGTGTGTAAACAAACCGAGATTACTATAATCAGATTACCTAAACCTCCACATCAGAGCCCCCACATTTCTGAAAATCAAGTCCTAATCCAACCTAATCTGTGGGGTAACAGAAACAAAGAGACCACAGCACTAATATTAGCAAAACTAATATTAGGATACACACAGTGGCGGATTTAGAGTTAGTTGGCCCTGTGCGCAGCTTCATTTTCAAGCCCCCCCCCCCCCCCCCCCCCCCCAGGACCCAGCCAAGAAAAAGAACATTCTCTCTTATCTCCCCCACATTTTTTCATTCTTTTTTTCCTTCATCCTCCTCCTATAAGTAATGGAAAGTAAATGAAAATAAAGTGAGGTACCTTGATTGGGGCAGGGGGTTGCGGTGCAGGAGGGGTTGCGGGGGTCAGGCTCTGGGAGAGAGTTTGGGTGCTGGATGTGGGCTCTGGGCTGGGGGGTTGTGTGTGTGGGGGCCAGCACTTACCTCGGGCGGCGTGGCTCCCAAAGCGATCAGCACATCCCCCCCAGCAGCAGCTCCTAGGCGGGGGGGGGGAGAGGGGGGCAAGAGGTCTCCGCACACCGCTGACTGCAGGCGCCACCCCCACAGCTCCCATTGGCCACAGTTTCCAGCCAATGGGAGCTGTGGAGTCGGGACTCATGGCAGGGGCAGCGTGCGGAGAAACACACACCCCCAGGCAGCGCGAAGGGAGGCAGAGCGGGCAGGGAGCCGCCTTAGCCCTACTTCTGGTACGTCTCTGCGCACCCCTTGGGGGGAGAGGGGCATCGGGTCTCCATGAACTGCCCGGGGAGGGGGTAGCACACAGAGCCGCCTCCCCCCCCCGCCAGAGGCACGCAGAGACATGCCAGCAGCCAGCCACTTCCAAGAGCAGCGTGGGGCCACCAGCCACGGCATGCAGGCAGCCTTCCTGCCTGAGCCCTCCTGTGCTGCCGGCTGGGAATCGGGCAGGTTGTCAGATGAGATTTGTCCTGCATTTTGGGGGCCCCCCGTCGATGGGGGTCCCGTGCCACCACATGGTTTGTTTCATGATAATCTGCTCCTGGATGCACTGGGGGACTAGATTATTTTTTCAATATATTTTGAGTACAGATAGTTTAAAAAGGGTCAAATGCCTTAAATCCCAAAAAACAAATACTAGAGAGAAAACAACCTCATTTAAAAATTACTGAAAAGGTGCAATACTTAGTAGCTGGTTCTGAAATGCCTACAAATACACACAGAATCCATTCTCCAAAGTGGAAAGAACTAATTATTAAGCCTTTTAGGTTAAAGGTAACTGAGCAACTATGTAACAGGACCCTTGCTATATGTTCACAATCTGGAGCTTCATTACAACAGCATTATGCTATTCTCTGGTAACTGTATGAAAAAGCAAGGAGGGTAGGCTTAAATACTGAAGGTAGAGTAGGTTTAAGTACAACTGAGGATCCTGAGCACATGGGTGTCTGGATCTATCCATAAATCTGCCTTTATGGCAGGTTAAGAGTTTGCTAGCTGGGTGCCAAGGTTCACAGACTGGGTTTTTACCGGATCTGAACTTTGAGCAGTTTTCATTGCAGCACTTCACTAAACCACATCAGCAACAGGATAGGTGAAGGGTATTTTGTTTATAAAATGTTTACAAGTGCCTTAAAAATAGAAAATCACAAGGAAAGCCTGGTTTGCTGCTCCCGGGTCAGCCAGCATGACAGTGACTCAAGTATAGTATTAGGATGACTAACACTGAGTTCCGTTGAAAAGAGCAGTAATCATAACAGAGGCAATAAAGAATACTAATAACTAATACGCTAATAACGGCATACTGTTCCTAGGACAAGACCAACTGTTTAAAATACAGAAGAAAGAAGAACAGCGATGCTAAAACACAGACTTGCTCTAAGGCTGCCATACACTAAAGGGATTATTACGTATGCTATTAACGATATATATACAGCACATGGCATTAACAAATGATTGCATAAAATGTTGCATAGCTCCGAGAATGAAACTTACCGAAAAAAATGATACAAGGGATAGTAATAACAACAACAGTGATTTACATTCACTAAAGAGATTGTGCATGGTATTTCCAATGATAGTTTTTTAGACCTCTTGGACTCAAAGACATAAAAATATGTTAAATTAGGGAAGCAGGAATAAGAACAATTGGAGATGCTTTTAAACAAGCCAATTTAAATTTACATAGATTATTGTAAATTATTAGTTTGAGAGCAAGTTAAGATTGGGGCAGTGGAATGAAGGATAGGATGCAAGAGGACAGGAATGCAGTGGGATTTGGTGTCTGTATGAGAGGGGCTGGGGGTCGGACTGGGCGTGTGTAAGGATGAAATTTTGAGTGAGTTGTCTTGCCTGGGATTTTGGGGTGATGCTCTCTCTCTTGCCCAAGGGAAGACAGAGAGATAAAGGGGATGTAGGCTGAGGTTTGCAGGAAAAAACATACAGTTTTTCAGCTAAGGCTTTCGAAGCACCACTCACTGTGCAGGGAAAAGGATAGGAACTGAAGGGGGGATATAGAGTGGGTGTAGGGCTGTATAGGGGTATGCAAAGTGGAATATGGGGGCAACTGTGCATGTACGTGCGGGGGGGGGTTAAGTGTGCAGGGGACTGGTTGTCTTGGGTCTCTCTTGCCTGCGATTGAGGGTGTACAGGTTAGCTGAGGTACAGGAGGATTAGGGATGCACAGAGTAGGGTAGGCATATAGGCTACACGGGCAAGGATAAGGCTGGGCTGAGGAGTGGAGGGTGCTCAAGATGGGATATGGGGGTGCAGAGGGGAGGTTCAATGAATGCAATGGGGTGAGCTAGAGTGCAGAAAAGAGGTGCAGTGCCTGTAATGGTGTGGACAGAGGGGGTGCCTGGGCTAGGGATGCAGAGGGCAGGTGCAGTGTATGTCGTGGCAAGGGCCGGGGGTGCAGACGGATGAATGCTGTGGGGTACAGTGGGCAGGTGGTCTGAGCTGGGGGTACAGAGAGAAGATGCAGTGCACGCCATGTGGGTGGCAGAGGGGATGTCTGGGTTGAGGGTGCAGAGGAGAGTGCAGTGTATGCTGTGGGGTGCAGAAGTGGGTGGCCAGGCTGGGGTGCAGAGGGCAGGGGCATGCACGCAGTAGTGTGAGCTGGGAGTGCAGACAAGATTGCACTGTATGCAGTGTGGTAGACTGGAGGTGCTGAGAGAAGTGCAGTGCATGCCATGGGCTGGGGGTGCCTAGAGAAGTGCAGTGTATGCTGTGGGGGTACAGAAGAGGGGGCCTAGGCTGAGAGTAGAGAGAGGGGTGCAGCACATGAACAAGGGGTGCCTGAGCTAGGGGTGCAACACACACTGTGGAGGTGTAGAGGAGGCGGCTGGGCTGGTGGTGCAGAGTCCAGTGCCCTCTGCAGATGGCGGTATAGGGAGGGGTGCCCAGGTTGGGGGTAGAGAGGAGTCCAGTGCATGCAAAGGGAGTACCTGGACTAGGGGTGCAATGCACACCGTGGGGGCACAGATGAGGTGCCCAGGCTCAGGGTACAGAGAAGTGCAGTGGGAATGAAGAGAGAGGTGGTGAGGGGGTGCAGTACATGCTGTGGAAGTGAAGAGGGGGTGCTGAGGGTGTAGAGGAGTGCAGTGAATGCTGTGGGCTGGGCTGCGGATGCAGAGAGGAGTACAGTGCAAGCCATGGGTGTGCAGAGGGGGTTCCTTGGCTCGGGGTGCAGGGAAATGCAGTGCATACCCATAGGCTAGGGATGCAGCGGGGGATGCCCAGAGGGATGCAGTGCACGCCATGAGGGCGCCAGGGGCATTCCCATGCTGGGGGTGCAGAGTATGCTGCGGGCTGGGCAGGGGATGCAAAAGGAAATACACTGCACGCTGTGAGGGTGAAGAGGGGAGTTCCCGGGCTGGGGGTGCAGGGGAGTGCAGTGAACACCAGGAGGGTGAGGCTGGGTTGTTTCCCTTGCTGGGGATGCCAGGCATGCCCGCGGGGTGGGCTAGGGATGCCGCTCACCTGGGGGCTTTGAGCGCGGCGCTCTCCCTCTTGTCCAACACGCCGGGCACGCAGCTGGTGAGCTCGGTCCAGTCGGCGTGCAGCCCGCAGCTCCAGCCGGTGGAGAAGCGCGAGAAGAGCCAGGTCTCCCGGCGGTTGGGCCGGTAGCAGGTGCACTTCTTCTGCCCGGGCCGGCAGTCGCAGGGCACCTCGAGCCGCACGTTCTGCACCAGGTGGCGGCCGAAGGTGGTGCCGCCCGTCTTCTGGATGTGCAGGAAGACGATCACGTCCTCGCCCTTCATGTCGAAGGCGAGCGCCCGCTCCAGCGCCCGCACGGGGAAGTAGTACTTCTTGACATAGTGCGGGTCCGGCGTGGGGAAGAGGTCCAGCTCCTCGGCCGGGGCGCGGCCGCTGGGCGCCCCCAGGCTCAGCCCCGGCCCCACGTACTGGTACAGGATGAGCATGAAGCACACCGAGCCGGCCACGATCAGCAAGAACTTGCTGGTCCTTTCAACCATGCTCCTGCCAGCGCGCCTCATGTGTCACCATCTCCCGGGGCTGGGCACGCGGGGGGCAGCAGCGGGGGGCACGGTCCGGTCCCGTCCCCCCACAGCGGCTGGCACCCGGGGCAACCTCCCCCTCCTCCTCCGGCCAGCGGTCCTGGGGCGCTGCGGTGCGGGACAGAGCGAGCGGCCGGCGGGTACCAGCCCCCTTCCCAGTCGGTGTCTTCTCTCCCCGGGACTCGCCGACCGGGAGGCGCGCGGCTACCGGGGGCGAGGGGGGGACTGGCTCGAGCCCTTCCTGCCTCTAGCGCGAGCCCACCATGATCGGAGCCCAGCATGCACAGCGCCGGCGCCGCTCGCTCCGCTCCGCTCTCGGCGGCAGCCTAGCGCCGACAGCAGCAGCGCGAGGCAGAGAGAGACAGAGAGAGAGACGGCAAAGCCCCGCAGCCCTTTCAGCTCTGAGGTTGCAAGCACCCGCCCGCAGCCTTTTTTTCCCCTCCCCTTTTCCACTTCCTACTCACAGCCGCTGGCTGCGCTTGGGGAGCTCTCCAGGCTCCCAGACTTTTACAGTTCTCCTCAGAGAGCAGCAGGACGGACCCCTTTGCCTCCGCCCCCCCCCCCCCAGGTTGTCAAGGTGTAGAGCTGCTAGCTGTGGCTATTTAAATAAGAGAGATTTCAAAGTCAGGAGGGAAAAATTGGGGGACGCCGTAAAGGTCTCGTGGAAACACTCTGCAATGCAACCATCCCTTCAGGGAGAGCCTTTGCATGCAGCCTTGAACATCACCTGCAATGAGAGAGGTTTGGCACAGCTGAGTTTATTTCTCCTCCCTTTTTGAAACAAAATTACACAGGTGCTGCTGGAACGGGGGTGCCCTGGCTTAAGGTGGATTCCGTCGTATACAGGGATTAAAGTTTGGTTCAGTGGTTCCCAGCACCCCTGCAAAATTATTAGCACCGAAGGGCATTTGCATGAAAACAGAGTAGTGCTTTCCAAATATATCTGCTCGTTCCCCAGGGGACACTGAATGCCTCTTGTTCTGATGTCACACAAGATGGCAAATGTGAAAAATCGGGACAGGGGGTAATCAGTGTCTATATAAGAAAAAGCCCCAAATATCAGGACTGTCCCTATAAAAGTGGGACATCTGGCCACCCTACACACAAGTGGGTGCCGCAGACTTTATTCTATGACACAATGAGGCTTATGATGGCTGTGGGTGGGAAGGAAAGAGCAAGCATGTGTGATAAACTTTATAGGGGGAAAAAAAGATGTTTTCATGTGTGAGCTGTGTAATTTTAAAAATAAGGGAACAGGTGGTTGGCCTAAAAACAAGGTCAGTGGATGTGATATTGACAGAAAAGCATTTCTAAGGAGAATGCTTTTGCAAAGTTATCAGCAAAGATTTCTGCTCAAAATTAACCCTGTCAGGGAATCCAGTTACAACATAATAGTTCCCAGCATGGTTAAAAGAGGCTCAGGGAACATAGGAATTGCTATGCTGGATCAAACACATGGCCCACCTAGTGCAAAATTCTGTATATGACAGTGGGCAGCACTAGATGCTCGAGAGGAAGATGCAGGAAGCTCCCCAATAAGCAAATAATCTTCAGTGACTAAAGTAGGGTTGTGTTTATAGCTAGGCAAATGCTTAAACACCTTACTAAAGCAGGGTCTAAGTAAATAAAATAAACTACTTGAAAACCTTTGGAGTTCCTTCCCATCCCAAAGGAAGGATGGTCCAGTGGTTAGGGTGTTTGCTTGGGAGATCCAGGTTTAAGTCCCTCCTGTGCCACAAACTTCCTGGATGACCTCATGCAGGTCAGTTAGTATCTGTGCCTCAGTTTCCCATCTGTAAAATGGGGATGAAAGTACTTCCTCAACTTAGGGGGTGTTGTGTGAATAAATACATCAACGATTGTAAGACACTTAGATACTAATGTGATGGGAATCATGTAAGTACCCAACCTAGGAATAGGTTATTCTCTATGTAGAGTCCAGGATACGAGAAAATGCCTCAAGTCTACCAGATCTACCTCTCCTAATTATGTTATTTTCTGTAATTATTTCTATGCTCTATCTTTTTCATGCATTTCCGCCGATCATTTAATTTAACTATGTTGTGACTACATTTCAGAGTCACTAGTTCTTTTCCTCCACCAAAAATAGTCACCACATTTATATGAAGTGTAAAGAAATAAAATGTAGGTTACCTCTTGCAAAGAGCTGAGTCCTATTTATAAGGGGTTAGGAGAAAATGAGATACAAGAACTTAGCCTGAACAGTATTACCAATAAATCTGCTGGATTTTGAGATGACTGCATTACTCACTAGTTGCAGAGCCACAGTGAGTTATGTAGCTCTTCCCAAACAAGTAACAATAAAATCTTTATAGCACCCCAACGCTTCATATATTGTGTTTATGCATTTATTTTGTTTGATATATTCCTTTTAAAAGTCTGCTTCTGATTTTTCCCTTTTCATGTATGTTAGAAACTCCAGAAACAATGATGTCATTGTTATATGCAGTGCTTAGCAGCATCTGCAAATGAGGTATAAAATCAGTTTAAGGTTTGAAATTTATATTTTGATTTGGAAGTATGGGCATTTATGTGATGGTTTATATAAGTGGTTGGAATATATGCTGTATCATAAAAACTACAAAGCAGTTCTTGGTATTGATGTTTGTCTCTGGTTGTAAAAGACTATAACCAGTAGAAATAGCCGATTGTGTTAATTCCAGTTACATGGGTTATTTATTGTTAATGACTTGATGGTAACTCCAAGACACAGAATATTTTGGAATTTTTGTTTAGCTATGATAGATTCATGAAAAGTTGTAAAGGTGGAGATGTTCCGTTAGATTCCATTACTAGTTTTTATTTGTGGTGAGCATACCATATGTTATTTTGTGATAGAATACACTAAAATATAATTTACAGAACATAAACCCAACCACAGAAGAAAATTCAGAAATACAGTTGAAAATCTAATGTTTTCTGTACTATAGCACCTTTCATGCAGAAGGATTGCAGAATGGTTAACATATTGGAAGTATAAGGAATTATTGTACACTTCTCAAATGCAAAAGAACATAAAACTAGCCATGCTGGGTCAGACCAATGGTCTATCTAGCCCAGTGTCCCGTCCGACAGTGGACGGTGCCAGATGCTTCAAAGGGAATGAATAGAACAAGGCAATTAACAAGTGATTTACCCCTGTCATCCAGTCCCAGCTTCTGGCAGTCAGAGGTTTAAGGACACCCAGAGCATGGGGTTGTGTCCCTGATCATCTTGGCTAATAGCCATTGATGGATCTATCTTCCGTGAACTTATCTGATTCTTGTTTGAACCCAGTCATACTTTTGGCCTTCACAACATCCTCATGCACAAGTTCCAGAGTTTGACTGTATGTTGTGTGAAGAAGTACTTCCTTATGTTTGTTCTAAACCTGCTGCCTATTATTCATTGGGTGACCTCTGGTTCTTGTGTTATGTGTAGCGATAAATAACACATCCCTATTCACTTTCTCCACCCCATTCATGATTTTATAGACCTCTGTCATAATCCCCTTAGTTGTCTCTTTTCTAAACTGAACATTCAAAGTCTTTTTAATCTCTCCTCATATGGAAGCTGTTCCATTCCCCTAATCATTTTTGTTGCCCTTCTGTATTTTTTTCCAATTCTAATGCATCTTTTTTGAGATGGGGCAACCAGAACTGCATGCAGTATTCAAGGTGTGGGTGTACTATGAATTTATATAGTGGCATTATGCTATTTTCTGTCTTATTATCTATTCCTTTCCTAATAGTTCCTAACGTTCCGTTAGCTTTTTTGACTGCCGCAGTGCCACTGCACATTGAGTGGATGTTTTCAGAGAACTATCCACGATGACTCCAAGATCCCTTTTTTGAGAGGTAACAACTAATTTAGACCCCATCATTTTGTATGTATAGTTGGAATTATGGTTTCCAGTGTACATTATTTTGCATTTAACAACATTGAATTTCATCTGTCATTTTGTTGCCCAATCACTCAGTTTAGTGAGATCTCTCAGTAACTTTTTGCAGTCAGCTTTGGACTTAACTATCTTGAATAATTTTGTGTCGCCTGCAAACTTTGCCACCTCACTGTTCACTTGTTTTTGCAGATCATTTATGAATACGCAGTCACCTCTGGAGTGGAAGATGTAAGATATTCTGCGTGTATGTCACTACCCTGTATGACCAAAGCTCTGGATCAACACCCTTATTTTTTGTCCCGTGCTTTGGAATCTTGCCCTGAAATGCTGATATTTCAAAGCTGAGTACAGGTATGGCCCCACTTCCTCAGAACACTTCAACACATGCTTAAATCCATCTCTATTTATGTTAAAGTTTAAAGTCCTGCTGAAGTCAATGATAATTAAGCACATGCTTAACTACCTTGCTGAACTAGGATCCAAGAGAGGAAGTACTGTGGCTTTGTATACATAAACAACAGTGGGAGTGCTAGTGTAGATAGGCCACAGCATTTTAACCACTGTAGTCTTCTAGACCAGTGGTTCTCAACCCGGGGTATACAGAGGTCTTCCACGGGGTACATTAACTCATCTAGATATTTGCCTCGTTTTACAACAGGCTACATAAAAAGCACTAGCAAAGTCAGTACAAACTAAAAAATTTTACGGACAATGACTTGTTTATATTGCTCTATATACTATAGACAGAAACGTAAGTACAATATTTATATTCTAATAGATTTATTTTGCAATTATATGGTAATAATGAGAAAGTCAACAATTTTTCAGTAATAGTGTGCTATGACGCTTTTGTATTCTTATGTCTGATTTTGTAAGCAAAGTAGTTTTAAGTGAGGTGAAACTTAGGATATGCAAGACAAATCAGACTCCTGAAAGTAGCCTGGAAAGATTGAGAGCCACTGATCTAGACCTGCTCTGAGCAGAGTTAGAACACCATTGGCTTGTCAGCATCATTGGTTAGTCAATACTATATTCACTGTTACTTCCTTTGGAGCTGCACCATTGATAGCAACAGTCAGAAGTGTTGAGAAAAGAAATCTAGGGGCAATACAGATTGTCACAGTGACCTAGTGAACTGCACATCTGACCCTTCCTGGTCTTTCCAAGTACACCCCCTTTAGCACTCCATCCTTGAATAATCACCTGTTTTTCCATGTTGAATCATATGATTCTCTCATTCTCAGACCAGGCCTGGTCTGCAATCCCCTGTGTTATTATTTCAGCAGCTCTGACTTATGTCCAGACCCTGCTATTCTCTCTGTTACAATGACTGTGGTAATCAGTGGCCAAATACTTCCTTAAAGCAAAGTATTTATTTAGAACAACAGCATTTCAGAGAAAACATGTCTTAAAAAACAATACACCAGATTGTATGCATAGCTAGCTTTTCCCTAAGGTTTACCATGCCCTGGATCTGGGAGGCCTGCTTCTTTACACTCCCTCCACAGAGTGCATTTCTCTCTCTGTCTCTCCTCTCAGAGAGCCTGTCTCCCTAGACAGCTTCTGACCAGTGACTCCCCTTCTCCCCTTAAGAAAGGCTTTTTAACTCTTTAATGTTCTTTGATCTCTAGCTTCCTAGCTTTGGTAAAATAAGGAGACATTGAAACTAACAACTTGACTGATTATCTTCCAAGTGTGCATTGGGGAGTCCTTATCAACATCTGTTGTGTTGCTTCTCTGTTACCTCTTCCCACAGCCCCCTATTCAGTTAGATCAGGAAATTCTAATCACTCCAATATACCATAACTTCCCCTTGCTAATCAGGTCACATGGTGTCGTAAAATGGTCACATCTCAGTATTCATAATATTACATATCAGCTCCATCTCTGTCACAGATGTGTTATGAATCATGTAGAAAGTTAATCATCACATGTATTCATGATCTTAGTTTTAAGTCTATGCCAAAGATGGCACCCAGTGAAACACAGAGGCTGAAATCCTCAAAGGTATTTAGGTGCCTAACTTCCATTGAAATCAATGGGCAAGGTGGGTGAGGTATTATCTTTTATTGGACCAACTTCTGTTGGTGAGAAGGGTACCTGAAGAAGAGCTTGAAAGCTTGACTCTCACCAACAGAAGTTGGTCCAATAAAAGTTATTACCTCACCCACCTTGTCTCTCTAATATCCTGGGACTGACACTCAACTACACTGCATTGAAATCAATGTGAATTAGGCACTTAAATATCTTGGCGGGCTTGGGCCAAAATGTTTCCCATTAAAAAAAAAAGTTTCCTCTCTATTGCTGCAAAAGAGACACGCAGACTGGGGGAAAGTGGCTGACTGGACATGTAGTTTCACTGTAAAATCAAAGTGCTTTCAAATATACAAAGTGAACTGCAAGAGAAAAATGTTTTCTTCCAGTGTTTTTCAGTTTGAGATTTTAGGTGTTACTTCGTATGACGAGCTATATTATGCCATCAGATCTGACAAAAGTACAAGGTCAGTGGCAGGAGCACTGCCAGCTTTTCTGCCGCCCTAGGCGGCGGAAGGTCCTGCCCTGAAATGCTGCCCCCCACAGAGGCAGTGGAAGGTCCCGCCGCTGAAATACTGCCACGGTCGCTGCCCCCCAAATTGTAGTGCCCTAGGCAACCGCCTAGATCGCCTAATGGGTTGTGCTGGTCCTGGTCAGTGGCCCTAAACTGGGCAAGATTTTCAGACAGACATAGCGTCTTAAAATCAATAGTGTCCCCTTAAGTGTGATATGCTGTTGGTTTTCATCAGTAAGGAGATCGGGGGGGGGGGTTTCTCTTGACTAGGAAGAATGGTTGAGTTTAGATCAAGTGTTACCTAATTTTGACTTAAACTCAACTACTTTAATTACTCAGGATACACCAAGGAGGGTAAGCCTCTCATGAGTTATTCAGGATAAAAGACCGTGTTGGGGTCAAACCAGGAAGAGGAGAGAACTTTTTGCAGATGACAGCAAGGAGTAATAAAATGTTCCCAAATGCAGTGGGAAAGCACTTCATCATTTCTTGCTGCTGTCTGCAAATTCTTTGTTATTTTTAAAAAAGCAATTGCATATTTCGCTTTTCCCACCAGTGAGGGTAGGGCTTTGCTGCAGAGTTAACTCAGGTGATTGGCACGTGACCGCAAGCATCTAGGTTGGCCTAGCATGGGTGTGAGCAGCCACACTACGGAGTTATACTCAAGTGCAGCCATATTGGTGCTGCACCCATCCATGTGAGGTGCTAGGACTTCTGGGGCCATATCCCATGGTTCTTAGCACTGCAGTAAGATGAGCCACCCTATGATTCTTTCCCAGTGAATTGTGGGGAATTTGTCCTTCGGGGGTGCATAGGGGGTATTGTGGGAATGCATTGGAGGACTGTTAGCCTGCATCCCCACTGCGAAATGGGTGGGTTACTGGCCTGAGTGCAAGTAGCACTCAAACTTAAGCCTATGGCCCAGGTCAGGCCAGCTAGTTCGGGTGTAAAGCACCACCATACTCAGGTGAGAGGTTCTTGTGATGGAAGCTCAAGTGAACTCTGCAGTGAAGAAAAAGCCAAAGATGCCGGCAGAATACAATGTACATCATTGCAATCCTACTAACTTGCCCTTGAGAAAACAGCAGTCAGACAGCAAAAGGAGATGTGTGAACTATACCGCATCACCTCCTGAAATGCGCACTCCTCAGTGAGGTGTTAATTTCAAAGCTTAATTGGGATCATTTAAATATTAGCTTTATTAAGCAGGGTATTCTAAAGATTTGTCTACCACACAGAAGTTGCACCAAAATCAGTTAACTATTTAGCTGAGCCAGCACAAAGTCATCTGTGAACATACGTTTTGGTTTAAGACTGGCTTGTTTCTGTTCCTAACACACTTTAGACAGATCAGTTGAAGAGCATCCACAGCCTTTTGCACCAGTTATTTATATTGATTTTAAATCATAATTTTAGTTAAACTGATGCAACTTTGTATTTTGACAAATCCTAAAATATCCTCAGCATCAGGAAAGGCACTTTTAAAAAAAGTTCTTCTGCCCCCCATTTTGGGAAGGAGCTGTTTGTTTACCTGTTCTTCAGAGTGGAATTTTCTACCTAGGCTGGCAGGAGACTTTTTTCTGCTTATTCATATTTGGAATTTTGTTTCTCAGTCTCTTGCTGCTACTATCTACATAACTGTATTAACACATGACAAGGGAGTGGTACTGAGTCACAAGGCCTGGCATTCAGCAGCTAGCTTTGGAATGGCCCATGTCTAAGGGCCAATTGACATAATTAACCCTGTTG
Source organism: Malaclemys terrapin pileata (assembly GCF_027887155.1). Classification (NCBI taxonomy): domain Eukaryota; kingdom Metazoa; phylum Chordata; order Testudines; family Emydidae; genus Malaclemys; species Malaclemys terrapin. The sequence goes on from NC_071513.1 coordinate 58,820,345, forward strand.
TTCCCTGACCTTGGTTCCATTTGTAGTGCAGACAACCCTTGAGCCATGTCTAGAACCATGCTAAAGCCTACAAGGTTAGGCCAGCCCCATGGATAGGATGCAGCTACATTTTTAGGCTTTTGCCCTGAAACAGTTTCACAGGGCCACTAGGAAGTGCTAGGTGTGTCCTTGTTATCTTTCAAGCACTGCAAGTCTAGGCAGGATTCAAACAGAGGAAAACCACCTTAGTTAATCCCCCAGGGCATCCTGCAGATACACATAAATCTATACACTTGCACAAAGTTCAGCTCACCAAAGCAGCATTTATGGGCTTCTGTGTAATGACATCATGCCGCAAAGCAGAAAAAAAAAAGATGATGGTCAGGACTCAGTCCTTTATTTCCTAGTTTTATAAGGGCCAGTCTATACTATAGTTATAATCAATTCAGGGGACAGATAAAACATGGGTATCTCTCAACCCAGTTACAACACTGATTTGTTTTGTAGTGGATAACTGAGCTCTTGAAGCATGCAAAATCTTACAGGTTTTAACATGGTTTGGGATTGTGGTTGAAACATGTGGAGATCCTGAGGCGGTATCCCTTTTAGGGGAGGGGTTTGTTAGTCCACAGAGAGGGCAGGGGGCCAGCTGTTCTTCATCCAAGCTCATGCATTGCAACAGCTGCGAGTCCATGCTGTCTGGGCTTGATGAAAAGGACAGAGCTGTGTGTCATCAGCATATTGCTGGCATTATCACCCATTTGTACATGGAGATTAAGTAAGAGCAGTGAGAGGATTGTGCTGTGTAGGACTCCTCCCCAAGTCTTCTTAGGCACAGAGAAGCAGCTGCCTAATATGACAGAGCCATTACAAAGGAATGAGTGTAACCATTTCCTCACAGTTCGGTAATATCTAGTTATGACATAAAGGAGGGATCAGCAGTACCTCTTAACTGGTGGTATCATAGGTGGGTGAAGAATCTAAAAACATCAGTATAGTAATTTCATTTCTGTCCAGCCTCTGGAAGGGATCACTGTAGCTAGCATCATTTCTGTGCCTCGATCTGGTCTGCAGCCATATTCAGTAGGTTCTAGAATGTCAGGAAATGTTGCTGGTGACAATTCACTACCAACTGCTTAGTAACCTTGCCTAGGAAGCGAGGTTAGAGGTGGGCGGTAGTCAAAGTTGCTGATATCGAGTGCCGTCTGTGGCAGAGAGGAATCATTCCAAGTTTTGTAGGTGACTTGCAACTGAGGAAGTTCCTTTAATTGTGTTTGGAAGATGACATAATCTTTGAGAAGGATTATTGTCCTCTTTACTTCTGAAGCATAGGTTCATAGAGTCCTTTTGCCAGCTGGTCAGATTAGAAAGGGTCTTTTTCCACTGGTGACTCCAGTCTGCTGCCTTCCTTTTCAACTGTGTTTAGAGAATGCTGGGGACCCATACAGGTGGTGAGGCTATAATGGCTATTTGGGACCAGGAGTGCTCGTTGCTGTGTACAGTAGGTCTTTGTGTTTTACCCAATCAACTTCTTGGTCCTGACAGAAGAACTGGCTCAGGGCTTGTATACTAAGGTAGATGCATTCACAGGATTTTGACTTGTACATCTGACTCTCTGAAATAAAAGCTAATTAGAAAAGCACTCACCCTTGTTTGTGGCTTTTAATGGTAAGCTGAAAAGAGTGAACTGAGTGAGCAGAGGACCACTGGAGTTGCAGGTTAGAGAGCTACTCAGGAGGTTTTCTCTTTATTTACTAAAAGCTAGGAAAATATGTAATGAAATTAACCTGAAAGCAGTATAATAAACTTTGACTATATAAGCAATTGCACATTACTAGGTGTGCAGCTAAACTGGATATCAATACAGCTCAGATGCAATAAATCATGAATATGCAGTAAGTTACCTGAACTGTGCTAATATCCAGTTTAGCTGCAGTAACAATTGACTAGTGCATCCCAACTTAGGAAACCAGCAGCCTGTAACATCTCTGCCTTTGTGTCCTGATCAGAGTCCTTTCAACAATGCTCATTCTATGGGCATTTTAGCATAGAGGCTGCAGCCTTGATATTTAAGAGCAGTTTAGAATCTTGGGTTATTTCAAGAACAAATATACCCTGCTAACTTGGATTTAAGATAGAGATGTTCCTATAAATGATAGAAGCCTCAGTAATAAAATCTGTGTGTTGTATGTTTAGTATGACCCCTAAAAGTACCTCATGGAAAAAGACTGAAAAAAATCTGACTGCCAGCTTCCTCTTTGTAATAAAAACTGCCTGTCTGAGAAACAGAAGATCAATCTCAGAGGCTTCCTCAAACTTCAAAAAGGTGTGCAATGTTAGTTTAGGGAGCGTGGGGGCAGCACTGTCAATAGTAGCACAGATACATTTACAACCCAGTTGACATTACGAAATTATGGGATTTTCCACACTTTGTTTTCTCATGGTGATTGTGATTGTCAGCATCTTATCACAACATTCTTTATGAAAGATGTAAAATCAAAACGTGAGAATTAAGAAAGTGACACTAGGAAAAAGGAATTTTAAGAGGATTGCAAGATCAAAATTAAATCCTGATAATTCATAATTAAATTAACCCAAGAAAGCTACCTTAAAGGAGCCTTAAGAGTTTAGTTTAAAGCCACACAAGCAAGGAAATGAAGAGGAAAGGCAGGAAACGCAGGCTGACTAGCTAACTTTGATTGGAATTCAAAAGGGGATGAGAGAGAGTCCAGTGGAGTGAGTTAAGGTTGTACCATTAGATTGCTTTTCAAAGTGCACTCCAAATTTATTTGCTTTTGCGGGTTGTTTGAACCTTGCTATTATTTTAGTCTTGCTTTTTGAACTTTGCATAGTAACTGCCTAACCAGATCAGTCCAGTGGCCTATGTAAATCCAATATCATGTCTTTGAGAGTGCTGAATGGTAGTTGTTTCAAGTGAAGGTGCAAGAAACCCCACAATGAACAGTTCTGCAATCCTCGCACATAAGGGTAAATTACATCCTTGCCCCAGGTGGCTGGCTTCTAACTGAAGCATAACACTTTACAACCCTCAGACATTTTACCTGGTTTATGTAACTGTAGGCACTATCTATACTGTGCAAGTGGCTAATTCTTTTTTTGATATGTACGATGTTCTTGACATCAGTGATATGTTGTGACATGGACTTCCACCTCTTGCTTTTTTAAAAAAGTTATAGAAATAAGATAATATGTATTAGTGTCACACTACAGTTGTAGCCTGAGAGACAGAGGTTGAAGACTCATGAGAACAGTGAGGAGAGGAGAGACAGAAAGAAGTCTTGAGTGCACTGTAAATATGAGAAATAGTGGGCTTTATTTTAAAACACCATGAAATACATTCATTTGACCTATGAACTTCCTACTAACAAGTGAAAATCACCCCCTTGTAAGCCTTAGTTTGACATGTATGAAAGCATCTGTTTAGAAAACCTAAGCTGCTGAATCCTGACCTGGACTAAGTTCCTACGGGCTAGGACCCACTTTAACCCTTTGGCTCCATCCTCCTTTTGGCTTCATTCCACCAACTGCTTTCACTTTTCCCCTTCTTTGATGTTTTTGTTATAGTTAGACACTTTCCCATCTTACTCTGCTAGCACAGGAGGAAGATAGGGACACAATCAATAGCTATTTCATATGAGCATAAACTAAGAAGCCACTATTATATATATCACATAACACTGAGTAGTTTCCTACTCATTCCCCATTGAGAAACTGCTGTGCAACCTTTCTTGAAGAACTGTATTCCTAGCACTAGATGGTGCTGTATAAAAATGTAAACAGTAGCCCTTCCAAATTTCCAAACCCCAACCTGTCATGTGGTGCAAAATGGAGCCCAACAATCACCAGCAATTAACGCTGACATCTCCTGTTTTTAAAGAAAAACCATAGTACCCTGCAGTAAAAGGACCCAGGTTTATTTCCTCTAATGTGGACAGCTAGTGAATAATAAACTAGCTCTAGAGTTTTCACCCTTGCGACTGAGGTAATCAAGTCTCCACCATCCCCTTTGAGACTTTGATTGTACAATAAAGGGCTTTAATACAACTAAAATACTTTTTTACATTAACCCCTTAACAGGTCTGTCCCTTGAATTTCCTCATTGTAACCCTTCTGCCCGTCTGAGTTGGCAGCAACAAGGGCTGGGTTCAGTATCTAGGAGTTCCGTTTCAATAACACAATGCAAAACTGGCTCGAGCCCCCACCCAGTGACCCGGGACAATTACTTACCACCCCCCGGGTGCCTCTAAGAGGCAATACTTCCCCTCTCACAAGCACAGAGTCTGAGTGTAGCAAAATCCTTTTAATAAAGGAGGGAAACAATGCGGCATTATGTTGGGGAAATACCACAAACAGGATTCATAACACAAACCATGAGCAAAAGACCCACCCCCAAGTAAGTTTGCAGTATCCTTTTCCCCTCAGGGTTTTAAGTCCAGCAACCCAAAAGATCACCCAAAGTCTCAAAAGTCCAATACCCCAAAAGTCTCTTGAGTCCAGCAACCCCAAAATCACCCAAAAGTCCAACAACCCAGAAGTCTCTGTCCCTGGTCAGTGCAGCCCCAGAGTTCAAAAGTTTACCTACAGAGTTTTACCTCCCAGCCTAGGGGGGCGCACAGCAGTGTTAAGGGGCACCTTATGTGATCCAAAGCCAACTGCCCCACCTCTCCAGAGGGTTCTGCTGCAGCCTTCACCACGAGCCACTCCACTCCACCAGCTATCCCATGAGCCACTCCAGCCGTTCTAAAAACTGCTCCACTCCGCCAGCTGCCCCAACATAGCTTCAGGCCCTCCTACAGCACTCAGTGATTTCAGCTCTTAGTGATTTTAGCTCATAGTAGGGGAGCCTCAATGCTGAGGCACCATTAGCTCAATATGTTTTGTTGTTTTCCTTCATCTAAAATGAAACAACTTTTGACTAAAAGGATGTGGTTGCCCTTGTATATGGAAAAGTGACACAGGAGTTCTGGTGACACAGATGTTTTTACAAACACAAAAGTGGAAAAGGCAGAAAAGAAATGTCCTGCTTAAAATTAGAGAAAAGGTTGAATAGTCACTTATGGAATGTGTCCATTTGAATGGAAAATATGGTAAGTTTCAACTTAGGTTCATAGACTTGATCAGAATTTTCATACAAATACGATTGAAGCCAGTGATAAGAGATCAGTTTTCTTACCTGCTTGAAATGGATATTTGTAGACCTGTGTTTTCCAGAGGAACTAGTCAAGCAGGAAAGCTAGGACTTGTGAGAGATGCTTAAGATTCTGTTATGCACCAAACACAAACTTAGTTGAAAGGTACACTTCTCAAGAACTGAGAGGAGATGCCTCTGTTTCTACCGATGACTAATACTTTCCAGTTATCTGTCATTTTAGTAACTGGCTTCAAGAAGACTTTGGAGATGTCTAGGACAAGAATCCCTGAATTGAGAAAGACTGTTCAGTGCTATTCTTACAACTAAAGTGACCCCAGAAACTACTTGTATTCAGGTCCACAAAAGCTGCAGAAATATGGGATATGGTTTTAAACAGAAGCATTCTTCTTTCCAGGTGGAATTAGGGCTCATTTAAATGGGGTATTGATTGCAGAATTTAGTATGGTGGAATAGCTATTGTGGAATCTCTTAATCCATAATGGCTATTTCAGAATAACCCCAGATGGACGCTATTCCAGAATAATTAGTGCACTTTCAAAGCAGAATAGTTATTCTGGAATAAAATCAGTATTTTATTTATATATAAAATCAGTAGTTTATTCGGTAAACAGCTATGCCAGGCTAATTCCCAGACAGACTGTCCATACAGGGCACAGTTCTGGAACACCTCTTGCTATTCAGGTCAATTACCCTGTGTAGATTACCCTTAGTTTATCTGGGGAATAGCAGAGATGTAGTGGGGGAGCTACTTTTGGAAGAGAGCCACATTCTTGAGGATGCCTGTTTTCTGTTTTTAAGCATGTGTCCGAGTTAGGGCTTTTTGCTAATGTCAAACTATTACAGAAGTTAAATGCCAACAGATTGTCAATCAGCTAGATGCTAGCATTACTAAACATTGAAATTCAAACCAGGCAAAATTAGGACTTTTATGGAAGCAAAAGCAAAGCTTGGAAATTGTTGTGTGTTGGTGCATTTTAATTCATAGCTTTCTCTTCCCCTGCTGTTGATTTGTAATGCCTCATTGCTAGAGGTGAGAGTCATCATTTAACATGTACACCTCTACCCCAATATAATGCGACCTGATATAACATGAATTCTGATATAACACGGTAAAGCAGTGCTCCAGGGGGGCGGGGCTGCGCACTCCGGTGGATCAAAGCAGGTTTGATATAACGCGTTTTCCTCTATAACGCGATAAGATTTTTTGGCTCCCGAGGACAGCGTTATATCAAGGTAGAGGTGTATGTAAAGACTGATAAGTGAAAATATACTGATTTCTTGCAGAACATTATGAAAAGTTCCTCTCAAATAGAGACAGACGCATCAGGGCTAAATAAGTGTCATGAAAACTGGTTACTGTGAGAGTAAAATGATTTTTTTTTAAGTTAAAGAGATGGTGCCAGATTTGGAGCTGTGCCAGTTTACACCAGCAGAGGATCTGACTCTTTGTCCTTGGTTCTCTATGGACTGAAAATGGAATTTCCAGCAGTTAAGGATTACTTACTATGGTGTATAAGAGTAGTAATACTAAAACTTACATGCAAAGGTGCTAGTTGAATTCCAAGCCATAGTGAAAGTTATTTTTGGACAAATTGGGTTTAGTGGCCAGACAGCCCATGATATAGAAAGCAAAATTAGAAAAGGTGAACTATGTCCATACAGCTATCAAAACATGCTATAAAATGCTCCACGTCATCGATGGAAATGAGCCACTAAATCTTGGCAAAGATTACATATTGATTTTTCAGAAGAGAGTGAGCAAGTTGTGGTTGATGCTTATTCTTTGTGGCCCAAAGTAGCACACACACTTCTGCAGACAAAACGATCAAGGGTTAGCAAAAAATTGTTTTAGATAATGATTCTCAATTTGTTTGAGGAATGTCAAATATTCCACAGGAAAAATTCAGCAAAGCATTCTAGAAACGCTTATCACCCAACAGGTCCATCCCTAGGAGGGTGTGAGGTCTGGGACACCCCCCCCTTCCCCGCTCTGGGCCCTGCCCTGCCCCACCTCTCCCCCCTCTCTGCCCCCTTCCCGCCCCCATTCCACCCCATCCCTGCCCCACCTCTTTCCGGCTTCCGCCCCCTCCCCCCGAGCGACGCCAGGAGCTGGCGGAGCGGGGCAGGGCAGGGCAGGCTGGGGCCAGGTTGCTCATTGCTGCCATCACCAGGCCCCCTGCTAACCCCTCCCTGGCCACCCTGGACCCGGCGTCCCGAAGCATGGGGCCCCCCAAAGCGCAGGGCCCGGGGCGGTTGCCCCAGTCCATCCTATGGACGGGATGGCTCTATCACCCAGTACCAGACTGGATAGCAGAGACAGTGGGCAGACAGGTTCCTTTCTGCACTGGGAAATACACCTCTACCCTGATATAATGTGACCCGATGTAACACGAATTCTGATATAATACGGTAAAGCAGTGCTCCGGGGGGGAGGGCGGGGCAGCGCACTCCGGTGGATCAAAGCAAGTTCGATATAACGCGGTTTCACCTATAATGCGGTAAGATTTTTTGGCTCCCGAGGACAGCATTATATCAAGGTAGAGGTGTACCTGCCATTGTGAGCATTGGTGTTAGCAACTTTGGGAGCCAGAACATAGAAGTCTCTCTGTTTTTTGGTAGCCATTTTCAATCTTGAGCAGATTTAAATAGAAATTGTGCTGAAAACAGCTATGCAAGGCTAATTCCCAGTCAGAGGCAGACCCAGTAGCAGTTGATAGGCAGTGTAAATGCACATTGTCTAGCAACATTTTCTGGGGTCAGCCAGAGCATGGACAACAAATGTGGGTTTTGGTTATTTCGCATCGCTGAAGCTGTAAGCTGTTGCCAGAGGAGAGGCCAGATTGGGGAATGACAATGGTCGTATGACTTTTCCAACCTGTCCCCACTCAAAATTCTGAAAGGAGACTCCTCTCACAGCAGACTGTGCAGATGTTCAGTATATGCTCCAGTAGGCTCCTTCAGGTTGGCTCCTCTGTGGAGTTAGAATGGGCTCTACCAAACTCCTTGGGTTATGCTCCCTCTTTGGTGGAGTTTGGATACCTCTCCAAGCTCTACTAGTCTCTTTGGCATTGATTCCCCCTTTCCTGGGTGGTATTTCCTTGTCTATCTTGAAGGTCCATCTCCAGGCTGAGGGCAGACTCTGTTTAGGAGAGGAGATTATCAGGCCTGCAAGCTCTGTATATAGCGTAACACTGGTGGTGGGAGAACGTTGTGTAAATAAAACCACGGGTGCTGCATAACTAGAAGCCTCTCTGAGCTTTATTGGGGCAGCCAGTGGGCCCCAGGAAGAGGGGCGGGTAGAAGATTTGTCACATACCTACTCATGGTGCCAGAATCAGACATTCACAGTAGATTTAACATATCTTCATAATATGATCCTCCTCCAGTTCTCTGTGCTTTGAGTAGTGAACGAAAGTGGCAGCACTTTAACGTTGCCAGTGTAGACTAGCCCTTAGGCCCCGTCTACACTGGCAAGTTTCTGCACAATAAAGCGGCTTTCTGTGCTGTAACTCTTGAGGTGTACACACTGCCAAGCCACTTAGTGCGCAGAAACTGCGCAGTTGTAGCATTCTAAAACAGCCATCCGACGAGAGGTGTAGAGCTTTCTGCACCAGTGCTACAGCGCTGTGGTGCTAGTGTAGACACCGGGGTGATTACAGTGCTGCGATTGGCCTCTGGGAGGTGTCCCACAATGCTTGTTCTTACCCCTCTGGCCATCAGTTTGAATTCTACTGCCTTGCCCTCAGGTGACCAATCGTCATCCCCACCCCGTAAATTCCATTGCAAATTTGAAAATCCCCTTCCTGTTTTCTCAGTGACGCGTGCAGTGGTCTCAGCGCATCTTTCTAAGTGGCCATGCCTGCTCCACACACCAGGTGATCCCCCGCTTGGAGCAATGCCGAGCCGCTGGACCTCATCGGCATTTGGGAGAGGAAGCTGTCCAGTCCCAGCTGCGCTCCAGCCATAGGAATTATGATACCTATTGACAGATTTCATGATGCATGACAGAAAGGGGCCATGACCGGGACACATTGCAGTGTAGGGTAAAAGTGAAGGCCCCTGTGGATATTTCATTGGCTCACGTGCCAGGCAAGAGTGGACCGAGTCAGGAGGAGGAAATCTCAGACAAAGAGGGGGAGCGGGACCCAGAGGCAGAGGATGGCTCGGAGGGCAGAGATGCATGCAGTCAGGAGCTCTTTTCTACCCCAGAGCATAGGTGCCAACTTCCCTTCTGCCTGGTGGGTGCTCGACCCCCTCTTCCCTGGCCCCGCCCCCGCCCCTTCTCCGCTTCTTCCCGCCCCTGCACCGCCTTTGCCCCACCCCCATTCCACCCCTTCCCCAAAGTCCTTGCTGCTGTCAAGTTGCCCCAGGTATGGCTTCACGAGCTAGGGCATTAAGGGGTAGGCGGGGTCTCCCATGATCACAATGGGCATTTCGATTTCCCCTACGGTGATCTTCTGGTCCAGGAAGAAAGTCCCTGCTTGCAGCTTCTTGAACAGGCCAGTATTCCGAAACATGCATGCGTCATTCACCTTTCCGGACCAGCCTGCGTTAATGTCTGTGAAACGCCCACGGTGATCCACAAGCGTCTGGAGAACCACTGAGAAATACCCCTTGCGATTAATGTACTCGGTGGCTAGGTGGTCTGGTGCCAGAATTGGAATGTGCGTGCCATCGATCGCCCCTCCGCAATTAGGGAGCCCATCTGTGCAAAGCCATCCACAATCTCATGAACGTTGTCCAAAGTCACCGTCTTTCGGAGCAGGGTGCAATTAATGGTCCTGCACACTTCCATGAACACGGCTCCAACCGTCAACTTTCCCACTCTGAACTGGTTAGTGACCGATCGGTAGCAGTTTGGAGTAGCCAGCTTCCACAGTGCAATCGCCACGTGCTTCTCCAGTGACAGGGCAGCTCTCATTATTGTGTCCTTGCGCCGCAGGGCTGGGGCGAGCTCATCACACAGTCCCATGAATGTGGCTTTCCTCATCCGAAAGTTCTGCAGCCATTGTTCATCATCCCAGATGTGCATGATCATGTGATCCCACCACTCAGTGCTTGTTTTCTGAGCCCAAAAGTGGCTTTCCACTGTGGTCAGCACCTCCGTGAATGCCATAGGCATTCTCGTGTCATAGCTAGTATGTGTGGCAAGATCAATGTTGCACTCCTCTTGCCTTTGTAGTTTAAGGAATAATTCCACTGCCACTCGTGACGTGTTGGTCAGTGCAAGCAGCATTCTGGTCAACAGCTCAGGATCCATTCCTGCAGCCAGAAAGAGCCAGGGTAGGGTGCGCAGTATACAAACTGTTGAAAGATGGTGCCAAATGTGGACGGGAGCACAGGGATTGCTGGGATGCGAAGCGATGCATCACAGGACATTGGGACAGGACCCAGGATGCCCTGCGACTCCCTCTGCCTTCCCACAAGTCTTAGCAGCAAAAAAGAAAGAGGTGCTCTGTGGGATAGCTGCCCAGAGCGCACCGCTCTGAATTGTGCTGCAAGTGTGAACACGCTATTGTGCAGGCAGCTGTCAGTATGAACACACCACACCAGTTTTCCTTTGGCGCTCTCTGAGCGGCATTGTAACTGCTGGCACTGTAACTTCGCAAGTCTAGATGTGCCCATAGTAACAGGGAAGGCAAGAAAAAGTACTGGAAGAATACAAGGTCTTGTGCTATGTAGAGCTACATTATTGCATACTAATTCACCAGCACAGCTGATGGGTTGGAAGGTTATGGTTCATCCTACCACTCTTCACACCAGCTATACACCAAGCAGACAAATATCTAAAAACCATCTCAAGTCCAGCCTTCAGTGCGATGCAATTGCATTCTAGTGGAATTGTGATGGGTTCAGTCACTCAGCTGGCAGGAACTGGTGTTTGGAGAGCTACCGCAAGAACTGATCAGACTCTCCCGTTTAACCTGTCCTAGAATGTTAGAATAGGTAGCTACTTGACATTTGTGACAAGTGCATTTAAACTAAATAAGAGGAAATTTCTTCACTCTTCAAAAATGTCAAACTCGGGTACCTGAAGTTAGGCACTTTGCCATATTTAGATACCTACATTTCCAGCCTGTGGAACTCACTCCTGCAGTTGGTCATTGAATCAAACACTGTAGCTAGGTTTAAAAGAGAGGCTGGAGAATTCTAAGGCCAAGCATGAGTTGGACTTAAGCCTGTGGAAGTACAAGAGCCCATGGAGGTGAGCCATGAGCCAGCTCTTATATTTCAGCATGCCAGTTAGTTACCAAAGTGGTCAAGAAGTACTTCCCCCCACCAACTCACCTGCAGTCTGATTTGACAAGGGAGCGTCTATAACCAAGTGAACTGAGACATAGGCCTGGTTAATGCTGCCAAGTTAGGTTGACCTAAGGCAGCGCACGTCGACCTGACTCTAAGTGTCTACACTACAATGTCGCTCCCACTGATGTAAGTTGTCCATTACACTGACTTAATAACTCCACCTCTGTGAGAGGGGTAGTGCTTAAATCAATGTAGTTAGTTCGACACAGTGACTGTGTAGACACTGCATTGTTACATCACTTGTTGCCACCTGGGGCTGACAACTGGAGCTCTGCTGAGTGAGGGATTTGGTAGGGGGTAGGAGAGCCGGGGTTCCTCATGGTGAGGGATTGAGGCGGGGAGGGAGAGGGAGGAGAGTCCGAGCCTAGGTGGCGGGACTCCAGCTGTCCGTATCCCACAATGCCCCACGCTGTCAGTTAAATTAGTGCAAGCGTTCCTGCTGAGGATTCACACTGTTGACAGAAGGAGCATAGTGTGGACGTTAAAAATCAAATTAATTACTGCAATGTCTGTATGTCAGCTTAAGTTAAGTGTAGACTCTACTGAAATATCCTGAAGGTGACAGTCCATACTTGCCAGCTAACTCGAAAACTATAAACAGGGGCATTTGTGGAGAAAAATATGGCCACACCTCTTAACTCCATTAAAATTAGAGATGAGCCTGAGCCAAATTTGATCCAAACATTCCTGAAATTTGGGATGCTCAGTCCAGATGAGAGTTTTGTAAATGGTTTTTATCTGTGTAATGTGCTGAACCAAAGCCTTGGAGACAAACAGCTCCAGACCTTGCATGCTTGAGACCAGATCTGGGCTTTGAACTTTGTGGCTTGGAGGAATTGAAATGGATTAAGCCGTAAGTGCTGGGGGGGTGGGGGTGGGGGGTGGATTGTTACTTTAAGAAGTAAGGTAAATTGTCATCCTTACACTGGTCCTACAGGCTTCATTACCCTTGAAGATGGAACAACTCTACTCGTCAGTTGTCACTAGATGTGCTCCTTGCATCCGCCTGTCTACAAAGGTCGGTATTTCCCTCTGTATTAATAGATGTAGGGCCCAAATAACTGACTGTGGGATCTCCTGGTAAACTGGCTAACCAATGTTCATTCTAGTATCCGCTGTTTAATTCTTGTAATAGAACAGAAATGGCCTAAGGCAATTGTGTTTTGGTTAAAGCCTCATTAATCATTGTTTTCCCTTTCCAAAAATAAATCCATGGCAATTCTGGTTAAGAGATCTTTAGTGATTATGGCCACTGAAATAAGGAAAGCACATGCATTTTAGTACTAGATTGCTTGACTGTTACATTTTTTGGCTGTTTCTGTAACATGGATTGGTAGTAAGTTTATTTTGTATTATACCTCCTTTAAAGTATTAACATTTCATTTCTTAAGATCTCTTCACATTTTGATCTTGTTCTGTTTTATCTTTCAACAATATGCCCTTAGAAAAACAGATAATTCTCTTTTGTTATCTTGATTTTTTTTATCGTAATTCACTTTTGAAGATACATACAGTTTGCAGATTAAATTCAGCTCATGACAAAGTCAGTTAATTTTCCATCTAATGTCTTTATCAACTTGGCTGATTTGGATGATAGGTCTGAGGACACTTCAAAAGTCACTGTTCTATGATCAGCCTCTTGAATGTATTTTTTTAACCATGTTTTGTCTGAAGTTAAGAAATTTTTAGGTTTTTCTACTACAATCCTCAGTAAGGAATGACACTCTAGAATTGGAAGTGAATGTGTGAAATTGTTTTAATTCCCACATACTATAGATAACATTTAGAGCTAAATTCTCAACTGGTGGAAACAGACATAGCTATTTAAAAAAATTAAAATAGGCAGATTGACATCATTTGAACATTTAGACCTTAGTTTCTCAATGGAACATGCTCCTAGTTTGCGATTTGGCTGAATAGCATATTCTACAGTAGGTGTCTCTTCCTTTTCTTTCCAGTACATACTGTTCAATGTAATGCTGAAAATCTAGCCTGTGATGGGCAATTTACACATCCAAGAAGATCGTTACTATACCAGAAGATGTGGGTCCTCTTCCCCACCCACCCAGATGATCAGTAAAACCCTTTTTAAAAAGGAGCATTTTTTGGTAATTAGATATTCAGACCATTTAACTAATAAATTACAGGGAAAGATAGTAACTAGGCCTCAAATGAGTGCGTTATGGGACGGCCCTTCAGTCACTGAAATGAAAGGGGGAAAACCTCAGTGGTGTGTCTGTACTAGAAACACAAAATCAAAGAGAATGTTATTTACGCCACTTCCAGCCTGATCTTGAAACCCCAGTCAGTAGTCTCTACTCAAATAAGTATCAGGGTTTGGGGAGGGAAAGTGTGAGGGGATTATAGACTATTCTCCCCATGAGTGGAGAGGTGTTAACTGGCCACTTCACCATCAGAATGGTCCCTTGAAATATGTGTTCACTTCTTATGCTAAACAATCTGTTCCACCTTGTATTTAGCTGTAGTGTGGTCTATACTAGACTTTTACATCAGTATAGCTATGTCTCAAGGGTGAGAAAAATCCATGCCCCTACGATATGTAGCTATGCCGACCTAAACCCCAATGTAGACGGCAGTAGGTCGACAGAAGAATTCTCCGTAGGTAGCATCTTCACTGAAGCACTATCACTGCGCTGCTGCAGCATTTTAAGTATAGACAAGCCCTAGGTTTCATTAACCTAGGTATGAGACAAATATAAATTTAGTTGCAACCTGGTTACTTGTGGGTGTCACTCTTGCTTTCTCTTTTGCTTGTTTCTCTTGTGACTCATTTCTCATGTAGCTCCTCACATCCTCAAAGAGTCGCAATCCTCTAGAAGAAAAAGTCAGACCACCATTCCCGAAAACAACAGATATCACCTGCCAACTCAGTAACATTTTAGCATAAACAAGATGACAGTATATTTTGATTCTTAACATTTTCAGTCTGCCTATTGATGTTTTAAAGGGCCTGACAAAGCCCATATGATTGTGGAATATATGACTAGCCCATGACTGTCAAAAATAATGATAATATACACATTAATATACTGAGAAAACAACTGTTACATATGGCACCAAATCCTGCTGGAATTAGAGAAAGGAGCTCCTGCTGGGGTAGTTTGCCTCTGCACTGCTCTTTGCCATGGATGGTAGAGTATAATGTCAAGTTTGTAGAGCTATGTAATTTCTGAGCTCGGTGGATATGTTAACTATCTGACAAGTATTTGAAGGGTATAAACAGAGTGATGAATGTATCAGGGTAACCCAAGTTTAAACTAGGTGTACAGGATGAAATTAAGCAAGAGAAAATCTAGGCTGAACATCACAAAAAGTGAACTAGCAGTATTGTGAAATTGTCACGCAAGGGAGTACTTCATTATTTTCAGTAGAGCTGGGTGGGGAAAGATAATGCCATTTCACAGATTATGATATTTCAAAATTGGTTTTGTTCCATTAGGAATGAAAACAAAAAGTTTTGAAATTATCCATGAAAGTGAACAGAGCTCCAACATAGCCTGCCTAGTGGGTTAGGTGGATCCTGGAAGCCCTGGGGACCCTGGCCCTGGGGCAGCCTGACTGTCTGGCTGCCATGGACTCTAGAAGTCCTGGGGACCCCCACAGCTGACCAGGAGGGCTTCTGAGGAGTCAAGTAGGTGAGCTGGCAGAATACCAGCCAGAATACCAACCCTAACCTCCCCTCCCCCCCAGCTAGGTTAGAATATCAGAGTTGGAAGGGACCTCAAGAGGTCATCTAGTCCAACCCCCTGCTCAAAGCAGGACCAATTCCCAGCTAAATCATCCCAGCCAGGGCTTTGTCAAGCCGGGCCTTAAAAACCTCCAAGGAAGGAGACTCCACCACCTCCCTAGGTAACGCATTCCAGTGTTTCACCACCCTCCTAGTGAAATAGTTTTTCCTGATATCCAACCTGGACCTCCCCCACTGCAACTTGAGACCATTGCTCCTTGTTCTGTCATCTGCCACCACTGAGAACAGCCGAGCTCCATCCTCTTTGGAACCCCCCTTCAGGTAGTTGAAGGCTGCTATCAAATCCCCCCTCATTCTTCTCTTCTGGAGACTAAACAATCCCAGTTCTCTCAGCCTCTCCTCATAAGTCATGTGCTCCAGACCCCTAATCATTTTTGTTGCCCTCCGCTGGACTCTTTCCAATTTTTCCACATCCTTCTTGTAGTGTGGGGACCAAAACTGGACACAGTATTCCAGATGAGGCCTCACCAATGTCGAATAAAGGGGAACGATCACGTTCCTCGATCTGCTGGCAAGGTTCCCTTGGAATTTCAGTGAACATTGGACAGGCTCCGAAAAACATGTTGATTTCACTGAATCAGCAAGTTCTGATGAAACTTTGTTTCTTTAGAACTTTTCTGACCAGCTCTAATTTTA
Source organism: Malaclemys terrapin pileata (assembly GCF_027887155.1). NCBI lineage: Eukaryota > Metazoa > Chordata > Testudines > Emydidae > Malaclemys > Malaclemys terrapin. Next base: position 58,836,208 of record NC_071513.1, read on the forward strand.
AGCTTATGTTTTAGTGGTGGATTGGCCAGGTTGCCAGTGGAATATGACTTGAATTCCAAAGTGGAGGTAATTTAGGAGGTAGCAGTTTGGGATATTGGCTAACATGGCAATAAGATGCCAATTAGCAGTGGCTGAGTGGTCCAAGTATAATAGTGTTTGAAATACCCAATATTCTTCCCTGAATGACATCCCATTACTCCTAGTTATAACCTTTTTGGGGAAAAAGGCAATCCAGTCCTCTCCCTACACATTCGCACCCTTCAAATACTGTAGAGAGGCTCCCTCTCACTAGACATTCCTCAGCATGCCTTGCTCTGCTCAGTATGCATTTGGAGACTTCACTGCTTCCTCTCAAGACTGAGACCTTTCTTCAGTGGCAGCCACTAATGGCAATTACCTCAAAATATACATGATCCTCAGTTTAGCTTCTAAGGAAGGTGAATTCTGGTGCTGTGAATTACGCTAGTCAACCAGGTACCTCCCCATTAGTGAAAAAGGGTCACAGCTACAGGATTTACAGACTGGCTGTCTTCATCTACCCACATAAAAGAAACTGATCACTCTCCTCACTTTCAAAAGTAGAAAAGCCGTAGCTACTTGTATTCTAGAAGCACCTAGAGGCCCTGAGATTGGGGCACAGTTGTGCTAGATACTGTACAAATTCCTGGTAAGTGAGTCCCTGTCTTGTAGAGTTCACTATCTAAATAGAAAAGTTGGACAAAGGGTGGGAAGAAAGGGAGCATTCCCCATCTTACAGAAGGTGCAGAGACAACGCATTATTGAGTCTTTTGCAGACTGAGAAGTTGAATGCAGATTTTCAGACTCTAAGTCCAACACCTTATCCATAAGACCAACTTTCATCAGCACTTCACTAAAGCCATGTAGTTAAGTTTATATTAAACTAGTATTTAAGAGCTGACCAATAATAACTCATTCCTTAAATGAAGACACGTGTTATGTCTTTTGCCCTTTATATAACAATAGTAGCACGAAGCACCTACACAAGCATGGTGGGCTCCAAATAACAGTGTTTTTACCAAATATGCACAACATGCAAGGTCTCCTTTTACATCTACACTGCTGCTCTGGCGGCTTCTGAGGGCTTGCCTACACAAAAAAGTTTTATCAGATCTACGGGTATAATTATAGAAGTATAGTTAAAGTGATATTGTCATACTGGTATAAACTTCCATGCAGACACTTACTCCCATGTAAGAATAACTTTTTTCAGTTTAGTTTAAATCTCTTCTCAAGGGATATAAACTAAATTGAAAAAATCTGTTCTTATACTGTAGTAAGAATATCCACACGGGGGTTATACCAGTATAACAATATCAGTTTAAATTCACACTTTACCTTTATATTGGTATACCTTTCCCATGTAGACAACCCTTGGTGAGGGCACTAGAGGACTCACAAGCTGCTTAAAGGGATACCACAAAATTCCTAAACACTACAATAGTAAGAGAAAATCTAGTATCCTTTCTTTAATTGCATTTTGTCACCTAAAACAATTCATGTTATGCTACAATCTTTGGTTACACTGTCCCCCACTTCTCTGGGTTCCCTTGCCCTGCCTCCATCCTGGAGAAGTAGTTTACACAAAGGTAGGATGCAATGGTTCAGATTAGTCCCCTGCTTCCAGATATAACACTTATCATTTAGTTTCTCTCTCAATTCCTCTCTCTACTTGTCTACTCCCTCTCTTCTTTAACTCACTCTTTCCCTTGTATTCTTACATATTTCTGTCATATTCACTTTTCCTCATGTATTAGTAGGCTGACAGTATCATTTTGAGGCCTTAGCTGAGATCAAGGGCTCTATTGTTCCAGGCCACAAAGCACTTACACACTCAGTAGAGAAAACAAAGTGAGTGCTATTCCGATTTTACAAATAGGGGACCAAAGCACAGAGACATTCAATGCCATTGATTGCTGTTTTTCTCCATTCAAGGAAGCCGCATTGCTATCACTCCATCTTTTGTCTTCTCCTTCGTTTTTCCAGAGACTTTCTCCCAGTTATCATGCCCAACCTGCAGGGAACCTTCCAGCACCAGCAATCCTTTCTTGTTCATAAGTAGCTGTCAGACACTGGCATGAAAAGGGTTAACTGAAGGGCTTACTTAAGGCACTTGGAGAGTGGGCCAGACCTAAATAAAGATGAGCCCCAGCTGGGGAAGGAGCTGGGTGGTGATTATAAAAAAGGGAAGCAAAGTAGAATATGGCTGTAGGGTGAGAAGAAAATAATTCAGCTGCCCCTCATTCAGTAGTGAACCTGGAGAACTACTCGAGGGGTTGGAGCATGCTCTGGCTATAAGCCCTGACAAAAGGGCAGGACCTGGGCCTCCAGGAAGGAAGCCCATGGAAGTGTTCTAAAGAGGTGCTTCAGCAGGTAGTTTGCTCTCTGGGGCTTGATGGGAAAAGGCAGCAGACCTGAGAGAAGAGTAACCCGCAGGCAGGTGGCCTCTGGAGTGGAGCAGGTGGAGTACAGGCAAGACTCTAAGGAGGTAACTCATGAGAACCAGCATTCTGCAGAAGATGAGAAAGCTGGAGGGGAACCCTCAGGATTGATTCAAAGTTTCTGCCTCCGGGAGGGGGCAGAAATTGCGTTTGCTGTAGTTCGTGTTCTGCTTTGAGTTTGGTTTAAAGACTTCAGGGAGAAGCCCTGGGGCTGCTACTCTGAGAGAAGAGTGGAATGGAAGAAGAGCCCTGGAGGGGTGGAAGATGTCATATTGACGACCAGGGGTGCGTAGGAAGCTGTCTGTTGGGGACACTGATGCCCCAGAAGGGAAGAGACTTTAAAGTAATCTGGCCAGAGGGCCAAGTCATGGGAAAAAGAGACCTTTTGCAGGGCTGGAAAGACTGTTGGCAGGGGCCACTTGATGAGGAAAGAGCTGCCACACCAAGTCATGAGAGGGTGCATCAGTGGTGAGTCAATCCTTCCACGCTGCCACTTCCCTAACATTAGATAATGTTACCACCAAAAAGGTGATGAAGTCCCCATTAGTGGGAATGCTCAGAACTTAGTGGCAATTTTAAGAGCAAAGGGTTTCCTTAGGCTCAAGCCAGTGTCTGCATGCAAGTCTTTTCCCTCATCCCACATCAGCCTTCCCTTCCAAGCGTATTTCTGGTTTAAATGAAAGCCTTTTTTGTACATAAAAGTCAGAGTTTTGGGAGGTGTTTTACATGGGCATGAGTATTTAATTGGGCTCCAATGCCAAGCTAACTGTTCAGCAACAGCTGTTGCGTTTGCATAATTTGGGCCAGCTCAGAGTACAGTGGTCTGTATCACTGCATTTTAGCACTAGGGATTTTGAGTTATGTTATCAAGTACTAATAATGGGAGACAATCCAATAAAGCTGCAGCTGGAAGGTTGCTAGAAGAGAAGAAATAAGACCAATGTACAACACTTTACAAGCATAAATTGCTCCAAATGTGGCAGGAGAAAGCTCACCACTTTTCACCATCCCTATTTAATGCCCTCTTTGAATAAGGATACCCTGGGTGAAACCATTTTGGGAGGTGTTTTTCCTAGTAAAATTTTTGTATATACTGAACTTCCTTAAGTTATATTAGTAATAGGATGTTACCTCCCATTGCAAACAAACGGCTCATGGGCTAGTTTAACTTCCTTATTTGTACAATGGATTATGTTACTATGTGAATTACCCAGAGGAAGATCTTCTGGTGGGGATGAACTGTCATTCCTGAAACAGTGCACCCACACTTACAGATTAATGGTGCTGAGTGTGTAACATGGGTAAAAAGTCCTTATTTAATGGTAGCACAGAGTTATCCTGGCTGACTATTTAATAATGGCTGTTATATAGTTGTTTACTTGCATTCATATGTCTACTTACTGAAGGCTGAATGATGGTTTCTGTGCAGGGGTGTGCTAGAGAGGGAACGGGAACCCCTTTTCTTTAGTTCGCCTTGGCAGAATGGATGCCTGCACTATGGCTTCCACTGCAGCTCTCCAGGTCCCCAAAGGGATGTGTTTAGTTAGCACAGGAGTGACTGTGGTTCTATTAGTTCTAATATGAATTCTAGAAGTACAAGAAGATGGCTAACAACTAGACCCATCAAACATTCCCCCTACAATAGATTTGACCAGTCCCCCTTCTTATTCTAAGCGCACAGAAATGTTCTTATTCTTTTGGCAAACAATGACAGTAGCCTTTCTACTTCAGAACTGTGTTCTTGCAGCTTGACTTCTGAAATATCAATCTAGATGGAGAAAAGTTACATAACATCTGAGTTCTAAAAAAGGTAGCGTTTTCTTGATGACTTTTATAGTAAGGCCCAAATGCCGATAAAGGTTTCATTCTCTTCACAGTTGGGGTGAAAACAGGCTGTACCTGTGGGATAGATAGTGTTACTTTGTCTCCCAAATGTGTTTGTCCCAACACCAAAGTGTACACATCCCCTATATAGGCATAATGCCCCTAGGGGTCCCTGCTTAGATAGTGCTCCTCCAGAGAAACTGTCCTGTATGTTAGGAGCTGGAGGGGAGCACTGAGATCAGATGAGCTGGAAGGAAGGGGTAGACCAGGACTGACCGGACAAACAGACTGGGACTAGGAACCAGTTGTGAGGAACGAAAGACAGAGCTGGCAATGACCTGGAGTGCCAGGGGAGAAATAGACTGGAAACAAGGAGCTTGGAAGCGCGAGATTGGGAGTGGAAACCAGTGGATAAAGAGGGGAGAGATAGATAAGATGAGGAGCTAGGGACATAATTGAGGCTGGCTGGGCAAAGACTGGGGACAAGGAGTTTCGGGGGAGAGAGGTGTGTGTTTGGGGAACAGGGACTGGCTGGGCAAGGAGGCTGGCACTGGGATAAGCCTGAGGAGTGGAGATTGGGACAGGGTAAACCAGGAGACTGGGATGAGGAACCTAGGGTGGGGAAGAGACAGGACAGGTTGGAGGGGATGGGGCAGAAAGGGTCAAGGTAGGTGAGGGGGAATGGGCAGAAGAACTTATGACCACTAGAGAATACTCCCCTCCAGAGCCTTGAATGGAACCGAAGGTCTCTGAGGCCTGGCCTACACTTAAAAGTTAAGTTGACGTAGCTATAGCACAAATTTTACACACCTCTGAGAGCTGTAGCTATGCTGACCTAACCCATTCTGGGATCGGGTACATGGCTAGGTCAATGGAAGAATCCTGCTGTCGACCTAGCTGCTGCTGTTCAGAGAGGTGGATTGCCTACAGCAACACATTGAAACCCCTTCGTCGCTCTAGCAAGCTTCTACACTCTGGCACCACCGCGGCACCCCATCAGCACCGGAGCTGTGCTGCTGTAGCGCCTATAGTGTGCTGTCAGCAAATGTCTGTGCAACCCTCTGTTCAAGTGTGTACCTCACCCTCCTCTAGTACAAATTCACAAAGAGATGATCACCTCCTACTTCTGTCAGATACCCCGGTACCTCAGTGGCTGAGGTCTCTGCATGGCCCTAAAGGTTCCAACCCTGCTGATGATCCATGTGTCAATGTCACATGATGGAATTTCTGTGTTTTCATTTTGCTTTTTTAAAACCTAGGAAATTACATACCCAAGATAACATTAAAAAAACACCAAGGTGGGAAAGTCAAGCACTCACAAGTTAGGAAATTCCAGAATTCAGGTTGCCTATACAACCTTAATTTGGCTGCCTTGTGCATATGCTCTGTGACACAGTAATTACATCACAGTCTTTCCACAGGACTCCTGCACAGAATGGATGGTGCTCACTGAGTGAGCAGCTATTCAATATCTTCTTTTAACCTCATTGCTCAGTGTGTGAAGCTGTGCCATATGTAGTGCACACTATTCAGACCTGTGGAGCTGGCAAGATGAACAGACTCACTCAAAGCTCCTAAGTGAACTGAGCTGTTAGTCCATTTTTCATTATGAAATAAGCCAGTTTACTGTTCCTGGAAGACTGCAGAAGCTGTGAAGGTACATAGGTGACTTTGACAGTGTCCTAGGTCCTCATGCAAGGACTCTTTACAATGTTATTTGACAAGGAACTAAAGCCAAAATCCTCCTGCACACAGGGATGCTATTGATCTTTGTGACTTGCTCATCCTCTCCTCTGAAAATCTTTCAGGGTTTTATGGGTCAGAGCCTCAGCTGATGCAAGTCATTAGAGCACCAACAAAAGCAGTGTCATAGTGTCAAATTACAGTAGCTAAGGCTCTAGCCTTCTAGTAGTTCTTTCCTTATGGGGAAACTTTATAAGAAAAAGTCAGCTCCTTAAGGAGTGGCTCATGGGTGAATGAGAAATCTAGATTGACTGCCACCTTGCATACATGTCTTGAAAGGCAAAAATTAATGCTTCTGAGCAGGGTGCTGCTCAAGTGGGAACAGATTGCAACTGTCCATGAAAACACACTGGGTTAGCAGGCTTCACTATCCCTACAGTAGTTACCAAGGTCAATGAATAAGTCGTCAAGCAGTGTGCAAGGAATGCATCAAAATCAGGTACACAACTACAGTGCTCAGCTTTTAGGAATGCTGGAGGTCAGATCTGACTGCATTCTTGTGCTAGAGATAGACGCTCCAGCGACCCTCATGAGAACATAGGATCATGCTAACACACTGCATCCTTTTCAGGCTGCAAACTCAGATGGCAACATTCACCTCCTTCCAAAGTCTTTGATCTGTACAAAAAAAAGGTACACCTTTCCCTCAATATAATGCTACCCGATATGACACGAATTCGGAGATAATGCGGGAAAGCAGTGCACCAGGGGGATGGGGCTGCGCACGCCCGTGGATCAAAGCAAGTTCGATATAACGCAGTTTCACCTATAACGTGGTAAGATTTTTTGGCTCCTGAAAACAGCATTATATCGAGGTAGAGGTGTAGTACCCTTAATGTTGCAAAGAAATAAAAGGGAACCTATACAACAACTGGATTGCCTTCTTGCCAGATACTGACCCATGTCAGGTTTTCATCCACCTGGCAGATGTTTATGGATTTACAAATGAAAGCACAAATTCTGTACTATGCTGAACAAATGTGTCAGGAAAGAACACCTATTATGGGAAGCCCTGGGCTGAACACAAACACCCCAGCACTCTGGTTTGTCAAAAATCCAGATAAAGATCAGAATTCTACAGCTGGAGCCCATCTCCAATTCTGGGCTGCAAGACAGATTCTAGTTCTGCTGGCAAGCACAGGAAAATAGCAAAGGATTTGGAAGCTTGAATACATCCCGAAGCCTGAGGAACTGCTACTTTAGTATTACTGCTTTGAGTGTTATTTCTCTGTTTTTTGGCAGAAGATTTGCCATTTTAAATATTACCAAGGACTAACAGTCCAACATGGACAAAGTTTTTTCCAAAACTCATATTCAGATCTTCTCTACAGTACATACACATAGAAAATGTCTGTTTGGAAATTGCAATAGAAATTGCAATGAAATGCCATTGAAAGATATGCACTTTTGCCATTCATTCTTCAACATAACAAAAGGAGAGGGGAATGCTTGTGGTCTGAGCACAGAACTATGAGCAAAGACTCCTTGATTCTACTACCCAACTCCTGTTGTCTTGGACAAATGACCTCTCATTTTCCCATCCATAAAATGGTAATAACTTACCTCACAAGAATGTTACAAATATTAATCCTTCGTATCTACTTTGGAGATGTGAAGCACAATGGAAAAAAAAGGCTAGCAGTTTATTGAGCTAACTAAGGCCTGGTCCACACTAACCCCCGACTTCGAACTAAGATACGCAACTTCAGCTACGTGAATAACGTAGCTGAAGTCGAAGTACCTTAGTTCGAACTTACCGCGAGTTCAGACGCGGCAGGCAGGTCCCCCATCGACTCCGCATACTCCTCTCGCGGAGCAGGAGTACCGGCGTCGACGGCGAGCACTTCCGGGATCAATCCGGGATCGATTTATCGCATCTAGACAAGACGCGATAAATCGATCCCAGAAGATTGATTGCTTACCGCTGGACCTGGAGGTAAGTATAGACCTACCCTTAGATACCAGTCTTTGCATGCTTGTCAGAACAGTCACACAGCAGAGGACTGAAATAACATCCTGGCAATCATGAATCAAAGCTTCAATATAGTTTATACAGAGAGCTTTGTATATTGGAGAGGTCATAACCCTTTAAATATCTGATATTTTTCACATTCAGAATTAGGGAGGGAAAGATTAACTGGCTTGGAAAAAATCATTTCAACACTACTCTCATCTTCATAGCATGTATTAATAGCTACCTGACAGATATCTTTATGGTTGTTTGGTAGACTAGTTTAATGTTGCTTTGGCTTTTTTAGATGTAGCCCAAAGTGAAGAGGACACTTATGGCAAACTTATATGGTAACATTTTTTTTTTTTTACTTTTGCCAGTTAAAACTCGATCCTGCATGAATGAAGTTGATTGTAGCTCTGCCCCTGACTTTCAGGATCAGTCCACTTTTATATAAAGTTTTATTGATGGCTGCAGGGCCGGCTCTAGGTTTTTTGCTGCCCCAAGCAAAAAAAAAAAAAAAAATCCTCCAGGAGCGCAACTGCTGAAGCAAAAAAAACCCACCTCTGGGAGCGCAACTGCCGAAACAACAACAAAACAAAAGGTGGCTGGAATGCCACCCCTGAAATTGTGCCGCCCCAAGCACGTGCTTGGTTTGCTGGTGACTAGTGCCGGCCTTGGATGGCTGAACACTTTTAGAAAAGATTTTCTTTCACAAGCTTGAAAATATCCACCACCTTGTTACCTTAACAATTAGAGATGCACAGGCATCACATCAGAATAGCAAACATAGATGAGAATTCTCGTGATAGAGCTCCCGTTTTACATCTGACCTTTGGACATGCTCTTGCAATAGCTGCAGAACTTAATGAATTCTCTGGTTGTCTCTTTAATCGCTTGCTTATATACCAAAGTACCAGTTAATCTAACAAGAAGGCCAAAGATGTTGAGATGCAGTGTGTAGTTGCCATGGATTTTGACTTCTTGGAGGACCAGAGAGAGATTCTAATAACGACAAGGACTACATTTTAGCATCGGGTACCAACGCTCAGTTATCATGCCACTCAGAGTTAGTGCATACTATATGAAAAAATCTCATGGTTACACAGGTCAAATTAGAAGGAAAATATAATTATCATACAAACATTAAAACATAGCACTAGACACACCCGTAGGAGTCTGCCACTTTATGCGGCTCTTGTAACACAACAGCCATAAAATCATCATAAATGGCCAGTTAAAAGCAGGGAATGCATCACTGCCCCCCACCTTGAGTGTGAGGCTGCAGGTATTCCCTCCAGCATCCCCCAAATGGCCCCTCCCATCCCAATACACCCCCCCTCCAGCACTCTCCAAATACTCCCTCCAGCACCTCTCATTGAACCACCCCCCCAGTTCTTCCTCCCCCTGGCAGTGTTCTTTATTTGGGAACTTAAAATATGGTAACCCTAGTCTTGTCTGTCTTGTCCACTTAAACTCACACATACTTCTTTGGGAGCAGAGACTGTCTTTAATGTGTTTATCTAATGCCTAGCACAATGGAGGCCCTGAGCTCCATGGGGAACCTCTAGATGCTACAGTTTACTACTACTGCTACTTCTAATGCAAACTTCTGTGGCTAGACTTTGTTCAAGAGTTCTAAAAGGCAGTTTTAATGACTTGTAAAATGCTAATAGTATGGCATATTGAAAATGACTTCTGAAGAAAGGCCTAAGTTGTACTTTCCAACTGAAATACTAAACAGCTGTCAGGGGGTGGGAGAGAGAATCTTAATCAGACATTGACTTACAGAGCAAAGTTCAGTCCCTCTTGAAGTAAGAGTGAGCCAATTTTCCTATAACACTGCTCACTTCTCCATTAGTTAGGAAGAGTAGAGAGCCAATATTGAATGGAAAAAGTACTGGAAGCTTGCTTAGTGAACAGGGGGCCAACATGTTTTGAATTCACAATATTTGAAGCCACCATCTGCTAATTTCCCCAAACCTGCGCTTCAGTTCTTGCAGGGCATGCAGCTCAAAAAAAGAAAGCAGAGTGCAGCCAAGAAAATAGCATTCCTGTCTGCTGTGAGCATCTTGTGACTGCAGCTCATGCAAAAGGGAAATATTGAAAAACTGTTCATGTGTTAAGTGTGTTGAGCCATTCCCTTGCAGAATACCATAATGCCCCTGGATTGTGGGAAAAATGCTGGCTGCCTTGACTGAAACAATACAAACTACACACACTTGATTAATAAAAAAGCTAATGTGAGCACTGCAAGTTCAGTTTGTCTTCCATGACAAAAGGATTTCATACAGTTTAAATAGACAAATTTAAATCTACGCAGTAAAACCACCTTTTCTCTGTCTTCTGCCACCACACATAGAGCAGGGAGCAGATCAGAGAATACAGAAGCCTGTCCTAACAGATAAAATACAAACAAACACTACAGAATCAAATGATAAGTTTGACTTTGAGAATTTGTCCCCTGTATCTAAATGTGTCATAACCGACTGCTTGTCTGACTCAATCCAAACTCGGCTGAAAAATTCTACCCCTGCCATAGACTTATCTGATTCTCAATGGTAGATACTCCATTCTGGATTTGAGATGCACTAGTGGAAGAGCAAGAATAGTGCAAGAATGGGAATTCTTCTATCCCAGTTGTAACTTTCCTAAAGCATTCAGGCAGGAAGAGTATTCTTCAAACATAACTCTGATAATTATGGTGAAGCAATAACTTCACCATAATTAGGGTTTTTAGAGTTCAACTTTAAAAGGCACTTTTTATTTTGTAAAAAGCTCATTGAAATGGCAAAAGTTGAAACATAAAGCATGTAAATATTAAGCACTGATTGAGTTTTTTGTGATGGCTTGATGAAATATGAACTTATTTATTCTCTGTAAGTTCCATAAATAAATAAATAAAAATTAAAAAAATCACTCCTTTTGGTGTTTGTTTTTTTGTTTTTCTCCTCTGTGTGATCTTACTTTTCTTTGAACTGCATTTGCCAGATTTAAAATGTTTGGGATTTATCTTTTGGGCATATTGTTGCTCTTCACATGCCAATTCCTAGAATATTATAGGTGGCGGTCATCTATAGAACTATCTTTTTAGCCATTATGAAGTGTGTGCCAAAGCAAACCCATCCTAACAAACATTAATTTGATGACAAATCTGCTGTTGTGTGAATGCCATCATGCACTTCTGAGAGGCTTAACCTTAACTGTGACCTTTATGGTACATAACTTCACAAATGTCTGGAATTTGTGACAGTCATTAGTGCTGATCTGTTGATATAATTGATATAAAAGCATACAATGTCACTGTCAAGGTTTCATATTAGAGTGCAAGTCTGAAGTTGGGATATGTACTGCTTATAGGTAGGAGATGGAAGAGAGAGCATTATGGAGCACTGGAATGATACTGACATGGTTGCAGGCAATCTAAAGGTGAAAAGAAATGCACAGGTCTTTCCCCTACCTTATTTCCATGCTTTCAAGGTTTGGAGTGGATGGAGTGTGCCCTGCTGCAAACTTAATGTTGGTTGTTTGCCAACTGATCTTTACTACCAGTCCCTAATGGAGTTGTTAGGATAATGTGAACCGCTTGCATCACATTTGGAACTGGGTTTAAGTTGGCTTGTTTGTATCCTTTTATTTGCTGTTTGTAAACACCCATAAAACTGATATTTTCCTCACATGTACTGGGTGTTCAAACTTCAGGCCTGTAACCGAGATCAATTTAATTAAGAAGTTCAATTCATTTCATGGTGAAACTAAACTATCTTCAGGTGGAAGTAGAAGTAGCTTTATGAAATTAGGTCATCCAATCAAGCAACTTAAACAAGAACATGCAAAACTTGAATACCAAATTTCAAACCCCTAACGTTGGCTGAATATTCATTATGCACAATGTACAAAAATCATCTGTAACTCAAATACACTTGTAAAAACTAACTGAATAACTTTGACACACTTGCAAATACTATGAACAACTAATGGAAAAATTAGAGAAAATCATCAGACCAACCATTTGCAGGGAATAAATCTGACAAGCTGTAAGGCTGCCAGCACCCATGACTTCCTCATGGATGAGGACACTGATTTTGCTTGTACTACTGAGACCAGCTCTGTGCGTGTGTGTTTTACTAGTGCCATTTTCTTCAGATGAGTCTGCATTGAGTAGGAGCCAAAGTAGGTTGGTGGTAGTATAGCTGTACTGGTTACATCTGACTTCAGATGTCAGAAGTGCTCCACCAAACAAACCTGGACTCCTTTGAGTGCGAGTCCCAGAACAGAGCTACCTTTGGAATAATGGTGTACAGCTCAGGCATGCCATCCGAGCTAATTACGCCTGCAATCCTATCCACTCTTCCCTATCCAGTCTCTATTACCTCCCTCCTATCATGGCCCCTACACTGTCTCCCCTGAAAGTGATGCCCAGGATCTCTGACAGAGTCCCCCAAATGCCTCTTGTCAGTCTATTCCCTCTTGCAGAGTAGAACAGGACATTTCTGACCCTGGAAGAGGAGGATCTTGGGTCTAGGAGGGTGAGCTCTCTCTCAGAGAGTGTCTCTAATTTGCCAGAGGGTTGAGCCCTACTTGAGGTGTAGTCCCAAATAGGGCTTCCACCAGGTAGGTTTGCCTCATCTTTGGGCTCTGAGGGGTTTTTGGATCTGTTGGATCCCTCGTTACAGGCGGTATGTCTCCAGACATACTCCCAGCATCAGCACAAGAATATCTTCAGACACTCAATATGGCTAGTATGCAGGTGCTTGGTCCTGCTCAGGATGCAGAGTGGGCGCCCTTGAGCCCAGACACAATCCCTCTCTCCCCAAACACCCACTCCCATGCTGCAGCTGTTACTGCTGGCTTAGGCTGTGCCTGGGTCTGGCAATGGATACACAGGCTGGTATGGAACGTGAACTGGAGTTTGCTCATGGGAGTACATAGGTTCTTTGCTGGTAGTGCTGTATCTGCCTTATCCCTACAGAGATACAGAAGGAATGTTTATGTATCCCAGCATGGGATTTAGCCCTACAAAACAAATAGCTCTGTGTGGGCAGTGCAGTGAAAATTGGCAGCAGACAGTTCCTGATGATCTGAGACTCTAAATGCTACACAACTTTCCAAAACTATTTTTTCCCTCCTCTTAAAGCTTCCCAGGGACTTTGTGAACTCTACAGTGTAAGTGATTAGCTGGAAATCCCCAATCCTTGGGCTGAGAGGTAAAATATTCAACAAACTGCGTATGTGCTCTTCCTTCTCCAAAGAAGTCTTCCAGTGTCCACTGTATGTTTAAAAAAACAAAAACAAAACTGTAGGGGGGTTCAGATTATTGTACTACTTGATTAGCTGATCATACCTGACATGCATATGAAACACACCCTGTGGCTTACGTAGTTTCATTAAGGCAACCCATGCAGCTGTCCACAATCATCTAAGCAGAGATGGAAGTCCATAGGCTGTTCTAATTGTAGCCTTTCAAAGTTGTAGCACAGGTAAGTAACATTAAATACATCTTACTACTGCATAGCTATATGTTGCCTGGAAATTGGCTATTTTGTGCATCCAATAGATTTTTGCAAGGTAAGCAGCCTTGGGCTTCTAGGTACTTGGGGGAGGAACCTTTAAGTGATGCAGGAAGTAGTGTTGGTAGTATAGTATGCGGCATTCCTCCTCTTGGTTCACTAGTGAACCCATGCCCCAGCATGTTATTGAGGGCCTCTGCTGTCATGAGAGGTAGGAACTTAGGTCCTGACCACCTGAGGTTACAGAAGTGCCATGGTACCTTTAGTAACAGTATGATACCATGGTGTCATGGTCCACTTCTAGCTTAGGAAATCTTTCTGCCTACTAAATCTCCCTTGCAATTCAGATGGCTACAGTATCCGTCATATCCTACAATGAACAGCGCACAGCAATACTATGCAACAATTACACAGCTGCTTTGCTGCATGCCGCAGATGGCTTATATAAACCTTGCCTGCTTCACAGCACTTTCAGCTTCTTGGATGAAAGTTGCTATGTATGTGCATAATATATCTTGCACAAAAGTGAAGTCCGCCTGTCTGCAAAGAGGGAAGCTGGGAGGGGAGGGACATCTAGAGTGGCATTAAACTGTCAACAAGTCCCTTCATTCTTGCCCTTTAGAGGGAGTGGTCCTTATCAGACCTCCTCCCTCTTCACCAGCGCCATCCTCAGTTTATCTGTTCTTGGAGTAACCATTTGTTACCTAGATTTTCAGTGAGAGAATGTGGGGGAACAGTGCCTGGTATTTGAGATGGGGTGTGACAAACATCAAACATTTTCTCCCATCTGCCACAGAATACCCTTTGGTGTGAGTGATGGGGGCTGTTAGCTGAAGCAGGGAGACTGGGATAAGCATCTGCACAGCTTGGAGGCCTGTGCATGCATTTCACTCTTGGCTGGAGCCTGAGTTTTGTTTTTGGATAGGTTTGACAGGTCTCTGATATTTATAAATCACTCCATATAGATTGGATTCTGGCTAGTCTACTGCATTCTGCCCAGTACAATTTGTGACCTTGAGCTTAAAAAGTCAGTCTGACTCTTCTGCTTTCCTTACACTAAAGTACTGAGAAGGCAGCATGCATATGGGGTTGCACACAGGAAATTGCCTGTTAGCCTGAGTATATGGAAACAGACTGGCATTTCCTAGGGCACCACAGATCCAGGCTGGCCTAAGAAAAAGCCAAGGGTGCAGTGACTTGGGGTTCTTAGGGTTCCCATTCTGTCTGCTGTTCCCTGGGGTTAAATTGAACTGCCTCTCTGAGAGAAGAATCCTAGCTACTGATCCACCAACACCACTTCCTCTAGCTTTTCTCGGTAGTCTGTCATCATAGTAGTGACCTGGGCCCCAAACAAACAACCTAAAGCTGCCCAGGTGCAAAATCTTCCCACTTCATTGCTGCCAGGTTTTGCGGGTTAGGGAAGTCCAAAGTGAACACTATAGACTCTGCAGTTTCCTGTGCATATGTATCCTTCCTCTCATTATAAAAATGGATTTTCCTGCAAGCCCATTCTTCTTCACTGTTGCAGATGCCAAAGTGAAAGTTCTTATGAATGGCAGAGGTAAATATTTCCTGAGAGTGTTTGTGAAGGAACAGTAATCCAATTACAAACACCAGGGATGGATGTGTGGTTAAAGGCATTGCCAAATTCAGTGTGCTTAGGCTTCACTTGGCTACCACATTTGGCAGCACAACAACACAAACACAGCCTATATCCTGGATGATGGCTTTAGTGGTCACAAGTTAAAGGGTAGCCACAGCCTATAATAAATCAAAGTATAAATCATGAAGGAGCATTCAGCCAGTCGACTCTCCTATTGGGCTTGATGCCCTCAGATGTCAGAGGGGGGCCTTGCACAGTGGAATGTTGTTATTCATCATGAAAAACTTCTTCAAAAGTTGGTTCTTCTTGGTGAACTCCATAATAAGTTTATAAACTACTCTGCTATTCAGCTCCATCTGGGTCACTGGCAGCCTCATTGACAGTTCAGATAACAGGAGAATGCCATTCACTCTTGCTTTGCAGCCTGTCTATAACCCAACGTCTGAACTGCTTAGGAGGTGACATCATTTAATTCCACTGGAGATGACCTCTGAGGGGGGTTATAAACTTACAAGAGAGGAAATTTTTTCTCTTTACAGTGTTTTGAAAAGCTTCCCATTAACTCAACCTGTCATGCTAGCAAATCTATTATCTCACTGCCAGAGAGAGGAGGGGGAAGGCGATCATAAGAAATAAGCTGATATGGAGCAATAGTAAATGGATAGTAAGAGTCAGCCCACACTTGGTATATTTTAAAATACTGTCCAAGTAATCGGGTAACCCAAATTACTTCCCATTGTCTGTGTGAAATATATAAGGACTTACTGGGCCAAACTGTCTGAAACCAACGGTGTGGGCTTACACTAGCAAATGTAGCCCTTTAATAGAAGATGTCTTTCACAAGTGGTAGTTAAGGTTTTGTGGCCAAATTCATCCCTGGTATGGCTCCATTGGTGTCAGTAGATGGATGATGCATAATTAAAATGCTGGGGCAGAGATAAGGATAGCAATGGGGAGTTAGAAGTGCTTTACTTGATGGGGAATTTTCTCGTTATAAAAAATCCTCTTCTGAAGCCCTCCCATGGCAGTCAACAGGCCTATGACATGCTGTGCAAAGTGGCTCTCCATACCTGGCACAGAGGAGCCTAAAGTTGTTGACTAATACATTTTGGGCAGTAGTTTCATGCAAGTCCCTTCAGGTAGAAAAAGGGAGACTGGCTATAAGCACTGGCACATAGCTGTGGGTGGCACAGAGCATTTGAACTATCTCAGTTATTTAGGAAAAAGCTTCTACGTTTACTCCCTGCATCCAGCATGTGAAAGTCACTGTTACATTCTTCAGTCTTATCCACAGCTAGTGCTGAAAGTGTTTGAACTGGAGTTAGGTGTGAAACCAAGTGCCATCTGCCAAGTTCTTGCTGTCTGAAGCGTTACCACAGCTGTCTTCATCTTGGTTATGTGCACTTCAGCAGTTTGTTCAATGGATGAATAGCAGGCTGTCTTGTGTCACTACTCGGGCACTGCATTTCCATAGGGATGCAGAAAAATACCCTCTTCTTAAGAGTTGGAAAAGATTCAGGTAAGTGCCCAACTCCCTTTACCGTAATAGATCTTCCCTCTCAGCAGGTCTGGGGATCTCTTCTAGACCAGCTGCTTCCCTCAGATTTGGTGAGTTTCATCTCTTGTGGGGTCAGGGCAATGGATTCTGGGGAAACCCTAAGTGCATACAAAACTGGAAGAGCAGCCAGAGCACAGCAAAGTGAGTACTTGAATCAAAATAAACCTCCATGGACTCTTTGCAGGGTATGGAGCTGCATGAGGCAGGGGGAATGGATGAGCTGGCTAGACTGGAAAAGGTGATGGAGAAAGGCTTCTTCTCCAACTCTCCTATTAATACCTTGATATCTCTTCTCTATTGTCATGCTCTATATAGCTAGGGTTCATAGTGCTGCACGGCATCTCTGGGCTTATTGAGGTTGAGATCAAGTTTACTGCATACACCAGTGAATTCCACAGCAATGGAGGGAGTGAATGGGTTGCATGTTGCTATAAAGCCACCCCTTTGCAAAAAAGTGGTGTTCAGGAAGGAGGTCAGGATCCAGCGGCTGTCAGCCAGACCCCCTCAATGATCTTGCTACTGCCGACAGAGGATGCTGCCATGGGCTTACCCCATTTCAAACAGCAAGAGAAGAGGCTTGGTCCTTCTTAAAGATCTCACTGCTCTGGAGGAGGGAAGGGGTTGAGGTTGCTCATCGGCCAGTCTCCCCCTTCTCTAGCAGTGAGAGCCTCAGGAAGCGAGAGAAGACTGACAGCCTCTCCTTCCCTTATCTCCTTCTCTGGAGAGTACTATGGGAATAGGCTTTGCCCAAACATCCGTGTGCTCTACAGATGGAGTGGAGAAGCAGCCCACCATCACCCACTACCTGCAAACATGCTGCCACTTGAGTGAGAGGGAGGGAGCAGTCTCCCATAGACTAGGGTGACCATCTGTCCCATTTTTAAAGGGACAGTCGTTTTGGGGGATTTTTTCTTATATAGGCGCCTATTACATCCCACACCCTGTCCCGTTTTTTCACAGTTGCTATCTGGAAACCCTACCATAGACCCCTCCCCACCTCCAGAGAAAGGAGGCAGCAGAAAGGAGCCACCATCAGCTCCCCCGGAGATGGCATTAAACTGACTGGAGAGAAGGCAGTGGTGTACAACTGGCTTTCCTCACCCTAACATTGTGCTGCTTCTAAGGAAAAGCAAGGAGCTGGCTGCCCTAAGCTTCCTGGTGACCTTGCTTCTCTCAATGGAGGAGCTGGCCCCATGGATGCATTGTGTTGTGGGACTATATTCTGTGGCAGACAATGAAGCAAGATTACCTGCAAGTGCATAAGCACAGAGCACTGTGGGCCCAAATTACTGGGGTGGTAAACTTGGGAGGGGTGGAGGAAAACCATTCTGTAAAAGGATGGCTATCAGAAGGCCTAAAGAGGAGAGAGAGAGAGAGAGAGAGAGAGTTATATGCATTGAGAGGGCGGACCACCCTTCAGCTGGGGCAGGCAGGACCAGGAACCTAGCTCAGGTTCCTTTCTTGCTGGTGCCAGACAAAATACCCAGGAACATTCCTTTAGTGGTCAGATAGAAAAGCAAGTTTTCGGCTTACCTGAGACTTTCTCACCGATGACTATTAATAAGCTAAGTTCCTGACTTCAGACTTGTGCCCAACTTTAAATGGATTTCTCATGCAGCGAGAGAAAGCAGAGTGAGGTGATTGTGATGAAGACTGCAGTAATTGGCTTAAAATCAAGTGGCATTTCTGCATGGTAAATTTATCCTTTAATTACTCCGTGTAAAAAGTGACTGAACACATGTTTAGAGAGAGAGTTTGCAAGTCGGCAGAATGAAAATGTGCCTCTAAATGCATCTTGTGCTTGACTATTTCCTCGGGCTTTTGCCAACATTCCTTTTACTTCTCTTTTTCTTTTTTAACCCATAAATCAACATGAGTCTCATCTACATTTGCAAGCCTATTACTGCAGCCACTTATTAATTCCTCCCTGAGTTGAAGGCCTCTGAGCTTTTAATGCATAGTGGCTCCTGCAAACACTGAAATGATAGGGTCTCCTCTTTACACATAAACCTTTGCCTGCTTTCGAAAATATCTGATTGAATCCTGAAATGCTTTAGCTCAGGTGAGCTGTATTCCCCTAGTAAAAATAGTATCCATTACTTCCATTAAGTTATTGGATGAAAATTATTTGCCACCCATAAAAAGGCAGAGGCAATATTTAATAAGAGTGGTTTACAAAAAATTATAATTCCAGATGTTGGGGGGGGGAGAAACTTCTGCCTTTTCTACTTCTTTGCATATGCACAACGTGCCTCAGATGGCATGTGACCAGCATCTTCCGCTCCTTCTATACTCATGCGATATATTTAAAATAGTAAAATCTGGTTTATATAAAAGGAAAGGACCTGGCCTCCCCAGGAAAACTTTGAACTTTAATTTCAGTGCTGATACAACCAAGCGACAAGGACTTTAGGCTGCCTGTGAAAGGAGGAAAGAAGGCAGGGCCGGCCCACAACATTTTGGCACCTGAGGCAGGGAGCTCAAATGACGCCCCCATGCCTAGGGTTACCATATTTTGTGCCTCCCAAAGGAGGACACTCCACGGGGCCCCGCCCCCGCCCCCAGCCCCGCCCCGCCTCCACCCCTTCCCCCAAAGTCTCCGCCCCCTCCCCTGCTTCCCGCGAACATTTGATTCGCGGGAAGCCTGAAGCAGGTAAGGGGGAGTGTGGGGGGAGGAGCCGCGGCCCAGGCTGGCCCCGGCCCTGGGGAGCCGGCCCCGGGCCCGGCCCCCGGCCGACCACCCCTGGCCCGCCCAGCACTGCGGTCCCCGGCCCGGCCCCTGGGCCCCCGGCCGAGCACCCCCGGCCCCCGGCACCGCACCGCCGGTCCCCAGCCCGGCCCCCGGCACCGCCGGCCCGTCCCCTGAGCCCCTGGCCCGGCCTGGCACCGCCGGCCCGGCCCCCGAGCCGCCAGCCCGGCCCCCAAGTCCCCGGCCCGGCCCCCGAGTCCCTGGCCCGGCCCCGCCGGCCCGGCCCCGCCGGAGCCCCCGAGCCCCCAGCCCCGCCGGCCCGGCCCCGCCGGAGCCCCCGAGCCCCCGGCCCAGCACCACACCACCGGCCCGGCCCCAGAGCCCCCGGCCCGGCCCGGCCCCCAAGCCCCCGGCCCGGCCCAGCCCCACTCCACCGGCCCGGCCCCCGAGCCCCCGGCCCCCGGCCCGGCCCCCGAGCACTCGCACGGCCGGCCCGGCATGTCCCGATTTTCCCGGACATGTCCGGCTTTTTGGGCTTTCCCCCGGGACGGGGATTTGGAGCCCAAAAAGCCGGACATGTCCGGGAAAATCCGGACGTATGGTAACCCTACCCATGCCCCCTCGCTTGGGCCAAAACTTTGAAAGGTCTCAATTCTGCCTTCTTCCTGTTCTACTTCTCTCATTGTACTTCTCTGCTACCTACCCCAATAAAGGAGAACTAACAACTTAAAATGCCGTGTTCAAAAATTTTAAGTAACACTTAATTTTTAAATGCCTGAACAGCAAATGTAACTTTTTTTGTCTGCATAGTAAACACTGGCATTTTTATCTGTTTGAATAATCAAAGTGGTGCTTTCTGTGCCTTCTTGGTTGCAAAGATTTGAACTGCTTCCTGAAGGTCCACAGTCTGGGCCAGCTCAGGCTCTATTGAGATGGTTGCAAGGCCGACCAGCCTCTCCTGTGTCATTGTGGAGTGTAGATGTGTTTTTATTAACTTCAGCTTGGAGAAGCTGCGTTCTCCACTGGCAACTGTTACAGGAAGTGTTAGAAGTATGTGCAGAGCAACAAAAGCGTTTGGAAAGAGGGTGGTCATCTTATTTGTGCACATATATTCCAGAACAGCCTTTGGAGTTGATCCTGTTGAAATGTATCTTGAAAGGGCTTTCAGTTCATCACCTAAATCACTCACATCAATATCGCACATGTCATCATGTATCAACACTGTCTCTAGTGCCCTGCATTGCTGGTGTAGGTCTTCTTCAGGTATAGTGAGGAGTTTTGGAATATCATACAACATCCCAAATATACTGCTGTGTTCCTTGAGCTGCATGGAACGTTCTTCAACTGACTGTATTGCACAATCTAGCAACTGGTTAAAGAATTCAACTTTGAATTGTTGTTTGGGGTCTCTTATGGGATTATCCTGTGCCTCGTAATCAAAATGTTGTCTTCTTCAGTGACTCTTGTATTCTTGAATGGGTGGGAAAATAGCTTCAGTGTGAAGTTCCTCTGCCAACTTTTGTGCACTCTTCAGAACATTTTGAAATCCCTCATCTGACCGGTAAGACTGTAGGTATGACTTTGCTTTGTCCAGTTGTTCCATTGCTCCAGATATATCAAGGTCAACACCTTGGAGTCTCTTGCTTACAACATTTATTTCAAACAGTATGTCATGCCACAACACTAAGCCAGACAGAGATTTGAAGTTATGTATGTTTCTGGTGATTCTATTTCCCTCTGCCCCTGTTCTCCCATGAACAGTTCCTGTCATAGCATTATCCTCCGTAATGGCAACTATGGCATCATCTATCTTCCCAATTTGGTGTTTGATAGGCTTTATTGCCTCCACTCGACTTTCCCATTGTGTAGCACTCATTGGTTTCAGTGTCAGAGAGGATGTTCCCAGATGTTGCTTCAAAATTTGCCATCAATGAGTTGATGCAGAGAAAAATACATGGATTCTTTGAATTACATTAAAAAATTCAGTAGTCTCACTAGAAGCTGATGCTGCATCACTGACCACCAAGTTCAATGAATGAGAACTGCCTGGGACAAAAAAAGCTCAAGGGTTTAACTCACGGATCCATGTCTGCACTCCTCTGTTCTTTCCTCTCATGTTGGCACCATTATTGTAGCCCTGACCTCTCATGTCAGCTATCGCAATTCCCGTATCTTCCAACTTTTTAAGAAGCACATTTGTCATACCAGCTCCTGCAGTATCATCAATGTCAATAAATTCTACAAAATGATCTCTGACAGTCACCATTGCAGGGACATTTTCACTAGGTTCTATTGTTGTTACAAAACGCACCATTAAAGTCATTTGTTCCGTAAGGCTGATGTCAGGTGTGCAATCGAGAATAACAGAGTAATATCTTGCTGTCTTCAGATCTGCCACAATCTTCTGTTTGACTTTTGTTGCCAGTAACTGTATGATCTCATTTTGAATTGTTTTTCCAAGATAGTGGTGTGTGTACATTTCTTGGGTGGTGACTCTTCGTAGATGCTCCTGGAGTACAGCATCAAACTCAGCCATTAACGCCACAATTTTAACGAAGTTTCCATTGTTTGGTACATACAGCTGATCTGAAGTGCCACGCAGCGCTACGTTTTGGGTAGCAAGCATTCTCACAATGGCAATGAGCCTTTTCAGAACATTTTGCCAGTAAAGATACTCGGACGCAGTCTTCTCTTGAGGCTGATCATCTATGGTGGCCTTTAACCTTAGTCTCATCTCAAGCTCTTTCCACCTATGGAATGCTCTCTGGTGATTTGCTGCCCTCTCATGGCATGCCAGATTTCTGGCCAGATTTTTCCAGTTCTTTGTTCCTGTAGAACCCAGTGTGGCTGGAACATTAGACTGGAAGAGTTTGCAACAAAAACAGTATGCAGCATTCTAGGTTTTTGAGTACATAATCCATGGCCTCTCCGCTTTGTCCCCATTGGGGTTTTCACTCCAGTAATGTGTTGGATGGAAACTTCTATTTTCATTGTCTTTGGGGAACATGAAGTTTTTCACTTGCTGTGGCCCATGCAGTACAAGGAAGTCCCTCGGGCTACTGCTCAAGTGGGTCCACAGTCCTGGATCATCTAGCTTAAGGAACTAAACTCAGCAGCAGCTATTTCTTGCGCCTCCACCACACTATTCTCTGATCTACACTTTTCTTCAGGAATGTGCATGGTTACATCCATTTGAGATGGAGATATGGATGCTGCAGTAGCTGCCAGGTCATCTGCACTCCGACTAACTGGAAGATCAGGCATCTCCTCACCACTCACATCCTCACTGGGGCCGGAAGGCTCACTGTGAACATTTGTGTCTATGTATCTCAGGAGAGCTCCTTCCTGCTTAGATAGAAAAGCTTCCTTTGCTTTCTTGCTTTTTCTGAATGCTGCCCCAGAGGGGAATTTTCTTCTTTCACTCATGACTGCTGTTCTGTGCCAGCTATAGTGGCTCTCAACACTCAATTTAAGGGGACAAATAAGCAGGCTGGTAGCAGGGCCTGAGTGAGGGAAGATATCAGCTTCTTAAGGGCCTAACTGGCTCCTACTACTTCAGTTGACTGCCTGTTCTCCTCAAGTGGGTTCAGGGAAGCAACAGGAAGCTCCCTGAGAAGCTGGTGTTAATCAGTCCAGGCTCCTGGGGGTGTTAGAGAGGTACATAAGAGGCTCCTGCTCCTCTCTTTCCCTTCAGCTCTTGCTGCTTTCTGTTATTCCCTCTCACCTTTTCTCCTGCCTGCCTGTTATGTCTCTTGTGCTCTCCTTCCTCCAGCACAGCACTCCACCATCTCTGTGCATCTAGATCTGAGAGAATGCAGATGCACCAGCAGCAGACACAATTTTCTACACTCTGGGTCCCTAGTGGCGTGTCCCCCCCTAACAGTCTGGCCCCTGAGACGGCCGCCTCAGTTCACCTCATGGTAAGGCCAGCCCTGAAAGGGAATGAAAATAGCTATCATGCTTTTATCACACAGCACTCATGAACTACTATCATGTCTAGGGTTACCATATTTCAGCAAGCAAAAAAGGAGACGGGAGGAGCCCCGCCCCTGTCCTGCCCTAGCCCCGCCCCTGCACCTTCCACTCCCTCCCACTTCCCACCCCCCCTCAGAACCCCCAACCCTCCCCCCGCTCCTTGTCCCCTGACTGCCCCCTCCTGGGACCCCTGCCCCTAACTGCCCCCCAGGACTCCACCCCCTACCTAAGCCTCCCTGCCTCTTGTCCCCTGACTGCCCCTTCCTGAGACCCTCCCCCCATCCTAACTGGCCCCCTAAGACCCTACCCCCTACCTGTACCTTGAGTGCCCCAACCCTTATCCACACCCCCACCCCCAGACAGACCCCTGGGACTCCCATGCCCCATCCAACCACTCCCCACCTCCTGACAGCCCCCCCCAGAACTCCCGACCCATCGAAACCCCTCTGCTCCCTGTCCCCTGACTGCTCCGATCCCTCTCCCCACTCCTGCCCCCTGACAGCTCCGCCCCCAGAACTCCTAACCCTCCCCCCGCTCCTTGTCCCCTGACTGCCCCCTCCAGAACCTCCCTGCCCTTTCTCCGACCCCCTGGCTCCCTTACCCTGCCACTTGTCCCGGCATGCTGGGGAGCGGGGGAGGAGCTCCAGACTGCAGGAGGTGATCTGCGAATGCAGGGAGGGATGGAGGGAGGGGAAGCGGAGGAGGGGCTCTCTCTGGCTGTCGGAGCCCCATGTAAGTGGCACCATCCGGTCGGCTGCCCTGTTAGCCGCGCGCGCTCTGCATGGGGGGAAGTCCGGACATTTACAAATTCCCCCCGGACGCTATTTTTAGCTCAAAAAGCCAGACATGTCTGGAGGAATCCAGACGAATGGTAACTCTAATCATGTCAAACTAACTATACGTTCACTTAGCTAAGATTCTCCAAGTGAATAAGGCCCTCATTGAAATGCTGCACCCTACTGGCTTTCAGCTGCTTTTGGAGTCATTGAATGAATGATAATGGACAAAACTTCTTCAGCGTTGAATAAGTTAATGTCCAGAGCATCTTACGAGCTGTGGTTGTCATGAATTACCACCCTAATCGGATGGTGTTTCAATTCAACAAGACCAGTGCTATGTTAACACTTAAGGCACTTCAGGCCAGGAAATCTCTCTTATGTGGTGTCTGTACAGTTTACAGCACAAGGGGAGCCCTGATCTCAGAGTGGGTCTTGAAGTAATGTCAGTTGAGTGCCCTGTGCAGTTTACTAATAACCCAGTTTTAATCCTTAACTGCAACTGTGCAAACTCTGCCTGGGATCTAACAGTGAATCAGGGTGGTTCTTGTATGCAATCGGAGAGCCTGGAGATTACAGTATGTCCTCAATTACACTTTAATGTCTATAAATTATGCCCTAAGGTGTAAACTATGGCATAGGTGAAATTGAGGGCATAGGTTCGATAATGGGAGTAGCACAAGTTCTACTTGGGCTGCCCAATTTTCCTTACTGGGGATGATGCATAAGGAGGAAATGCCTTATCTTGACTTTCAGATCCCAGCTTGAGTCTGCAAATCTGGCTGTTAGAGCCACTTTTCCTATAATCAGAGCAAATGTGATAAGGGATCCCTGGCATAACATGAGCAGAACCCTGATACCAGTTTATATAGTCCTGATCCTGACAGCCACTATCAGAGTTCTTTGTTCCAGTCGTGTTAGTGGTGGTGTGGAATCTGTTCAGAGGCTGTTCCATATTGGACCAACAGCAGGGGTGGGAAGAATCCAGTTTAGTGTATTAATGACACAGAGCATCTTTCCCCTTTTTGTACACACTCAGCCCTTTCCCTCTCCTCTCAAGCAGCCCAGAAAAATGCCCTTGTGTTTGGGGCTTTTGTGTTGTTAGCATTTGTCCACGAGGAAAGGGACTTGCTATGGGCGAACCATCAGATAAGCCACTTGTGATTACTACCGCAAGCTCCCTGGGGTACATTTGTACAGTGCCGAGCACAATGGGGCCTCGATGTGGCTTTCGTGTAATATAAACATTTAATAATGGGTGAGATTTCCAAAGGTACAAATGGCAGTGACCTGTTTTATATTGGAAATGATAAACAGGCAATAAAAGGCTATCTTTGTTACCATTCCCTGAGCTATCCAGTCCCATTAGAAGTGAGCTAGGAAACAAGAAGGGGCTTTTCATTTCTTTTTGAGTGGCAAAGAAATGTAATTGGGCCTTGGGAATTTTTAGGCTTACCAAAGGTCAAATAAAATGAATTTTAAGCTGAAAAGCTGTACAAAAGTGTCAGGCCTACAGATTTGCCACCTTTTGAATCTCTATTGCTCTCCTTCATACCTTTCCAGTTTTTGATATTGTAGGCTGCACACAAACTAATCCTGCACTTATTAGTCCTTAACTCTGGGTCTGGAAAGATAAGGCAAACTTTACTTTGTTTACCCCTGCATGAAATAAGTGTATAGTTTCTCTGCACAACTGTACCATTGAGGGAGAATGGAAAATGAAAAATAGCGTTGGGACCCTGTTTCCAGACCATCTAGCACACTTCATTTTGGTTCCATTTTATGAGCTCACACACATGACTCTTAATCCAATAGTCACACTCCAGTGTTGCAAGACATTGACCTTTCATCATATCCAAGGTCTGCTCTTGCAAGCTTAGTGTCAAATTGTATTGCTGTCCTAGCCAATATATCAAACATGCGTCTCAAACACAGCCTACTGAGGACCATTATGACAGCCAGAGTGGCCACGGTTGATGGCATCACATCAGGCATTGTGTGGTGAAGTTCCCAGATCTGGCTCAATCCTGTGAATCCACAAATTTCTAGGGTGCTCCCATGTGCAGCCCCAGGAAGGATCAGGTTGTGAACCCCTTGAGCATCAATGGAGAGCTTGTGAGCACAGTGTGCTGGGCTGTTTTTGTCCATCCTGGTGACATGGCCAAAAAGCATGCAATGCCACTTTTGAATATAATGAGTGATTGGAGGAAGGCCAGATCTGAGAGATTATGACGTTTTGTACAAAGTCAGACCACTATATGATCAGGATTTGGTGCTGATGGTGCATATAGAATGCCACTAGCAACTCCAAGTCTGCCTGTGAGAGGGTCCAGGTTTCTGACCCATATAGCAATAGAGCTAGTACACAGATTTGATAGCTCCTGAACTTTGTCTCAGCACGAAGATGTTTTTGTGTCCATCAGTGAGACATGGACTTAATGCATGAGATGGCAAAAGCTTTTTGTTGAAGAACATCTGGTTTCTTGTGACTGTTTGAACTCCGCTTGCAGCCTAGGTAGATGAACTTGTCAATACTCTCTGCGGTACTCAAGTCCACTTGCAGTGGGGGTTCTTGTGGCCCAACTCCAGGGTTCTGGACCTTGGTCTTCTGCCATGAGACATTCAACTCCATTGAGTGGGCAGCATCTTGGAGGGCGGGGCTGAAATTCTCTGATTTCTCTACAAGCAAGGCAGCATTGTTGGCATCATCTTGGTCGGTGAACACTTCTTGATCAACCTGGATTCTGATGTGTGGAGAGGCAAGTCCTAATATCCAGTCAATAGCTCAACAGAAAAATGCTGGAGCAAGAATGCATCCCTGCTGCGCACCTGAGGTTGTGTAGAAATGCAGCAAAAACTTTGAACCAGTATGCCCACTTGCATCGGTACCGGTGTGAAGATTATGCACCAGAGTTAGCAGAACATCTGGACTGAGACAACAGCACCAGGATTAAAGCTTCTACTATTACTGCATCCAGGAAGAGGGGTGAGTGTGGCAACTACAGGATGATCTCATTATCATCGGTCTCTTTAAAGGTCTTTGCTCATATTCCATTTGATAGGATACTCCTTAACGAACTTCATTATACACAGCAATCAGGTTTCACTGATGGGTAGTCAACAATGGACAATGTCCTTACCCTCCAGTTTCTGACTGAGTTGCACCAAGAATTTAACCACCCACTTCATGTGACATATATTGACATCAAAGCAGCTTTTGATTCACTCAACAGGTTAGCCCTTTGGCTCACACTACCCAATTAGATCTTCCTGAAAAAGGTATTTATCGCTCAATAGTTAATTCCTTCACTCGCCATGCCAGTGAATTGGTTAAAGTCAGATACAGGCTTGATACTCCCAGATTTTTATGCAGATGAAGTGAAACATCCTGGCTAAGACAGTACTATGCGGAGTCTGTTAGAATAAGCCTCTCATTGGGAATTGCATCCCCATTTAGATTCACAGAGGCCGGTTATCAGGCACAAGACTTTGAAGTCTTGTAGAAAAATTACTCTAAAATAAATACCGCAAAGTAGTAGCTGCAAAGGTAATGTACAATTAAGAGATGCAAAGCTTGTAGAAACTAAGCTATTATAATGCCAGGATAATTATCAATCCTTTCTGAATGTCTTTAAATGGATTATCTAGCACAATACTTTCTTTCTTTTTTTTTAATAGTTATCTTCTGTGATGCTTTAATATCTTTGACTTGCCCTTAAATATTGTAGAAAGTCAAATTCTAGTTTCTAATTTGTAAGGATCTAAAAAACCCCTTTAATAATGGTATTGTAGAGGCTTTTGCATTGGCTATAACAGCATGCTGTCCAGGAATTAAAACGAAGCCCAATTCACATAGAATAAAACCATCCCCAAGTGAGAGCTCAGGCAGCATACCATATAGCTTTTTACTCTTCAGATAGGGCAAAGAGATGAACTCCCTTAATTAACAGGTGAATCAGAGGTCAAACCAATTAAGAGATAAGCTGATGTTTAAAAGGGCGGTTTAAAGGCCCTGGAAAAGGATAGGTAACGTTTTTCCTGTCAAATGTTGCAGTTCCTTTGATAGAGCTTTCACCAGTCAGCCCACGCCACTGCCGATGTGCTCTGTCGGCAGCAGTAGAAACTGACTGTATATGAAGGATTTGTTTACCCCAGTATAACCAAGATTTGTGTGTGTATGTGTGTGTGTTGTTAGGGTAGCAACCACATAGATTAAAAGACACTGAATATTACTGTAATTTTGATACTCCGTCAATGAGCATAAATAAATATTATCTAAATAAAACAGAATACTGTAGTGCGTGGAAACACACACAGCAAAAATAATGTTGATAGGTAGGGACACAAAATCTTTTTCTACAGAAGTGTGCATAAACTACGGTATAGTGCTGGGTTTAATTTTGCCTTGAAGTACAAAAAATGCAGAGAAGCATTTTTGCCCCCAATGAGAATGTTGTTAGGTTAAAGGGAGGGGAGGAGCCCCAAAACAGCTTGGGAGAGAAGGCAGAGCACTAAATGAATTGACATATGTAGTCTCAAGGTGGGTGAGGCAATATCTTTTATTGGACCAACTTCTATTGGTGAGAGAGACAACAGAAGTTGGTCCAATAAAAAATATTACCACACTCACCTAGTCACTCTAGTATTCTGGGACAGACATGGCTATAGCTGCATTGCATACAACATATGTAGTAGAAGGCTCTCTGCTTTTCTTCACCATAATGAAATTTGCAGATGATACATGTGATGCTGGCAGACCAGGTGCCAGCTCATACCAAGGACCCCATGCCTCAGTAGAACACTTACAAATGGAACAAATAGAACACAGATGGAACCAGTCTGGCTCACCTGAGTGTTAGCATTGTTAAAATAGATATTAGAATTATAAAAATGTGCTTAGTGTTCAGACTTCGTTGAATGCTTGTAAATTGAGCATTAATCTCATTTATAACATCTGTATCCCATATTGAAAGGTAATATTTAAGTGTTTGGATTATACACCTCTGTGACTGTGTAAATCATCAGACAGGAAAGAGAAATTACTTAGTGTAAAGTGCTGATCTCCAACAGAAGGTGTGACGTCCTGCGCCACAGGGAAGGCCCATTGGCACCAGATGAACTATTGTGGAACATCAAAGATGACAAAAGACTTTGCTGATTGTTCTCTCCCTCCCCTCCATGAAGAGAAGCTGTGTAAGTGAATTCCTTCCATGAGCAGAGTTTGCAGCTCAAAGCACAAGGGGAGAAGGGAATAAAAAGCCCTATCAAGGAGGAACTGTATCTTTTAGCTGCTTAGACTTAGAGGAGTAAGGCTTACTAAGCATAAGCAAAAGATTCCCAGTACTTATCCTGGGTTAGGCTTAAAAGACATATAGAACTTGCATATTACAGAAGCTTCTAGTACTTTTTGCAATTTAAGACTAGAACAAATTTTTGTGTTTCTGTGTTTACCTGTTTTAACCTAGTAAATAACTCTCTCTTTTTTATATATATACAGGATTGGCTACAAGTATTTTCTTTGGTGTGAGATCTGAATGACTTGGGGTAAGTGACTGGTCCCTTGCGACTGGGAGAAATGTGAATATTGCTGTGATCTTTGGTGTAAGGGGCCATCTGTCACAAAGGCAAGCTTGCCTAGGTGACAAGACAGATCAGAGTACCCAAGTGGACTGACTGTGACTCTGTGGCTAGGCTGTTATAGTGCCTGAGAAATTTACAGGTTTACAGGTTTCAGAGTAGCAGCCGTGTTAGTCTGTATCCGCAAAAAGAAGAACAGGAGTACTTGTGGCACCTTAGACTAAATTTGTTAGTCTCTAAGGTGCCACAAGTACTCCTGTTCTTCTTTTTGAGAAATTTACACTTGATAATTGGTTGATGAAATCTAAGTATAGAGCTCACTACCAATTTGGGGTTTGTGCCCTGGTTCCTAACAGTGTTCCCTGAGCTTGGTACCCTCCCTCTTGAGCACTGCAGGACAGCTTGACAATACAAAAGTCAGTTTTGTTTTGACCTCCAATGAGAGAGGAATATGAAGGGTCCTAGAAAGGTTGGAAATACAACCAGGAAATAGGCAAATGGCATTCAGCTTGGGGAAAATACAAGTTAATACTTGTGAGGAAAATAATCTGAAACAATGGGTTACTCAATGGGAGGGAGTAACCAGGAGAGTAGTAAATAGGAAATGGGTGTGGAAGTCACTGGGCACAGCAAATTGGGAGGGGAGGGAGAGGAACTGTTGCTCACCTCTGTGCAGGTGCCTGGGACCTCCCCATCCAAGCACAGCGGTGATCCTTGTGCCAACCCGAGAGCTCTGCCGAAATCTTAGCATTAATCTTGTGTCTAATGCTTTATACAATGTAAACTGAAGCTTTCACATAGTGGACAGCACTGACTCTAACAATTGTAGCACTGGCAGCACTAAAATAAGTGAGGGAAAGGCAAGATGCTAATCAGAATGGTGTGATGATAAGATCTGCCTGCCACAGTTACATGGTTAGCTGCAGTTTTGACCTTCCCCTCTCCTCCTCCATTCCCTCACTTGGTTTACTTCCAGGGCTCTCACTTAAAGTTTCAGGCTTCCAGCCACCACCTCTCTTGGGTGGAGATCTGGACCTGATTTCTACAACAGGTCTGCTGGGGGCCAGCACGCCTGGGTTGCTCTTTCTCCAGAGGCTACAACAGTGTACACCAGTTTCCAACCAACCTTCACAAAGCAAAGTTCATTTATTCTTAGGGCAAAAGCATCGCAGAGAAAACCTATAAAAACAATAATCATTCGTACATGTACACAGCAATCTACTATGGGGAGTCTGGTAAGCAAACATCCCTTCCGACTCTTCAACAAGAGACGGGGTCTCTTAAGGACCAATGCCCTGTCCATTTGCTGATCCGAAGGAAGAACCCCAGGTCTGTTTAAACTGAGTCTTTTCTATCAAAAGTTCTTTGTCGCCCAGCCTCAGCCTCCTGAAAACTGGTAAAACCAGTCCCTCCTCCTGTTCCCCAGGAGATCAAGCTGGGAATTTACACAGCAGCCCATGGGATTTTGCATTAATCACCCCCTAAGGATTCCAGATTCTGCAGGATCACCCACCCACCCAGCCCAAGCCAAGAACAGACAAATACACATCACCTGTATCGATACAAAGGACTGTGACTATTCTACAACTCATACAATCTGTCCCATCTCAATATAATAGCTTTTTGAGGTTTTCATGCTTTAAACATAAAATACAATATAGTTCCCAAAGTTGCTGTGCATGGTTGCAATATCTGTCATTTTCACATTTCATGCAAACATATGCACAATTTTTGTCTGGCTTATCCCTCCTCAGGGAGTCCTGGTCTTCCACTTCACAACTAATCAAAAACACTGCATGTGCATCATTCCCTCAATAAGGTTTTAGCAGCCACTATACAGGAGCCTTTGTGTATCATCTCTCCGTTTGTGATCTAGTCTGTCAAGACTTCATGTTCACAGTGTCTTCTTTGCTTTAACAACTTCCAGGCACTGAGATGATGCTTAGTTTATTTTTCTGCTTCTCCAACCTGATTAATATCTGATTAATATCCTATCTGAGATATTGTTGGCTATGACTTTGGTTATAAATTTTTCCCCCCTGAAGGTTTATTCTGGATTTATTGTGGAAACACTTCTATAGAAATGTTAGAAATATGTGTGAGTTAGATATCAAGTGGGCTTTGCTTGGAATACATGTAACACCATATCTGATAATGGAAAAACTAATATCCAATCAAAGGAAAACTACTACTAATAACAAATACAATATAGTATGCCCCCCTTCCATGCTGTGGAAACCCAGTCCAGACTATAGACTACTACGCAAATAGGCCTGAGTCTAGCATGTATGTAGGTCCTGATCCTGTGACTGGCAACGCAGGAACCCAACTGCACAAATCTAGTTGTAAGACTGGGGCTCACAGCACACATGTAGTTACATAAGCAGTTGCACTGAGTCACATTTAATGGGTCTATTCAGATGAGTAAAGTGCTTAAGTGTCTGCAGGGTTGGAGCGACAGGTCTTTTCCCAGGATGTTTGTGTCTCTGCACAGAACTTGGAGGTGTATTTTTGCTGACTCTAGATCTAGATCTGAGTTGTAGATTCCAGAAGCTCTTCTTAAGTCTGCTCACAAATTCCTAGTTAGATTGCTCTTGTCCCTGAGATACCAAATACGTTGCTTGATCCTCTAGAGTAACATATGGCTTTTCAGCGGAGAGTACAATGTCTACTGCACATGCTCTAAGACCTTTTTACATAGTGCTAATATCTCTTTCCAGTTCACAGGATCCTAACGTCCTCATTGTTTGAGCCTATAATGCACACAGGCTCCAGCAAACATTAGATAAACTCTTCCTCCTATTAAATTAGCCAGTTAGGTCTGGTCTATGCTAACGCTGTAAATTGATGTAAATTATGCTAGTTAAGTTACGTAAGTAACGCAACTTAAATCGATGTACCTTCAATTGACTTACAGCTGTGTCCACACTACGCTATGTCGACAGGAGATGTGCTACCGGCAAGACTGCTTCCACCTCTTATTGAGGTAGATTACAGATATTGATGGGAGAGCGCTCTCCTATCAACTTAGCATGTCTTCACGAGACCTGCTAAATTGACACTGCTGTATCAATTGCATTGGTGCCGATTTAGCCGGGTGGTGTAGACAAGGCTTTAGTAACAGAGCAATAGATTAGTACTCATCCTGGATCTTCAAATCTTTTATTAAATCTTTTTTTTTATTTCAAAGTTATTTTGGTTTATTTAATCTTTATCTTCTTAACCTATTATGGCAAAGAGAGTCAATGTTGGCTAAAATAATCCTGACTGGCAACACACTATTGCCAGTCCCAGGTGTTGAAAAAAATCATGAGACCGCCCCCCAAAAGTAATGAGATTAGCTTAAAAATCATGAGACTTTAAATAACATTGGGTTCTTACTTGCCTTCTGGTTTTTGAGTCCTTAGGAGGGTTTGTGGTTTCAAGCTTTTCTCTGCAGCCACAAAGGTTAGAAACTCATTTAAAATGAAATGTAATCACATGACTCCAGGAGCTGGGCCTTTAAGACAAACTCCATGTGTTGCAATACTCATGATAAAATCGTGAGTTGGCAACATTGCAACACAGGACCTAGTTCTTCTCCCCACCTCTGCAGCTGCACAGGGCCTGAGATGCAGTGGACATGTCACACATCTGCTAAATGTAGGGAGGAGGACATGGAAAGACTGTATAGGTAGATTGCACTCCCCGGACATATACAACTGACCTCCGTGGTGTTGGTGCATCAAGGGGGGCTTAGAATGAGAGATGGGGTCTGAATGGACTATGCAGATTCACTGACAAATCCTATTTATGAGAGAGTTGCAGTAACAACTGTATTCTATAGGTTGCACTAGATTCTGCAGAGGAGCTGCATGTGTTTTATGTGCCCTGCTGGTTTGGAGTGAGGATTCTGTCCCCCATCCATGTCTAGGGTTGCCAACTGTCTAATCACACAAACACAAACACCCTTGCTCCGCCCCTTCTGAGGCCTTTTCCTGCCCCTTCTCCAAGGCCCCGCCCTCTGCTCACTCTATTCCCCCTCCCTCTGTTGCTCATTCTCTCCCAGCCTCACTCACTTTCACCAGGCTGGGTCAGGGGGTTGAAGTACGGGAGGGGGTGTGGGCTCTGGGCTGGGAGTGGGGCTGAGGGGTTCAGAATGTGGGAGGGGCTCTGGGCTGAGCCTGGGGCAGGGAGTTGGGGTGCAGAAGGAGGTTCAGGGTGCGGGCTCTCGGAGGAAGTTTTGGTGCAGGATGGGGCTCAGGGCTGGAGCAGGGGGTTGGGGTGCAGGAGGGGTTGAGGGGTCAGCAGCCGGCCAGGTGGCGCTTACCTCGGGCAGCTTACAGAAGTGGCCGGCATGTCCAGCTCCTAGACTCACGGGCAGCCAGGCGTCTCTGTGCTCTGCCTGCAGCACCGCCTACGCAGCTCCCATTGGCCATGATTCCCACCAATGGGAGCTCCGGAGTTGGTGCTGGGCCAGCACGCAGAGACCCCCTGGCCACCCATGTGCCTAGGAACCGGACATGCCGGCCACTTCCAGGAGCCACGCGGAGCCAGGGCATGTCTGGAGCCTGCCTTAGCCCTGGTGTGCTGCCGGCCGGACTTTTAGCGGCCTATTAAAATTTCCTGGATTGCTTTCAATAGTGGGAGATTGATTCTGAATCCGGGAGACTCTTGGCCAATCCATGAGGCTTGGCAACCCTGTCTGTGTCCCTGCATAGCTGTCGGCTGAAAGGCTGGGATACTCAGCTTCAGATGAAGGATCAAGATTTGGCCCTGACAAATAGAGCTGAAAGCTTCACTGGGTGCTACAAAGCATTATGACCTTTGTGAAGTGCACAAATGGGTTTCTAATGACTATTGTTGTTACCCTGGGGATTTCAGCCATTGTTCTAAGCTGTGCACTCCCAGATTCTGTATCAGAGCTGAGCTCTGCACTTGTGCAAGTCTTGTGAGACAGGGTGTTGCATTAGGCTTCCAGTGTGTTGCTATGGGACTGATCCAAAGCCTATTGAAGTTAATGGGAATCTTTCTGTTGACTTCAGTGTACTTTGGATCAGACCTGGTGAGGTGTAGTACTTGGCCAGCTCCTCCTGTTCCTAGATCCTATAGTGAGATTTCCACAGTTTCATTGACTTTCCATGGACTTATGCTTCTAAATCCTTTAGTCGTTTTTGGAAACCTCACGTTTAGATCCTTAATTTCTATACAAGAATTAAGACATAAAACAGACTGAGTTAAATGTGGAAGACTGAGTGTCCCAGCTCCCACACATTATTAGCAAAAATGATTATACTTAATTGTTTCAGTTTTTCTAATGTGTTGCAAATCGCCATTCAGTGTGATTTCAAACACTATCCTCACAATAGATCTACTGCACACCTGCTCTCACAATAAGAGCTGTCTATGCTGTACACCTGCTATCTCTAATTTTACAGTCTAGTCTACTTTTTATCTGATCGGCAGTTTTTGTAACACTAATTCAAAATAAATCTGCATATTTCAAGCCACTTGCATTTTTCTTGACGCAGCTGTAATTCTGCCCGCTGTGTAGGTTAAAAATCTTGACTGTCTGTGATGCATTTTTCATAGTTTTATGAAATATCTGGTCACTTGTAGCCTTAAAATGGGATCTTGTTATGATTCTCATCAGATCCTATAATTCATGTCCTAAGGAATATGTTCATAGCAGAAATACGAAAAGCTTCAATGTTGTGTTAATTTTTTCTGTTCCTTATCTTGCTTAATTTAAATATTGTGGTCAATTTAAAGGCCACAGCCATAAAATTATGACTCAATTAGTGATGGAGAAGAAGGAATAGAAATTAAGAAAAAATCTTTCATTTCAGCCAGAGAATTTAGTCGAGGAACAGGAGAATGTTTAACCTTTTCTGAGCCTTATGATTTGTACAGCATCCAACAAAACACCACTGTGAAAAGCCTGGGCCTGAGTTCTCTTGATGTGAAGTGCATGGTGTTAAAGAGGCTTGGGCCTCACACTGTGCTACCTATGGGTGAAAATTGCCCATCTGCAGAGGGGTCAGCTCAAGGACTATTTTGAGGGCTTAAGTGGTGCAGAGCTGTCTGAACAGGGCGGAATGTTATACTGAGTGAAATTCACTCCCCTGTAGAATTGTGCTGTGGAAGAAGCCCTGCAGTAACCCCACTTGTCTGGGGATGGGTTGGCGTGGCAGTGTAGGGAGCCTCTGCACTTAAGCAAATCTAGACTGTGAGGGGACACTTGCACAGTGGCTTTGGAAGTACAGCAGCTCCTCCTCTAGTTTATAGGCTGGAGTAGAATGTAGTCCGTGCTGCAACTGTATGGTATGCACCAGGATGTGAAAGTGGATTTTGTCTCCCTGAGGCCCTCTGCAGAACATCTGTAAAAAGCCCATTTACTCTGGCTGGATTCGGGGCTGGCCATATTTCACCATATATCCCAGCATGCATTGAAGCTGATTTTACTAATAAGAAGTATATAGCAGTGCAGTGCAAAGTCTTTGACACAGTACAAATGGCTTTCTACATCTGCACAACGTGCATCTACAGTATACTGTAAACTATTTGCTCTGAAATAAATGGCATAGCCCTGGGAGAGGTGCCGCAGTGGAAAGCTGATACTGTATTTCACTAGATTTGTTAAGAAACTAGTGTTGGTACAAACTCTTCTGTGGGTTCCAAGGTTGTCATTATTTGGAACTTATGATGAAAACACTCCTTCCCTAAGGGAGGCAAAATATAATATTTAAGTATAATGTAATACTTAGGCAAGGAAAGGACTGCTAATGAATGATCTGTGCACCAAACTGCTCATGTACTGAACTGTATTGCTGATCTCATCTCAACACTTTTCTAGTAGTGCTAAGGAAAGTGTTAACATTTGAAAAAAGTATTATACCAATTTGCAAGAGCATTGTGTGCAAAGAATCTTTTGTAACTAGAACCAATTTGAACCCACACACTATATTGGCCATCAAAACCACTACAAAACCCTATAGGAGCAACAAATAAGAGAAAGAATATCATTGCATTAAGATGTTGAGATCCAGTGCTAGCCTATGCAAATGTTAAGAACCAGAAGAACTGATATCAAGCCATGGAACTGTGATAACATCTCAGGTGAACAGTGAGATTCCATAGCAGATGTGCCTGATGTATCTATAGAAAGCCAGTTGAAGGAATACACAATTTAACCTCTTCTCTCAAAGGCGTGTTACCTCCAAGTGTATTTGCCAGAAGTTTGTGCAAAATTATGTAACACAGCAAAAGTTGCCTTTTTCCATGTTTCTCCATGTAATTGCTAAATTAACTGGTTAAGTAAACATGGGCATGTTCTTCAAACCCCTCTTAGAATCCAGACTACTGCAATACCAAGCACTTTTGATACATGCAATACTTTATTCTATCACAACACTTTCTTACCCATTATTCTGCCTAAATCAAGATAAAAAAGACCAACCCCTTTCTTTTATACATAGTTTATTGTGATAGGAGTGTTCACCTCGCACCAGTGTAGAAGGGGTTAATGAGGCGGAGGAGAGGCCAATTAACTAGATAGGCTGCAGTTAAGGGGAATTAGCCTAAGAAACCCCTGGATAATGATAAAACATGCTGAGAAGGAATAGGCGGAGCTAGGATCAAGCCAGGAAGCTAGCAGAAGAATGGGACTAGAGCGAGGGAGCCTGTCGTGATTCTCTGGACAGTAGAGCGGGAAAGAAGGGAAACTAGGTAGAGAGGGTGTAGGAAAAGGCTTAAGGAAAAGGTGGCAAGGTTTAAGGTGGTACAAGCCTTGGCTGCTTATTAGAGGGTCCCTGAGCTGGAACCCAGAGTAGAGGGTGGGCTTGGGTTCCCCTACCAGTTGCTGGGGAAGTGGCATGGTTTGGGCAGCAGTGCCCTCTTGGAGAAAGAGACTGTGATATGCCAGATGGGGGGGAGACACCATGACCTGGCTGGTGGATCAAGCCATGAAGAGAGAGCAAGCAGCCTGAGTCTGAGAGAGAGAGCGGCGGCAGACCATGCAGCAGGCAGTAGTAGGGTGTGTTGAACCGGAGTGAAGCTAATCTCCAGATGCTGCCCTAGTGGTGAGTGGACCTGTGAAACTTACACACTGTGTATTATGGAAATGAGGTATGTGTAACTTCATACAGGAAGTAGGTCTTCAGTGGGGAAGGGAAGTAGCCTCTTCAGTGAAACACTGTTCAGTACACCTAATACCCTACACTAAGCAGGAGGGGTGTGAGATCTGCATTAGAATTTACATTCAGGGTGGGAGGCAATATAGGGCATGCAGCTGTGAGTGCTTTCCATTATAAACGCTCGATGTCTGCCTTACTTGGCTAGAGGGGAGCTAAAAGTATGCAGAAAAAGTTTAAAGCACGAAAAAGTGGGAGGAGGCCACAACACCCCCACCACTGCAGCTCCATACAATCTACTTAGGCAATGAGAGTGTTCTGATGGTTTGGCTGGGGAACAACTGCTCTTCATGAGGCCAGGTGGATACTCACAAAAAGGCTAATGATTCTTTTAGCAGCAGTAATGCCAGATCTGTGTCTGCATCTACTGTGAGGTGTGGAGTATTGCCCAGGTGTTGAGCGCAAGTGTCAAAGGGTTTGAATTACTTTCCAGACTTGGGTGCTCTGTTATATAGGTGCAATTCCCCTGGACTGTGGTGGGATTTGCACGCATTATGGAGAGCAGGATTTAGCCCTTGGTGTCTTTTGGAACTATCACAACACGCTAGGAACTAGATTCTTTATAAAACATGGGGCAAACTTGCCAATGCTTGCAGTAAAATACTACATCCCTGTGCACTCTGTTTGATACTTATGCTTAGCCTCTGCGGAACATTTTCCTTACAAAGATATGAAAAGCAGATGGCAAAGAGGGAACATATTTTGCAGAGACTATTTACGGCTGGCTCACACCTGGTACATCTCTCACTGGTTGGCCTGAGTCCTTGGTGTGTTTTTGTGGGCAGAGTTCCTTGCAGAACTTTTTCTAGATGGGTGTGTATCCCATCAGGAATGAAATATCAGGATCCAGATCTCTCATGCCCTCCCTTTTGTCATCGTCTTTCTCCATACTGAGTTATATTTAAGTACTTCTACAGCCTGATCCAAAACTCATTTGCTGGTGGAAAGACTCCTATTAACTTCCACAGGCTTTTGATCAGGCCCATAGCATCTAACAATAATGCAACTAGCATACGAAAGATTTCCCCCCTTGGTGTAAATAGTACACCAAGTCGTTCTGAAGAGGAGTTAAAAACTGCAGTGTTGGGCTAGTGCCACAGTCTATAGCATAGCAGAATCCTGCAGGTTGCATGGGAATATACTCTTTAAAAATACTTCCCATCAGGGCCCCAATCCAAAACCCATTCACTTCAATGGAAAGTGTCCCAGTGTCTTCAATGGTGTTTGGATGGGGGCCTAATAGCATGAGGGACTCTGTTACAAAATTGTGTTGGCTTGGATTATCTGCTGGCATAAGTCAAATGTGAAATCAGTGAGTTTGCACCGTTAGAGACTGACCTCGCTCATTGGCAGAGCCTGAGAAGCAGGGCGGATTTGATTTAAATCACTAGTGAGGAAGACTCGATTTAATCATGGTTTTCTACATAAAAGTGCATTCTTGTTGGTTGTTATAAACTTAATACATATTCTTCACAACTCAGATAGATGTAGGTTTCATTTTTAGAAGGTACACACTATACATTTTTAAACAGTGATTTATTTTGAAAACTTTTCAGATTAGTTTTATAGCTATATCAGCAAATGAATGATTGTTTGGTTATATCATTTACCAAAGATAATTGAAGCAGATATTTATGAAGTCATTGGGAGGTGAACTATCTCCAATTCAACAGGTTAATCACTAATATTTGGAGGATTTTCTTGCCATGCTGTATTAGGAGAACATCACCAGATAGACATTTAAATTGTTTTATTTAACTAAAACAACAACGTTAAGTATTCTGGATTTTTTTCTTCAACCACAAACATATAATATTTTAACAAAAAAGCATATGTCCCTCGCTTCTCACATTTATCTCCAGACTTCTTCTCCTTGTCCAGTTCTATTCCGCGCCCCCCAATCTTCTATTCATTGAACTTTTTGAAACTTTGCACTTTTAGAGAGAGGTAAGGGATTGACTGTACACAAATTTGCAGAGGGACAATAGAGTTGAGGTCTGATATTTCTCTCCTCTACATATTATTTATTTATTTTATTTAAAACATTTTTGCTGTTAACAGGCATGTTACCTCTGGAGACACAAATCCACAGTTTGAGAACTGCAAAACTAAGCATCTCTGATGGTGCTCAGTCTAGAAGATACAGAGTCCCATTGGGTAGATAGAAAGATTAACCTAAATAATCTATACAGAAGCCTGCAGAACCCCATAAGATTGGGTCCCTAATCCATGAGCTATTGGAACTTATTTACAAAACTTTTCTTAAACATTACATGAATATATTGTCTCATACTATAGAATTAGAATGTATAATCCCTATTATATTATAGCTCAAAAATATCTCATCAAGGATCTTAATTAAAACTATCTTTAGATAGGTTTTTTCCTCAAAAAGCATTTTATCAAAAAAATCCGATTTAAATAAAAAAAATCTGATTTATTTTATTTTATTTTTTAAAAAATCATTGATTTCAAGGCTTTTTTTATCCACCCTGCTGAGAAGTGTCATAAGGAAGGAATTGCAGGAGTGCTTCATGTCTCTGTCCTCGCTCCTTACAGGAGCAGAGAGGATGGGAGGAAATAGCACCAGTCTCATAGGCTGGCCAAGATTCAACTAATTCTCTTCAATGTTAGCGCCTTTGTAGCACTCATAAGGGAATGCCAAGGTGTTATTTACCTGTGCTTTTAAGGAGTGAAGGTCTGCTGAGGAGGTCGAAGGGGACAGCGGGGGGAGGGAGCTGGGGTGCAGCCGCAGAGTTTGGTGTGCTCCAAAAGGACTAAGTGGCAATGGGGCTTGTAAAAGAGTTTGGTTTGGGGTTTTTTTGGATACTAAGTTAATAAGACTCTCAGACCAGGGATAGTTTTGAAACTGGAGTTTAACACCTTTCCCCTGTGCTTTCAGGGCTATTTCCTCCATTTTTATTTTATTGTTTTTTAGTTCAATAGGACACTGCTAATATGCTCTAGAATCAAAATTATTCCTATTCTGCATCTGATAGTGACTAACATGCAAAATGGCATGAACAATCCATTTTTGGGGGGAAGTGGAATTGGGTTAGGTGCAACTGAAAATCTAGAGACAAAGTTCCTAGTGTTTATATTAGAATCTGATATTCCACTGATAGGTGTTAAAGTGTTCCCAATGATGTCTTTCCAAAAGTAATAATAATAAAACTCAGCTATCATTTTCTGCTTGTAGCCACTGTTAGTCTCCACTTGCATGAACAATAAATTGAACTAAACCAAAAAGAAAGAGACAGTCTAGTGTTGCTGTTTTTAAGAAGCGGGTGGATGGCTTGTAGTAGCACACCATCTGTATTACAGTAGTTCTCGGAAACCCCAACTTAAGACTGGGTCCCCATTGTGCTAGGCAATGGAAAGCACAGAAAGAGGAAGTGCCTCCTCAGAGTGTTCACAATCCAAATACTGAAAGCAAAGGGGGTGAGAGAAGCAATGATCGCTATTTTGCAGATGAGGAATTTGCCCTGGAAGAGGGTGGCAGAGGTGGGAATTGATTCCAGTTCACTTGAATCTCTATCCAGTGCGTTAAACACAAGACCACTTCATCAGATTGGGCTGGATTGATGCTGGACAAACCTTAACTGTTGAAATGCAAAATTTGGAGGCAGACACTGGCTCATGTGTTATGAATAGAATGTAATTTATCACAAAGACAGACTGTATTCTTGGTGCTTCAGTGATTGGAAGGAGCTCTGACAATGACACTGAGGGGTTTGTTGTCACGTGAGAGCTTAATGCTTGAACATTTGCTGCCAAAATTATTTGCAACCAGGATTCCTGGTGGCAGTTATAGTCACACTGAGATGCCCCTAGAGTCATAAGTCTCTAGTTGAAAGGCTGGATGTGTGACAAGCAAATGACTTCATTGCTATGAAAATAGTTTCACACCAATCATTTTGACTACAGTAGGAAGCAAGTTACAAACATTTGGCAGGCAAGGATCTCATCAGAAAAAAAAAAGGAGCTGTTCAGCTCAGGAGTACAGCTTCATTCTATAGATACTAGAGAACTACACACATCTGGGTTATCGTTTCCTTCCCCCAAATGTACTAGGAATGCAATAACAATTATTTCTAGCCGAGTTACTCTGCTTGTGTTGGGATTTCTCAGCTCCGCTTAGCACTCTGTTCTGCAGCAGTACTGCAGCCATTGACTAGTGCAATTAGTTAAAATGGCCACTGAGGTAGCTAAATGAGACTTCTCCCTTCCAAAAAACAAAACAAAACAAAACAAAAACGGGGGGTGGGGTGGGGGAGGGGAAGGGAAGGGGGAGAAGTCACCATAAAGTGGTAGCACAGTTGTTCTTATGGCTAGCTGATGCAGTAGGGTTTCATGGAATTTGTTGGCTAGCATTGCAGGGTGGTGGTATACACTGTTTTACTCTGTGGTTGCCAGTTAGGATATAACTAGAGTCAGCAGATTTTAGAAGCATCTAATCATTAGAAAAATGGGTGAAAAGTATTGCTATTGTAACTCCACTGAGGTCAAGGAGTTATGCCAAGGATGAACATAACCCAATGTGTGTTTAAAAATCACTTTTTAAAAATTGTGCTTGCTGATGGGTCTGCCTGGACCCTGGAGAGTAGAGAAATAGGTTGTCCTATCCTTCTGTGGATGGATGGATGGATTCTCCAGTTTAATGTCCCTTCTCACGTTTTCCCTGCCTGCAATTACTGATCACTATTATGTCAGCTTTTTCCCCTCCCTGCTAGAATAAATATTTACCCCAGATGTTATGAGAGAGATCCTCAGCTGGTATAAATCAGTGGAGCTCTACTGACTTCATTGGAGCTACATTGATTTACACCAGATGAGGATCTGGTCCTAATGCTGGACTTACTCAGTGCTTTGTCAAGATCAGTGTTGCGATGGAGGCAAACTGGCTGCAACTCATTGGAGACAAGTCTAAAGATATCCTGGTAGGCTGTGGGAAATATGCGCTCTCAGTTTAGGGGAAGGATGTATTTTTCTTTCATTACCCTTCTCAGCTCTCCAACCAGTTACAAATCTGTGTAACTCTTGTATTCACAGCTGATCCTGGAAATCCAAGTAGTAACAGTGGCTACAAGTGTTCTGTTATCTGTGCTTGGCTAAGAGGTTTTCTGTGCCTATTTCACCTTAAGGCTAGATTATTGTAGTCCGCTTTATGTGGGGTAAAACCTTACAACCACCTGGAAACTGCAGCCCCTTTGACATGCGGTGCTTCTCTTAGGAAGCCTGTTTCACCAAAGTTCCATGACCTACCCTGGCTTCCAGGTGCAATGTAAGCTGTTAGTTTTAATGTCTTGTATGTGCATTTTTGGAGGCTGATTGAAAACTTGCCTCTTCATAGAACACATAAAAAGGTGATGTTGATTAATGGTTAGATGGGGAGCCAGGAATCCCGAGTGCTGTTCCCAGCTCTGCCACTGACTTAGCCCTGGTCTACACTACGAGTTTAGGTCGAATTTAGCAGCGTTAGATAGATTTAACCCTGCACCAGTCCACACGACGAAGGCATTTTTGTTGACTTAAAGGCTCTTAAAATCGATTTCTGTACTCCTTCCTGATGAGGGGATTAGCGCTGAAATTGACCCTGCTGGGTCGAATCTGGGGTAGTGGGGACGCAATTCGATGGTATTGGCCTCCGGCAGCTATCCCAGAGTGCTCCATTGTGACGCTCTGGACAGCACTCTCAACTCAGATGCACTGGCCAGGTAGACAGGAAAATCCCGCAAACCTTTGAATTTCATTTCCTGTTTGGCCAGCGTGGCAAGCTGATCAGCACAGGTGACCATGGAGTCCCAGAATCGCAAAAGAGCTCCAGCATGGAGCAAACGGGAGGTACTGCATCTGATCGCTGTTTGGGGAGATGAATCCGTGCTATCCGAACTCTGTTCCAAAATACGAAATGCCGGAATATTTGAAAAAATCTCCAAGGGCATGAAGGACATTGGTTATAACAGGGACCTGCAGCAGTGCCGCGTGAAGCCTACCAAAGAACCAGAGAGGCAAACTGACGCTGCGGGTCAGAGCCCCAGACATGCCGCTTCTATGATGAGCTGCATGCCATTCTAGGGGGTGCCCCTACAACTACCCCACCCCTGTGCTTCCCTCCTCCCCCACCCCTCCCGGGCTACCTTGGCAGTTATCCCCCCATTTGTGTGACGAATTAATAAAGAATGCATGAATTTGAAACAACAATGACTTTATTGCCTCTGCAAGTGGAGATTAAAGGGGGGAGGGGAGGGCAGTTGACTTACAGGGAAGTAGAGTGAACCAAGGGAGTGGGTTTTCATCAAGGAAAAACAAACAGAACTTTCACACCGTAGCTTGGCCAGTCATGAAACTGGTTTTCAAAGCTTCTCTGATGCACAGCGCGCTCTGCTGTGCTCTTCTAACCGCCCTGGTGTCTGGCTGTGCATAATCAGCGGCCAGGTGATTTGCCTCAACCTCCCACCCCACCATAAACGTCTCCCCCTTACTCTCACAGATATTGTGGAGCACACAGCAAGCAGTAATAATGATGGTAATATTGGTTTTGCTGAGGTCCAACCGAGTCAGTAAACTGCGCCAGCGAGCTTTTAAACGTCCAAAGGCACATTCTACCA
Source organism: Malaclemys terrapin pileata (assembly GCF_027887155.1). Classification (NCBI taxonomy): domain Eukaryota; kingdom Metazoa; phylum Chordata; order Testudines; family Emydidae; genus Malaclemys; species Malaclemys terrapin. Next base: position 58,880,655 of record NC_071513.1, read on the forward strand.
CCATTATGCGCTTGCTCAGCCTATAGTTGAACTGCTTCTTACTACTGTCCAGGCTTCATGAGCCATGGGAACAAGGGGTAGGCTGGGGTAGGTGCGACCGCGTGGTGCTGCCGACTGGGAGAGCTGCCTGAGGCAGAAGCCTCCAGCTGGCATGATATTCCAGGCAGGATTGAATCTCCATTAGACGAAACTTAAAGAAGAGAATGACCTGGAGTCATTCCCATTTTTGTCCAGGCGCCCCCGACCAACCTAACCGAGGTCGGCCAGGAGCACCCACGGGATGATGATGACGGTTAGCAGTCGTATTGCACCGTCTGCCGTCCGCAAGGCAAGGGGATGCTGCTGTATAGCACTGCAGTACCGCATCTGCCAGCAGCACCCAGGAGACATACGACGACAGTGAGTTGAGTGGGCTCCATGCTTGCCGTGGTATATCGTCTGCACGGGTAACCCAGGAAAAAAGGCAAGAAATGATTTTTTGCCATTGGTTTCACGGAGGGAGGGAGGAGGGGCCTGGCGACATGTACCCAGAACCACCCGCGACAATGTTTTTGCCCCATCAGGCATTGGGAGCTCAACCCAGAATTCCAATAGGCTTCGGAGACTGTGGGAACTGTGGGATAGCTACCACAGTGCAATGCTCCGAAAGTCGACGTTAGCCTCGGTACTGTGGACGCACACCGCCGACTTAATGCACTCAGTGGGGACACACACAATCAATAGTATCAAATCGATTTCTAAAAAATCGACTTCTATTAAATCGACCTAATTTTGTAGTGTAGACATACCCTTACTGTGTGCTCTTAGTTCACTCTTGCCTAAAATGATTATAAAATACCTACCTACCTCAGGGGAGTTCTGAGGCTTAATTAATGTTGGTCAGGTTATTTGGAAGGCTTGGGAGAAAGCACTATATAAATGAAGCACTGCCACTGAATATGGCTTAGGCAGGGTAGGTCTATGCTGGCAGAGTTACAGAGCCACCAGTTACAGCGCCACTCAGAGAGCGCTGCAGGGAAACCGCTGTTGTGTGTTCACACTGTCAGCTGCCTGCGCAATAGTGTGTTTACACTTGCGGCACTTGCAGTGGTATTCAGAGCGGTGCACTCTGGGCAGCTATCCCACAGCATCTCTTCTTCTTCTGCTGCTAAGAGTTGTGGGAAGGCAGAGGGGGTTATGGGGCATCCTGGGTCTTGTCTCAATGCCAAGTGATGCATTGCTTCGCATCCCAGCAATCCCTGTGCTTCTGTCCGCATTTGGCTCCATCTTTCAATGGTTTGTGTACTGCGCACTCTGCCTCTTTGGTCTGCAGGAATGGAACCTGCACTGTTGACCAATATGCTGCTCGCTCTCACTAAAACATCACGAGTGGCACTGGAGTTATTCCTTAAACTACAAAGGCAAGAGGAAATGGACACTGATCTCACCACACGTACTAGCTATGACAGGAAATTGCTTGTGGCATTCACGGAGGTGCTGATGACAGTGGAATGCTGCTATTGGGCTCGAGGAAACAAGCACTGAGTGGTGAGATCACATGATCATGCATGTCTGGGATGACGAGCAGTGGGTGCAGAACTTTCAGATGAGGAAAGCCACATTCATGGGACTGTGTGATGAGCTTGCCCCAGCCCTACTGTGCAAGGTCACGAGAATGAGAGCTGCCCTGTTGTTGGAGAAGCATGTGGCAGTTGCACTGTGGAAGCTGGCTACTCCAGACTGCTACCGATTGGTTGCTAACCAGTTTGGAGTGGTAAAGTTGACTGTTGGAATCGTGTTGATGGAAGTGTGCAGGGCCATTAATCGCATCCTGTTCCGAAAGACCGTGACTCTGGGCAATGTGCGTGACATTGTGGATGGCTTTGCGCAAATGGGCTTCCCTAACTGCTGAGGGGCAATAGATGGCACGCATATTCCAATTCTGGCACCAGACTGTTACCCAAAATTGGGCCAGCTAGTAAGCTTAGGGAGGACTAACGACCCACCAGAGTTTGGCAGAAGGCAGCATGTTTATTATACTGATAGCTAAGCTCAAAAGAAGGGGGGGGGGTCACACTCACACTCGCATACTCACGTTCCCAGGACAGGCACGGCACTGGAGATGTCAGGATCCTTGAAGGTAAGTGTCCTACAGTGCAGTGATGGATGGTGTGATGAAGGTAAGTCTTCCCAAGGCACGATGAAATGCAATGCAGCGAACCACTGGCCAGGCGGTCTGGGCAAAGGGCCTTCACGGGAGGTACAAGCTTGTGAGTGCACTCCTGAGCACATGCCCCCTTCCCCTTTTAAGGATCTGCCCCTCATGGCCTGCGACTAGAGATGACTTGGCCGCATATGGTTGGTCACACTCCACCTCGGGCAGTGTCCATGCAGCGTCCATGCATTGGGTGTGTGAGTGCTGCCTAATTAGAGTCCCAGACACCTTGTCTACCTGGAAGCTCTTCTGATCTTCCATCTGTTCAACCAGCCCATTCATCCCACAAGCATTCCAGGAGGGAGGGGGAAGGGGGAAAGCCACTTCACAGGTATTCAGAGAGGGAGAGGAGACAAAAGGGGAGGAAAGTGTAACAGACCTTTTGAGCATACAGGTTATACATAGCATACAGATCACAGGTGCTCCTCCAACACAGACCATCTAGCCACCAAGTACATTTATCTGAAGTGGTATTTCTCAATGATTCTCCAAATGCTTGTGGATCACCGTGGGTGTTTCACGGACATTAATTCAGGCTGGTCTGGAAAGGTGCATGACGAACGCATCTTTCGGAACACTGGCCTGTCAAGAAGCTGCAAGCAGGGACTTTCTTCCTGGACCAGAAGATCACCGTTGGGGAAGTTGAAATGCCCATTGTGATCCTGGGAGACCCTGCCTACCCCTTAATGCCGTGGCTTATGAAGCCGTACATGGGGCACCTTGACAGCAGCAAGGAGCGGTTCAAAAGGCGACGGACCTGTCTGGTTTTAAGATTAAGCTAGATAAGTTTATGGAGGGAATGGTTTAATGGGATAACGTGAGTTTCGTCAAAGGAACAGCGTGCCATCGCTGGTAAATAGTATAATGGCCAATGAGGGTCTGGCTGGAGAATCTTGCCTACATGCTCGGGGTTCTACTGATCGCCATATTTGGGGTCGGGAAGGAATTTTCCTCCAGGGTAGATTGGCAGAGGCCCTGGAGGTTTTTCGCCTTCCTCCGCAGCATGGGGCAGGGATCGCTAGCTGGAGGGCTCTCTGCTAATTGAAGTCTCTAAACCACAGGATTTGGGGACTTCAACAGCAGAGTCAAGGGAAAGGGTTGGGACGGCTTTTGTGGCCTGCAGCATGCAGGAGGTCAGACTAGATGATCATAATGGTCCCTTCTGACCTTAAAGTCTATGAGTCTATGAGTCTAACAACAGGCTGAGCAAGTGCAGAATAATTGCTTTGTGTGCATTTGGCCGTTTAAAAGCCCACTGGCGATACCTGTATGGGAAACTGGACATGGCCGATGACAATATTCCTATGCTTATAGCTGCGTGCTGTATGCTCCATAATATTTGTGAAGGGAAGAGGGAAAGCTTCACTCAGGGCTGGACCGTTGAGGCTCAGCGCCTGGAAGCTGAATTTGAACAGCCATAGACCAGGGCTATTAGAGGGGCTCAGTGTGGGGCCATAAGGATAAGGGATCGCTTGAGGCAGCAATTTGAACCTGAAAGACACTAATATTTGTTGCTATGCTCAGGAGTGCAGTGCTTATAATGCTAGGAGGCGATTGTGATTGGTGCAGATGATGCATTATGAAGGTGTAAGAAAATTGCCTGTTGCTTTGCAGGGCTCTGTTTCTTTTCAATTACTGGAATAAAGATTGCTTTCAAACCAAAACAATTATTTTATTAAAAAACAACCAGAGGAGAGAGACAAATAAAAAAACACATCAGCACTGAGGGGGATGGGGGAAGGGAGAGTCCCAAGAGGAGGTGGGGTCCTGGGATGGTTAAAGATTTGTGTATGTCCAGGTATCATATCCAACCTTCTCCTTTGGAGTACAGTGCAGCGCGTACTGTTCTTCAGCAGGGCTAAACTGCAGAGGGACGGGTGTTGGGTGCAGTGGGTACTGGGAGTCTGCAGTGCTGGACTGTGACGGGACAGGTGTGGAATGCATTCGGTACAGACTAGAGCCAGGAGGTTGATAAAAGTGTATTGGTGATATCTGGGGGGCGCATGGGAAAGAGTTTTGTGACAGCAGCTGCCGGGGAGGGCAGGCATGGAGCTGCTCAGTTTGCAGTGCTAGGAACGTGTCTGCTTGGTGCTCCATAACCTCTAAGAGTCACTTTGTTCTGGCGTGCCGCATTCTCCTTTCGGTCCCTCTTCTTGCTATTCCACCACTCCTTCAATTCCTGTTTCTTGGTGGCGGAGTGCATCAAACCTCACGCAGAAAGTCCTCTTTAGTTCTTCGTGGCTTCTTTCTAATTCTGTGCAGCCATTCAGCCGGCAATAAAGAGGGAGGCTGGGCTCCCAAGATCATATCTGTGAAGCCAAAATGCAGCATTTTACAGAAGCAATATTGTTTATAACACACAGACCACTGATTCAGTGATTTAAAACACAGTCACTATTCACATACTTGTCACTAACTGGCTGACCCCAGGCAAGCACACATGAGCCATAAGACCCCCAAAATGGTGAGTAGCCACAGGGGCAGGGGAAATCAGTGTTCCCAGACCCTACTGTACACTGGGCACATGGCTCTTGGGGAGAGCCCGCACTGTAGGGTGGGCCTTATAATCATTCCTGTCTCCACATTTCCACAGGCTGTATTCGTTATGGAAGATATCTCGCTGCTGAGGGTGAGCAGTGAATCATGGGAGGGTCTTCTTCAAGACTGCAGTTTCTGCCATGGCCCTCATGTGGCTTACCTGTGTGCAGCAATGGTCCCCCTCCACCAGTAACTGCAGAGTTGCGCAGGAAAGTTATCCTTAATGGGGCAAGAAACAAAGCAGCTCTGCCAAAGAACCTGTGGCAGCGGATTGTCCAGTGTCTCCATGAGAGTTTCCACTTAAAACTGCCTAAGGGAATTGGACACCCACTTTTTACTAATTTGAATAGGAATTGGACATCCAAGGTGGCTTTGAAAAATCTCACTCAGAGGCTTACAAAACTTAATATAAAATAATAGAATTTTTCTCTTAATATTTAAACTTTTTAGGAAAAGAGGGATTGTTTCATTTAATTATTCTTCTTAAGTGCTGGAAACCAGAACACAAGGGCATCCCAATAACGTTACAACTAAGACCCGATGAAAAGGCAACAAACTATAGACAGGTAATAACTTTTATCAGTTTTAAAGTTAACTATGAACTTGTTGGTGCAAGTAGGTGAACCAGAAACTTGGTTCTAGGAGATGTGCTTATTCAGTCAGGGACCAGAAACCACCCCCATCTCTCTTAGGGATTTGTGGCTAAATTACTGATGCCAAGACCTTAGCAGGATTAAAAAAAGAAACAGTTTATGAGAAATCAGGACATCCAGTTATATTGGACAGGATAAAACATTTATAAGAGATCTAAATCCTTATGCTCGAGGACATAAGCCAGCCACTAACTGCCTGAGGGTTTGGAAAAAGCTTTCCTTGTGGGCAAATTTTTCAATAATTGTCCATGATGTGGCTTCTTGCACTTTCCTTTAAAGCAACTGATTCTGGCTACTGCCAAACAGATACTGGATTTAGATGTTCCATTGGTCCACTCTGGTATATCAATTCCTATGTCCCTTGGCTAGCTTTGTTGTTTAAGCTGAGTGAAAACATAAACAGCATAAATATCTTTTCAAATTTCACTTTTAATGTTGCAAGGTGGTGTTAGGAACAGGTCTCATTACTGCTTGCAACACTGACTAGGCATTTAGTGCACTGCCTGCTGCTTACTACACCAGTGTTAGTTGTCTTGCTCTTACCCTGGTCCCCGTTTGTGTGGCGTTTCTCTTTTGTAACGTCTGTCTGTACAGTGTCTGTCATAATGGGACCCTGATCCCTCACCGATACTCCTACGTGCTCCTGCAATAAACATCATGTACACAGCACTCTTTTAAACCCCTTGAACAGACTAGCAGGATGAGGATTTTCTTTTCTAATACAATGTTTGTTTTGGCTGTGTTCCTTTAATATCCTGCCTACTGTTTCTACTAACTGGGGGCCCAACCCTAGGGCAGGCTTAACCAGTTAGTAGGGACTAGAATCCTAAAAGGAGCCTTCCTTTGGCCAAGCCAGTGGGAACCATGCTAAGTTTATAACCTCTGGGAGGCAGTTTGCATATCTAAAACAGAACAAAGGAATGTACCAGGGTGATAAGTGAGAGAAACAATCTAAACGAAAATCTTTCAGTCAAATTATCAGCTGTTTACAGTGGCAATGCTAAAATAATGTTTCACATGGGACCTTCCATACTTGGGTGGTCAAGGCTTTTTATAAAGCAAAGAATTTAAATACTGGCAGAGCAGTAAGACTGGAGACAAGTCATGCATGCAGCCATTGTGCACGTAGTAATAGCTCACGCACGGTCTTGGACGCTAGCTCTTGTTTTAGTGAGAGAGGCAAAGCTGACCAGCTCACTAAAGTTATTCTTTACATCTTTCAAAATGGTCAAGGAGGATTTATTTGTTGATGTCTATTCTGACATCTGGGGTGGCTGTCCGGACAGATACTGGCTTAGAATCTCTCCCAGACAGTGTCTCTAACTGTGCAGACCACACCTGCCTCCAGTAATGCACTGGGACACTGGCATTCAATATGAGCTGAGGTCTTACCAACAATCTTCTGTTCTTCTGGTTAAGAAGTAAGAGTGCTGCAGTGCCAACTGGATGGTATTGACACCTGGGGCTTGGTTCTGTTCAGTTATTCTGGTTTTATACTATCAATAGAATTAATCTTGGTGTTCGCTGGTGTAAGTGAAGTCGGATTCAATCTTTGTTTTCCAGGACTAGAGCAGTATGTGAGGTTGTAGAGTAACTTGATAGCTGCCACTGGAATATGACTTGGAGTTTCTGGTGAGAAGAAGAGGAGAAATGAATCCACATGTCCCTTATTTTATCCTTTTTATTTTAAAAGGATTTTTTCTCCATAACTGATGACACACAAATATTTCTAGAAAACACTGATATACAGTGAAGAGACCAAACTTACTCCAGGAGTAATTCCAAAGTAGTCTACCCAAGGTTAAGCTAACTCTCACACTAACTAGATTATTGTAATGGAAATCTTGAAAAGGAGCTTGATATATTTTTTTTCAGTCGGAAAAGCAATGAGTTCACTTCTCTATACTTGGCATTCCTGTCTTGTCCCAGGTGTCGGTGATAGCCATGGAAGTCTACTTAGCCACTGTGGCTACAGTCTTACTGTCTACCTCCAAGAGGAACTAGTGGGATAGGAATTATTCTAGTTCTGACCCCTTCTAGTCCAAGAAGGCTGCAAATATGTCTCACAATGAGAGTTATGAGGCCTCCTCACTCTCATGAGAGCAAAATTCCAATACGGTGCATGACACTAATAATTTAACAATTGGAGTCTTGTCACTGATGCCATGGCTGCAGGTTTTACTGCATGACTCTCTCTTGCCATAGAATTATGCTCCAGAATCTAAGATTCCATTTTTGTAGCTCTTCTTGTTAGGAAGAAACTCTTCCACACACAGGAACATAGCACAAATAGATGTATCAAGTTGTCTGCAGACTCAGGCAGACAATAGCTAAGGCAAGTGTCACAGCAGCACCAGTAGCCTTGGGCAGGCTTGTACTGCGGAGGGTGCGAGGGGTGGCTCCTTGAGACCCCTCCTCCTTTGTGCACGCACCCAGTGCCAGGCACAACTTGTTCCTGGATAATAATTCCACTGATTCACAATGTCCTGTAAGGCACTTGCTATAATCTATAGGCAATTGAGAGACTGAGAAGACACTTACCTAGAAGACAGTATTTCTAAAGGAATAATCCAGCATTGATAATGAATGGCCTAGATTGAGAATCATATCAAAAGCACAGCAATGGAAAGGCCAAGTATTGTGATTCCCCCACCCCCAGCACTGTAAATCCCTCCCTCTCTCTCTCTCTCTCTCTCAAGAATAACTGCGACTTTCCATTGGTATGATTTATGGGGAACACTTGAGAACATGCTGCTCAGATCCATCTTTGTCATAAAACACTCTTGATTTAGGCCTTCTAAACTGCCTGATTAAGTCTTCTGAAATGTCTGTTTAGAAAAGACTTCACTTTGCAAAAAGCTTTCAGGGAGTTCAAATGTAATGCAATTGGATAGCTGCATGGGAGTTTTGGGACAGCAAACAGTTTTAGTTAATGATGTACAGTGATAAAAAATAAAGGCCTGGCCAGGTTTACTGTAGTTCCAGATTGTTTCTGAATCTTTAGGATTTTCTGTTTTAGATTATTTTAATGACACTTGGATTTTTCCAGTGTGTTGGAATGGAAGCCTTAGCCTGCATAAAAATAAAAGTCAACTGAATGCTAAACTCAGGGTGTGTCCTCAAGGTGGAGTCTCGAGGGGGCTCTGAGGACTCTTGGGATTCATTGCTCCACCTCTGTGCTACCAAGGCACAGATTCTTCAATCTAATGCTATTAATGATTAGTACACACTGGCTGCTGCTTACTTCCTCAGTCAGGACTGTCTATTTTGTGCTCCCCCATCTCAGTATCCTCCTATTGTCTTGTATTATCAGACTTGGGGCAGGGAGCATCTCATCATTGTGTTTTTACAGTATCTAGTGCAATGAGACCCTGATCCTTTGTAGGGGCCTCAAGGTGTAACCACAGTACTACTATTTCAGAAGGTGGCCTGCAAGCAGGGTAGCTGGCTTCAAATTGTTTGGGGGTTTGAGAGGCTGGTTCTCAGCTTGCTTTTTCCTACCTCTGAATGGAAGGGAGCAGAGCTTTGGGATGTCCTGATATCCCCTGTTTCCAAAAGTGAGCAGAAGTGGGCAAAACTTGGGCCCAGCCTATGTTGGCTCACAGCTAGCAGCCGTATTTAGAGTCCTGGGCTCAGTTTGTGTGCTATGCAAAAGGAGGTGGTAGAACTGGGTATGATGACAGGAGAGGCAGCAGAATTGGAGGTGGGCTTGAGGGAAGAAGAGATGAGGGCTGAATGGGGCTGGGCAGCAAGAAGGCGGCCCGGGTGGGCTGTGGAGAGGATCATACAGCAGGCATTCTGCCTCAAGACATCCCTCTCATACACAGTTCTTCTCATGTTGGCTCCTTGCTGCCAGGTGGTGTTGGAGGGGGTGTATAAATTACTACTTATCTGTGCTCAGCTGTTTGTGTGTGGGGCCCCCCCCACTAAAGAAGTGGGGCTCCAGGAATGGCAGAGAGATCCACCCATCTAGAGTCATTAGCAAGATCAGGGACTCTGTCCCCAGTGCACTGAAGACCTCATGTAGCCTGGTAAATCTCCTCCTACAAGTTGAGCATGAATTTTTGAAGTCAACCACCAATTGATGGAGCACCAACGACCAGTCTGCAGTTCCACCATTGCTCCCTCCCTAAAATTCCCCCAAAATGTCACTTTTTTTTATCACCACAAAATCTTGGTAGGAAACAGATTTCTCAAGAGAGATTAATCTATGCAATTGCCTGCTGATTTCACTGTTCTGCAGCGTGAACTGCAAATTCATCTCTTGCCAGGAGTCCTTTTCCCACAATTATGTCTTTTTTTTCTATAACGACAGTAAGAACTTCTAAAGGAGTGTTTATCATGAGATTATGATGATCATGAGATCATAGCTTTTATAGCTCAAGAGCACATGACTAACTTTGCTGTACCTTGTTATTCAATTATAAAATGCCATTAGCAAAGCTGAGCAATATGCATGGCTGATGGCAAGTAATAGCTGTGCAATTATGGTACAGCAATCATACTGTTATGTCATAATAGGCCAACTTCCAAATTTAGCACCATAAATTAAAAAATCTTTGGGGCAGCTATAAGTGAAATGCTGCCAACAGCAACACCGATACTGGGAAGAGAGGTCCTGAAACCATAAGGCTGCTGCATGCTTTAGATTCCAGCATTGTGCTGAAGCCTATGGAATACCAGTTGCACAGAGCAACAGATATGTATGTTTGCATTCCAAACAAGCTCTCTGCTAGCCACCACCACTCAAATCCTAGCTGGAGTTGGGCACAGCTTTGGAACATCAGGCTCCCCTCCCTCCCCAGCATCAGGTGAGGGAGGTGTCATGTGATAATGGTAGACTCAGTATCAGTTTCTTCTAACACAAGGAACTTTGTTGGACTATGGAAACCGTATCAACCGTAAAACTGTCTGATGCTCACTCTGCTTCACTGCAGAGCATCAGCCTAGAATCTTCCCAGACTTCCTGCTACAGATTTAAATAGTACACACAGCCTTGGGAGAGTTGCCCAACATATCTCCTTGGGTCTGGCCCCGGAAATACTGATGGAAGGAAAGGATTTCCTGGTAGAAACTGCAGTGTTGGAGAGGTGAGAGCAGGCCAGCCACTCCTTTCCTGCCCTTGGGATAACAGCCACCATTCTGGATCCCAGAGAGAGCTGCAAGATGCTGGTGTCCCTAATAGCCTTCTGCCTTCCCCCATGGCTGGCACTGTGTGGGGCAGGAGCCACACTAGCCTTCCCCTTGGGGTGAACGCTGTCATGAGGGAGACAGACTCCCTGTGGGTTAGTAGGAGCAGCAGTTTGCTTCCACAGCTCATCTCCACAGTAGAGAATGAAAGGTAGAAGCTGACTTCGAGGGTTTCACCTGCAGAAAGGGAAGAGCCAAGGGCTATAGATTCACTATGTGAAAGGCCTGGGAGATGGTGAACACTTGAGGAGGGGAACAAGAAAGTGGAAAATAGAACGTTAAATCACAAAGTGATACTGACAATGTAAAATGAACAGAAAGTGGGGACAGATGTTGGCAGGTGCAAAGTAGGAGATGATAACTGATCAGGCCCTGATCCTACAAACACATCTAATATTATGCATGCAGGAAGACCTATTTAACCCAATGGGCCTTGGGGCCCTATCCTGCAATACAGTTTGCATGGAGCCCCACAGAGGTCAATGAAACTGTGTGGATGCAGGTATCTGCTCACATGGGTGTCCTTAGAGGATCAGGGCTTCAGAGCCTACCTACTAGGGAAATGTGCACAAGTGTAGCTATTCTGGTATAGCCACACTGGTGCAAAAACCCCACATATAGGTTAAGTTCTTTGGGACTTCTATGATGAAATGTTTGTCAAATGCCTAGCACATTTTTACATGCATAATTCTTTTATCCTGATATTGGGGTTAATGTTAAATGACTTGCACAGTATTTTTTTGGTTTTGCAACTGAATAAATCAGTTTTTAAAAAGGTATACATGTCAGAGATGAGTAAAACATTTTTTTATTTCTCCCATGGCCTTTCTTAAGGTTGGCTTCATATAAGGTTGTATTTAATGATATTTGTGCCTAATTGTTCCCTGAGCAATGTTTTCACTAAAGTAACATAGTGTATCTCAAAATGAAAACAATTCCAACAAAAACCCACATTACAATTGAAGCAATGTCCTTCAGGGCATGCTTTATTGTACCATTAATGTGCTGCTTGGGTGGTTGAAAGCACAAGGCCATCATAACACCCCAGAGGTAGCCTATTATGATGGAATAATGCAAGCCCTCTTGTCTTAGTGCTCAGATGAATCACACAATTATCAAAGTAACACTTCAGTCACTCTTTGTTTTATTGAGTCTATTCCACATGGTATTTCATAGTTCTACAGCAACTTGAACCATCGTGGCTTAATCATAAATTACAACCATGGAGTAGTTTAATGAAAATTTATGAACTTCTTTTTTGGCTAAAAAATATCTTTACTTTTTTTGCTAGTTGCAACTCTTGCAGGTTAAACAGAGCCACATTAATTCTGAAGATGATGTCAGCAGGGCCTGTTGAGATAATTTAAGGACCCAATGTGTAGATAACAAATCTAGAAAATTGCTATTAGAGCAATGAGTCTGCACTTTAATGCCTTTCCTTCACAGTGTACATGAATCCACTGGACCCTTAACAGCTAGCTGTTAATGGTATGTGTACACTTGGAGGTGGGGGTTTGATTCCTAGTTTGGGGAGACACACTTCTGTTAACCCCCGGGGTCTGGACAGGTTTGTACTTGGCTAGTCCCTCCCACAGCTCACCACTGCCCGTGCCACTACCTCTACACTACTATTTTTAGCAAGTTAGCTCAATGAGAGGTAACACAAGTGTCTCCTGGGAATCTCAACCCCAGCTCAAACTGTAGACAGACCTTAAGTATGTAACCCTTCCAAAGAACAACTATACAAAAAAGCAGCTTCAAAATAAATACACCTCCAATGGGAAATATGATAACAGGACTTGTAATCAAAAGGGTTGGCAATGCTTGAGATCTGAGCCCAATTAAAAAAACCATAATCTGGCACACTGCCATTACTACCCAAATCTAACATGGGTTCAGCAAAAGTGTATTGTGTTTGTGGGTGAACTAGTTCCAACAAAACAAGAACTACCCTGAGTCTTTTCCCAAATTCAAACAAAACTTTTCAATACATTTTGGTTAAGTCTTTTGTCCCCACCCTTAGATTTCATGATGATGCATTTATGTGCCTTTTGTTTCGAGTCTGGACCAGAAACTGAAATACCACAAAGACGTGTCTTATCTGGTGGTGCCGTAAGAACAGGAGCACTTGGGATGTACCAGAGTGAGTGGAAGCCACAAATCCCAGAAATCTGTCAGGGAACCCTATTCCCATAAGGTTTATGGCCCAATTCTGCAGACCCAAGAGCTTCAGAAAAGTATCTTTTCCTTTGGATGCTCATCCAAATCATACTGAATTTTTGAGTTTTACCAATAGTGACTAGCAGGTTTTAAATTCTTCACCAGGATATTTTATTAGCACAAGGTTAGATACGTATATCTTGCTGCATCTGCTGTCTTTGCAATCTTTAAGAATAATGGCATATCTACTTCTGCAGACAATGGCATGTTGTGGGCAAAGAGCCATGTATTGAGCAGTACTGTATATGTAAACATTAAAAATGACTGGTTGCATTCATAGGGCTGCTGAAAGGGCGAATGGCACAGGCTAGGAATCCCAGAACTGAGTGCTTTATAGGTGTAGGCTGTCTAGGTAGGTCTGGGGTAGGTGTACCTACACCAAGGAGCAGCTGTTTTTCTCTGGATTCACATGCAGTAACAATCATTGTACCTTACAATACTTGGGTGCAAGCATCATAAAAGTAGATATTTAGCTGGTGTAAATTGGTGTAGCTTCACTGGCATCAGTTGATAAACTGACTTACACCTGCTGAGGATCTGGTCCTAAATGGATAGTTGGGCAATTCCAGGGAAGTGTTAGGCATTCAGGAGCATGTTCCATATTTCAAATATGTATGATTAATAAAATCTCTAAAATTGTAGGAAATACAAAAAATATTAAAATAGTAGATATTTAAATTCGATGCACCGACAGAAGCTCTAGGAGCCAGATGTTGGGGCCATTATCAGTTGATTGTCAGTGCCAACCTTTTAGGGTGCAGGATGCCATATTCCCACTGTCTGGGTGATGAGTGGTGTAGTCCCTACTACTACTTGACATTGGCATTCTCACTAACTATTGCCCCTTGTCAATGAAGCTTATTGAAAAGGCCATGCTGGATGTAAGGAGGTGTGGCCAGTTGGTGCTCCATGGAGTGTGTTCTGAAGCTCTGTCCCATTACTCCTTGACAATGACTTACATTTTGGGGGGTTAAATCCCAGCAAGAGTTCTCGGAATTGTAGTTAGAAGTGCCTCTATCAGCTGAGACAAGGAGGTACAACACAGTCTGATTGGGAGGGAGGGATAAAGCATGCGTTACTTTGTGGCTTGTTCCAGGGCTTTACACTAGCACTTCAAACGGGGCGCTTTTAATTCAGCGATGCAAAGAGAATACAGTCCCCAAAGTGTGAGCTGTCCCTGTAAGTACTCCCAGTAATTGAGTGGAGTTCTACACCAGTGTTAATGCTCTGGGGTAACTTAAAATAAATCCATTTCTTTTGTTTGCCTTTTTGCTTCCTTCTCATGTTCTACAAGAGAGATTTTATGGTCTGCTAGCTAGAAAGAAGAGGATCAAGATTTTAGCTATTAATTTTAAAAAGTTAACAAACAAAGATGTTGACTTAGTGGAAATTTTATCATTTTTGCCTTAATTGCTGGAAGGAAAAACTGGTGATAAAACCTGGCCTTTTATTAATATATAAATAAATTATGATAGTGGCCATTCTGTCTCCAGGAGGTAGGCTGAAAAACAGATTGCCATGGCTGGGTGACATTTACTTTTCTATCTGTCAATATTTGAAGGGTTTTATTACTTTGCAATGCCAAGTTTAAAATGAATTAAGTGGCTAATGGAAATATTAAAATGGAATTAATCTAACTAAATAAAATTGGTTGTCGGTATGTTATCCTCTTGAAAGTGACTTAATGTGCGTTCTGAAACAAAGCCTTTGAATTAAATTGGGTTATATTCAGAGTTTAGATGTTGTTAATTTTACTTATTCGTTCTCCTTTAGAAACTTTTTTGTCAAGAACTATAGTTAGGTCTTGGATAAAGCTTTCAGTTAACATTGTGAGCTGTAGAGTCGGGTCTCAGTTCTGTATGTACCAAACAAGGAATATCTGTATGCAGAAGACACAAGGTTACAAATAGATAGAGGATTCTAAATGCCAGCTTCCATTATAAAAATATTCTGTAATGGGAACATAGTGATATTGCAGTGGCAATTAATGGCTTGCACTGGTGGTATCATACCACCAAAGTAGTTTTAGTACGAGCCATTTGTGACATATGAGCCATTTTCCCTGCCTTTGCAGACCATTGATAAGAGTGGTAGAAAACCTTAGTTACCCACTGCATCACTTCTGAACTCTTTAATACCTTGTATAGTTTCTAGAAGCATTTCAGAAGTTGGGTAACTGTTATTTGCACTAAACGGACCTTGGTAGAAGCATGAGCGGCGCCAGGGTTTTTGGTGCCCTAGGCGGGGGTCCTTCCGTGCTCCCGGTCGTCGTCGGCAATTCTGCGGCAGGGGGGTCCTTCTGCGCTCCCGGTCTTCGGGGCACTTCGGTGGCAGGTCCCGGAGCGAGTGAAGGACCCGCCGCAGAATTGCTGCCGAAGATCTGGAGCGTGGAAGGATCCCCCGCCGCCGAATTGCCGCCCCCCCAAATCCTGGTGCCCTAGGTGACCACCTAGGTTGCCTAAATGGAAGCGCCAGCCCTGGGTAGAAGATATCTTTATCTCCTCACTTCCACTTTTGGAAAGAAAAAATACAAAACCTTAATTACAAATAGAGTTGGGTCTGGAGAGAGAGGCCTTTGCTCTTTCTGCCCTGCTTCTGCATTGGTTGCAAATGGCCCCTCCCATGAAGATAAGAAGGGGCCAGAGGTTGGGAAATCTCAGAAGTTGAGATGCTGGCACTTCCATGAAGTATCCCCTCAAGGGGGAAAGATTTAGGGATATACGGGTGGGGGTGGGGGGTGTTCCTCACCCCCATGCTCCAGATCTGAAAAAATCACCTGTGCTCCAGCAGATGCCATGTTGCTATTAGCTAGGTTCTCCTGAACCTGGGCAGTATCAGCCACAGAAGGTTCAGAGGGAGAGTTTATATAGAAATAAGGCAATTTAAAGGTGTGGCATTTGATTATTACAATTATATCTAAAAATCACCTTGTCAAAGACTAATGTCTCGAGGTCGCCCCCTTAAGGTCAGCGAGATGCCTGTTCTTAGCCCATGTCATTCTCTGGGCAGCTGCAACCCTATGATATGATTCTGGGACCTTGGGTAGAGCCCTCTGGCTGGGCCTCTTAGTGAGGCCACACCCTGTAGGGGATATAAAGCAGTCCAACCAAAGGAAAATACTTCCCTGAGCCCCTTCCCCATGCAAAGGAGAGGGAGCAGTCTCTCTCTGGCCCCACAGGCAGCCTCAGTTCCTGCTCCTCCGTGTGAGTACAGCTTGGGGCTTAATTAGGGGGGTATTTCAGCAAAGGAAACCAGCCCGTCCCATGCTCCTACTCAGAGGGCTTGGGCAGCCACAGGTCAGTTAGTGCCATAGGACCCCCAGTCTGGGAGCTCTGAGCCCGGGTCGGCTTGCTTCTGAGTGCCACTCCAACATAACTGTTTTCCTCCTTTTTTTTTTTTTTAAATGAGGGCTCCCTTACAAGCCTCACTAGTACCTAGGTGGGGGCTGATTGCAATCCCAGGAGTTATTTATCCCTGGTCTGGCTGCTGGGCGGCAGGGGGCGGGGGCTGTCTGCCCCCACTACAGGCCCAAAAATATGGAGGTCATTGGCAGTCAGGCAGAGAGAGACAGGAGAGATAATATTTCACATGCTTTCCCTCCCTAGTCCATTTGCTTTTGTAATATTCCTGCCAGCTCTCAACCATGGCCTAATCCTAACTCCCAGCCCTCTGCCATTTACTTATTACTCAAAAGCCTTGTTTTTAGTCTGCAACTACTCTATATTAAATACTCATCATACCCTAGTGCAAGTGTCCCCCCCTACAACATAGCCCCAGGTTTCCTTTCACTCCAAATTCCTGTGCCTCTATTCCCCTCACAACACCCTAGTCACTCTTCTAGTCACCTTGCCACATCCTTCCCCCACTCCAAGTCACCATTGCAAATATCAGGCATTCAGGAAGTTTCATCTGCCATCACAGGGAACTTCCATTGGGCTGTGAAAGTTCATTGCTCACCCCTCTGGTGACTAAGGAGGTCCAACCTCTTGAAGTTCTTGGGGAGGGCCTAGAGAATGGCTCTGGGACCTAAGTCTATTAGTGTCTTTGAGGAGGGTGGATAGGATGAGTGTAGGCCCTGCCTGGGCCAATCCCCACACCATGCTGGCTTCCCTCGTTGCTGTCTCCTTTCTCCAAGGGCCCTCTACATACAGAAAGTGACTAGGGAGTTAGAGCCACACAGGACTGAGAGGAGGAGGGATTCATTTTGGGCTTAATCTCCCAGAGAAACTCCCCAAGTATGGTCCTGGGAGTGGACAGGTACTTACTGGTATATAGAGTTTTATGAATGATACTACTCAACTGCCTATGGAATCATGTGTATTATTTCCATTTTATAGATGGGAAAACAGACCGGGTAAGTGATTGTCTTCACCTCAGTGAACCATTGGAAGGGCTGGGATTAGAATTCAGAAATTTCCTGATGCCAAATCCTGCACCAAGTCTGTTAGGCCATGGTGCCTGTTGGGCTTGTGTTCTCCTGTTAGTTGATAAGCGAAAGAGTGAAAAGTGAAGTTTCCGAGAAGTAGACCTGCTGATTGACAGATGCTCTGGAAGGGCATCCATCAAAGCTGTGACTCATTCCAAAAGAGATCATAGAACCGTAGGGTTAGAAGAAACCACAAAGGTCTTCTAGTCTAACCCCCTGCCAAGATGCAGGATTTGTTGTGTCTAAACCATCCAGGAACAATGGCTGTCCAGCCTCCTTCTGAAAAACTCCAGTGAAGGAGCTTCCACAACCTCTTGGCAGTCACTTCCATTGTCCTACTGTTCTTACAGTTTGGAAGTTTTTCCTGAGATTTAATCTAAAGCTGCTATGCTGTAGTTGGAACCCATTGCCTCTTGTCCTGCCGTCTGTGGCAAGAGAGAACAACTTTCCCCCACATTTTTTATGGCAGCCTTTCAAGTATTTGAAGACCATTATCATGTTTCCCCCCCCACCCCCTTAATTTCTGCTTTTCAAAACTAAACATACCCAGTTCCTTCAGCCTTTGCTCATATGGCTTGGATTTCATCCTTTTGATCATCTTTGTCACTCGCCTCTGGATCCTTTCCAATTTCTCTCTATCCTTTCTATACATTGGTGACCAAAATTGGACACAGTACTCCAGCTGAGGCCTACCTAGCACTGAGTAGAGTGATCCTATTACCTCCTATGACTTGCATGCTATGCCTCTGTTAATGCAACCTAAAATTGCATTTGCTTTTTTTGCAACAGCATCGCATTGCTGATCCACCACAACTCCCAGATCCTTCTCAGCAGTGTATTTGTGTATTTGGTTTTTCTTCCCCAAGTGTAGCACCTTACATTTGTCTTCGTTGAATTTCATTTTTTTGTCTATAGCCCAGTTCTCCAATTTATCAAGATCCCTTTGAATTTTCGTTCTATCCTCCAAAGTATTGGCATCTCCCACCCACAGCTTTGTGTCACCTGCAGATCTTTTGAGTAGGCTCTCTAATCTTACATCCAGATCATTAATAAAGATGTTAAATAACACCAGACCCAGAACAGATCCCTGTGGAGCTCCACTTGAGACCTCCCTCCAATCTGACATCATTCCATTACTAGGTCATGGAATTAGCAAATTCATACCTGCTATTGAGAGTGATAAATATTCCTTTGAACTGCAGAACTTTGCTTGCAGTATCTCTGACTGAATAACCCTCTGAACTGGCAACACTGAGCCACTATCCACACTTGGAACCACTATGAAAAGGCAAATAGCTGTTGTGACACTGGAGTATTTAAATGCCATGTTAGGGTGGTGAGTAATCAAGATAGAATTTAGCCAGTAAGTGTTTTTCCACCATGGAAAGTGCTGCAGAAATTGGAAGCTAGAAGGAAAATGTTATTTTAGATTAAAAATTCAAAATGTGGTTCATGACCACTAAGGAATCCATGGAAACATTCTGCTGGGGAATGTACCGTGCTGGATTTTCACTGTAAAAGTTGTGTATTTACACAAACTTGGGATCACTTACACTATCCAAGGGTTTGTGATTTGTACACAAAAAAAGGAGAATGGCTCCAGAGAATTTGAGAGCTGCCCTCCCCAGTGTCATCTGGGCTACACTTCTTTTCATTAAAATTCACTGCCCATCTGCAAGAGAGGTTTCTTCCCCAGTCCATATACACACCTGTCTCCTGTGAACAGCAATAGCTACTACATATATACATTAGAGAGTAGACACCCCCCACAAACACCTTGCTTTTGCAACTCCTTGTGTTGTGCACAGTAGGGAGTGAAAGTTGGCTGCTGCCTAAGGCAAAACTGAAGGTATGCAGTCATAGAATCATAGAATATCAGGGTTGGAAGGGACCTCAGGAGGTCATCTAGTCCAACCCCCTGCTCAAAGCAGGACCAATTCCCAACTAAATCATCCCAGCCAAGGGTTTGTCAAGCCGGGCCTGAAAAACCTCCAAGGAAACCTCCAAGGAAGCTTCGATGTACATGGCAGGAAGCCTCTAGCACCTTACACAAGTAGAGTGCATTTAAAAAAAAAAAAAAAAGGGATAAGGTGTGGGTGGAGAAAAAGTATCTAAGGAGCCAGAGGCTAACATGATCCTTGGCATAGCTCCTTCTTGCAGGGATTATCTCTTCACTATGCACGTTGTGGGTGTTCCTGTCAACCTGTAACTAATAATGTAGATGAGGTTCTTAGTGACAGGTACTCCTTTGGCCAAGTCTTCTTATATGTAGCTGTAGCTGAGGAGCTCCCTAGCAATAAGCTAATTAATGCTGGATCCATTTCCCCCTTCACTCCCTGTCTGCTCTTTGCTTTTTATCTTGTGTTTATACACGCACAATGCTCCACATCTGTGCCGGGCAGCATCAAACCCAACAATATAGAACTATATCACGCAACTGCTTCAAAGCTAAACACATGCACTTGGCCTCAGAATGAGATGCAGCAAGTGGCTTTAATCCTTGTCAACATTTCATTTTCCTTATGTGCTGCTTTGTACTGTATCAGCTCTTCCTGCCACTCACTCACCTTTCACTGACACTTGGTCGTCAGTCTAACAGCAGAGACGCTTGTCATGAGATTCTTAGTTGTGACAAAAGGTCAACTGCAGCAGTATATGTAAGACTTGAAGTTAGAATTCATGAATCCAGGTCCTTGCAGATAAACAACTGGAGAAAATGTTGACAAAATAACTACCTGTACCTAGATTTTTGTTGTTAGATTGACACTGCAGAATGTGTAAGAAAAGAGGTTTTGCAGTAAGATGATGAGCTATGTTTCTTTATTCTTATAGTTTTCAATTGGTAGATGGAAAACGTAGACTTTATTGTTAATCCACTGATGTAGAGCTGCTTGAAGGTTGAGTAGAGAGAGCCTGGAGCACTGGGCCTGGTGCAAGAGTTGAGGCCTGAACCAGAGGCTGTGAACCAAAGTCAGGCCATGTAGTAAAGTAGATGCTTACAAATTCACTGTCTGGTATATGAACTTGGCAAAGTTGTTGCTAGTGTATTAGATATTTACATAAATATATTTTAGCTAGTACAGATACATTCCAAACTAGTACAAGATAAGATGGTTTGACAAAGTAATGCATAGGGATGTTTTGTTCCAGATATCCGGAACAAGGGGAGATAACAAATAGATGTTTAAAATACGTAAGGTGGTGTATAAGTTGTGTATCCCAGTTGTTTGCCTCAGCCTATAAATCTCAGGGTATTTCATCTTAACCCTTTGTCCAGCCTAGGGGGAAGCGGAAAGTCCCACCATTGACTGAGCTGAGTCCTTTGTAATGAGCCAACACATGTTAGTGTAACTGTAGACATTGATCCAGGGAGCTAGCACCATGCTTCGTTGACAATAAATCTGTGTGAGCACCTTCACCACCGAACTGTGCCTGTGGTTTTTCTTGAGTAACATCAAGGTCGGCTGAACTAACACACTGCACTATGTACTAAGAACATTGAAGCTTCAAGGACAGAAGCTCTGAGCAGCCTAAACAGTGCTACCGAGGAAGTGATACTTCAGCACTCTACCACATTGTGTAGCACTATCAAGGTTTGCTGAACCAGCTATCTGCACAGAGCTGGGACAGCACACAGAAAGAACATATACACACACATGCGCACACGCACACACACGCACGCAAGCCAACTGACAACAGAAGGATTTATTCTAGGGCTGTCAAGTGATTAAAAAAACGAATCATGATTAATCGCGCAATTAATGGCACTGTTAAACAATAATAGAATTCCATGTATTGAAATATTTGAGATATTTTCTACATTTTGAAATATATTGATTTCAATTATAACACAGAATACAAAGTGTACAGTGCTCACTTTATATTTGATTACAAATATTTGTACTGTAAAAAACGAGAGTATTTTTCAATTCACCTAATACACGTACTGTAGTGCAATCTCTTTATCGTGAAAGTTGAACTTACAAATGTAGAATTATGTACAAAAAATAACTGCATTCAAAAACAAAACAATGTAAAACTTTAGAGCCTGCAAGTCCACTCAGTCCTACTTCTTGTTCAACCAGTTGCTCAGACAAACAAGCTTGGTTACAGTTATGGGAGATAATGCTGCCCACTTCTTATTTACAATGTCACCTGAAAGTGAGAACAGGAGTTCTCATGGCACTGTTGAAGCTGGTGTCGCAAGATATTTACATGCCAGATGCGCTAAAGATTCATTTATCCTTTCATGCTTCAACCACCATTCCAGAGGACATGCATCCATGCTGACAACGGGTTCTGCTCGATAATGATCCAAAGCTGTGCAAACTGATGCATGTTCACTTTAATCACCTGAGTCAGATACCACCAGCAGAAGATTGATTTTTCTTTTTTGGTGTTTCAGATTCTGTAGTTTCCGCATTTGAGTGTTTCTCTTTTAAGACTTTGAAAGCATGCTCCACACCTCCTCCCTCTCTGATTTTGGAAGGCACTTCAGATAATTGGGCCAAGTGCTGTAACTGTCTTTAGAAATTTCACATTGGTACCTTCTCTGTATTTTGTCAAATCTGCAGTGAAAGTGTTCTTAAGATGAACAACATGTGCTGGGTCATCATCCGAGATTGCTATAACATGAAATATATGGCAGAATGCTGGTAAAACAGAGTAGGAGACATACAATTCTCTGCCAAGGAGTTCAGCCACAAATGTAATTAACGCATTATTTTTTTAATGAGCGTCATCAGTATGGAAGCATGTCCTCTGAAATGGTGGCTGAAGCATGAAGGGGCATACAAATGTTTAGTATATCTGGCACATAAATACTTTGCAATGCCGGCTACAAAAGTGCCATGAGAATGCTTGTTCTCACTTTCAGGTGACATTGTAAATAAGAGGTGGGCAGCATTATCTCCCGTAAATGTAAACAAACTTGTTTGTCTTAGCGATTGGCTGAACAAGAAATAGGACTGAGTGGACTTGTAGGCACTAAAGTTTTACATTGTTTTGTTTTTGAGTGCAGTTGTGTAACAAAAAAATCTACATTCGTAAGTTGCACTTTCTTGATAAAGAGATTGCACTACAATACTTGTATGAGGTGAATTGAAAAATACTATTTCTTTTGTTTATTACTTTTACAGTGCAAATATTTGTAATAAAAATATGAAGTGAGCACTGTATACTTTGTATTCTGTGTTGTAATTGAAATCAATATATTTGAAAATGTAGAAAAACATCCAAAATAGTTAATAAATTTCAATTGGTATTCTATTGTTAACAGTGTGGTTAAAATGGCGATTAATTTTTAAAATCATGATTAATTTTTTTGAGTTAACTGTGATTAATCGACCGCCCTAATTTATTCATTGGATATGGCCCTCTTATTCTGCCTGTGAATTTTCTTCAAACTATACCTATAGGAGTCCAATATTTTTATATCTTCAATTAATACCTTTACAAACAATACTTGGCCCTGTCACTTTCCTGAACTGTTAACAGTGACTATTTGGAATTTTTGATATGGGGTCTCTAGTTACCTATGACATATGGTATGTTTTCCCCCACCTCTTATTTGATGATTTACTGTTCATAAACAGGAAGAATGCCTAAAGAAATCACTGGGCCACTGAATCTCTAATGGAGAAGAGAGGGAGATCTCTGAAATTTTAGGACACTTAAATACTCTTCCTCTCCTTTACTGCAATGGTTCTCAAACTAGGGCCGCTGCTTATTCAGGGAAAGCCCCCGGCGAGCCAGGCAGGTTTGTTTACCTGCTGCATTCACAGGTTCGGCCGATCGCGGTTCCCACTGGCCGCGGTTCACCGCTTCAGGCCAATGGGGGCTGCAGGAAGGGCGGCCAGCATAAGTGGCAGCCGTAGTTTGAGAACCACTGCTTTACTGCATGACAGAATGCTTTGGCTATATATATATATGGACCCCAGACTTAAAAATCTGCAGTCCTCCTTTCTGACTAAGGGAGTAGAGAAAAATTGAATGTAGAGTTGGCTAGACAGCCAATGGCTCTCGCTTCTGTGACCTCTTGTCATGTCTGTCTAGTAGCAAAGGCGGTTGTTGCTGTGCTATCTCCCCTCCTCCCTCACTATCGCTATTACTTGATGCCATCCCCTTCTTATTGTTCCTTTCTCTCCTATCAGCCCTCGAATGCTATGCTAAATGGCCAAAGAACCATATGTAGCCCTGTGCCATGTATAAAGGATGTTGCATGGGGTATTTGCCTCCTAGCATTGTTCCGACCTGCCTTGGTATTTGGTCACATGGCTGCCACATTTTGCCATGTTCTGGGACTAGAACATGTTCAGAGTCTCCAGGAAAAAAATCACTTGCTGATCCAGCATCTCTGCCCTTCCTTGTTCCCTCACTGCTACTCATGCTGAGTTGTGTTTAGCTTTTCACTGTCTTGTTCTCCTGTCATTTTCCTGCCTGTAAGGCCTTGTTTTCACTGAATGCTAACTGCAGGGTAAGTAATTGCTGCTTGTCAGCGCGTGGTAGCCTACCCCGCACTGTGCGACTGCATTGTCGGTGTTAGCATGCTGCTGTCATGCTCTATGTCTGCACTGGTATTGTTTGTAGCCATGACTAGATATCTGGGCTCGTAGTCCAAGATTCATAGTGCCACAACTCTCTGCGTTGCTCTAGGCCACAGGTGGACAAACTACGGCCTGCGGGCCTGATCCGGCCCCTCAGGGCTTTGGATCTGGCCCACGGGATTGCCCCCCGTGGTGCTGCAGGCCCTGCGCCGCTCTCAGAAGCGGCTGGCCCAACATCCCTGTGGCCCCCGGGTCCTTGCCTCCAGGCACTGCCCCCCGCAGCTCCCATTGGCCGGGAACAGGGAACCACGGCCAATAGGCACTTCGGGGGAGCTACCTGCAGGCGCGGCAAGGGCAGCGCATGCGGAGCCCTTGGCCTCCCTCCCCCAGGGGCCGCAGCGCTTCTTGGAGTGGTGTGGGGCCAGGGACAGGGCAGGCATGCAGGGATCCTGCCCTGGCCCCGGTGTGTGCCGCTGCCACCCTGGAGCCCGAACCCCTCCTGCACCCCACCCCACAACTCCCTGCCCTAAGCCACCTGCCTGTTCTGCGCACCCCTCCTGTACCCCAACCCCCTGCCCTGAGCCCTCTGCTGCACCCTGCACCCATGTGCACCCCAACCCCCTGCCCTGAGCCCCCTTCTGCAGTCCGTACCCCTCCTGAACCCCTGCCCTGAGCCCCCTCCTGCACTCTGCACCCCTCCTGCACTCCAACTGCCTGCCCTCAGCCCCCTCATACACCCCGCACCCCTCCTCTGTCCCAATCCCTTGCCCTGAGCTCCTTCCTGCACACTGCACCCCCTCTGACACCCCAACCCCCTGTCCCAGCCCTGCATACAATTTCCCCACCCAGATGTGGCCCTCAGCCCAAAAAGTTTGCCCACCCCTGATCTAGGCTCACATGTGCAGGGTGTTGTTGGGCAATTTCTCTGTTTGCTTTTGATATGGGGGCTGGGGATTGTGGTGATCCAGCCAGCAAAATTCACTTCCTGGTAGTAGCCATGCTGTTGGTGTATGGTGGTGTGTGCTGTTGTCTGCCAAAGATCCTGTACTCCCTAATTACCAGGACTGCAGGCTGCTGCTTTTTATGGTGGCACGGTTTCTTTTTCGGGCCTCTGCAAGATGCTGCTGCCTGTGACATTGGCAGTGGTTTTAGAATCTGTTTTGGGGCCAGTGGTCTGTAGTTAGGAGTAGCACAACAACAGCAGTGGAAGGGAATCATGTGGACATGGAGAGAAGGACTGAGATGATGCTGTTTCTAATGGCAGATGATCCCTACACAGATCACTGCTTCTGAACCAGGAACACATCCACACACTGGTGGGACCACGCTGCAGGACTCAGAACTTTCACGTGAAGAGACAGATGTTCCTGGAGCTGTGTGTGGCGCTTGCCCTGGCACTTGAGTGGCAGACAACCTGGAGGAGAGACCAAATAGCAAACCATTTAATCATAAAACAGGTTGTTGTGATACCACTGGATTTCTTATTCTTATCCCTGCCCTACTGGTAGCTTGCCTTGATCCCCTTTGTCTTCTCACTGCACTGCTGTCCAATCCACTGGACCAAGCGACCAGCCAGCAGCTGCTCAGATATATCTTTGTATCGTTGAACGGTCCTCTTTTTGTACTCTTCCAGTCATGGGGTCAGCCCAAAGCTGCACCAAGATTCTGGTGTCTTCATTCAGCCAGGTGGCTATAACTGATACATGGCTTTATCAAGGGCTGTTCTGCTATTTTGAATACCAGAGATGGGTGAAGTTGGAAAAACTGCAAGTATGATGACCAGACAGAGATGAAGGTAGACCATTTCTGGTCAGGCGCTAGAACACAGGTAGAAGGCAAGGTAGTAGACACGAATGGGTGCCGAGGGGGTTCCTGGGAAGGGATTGTGGGACCATGATATCTTGATTGTTGTGGGTGCCCCTAACTGCATTAACCTCATGATAACAACACTCATGGTCTGCTCTATGACTCAGAATGTGGTGGCTGCCTCGCCAGGCAGCACTGATAGCGGTGTGTGGATATGCGACTGTGTACTGTGTTGAGGGGCAAAACTGGGGTTGAGCTCAAGGTTAGCATGCAGTGAAGACAAAGACAAGATCTCACTCCTGATCAGATATAGCTAGTGTACACTCCCAGCTTGAATACACTGTTCACATATGAAAACACCTATATTTGTGCAAACACAAGCTCTTCCCCAAACAGCTATAGAAAAGCAAAATAGAAGCAGTATCTGGTCAGATTACGAACTGGATTTAGTGAACATGTTCAGGAATCTATCTTTCCCCCTGTTCTCTGTATCTTATTGCAGTATCTTATTAAAATGCATTGCCATATTTGTACTAGACTAGTAAATAAGTTTATGCACTTAAACCACTGGAAGTCATTAATCCAGTTGTGATAGTCACTGTCAAGGCAAGAATTAAGAAAATAAATGTGGAAACTTATCTCATCTTACTATTTCTCTATCTAATCACTTCAATAGTATCCTTCAAGGTCCAGTGCAAAGGTGACATACACTGATACCACAAATGTCATACATTATCACTTATCATGTGCCATGGGCATAAATACTAACTAGGAACATCCGAAGAAGTGGGCTGTAGTCCACGAAAGCTTATGCTCTAATAAATTTGTTAGTCTCTAAGGTGCCACAAGTACTCCTGTTCTTCTTTTTGCGGATACAGACTAACACGGCTGTTACTCTGTAACTAGGAACATACCATCAAAGGTGCATTCTACCACATTAAACAGATCTCTAATATTTTTTAATACCAGCATGTGTATTAAGTCCATTCTGCACCTCATTTGTGAAATGATTAAGTTGAACTGAGACATCTCTGGTATTTCAACTATTTTTAACCTTTCATTGTAGTACCAGCTTAAGTAACTTATTAGCATGAGAATTAGGCATTCTGTGCAGCCACAGAGTGTTATCTATCAATAGACTCTTTACAAGGGACAGCCTGAGCTCTTGGAGACTCACATGTGCCTTGCAGCATGCTTAGTTATCTTGCTTTGTTTCTATGGCCTGGTCTACACTACGAGTTTAGGTCGAATTTAGCAGCGTTAAATCAAATTAAGCCTGGACACGTTCACATGATGAAGCCCTTTTTTTCGACTTAAAGGGTCCTTTAAACCGGTTTCTTTACTCCACCTCCGACGAGGGGATTAGCGCTAAAATCGGCCTTTGCGGGTCGGAATTGGGGTAGTGTGGACGGAATTCTATGTTATTGGCCTCCGGGAGCTATCCCACAGTGCTTCATTGTGACTGCTCTGGACAGCACTCTCAACTCAGATGCACTGACCAGGTAGACAGGAAAAGCCCCGTGAACTTTTGAATTTCATTTCCTGTTTGACCAGCGTGGAGAGCACAGGTGACCACGCAGAGCTCATCAGCACAGGTAACCATGATGGAGTCCCAGGATCGCAAAAGAACTCCAGCATGGACAGAACGGGAGGTACGGGATCTGCTCGCCATATGGGGAGGTGAATCAGTGCTAGCTGAACTCCGTAGCAGTAAACGAAATGGCAAAATATTAGAAAAAGTCTCAAAGGCCATGAAGGACAGAGGCCATAACAGGGACGCACAGCAGTGCCGCGTGAAAATTAAGGAGCTAAGGCAAGCCTACCACAAAGCCAGAGAGGCAAACGGAAGGTCCGGGGCAGAGCCACAAACATGCCGCTTCTACGCAGGGCTGCATGCCATGGTAGGGGGTGCAGCCACCACTACCTCAACCGTGTGCTTTGACTCCATCAATGGAGAATCACGCAACAGGAAAGCGGGTTCGG
This sequence comes from Malaclemys terrapin pileata, assembly GCF_027887155.1. Lineage (NCBI taxonomy): Eukaryota > Metazoa > Chordata > Testudines > Emydidae > Malaclemys > Malaclemys terrapin. The sequence continues at coordinate 58,908,210 of NC_071513.1, forward strand.
GGTACGAGGAAGATAGCTCACAGCAAGGAAGCGGAGAAACCAGTTTCCCCAACAGCCAGGATATGTTTATCACCCTGGACCTGGAACCAGTAACCCAAGGCATGCTCCCAGACCCTGAGGGCACACAAGGGACCTCTGGTGAGTGTACCTTTGTAAATATTACACATGGTTTAAAAGCAAGCGTGTTTAATGATTAATTTGCCCTGGCAATCGTGGCCAGTACAGCTACTGGAAAAGTCTGTTAACGTGTATGGGGATGGAGCGGAAATCCTCCAGGGACATCTCCAGAAAGCTCTCCTTCATGTACTCTCAAAGCCTTTGCAAAAGGTTTCTGGGGAGGGCTGCCTTATCCCGTCCGCCATGGTAGGACACTTTACCACGCCAAGCCAGTAGCACGTAGTCTGGAATCATTGCATAACAAAGCATGGCAGGGTATGGTCCCGGTGTTTGCTGGCATGCAGACAACATCCATTCCTTATCTCTCTTTGTTATCCTCAGGAGAGTGATATCATTCACAGTCACCTGATTGAAATGGGGTGATTTTATTAAGGGGACATTCAGAGGTGCCCGTTCCTGCTCGGCTGAACATATATGTTCCCCGCAGTTAGCCACGCGGTGGGGGGAGGGGTGAAGTGATCATCCCAGAGAATTGGGTGTGTGTGTGGGGGGGTAGTTGGGTTTGTGCTGCATGTTAATCCGGAAACCGCAGCCCCTCCTTTTACATTGCAAACCCATTTTAAATGGCCAACCCAACGGCTGCTTGGTATGGGAAATGAGGGCGCTACTGTTTGAAACCATTCCCACATGTTAAGAAGGTTAAAAAAGTCAAAAGACTGTGGTTTACCATGGCTGCCTGCAAGCCAAAATCTGTTGCCTGGCACTGCGTGAGTGATCTCTCACACCAAACCGGCAGGCCCTCAATATAAGAGGAAAAATGTGACCTTGTAACGAAAGCACATGTGCTGTGTAATGTGAACAGCAAAATGTAATGTGAAAGAGTGTACCCATTCTCTAAAATGTGTCTTTTTTAACCACCTCTCCCTTCTCCTCCACCAGCTGCAAATGTTTCTCCTTAACAGAGGCTAGTGAAGATTAGAAGGAGAAAACGGCGGACTTGGGATGATATGTTCTCGGAGCTCCAGATGTCCTCCCACGCTGATAGAGCACAGCAGAATGTGTGGAGGCAGACAATGTCAGAGTGCAGAAAAGCACAATATGAACGCGAGGAGAGGTGGCGGGCTGAATCGCGGGCTGAAGAGAGCAAGTGGTGGGCTGAAGAGGATAGGTGGAGTCAGCTTGCTGACAGAAGGCAAGAGTCGATGCTCCGGCTGCTGGAGCATTAAACTGATATGCTCCAGCGTATGGTTGAGCTGCAGGAAAGGCAGCAGGAGCACAGACCCTGTGTAACCAACAGCCCTCCTCCCCAAGTCCCATTGCCTCCTCACCCAGACGCCCAAGAACACGGGGAGGGGGGCCTCCGGCGACCCAGTCACTCCACCCTAGATGATTGCCCGAGCATCGGAAGGCTGGCCTTCAATAAGTGTTAAAGTTTTAAAGTTTTAAACTGCAGTGTGTCCTTTTCCTTCCCTCCTCCCCCACCCCTCTCGGGCTACCTTGGCAATTATCCCCCTAGTTGTGTGATGAATTAATAAAAAATGCATGAATGTGAAGTAACAATGACTTTATTGCCTCTGCAAGCAGTGCTCGAAGGGGGGAGGGGAGGGTGGATAGTTTACAGGGAAGTAGAGTGAACCGGGGTGGGGGGGGGAGGGCGGAGGGTTCATCAAGGAGAAACAAACAGAAGTTTCACACTGTAGCCTGGCCAGTCACAAAATTGGTTTTCAAAGCTTCTCTGATGCGCACCGCGCCCTGCTATAGTTTTCTAACCGCCCTGGTGTCTGGCTGCATGTAATCAGTGGCCAGGCGATTTGCCTCAACCTCCCACCCCACCATAAATGTCTCCCCCTTACTCTCACAGATATTGTGGAGCGCACAGCAAGCAACAATAAAAATTGGATTATTGGCTTCGCTGAGGTCTATCCGAGTCAGTAAACTGCGCCAGTTCGCTTTTAAACATCCAAATGCACATTCCACCACCATTCGGCACTTGCTCAGCCTATAGTTGAACAGGTCCTGACTACTGTCCTGGCTGCCTGTGTACGGCTTCATGAGCCATGGCATTAAGGGGTAAGCTGGGTCCCCAAGGATAACGATAGGCATTTCAACATCCCCAATGGCTTTTTTCTGGTCCGGGAAGGAAGTCCCTTCCTCCAGCTTTTGAAACAGACCAGAGTTCCTGAAGACGTGAGCATCATGTACCTTTCCTGGCCATCCCACATTGATGTTAGTGAAACGTTCCTTGTGATCCAGGGCTTGCAGCAGCATTGAAAAGTAGCCCTTGCGGTTTATGTATTGGCTGCCCTGGTGCCAAGATAGTGATATAAGTTCCATCTATCGTCCCACCACAGTTCGGGAATCCCATTGCAGCAAAGCCATCCACTATGACCTGCACATTTCCCAGAGTCACTACCGTTGATATCAGCAGGTCTTTGATTGCGTTGGCTACTTGGATCACAGCAGCCCCCACTGTAGATTTGCCCACTCCAAATTGATTCCCGACTGACCGGTAGCTGTCTGGTGTTGCAAGCTTCCACAGGGCTATTGCCACTCGCTTCTCAACTGTGAGGGCGGCTCTCATCCTGGTATTCTGGCGCTTCAGGGCAGGGGAAAGCAGGTCACAAAGTTCCATGAAAGTGCCTTTACGCATGCGAAAGTTTCGCCGCCCCTGGGAATCGTCCCACACCTGCAACACTATGTGGTCCCACCAGTCTTTGCTCGTTTCCCGGGCCCAGAATCGGCGTTCCACGCCATGAACCTGCCCCAGTAACACCATGATTTGCACATTGCTGGGGCCTGTACTTTGTGAGAGGTCTATGTCCATGTCAATTTCCTCATCACTCTCGTTGCCACGCTACAATCGCTGCAATTGCCTCCTCACCTGGTTTTGCTTTGGCATGTTCTGGCTCTGCATATACTCCAGGACAATGCGCGTGGTGTTCATAGTGCTCATAATTGCCGCGGTGATCTGAGCAGGCTCCATGATCCCGGTGCTATGGCGTCTGGGCTGAAAAAAGGTGCGAAACTATTGTCTCACGGAGGGAGGGGCGAGTGACGACATGGCTTACAGGGAATTAAAATCAACAAAGGTGGCTGTGCATCAGGGAGAAACACAAACAACTGTCACACAGAATGCGCCCCCCAAAGATTGAACTCAAAGCCCTGGGTTTAGCAGGCTGTTGATTTCACGGAGGGAGGGGGAAGCAAATGAATACAGAACAAATCTGGTCCATCTATTTTTTACATCTTAAGCTGGCAGCAGACGGTGCAGCATGACTGATAGCCATCGGCATCTTCTGGGTGCTTGGCAGAAAATGCTGTATTACAACTGCTAGCCATCATCGTCAAGACGGTTCAATAGGACTGCCGGCAGGACTGAGTCTCCAGGGGACAAAACATGTCTGCCCAGGTGCCTCTGACCGAACTCACCGAGGAGTACGATGACGACGGATACCAGTCGTAATACACCATCAATTGCCAAAAGGCAAGGAGCTGCTGCTGTGTCGCAATGCAGCCCCACGTCTGCCAGCACCCAGATAGCCGATGACGGCTATCAGCCAATTAGCTGCTGCTGTGTAGCAATGCAGTACCACGTCTGCCAGCACCCAGATGACATATGATGACGCTGAGCTGAGCTGAGCGGGCTCCAGGCTTGCCGTGGTATGTTGTCTGCACAGGTAACCCAGGTAAAAAGGCGCGAATCGATTGTCTGCCATTGCTCTGACGGAGGGGGAGGGGCCTGACGACATGTACCCAGAACCCCCCGCGACACTGTTTTTGCATCATCAGGCATTGGGATCTCAACCCAGAATTCCAATGGGCGGCGGAGGCTGCGGGAACTGTGGGATAGCTACTCACAGTGCAACGCTCTGAAAGTCGACGCTAGCCTTGGTACTGTGGACGCGGTCCGTGACTTAATGCACTTAGAGCATTTTATGTGGGGACACACACAATCGACTGTATAAAACCAATTTCTATAAAACCGGCTTCTATAAATTCGACCTAATTTCGTAGTGTAGACATACGCTATATGTCAATTTTGCTCTTGAACTCTCTCAAAATGAAACATGTATCTTGCAATCCCACGAAAAGGCAAAACTAATATTTGTCTGCAATTTGCAAAATGATTAAATTACAGTTCAGCCACTTGGCAAGAGTGATACTGAAAGCCAGGCGACTCTAAGTTATAATCAGTGGTCTGAATGTATGCAAGATCACATTGCAGTGAAAAGTAAAATACTGCTGATGCAAATGAAGACATTCAAAAAATATGCCTAGACCACTGAAAACTGGGGCCAGAATTTTTGAAGCTCTTCAGGCACCCAAGTGGCCCTTTAGGTTGATGATCAAGTCTCTAACTTCCCCAGAGTCCTAAGTAACTTTCAAACGCAAGGGATATAGTACTAGGGCTGGCAACTTTCTACTCGCACAAAACTGAACACCCTTGCCCCACTCCCTGCCCTGGCCCTCCTCCGAGGCCCTGACCCTCCACTCACTCCATCCCCCCGCCCCGTGGCTCAGTCTCCCTACCCTCACTCACTCGCTCATTTTCACTGCAGTTGGGGTGCAGGAGGGGATGAGGGCTCCAGGTTGGCGTGACGGCTTCAGGGTGGGGCCAGAAATGAGGATTTCAGGGTGCAGGAGGGGTGGGGCCCTGCCTGTCTCCCCGGAGTTGAGCCACCTGGGACTGGTGTAGAAACCTGGCCAGTATCAGCCTGGGGGGAGGGGAGGAGGGACACAGTGTGGGGGGCTGGGCTGGGCCCCTCCAGGCAAGTGCGTCTTGAGGGTCCCTGGCTGGGGCAGGCCTTAACCTGGCTGATCGCACCACTCCTGAGGGGCTGGAGCAATTCCCAGCCCTGGGACCAGCCCTGGCTGCGCTGCCGGCTCAGTCCGGCAGACACAGTCACCTCCCAGCAGAGCCGGTGAGCGGAGCCAGGAGGCAGGGTGTGGGGGAGTGGGTCTCTGGGGTGTCTGGGGCGGGTACTGGGCTGTGAGGGGGGCTGGGAAGATGTGTGTGTTGGGGCAATAGGGAATGAGGGTTCTGTGGGAGGTGCTGGGCAGTTGTGGTGTTGTACAGGGTGCTGTGCATTTCTGGGTGAGGTCTGGCGGGGCGCTGGGCATAGTGGGTCCGGGGGGCTCTGGTCATAGGGAGTCAGGGGGGAGTTTGGTGGGGCGGGCTCTGTGGTGTGGCATGGGCCTGCCCCCCGAGGGGAAGGGGCATGCTGGCATCACAGGGCCACTGTGTGTCTGGCAACTGCTGGTTTGTAAATAGTGCCCTCGCACTGGGCTGGGTGGAGCAGGGCCGTCCCTGCCATGCCATGCCCCTGGCTGGGATGATTTAGTTGGGGATTGGTTCTGCTTTGAGCAGGGGGGTTGGACTAGATGCTCTCCTGAGGTCCCTTCCAACCCTGATATTCTATGATTCTATGCCATGCCCCTGGCTGGCCCCTCGGTTTGGGGACTGACCTCCCTGCGCCATGTTCCATTACCTCAATGGGGGCCCACAAATATGTTTGGCACCAGGCCCACAAGAGGTTAATCCAGCCAGGCTGATATCCTGCAGCACAGTTGTCTAACAAAGGGCAAGTTCCTGCCATGGAATCACGAACTACACTGTGACTTGGACCTGGTCTACACTATGAGTTTAGTTCGAATTTAGCAGTGTTAAATCAAATTAACACCTGCACCCGTCCACACAACGAAGCCATTTACTTCGACATAAAGGGCTCTTAAAATTGATTTCTGTTCTCCTCCCCGATGAGGGGGGTAGCGCCAAAATCGATATTGCCATTTTGAATTAGTTATTGCAGGGTTAGTGTGGCCGCAATTCGATGGTATTGGCCTCCAGGAGCTATCCCACAGTGCACCATTGTGACCGCTCTGGTCAGCAATCTGAACTCGGATGCACTGGCCAGGTAGACAGGAAAAGCCCTGCAAACTTTTGAATTACATTTCCTGTTTGCCCAGGGTGGAGAGCACAGGTGACCACGCAGAGCTCATCAGCACAGGTAACCATCCAGTCCGAGAATCAAAAAAGAGCACCAGCATGGACTGTATGGGAGGTACTGGATCTGATCGCTATATGGGGAGAGGATTCCGTGCTAGCAGAACTACGTTCCAAAAGACGAAATGCCAAAACGTTTGAAAAAATCTCCAAGGGCATGATGGAGAGAGGCACAATAGGCACTCACTACAGTGCCACGTGAAAGTTAAGGAGCTCAGACAAGCCTACCAGAAAACCAAAGAAGCAAACGGAAGGTCCGGGGCAGAGCCGCAGACATGCTGCTTCTACACTGAACTGCATGCAATTCTAGGGGGGGCCGTCACCACTACCCCACCCCGACCGTGGATTCCGAGGAGGGGATAATCTCAGCCATGCCTGAGGATTCTGCGGATGGGGAAGATGATGATGAGGATGACGAGTTTGTGGAGAGCATACAGCACTCCATTCTCCCCAACAGCCAGGATCTTTTTCTCAGCCTGACTGAAGTACCCTCCCAACCCTCCCAGGGCATTATCTCAGACCATGAAGCCATGGAAGGGACCTCTGGTGAGTTACCTTTGTAAATATAAAACATGGTTTAAAAGCAAGCTTTTTTTAATGATTAATTTGCCCTGAGGTCTTGGGATGCATTCGCAGCCAGTACAGCTACTGGAAAAGTCTGTTAACGTGTCTGGGGATGGAGCGGAAATCCTCCAGGGATATCTCCATGAAGCTCTCCTGGAGGTACTCCAAAAGCCTTTCCAGAAGGTTTCTGGGCAGTGCAGTCTTATTCCGTCCTCCATGGTAGGACACTTGACCATGCCATGCTAGTAGCAAGTAATCTGATATCATTGCATGACAAAGCCTGGCAGAGTATGGTCCCGGAGTTTGCTGGCATTCAAGCAACATCCGTTCTTTATCTCACTGTTATCCTCAGGAGAATGATATCTTTCATGGTAACCTGGTTGAAATATGGGAATTTAATTAAGTGGACAGAGGTGGCCATTCCTACTGGGCTGTTTGCCTGTAGCTGAAAAGAAATCCTTCTCTGCAGTTAGCCAAGCAGGGAGGGGGGGGAATTGGCGCTGAGCTTTTCGCGCTTGGCTAGCAGGGATCTTCCCTGATACCAGCCATGCGGTGGGGGGAGGGGTAAAGCGATCATCCCAGAGAATTGGATGTGTGTGGGGGGGTTAGTTTGGTTTCTGCTGCTGCACGTTAACAGGCAAACCGCAGCACTCAACGGGTTTTGCTTGGTATGTGGGAAAGGAGGGTGCTGCTTTTCTGAAGGCTGCAGAAGCCGAAAGACAATGGCTTACCATGGCCGCATGCAAGCTGAATTCTGTTGCCCGGACCTGCGTCTGTGATCTCTAACACCAAAGCCGCAGGCACTCAATATTAAGATACAAAATGCGACCTTGTACTGAAATCACATGTGCTATGTAATGTGAATAGTGTTGTTCACCGTGAAAGAGTATAAGCATTGTTCTGTAAAATGTATCTTTTTAAATACTTCTCTCCCTTTTTTCCCTCCCTCCCGCAGCTGCAAATTTTTCAAGCCTCCCTCCTCCATCCCGAAGGGTATCTCAGATAAGGCGTCGGAAAAAAAGGACGCGAGACGAAATGTTCTCTGAAATCATGGAATCGACCCGCAATGAAAGAGCTCATCAGAATGAGTGGAAGGACGCGGTATCAAAGTACAGTAAAGATGCCAGTGAATGTGAGGACATGAGGGACCAACGTGAGGACAGAAGGGACCAACATGAGGAGAGGAGAGACGCTTGAGATGAGAGGTGGCGGGATGCAACGCTGGGGCTGCTGCGTGAGCAAACGGACATGCTCCGGTGTCTGGTGGAGCTTCAGGAACAGGGCCACCCGGGGCGGGGGCAAGTGGAGCAATTTGCCCCAGGCCCCATGCCCCACAGGGGCCCCCACGAGAATATAGTATTCTATGGTATTGCAAATTTTTTTTTTATGGAAGGGGCCCCCGAAATTGCTTTGCCCCAGACCCCCTGAATCCTCTGGGCGGCTCTGTTCAGGAACAGCAGCAGGATCACAGAGTGCCCCTGCAGCCCTTGTATAACTGCCCTCACCATGTTCTATAGCCTCCTCACCCAGACGTGTAAGATAGTGGAGGTGGAAGGGGAGGCTCCGTGCACCCTCCCACTCCACCCCAGTGGACAGCCCAACCAAAAGGCTGTCATTATATTGAACTTTTTTAGTGGCCTTTTCCTTCCCTCCTATCCTCCTCCCAAACCCCACCTGGGCTACCTTGTCAGTTCTCTCCCTCTTTTTATAATCAATTAATAAAGAATACATGATTTTTAAACAATAGTGACTTTATTTGCTTTGCAAGCAAGCTGTGATCGAAGGGGGAGGGTGGGTTGCTTACAGAGAACGAGTCAATCAAGGGGGTGGGTTTTCATCAAGGAGAAACAAACAGAACTTTCACACCATAGCCTGGCCAGTCATGAAACTGATTTTCATAGCTTCTCTGATGCGCAGCGCTTCCTGGTGTGCTCTTCTAATCGCCCTGGTGTCTGGCTGCACATAATCAGCAGCCAAGCGATTTGCCTCAGCCTCCCATCCTGCCATAAAGGTCTCCCCCTTACTCTCACAGAGATTGTGGAGCACACAGCAAGCAGCAATAACAATGGGAATATTGGTTTGGCTGAGGTCTGAGCGAGTCAGTAGTGTGCGCCAGCAACCCTTTAAACGTCCAAATGCACATTCTACCACCATTCTGCACTTGCTCAGCCTGTAGTTGAACAACTCCTGACTACTGTCCAGGCTGCCTGTGTATGGCTTCATCAGCCATGGCATTAATGGGTAGGCTGGGTCCCCAAGGATAACTATAGGTATTTCAACATCCCCAGCGGTTATTTTCTGGTCTGGGAAGTAAATCCCTTGCTGCAGTCATTTAAACAGAATAGTGTTCCTGAAGACGTGAGCGTCATGAACACTTCCCGGCCATCCCACGTTGATGTTGGTGAAACGTCCCTTGTTTGCGTCCACCAGTGCTTGCGGCACCATTGAAAAGTACCCCTTGTGGTTTATGTACTGGCTGCCCTGGTGCTCTGGTGCCAGGATAGGGATATAAGTTCCATCTATCGTCACACCACAGTTTGGGAATCCCAGTGCAGCAAAGCCATCCACTATGACCTGCACATTTCCCAGAGTCACTACCTTTGGTAGCAGCAGCTCAGTGATTGCTTTGGCTACTTGCATGACAGCAGCCCCCACAGTAGATTTGCCCACTCCAAATTGATTCCCGACTGACTGGTAGCTGTCTGGCATTGCAAACTTCCACAGGGCTATTTCCACTCGCTTCTCAACTGTGAGGGCTGCTCTTATCTTGGTATTCTGGCACTTCAGGGCAGGGGAAAGCAAGTCACAAAGTTCCATGAAAGTGCCCTTACACATGCGAAAGTTTCGCAGCCACTGGGAATCGTCCCACACCTGCAACACTATGTGGTCCCACTAGTCTGTGCTTGTTTCCCGGGCCCAAAATTGGCATTTCACGGCTAGAACCTGCCCCATTAACAGCATGATTTCCAAAGCGCCAGGGCCCACGGTTTGAGAGAATTCTGTGTCCATGTCCATGTCCTCATCACTCTCGTCACCATGCTGAAGTCGCAGCCTCCTCCTCGCTTGCTTTTTCATGTCCTGGTTCAGCATAAACTGCACGATAATGCACGAGGTGTTTACAATGTTCATGACTGATGACTTGAGCTGAGCAGGCTCCATGTTATGTCTATGGCGTCTGCACAGTTCACCCAGGAAAAAAGGCGCGAAACGGTTGTCTGCCATTGATTTCACGGAGGGAGGGGTGAGGCTGTACCCAGAACCACCAGCGACAATGTTCTTTGTCCCATCAGGCATTGGGATCTCAACCCAGAATTCCAATGGGCAGGGGACACTGCGGGAACTATGGGATAGCTACCCACAGTGCAAAGCTTCGGAAGTCGACGCTAGCCTCGGTACATGGACACACACCGCTGAATTAATGTGCTTAGTGTGGCCACACATGTGCATGTGGCCATGCACTCAACTTTATACAATCTGTTGCCCAAAATCGAATTCTGTAAATTCGGAGTAATCCCATAGTGTAGACATACCCTAGGTTATCAGTGATATTTAAGGAGATCAATAATATCTCCTGATTAGTGAAAAACATAGTGCAAACTTGAGGGAAAGTGAATTTTAAATGATGGGTTGCGATTAAACTCCTTATAATCCAGTAGGTCTACACTTTTATCTATTCAGAAAGTCTGAATCCTCTTACCTGCCATTATGCCTCTCTTCCCAAAGTAATTGATACCAATTGGACATACAGTAAGTGCTTCACCGGCCATTGAAGTGTCACTGTATGTGGAGTTGAATGCTACGGCATTATTAGAGTTTAGGTCAGGGACTAAAGTAGCCAATGGCAATTGCAGGGGACTTAGGTAAGCAGGATGCAATGGCTCACATTAGACACTGGCCAGGACTTGCCTACCCTTGTGAAACATGCAATAGTATTTTATGATCATGCTGGTGAGGACCACAGTTTCTGATTTTTTTTTTAAAACTGCACTTGCCACAGCAGTGTGTTCCCTAGCACTAATAAAAATGTCCCAGAGTTGCAGACTGTGGTACAGTTTTGAAATTCCAGCAGCGATGTCTAAAATGTGCCCTTACTATTGCTAGTAATGTTGCTCAGAGCTGGTCCAAATGACACTGTGCTGGCAGTGATGGGAACTTTGTCTGTTCTAGAGCTCTCCCCGCTACTAATCGTGGTGGACCTGAACTGGTGTTTAGCAATGACTGGAAATTTCTTTGTACACAAACGACCTAGTAGAGACAGGACCTGCTTCATGTTTTTTCAGCCGTAAATAAGGCAGAATTTTAGCGTTAGCAGTGAAGTGAAACTTAAGAGGTGCTGCTAACTCTCCAAAAGGAATAATTGCCGCACATTTGTAGGGATTTGGCAGTTAGCTCTGATTTCTTTCCCACCGTGTTTATGAACATGGCAGCACTCCAGTTTTTATTAAATCAAGAAGTTGAAAGTGATTTAAAAGCAGCTAAATAAAATCTAATTTCCCATTTGGTAAGAATGCAAAGATAATTTTTGAGTGCTTTTAATGGGCTTAAAGTTTGACAAGAGAGCCTCTGGTAGTAAACCCCACACTACTTAAACCCTCCTAATCAAATCACAAGCACATGGAGTCTGCCTGTAATTGATCACACTGCCAGTAATTCAGCAGCACATTTCAGAAGAAGGTCCAACTCAAGCAGTTGGACAAAGCGATAAGTTAAAACCCTGGCAGGTTGGGATTTTTACTCCAACACAGTCCTCAGCAGGATAGACCTTGCAGTATGTCTCCCCCTCAATTTAAGGAGTTTATTTAATCAGACCAGATCCTGTTGGTATTAAAATGGAGGTAAAATATGACTATCCCCGTACATCAAAATGACAGCACGCTTCCTTTCAACATACTGAACTCTAGAATTAATAGCTATGTGGGCATGACTATATGCCTGTGGCTCTTTAACCTGCCCACCCATTAAGCCCTTTGACCCCAGTTCTACAAACACTGTACTCGTGTGAGTAAAGTGACTTGTGCTTTGATGTTTATAGGATCAGGCCCTATGAGGCACAGTGCACTCACAATTCCTGCTGATGTCAACAGACCTGTAAATGATAGAAGACATGGACTGGATTTCCTGTGGGCTCTCATTGATCATGTGCCTATGTCAATGCCCAACAAATACACAATGCTGCTTTTTTTATTTAAGTGCTGTGATACAGGAGGGCCAGGGAGTAGTGGGAAGTGGTAGAAGGGAAGTATATAAACCCTAGATTAATTAAGGTGTGGTTCCCTGTAGACTAGGGAAGGTTGCTGCAGGTTAATTGGAGCACCTGTAATCAATTGAGGCCCTGTTAGAAACCTAATAAACCCCCCTGCTTCAGGCAATCAGGGGGAAGGAGAGAGGACTGGAGCTTGGAGGTGTGCTGTTAGACTTAGAGGAACAGAAAACTGGAGTAAGGGAGACCCTGCCCAGCAGGGGAGGGATATTCCCTCCCCCAGTGTTTAAGGACTGAAGGTACCCCACCCAAGGGAGAAGAGGGTAAGAACCTGCAGGGGTTGAGAGGGGCTGGGACTCAGAGTGAGGAGCAAACCCAGACCCCTTCCCTCCTTTACCACCTTCCTGGGCCACTAGTGGGGCCCTTGGTGCCCCAAGAGCAGGGGTAATGGGTGGTATTTTAGTGCCCCCCCCCAAGGAAAGTGCAGGACTCACCATACTATATTGACCATCTTGTCACAGTACCTTTTAAGTCAATAATTACAACAAGATTCTTCAGGCAATGGATTTTTAGAAGATGACTGAGCCCCTGTGATATCTGAAGTGAGTTCCCCTTTCCTACGTTCCCAGGCCAAATAGTCTGGCTGTTCACTGCCTATGGTTTCTTAGGCCTAGATAGCGTGGTGTTGACTTGATCTGGTGAGCATGTGACCACAAGAGTAAATCCACAGTGGGACTACTCATGTGTCCAAGTGCTTACCAACATTCAAGGACTGCACAGTCTACCCCTTACACTATATGTAAACAGCTATGGCTTTGCCACAAGTGCTGTGCATGAGGGACTGTGTTGGTGCAGCACAAGGAGGGAATTGTTCCTCAGACAAAAATCCCTCCCTGATCATTCCCCCACTTTGCTCCATGGGAAAGTAACTAACTTGCTGCTGTTATAGACCAGTAGCAAATTAACTTCCCCTCTGCACAGCCTTAGCTCTGCCTTGCCCACTGCCCACCCACTGACTGTAGAGTACAAGGGGGAATAGTATGTGCAAGGGCCTGTGCACTACTGAAGGCCCAACGCTGAGGTCCAGCAAGACTGCCATGAGGCATCAGGGATATTCTGACACCTTCCTCCCCAGCTGTGCAGTCCAGGACACTGTCTAGCCCTCAGTAAACCACAGGGACCTAGAACTATACTTTTACATCACAATACTAATATACATTTGTAGCGGGGTGGTCACCCTGCTCCTGCCCTGAAAGGCATAAAACAGCCTGGGGAGAGGGCTGTGGTGGGGAAAAGCCAGGCTGATTGGGGGAAGCAGCCACAGGTGGGGCCATGCCCCAATCAGGCCACAGCTGATCCTATAAGAGCGCTAAGGGCCAGAGGCTAGGAGACAGATTCTCTTTCTAGCCTCTTGAGAGAGAAGGACCTGGCTGCCTGGGAAGCTGAGGAGGGTACCTAGGGTGGAGCAGCCCTGAGGAAGGGCAGAGAGAGCTGAGGAGCTCCAGCCTAGCAAAGCCCCAGGCTGCAGGCCAAGCTAAGGGCCCACAAAAGGGTACTAGGGCTGCAGAGGGGCAGCTCAGAGATAGGCAGAGGCAGCTGGTCCAACCCCCCTTGCTGATGATGAGTGGTTTATAGACTGCAGTCTGCCCCAGGGAGCAGGGACTGGATGATGATTGCCAGTAGCCAATGAGGCAAAGTGGGGATAGTGGGTTGGGGTTTCCCCTGGGAGGGGAGACCCAGAGCAAGGTGGAATTGTAGTGGGCAGAACCCCTGGGCAAAAGGGCACTGGGATCTGGGAGGGACATGGGGCCAGCGGCAGGCGAAACACTGGCTTGCAGAGGGCGCTCTAGGCTGGAAGAGCTAATTCCCAAGATGACCAGCAGGAGGCGCCACGCCGGTGAGTCTTCATCCCGCCACAACACCCTACAAAGCAAAGTTCTACCCTCTAGATCAAATTCACTTCCCATTTTGCAGTGTCCCCAGGCACAGGGGCGGCAGGTTTGTATAATTTTTGGTGATGCCCAGAACAGGTCCAAGTCCTGCCCCGCCTCCGCCTTGTAAGCCGATATTTTTTAAAATAATGTTAAAATGTGAGGGCTTGGGTGGGGCTGGTAATGAGGGGCTTGGGGTGTGGGAGCAGCTCAGGCAGAGGGTTGGGGTGCAGGGGTGAGAGTTGTGGGGTGGGGCCAGTGATGAGGGGTTCATGATGCAGGAGGGGCCCCAGGGCTGGGGCAGAGGGTTAGGGTGCAGGGGTGTGAGGGCTCTGGCTGGGGATGCAGGCTCTGGGGTGGGGGCAGGGCTGGGGATGAGGAGTTTGGGGTGCAGGCAGGCTGCCCTGGGGCTGGGGCCAGAGAGGAGGACTCCCCCCAGCCCTCTCCCTGCCAGCAGCCTTGAGCTCTGGGGGAGGGACCTCCCTCTCTCCCCTGGCAGCACACTCACCTTGCACCACTGTCACTGCACCTGCTCCTAGGGCCCCTCTCAGGTCCAGGAAGCCCCCTTACCACCTCTGTGGTGGGAGGGAGGGAACAGCTGCCATCACATGTGCACCTCCTCCCCTGCAGCTGCCCCTCACTGTAGCCTCACGGGGGGTGGGGCATGGGGCTGCCCCTTGCCCAGTGCGGGGCAGGAGCAGTGACTGCGGGTGTGGGGGCCCCCTGTGCTGGTGGAGGGTCCTGCCGGAAAAGGGAGGGTTCTGAAGCGGAAGGATAGGGACAGGATCAGCCTGCCCTGGCAGTAGTGGATGGGGGGGGGGACGCTAGGACCCTGCGGTGGCAGTTGACACCAGGAGTTGGCAGAGCAGAGCACAGAGCTGAGGCAGGGACGCTCTGGGGCGGCACGGGGGGAGGGGCGGCAGGCAGGTGCCGGGGGACACTTAGGGGAGGTGTGCGGGGGCAGCAGGTGGGGCCGAGAGAGAGACCTGTCCCCAAACATTGGTGGAGCTGGGTCCACAGCCTCTGAAAATTGCTGGAGCCCAGGCACCACAGGCCCAGGGCTGGCTCCAGCTTTTCTGCTGCCTCGAGCAGCCCAAAAAAAAAAAAGTGGCAGCAGTTTGGCATCAGCTCAATCGCGCCGCCTCTTCGGTGGCAGATCCTCCCTCTCTTCCTGTTTGGCGGCAATTCAGCGGCAGCTCAAAGAGAAAGAGAGGGAATGAGGGACCCACCACTTTGCCCAAAACTGCATGCTGGCTTAATAACAACACCCTACAAAGACATGCAGTGCACCCAAGTTTTATTCTGGTTCTAGTCTCTTGTCTAATTGCTCCTGTGTTTAGCAGTGCTATGAACATGGTATGAACTACCAATGTTGGACAGGGAATGCCTTGCCTTGCTCATTTCAGTGAAACCTTGAGCTGATCAAAAAGCAGCAGTGATATGCTACTCCTCCCAGAGCTTCCATATCACAGCTGGAAGGACGATGTTGGAGGAATGCTTGAGAAAGAAAACAACGAAATATAGGGCCTGTAGTGCCTTTGCTATTATGAAATGGAATTCACATATAAAAGGAAAGTCGGCACTGGACAGTGCTGACATGGATAGAGTAGGGTGACATAGAGAACCAATCAGAAGTCTCTCTTTGTGTTCTGAGTTCTAAAGCCTGTTCATAATTCATATCAAACAGCTGCCGATGTTTGGTGCACTCACTTTACTAAGACCAACAATGGATGACGGGCCAAAGAAATCACCACCACCAAGCTTGGGATCCCCCTTGGTGACAGATCAGATCCTTTGCTCAACTCTCTCCTCTTCTTGGGATGCTGTGTTTTTGTAGGCCCCTAGACGGGTTTTGTTTGTTTGTTCATTCATCTAAGAGGCTTGTCATAAGCAGCTCTCTCAGTTCCCAGTCCTGCTGGTTTAAGTCTTGAACAATAATTCTGAAAGAAAGAACAAAAACCCAAGCTTGGGAGAAACTAGCTAGCTGAATTAGAGGCTTTATTTGCTAGCTGGACTTTCAGTTCCCAGTCAAGTTCAGGAGACTATATAGTTCCCAAACTGGCAAGTTTACAATGCCCCTCTGCCAAGCAAACCCACTTTGGACCCCTGTTGGTCCTTGAGAAACCCCTCTAATAGATACGTGGCTCAGGGGTTCCTCTCCTGAACTGGGATGGGCCAGTGCATCTCTCAGGTATGTTGCCACTGCATGTATTTGTATGCTTCTGCACACTCCATTTGTACACTCCAATTTGGGTTCCATGTCTGCATTTACCTTTTGCAGCACTTCATGTAGGGTTATGCTCTTTGCCAAAATATGAGACCCAACAGGAGTTGGAGGCTTGGGAGAGCAAACTAAAACACTTTATGGTGTATTTCCTGAAAACGAGCTTGGAGACGATTCCTGCAGGGATCCCCATTGACTTTGGTGGAGCTCAAGTGTCTACTGCACGATGCTCATTGTAGGACCTAAGCCTTTCTAAGATGCTTATCTACTTGGTATTGAAGTGCTGAACAAAATGAGTCTATGAAATGGCTGTTGTTAAGGCTGATTCTCCACTCTGGCACTTCAAGTGCAGAAGGTGGGGGCCCGCAAGGATTTTAAAAATTAATACTGGCTACTCCAGGCTTGTATTAAACTTCCAAGGTTACAGCTTCTCTCTGACTTTGGCTTGGTAAATGCTGCCATCACCCACACGCAAAGTCCTTTTTCAGATTCCAGGAAGGTGCACTTGGGAATTCCTTCCTATAGGGTACCCTCAAGCACTTTCAGCCCCCGCCCACCTCCTGGGGAAGAGCTAAGATAGAAAACAAAGGAAATTAGCTGTTGCCACCAGCTAATTTAACAACATATGCACAAACCTTTTAGGACACCAAAAATCAAATCCTCTTAAAAATGGTAAACTTTATTAAAAACAAAAAGAAAGAAAATACATCTGGAACTTAGGCTTTTGCAAGAGTTTAAAAGAGCAATTCCAAAAATTAAGCAC
Source organism: Malaclemys terrapin pileata (assembly GCF_027887155.1). Lineage (NCBI taxonomy): Eukaryota > Metazoa > Chordata > Testudines > Emydidae > Malaclemys > Malaclemys terrapin. The sequence goes on from NC_071513.1 coordinate 58,925,013, forward strand.
CCAAACTAGCTTTCTTGGGGGTTCAGCTTAAAGGTTACAAGCAAACAAAAGCATCTGGGGTTAGCACAGAGGAGACCACAAAAGTTACAGAAAATAAAAGAACCCTAATTGCATCTTTCTAGACATTTCCTAATCTACTTACATATTTGGGTAGTTCTAGGTATAATCAGATGATTTCCATACCTGGCAAAAAGCTTTCTACAGCATAGTCATAGCCCTGACTTTGCTCTGTTCCCCTCTCTCCGGAGAACCACCCAGAACCCAAAGGGAAAGCTTTTTTCCCCAATGTTAAAAATTCTAGTTTTCCCATTTGCTCTTTTGGTCAAGTGCCCACTTGCTTTTCTTTACCTGGGGGACTTCTTAACCCTTTACAGGTAAAGCAAGCAGCCACTAAGAAGGATTTTATAGCTAACTGGGTGTCCATAAAAGGGAGCTACCCCTCTCCCCCTTTATTTATCACAGCTGTTCATTCCCTCCTGTCCACAGCAGTGTGTGAAGTACTTGATTAGCAACTGAGAAGCAGATTTTTCCTTTTCTTGATCACTTCAAAGCCACGCAATGCATGAGGCAAGGCTGATAAATTAATTAAGGATGGCATTAAAGTGGTCCTCAAGGGCTAACTGGGCTACTCAGAGTATTGGGGGTTGGAGCCATGCTCCACCTCCTTTACTTCCTCCTTAGTGAGTGGTTCCCCGCACCCCCATTCTGTTTATGTTGCATGTTCAAGTTACAGTACTGCATGTTCAAGCCTGCAGTACTGTAACTGGAGCATGTTTCTTGTGCACTGAGTGATCCCTCTACAAAAAGGACCATTTCTTGAAAATATTTACATAGGTAAGAGCTAGGGGTGAGTGAACATCATACAGTTGAAAGACTGGGGGTTTGAAAAGCTGAAAGATTTTGAAATGGAGTGTTTGTAAAATGACTTGAAATCTGCAAAGTTCTTTCCTCCTGTAATTCAAACCCATGTCTTTTTCCCTGGGACAAAGTTCTAGTCTGCCGGAGCCAGCAGGGATAGTACCTCACTGTATTGCCTCCTGAAGTACTTGGCATTCCCACCTGCTGTCAATGAAGAGGCTCTCCTGGGACTCCAGCCTCTGATCAGTATTCCTTATAACTGACACAGTTCAGCATTGCTGTAGACAGTATTGCTAACTCTTGCAATTCTATCATCTTGTAATTTTTTTTTCTTGAAGGCCCAGTGCCTGGAAGCATGTAACTGAGAATCTTGGCTTTCATTTTAAAAAGTTGCTAGACTTGATGGTTGTGGGGAAGAGCCTGAAAACATGATCTAAGTGTATATCCATAAAGGCTTAAAAAACAGCAAGGAAATGAACCCAAAAATCATGAGGCAAGCCCCCCACACCAAGCTGTGCTTTTTAGAAAATAAATATGAACATTTCTAGATGGCAATTCTGCTTTCTTAAATGTCTCAGTCCTTGACATCTTTAAGGTCCATTTAAAAAATACTTTTGTATGTGACAATTCTCACTGAAATGCTGACCCCCCCATGTCCTTCAGCAGTGCTTGCAGCATTTCCATCTTTGGGGGCTTTGTTCTTCCTTCCTTCTACATTCCATGGTGTCTCTGGATGCAGTGTTTTCCCCAGGAATTGAAATTAGGGGATATTCAAAAATACCGGGGCAGGGGTGAGCACTGATGGGGGGGGGGGGGGTTGGAAACCGTTAGGGCGAAGATGGGCTGTATGGCACCATAGTAAAAACTGAAATGTTTCATGACAATTTTATTAGATTTAACTCATGTTTTTAAATCCTCACACAAATTAAAGTTGGCTACTCAAGCCTACTATGAAGCACTATATCTACATTCTTCTTGGTTTCTTGTAATTTTGTACAACTCTGTTAATGAACTTCTTGAATGCTGTGCATTCATTTTTGGAGGCTTCTCATGTATCTGCTACTTCCAGTCCTTTGTGATATGCTCATGATTACGCAGAAGGCAACTTCTTTCAGAACCCAAAATTCTATTCAATGAGGAAAAAGAGTGCTCAAATTGTAGCTGTTGTGACTGGGACTAGAAAGAGATGAATCCTAGTTCTTTCATCCCAGGAAACAGCACACAAATTGGGTTGAACCGCTAGAAGTTGAAGTCAAATCTTCATTTGTTCGTCATATGATATTCTACTGTGTTCAAATTCTCTGTGTCCTGATCACGTGGCAGCCTCATTGCAAATAATGCCTCACTTCACTCAACTGTTGGTGTTTTATAAGACAGGCATCTGTAAAAGCTACGTAGAGGTTGATAGAATCCAGAAGTAGCTGTTGTAGAGATGGAAGAATCAAGTCTGTGTACTTTACTTTTTGAGATGGCTTAACAAACACTTATTCGCCTCTTCATTTAAGGAGTCAATATAAGTGCCTTAATTAGTCAACTTCTGAACTGAAGTATTTGCTTCTTCGGTATGTTTTCAATGGATATCTCTCTGATTGATCCAGGTGTAACTTCCATTGCTGGACAGAGATCTACTACTGTTGTAGCAGATGCCTGGATGATATTGTTTAATAACCCAATTGGTTTCAACTGTAGACTTACAAGAGAATGGCGATTGTCTTCTCTGAACTTAGTAGCCAAAGTAGTCCACCAGCCTCACTACTTAGATCCATCCTATCTTGGTAGATACTTTCCAAAGCCAATAATAATGGTTGCAGTAATTTTAAGATGACAGCCAAGGATCGCTCATGAGAAAACCAGTGGGTTTTCTCAGGTTGGACTAATTTGAACTTCATTCCCACTGTATCGTCCATATTTTCCAAGACACTCAGTCCTTTTGGACTCTTGCTGGAAAAAAAAAGTATAATGAAGACATTAAATTTATGGCTTTTTAAATGCCTTTTGAAGATTCTGCAGCTCGTACTAGTTGGAGTAGATAGCTTCTGCAGTGTGTATAGGAGAGTTCAGAGTTACTTTTCTCTGAGCAAAGCTTGTACGCTACTATGTCTTCCAGAGAAGTTTGCAGCTCCATCAAATGCACAAAGAGCCATCTGTTTGGGGTTCAATTTACAAGCATATTTAACTCTTCTAAGAGGTGGGTTGTCAGAGATGCAGCCAATGTGCCTTCTATAACTTGAATATCTAGATATTCATCTACTGGCCTACCACTGACATCAAGCTAACGTACTTAGTGACTTAATACTTGACATCCATTTGCATCAGTTCATTCATCGTCCATGTGTGCACATTTTTTGAATGTGGTGAGAGAGTTCTTCACTTTTTCAACTGCTGAGTTTTTCCCTGTTGCACGGCATGCTTCTAACTTGTCGGTTGACTTTCTTGAAGAAAGATAGTGAGCATTTGCAGGTCTTGCTTGGAAGGAACCAGTGTCCAACTTCAGGATTAACACATGACAATGCACTTATCACACACTACAAACTGGAGGCCAATGTTAGCTCTTGTATGTATGTGACAGCAGTGGCGTAGCCAGGTTCTAACATCAGGGGAAGCGAACACAAAAAAAGGCACTACCCGCCGCCACATCAAATTACTAGTTACATACTTTTAAATTTGTTATACATATTTATTTTGTACTTAAAATAAAAAACAAGAATGATATTATTTTATAAGTACGTGTGTTATTTTGCATTTAAAATATAAAGTTGTACAGTATTGTATATAAAATCAAAACATAACACGTGTTATTTACTTTATATTTCAAAGATAAGATCAAAATATTGTGATAATCTATGAAACACTACAACAGCCTCTTTCGTCTAAGCTTCATTCTAGCAAAGTTATCTATTACTTTATTATAATCTACTTCAGTAGCCAATTGTCTTTCAATGGAGAGCAAAGCTAACCCAGACTATCTTGTAGCAAGAAGAAAAAAAGATTCCTGAACTTGTGCGTGGCAAAGGGAAGGAGAATGCTTCTAACCTTTCATCTAGTGAGTCTATGGGTTTGCCTGAAAGGGGATTGTCCTGATGGGCCAAAGGTGATCCTGGATGTAAGACAGACCCACAAAGTCTGTTGCTGCTCAGAAAAGTGTTCCTTTAGAGCAAGCCCTAGGTAAAGAGGGTAAGGGAAGAATTTCTGTGACAGGCGAATTGTTGCTTAGAGAAGCTCCTAAGGGAAGGACTCCTCATGGTGATCTGTACAAGCTGTTTGCTGCAACTGAAGGGTGTGAAAGTGGTTTAATCAGGGAAGTTTCAGTTCCTAACAACCAGAAATTTTCTGTTGTGAATGGATCCACTGACTTTTCTTTTGAAAGATCTACTGTGGGTAGCTTTAAGAAGGTCTCAGAGTAAAAGCTGTTAAGAAAGTTGAGCAGCCCTATACCCAAGTGGCGGTGTGTGGCCAGCTTGTTGGGAAGACAATGGTGTTGGAACAGGAATGTCTCCATGCTAATTCTTTAAGTGAGCAGTCTGTGTTTCAGGGTCTGAGGACAGATTTGGTTAGTGGGGTTTCAAAGCAGAAAAGTTTTATGGCCGAATGCTTGAGGATGCAGGAGAGAGCAAGCAAACTCTCACCCTCAGACTCTTTGAATTTGTGTGGTATCTCTTTAAGATAGAGTCTGGCCTTGGAAATGATAGCAGTTAAGGATATGAAAACTGGTGGACTGGCTCCTGTCTGTGGTAATGCAAATTATTTGCCTGGCTGGGAGAGGAAGGACTTGCTAATAGCTGTTAGCCCAGAGAGCCCACCCAATCAGCCAGTGAATTCTGTTAAGCAAGAGAAATCAGGGTTTGATCCTGCAGGACAAGGAGGAAAGAGAACTGAATTTTGCAAAGGGAAGCCACAGGTTAACCCTAAAATGCCCAAACTACAATGGTATTGAGCTAAAGGTGTGGCATGACAAGCATGATTGTAAATGGACACTTGCAATGAATTTGTTGTTATTGCTAATCATTTTTGTAACAAATGTGTTGCTATTACCTCAAACTGTAAAAATGTACCATGTGCCTAATCTTTTGAAAAATCCCTTGAACATGTTAAGAGGAATACATAAGAACACACTTTATGTTAAAAGGCCTTGTTATACTGGTGTTTCACAGTTAATACCTGTAAACAGTACTGGAACTTTTCACAGGGGAAAAGACATTCCAGACCTAATGTGCTATATGAAAAGGGAAACTGAGGCACACCTCCATATTGCTTTCATGGCTAAATGCCAAGATTCCTGTACTATGAGCAACAATAATATCTACATTTAATTTGATGTTAACTGGGTTCCAAACATTTGCCAGAGCTTGTAGGGATAAAGTAGCTGTTTTCTTTAGCTCTTGGGAAAATCACGAGTCATACAGGAATCCTGCTGCAAGAGCAGATCCAATCCAAGCCTGAACCAAGAACTTTGCCATTACTGTATGTAACACTGGTCTACAATTTTTGAGAAGTCGTATGCTTCAGAGATAAAATGTGCTATTTATTATGTATTTTGATGTGCTGAATTCAAATATGACAATTAAAACAACTGGTTGGCTACTGTTTCTAAGATATTTAAGTTTTCACATTTTATGTCTATGTATATTGTGTAGATAGTAGAGTTTTAATAACAAATTGTAAACCTTGGTCTTTTCATGTGTTTGTGATTGCTTTTCATGATATTTCACCTGTCCTGTTTATGTAACACTTTAAAAATCAGCAAAAGGGTTATAAATCAAATTGATTATGAAACAAAAGGCAAAAAACTTATGTACATAGTTTAGTCCTATTCAGTGTCTACTCGGCGCTTCTTGGCTTGTCTCTTGTATTCATTAAATGGAGCATCTCTTGTCACTGTCCACATCACCTGCCAGGAGATTCCACTGCTGTAGTCTGGAGCCCAACAGCTCTGCCTTACTCTTGGGTAGTTCCAAATCCCTGACAAGATCATTCAGTTCACCTTGTGTTATGAGGTGTGGTTCAGAGGAGGAGGATGGGAGAAAATGTGGGTCCTGTGACATTGATGGTTCAGGACCAGAAGTTTCTTCCTCTTCTAACTCAAGTGAGAATGATTCTGGTGCATCAGGAACCGGCAGTCCTTCTCCGTGATGTACTGGGCGTATAGCTGATGGAATGTTTGGATAATGCACAGTCCACTTTTTCTTTGATACACCTTTCCCAACTTGAGGCGCCATGCAGAAGTAACAATTGCTGGTATGATCTGTTGGCTCTCTCCAAATCATTGGCACTGCAAAAGGCATAGATTTCCTTTTCCTGTTCAACCACTGGCGAAGATTTGTTGCACAAGTGTTGCAGCATCTGTGTGGGGCCAACCTCTTGTCCTGATCTCCAATTTTGCAGCCAAAATAAAGGTGATAGGCTTTCTTAACCATAGTGGTTATACTGCGCTTTTGTGATGCAAAAGTCACTTCACCACAAACATAGCAGAAATTATCTGCACTGTTCACACAAGTACGAGGCATCTCCGCTCACTTTGGCTAAACAGAAATGTGTCCCTTTGCAAAAATCAAACACTGACAAATAAGAGCATGACACTGTATGATTTCTAGAGCTGATATAGGGCAATTTGTTCAGCAGAGTGATGTAAGCTTCATTATGATTGCATCATCCGTGACGTCTAGGAATAACATGATGTAATTCATATCATGTATGACGCAATACCAGCTTCAGATTGCATCATTTATTGTTTTGCCTAAAAAGCAAGTACTGTACAAACCCAGTCAGATTTATTCACAGATCCAGTCAAAGATGTATTTTAGTCATTTCTGGTTTAAATTGAGATCCCTTCCCTTTATAACTCACTTATCCTCTGCCATTCCCAAGTCAAGGGTCGTATATACTGACCCCCAATAGCATATCTGGAAAACTAGAGCCAATCAACAATTTTAAGCATCATTTTCGTTCTCAGTGACCCAGAATTAGTAAAGTTTGACTACATTTATTTCAGAAGCATTTTGGCTGTAGAGCAGTGTAATTGATTCCATTTAACCGATTCTAACTCATCTATCTTTTTCCTTTTATGAATAAACCTTTAGATTCTAAAGGATTGGCTACAGCATGATTTGTGGGTAAAATCTGATTTGTATATTGACCTGGGTCTGGGGCTTGGTCCTTTGGGATCAGGAGAACCTTTTTTCTTTCACTGGGGCATTGGTTTTCATAACCATTTGTCCCCATAACGAGTGGCACTGGTGGTGATACTGGGAAACTGGAGTGTCTAAGGGAATTGCTTGTGTGACTTGTGGTTAGCCAGTGGGGTGAGACCGACATCTTCACTGTCTGGCTGGTTTGGTTTGCCTTAAAGGTGGAAAAACCCCCAGCCTTGGGCTGTAACTGCCCTGTTTTAGCAATTTGTCCTGAATTGGCACTCAGTTGGGTCCCGGCAGAACCGCATCGTTGCAATCCCCTCTTAATGCAATCCCAATGCTGCCTCCCCAAGGGACCTGAGCCCCCAGGATCCCAATGAAAAGGGCTGGGGAGGGAGGGACTGGTTTGCTTTCTGAAAGGCAAGTTCTGCATGAAAAAAAAGCAAGTCCTACTGATGTGCCATTGAATGAAGGAGAAGCCCGGAGCACTAGTTCCGCACTTGGGCACACCTGGAGTGTCAGTGATCAGGCTTGCTGGCCTGGTCCCCAGCCCCCATGCTCAGCTCACACTGCCTCGCACTCCTCAGTGCGGGGGCCATTGCTCGCACACCTCCGGTGGGACAGCCCCTCTCATCTCTCCTGAGGGGGCTGCTCTGCAATCTGTGGCCCCTGGAAGCAGGCAGCACAGAGGAGCAAGGGGGGGCACAGTCCCCCGCATGAGAGAGAGACAATTGGACAGAGGTGGGCAGGGTCTGTTCTGGGTTCGCATGGGGGAGAGAGGGTGGGGGGCTGCACTGGGAGATTCCAATGCAGCACTTAGCCACGCTGGCTCTGTGCATCATGAGGCCAGTCGGGAAAAGGAGGCAGCAAGAGAGAGAGGCCGAGGAGGAGGTGCCCTTCCCCTCCCAGCTGGGTCTGTGAGTCCCTGATCTCACAGAGTCTCAGTGCTGCAGGCACCCAGCCCCCAGGTACTGGGCTGCAGTGCAAGCTAGAGGGGCTGATACAGAGAAGTCAGGACCAGTCAGAGCACTTCCCATGTTATCATGAAAACTCACTCCTGGAAAGCTGGGTGAGGTAATATGCGGGGGAGGGGGGTAATATATATCAAGGTGGGTGAGGTAAAATATTTTTTATTGGACCAGCTTCTGTTGGTGAGACACACAAGCTTTTGAGCTTTCATAGAATTCTTCTTCAGGAAGAAAGAATGAACTTCGTGAAAGCGCCAGAGCTTCTCTCTCTCTCTCTCTCTCTCACCAACAAAAGTTGCTCCAATAAAAGCTATTACCTCACCCACCTTGTGGCTCTAATTTCCTGGGAACAACAGGGCTACACCACACCAACACAGCATACAAAAAGGCAAGATTCACATGAACAGCACAGAGTGACCATCACACCAGGACACTATTTTCATGATTCATCTTAGCATAATGTCATCATCACACCAAGGAAGTAGCATCTGCACAATGAGATAAATACAGCCACATGTGCACGCCAAAAATTCACAGTACAAGCACACTGGGATCCACACAGCAGGATAGTAGTGTCAGTTTAGCTCTCAGTCTCTGAGTCCATCCCCTCTAAACTGAGTCCAACGGTTCAGCTAAACACAAGGGCACCTGCAAATAGCTGTACTAACAGCAGGATCTACACTGGCCCAATAGGAGGAGTTGCAGGGCATTAATTCCCAGTCCCAGTGCAAGGCAGGTCCTTAGAACCAGAATTTGTAATTTCATCCCACTCTCCTGTGAGTAGGATGAAATTAGAGAAGTTACAGAAGGCAACTCCCAAGAAACAAGGCACTTGACCAAATGGCTGGGTGGATGTTAAACAACCATCACCAGCCATTGTGTACAGCAAGTGAATGACAATTAGTAATTTAATGACCACGATCACCAGAGAATTACTCAACCCTGGGACTCAGCAGTACCCCCCCCCCCCACTTCCAACATGATCACAAGACAAGCCCTTCCCTTAGGAGACAATTCAGGTTTCCCCTGATAGGAGAGGGAAAATCAGGCTACCTCTCCCTGCCCCCCAACATGGTGCCTGGACTTGTGTTTGCTAGAGCACATGGACTACTAAACACATATAATGTTTTCACTCCTCAGCTCACAGAGAGCACAGCAGATGGTTCCAGCCGTTCCTTGGGAGATAAGTCCATCCACATCCCCAAGGCAGAGGTTGTAGCTATGAAGATTTCCCCTGATAGTTTTCCTCTCCTACCCCCTCACCCCTATCCCTTCCCCACTGCCTCTTCCCTTCCACCCCTCACTCCCTAAGAGGTAGTCACCCAGATGCCAGGGAGGGGGAACCAAGCGCACTACATGGCCACTGTCTCTGAGAGGCAGGCATCTCTGCCTGGGCAGGGAGGACAAGCAGGAACACCACACCCCACAGGAGATGCGCCTCCCCCCCATGCCTGTCCTGGTCCAGCTGCCCGGCAGGGGCTGGTACTCTCAGTCTCTCTGCTGCAGGGGATGTTTTTGGAGATGCCTCTGGCTGAGCCCCCTGCCCCCCACCATGCAGACGGCCATCCCACCAGCAACTAGGTGCTGGCTCTCAGACACCTCGGGGGTTTCCAGTCCCCCCCACCCTCACCACAAGAAAGACCCCCTTTGAAATACACTTACCAGCTGCTGCTACTGGCTGCCTTTAGTTGGGTGAGAGGTTAGGAGCTAATGCTGCAGAGCCAGAGAAAGCACACCTGCCACAGTGCCACAAGGAGCAGGTAGGAGAAGGAGGTGGGGCTGCACCTCACCGGTGGGGTCTCCCAGCTCAACCCCTGCTCCAGGAGCAGTTCCCCTCGCTGATTGGCTGGTGGCCAAAAACCAGCTAAACAACACTCCCCTAGCTACCCTACTGCCCCCGCTGAACAGCTGATGGCTCGTGGGGTCCCAAGGGCCCCAACAGTTGACTGGTGGGTGCTCCTGCCCCCTATGGGGGGGGGCATGCCCGATCTACCCCCTTCTTCTCCAAGGCCCCAGCCTCTCCTCCTCCCCAGGAGCCCAGCTTGCTGGAGCTCAGTTCTTTCCCAATTAGCAGTCTGTCTCCCTCCTGCTGGGAGATAGCCGGCATGGCAGGGAGGGGGCAGGGTATGCAATGCAGTATGCTGGGGGAAGCCGGGCTTCAGAGCCGCACCGCTGGCGCCATGGTAACCCTGCCTAACTAAGGCACAGGCTTTTGAAAAATTTGCTGAGGGGAAGCAGCTGCTTCCCCTGCACCCCTCCAGCTACACTACTGTGTGACAGCCATGTTTGTTTGAATAAACTGTGTTGTGTCTCCAGCATTTTTAATGGCCTTGTTAAGTACTTCTAAAATTGGCTTTGACAATGACTGGCTTATAAGACTTTCTGTAAGTCAGTGCAGTCCAGAGGATTGGTGTTTTGCAGCCTTTTCACATAGTTTGTCAGCACTGGCTTTGCTGATTGGTCTGGCAAACCAAGCTCCTCCACTTTTACTATATAAATCCATGGTATGCTCCCATCTTGAATACTGCAGGCAGTTCTATATCTTTTTTGAGATAGGGTGACTAGGAGTTGGAAGAGGTACAGAGAGAGACAACTAAAATGATTAGGGGTATGGAACAGCTTCCATATGAGAAGAGATTAAAAAGACTGGGACTTTTCAGCTTGGAAAAGAGAGGACTAAGAGGGGATATGATAGAGGGCTATAAAATCTTGACTAGTGTGGAGAAAGTGAATAAGCTCCTTTACATAATACAAGAACTAGGGGTCACCCAATGAAATTAATAGGCAGCAGGTTTAAAACAAACAAAAGGAAGTACTTCTTCACACAACGCACAGTCAACCTGTGGAACTTTTTGCCAGGGGATGTTTTGAAGGCCAAAACAAGGGTTCAAAAAAGAACTAGATAAGTTCATGGAGAATAGGTCCATCAACGTCTATTAGCCAGGATGGGCAGGGATGCAACACTATGCTCTGAGAGCCTCTGCTTGCCAGAAGCTGGGAGTGGACAACAGGGGATGGATCACTTGATAATTGACCTGTTCTGTTAATTCCCTTTGAAGCACCTGGCGTTGGCCACTGTCAGAAGACCAGATACTGGGTTAGATAGACCATTGGTCTGACCCAGTATGGCCATTCTTATGTAAAAAATTAATTATAATATAATGTTTAGTACAGAAACTCCCCAAAATAACAACCTCTCAAGATAGCAACAATGTGGGATAATGACCTTGGCAAATAACTTGTTTTAAAAATCTTGGCCTACTAGGAAACATATATTTATATAAGTTTCTCAGTCACAAATCTAGCATTCTGGAGCAAAGTTACTAAAACATTCCTTTAACGTGCCCCTCCCTTTCCCCTCCATCGTACCCCACTCATAGTTGTTGTCCTTGGTCAGTGAAGACCAAGAGTTCAGCGGTGCTTTCACATGAGCTCACCTCCCATCCTGGGGAGGTGCGGGGGAAAAGGCACTTTGCTCGTTCCTCCAGCTGCTCACCACTTGCTCTGGCCGCTCACTCTGGCCACTGTTGTCTGTCATGCCACCATTCACTCTACCACTCCATTGCTGATGGCCCTGCACCATCACCTTCTACTGCCACCTGCCACTGTGACATCTGTGAGTCAGTCTCTTGAGGTTCCACCCCGGGGGCGGGGACGACGACACCTCACAGTGAGGGCTGGCTGGCTGTCTTTTCTACAGAAATGCTGTCCTGCAGCATGTTTAAGTACTTAGACCTGATTATTAGTGATTTCAGCTGTAGTGATCACTTAAGAAAACAAAAGACTCTCTATGGAGCCTAATAAGCTCTATCTTTAAATAGGGGAGGGGGCAGGTCAAATAGTGCCTGTGACTCTTAGGCACAGTCCACACCACCAAGCAAAACCCCTGCCTGCCCCGGATCTGCCATCCAAACCCCTTGCTTAGTGACTATAGTTCAGTTGAGGGTGATCAGTGCTTAATTTGTACTGAACGAGGTGCCGGGGCTCAAGCAATTTTTTCTTTCATAACTGATGCAGGAAGCCCAGAGGTCCCGGGGCTATGAAGTGCCAAGCCTAGAGGTGCCAGGGCTCAGCCCTGGCAAAAATTAAGCATTGAGGGTGACCCCCTCAATCAGGACAGGTGAAGTATAGTTCTGCTGCCCGTTACTTATACAGCAAGGATAACAACATTTCATCATCCCCACATTCAATACTAAAATAGTTTGTAACCCAACACTAGCCAAAATTGATCACTTGGGCAACACAGCTCTATCTGCTGGATACCTAGGCAGAGTAGGTGAGTTCACGTAAATACAGTCTGGTCCTGAAGCCTTCCCCCATCCCCTGGCTCATCACTAGCTGTCAGGGGAGAACTCATTCAGACCTTGATTACAAATTATGATTTGTAATTATAAGGTTGGCCAACATTGCCGAAATGCATGTGTCAGCTCTGTCAGAAAAAAACAATAGCTGTGTGAAGAAGCTAGTCTTTGTTCATACTTTTCAAACCTATTATACTTTTTTGGGTACAAGTATTTTATCATGTATCATATGCTTTTAAAGTGTATTATTGTTTCAATTTCAATTCAAATTTCCAACCAATGACTAAAGTGGCAACACTGCATGTAACTAGTTGACCACTGGGCGGGTGTTGGGGAAATTCATGGGGGGTGTAGGGAAATCCCTGTCTGGATGGCCTAGCTGTATTGCTGACGCACTCGGTACGTCTGTCATTCGCACCACCATTCTGGTGCACAGAGTTCTGCAGCTTGCCTCCTCTCTCTCTACAAGGTAGCCTGTAGCTTTGAGCAGTTCCATCAGAGCTTAATTTGTGTTGGGATGCAGGCCTGTCACTCTTTCATGCCAGGGCATAGCCCCAGCAACTCTTCTGTCAGTGGCGTTTAGTAATGCACACAATTCTACACTTGTGTGCAAGGTGTGTCTTTGTATGTATGGTGCGTGTGAGGTCATACTGTGCAGAGGGTGCCATTTTGAGCCCTGGCACATTATAATTTTATTTATTTTTATTGTATTTTATTTATTTTATTATTTTCACAAACTAAGCACTGCCTGACACCCATCTAAATGTAAGAGTGTTGGTGACATTCTGGGCTGCATGCCCTAGTTTCCTCAGAGGAGACAAAATTGAGACTGCTCCTCACCTCTTCACCTTTAATTGGCAAGATTTCTCTTTCTCCTCTTTGTGATCTCTTACTCACTGTCTTGTCCATGAAACATGAGCCAATAACACTTGAATTTGAGTCCAGCCTTTGAAACCATGATATTCAAGTAGGCTCAAAATTAGGCAAGATTTCCTCAGTCCCAGGAACAACACCCACTGTAGGCAGTGATTGTACAATGAAGCTCACAGACCTTTGATAGTACCAGTCGTTCGCAACCTGTCTGTCCTTGCAGCAGGGATATATCGACTCCATGGCAAATAATATGATGCACCTACTTCTTGTGCGTAACAACTTTCTGAAGAATATCTTCCTATTTCTAATGGGATCCTGACACCAAGAAGGAGTTAACGCCACACAGCAAAAGTTTGATTGAAGTTTCATTCAACGCTTCTCAGCAAACTATGCTTATCGGTATATTCATTTCAGAAATGTCTCCAGTTCACAGCAACATATACAATTCCACACTGTAATAAAGCAATGAAATTTCATTCCTCATGGTTTTTAAGAGAATCTGGAGTTCAGGAGAAGATAGTGAAGTTTACTCCCTCTGTGAAACCTTTTCCAGGGCACATCAGGAGCTCTTTAGCATTATCCCCCCTCTTCTCTAATGTCCCCGATTTTCATGGCTATTTTTGATATTGAGTCACATTTTTTGAGTCAATTTTTATTAACATCTGAGATTGAAAGGTAAGAAAATGATGGATTGTCATAATATTGCTCTGTGTGTTTTCTCTCAAGTATGATTTAACTTGTTTTGGACACTGCTGTTGAATGGAATTCTTAACCCTTTGCTCTCTGTGGGCGTGTGCTTACATCCCTGCTCATGTGCAGTAGTACCTTGTTTAACTAGCACTCTGTGGGACTACTCAATGTGAGCAAGGTTGGCTAACTCTGGTCTTTGTGTCAAGCCACGATCCTGCACATACCGAACCATGTGCTCATCTTTACTTCCATGAATAGTCCCATTTGAACTAAAGGGAGAAGTAGTCCCTAGGACTCTAATCTGTAATAGGTGGGAGCAGTCCCCTATTTCCATGGTACTGCTCATGGGAGTAAAGCTGAGCACATGGGTCTGTTTGTGCAGGACTGAGGCCTCTGAGGGTTTGAGGCCTAAGCAGTAAATTCAGATTGCACAGTTGCTTTCAGATGTGGCTCAGCAATGACACATTAGGGATAGCTCAGTGGTTTGAGTGATGATTTCAACTGAAACTGTAGTGCTTTTCAAAGGTCTCCTCTCAAATCAGATTATGGATGTTGTTCCAGCTGTCTGCAAGGTCCACTGAAATACATACACTGTCCATGTGGAGATAACCCTGCCACTTACAGATTTCTTCAAAAGTTTTCAAGTACTGGATGTTGAGGGAAATTCAGGGGTATCATTTTGGGATAGGGCCCCACGCACTGTTTTCAAGTGGGCTTCCTCAACCTCATGCACCGCAGATTCCCACCTCGCACCAACTCTTGTTCACTCCACTTCTGAATTCCTGCCTCATTAGCCTTCAGAAGATGATCCCTTTCCTGCAAGCCTTGGGTGAGGATGTTCCAGTATTAACTTACTGCCTGCTCTTCTCTCGCTGTAGACAACTGCAGCCACCTCCTGCATCTCTCTCTCTCCCACCCATCACTCTGTCTTCTCCCTTCCTCTCTCCCTGAGTGTCTCCCACTGTCCCCAGATAGTCGCGGAATTTCTTTTCATCTGCAATCCAACTTTCAGAAGGTGTAGAAAAGCAGACCCTACTGGAAGGAGGCCAGAGCACTGCAGATGCTCTCGGGTGGTGTCGGGCTCCATGCTTTTTGGAGGAGGGATTTATGTCCCAAAGGAAAACGCTTTCTGGAAGGACATACACTTTAAAAATGCTGGATCCTCATGGGATGGTTTGTGGTATGTTGCTTGGCACTGAGGGTGGTGAGGAACTGTGACAGTGGCAACCCAAATGCCAGCCCTTGCCCAGGCTGCAGGCATTAGCTAAAAACTGACAACCTCATAGTTGGAGACCAGACCAGGCCACCTTTATGTTAGTTTTTCCTCAAAATAGGTATTAATCTTATTAAAATGTAGTTAGTATTTAGACTCTCATACATGCAGCAACATACAACATTTCATAATCTCTCTTATCCCATGCGATAAGGTAATATTTAAGTGTTTGCTCTAAAACTGTACACCCCCACACTGAGGAGAGAAACATTAGCAGGTGTGAAATACTAGTTTGCCACAGGAGGGTGTTATCTCTTGCCCAACAAAAGAAGACCCATGGGCACCAGACAAACAACTGTGGAACATCAGAGGACAAAAGACTTGGATCGCTCCCCCCCCCCCCCCCAAAGAGCAGACGGGCAGGTGAACTTGTCCCATCATCTTGAGCTCTGGGGGAAGGGAATAAAAATCCCTGACAAGAAGAAACTGCATCTTTTTGGCTATTTGAACTCTGAAGGGCCAGAGATCTCCAGGGGTTGCCTCCTGGTCCTGCCCTGAAAGACACTTTGAATAGACAGATCACTCTTAGGACTTAGATAGTAACTAATTGGTGTGTATATGTTTGCGTGCTTTAACCTGTAAATAACTCTTATTCCTTTTTCCTAGTTAATAAATCTTTTAGATAGTTTAATGTATTACAGTGTTGGCTACAGAGATGGTCTTTGGTGTAGGATCTAGAATATCAGTTGATCTGGGGTAAGTGATTGATCTCTTGGGACTGGAAGCAACCTGAATGTGGTGTGATTTTTTTTTGGGGGGTGGGGGTGTAAGTGACCATTTATCACTAAGTCCAGTTTGGGTGGCAAAAAAGACTGGAAAGTCTAAGGGAACTGTCTGTGACTCCATGGTAAGACTGTAATAGTGATCCAGGAGTTCATATTTGTTACTGGCTTGGTGAAATCTAATTATAGAACATCGCGTCAGGTGTCCGCCTTGTTTTTGACAGTCTTCCCTGAGGTAGGCACACACGGTTGTGAGCCACTCTGGACAGTGTGACAAAAACCTTGTGTGGTTTTTACAGAACTAGATTTTGGAGAGCTCTGTGGTATGAATTCCCTTAATTTGCTTGAATCTATCCCCCTTTCCCCCCAGTAGATGGTATGGTAAGGCTTGGCAAAAGTCCTATGCGTGTATTGTCTTTTTGTTCAATGGAGATGAGTAAACAGAATTAGAGGCTCTAATTTTATCGATTAACTAGATGATCATAAAATGAGATCTGTAACCTATAAGGAAGAAGAATATGAATGGACGAAGATCAGGGAATAATGGAGCACTAAGAATATGGATAAAAAGCCCAGCCCTAAACCAAGTGAGAGTGGATTAAAGATTCCCTCCACTCCCTCCAGAGCTCAGGTGGATTGCAACTGGACACATCCAGAGCTTCAGAACAAATATCATGGGAAAATGGTATTTTAATAACCTTTTTCTGATGGCTGGTATTTCATCCTGTATTTGACCTGCACTTCTGAATGTTTGTCAAAAATAGTTGCTCTACTAAAATCCTATATTACTCACCAGTTGGCTATGGAAGATTGGAATAACCTATTCAGCAAATTAAAGCTTGGAAGCTCAGATTTTTAAAACACTGTGCGATGGTAAGTGGTGATATTTGCTGTGTTTTTTATCAGTATATATTAAAGAAACCTTTGTAGCCTAGATTAATCCTTTTTTCTATTAACTATGTGCCTTCAAAGTTCACTCTGGCATTTTTCATACAGTTAATGATACAGGGTCAGACCGGAAGGAACAAACATTTATAAAGGCATTTATTAAAACTGGCAGTGTTCACATTGGAAAGAGTAAGAGTAGCAATGTTTAAATCCATGTATTTGTTAAAATGGGCACAGCTAACAGTTTAAAGGAATAGACTCTGGATGCAGCAAAGGTAGGTACGTTCTAAACAACAGTCCCTGTATTTGCTCCCTACAAGTAGGGTTGCCAACTTTCTAGTCGCACAAAACAGAACACCCCTGCCCTGCCCCTTTTCAGAGGCTCTACCCCCACTTTATTCCCCCCGCCTGCCATTGCTCACTCTCCCCCACCCTCACTGGGCTGGGGCAGGGGGTTGGGCTGTGGGAGAGGGTGAGGCCTCTGGCTGGGTGTGTGGCCTCTGGAGTGTGGCCAGAAATGGGAGGTTCAGGGTGCAGGAAGGGGTTCCGACCTGGGGTGAGAGTTGGGGTGAGAGAGGGGGCGCTTATCTCAGGCAGCTACCGGTCAGCGGCACAGTGGGGCTAAGGCAGGCTCCCTGGCTCCACATAGCTCCCGGAAGTGGTTGGCATGTCCCTGCGCCCCTAGGCGGAGGGGCCGGGGGCTCTGCGCACCGCCCGCCCCCGCAAGTGCTGCCCCCGCAGCTCCCATTGGCCGCGGTTCCTGGCCAATGGGAGCTGCAGAGCTGGCACTGGGGCGGGGGAGGGGAGCAGCATGCAGAGCTTTCCTGATCACCCCTCTGTGTATGGGCTGCAGGGACATGCCGGCCGTTTCCAGGAGCTGAGCAGAGCCAGGGCAAGCAGGTAGCCTGCCTTAGTCCCGCTGCACCGCCAACCAGACTTTTAACAGCCCGGTCAGCACCAGCCGGATGCCTGGCTCTACCTACAAGTTTGCTTGTGTAGATGAGGAAGTGTGATTTAGGGTTTATAGGACTGGGAGCCAGGAATCCTGTGTTCTATTCCCAGCTGGTCCATTGATATACTGTGCAGTCTTTGGCAAAATCTCTTAACCCCCCCCGCCTCAGTTTACCTATGTAAAGTAGCTAAAATAAAACGTATAACTTAATGGATGTTGAGACTATATAGAATTATAATTAGTAAAGCAATTACTGTTTCTTGGCTGAAAGGTGTACTGTATAGCTGCATTAGAGATAATAACTGCATCATTTTTAATTACAGGTCAGGAAAACTGGATTTGTCAGTTGTATCAAGCCTGTAGTTAAGCTTGCATAACCCTTTCCATTGTAAGACTAGCTCCTTTTCCTTATACTTTAACTGTATGGGCTGACATTTTCCAGGCTGGAATTTTTTTTTTTTTTTGTAAGCTTCAGCACAATTGGTTCAGTTGTTTCCAAAAATGCAGCTAGGGAAAATGTTTTCTGTGTTAAAGTCTTAAAGATGTTTTGACAAGCAGCTCTAGTGCCTCAAGACATTCAATTTGCCAAGGGTGAGGTGAGTCCTCTAGGGGTCAAGGAGGGACCTTGTGCTGTCCCTGTGAAAATCCACCCAAATCTGGTTGAGTTATGAGCTCTGCTCATTGCTGTTTGTATATGCTCAGTAGAGTTTGGCAGCTAAGTTCTCTGAAGATTCATCTTCACTTTGCTTTAACGGTCTTAACTATTGTATGGAACTTGTTATACTAGCAGTTAGCAAACCCAGGCAGGGTAAAAACATGAATATAGTCCCTGCCTCAGCAAGCCTGGGATTTCCCACCCCCCAACACAAGGTCCTCTGCTTGGATCTGGGGTGGTGGTGGTGGGGAGGGAGGCCTGGTGCATTGTAAATGGACTTCAACCTGCTCAAAGGCAATAAGCTGGAGAGGAGGGACACTGAAATCCACCCAGCAGAAAGGCAGTGGAAGACGAGTCCTGCTGTTCTTTCTCTGCTTGAAGGCTGGCCATGAGTCCGGGAGGAGGGAGTTTCTGTCCCATCTGAAAACTAGTGGTGGGCTGTTGCTGCCATAGCAGTGGTCTCTTGTGTGGGTGGTCGCTGCTTCCAGCATCCCAAATGAGGTTTGTGGTCACAGCAGGGGACTGGCGCCAGGAAGAGCAGTGCCAGGGTGAGGCGACAGAAGTTTCCTGTGGGGTTGTATCTAGGGCGTCAGATGGTGCCTCTGTGCTTACCACCAGATTTCTTTTCAGTGCCAATGGGTATCACTTACCCAATCCACACAAACATTTTAACCTCTGTTATTCCAGGAATTTCATCATCCCATCTGGCATTATCACTCCTACACTGCAGGCCACTGTGCCCTACGGAACACAAGCTGACCTAGCATGCAGCTGACAGCAGCAACAGTCCTTAAATAACTCTTGCCTTGGTAATAAACAAAGTTTTCAGACAAGTCTAAAATCTGCATGTGGAATTTTTTTTTAAAACCCAGTTAATGTCCAGTATTTTGTAACGGGCAGGGCTAAAAACATTATTATTGGCAAGGGGAGAGTCACATCTTCCGAGAAGAGGATGCAGCACATGGAAGAGCCGGAGTGACTGGGATTTAAATGACTTAAATTAGTTCTTCTGTGGGAGCAAGTGTCAGTGTCAATATTTTTAGAGACTTCAGATTACTTCTCTCTCTTTCCCTGAGCCCTGTAGTGTTGGAGAGATGGGGCTGGATACTTATCTTGTGTAAACTGGCATAGCTCCATTGACGTCAACTAAACTATGTTGAGGATCTGGCTTCTGGTCACTACAATACCTGGCTTTAGAAGAGGGATACAAAAGCTATAAAACTTGTAGAAACTCCCTAACCTAGCCTGAAAACACATTTCATATACAGAACACAAGAGTGCAACAGATTTTATTGACTCTAGTTGGAATTTGCAGCTTGTTCATGAGGAGGATTGGATGGTCTTCCCAAACTGCTGCTGATTAAAACCTTTACACCATATAACCCATCATGTACTCTACCTATATCTCTAGCTCTTACATGGAGGACATGTTAGTCCTCCATGATTCCTCTTGGGGCCCTGAAAGGCTTAGCCTGTGATAAACACCTTTTCCTAGTGTGGATGCACCCTTACAGTCTAACCCATGGTGGTCAAAACACCATTTTTCCTCTTGAAGACAGGGCCTAAGAGAACTTCCCGTCTGCAAATTGCAAGGCCAGTATTGGAGAAAGAGACTTAAGTTGACACCTGTCACCTTTCTCAATCGCCTTGTCTTGAACTTAATGCGAGGGGGGAAATCAAATCCTAGCTCGGGCTTCTCTACACTCAAAAGGTAAAATGGGTCTCTAATGGCTTGGGGGAGGGGGGGAAGGGGGCTCTGTACTAAATCTCCATGGGCTGCAGGTGTAAAACAATGCTGAAGAACTATACTTTTATCTATTTCAGTATCTCCAGTTTCTTTTTTTGCTGAGTTTTCTTTAAGCCTGAGGTGAGATATGGCAGCCATTTCCTTCCAAATGGGAAGAAGGCAGAAAAATGGAGACATTACAGAAGGCTATGGCAGGAAATGGATAGATTCTACTCACTCTCAGATCCCCTTTCCAAGAACAGGTGTATCACTTGGGTAGTAAGCAAAGTATGGCTATTTCACTGCGTATTGGGACAGTTTTCTACCTGGGTTTTCCTGCTTGGTAATTAACCAATGCTGGCACCTGTCTCTCTTTGGTATTTGGATCCTATTATCATAGTGCCATAGATATCAAGCTATCATATATGTATTCTCTTCTCTCCTCTGTGAGACAGAGTGGTGCTATTATCCTCATTTTAAATATAGGGAAACCGAGTCACAGCCGAAATGGCACAGTGGAAGTCTGATAACCTATGTTAAATTCCCTACTCTACCAGAGTCCTGTGCTAGCACCCTGATGACTGGACAATCCTTCCTTCCTGTCTGGGAGCTCATCTCTGTTGGTATTGTTTCATCTTAAAATGTTTTCCTTCACAGTAATGGTGAAGCTGCATTGCCTACTGGCATCCTATGGTGTAGTGAGGAGGCAGCTAGCAACTGCATATGATAGATTCATCCCCTCCCACCAAAAAGTTGACATCCCTCCCCTACATCCTATTTTAAGTTTTAGAACAGCACATTTTGTACAGTAAAAATATCAATTTTCAAACCTGGCACTGTACTTAAAAGCCCGGCTTTCTGGAGTGGGGTGAGTGAAAGCTAGTAAATACAGCACAAGCAATTTTTTAGAGTCCTGGTTGGTTATTTTTAGCTCCAAATAAGGCAGCCATGACTACAGTGAGTGTTTTCTTTTCTTCTTTTTTTTTTTTTTCCAAATCCGGTCAGTCAAAATAGTTCTTTGCCAAACGTCTCTGCTCTTGCTCTGTGTAAGTGGCTGCCCATCCTGAATTCTCCCAGGCCACGAGTTCATGATCAATATTTTATTTAGCTGCTTGTAGCTGTTCTGCAAACATTCAGTGTCAGTATTAAACCTATAATCTATTTAATTTAGAGATGCCTCCATTTTAATTTAGCCACTCCCTATTGTGTCCCAGATATGGCACCGGGCTCTACCAAAATGGTATTTCTTAGTTTTGACCTTTGTCTTGGATAAGCCTTTAGTCTTGCGTCTGATGACGTGGGCATTCACCCATGAAAGCTTATGCTCCAATACTTCTGTTAGTCTTAAAGGTGCCACAGGACCCTCTGTTGCTTTTTACAGATTCAGACTAACATGGCTACCCCTCTGTTACTTGAAGCCTTCTAAAGCATCTCATGCTGTCAGCAGATGGCTGTATTGCTGATAGCCTGACAGCTACAGCAAATGCATCCATCCTTTTCACTAGCCTCTGCGAGGTCAGAGTCCATTGTTCATTCCATAAGAGAGGAGCAGAAACCTCCTACAGTTAAAAAGATTGATGCCACAGAATCCTTAACCAAAACTATCTCTGTGCTCCTCAGTGCTATCAATAGTGCCTATAGATGGCCAAATCTTTCAATACACTGAATACCGCCTGAGCATTGAATGCCTTCAACTCCTAGTACATTTAATGGGAGATGAGGGCAGTTGGCAAGAAGTGCCAGGATTGGGCCCATACTTTGCTGACCACAACATGCCATTAAGTCATTTGTGGTGGATATTGGGTAGGTGTTAGCCAGTATCAGTTCTGGTTTATGATAATCTGCCCCAATCTGTCTCTTGTCGAAGACCTCTTCAGGCTAAAAACTTGTTTGCACCCGCGTCTGTGTGTACACACCTTTTAGTGTGCATAAAAGTGAACGGGGTGTGGGGGGATGGGAAATCGGGCCCTTAAAATGGTCACTGTTCAGTGTAATCAGAACTGGCCACTACTGGAAGAATATTGGACTGAAGGGTTTGATCAATCCTATATTCCTACTTGGCACTCACTCCTGCTATCCTGAAGCTAAACACAAGACTCCCATTAACTGCCCTGGCAGCAGAACCTAGCCCTCCATTAGGAATAAATATTAGCTGACTTACAAGCTCTGAAGGTGACATCTTAAAAATAGACTCTTCCTTGTAAGTATG
This sequence comes from Malaclemys terrapin pileata, assembly GCF_027887155.1. Classification (NCBI taxonomy): domain Eukaryota; kingdom Metazoa; phylum Chordata; order Testudines; family Emydidae; genus Malaclemys; species Malaclemys terrapin. The sequence continues at coordinate 58,947,256 of NC_071513.1, forward strand.
AATAGGAGGATTCCCTTGACCTTGTTCCTGTCAGCATGGTATTTAAAATAAGATCCTGATTTATTTATAAGGTGCCAGCTATAAACACAGCTGTGCATATGTGCTTGTTTGATTGCAGTGTGTGTGCACAGCTTTGGTTATGTGGGGCACGTCAGAATGAAATTGTACTTGTTTTAAGTGTCTCATCAAGTCAGTGGAGGCTTCTCAGTGCATGCTTTGCTAGTACCTCACAAAGTGCTTCTCGGCAGTACGGAGCAATATTGACACATTTCCCTTTATTTAATATACTATGAGACCCCCTTTTTTTTTGGATGGGCATTATCCAAGAGATTCCAATTATCAGCAGAGAAGCTGGGTCTATGGCAGAATTTGAGTTGAGAGCAAGAAAGAATAATTCTATTAAGGCACTGGACTTAGCCTCATATCTGGGTTCAATTTTTGGTTCTGCAACAGAGTCACTGGGTAAATCATTTAATCTCTGGGTCAGTTACCCATCTGTAAAGTAGGAATTATACCACCCTCCCTTCTTCCCACCTTTTGTCTTGTCCAGGGGTGCTGGAACAATTTGTATACTGGGGGAACTGAGAGCCATTGAACCAAACTGTAAACCTTGTATATGATGGAAACTACTTCAAGCCAGGCAGTGCTGCCACACACCCAGCACCTCTAGTTCCAGCACCTATGGTCTTATCTGTTTAGATTGGAAGCTCACTGGGGGCAGGTGCTCTCTTAGTATGTCTATGTACGGCACCAGGTATTGTGGGGCCCATTCCATTGCCATAATCCAAATTAATAGGGTGCACGTCACATCACCATGTGCAGAACAAGAAAAGCTTCTTGATTTGCTTGGGCAGAATCTATCTCTAAATATATTTGTGTTTTAAACAAGTATGCAATACACTTTTGAACCAGGCATTGGACATACACAGCAACGAGACGTCACTCCAGTCCAATCCTTCACCAGAGGCACAGACCTTTCTGCTACTTTAAAGTGTAGTTGGACCAGAATCTTTATGGCTGTTCTGAGTGCTGCACAGATAAAGACTTCCCAGTGAGGTTACATTTCATGGACGAGTGGAGCAAGATAGCTGTGGGACTTGATGTTGCTGAGCTGGGCCATTTTCCAAGCTCCCTGCCCACCTCCTCATTATGAAGCCCTCTGGCAACTCTAAAATGTAGTGATGGCAGCTAAAGAGGTGGCCTAGGTAGACTTGGGCCCTCTGTTGCAAACTGCTCTTCTGTACCTGCCAGACTCCAAGTAGCCAGCTGGGAACAATATCACTGTCTCTGTAACATGCTCATAATTAAACCGACAGATGCAGGGATGGGCAGGAGCTCCGATTTTTCTAATTTTTTGAGAAGTTGCAGTCATGCCTTCAAACTAATACAAACCAGTAGGGGGATGAGGTGTGTAGAAAATACTACACGCACTACTTTAATTGAAGTGATTTCTGGTCCAGAATATACAGTGACTCTGTAGTGTAGCTCAGTGATGTAGTACTCTGCACTGGCAGCTTGAGATTCATTCCCAGTCCTTCGTTTGCAGGGCTTGGGGTGATTAGTCCCTGTGTAGCAGCACTGCTAAATTCCAAAGGGAATCCCATCCAGCTCCTCCTCCAGAAGGGTGATGACTACACCAAGGATGTTAAGGATAATGGGATTAACAAGGAATAAACAGAGTTTCTCTGCCACATGGGGAGTATAATTTGACTGTAGGGGAATTTGAGAATCAGCTCGACTGAGAAGCCAACAGTCGAAAAAGAATGTTCTTTATAAAAGTTTAACCAGAGAACAGGACACTTGTGTTGGGGAACTGCAAGAGCTCACCTCCCCAGGTGTGGGTGGGCAGAAGAGAGATCCAAGAGCGAACCTGCTTGGTCTCACTGCTCAGAGTGCTTGTGACCTCTTGGGTTTATGCTTCCCTCAATAGACTGACACTCTAAAGCAGCCCTGTGCGGTCTTTGATCAGTCACAAATTTAAAGTACTTTCAAAGATATGTTTAATTATGTTTTAATCAGAGGTGACAGAGCAATCGAGTAAGTCTAGATAGGCTCTTCCATTCCTAGGAGAGAGACTATACCAATCCCCCCAAACCAGACACAAAGACTTGTCCATGGGAGTGATGGGATATGCAAAGAGATTTTGTTTTACAGATCTGTAACTGGGCCTAGTAGCTTCAGCTTAGCATCCATCTCTTCTCTGTGCCCATGATACACCAGCCACTTAGCAGTACAGATTGGCGATAGAGATGTTGGTCTCCGTCGTTGCCAAGATTACCAAGCCCTTACCTGCTGCTTGCACCAAACCATTGCCTACTTCCCCAGAGTGCCTTTTCAACTCAGCAATATATTGATTGTTCTGTGAACGCTTTCCAGACCCCAGACATGTGGCATTAAATGAAAACAGATTGTGCAGGCAATTTACAGAGCGACAATATTAACAGGTTCAAAATAAACCTGCCCAGTCAACTGCTAAGGACAGTTTTGCTAGCTGGGCCATAAGGCTATGGCTGGGATTTGCAGTAGAGCCTAAGGGGGTTAGATGCCCAGTTTCCAGGCCCTTTGACAAGCCCAACCTAAATAATCAAATACTCTTTAAAAGGCACCTGAAACTTTTACATGGTAGAACAAAGTCTTTCCCAGTCTAACCGCTGTCCCCGTCTGTCAGCTTGGAGTTCAAGCCCCACATCCAGCAAAGTTTGTGTGGAAGCAGAGCTGCTTCTTCCCCATAAAGGAAAGGTGTGACCATGGTCTGGATCTGGATATCTGAATCCTAATTTTGTGTCATTTCCGCATTCTATATAGTTTCTTTATGGCTATGGCCTTGAGTTAGCAGTTCCCAGGAGAACTGAGGAACAAGCCCAGAAAGAGATTGTGTTTTGTTTTACATAAAGAATTTCCAAAGCTAACTCCCCTGGGGCCAAAGATCAGTTGCTTTAAAAATTTAAAAAAGATGTTTTGGGAAAACATTCAAGGATCCCAGGAGTGGATCATCTGAAGATAGGCAGATCCCCTGTTTTCTGGTAAAATAGAGGATTTTCCTAGGACACTGACCGGTTAAGTTTATATTCACAGCCAAAGCTCACTAGAAAGAGAATTCAAGGGAAAATCCAAATACAGTGAGGTACAATGACTTCTGAGGGCCAGATCTTCAAAAGAGCTCAGCACCTACAAGTAGGGGAAAATTTTCAAAAAAGTTTAGTTCTCATTAAGGCATCAAAGTGGGCAGACTTTCAAAAGAGCTCTGTACTCTGGATGTTGAAGTCTTGTAAGTTTGCCCCCAAGATATTTGCAGTAGGCAGTTGGGGCCAGATTTTCCATACTGATCTCAGTGTGATTTAGCTGGCACGGGACACTCCTGTCATTTCTGGAACTGAAAGCTATAGACTTAGTCCTTCACACAGGTACCAGATTTCATATCCTGTGGGAAAAAATGTGTATAAGACATTAGTAAAAATAGTAATGGGAATGACAGTACTATATAGAACTGAATCTTCACTGATTTGAGGAAAGCACTCATGGTAATAAAAGGAGCATGACGATCGTTTGCAAATGCTTTTGTATTTGCTGAGATGTGTGCACGCACACACACTCTGATAGAAAGGAGCCAATTCATAATTCATGTTTCTGTAAATGGTTGGAATCTGCGAAAAACACTCTGTGGAATACTAGTGCAGCGTTCCACAGAATGTCTGGCCTAGGGCCCTGAAAACAAATAGAGGACTCCAGTTTCCCTGCATTCTGTTTCTCATTCTGTGTATACATGCTGGCTCAACTCAGACACAGAAATAGTTTTATTTTGATTCCAATTTCTACATTTGTTTTGGTAGGATTCTCTGTTTTCCTTGCATTGTTTGTGTGACTGAACAGATTTGTAGTTCCAGGAACAAAAGTTGAGATTTTCAAAGCCAATGGGGGCTTAGCCATGCAACTCCCATTAAAATTAATCTCCCAGTGGTTTCAGGCCTAGACTTTTCTAGCAGGCACGGGGGAAGGGAACAGTTCAAGATTTTAACTTACACTGGGAACTCTTCAGATTTTGGTCTGTGTATCTCCCTTGTTCCCTTCAACCAGCTACCTTAAGCCATTCCTACTTTGGCTACTGTACATCTAAGACCGTATGACTGCAGAAAAGATGGATCCTCTTGGCCTGATCAAGGGCCACTGAAGTTATGGGAAAAACTTTGGATCAAGCCCTCTCAGGACAGGTATGGGGAAAGCTGGTGCAGACTTTCCTATACCTTTTTAGCAGAGGGTGTGATTTCCCAAGGGGTGCTGGACCCTTGCTCTGCCCCAGGCTCTTCCTCCACTCCACCTCTTCCCCCAAACCCTCACTTCCACTCTGCCTCTTCTGCCCCCGCTCCACCCCGCCTCTCCCCACCCCCGCTCTGCCCCCGCCCCGCCTCTTTCTGCCCCAAAGCCTCCTGCATGCTGCTGAACAGCTGATCGCGGGAGGCACTGGGAGGGAGTGGGAGGAGCTGAATGGTGGGGCCCACGAGTTGGTAGGGGAGGAGCTGATCCATGGGGCTGCTGGTGGTTTTTTTCCGTGGGTGCTCCAGCCCAGGAACACCCATGGAGTTGGCGCCTATGCCTTTTAATATCTTGGCACTAAGGCAGCAAAAGCTTTGGGGCAGATTCTGCCCTCCTAAGCACCCAAATCCCAGCAAAGTCAATAGGAGTTGTCTGTGCTTACAAGTGGTACCCTGTATCAACAAGTTAGGGACAAGATGACACAGAACTTGTTAAGTAGAATGAATTTTCAGCTAAAAATGTTAAGGTGACCAGTATCCTATATCTCTCCAGAGAACTAAGCTAAAATGAATGGTGGGGGATACCAGACAGTAGCCCCAATCCTGGCCTGTGGAAGGGCTGCTTTACACCATTCTACTGGGGGGAAGTGGCTCTAAAACCAGTGCAACTGGTCTTGAAAGGATCACCCCAGTATAGGGCTATTATGATGACTCCTACATCTAGTGTTGCAGTTGTTATAGAAGGCCAGGTTGGAGCTCTGTACCTTGGATAGCCAGAGCTACTATACTGTAGGGTGACCAGATAGCAACTGTGAAAAAAACAGGACAGGGGGTGGGTGGGGGGGGGGGTAATAGGCGCTTGTATAAGAAAAAGTCCCCAAAAACGGGACTGTCCCTTTAAAAACAGGACATCTTGTCACCCTACTATAATGGCCTCTTTGGGCTGTTGGCAGCTGACATAACTTTGGCATCATTTAGAGCAGTTTGTGGATTGCTCTAAAGCAGGGGTTCCCAAACTTGGTTCACGGGTTGTTCAGGGTAAGCCCCTGGCGGGCCACGAGATGCTTTGTTTACTTGAGCGTCCACAGGTATGTCCGTTTGCAGCTTCCAGTGGCCGCGGTTCACCTTTCCCAGACAATGGGAGCTGCGGGAGGCGGCACGGGCTGAGACACCACTTCCTGCAGTTCCCATTGGCCGGGAATGGCAAACCGGGCCACTGGGAGCTGTGAGCGGCCATACCTGCAGACGCTCAGGTAAACAAAGCATCTCGCGGCCAGTCAGTGGCTTACCCTGAGCAAGCTGCGAACCAAGTTTGGGAACCCCTGCCCTAAAGGAAGGCTATGGACCAATGTTGCTAATCTGGCCCCGGATCAGAGGAATGCAAAGGGATCCTTAAGGCCACAGTTGCACTTTCTACCCTTTTGAGCTGCGTGCTCATTGACTGCAGTTGGGGATTGGGGCTAACTTTTAAAATAAGAGCCAAGTACATCTTAGGAATATGGGACTGCAGGCTGCTGAACAACTCCAGTCTAAGGCTATGTCTACACTGGCAATTGAACAACAAAACTTTTGTCTTTCAGAGGTGTTCACCCTCCCTCCCCAAAACACAAAAGTTTTGCCGCAAGAAGTGCCAGAGTGAACAGCGTGTTGTCGGCAGGAGTGCTCTCCTGCCGACAATGCAAACATCGCTCATTGGGGGTAGAAGTTTTTTTGTCGGCAGGAGAGCCTACAAACTGCGGCTACACTGTGTGACTTTTAGCGGCACGGCTGTGGCAACACAGCCATGTCGCTAAAAGCTGTGGAGTGTAGACATAGCCTAATGCTGAAGCACAGATACAGCTTGCCAGAGCTAAAATAAGATGTGCCTCATATCTAGGGTTACCATATTTCAGCAAGCAAAAAAGAGGATGGGAGGAGCCCCGCCCCTGCCACTTCCCGCCCCCCCAGAACCCCCAACCCTCCCCCCGTTCCTTGTCCCCTGACTGCCCCCTCCTGGGACCCCTGCCCCTAACTGCCCCCCAGGACTCCACCCCCTATCTAAGCCTCCCTGCCTCTTGTCCCCTGACTGCTCCAACCCTTATCCACACCCCCACCCCCAGACAGACCCCTGGGACTCCCACACCCCATCCAACCACTCCCGCCCCCTGACAGCCCCCCCCCAGAACTCCCAACCCATCTAAACCCCTCTGCTCCCTGTCCCCTGACTGCTCCGATCCCTCTCCCCACTCCTGCCCCCTGACAGCTCCCCCCCAGAACTCCCAACCCCCCACCCCTCCCGCTCCTTGTCCCCTGACTGCCCCCTCCTGGGACCCCTGCTCCTAACTGCCCTCCAGAACCCCACCCCCTACCTAAGACTCCCTGTGCATTGTCCCCTAACTGCCCCCTCCTAAGACCCCCCCCAACTGCCCCCCAGGACCCTACCCCCTACCTGTACCCTGACTGCCCAAAACTTTCTCCACTCCCCCCATGAACTCCCGACCCCCCCCCCCCGTTTCTTGACTGCTCCCTCCAGAACCTTCCTGCCCCCTGGCCCCCTTACCCTGCTGCTCAGAACAGGGTGTTGGGCTCTGTGCGAGCCGGACACGTGGCTGCGCTCCCCAGCACAACAAAACCCGGTCCCTGGCCCTGCACAGTGCTGCCGGACCGGGCTGCAGGGGAGAGCTGCCGGCACAGAATGCAGGGCGGAGCTCCTCTACAGCTGCTCCGGAGTCCAGCCCGTGACTTTCCTGCAGCCCTCCCAGCCGCTCGCTCTGCTCTGCCGGGGGAGGGGGGAAATCCCGGACATTTTGAGTGCTTTACAAATTCCCCCCGACGCTATTTTTAGCACAAAAAGGAGGACATGTCCGGGTAAATCCGGACGAATGGTAACCCTACTCATATCTTGTGGGACAGATTCATTTCCATAAAGTGTTTTTCTGAAGCTGTGCAGCATGCTAAGGCCTATTCTTCCTAATGGGAGATCCAGAAACCTGGAAAAAAGCCTGTGGTATTCATCCAGTTAATAACTTCAAACACTCAATTTCCCTGTGGGTCTCCTTTTCTTTTTAAAAGGGACAGTGTCAAGGATTCTGGGTCTCAATGTTTATTTTTAAATAAAGGGTTTTACCAAAAGAGATTCTGGATTTGTTTGAAATGTTCCCTTCAACATTTGCACCCGAACAGTGCAGCACTGGGTTAGGGCATAGGAATCAGAGCCAGAAATCCTGTTCTAAGTCTCTGATTCTGCAACTGGATCTGCATGGATAGATCTCCACACCTCTCCTTGGCTGTCTGTCGTCCAAGAAAAAAACAGTATGTGATAATTAACTAAATTTCTAAATATCTGCATTATTGTCTAAGAGTCATACACAACCAAAATTTGTCTCCTGCTGGCCCACCCATTCTACCATCCTCCCTTCAGTGTTTTGCAGGATGGAATATTTATTGCAGCAGTTGCCTGAGCATTATGTATATAGCTGGTATTATAAAATGTCTGTGCTGGGTGGGAAAACATAGAGACACATTGTCATGCATACTTATCTCTGCATCTTAAACACTTCAAACTTAATGACATTTGGCAAGTGAATATGTTGTTATTTGCTTAACAAATAGTCACGGGGAAAAAAAAACACTGCACTGCATGTGGAAAGCAAGGAACAATCTGCTGAATAGCAGAGCCAGCAGTTCTGAAACACAGTTTTTATAACCAGGGCTTATTTGCACTGGAATTCATATCCCATCACTTCACCATTCACCTCACGCTTATTTAATAAAAATGTTAAAAAGCATTAGCTAATTTGAGACTAAGGGTTTTATCAGTATTTATTACCCTCTGACACACAGCGCTGCCCCTTATTGTTCATGCAAAAGAAAGACAGATATATAGTAAGAGCAGAAATGAATTTTCCGTAATGTGATTACAGTAATAAAATGGACTATTAGGTTCTCTTCATTTTTCTTATTTTCAAAAGATGTGAGCAACTCTGGTCCCATAAGGTCATATGTGTGTGCGCCAGGAACTCTTAAGCCAGTCCCATAAAAACTACTGAACAAAAATCTGTCAGCTGGAAGGAAACAAAGTCCTTTCCTAGAGAGCTTTTGCTTAATATTTATTGGAAATGTATTTGCCATATCAAAAGCTTTAAGATTGAATTCAGAAGAATGACCCAAGGAGGTGGCACGGAAAGTTATATAGGAGACACAGGTACACAGCCCATAAAAATCAAGACATACTGTAGGCATCAAATGAATCTCCATTACAATCAAATCAGTAAACAGAAATATTGAAACTTGAAACATTTTTCTTCAACTGTGCCAACAGAATGTATTTATAGGGTTTAAATACATTTGGTTGGCACAGCTGAAGAAAAATGTTTCAAGTTTGATTGTAAACCAGCAAACTTATGGCTAGATACTGTTCCTGCTGAAGTCAATGGCTATGTTCCCACTGACTTCAAAGGGAGCAAGGCTGAAATGATTATCCATTGCAAAACCCAGTTGGAATCCATTTCCAAGCAATGCTGGCTGGTACTAGAAGTCCCTCAGAGGAGAGAGATGGTTCTGGCAGGTTACATTCTACCCATTAGGAATATGAATATTTTTCATAAAGAAATATAGGGGCAGATTCACCAACACACTGACTTTTATGCATTGTTACAAAGGAGTTGTAAACCCAACATAACTGACTAGTTAAGCCACCAAACCAATGTAAGACAACTGCATATACCTGTGAGTTTAGCCCATAGAGTTTAATAGTTACCAAGCTTTTTGCATGAGGGTTCTAATTAGACTGTTGACCTTTGGCCCAGAAAATAAACCATTCTGGTGGGCAGAGCCCATAATAACAAATCTGCTGTCCCTACCCATTTATCAAAAGTATTATTCCACTTTTATTAAGAATCTGATTGGCAGAATGTCTTTTTTTTTAAAGCAATTCAATGCCCCAGCCGTCTGACTGGTTTATAGCACGATAGTCCAATTGCTCAGCAAGTAGCTGATAGCAGGAAGTGATGAGAGTTCTTGACTTCCCCATGACTTCCGTGGAAGCTGCTACCTCTCTGCAGATGCTCAGGTACTCCCAGGATTAGTCCCCAAAGGATCTCACTGTTAAAGATAAGACTGTGTCCAAAATCACTGAGTTATGCTGACATCACAGCAGGGATAGCACCTTTTCTCCTATGGAACAGAGGGAATTTGGCATCTAAAGCCCCAGTTCAGGAAGGTATTTAAGCACATACCCAATTTTAAGCATGTGAGGAGGCCCCTTGATCAATGGTACTTCTTGCATGTATGACAGACCCAAACCAGTGGGGTACAGGAGTCTGGTAGAGGGCAAATATACTGGTCACTGGATGAGTAGTTTTCTGTTCCCTGAGTGACCAGAGCAGGGGCTGCACTAGAGTAATCAGGAACCTGCTAGAACCAGTTAAGGCAGGCAGGCTAATCAGGGCACCTGGGTTTTAAAAGGAGCTCACCCCACTTTGTGGTGGGAGTGTGAGGAGCTGGGAGCAAGAGGTGCAAGGAGCTGAGTGGGTGTGCTGCTGGAGGACTGAGGAGCACAAGCGTTATCAGACACCAGGAGGAAGGTCCTGTGGTGAGTATAAGGAAGATGTTTGGAGGAGGCCATGGGGAAGTAGCCCAGGGTGTTGTAGCTGTCATGCAGCTGTTACAGGAGGCACGATAGACAGCTGCAGTCTACTGGGGCCTGGCCTGGAACCTGGAGTAGAGGGTGGGCCTGGGTTCCCCCCAAACCTCCCAATTGACCTGGATTGTGGGTTCTTCCAGAGGGGAAGGTCTCTGGGCTGTTCCCCAACCCACATGATGACTCTCTGAGGCAAGAAAATCTGCCAATAAGTGCAGGACTCTCCAAGATAGAGGAGGAACTTTGTCACACATGCTTAAAGTTAGGCATGTGCTTAAGTACCTTTCTGAATTGTGGACTAACTGCAGCGCTGCATAGGGACTGCTGAAGGGAGCACCTACATGGACTAGTCTGTACTGGGGGCAGTCCTAGATAAGTGCCGTGATGTTGGTATCAATGCTGCTGCTGCTTCATTTCCAACACAAACAGGTCACCAAGCTCAAAGGATGTCCTGTGCAAGTGCAAAGAGAAGTTTGGTTTTCTATCAACTTCTATTAGGACTTAGATCTATGCTTTGTTCCCTCCTGAATCTGCTTTTCTCTGCTGTGGCTAAATAACATCTTATAAAAATAACCTGACTTCCCCAGGGAAGTAGGAGAAACTTCCACTAGTTACTGAAACCAAGCCTGGACAGAGCAGTGGAAGTTAAGTGTCAGCAGGGGAGAGGTTAACCCCCACTCTGTTACAGTGGCAGCCAGAGGCTGCTACCAAAATTGGGGACCATTGTCAGGCACTGTACATTCATATTGTAAGATGGTCACTATCTCAGAGCTCACAATTTAAAGGGACAAGACTAGTCCCAATCTGTAAAAAGAGGATTCTATTTATTTCCCACTCTTTCACAGAATCCTAGAAATGTGGGACTGGAAGGGACCCTGAGTAGTCATTTAGTCCAGCCCCCTGTACTGAGCCAGGGCTGAGTAAACCTAAACCGTACCTGACAGGTGTTTAGCCAACCTGCTCTTAAAAACCTCCGATGATGAGGATCCCACACCCTCCCTTGGTAACCTATTCTACTACTTATCTATCCTTATAGTTAGATTTCCCCAATATCTAAGCTAAATTTTCCTTGTTGCAAAATTAACCCCATTACTTCTTTTCCTACTGTCACTGGGCACAGATAACAATTGATCACCATCCTCTTTACAACACTCCTTTGTCTGAGGCAGACAGATTAAGAGACTTGCCAGGGGTCACCCAGGGAGTCTGTGGCAGAGATAAGAAGTGACTGCAGATCTCCCAAGTCCCAGTTTGTGCTTTGACCATAAGGCTATAACACCTATGTTTTAAAGTACATAATGAAAAGCTTCCAAGAATACATATGCTGCCTAGAGTACTGGCATAGAATATGATCAACAAACAAAACTTGTTCTGTCCAGTGCATTTTTTAATCATAGTGTATCTAGTGAGCTACAAATACAGCAGAATAAAAAAAATGAAACCGATTTTAAAAAATCATTGGTGAACTCCTTTCTTCCTTCCAACTGCTAGATATTAGCCCAGCTGTGTTTGGCACGAGATCTGTGCAATCTGGGGGTGGGAGGCAGGGAAAGGGGTCTTTACACCTCTGTGATCCTGGGCAGATACGTGTAGTCCTCAATGCACATTAGAACATCCTCAGGGCAGCTCTCCTTTGCAACACTTGGCAATGGTTATCAGAGTGAAGCAGTGCGGTGGCAATACCTTTTCCCCATGCCCCTGACACTCCCCTGTGCTGTGATGGTGGTAGGGTGTTTTTCCATGCAGTGGAACCTATTGATGCCCATTTAGAACAGTTTTGTGGCTGTTTTCTGACACCAGAGCAGCATAATGGAGACCTGTTATGGCTGATGATTTAGCCCTAGGTGAGTCTGAAGGGAACCTAAACTCATCATTCACATCTTCTGTCATCCTCAGCATATAAATTACATTAATTTAGACTCCTCTCTGAATCTGATTTCCCTCTTTCTCCCCCCCCCCCCCCCCCCCCCAAATCAACCAACAAACAATCTCCTTCCATCTGAACTGGGAAAAGGAAGAAGAAACTGTGCCTTGTTCATGCAGGTCCTTTCGTTTAAAGTTCTGGGCTTGTCTCATCGTCAAGTCTTTATTTCAGTAACTTTAATTAAAAAGCAGAGCATAAAGGATTATAAAATTAATGGGAGATCAGCTTTCCTTTGTACTACCTGGATATTTGGAATATTGCGCCTCTCTCAGCAGAATATAAAAAAAAATCATTAAATGAAAAAGGAGATTATCTTGCAGATTGAAGAAAAAAAAAAAAAGATAAATGCAAAACTCTGTCAGCAGGTGAAGGGGGATGGGTAGATGAATGTGGCCTAAATTATCTCTCCCCTCTATTAAAATGAATGGAGAAACATAGTGTTCCTTCACAGTGAAGTTTGCTGTTAGAGCTGATCTAGAGCTAATGTACTCTGCCTCCATTCCAAACTCCCTTTTTCTTTCAGTTTAGTGTAGAGTTCAATGAATTTCAGTGTGTAGCTAAGAGCATGGATATTTTAGTCTATTATAATCTTTCATCTTGAATTCCCTTTTCATGGCAAGTACTTGTTTAGCAGGCAGGATCTTTAGCTCTCTAACAAATGCTACAATGAGCTAGTGATGCATTGTTGCACAGCTCTATTCTGATCCTGCCTATTTCCAAGTGTAACAAGTACAACCTATAAAAATGGGTAGGGTAAGGCTGTGGGTGTGATTCTCCTTTCGCTTACACCAGCATAACTACATTGACTTCATTGGTTGCTCCTGTATTACACTAGTGTAAGTGAGCAAAGAATCGGATCCACTAGGCTTGCTTCTCTACTGCCTGGCACCTCATGCAGTCATTTATACCTGTTCCAAGTGGGTATAAAACAACCAAATCAGAATTCTCAGTCGTAGTCTTTTACCCACTTATGCCCAGATGACTATGCAAGGTTCAAGCTGGTGGAGAATCAAGCCATTGTCCTTGTAGATCTGTGCACATAATATGTTGGCATTGCAGTAGATCTTCTGTATAACTCACTGCTGTGTTCTCTTCCCACTGTTTAAAATGCACAGTTGCGTGCCAGATTCTAGGACAGGGGTCGGCAACGTTCAGCACGCAGCTCGCCAGGGTAAGCACCCTGGCGGGCCGGGCCAGTTTATTTACCTGCTGACACGGCAGGTTCGGCCGATCGCAGCCCCCACTGGCCGCGGTTCACCGTCCTGGGCCAATGGGAGCGGCGGGAAGCCGCGGCCAGCACATCCCTCGGCCCGCGCTGCTTCCCGCCGCCCCCATTGGCCCGGGATGGCGAACCGCGGCCAGTGGGGGCCGTGAATGGCCAAACCTGCTGCGTCAGCAGGTAAATAAACTGGCCTGGCCCGCCAGGGTGCTTACCCTGGCAAGCCGCATGCTGAATGTTGCCAACTCCTGCCCTAATCCACAGCACGAGCACCTTATGGGAACCTCTGTGTGTTGACTATACAATAATTAGAGTGCAAAGATGGCAGTGCCAAAAGATTGAGCTTTATTTTTATCCCACCTCCCTCCCCAAGACTATGGATTGACTTGGATTTTTCCTTTAAATTCTGGAGAGGAAAATACAGTTTCTGCAGTATCTCCTTTCATTTTACTCCCTGCATGAAAGTACTAGACCTAAACTAATATACCTAGGATAAGATCCTCAGCTGCAGCTGAGGATATGTCTACACTGTCTTAAAAAGACCACAGCACCAAGTCACAAAGCCCAGGACGATTAACTTGGGTTCTCAGGGTCTGGGATGTGGGGCTAAAATTGCAGTGAAGATTGGGCTGGAGCCTGGGCTCTGAGACCCACCTCCTTCGTAGGGTTTCAGAGCCTGAGCTCCAGTCTGAGCCTGAAGGTCTACACTGCAATTTGTAGCACCACAACCTGAGCCCAAGTCAGCTGACCCAGGCCAAAGCCATGCTGTGAGTCTTTTATTGAGGTGTAGACATACCCAGAGAGGCCTATTTATACAAGCTGAGGCTCTGTCCAATAGCTTTAGTCATTGTGTCCTCTAAAATGAAATAAATATTAATATCTATATCTAGTACTATCAGGAGTAAATTTATAGAACCAGACCCAAGTTGCATAGCACTTACTCAAATGAGTAGTCCCATTAACTTCAATCTAAGTAAGGGTTGTAGAATTGGGCTATTTATTTATAGCAAGAGCTGTGTGCTAGACCGTTGTCTGATTTTTTTTTTTTTTTTTTTTTTTTTTAATTGGCTGTGCTAGTGTGGCCAACTTGGGCCAAATCTATGCCCAGGTTTGATTTTTGGCTACAATCTTCAGGAAGGACTACATATTTTTGGGTGCCCAACCAAAGATATCTTAAAAGGGCCTGATTTTTCAGAATTGCCAGTTGGGAGCCCAAAAATGGAGACACCCAAAATCACTAGTTGTCATTTTTAAAAAATCTTGGCCATTGATTTTAAGTGGAGATACACCAGAGATGAATTTGGTGCACTCATGTCTGTGCTGGAGGAGCATGGGTATTTTCAGGGTGGAAGAAAGAGACAAAGCAGCATGCACCCATTCAAATTGCTAGGTATATCCCAATACCCTTCACTTATGTATTTTCATTTATCATAGAATGATAGAAATGTAGGACTGGAATCTTAATAGGTCATCTAGTCCAGCCCCCAGCACTGAGGCAGGACTATGTATTATCTAGAAGACCATCCCAGACAGGTGTTTGTTTAACCTGTTCTTAGATTATTTTGAATTCTAATCCTCTAAAGCAGGGGTCTCAAACATGCAGGGCCCATGGAGTTATTTCCTGCGACCCCACCATAGGCCCAGACTCCACTGGCAGCCAACCTCCCCTTCCCCCCCACCCCCCTCCACTCCCCATTGACTGTGCCATGTCCCCACTCCTCCGCCTACCTCCCAGTGCTTCCCACCACCAAACAGCTGTTTGGCAGCACTTAGGACTTTCCAGGAGGGTGGGGGGAGCGGGGACGTGGCACACTCAGGGGAGAAGGCAGAGAAGAGGCAGGGCTGGGGTGGGGATTTGGGGAAGGGGTTGGAATAGGGGCAGGGAGGGGGTGGAGTTGGGATGGGGACTTTGGGGAAGGGGTTGGAATGGGGGTGGGGAAGGAGTGGGGAGAGGTGGGGCAGGGGTGGGTCCTCATGGACTAGATGAGCTGTCTGAGGTATGAAGTTCAGCATGTATGATTCTTTGCTGTGAGTAGTTGGGAAGAATGTTTGTTAAAAGTGGCATGTATGAATAGTTACTTTAAAAAGTTCCTGACATTACAGCTATGTTGATAGACTGTTAGTGTAGATCATAATCAGTGTTACTGACCACGTAAGGAATAGTTACAGGTGTTTATGTTTTAATAAAACTCCTCTTCACATTAGTTTTAAGAAAGTTAATACATTGACTTTTAATAGCATACTATATTACTCGTCATTTTTGACTATACTTTTGTATTGTATGAAAAGGTTTCAGTGATGCGGCCCTCGGGCCAATGTACTAGTCCTCATGTGGCCCTTGTGGTGGTTTGAGTTTGAGATCCCTGCTCTAAAGCATTTGCAACCCCTTCAAGCTTGGTATTGTCTGCAAATTTTGTAAGTGTAGTCTGAGTCTATGCCATTATCTTTATCAATGATTTGGATATTTAATAGAATCAGACCCAGGACAGATCCTTGCAGGACCCTGCTCAATATGCCCTTCCAGCTTGACTGTGAACCATTGATAACTACTCTGTGTGGTTTTCCAACCAAGTATGCGCTTACCTTATAGTAGGTTTGTCTAGGCGACCTTTCCCTAGTTTGTTTATGAGAAGGTCATGTGAGACCGTATCTGAAGCCTTACATAATTCATCTGACACTTAAGTTTCTCTTCTATAGCCATTGGAGCACATCCTCAGATGGAGTCAGGTGATGTAGACTGACCTCAGAATTGCAAAGCCAACGTACCCCAGCTAAGTTCTGGCCCACTGTGCTCTACATCAGCAGTTAGCGTGTGGCTAATGTGTGTGTTTCCCACTCTTCATGACAATACTCATTTATGCATCACTTACATTTGATAAACACAACATTAGGACTCCAGAGTTACAATACAAAGAGAGGAAAGCTATAGGCCCAGTCCTCAGATTCAGCTGAGCTATGCTGAGTGCAGAACTCACAGTAGGGATTGACATGCATGGTCCTCTAGTCCTTAGAGCTGCTCTGATTGACAGCAGCTGGTGGGGACCCTCCTGGGGATTGCTGGAGTACAGCAGCACTCCAGCCACATCCCCCAGTACACCCCGAAACAGGCCAGGAAGCCTGGCAGGAGTCTTGTAGCCAGTCATATACCATCTGGGATTCCCCCCCTTGGAGGAAATCTTCTGTAAGGGTGGCTTACAGACCCTTTGTGCAGGCAGACGCTCTATGAGAGGGATGTAAGTGAGTTGCAGAGATCAGAGCTGGATTTCTTTTTGTTTACATTTTGGATCTGAACTTGAATTTCTTCAAAGTCTGGGAATAGTTAGATTCATTGAGCTAGTCCAGGCACCTCTATTATTATTCATGCACTGTACACACGAGCACACCAACCAATTACGATAAGAGAACATTAAGGTTGAAACATCAAGCACTTCAGTTAAGGATTGCCAGAATTAATGTTGTTTTTGTTCAGCCCCTTCATGCATATGTATTATGATAAAGTCTTTAATTACATGATCACATACTGTTTTGCTAGTATGCCTCATTTGGGGCACAAGATGGACCTGCTCTGGGGATGAATCAGGGTTGTGTAGTCCATCATGGGTTCTGAATGAAGCTGAGGGCCTGTGGAAAAACGGTATATGTCAAGGCAATTAAAGACTCTATCATGACAAATATGCATGGGGGGGTTGAATTAAGGACCCCCTGCCTCATTTGTTGTAGAAATTGGAAGATGTGTGCTGGGGTTTGTAGGAAGAGAAAAGATGGTTTCATTGTTAAGGCAGTTGAATGCTGCCTTGGAGAATTGGACTGGGCAAGTCACTTAAACCAAACTTTTCACAGGTGGTCATTAACTTTGTTTCTCTTTTTCAGGCATCTGACTTTAAACCCTACAATCTGATTTGCAGAAATGCCAAGCACTCACAGCTGTGGCTGAATAGAGGAGGGTGATGCTTTTCAGACAAATAGTTTATGTCCTGAAAAATGCAGTTTGGGTCAACCTGAAACTATTGGTGAATTTGACCTGCTAGTTGTTCAGGGCCAGCAGAGGCTGTGTGTGTCTTTAAAACCTTTATCCCAGTGGTTAGATCACTGTGCTGGGATGTGAGAGACCCACGTTTGACTCTACACTTGGGAGTAGGGACTTGTAATCAGATTACCTGCTTCCTAGATGAGTATCCTACTCACCAAGAATGACTCAAGAGGTAGGAGATATGGATTAAAATCTTCTCTCTGCCTGATTCAGAGAAGGGTTATAAAGACACACACAGAGCTTGATGGCCCTGAGATGGACTTTTCCAATTTGCTGACAAGTTTAAAAAATATTTAAAACTGAATATTTTCCCTGATTTTTTTTCATTTCTGCCCAAATAAAAAAAAACAAAAACAAATTATTTGCCCAGATGTATAACTGAAGTCACTGGGCACTGTGCTTTGAACATTAACTGCTGCATAATGCTCAGTACTCTGAAAAATCAGGTCCAAGCA
This sequence comes from Malaclemys terrapin pileata, assembly GCF_027887155.1. Lineage (NCBI taxonomy): Eukaryota > Metazoa > Chordata > Testudines > Emydidae > Malaclemys > Malaclemys terrapin. Next base: position 58,964,754 of record NC_071513.1, read on the forward strand.
TTTCAGATTCCATGAGCAACTTTAATTCTGACATCTCCTAACTTGTGTGCTTGACTCTGCAACTTTAATAATGTTCTTTTTAACTGTATTCCTTTGCATGTATAGCTGTTCAATAAAGCAAGCTGAAAACAAACTCAATCATGTGGCATCATATTGACACCAACATAGGTCACGAGCAGGGTTGGAACCTTTAGATCCACCACATAGACCTCTGCCACTTGAGCTAATGGCAGCAATAGTAGGTTGTCATCCTCTGTGGACCAGCACTAGAGGAGGGATGGGGTACTTTACCTGTGAGTTTCAGAGATGCATGCTGACAGCAGAGGAATAGGGAAACTCAGGTATCCTGGGTTCCATTCCAGGGTCTGCAGAGTAGTGTGCTCTAGTGGGCATACACTTCTGTCTATTCTCCCCACATGTGACCCATTCTGCACTGTGCCCCCTTGGGACCTGAACTGGTCTCTGTCCTGTCTCTTCCCATCCTGGCTTCTCATCCCAGTCTCTGTCTCCTTGCCCAGCTAGTCACCGTTCCTCCCCTTCTGACTTCTGATCAGATTTGTCTCTCCTCCACCTTAGCTTCATTCCCCAGCTCCACTGGATTCTAGTCCCAATCTCCCTCCCTGGGCTCCTTATCCAATCTCAATGTACTGTCTCACGCTGGCTCCTTGCCCATCTCTTTGCCCAGCCAGCCCCCATCAGATCTGTCTTCGCTCCCCTCCCTCTTTACCTCCTTGCCTGCCCTACTGGTTCTCAGTCCCTGTCTCCCCCAGCTCCTCACCCAGTCTCTGTTTCTCACCTCACCTACTTAGTCCTGGTCCCAGTCTCCCTCCCACCTCATTTCCCAGTTTCCTCTTTCCCTTCTACCCAAACCAGTTTCTATCCCCAGTTTGTCCCTCCACCAGCTCCTTGTCCCAATCTACTCTCCCCTGGAGATCCAGCTCTTGTCCCTGCTGCATTCATATCAGGCAGCTTCCTCCGACATGCTGCTGGGGAGGAGGATTCATTGAGAGCAGGGCCAGGTTAATCTTTTGTGGGCCTGGTGCCAAACACATTTGTGGGCCCCCATGGGGGCAATAGAGCATGGCGCAGGGAGGTCAGTCCCCGGAGCGAGGGGCAAGCCAGGGGCAATGGGGCATGGCATGGCAGGGGCAGCCCTGCTCTGCCCAGCCCAGCACGAGGGCACTGTTTACAAACCGGCAGTTGCCAAACGCAACTCCTCCCAGCACAGTGCTAGGGGACAGAACAGCTGAAGCTCAGGAGCACAGAGTGGCCATGGCCCCGTCTCCCAGGGCCCCACCCAGCCCTGGCCAGGGCCGGCTCCAGGCACCAGCTTCTCAAGCAGGTGCTTGGGGCGGCCGCTCCGGGGAGGGGCTGCATGTCCAGGTATTCGGCGGCAATTCGGCAGACGGTCCCTCACTCCGCCTGGGAGTGAAGGACCTCCCACCGAATTGCCACCGCAGATCACTATCATGATCGCGGCTTTTTTGTTTGTTTTGTTTTGGCTGCTTGGGGTGGCCAAAACCCTGGAGCCGGCCTGGCGCTGGTGGTACCTGTGGTGGAGACGAGGCATTTTCTTGCAGGGGTAGGGGGAGCCGCTGACTTCCCCAGCCTGCCGCTTCTGCGGAGCGGCAGGGAGACATGGGGCTCCGCCCCCGGGAAGCCTGAAGAAGATGGTCACTGGCCCAGAGGCTCAGAGCGGCAGAAGCTAAGGCCTCCTCTCCGCCCCCGTCACTGGCAGGCAGGGAGAGGAGCCCTCGGCTGGCTGGCTGCTGGCCAAGAGGAGTGAGCAGTTGCTGGGAGGGAGGGACCAGGCAGGGGCAGGGAGGAGCCGGCAGGCAGGAGACAGTGGGCGGGGCAAGGGGTGGAGAGATGCCCTGGAGAGGAGTGAGCAGTGGAGCAGGAGGGACCAGGGGGTAGAAAGGAACCAGCAGCTTGGGGCACAGCACAGGAGTATCGGGGGGGAGGAGTTGAGCATGGGCCTGGTGCCACCTGTGCCATTGTAAACCTGGTACTGTTTGAGAGCACAGGAGAGACAAGCTCCTGGCTCGGTGTGTGGTGTTTTTTTTTTTTTTTTTTTTTTTTTAAGTGTCCAGACTTGGCATGGTCTGCAGCATCCCAGAGCTGTAATTGTAAGGAAAATCCCACTCAGCCCCTAGCTGGAGCACACCCCATTTAGATGAAATCTTCACAGAATTTAGCAGCTAACATCTAAGAAGCCTCTACTGAGCATGTGCAAAATGCAGTTTTTCAAAGGCTTATCACATGGCCACATTTGGGTGGATTTTCATGGGGAGGATGAAAGGCATACCCATGACACACATGCTTCACACAAGTCCCTGATCCAAAGCTTGGGGGAGCAAGAGCTTTTCAAAGAAAAGGTTGCCAGAAATTTTTACAATGGGCAAAATGTATTTTCCCTATCCTCATTCCTGGATGTGGCTGAACCATTTTGGCTGAAATTTTTCCTAAATATTCCGTCCTCTGGAAGACACCCAGGATGGAGAATTTCAGCTTAGGCAGTTTGCCAAAGTTATAAGCAACTTAAAATAGTGTCTTATAATAGGGAGTGTCAAGCAACCTTAATAAAAGGCAATGCTCCCAGCCTCGTCTACAATAAGTAATATGCACACATAAATATCTTTTTTCATACCATGCACTATTTTCCTGTATATTAGACAGATTAATCTCAGTTTTCACATTTTGCAGCTTTGTTTTTTTCAGTTGTAGAAAAGTAAATAAAAAAAAGTCAACATGTTGAGTATTTGTCAGCTAAACTATTTTATTTCAGTTGTTGAAGGGAATGATGCATGAATTCCTAGACAATACTTTCACCAAATTGCTTTTGAATTGCTGTGATGTCATCCAGAGTTAATGTGTCTATGATAAATAATGCACTAAGAAATGCTGATTTTCCATGGATATAGTAAGAAAACAATTTTCGGTTGATATCCGCACCCTTGTTTTAGTCTTTGCAGTATCTGTGTATGTTCCTTTTGGTTATTATAGTTTAGACATGGTGAAACAAATCTTTGTTGCAAGACATCAAGACATTGAACTTAATTTAATCCTCAAGTCTGGAAGTATGTGGTTCTGAAACTAGACACATGTCATGGTAAGTTACTAAGGATAGAAAAGGCTCCTTTTAGTCACGGAACTTGGCACATGAAATCTCTTCACTCAGAAAACCACACCATTAATGCAAATGGCAGCTGTGCCTCCTCATTGGTGGGAAACCAGTCTACATATTTGGCCTTCGTGATTCTTCTGTGCTGTGAAACTAGATGCTTTGCTAGTGAATTAATTCATAAGTTGCCTCCAGGAACCTTTGTGCTAAAATCATTGTTACAGACAGTCCACCTGGACAAAATACAGAAGTTTGATCTTTCGCTGGCACTTTGTTTGGAAAATGGATTAGTAGCAAAATACCTCAATTTTTATGTTTAACATTTGAATTCCTACCATTTTTGAGCGCTTGTAATGGATCTGCTTATAAATGTGAGAAAAGGTGTAGCTTTCAGGTTCCATTGGCTCTGTCATATTTACAGATGGCTGCCACATCTGTAAAAAGTATTCAGACTGCAACCTTTTTCAGGTAGAGAACGTGTAGAAGATACTGTCTTGTCTCAGCAAATAAATGTTATGGTAGCGGGTGTCACCAGCTGGTATGACTACATAGTCTTAAGTACTAAGTGTGCAAGCAAGTGTGTTTAGTCTTGGAAGAAATGCTTGTGGTGGTGTTAGTTTTTGTTATAAAACGTTCTGGGCAGAGGAAACTGAGAATGGCAGGAGAGTTGACAAAAATATTTAACTCTAATAGAGAGCAGAGTTGCATCCTGGGAACTGGGTATTGGTGTTAGGTTGAGATTCCTAGAAGGAGAGAGTACCTACATCTCTGTTCTAGGACCAGTGTGTCTGTGCAAGTAAAGTTACACTTAGAAAAGACTCAGATTCCATGACACTGATTTCTCTTCCCTTGGAAAGCTGACCTGCAAGGCCCAGACATCTAGTACTACTCTGCAGAGAGGTGATGCTGGTGTCAGTATAGGCCACTGGTGTTGGAAGAAGGGGCAATAGTATTATGGAAATAAAGATCCAGACCAAAAGAAAAGTCCATTACCATCGTACTTCCTGCCTAGAAGACACTTTAGACATAGGGGAAAAAAACAATAAGACCTTAATGAGAGAGAGAATGTTTGTCCCTCATCCTGTAAGGAGCATCATTGGGGAACTCCCACAGCCCTGTGCCCTGGCTGGTAGGCAGACTGAAGAGCTAAAGCACAAAACAGAGTCCTAGCTATGTACACCACAGCTTCCTGCCTTTTCTGCTCCATGGTCCACAGTCCTGGGCACCATCCCTTTTCTTGTTACGGCTTTGCAGCCTACAAGAGTTTCTACAGCTCTAGGGATGCAGGATCCTCCCTGTGTGGCACCTAGATTAGAGAGAAACTGGGCATGGGCCTCGGGACAGCTTGTTGAAAACCATACTAAAACCACTGAATTTGGAGAGTGGGACTCCAAAAAGGGGTGGAGAAGAGGAGGAGCCGTGGCCCTGCGCTGGTTAGTGGAACACAGCCAGTACTTCAGGGACAGCACTCGGATATTCTCCGGCATATGTTCTCCAGGTACTTGTCCTGGAGCACAACAGCTCTGCACTGCCCTCAATATGGGGATGTGGCTTAAAAGCTACAACCTCCTCTTAATCTTGCATATGCCAAGATCTGCAGAAACCAAAGGCCATCCATTTCCTCCAGGAACCCTGTATCTTTATGCTGGGTGCCTGCTCTTTCCCATTCTTGCTCTATGAAGCTGCCAGGAGCTCTCTTCAGGAAATGCCAGGGACACCGGCCTTCAAAGTCCCACTAGTTTCAGAACGGGTATGCTGCCATTTCTACAGCTGCCCCTCCAGCCTTGCCCTTTCTTGCCCTCTCCCAACATCAACCTGTCCCCCTGCCTTACCCTTGGATATTTCTCTCAAAGGGCTTCTATGAAAGTCATGGGAAGGCAGAGATCTTGTGAAGAAGGCAGGCTGGGATCTGCTTAATCTTAGGCCCCTTTCCTACAAAGAGGACAATAGTCTCACTCTCAAATGAGACCCTTGAAAATACAGATTTATCCAAGATATGCTGAAAGGTTATATTATAGGCCTGCTACCATGGACAGCCACCAACTGGACAGTCTGCAGGGAGAATAAACATTGTCCTTAACATCCTGTGGCACTGCAGAGAGCAATAGATTAAAACAGTATTGCAAACATCAATAAGCCAATTACAACATTAAAATATGATATATATTCTAAACGCACCATGTGCACAGCTCGTAGTGTAACACCACCGTAACATTGTTAGGGAAACCTCCCTGCCTCTGTTTATGGCTCATTCTAGTTATGTACTGACTTGGGACCTCACGTGCAAAGCCTGTGAATTATGACTGATTAATTCTTGAGAAAGACAGAGCCAAGGAAGCCAATCAAAGCTGTACCCCTAAAAGTACAAATCCTTGTCTCTGGGGATCTAATAACTGGGCAATTCTGAAACTCGCAGCATGTTTTAGTGACAACCATACAACATAATTCTCAAAACAATAAGTTAATATGCACTAATGATACACATATTTAGATAGAACCATGGCTTTCAGCGGATCATAACCTTTCCCCTGATACCTCACACAGCCTGCTTTATACGAAATATCACAATTTTATATAGGAATGATGAATATGGGGATTACAGGGTGCTCCCCTGAGGTATAGAGCGTCACATGCCCTTTCTCCTCACTCAATCCCACCACTAATTTTTTCAGCCTGTGCCCATGCTAGGATTTTGGTTAGTTTGTCCTCTTTCTCTTGCTGACCCATTCTCTCCTTTTTTGAAGGATCCTCCCCCTCCCCGTTCTTTTCAGTAGGTTTTGCCCTTTTTCTCCAGCTTGCTCCTCCCATGTTTCATTTCTCCCTCTTTCCATGAAGTTCAAAAGCTGGTGAAGGGTTTTCCTCAGACTCTGCTGGTTCTCTTGAGCATGGCAGCAAGCTTGCTGCTACCTCCATGCTAAACATGTCCGCAATAGCACAGTGCTGCTCAAGGTGGCAACGGTGATTCTGAACTCCACCTTTTTCCTGGGTGCAAGGTGACATCAACTCCCATCCACCACCAGGATTGCCCTAGTCACATGTCTGCTACAAACAAAGCATGGAATAGGACAGAGGTGGAAAATATTTCTCCAGAGCATCACTGTCCTTTTTTCACTTGCTGCTTGTGTCATCTCACAGCTGTACTGATTTCGGGGGAACAGGTGGGTCAGTCCCTGGAACTTGAACTGTTTGTGACCAGGTAAAGTTTGCTGATGGGGAATCAGTAAAGTGAGTGAGGATGAGAGCTCTGACACCTCAGCAGAGCTAACTGCCTCCTGCCTCATGACAGTGTCTCCTTTTACAAGAGAGGAACCTGGGCTTTTAAGTCAGTCATCCTTCACACCATGCCACTTTCCCCCTCACTCAGTGGGGTCATCTTGAGAAATTCTCTGACCTCGTTACTTCAAACCCTTTTCTCTGTTACCAAGTGTCAAGCATCACCCAGCCAGCCACCACTTCTCTGGCATTCTTAGCATTCCCCTCTCTAGGTTTGGGGATTCTCAGACTTGCTCCATGCTCTCTGTATCCCTTATGCATCATGACCACCAGCTTAATTTTCAGTGGTTTGCTGACATTTACATAAATCACCCAAGTAGAGCAGAAACCCTCTCTCTCTCCTTTCTTGGCGCAGCGTAAACCTCTGAGCCGGGTGACCGTTTCCTCTCTGCTAGCTCATCTCCTCTCTGGGAGTTTGAGATGTGGTGCATTGAGTGACTGCAAGAAGCAGTTGATTCAAAGGCAGGCTTGGTGCAGGCCTGCCAGCTGACAGAGGGAAATTAGGCCAAGCGTTTCCACACAAGGGGCTCATTAGAAAGGAGAGCTCACAGGCACTTTCATTCCGAACAGAGGAACCCAAAGCTCTCCTGAAAAGAATCCCCACTTCTTGCAGCAAGTGAGACACAAGCAGGCTTTAAGCTTTGCTCTAGTCAGCTTATAGGGACATTGCTCACTTGTGTTGGTTGTTTGTCCATCTGATGACTTACAGCTTATGTATATTGACAGCCTCAATGTCAGAGCAAAGGAATGGAGATTTATTTGTATCTTGGCCAGATACCTCTGACCAGGGCAGCACAAATACCTTAATACACTAGATAGGCAGAGCGGTGGCCTGTAACAGAGTACTGCATGGCCAGGAAGAACCATAGGGACTCTTCTGCACTTCCATAAATAAAGAATTCAACTGATGTTCCTCCATTTGTTTACAGCCACACAAACTACCTTTAAAGAGCTGTGGATAGGCTGGATCCTGTTCCCACCAGGCAGAGATTCATCCAATATTTACTTGTCTTTAGCCTGGATCATTCTGCCAAGATCCATGCGTGGGGGGGCCCAGGCTAGAGAGCAGATCACTGATCTTTGGGGCACTATCTCCTTGTGCTCCATGGAGGGCATTTTACAGGTCTGGTATCCGTGGCGGGGTGACTGTGTAGGTGATGCACATTTATATTGAAAAAGTACCTAGAGCAGGGGTGGGCAAACTATGGCCTGTGGGCCAGATCTGGCCTGTGAGCCATTTTAAACTATGGCCTGTGGGCCACACCACGTGGCTTGGCCAGAGAAGGGACATGCCACTGCTTCCGGGAGCCACTTGAGGTAAGTGCCGCTCGGAGCCTGTACCCCCTGAGCCTCTCCCCATGCCCCCAACCTCCTGCCCCAGCCCTGATTTTTTTTTTTTCCCCCCTGCTCTCCAAACCCCTCCATCCCAGGCTGGAGTACCCTCCTGTACCCCCAACCTCTCATCCCCAGTCCTACCCCAGATCCCACACCCCCAGCCAGAAACTACACCCCTTCCCGCATCCATGCCCCAGCCCTGATCCCCCTCCCACCTTCCAAACTCCTTGGTCACAGCCCAGAGCACCCTCCTACACCCCAAACTCCTCATCCCCAGCTGCACCCCAGAGCCCGCACACCCACCTCCATTTTGTGAGCATTTGTGGCCCGCCATACAATTTCTATTTCCCAATGTGGCCCTCGGGCCAAAAAGTTTGCCCACCCCTGATCTAGAGACATCGTCTGATTAGGACCCGTTGTGCTAGGCACTGAGGTAAGGACGGTCTCCTACTAGGTGCTAGAGACAGTCCCTGCCTGAACAGCTTACAACCTAAGCAGACGAGATGTATGGTTATCCCTGTTTTACAGATGCGGCACTGACGTCCAGAGATTGTAACTTGCCCAAGGTCATAGAGGAAGTCTATAGGAGAGCTGGAAATTGAATCCAGGTCTGCTCAGTCCCAGTTCTGAGCCTTAAGCACAAGGCTGTCATCCTTCAAGTCACCCTTAGACAAAGTTTACAAAAGAAAAATGTTCACTTAGATTACTTTTAAAGATCTCCTCTTAGATCACCGGCTAAAGTAGTGGGATTAATCCATTTAACTCCCTCTGATAATTCCCTCTGGGCCACTAGAATGGAAAGTTGGTGTCAATTCTCCGCTATGCCACAGACTTCCTGGTGACCTTACACCTACTTATTCTCTCTATGCCTCAGTTATCCCTCCTGTAAAATGGGAATAATAGTTCTGTCTTATCTCATAGGGCTGTTCCAAGGGTAAATGCATTAAAAGTTGCAATACTCAGATACTACAATAATGGCTAAGGACAAAAGGTTGTTGAATTTTAACAATATTATTTATCCACCAGTATGACTTTTAAATATACAAAATATCCCCTCGTATCTTTTATGTTTTGATGTAAAGGTGTTATAGCCCAAACTTCATTTTTGGAAGTGCTTAACCATCTCTGTGATATCACCATAATTAATGAGTCTTGGGGCTTATGAAAATATAAACCCACATTTGCTTTCCAGTCAGGTTTTCCTCAAATTCCCATAGTGCTAATAAGCTGAATAGGTACAGTATAAGATCACAGATGGAGAAACTAACTGTTAAGCTGACAGCTCATGACAGTGAATATAAGAATAGGGAGAGCTGCTATGAAAGACTAAAACACCTGCTTTGAGTGAGTGATTCAACAAGGTATCCTGTTGACTTCAATGGGACTTGGGCCCTGATTCAGCAGAGCACTTAAGTGATCACATCCAGTTACTCCTATAGTTCAGAAATAACTCTGTGTAATGCAGGACCTTGATGTTCACAGGTAATCTGTATCCTCCAAGCATGGGCTCTTTAGCAGGTGGAACTCTGCATAAATAGATCCCTGTAGACATATTATTGGATTTAAGGTGGAAAGCAAAGCTAGTATTTTAATATTAATATGATCAATCCATTTGAGCTGGCAGCACTATCTTGCCACCCGAGGAATAAATTGCATACAAGAACAGACGACTCCGTCAGGCACATAATCCAAAAGAAATCCTAATTTATATGCTAATTAGCACAGATGTAAGAATTACAGGGTTAATTAAGCATCATATCCTTCCCACAATTTTATCTGCCATAGACAGAGGAAAAAATCAAGCCATTTCATCAAATTAACCATTTGTGCTGCTTCTGCATTCCCTTTTTCTAAACAATCCCAATAAGTTAATCATGTTCAGTCCAAAGGAACATCAGGGGTGTGGGAGTTCTGATAAAAAAACATTTTTGGGAAGCACGTTAGATTATGTGTTCTAAATAGACTGAATTCTGCATTTAATTTAGATTAAATCAGCTTTAGTTATTGAACATGAAATAACTACCAATTGATTAAGAACTTAGTCACTGAGGTTAAAAAGCTATGTCATAAGTGTATCTCTTATGGCATCATTGCGAAACTGCAATATATTTTTAATCATCAATTTGTATTTAATTAGTGTACAAAATCCTGTCTCATTACATTTAAATTAAATCCTTATTTCAGGCTCATAGAGTGTGACCGCATTTTGGCAAAGTGGGCTTGTTTAAATGGCAACTGCCAAATATTTTTATTTTTTAACCAGGGCTTTTAGGGGCCATGTCCATTGTTTGTAAGACCTTCTTGGAAACTTCAAACTCTTTCTCTGTTTAAAAATGAGTTGGGAAGCTAACTTGACAGTATTTTGAAGGAAAACTTAAAATGTGAGCCAGATTCTTAGCTTCACAGAGTTTATGCTCTGGGAATCAGGAAGCTCCTGTTAGAGAGCCAGCTATTCCTTCTCAGTTACCTACCTGGCCACTGGCTCAGTAAGAACAGCCTATGGGCTGCTCTAACTTGCACCAGCTGGCAAAGGTCTCCAAGAGACCACTGCCATCTATGAGAGGCAGAGCACCACACCCTCCATACCTCTGAACACCCCCACTACATGCCAGCTGGAGATTCCATTTTTTGGAGAATCCCCCGCATGGAGAGGTGTCCAGTGTCCACTCTATGTGCAACAGCTGTGCTAAGACAGTGGAGATGGGCAAAGAGTCTTTCCCTAAGATTATTATAGTCTTCTGTGATAGAGGGCAACATTTATGGAGTGGAATAAGGGAAAACAATAAGTAGAAGAAATAGTTGTACACTCCCCAAATTTTCTTTTGTTTCCAAGGTGATATTCCTGAGCTACAGTTGTGGCAAGAAAAAGTGGGGCAGTTGCCAAAGAGGGATAAGAATACAAAAATCAGTGTCCGTAAGCAATGAAGTTTGTTAGTGTTTCACGTCCACCAGAAAACAAAACTATTGCACATTAAGTGGGAATTGTAGGAGGATTCAAAAATTGCCAATTTTAAGTGACTGTTCCTGAAATTAGACCATTACCACTGTAGCCCAAGTGATTCTGTCCCAAGCTCAGGCTGTATCATAGGTTAAACAGTTGGAAAGAGGGAGGAAGTATTTGACCCATTATGCAGTTTGTCACAGGTATCTGAAAAATCATAAGGCACCAAACCCATACAACTTTGTCAGCACAAGAGCGATCCTCAGTAGCAAAGCAGTCAGGGAGCTGCTAAAAGGAAATACTCAGAAAAGGTAACACTTAACTGTGTGAAGTGTCTCCTGCAAAAAGGGAAGAATTAGGACTTCAATTCTGTTTAATACGAGAACCAGGGAAGAATATTTCTGGCCTCTTCCACCTTAGCATTACTGCCCTGCAGGGTTACCAAACGTCTGGGTTTTCCTGGACATGACCTCCTTTTTGGTCCTCTGATCTCCATCCAGGCAGATTTTTGAAATATGAACAAGTCTATGATTTTTCCTTACTTGTCCTTTTTCCAACATAGATTCTGGTAGAACTGCAATTCTCAGCGTGCCCTCATAGGAGCGTGCCTGTTTATTGGTTTGCCACCCTTACTTCTGCGCTGTTGCTGGCGGTGGCACTACCTTTAGAGCTGGGTGCTCCGTCAGCAGCTGTTGCTTTTTGGTCGCCCAGCTCTGAAAGCAGCATCACCGTCAGCAGCAGCACAGAAGTAAGGGTGGCATGGAATTGACTGAGTCGCTGAAAGGGATCAGGCTTGTACAGTACAACTTCAGGCACACATCTTGCAAAGACGTTCATAGCTACTTGATGAGCAATCAACCACTGCTGAGAAAGATACGCTCTACAGAGAAATATGCATGGGCACAACAGGAAGAAGTGAGGTAGGAAAAGACTGACTGCATGCAAAAAGGTACATTTAAATTTGATTTACCTTTATTTTTGAGGCCACTACACTTGCTATTTATAAATGTTAGATATTCAAAGTAGAAAGAAACTGTACAATAGAAACTGTCCCCTCCCCCCCAGCAGTGTTCTTTATTTGTGCACTTGAAATATGATAATCCTAGGTATGTGGGAACTGAAAGCCTCCAGAGGCTGAGATGGGAAAATAGAAGTTAGCACTCCTGAGACACTGGGGTGGGGAACTTACATTTCAGATTTCCCTTCTGACCTACGAACCACTTTTTCACATTAGTTTGTTTAAAAGAAAAACATTCCCTTTTCATCTCTGTTAGTTTGACGCATGATTAAGGCTAAGATTTTGTCAAGGATATTTTTAGTAAAAGTCACGGACAGGTCACAGGCAAAAAAGAAAAATTCACGGAAGGCATGACCTGTCCGTGACTTTTACTGAAAATACTTGTGACAAAATGGGGATCTGTGGGTCCCTATGCTGCCTGAAGCGGGGCAGCTTCACAGGGGCTAGGATCCACCTGCAACAGCTGGGGGCTGCATGGTACCCCTGTTGCCTGCAGCTCCGACTGTCCCCCACTGCCTGTGGGGGCCAGGAGCTGTGGGGTGCCCCCGCCTCCTGTGTCAGACGAGAGCCCACAGCTCCAGCGGCCCCCAGTGTCTGGGAGCTGGAGGGTTCCCCCAACACCACTGCCCAGGAGCTCGGGGGTTCACCCATGAGCTTGGGGGTTCCCTGCCACCTGGGGCGGATGGAGTTTGGGGGTTCCCCCACCACCCGTTCCTGTGAGCTTGGGGGTTCCCCCACCACCCATGAGGTTGGGAGTTCCCCTGCCACCACCACCCATGAGCTAGGGGTTCCCTGGCACCCACAAGCTTGGGAGTTCCCCCACTGCACATGGCAGCCCGTGAGATTGGAGTTCCCCTACCACCTGCGAGCTCAGGGGCCCCCACCATTTGGGAGCTTGGGGGTTTCTTGCCTCCCATGGCAGACAGGAACTCAGCACCCAATTGCCCCCATTTAGGCACCTAAATGAAGTGGATACACTTTCAAAAGTGTTCAGCGGCCCCAGTTGTTCTCAACGAGATTCTGGAGAGTGTTGAGTATTTCAGAAAGTCTGGCCACTCCATTTAGCTGCTAAATGTGAGCTCTGCTCTTTAAAGAAGCTCCAGTTGTTGGGTGCTAGCAATCTCAAAAAGCAGTTCTGTGTCAGTGTCTCCAGCTGTAGAACAGGATGGAGCTGAGTTTATATTTTTTTTGAGAGTGGAGCTTGAAATTCAGAGGGCAAACAGCAAGGGGAATGAAGGCTGACATTTGAGAATGAGTGGGCTAACTTGACACAATGGAATGAACGTTCAAGATCCAATTATAGCAGAGGTCAGTTAAGTCAAGGTGGCTATGGAGAATGTGCCATAGAATAATATTTGTAGCCTTGCTGAAATAGGGTTGTGGGCCTCATATTTAACCAAAATTGAAACACAAATACATCTTAGTTTTTTTTAAAAATGGGAATAACATAATTGAATGTCTATGGTGATGCTATTGTCATGACCTGGCTTCTGTCTGAATACCAGTACCTACTTCAGAAAGGAGTCAGAACTGCTCAGCTGTGTGTCATAGGCCCCATAAAGCTAATAGCTGAGGGTGGATCTCCATTAGCAGAAATAGAGATCTGTACTTTCAGAGCATGCTGAATTAGGTTCTGTACCCACCACTGAAACAAGGTTCTTAGGTGGCCACAGAACTGTTACACTAATAGATTGATCAAGTCACCTCTTAACCTTCTTTTGAATAAACTAAATAGATTCTGTTTCATTAGGATCTCACTGTAAGGTTGACTTTCCAATCCTCTAATCTAAGGCTGAAATAAGGGTGTAATTTGATTAGCTAACACAAGTTTCTGATATTGATAAAAATGGCCCCAAATTTGTATAGTTTGGAACTTAACAAGCACCCTTCCAATTCATAGAGCCCATTAGGGGTTAAAAGGAGAATCGAATAAGGCAGGGGTCAGCTCGGCAACCTTTCAGAAGTGGTGTGCCAAGTCTTCATTTATTCACTCTGATATAAGGTTTTGCGTGCCAGTAATACATTTTAACGTTTTTAGAAGGTCTCTTTCTATAAGTCTATAATATATAACTAAACTATTGTTGTATGTAAAGTAAATAAGGTTTTTAAAATGTTTAAGAAGCTTCATTTAAAATTAAATTAATGCAGAGCTCCCCGGACCGGTGGCCAGGACCCGGGCAGTGTCAGTGCCACTGAAAATCAGCTTGCGTGCTGCCTTTGGCACATGGGCCATAGGTTGCCTACCCCTGAAATAAGGAGTTCCTGTGGATCAGGAAGCAAGGCCACTGTGGAGCAAGCATTACTTACCTAAACCAGAAAGAGGAGGTGGAAACTCCCCTCTGCTTTTAACAAAGGAAAGGGAGCTGTGCTCCCTGCCCACCTTTAACTCTGGCAAATTGGGAAAAAATGTAGAGAATAAACTTGAAGTGGGAATAGCATACAGGTAACTCCAGGGCTCCTACAGAGCTGATAAGGACAGGGTCATTCTGCAGAGCAAAATAGGTCACACGATAAGCTGCCTCGCTTGTATATATGTGTTTTAGTATAGGTAAAAGCAAGGTCATGTCTAGGAACCAAGAACACAGGGCCCCCTTATAGGATTGCAGCATGTATTCTGGAAAGCAGTGAATCAGAAATTAACTTGGGGTCACTGTGGATAATGAACTAACATGCATCCCCAGAGCCATGTGGTGGATAAGAGCAAATGTAATCCTTGGATGTGTAAGCAGGGGAATATTAAGTAGAAGTAGAGGTGTTATTACCACTGTATATGGCACTAATGAGACCCCTACCAATATACTGTGTCCAGTTCTGGTGTTTATACTTTAAAAAGGATGCTGGCACAATGGAAAGGTTTCAGAAAGGAACTACAAGAAGGATTCGAGAGCTGGAAAGCCAGCCTTATAGTGAGACTAATGGAACTGAATCTATTTAGTTTATTGAAGAGAAGGTTAAGAGGTGACTCGGTCAGTCTGTAAAGTACTATAAAAATCCCACCCGGAAGTTATTGGCATGATGCTGAAATGACTGGCTGAAGTTCTAACCTGGGTCATGTAGCAGGTCAGACTAGATGACCATCAGGATCCCTTCTGACCTTAAAAAAAAAAAAAAATCTATGATAGATGCTATTCTTTTCACTCCCCCCAACACCTCTAAGTCAGAAATATTGAGGGGGTGGCCATGCTAGCTCCATGCTACTGAATACCCCTCTATGTGGGGAGTAACCCTTCTGTGAGGTATTAGGGCTGCTTTGCGATGGTGGTGTGGCACAAAATGGCTGCAGTGCAGGACCTGGCCCACTGTGTTCACGGGTCCTGTTCACAACGAACAAAGAGAAGCCTTGGTCAAGGCTCTGATATTCAGAACTCCAGTCTCAGTACTCTTTCTAGCAGCAGCGGCTGTGTTTCCCAAAGCAGACACTAGGCTTGATGAGGCTATCTGGCAATGATTAGCCCTTTTAAGGTGAGTTTCCTATCAGGAATTAATTTTAATAAGCTATTTCTTCATCAGCTTTGACCACTAGCTAGTGTGGGGAACCAATATATTGATAATAACAACTTTACAATAACCAGCTTGTGTAAATGTACCCACCACAACATAACCAAAACCATCCTAACCAGATAACAGGTACAGCAGCCTGCGTTTACCACTACCACACAGAGCAGTTTTGCAATCTTAGACTTGACTGCACGGTACATCTCCTGAGCGATCTTACACGGAAGACGCAGCCCCGAGGGCAAATGATGGCTTTAAGTTACAGCAGCTTTTCTCAGGCTACTTAAAAGGGCAAAGTCTCTGCAGCGTTAAGCGCTATTGGCCCTTCCACATCCCATAGTACCATTGCCCTTATGTTGGGCCTGATGGATGCAGAGTAGGGCTACTGAAATTGACTCTATGCTACTTCTGTACTGAGGAATTCTCTCCTGGCCCTTAGTGGCTCATTTTGCACACTGCAGAATCTGAGCCCTTATATTAGCAGTGCTAGCAGGTCTAGACATCCTGGGGCAAATCCTGGCCCTCCATGCCTGCAAGGGAAACTGTCTGCAGAGTAACTAATGTCGTCCCCAGGAACAGTGGATTGGACGTCTTGACAGCTTACAAGGGATGTTGGTGGGGCCCATATACATGGGGTTCTGCATCACCACCAGAGGGAGCAGGGCAGGGGAGGATCGTGGGGTGGGCCTGGTGAATCTGCTGTTACATGAATTCAAGCACTATTCTCCTTGTGGAGACAGGGGATGGGAGCCAGGGGTGCTACTGTAGTCCTGAGGCCGCAAAAGTGGTTGCTCTGTGGACCACTGCCATTCCCTGGTCTGGGAGATGGGCCTGGGGATGCAGGTGGGTGAGCAGAATCCCTTTCCATCCCCTCCCAGAAGAGCTCCCAACATGCAGTGTGGCTACTTGCACACAATTCTTTGTCTCTGCTTGCTCCTTAACTCCTTCCAGGGCTCTCAGCCTTTCAGCTTCCACTGGCCTGGGCAGGGACACACCCAGTTCATCAATCCATCATGTCTCTCCGTTGTTTTCAGCCAGCACAGCCAACTGACACGAGATTGGGAGTTTTATCCTGAGCTGCCAAAAGGCCCAGAGAAGCAATGAGTGCGAGAAACAATCAGCATTGCATATGCTGCTGTACGTTGGGACGTGATGACCTTGAACGTTTAGGTGGTGGTGAAATCCTGGATCAGTGCTGCCCCTGGAGAATAGTCCTAGGGTCTGTCTACAATTACAACGCTACAGCAGTACAGCTGTGCCACTGTAGCACTTCTGTGTAGAAACTCTCTACAGCAATGGGGAGGGGTTCTCCCATTGATAGTTAATCCATCTCCCCCAGAGGTGGTAGCTAGGTTGTTGGAAGAATTCTTCTATCAACCTAGCACTGCCTATGCCTGGGGTTAGGTCAAAATAGCAACTTCTGTCCCCCTGAGAGATGCGGCTATGCCGATGGAAGTTTTCAGTGGACACCAGTCCATATTTGAGAGAGAGAGTTCATTCTGCAGCCATCGGCTTCCAAAGTGACCTGTAAATTACTAAAATATCTTCAGAATCTACTGCTCAAACTCCCATAATTGTCACATGTGACAAATTCACTTTCTTCAAAAGAGTTAATGGCAGGGAGAAAAATACGGAATTGAAAATCCTTAGCCACTGGACAGAAAGGCAGGGTGGAGTAGATAGATAAGAGAATCACACCCTAGGGCAATAGGAGATTCAAGACACAGCAGATTAAATCTCACACAGTCTTTTCCATCAGCACTTTAGAGCTCACAAACATTTATCTACTCATTTTATAGTGTTCACAGTCACTTCTCATCAGAGCCCTCCCTTAATCCAGCCACTTTAATGTTAATCAAATATTGATCTCTGTTGAAGTCAATAAATACATTTATTGACTAAGTTTTTTAGTCTACGAATAAACACAATTAGAGGCGTCTTTCATTATAAAAAAGTGGCAGAGTGGAAAGACTGGCAGGCAATTGATTCATTTGGAATTAACTTTAATAATAATCACATGTCCTCTGGCGTTACTGTAAATAGCGCACGTATTTCCCAGAACAGCCTTCAAAATAGGTGGCTAGTATATAATTTTATATTCAATGAAATTAAGCTTCTCAGGTATTAAAATGGATATAGAGCAATAAATAGTTACAAAGAAGCACCAGGTTTTCCTCTTTGTAAATCGTAGAGAACTGATTTTATCCTTTCATTGGCTCCTGCAAAACAGGTCGCCATAATCTCTGGTTGTTTATTATTTATGCAGTCATACTGAGGGGTCCCAGCAGCAATTAGGACTCCATCGTGCTAGGTGCTGCATGTACACATAGTGAGAGATGACCCCTGCCTCAAGAAGACAGTGTTATCCCCACTGTTATAGTTAAGAAACTGAGGCACTAAGATTATATGACTTCTCCAAGGTCAGACAGGAAGTCTGTGGCAGAACCAGGAAATAAACCCAGCACTGCCTTAATCACAGATCCACCCTTTTTCCAGTGCAGCTTTTCCATCATTAGACAAACACCTATCAGGAATGGTCTAGATAATACTTAGTCCTGCCATGAGTGCAGGGGACTGGACTAGATGACCTCTCAAGGTCCCTTCCAGTTCTATGATTGTATGATCATCAGGGCTCTTAGGCCTCAAGCATGGGCACCAGGTTTGTATAATTTTTGGTGGTGCCCAGAATGGGTCCAAGTCCCGCCCCCCACACCTGCCTTGTAAGCCAATATATATTTTTAAAAATAATGTAAAAGTGGACTGGAAACAGTAAGCATTTAACAGTTTCCCTATATTGCACAATGTGGCTGGTGTGTGTGCGGGAGATAAGGGTTCTGGCTGAGGGTGTGGGCTCTGAGGTGGGGCTGGGGATGAGGGGTTTGGGGTATGGGAGGGGGCTTAGGGCTGGGGCAGAGGGTTGGGGTGTGGGGGGATGAGGGCTCTGGCTGGAGCAGAGGGGTTTGGGGTGTGGGAGGGGTTCAGGGCTAGGGAAGAGGGTTGGGGTGGGGGGTGCAGGCTCTGGGGTGGGGTCAGGAATGAGGAGTTCAGGGTGCAGGAGGGAAGACCCGACCCCAAACATTGGTGGAGCTGGGCCCCCATGCTCTGAATATTGGTGGAGCATGGGCACCAAAGGCCCATATAACTTGCCGCCTGTGGCCTCAAGTCATTGCCTCTTGGTGCTCCTGGAAAGGGACGTACCCCTAAAGTCCTCACTCCACAAGGAATGAGGACAAGGGAAGGCTTGCCTAGCCTCTTCTCTCGGCCCCTTTGTGCTACAATCATTGGCTGCTGCTGCATATTGTTGCCATTTCACAGATAAGGAAAAATAAGGCAGAGGTGAAATGACTTACCTAGTGTCATAGGAAGTCAGGGCAGAGCCAGGAATAGAACCCAGTTTACCCAAATAGCTTCCCCTGTAATTTAATCACTAGACCTTGGTCGTCCTTAATCTTGCCCTTTAGGCTTGAAGAGGAGGGCAAGTTCCCTGGTTCAAGCAGGATCCCATTCTCCAGGTGACTCCTCTGAACAGTCCCTGCATTGTGATTCTCTGCCTCTTTGCTCCATTCTGAGTGTGCTAAGCAGGAGGAGGAGAAGAGAATATAGGAGTAAAGCAGAGAAGTTCATACATTTTGCGGGGAGGAGGTTACTTGTTTTCTACTTTTCCTTCCAATAGTTTATTTGTATCTGATATCCTTTGTTTGGGAGGTAAGAGATCAAGACCCCAGCCTTACCTTTGAGTAAATTTATTTGAAGGTATATTAAAACTTGTCTTAGGTCATCGCCCAAGGGACCAATAAGAAGCAGTTGACTTGTAGAAGTGGCCTTTAACTAAACATCAAGATTTGCAATGGAAAATTTGAGGACACTTTAAAGTGCTTGCATAGTACAGGAGATTGTCTAGTTGAGGTGGTCTTCAGTGTAGGTTTCACTGAACTGGACTTGCCACTACCTTTTAGTAAGTTTAAAAAGCTAACAGCTGTCATTCTGCACTTTGCTATCAGGCACAACGCTCAAAGTCAGAATGAGAAGAGCAGTTTCTTCTCCTTCTAGGGCAGACTGATACAGACGTTCACAAAATGTGCCTGCAACCCTTGGGGTTCCAGAATGTACAAGGGCCAGTCTCCTGTGTGTGAAAATGCTCTTAGTTACAGCAGTCTAATTCCAAAGCAACTCTACTGTCATAGTTACTCTGGATTTACACCCGTGTAGGCAAGAACACAATTTGGCCCCTACTCTCCCCTGGTGTGCTGGATTTGGCAATGCCCCCACTCTGCCCCAAGAGCAGGGAGAATTTTAACACATTAGTTGCACATCCAATGTCTATTTATCTGCAGAAATAAATAATGAGAAGTGGGAGCAGGGAAGGAACACACCCTTCTGTCAAGCTTCAGGCAGGACTGTTATGCTTCAAAAAGAAGGTTAGTATTTTAGTATAACAGAAATACTAATGATCAGATTCTCCCAGCCAGGCTGCATTGTGCTGTATTGTCTCTAAAACCTGGATCACTCTTCCAAATAGATTCCCAGATATCAGAGCCTAGGAAATTTACGTTAAAACCCAATTAACGTACCAGCAGCCATTAGAATGAAAACTTGTGATTGCAGCTGTCAGTTCCTCCACTAGCCATTCAGATGTATCCTAGTACTGAACATATACAATGGCTGACGGATCCCAGAAGTATCAGGTTGTCTCATGACTGTGATTTGATAGCTAGAGGGAAAGCGGGGGTAACAAGTTGAAATATGAGAGGCAGCATGGTCTAGAGAATAAAGCACTGGACTGGAACTGTGTTGTGTTCCCAGCTGTCAATGACATACTGAGTGACTTTGGGTAAGTCACTTCACTTCTATGCTTGTGTCAGGTCCCCCCCACCACTCTGAACTCTGGGGTACAGATGTGGAGACCCACATGAAAGACCCCCTAAGCTTATATTCTACCAGTTTAGGTTAAAACTTCCCCAAGGTACAAATTCCTTTCCTTGTTCTTGGACGGTATTGCTGCCATCATCAAGTGCTTTACACAAAAATTCAGGGAAGGGTCACTTGGAATCCCTATCCCCCTAAAATATCCCCCCAAGCTCCTTCAGCCCCTTTCCTTGGGAGGCTTGAGAATAATATACCACCAATTGCCTTAGCAATGTGAGTACAGACCAGACCCTTTGTCTTCAGGACACTGAAATCAATCAGGTTCTTAAAAGAAGAACTTTATTTAGGAAGAAGAAAAAAAGGAATCACACCTGCAAAATCAGGATGGAAGGTAACTTTACAGGGTAGTAAAAAGATTTAAACACAGAGGATTCCCCTCTGGCTCAGCTTCAGTTACAAAAACAGGAATAAAACTACCTCTGTAGCATAGGAAAATTCACAGGCTAAAACAAAAGATAACCTAACGCATATCCTTGCCCTACTTACTATTTCTGTGAATTTAGTTCTATTATTCCAGGTATATTTTCAGGAGATGTTGTACCTGGTTGGTCCCTCCCTCCGTCCAGAGAGGGAACAACAAAGAGAGCACAAACAAAAACTCCTCCACCCCTATATTTGAAAGTATCTTCTTTCCTCATTGGTCCTTCTGGTCAGGTGCCAACTAGGTTATTAGAACTACTTAACTCCTTACAGGTAAGGCGATTCAGTACAGCTGCCAAGGAGGGATTTTATGCTACCCTTCCCTTTATATTTGACAGCTTGTTTCCTCACTAACCATTATTGCTCATCTGTGTAGATGGTAAGCTCTTTGGGAGTGAGAATAGCCTCTCACTCTGGACAGTGTGGCACTATGGAACCCTGATTTTGGCTGAGCCCTCTAGGAGCTACTGTAATATAAATATAAATAATAATTTGTGCCTTCCTTTGGTGGGTTCAACAAGGATGCAGTCACATCTTCATTGGGCCTTGCCATTAGAGTCCCAACCAAGGTTCCCCTCTGGCAGTACTGTATGCCCTACCACACAGCAGTGCACTATCATACTGTTATCATGAGGTTCTAAAATGGTGGTAGATACCAGAAGGCAGCAGGGTAACCTTGTTGTGTCCTGTGATGAAAGGGAAATGGGTAGAGAAGAGGAGGAAAGTCTGGAGATACCAGATGTTCTGGAGCACCAACCCACCAGAATAATTTTCTAATGAAGGCAAATGGATGAGGTCAGCACTTGCCAGCCTGTCATAGAATCATAGAATATCAGGGTTAGAAGGGACCTCAGGAGGTCATCTAGTCCAACCCCCTGCTTAAAGCAGGACCATCCCCAACTAAATCATCCCAGCCAGGGCTTTGTCAAGCCTGACCTTAAAAACCTCTAAGGAAGGAGATTCCACCACCTCTCTAGATAACCCATTCCAGTGCTTCACCACCCTCCTAGTGAAATTTTTTTTCCTAATATCCAACTAAACCTCCCCCACTGCAACTTGAGACCATTACTCCTTGTTCTGTCATCTGCTACCACTGAGAACAGTCTAGATCCATCCTCTTTGGAACCCCCTTTCAGGTAGTTGAAAGCAGCTATCAAATCCTCCCTCATTTTTATCTTCTGCAGACTAAACAATCCCAGTTCCCTCAGCCTCTCCTCATAAGTCATGTGCTCCAGCCCCCTAATCATTTTTGTTGCCCTCTGCTGGACTCTTTCCAATTTTTCCACATCCTTCTTGTAGTGTGGGGCCCAAAACTGGACACAGTACTCCAGATGAGGCCTCACCAGTGCCGAATAGAGGGGAATGATCACATCCCTCGAGCTGCTGGCAATGCTCCTACTTATACAGCCCAAAATGCCATTAGCCTTCTTGGCAACAAGGGCACACTGATGACTCATATCCAGCTTCTTGTCCACTGTAACCCCTTTTCTGCAAAACTGCTGCCTAGCCACTCAGTCCCTAGTCTATAGCAGTGCATGGGATTCTTCCGTCCTAAGTGCAGGACTCTGCACTTGTCCTTGTTGAATCCCATCAGATTTCTTTTGGCCCAATCCTCTAATTTGTCTAGGTCCCTCTGTATCCTATACCTACCCTCCAGGGTATCTACCACTCCTCCCAGTTTAGTGTCATCTGCAAACTTGCTGAGGGTGCAATCCACGCCATCCTCCAGATCATTAATGAAGATATTGAACAAAACCGGCCCCAGGACCGACCCTTGGGGCACTCTGCTTGATACCGGCTGCCAACTAGACATGGAGCCATTGATCACTACCCGTTGAGCCTGATGATCTAGCCAGCTTCCTATCTACCTTATTGTCCATTCATCCAGCCCATACTTCTTTAACTTGCTGGCAAGAATACTGTGGGAGACTGTATCAAAAGCTTTGTTAAAGTCAAGGAATAACACGTCTACTGCTTTCCCCTCATCCACAGAGCCAGTTATCTTGTCATAGAAGGCAATTAGGTTAGTCAGGCATGACTTGCCCTTGGTGAACCTATGCTGACTGTTCCTGATCACTTTCCTCTCCTCTAAGTAAGTACTTCAGAATTGATACCTGGAGGACCTGCTCCATGATTTTTCCAGGGACTGAGGTGAGGCTAACTGGCCTGTAGTTCCCTGGATCCTCCTCCTTCCCTTTTTTAAAGATGGGCACTACATTAGCCTTTTTCCCATCATCCGGGACCTCCCCTGATGTCCAGGAGTTTTCAAAGATAATGGCCAATGGCTCTGCAGTCACATTGCACACAAATAGTGAACACAAATAACAGGAGATCTCTAAAATACAAAATTGAATTCACCTTTCTAGGTAGAGCATAATAATTCACCCATGGCATCATTTGCAATGTAAATTTCCATAGCCTACACAGAAGTTTGATACTTTTGATATTCAAACACTAGAATCAATAAGGTGTTTTGTAATGCACTGGGAGTGAATCTCTTGCATTCATTGCAAGCATAATTTATCGGGGTTCTGACAGCTTCTCAAGCCACATGTAACTGATTCCATTAAAGCAGATTCTTGGTTGTCTTCTCCACCCCCTGTCCCACAAAAGAACTTAAAGAAACCTCAGCACTCCAAAACCCAAACAGAATTGCCAAAAATAGTGATAATTCTCTTACAGCCTCTGAACGTTTTAGTCTAATCAGTACCATGTTGTTTGGAACTCATTGATTATCAAACATGCAGGCCACATACATTTCTACAGGAGTTCCATCTCCTTCTTCTATATTTATAGTATCAGCTACACAAAGGGCTCGACTGCTCGCATTGAAGTCAGTGGGAGTTTTGCCATTCAGTTGACTGGCGGCAAGATCAGGCCCTTAGTGTAAATATTAGGCAGAGTAATAGAACAGGTAAAGCATACAGCAGTATTTTAGCTAAAGGTTTCTGAGAAATGATACACTGTGCAGTTTAAAGAAAAAATATGATGACGTCTAAGGTGCTGATGGGGTGAGTTATGCTTTGAAGGTACGAAAGTAAGTGAAATATTTAATTCCATCCAGCACCAACAGTACTGAGACAATGGAGCCACCATTAGGCTGATCCAGAGTACAATTATATGTTAAGTTTTTACTTGTACTCTTACAGTTAAAGTAAGGTTAGTTTTACATTTCTTTCACACCTAAAACTCTGCATTGGCATTTATGGATGTTTGAGGTGCACGAGGAATTTGGGATCATTTGAGTATAGAGCATTTGAGCATAGCATAATCATGTAAACCTATTTCTTAGCTTATTTGAACCCAGGTTTTTCATAGCTGCTAGCAACTATCTAGTTAATTGCTAAGCTTTCATAGCTACAGGAATCAGGCTTCAAATTTCCTGTAATCTACTAAAATACCCTTTATTGCTACTTAGTTACATATTCACTCAAACCACCCTTACAGCTAGTTGAAACCAAACTTCACTCATTACTATCTGTCATTTAGTCAAGATCTTCTACAGCTAAGCATGAAGCTTCAAGCTTGTGTAACCCACACACCTTCTGGGTGTGGTGTTGTGTCCCATCTAGTGTCATTGAGCCCTCTGGGAGAGGGTTAAATGAGTCTGCTCTACAGCCTTAGCTACCCGCCAGTTGACTTTTAGCTCACGTGGTAGAGTCTCATGCACTAAGTTTCAGAAGTCCTGGTTCAATCCCGCCCACCGACGACCAGGGTCTGTCAGCATTACACTTGCCTGCACTCAGATTTTGTGAAGCATTACATCTATTTTTTCTAGTAATGAACCGAAGCTATAACTGTTACTCAGTTACAGACGTCTACAGATATGGAGTTGCACTGGGTGTAAGTCAAGGCAGAATTTGGCCTGTAGTTATCTGTCCGACTTGTGTTGAGGTCAATGGGAATCTAGCCACCGATTTCTGAGGGAGTAGGATCGGGCTCAGGAAACAAGACAAGGTTATCAGTGGTAATATGGTTCCAAGAGACACTATGCTAGGCTGGATTTTACCTGTTTGAACACTTTGCTGAGGAGTCAGGAGACATGGGTTGGATTCCTGGCTCTGTACAGGGAGGGCAAGTCACTTGGTCTTCCCAGTTCTTTGCTCGGAGTGAGTGGATGGAGAAAGTGCAGGAATCTGACACTCCTCAATCCCAACCCAGGCTTTAGTGCAAGAGAAGAAGCGGGTTGTTCTCTTCCCAGGCTGAACAAATAATTTGGCGAGAAGGGGCAAAAGATAGGGTGGAGGGATCAATCACTTCTAGGTTGCAGACCCTCTGTGGACACTATTCCAGCATAAGGACTGGAATAGCCTCCATTGTTCTAGTGCTCTTTCTGGTCTCTATCGCTCCAACGCCGCTGAGCCCAATCCCCATGCAGCATCATTAGGAGGGCCTACCATCACAAGGAGAAAGGGGATGACCTTGTTGAGACAGCACTCATTCCCTTCTGTGCCTCAGGTCAGATCCACAAGATCTGGATCTTCTCCACTAACCCATATTATTTTATAACAGAGAAGAGAAATCTTAAAAGATCTTCAGAAGACTCTGCTCATAACCTGAAGCTATATTATGGTAAGTCTGAAAAATCCACACCCCTGAGCAACATAGAAAGCCAACCTAACCCCTGGTGTAGACAGTGCTAGGTTGATGGAAGATTTCTTCTGTTGACCTGACTACCACCTCTTGGGGAAGTGGATTACCTACAGTGATGGGAGAACCCCTCCTGTTAGCATAGATAGTGTCTACAGTGAAGTGCTACAGCAGTGCAGCTGCAGCTATGTTGCTGTATCATGTCTAGTGTAGACAAGCCCTTATAGTCTTCAAAAGCTGACCTGCTCACATATGTACTATAGCTATGTACACCTACAAATCTCAGCTTATGAATATGTGTGGGCTATTTAGGCTGGGTGTGCATAAATGTGTGCTCCGAGGACAGGATGTCTTCCCAAAAGAGGTGCTCTAGTTCAACCACGTTAAGCTATTGGGCTTCGTGCATGAATCATTAGGTGAGATACTACTGTTTGTGCTATACAGGAGGCCAGACTACATGAACACAATGGTTCCTTCTGGCTTTAAGATCTATGTATTTGCAGTTTGGCCCTGTATTTCCTGTAGCTTTGTTTTACTGATGCTTTAATTTAAAAAGTGATCTTTAGAAATTGCACCAGAATACCACTCTGTCAGAAACCAAGGCACTAGGAATCTTTAATCATCACTATCAAAACCCTCTTTTCCTTGAAGAAAGAAGAGTCCACTTTCCACATCGCAGGTTTCTCTGATAGGGTTTCACATTCATTTTTCTCCAGACAGTGATTAGAATAAGCATTGTCAGTGGTTGGAGAGAACACATTAAGAATGGTTTTACTTGGTTCAGACAAAAAATATAAAATCAATATGCCATTCCTGGCATTTAGAACTCCTCTCAGCTGACCTTTGACTGGCCTCACCTGCCTCTCCTTTCTTCCCAGAAGAAGGCACTTCTCAGAAACATCTGCCTCAGCCCTAAGGCTATTTCCTTATGCTCTTAGACTAAAAAGGCAGAAATATTAATTTTCTGAAGCAATATGCTACCGAGAGCTCCATCAGAATTTGCTCCCTTTGGAATAGTCAAGAACACTCAATATTGTTGCAAACAAGCCCCCTGCCCACCCACTTCTTAAACAGCATTTCCTTGCTTTTAACGAGTGCATTAAAACACGCAAGGAGCTCTGTTTAAGATAAACTGCAAGGTTATTTAGTATGCTGCAGACCCTGAAAAATGTACAGAAAGGTTACGGTAAGTAAAATGGATTGGAATTCACAGACTTGAACTTTTGCCCAAATCTCAAAGGGAGACAGCCACATACTTTCTTCTGAAATTTGAAGGAGTTCAGGTAATCCCATCCCTGTGATATTTTTGTCTGGGTCTGCATTTCCTGCTTCCATCTTGAGCCAGAGGTGTAAGTACCAAATATGGTGAAGAGGGGTGTGCTCCTGCTATTTCTGGCCTGAAAGGAAGCAGGATGTACAGGCTATTCCAGGAAAGAACCAGTGAACCCTGTTTGTTATTGATATTACACTAGTGCCTAAGGACCCAGCTGAATCGTGGCCCAGTTGTGCTGGGCACAGTACAAACATAGTATACGAGTTCTAGTGCAAGGAGTTTATAGTGTTGCCCCTTTTTGACCCAGCTAGCTAGTCAAAGTTCAGGGCCCCGCGGTTCTAGTTGAAAGTAGAAATTGATGGAGTCTGGTATTTTCTTTGATGCAATCTTGTTTATTTACCAGGAAAGTACAAAGTCCTGCTTCTCTGAATGCAGGAGGAGCCAAGAACAAAAGGAACAGTTTTGTAGCTTGCAGTCCCCAAGCCTGTTTCGCCAACACCAGACCCAAAAGCACTCTCTCTAGCTTTTTCCAGGGTCACAGTGCACTCACAGACTGCTCCATGGCTTTGTTGCTTTTTGCCTCTGTCTCTCTCTCTGTTCTGTCTTGCTCAGTTTCTGTGTGTTCTGCCTTCCCTCTCCTCCTCCAATGCCCCCAAACACTAACAATAGTCAGCAAAACCCTTCTGCCCACTCAGTCCAAACTCCTGGGCAGCTTCACAATCCCCTTTGGTCTTTAGTAGGAGCTTGTGATTAATTTATCTTTACAGTTATGTTAATACTTTACAGAGTATTGTCTCCATTTTGCAGAGTTAGAAGTTAAACCTAGATCTCCTGCATCCCCATTTGTGCCTGAATCATAAAACAGTCCTTTCTCATATGGCCAAATCTGCACACTCCAGTGGGTCAGGCAGTTCCAAGCTTCTGCGTGCTTCTTCCAAACAAACCTCAGATCCATTTGTGGTTGAATAAAAAGAATCAAGTTGCTAGTACAGGGATCACTATGCTAATAAGATGTGTCTGTTCATGGTAATGGTGATGAGCATGCACAGCCTAGATCAGAAGCTTCCAGGAGCCTTTATGGAGTCAGACTGAGCTGAGTGCTCATGTAGCTAAGGAAAACGCTGTGCCTTCTCTCCAAACAACCTGACTTCTCAGTGCTTATTAAACATTTCCAAGTGTACAGGGAATGTTAGATTCCTAAAATAGCCTGGGTGAGTCTCAGAAGTGCCCACCTGTAGCAGGCGATACCTCAGTCTGGGATTTCAGGGGGAGCTGCACATGTTCAGCACCTCTTAAACTCAGACCTAAATATGGCTTTAGGTGCCCAGCATTGGGGGGACTCAAGATTTAAAATGTTGGTCAATGCTTCCAGGAGTGAAGCTGAAGCATGGCAGATGATTTGGGCATATCCATAGGAAGTTGCCTGCGCATCTCTTTGCTTGCTGTATTTGGACTTCAGATACCCATTAGTGATTGAAAAACTAATGTGATGTTGTTAAGGGTGCACAGAATGATTTGCCCTGAATTCTGATCAGTGCCAAGTCTTGGCTACTTTCTTGGATTTTAAAGGAAGTTTACCCTGATTTAAATGCTCCATCTACCTAAATCTCCAGGCTTGCTGAAAATAGAATTTAACCCTCCTTCCTGCCTCTAATCACTTATGAAAAATGATTATTAAACCCTGTTAGAGTTGTACTTCCTAATCCTCTTTGGCTGGCCCCAGTTCATGTCAATATGTAATAAGTCATCACTATGGGGGTTTTAGGAATGGGACCAGTCCCCAAGATTGAATTACAGAGTACATATTCCATCAGGAAACTGCTTCTCACTATTTATAAAATCAGCACAGTTGATGGAAAGCTGCTTTGGTTTGCAGTATTTGCTATGTGGTCTTGTTGGAGAGTCTATTTACTGGTGCTGGGTGAACCTCAAATGGTTCAGTGCTTGAGTTTAGTTCTGATAACCCAAGTGGCACAGTTGCGAACTTTCACATGGTAAATAAGCACCCCAACTTTCACAATAAGCCAAAAATCAAGCTAATCCCATTTCAAAACAAGGCCAAAACAAGCCAATCCCTAAGAACCCCAGTGCTCTATGTGACTAGATCCCCCCGGCGTGCAGTCTGGGACTGTGGTGGGCCCGCTGTGCACCCCTGACTCTCTCTCCACCTTGCCCCTGCTTGCCCCTTGCCCATGCTTGCCCCCTCTTGTCCCTGCTTGCCGGAAGCCAATCCAAAAAAAAAAAGCTGCAACAAGCTACAAGCCAAAAACTAGCCAACAAGCAACTCACAAGCCAATTAAGCCAAAACAAGCCCAATTTCTGCATTTTTTTTGTGTGGGTTTGGCATGTCTGCCAAGTGGTTGGTGCTTAGCAGAAGTGTATCCGTTATCCAAAGCTTGTCTACCTAGGTACCCTCCCTTTACTTGTGTGATAACTGACAGCCTGACAAGACTAAAGGGAGGGACTGGGATTTTACAATACTGTGGTGTACCATAGTGTATTTTAATATTTAAAGTGGCAGATGACTGGGAGGCACAGAATGTGTTACTTGGCATTAGTGCATTGGTGCAGTGAAATAGCCCATATGTATGCTTAGAGGATAAGATCTGTGTTGTTTGATCACGATGTCATGAGATTCTCTGAAGAAAACTGATATCCAAGCAGAGTGCAATAGGAGGCCACTGGCTTACATCCTCTAAACAACCCCAAACTCAGCCTGACAAGCAAGGATACAGCTAGGCAAGGGTAATGGTACGAGCCAACCCACAAGATTACAGTAGGGCTTGCTGATGTAAGTGGCAGGTAGTGATAAAGCATATAGGCCGTATTTTCCTCTCTGGGAGGGAAGCAGAGGGTTGGCATTTCTAAACATCAGAAAGAATTTGGTGCAGTTTGAAGAATGGATGAAGGTTTGGGATCTTACTTTGATTTAACTGATTCCTGCTTTTTGCAGGGCAAGTGATGTGATAAGACTAGGAGAGAAATGCCAAGAGCTACAGGTTGACAAACAAGACTATGCTAGGAAAGTGTCAAACTGTTTTTAAAACTATTTCAGCTGCCAGTACCATGGCTTTGTCCCAGCTCAGACAGGGCATAGGACTAGACTACAGTTATTGGACAGTTTAGAAAGTGACAGTTAAATAACTGTTTATACCAGCTGATTATGCAGTGAGGATATTGTTACCCGATAACCATTCTCAAGACTGTGGTCACTGTTTAATCATGAGAATGGTTTTCACTAATTTAACCACATTGTGTGACTCACTTGTGCCAAGAAGAAAGTCATACTAACTGAAACTGCTTTAATGTATATTTTCAAAAACAGTTTCCTAAAATGATCTGTTCTGTATGGGCCTAAAAGGAAAGTGAGCCCCACTACAATTATCTGTGAAATTAGGGTATTTTAAAGATGCATCACATTTGTGCAGCGGCTAGTACGTGGATAGCAGATGCTTTGGAAGATTCCCTTCTGTAGGAGGGAGATCCAAACACATAAGATGCAGCAAAAAACATCATTCAGGCCCTCATTTCATATCTTGCCTGTTGCAATTTCCTCCTTACTGGCCTTGGCTCGTGCAACCTTGCTCCTCCCAAGTCTATTCAGAATATTGCTGCTAAGACCTTACTTGCATGTTGCTCTGACCACAGCTCCTTCTTTCAGCCCCTCCACTGACTCCCTCTTTGCCTCCACATAGACAAAAGCTTGTTTTTAACCTTTCAGCCCTTTCACAATTTAGCCCTACCCTACTTTGCTGCTTCAATAACTTCAATAGCAACATCGACCCCCCTGCTTTGCCAACACTCTCCCAAGCACCAGTCCGCGTCACCTTTAAACACCTACAGACTTTCTTCCTAAGCACATAGGGAAGCCTGGGAAAGTCACACTCCAATCCAATGTTCATACAGCACCCAGCACAATAGGGCCCACAGTCTATTGGGAGCTATCAGAATGCAAATATTTATTTGAATGTATACTAACCATTCTCCCTGCTGAGCCAATGGAAGTATACAACTGGATGCAGTAAGACTAGAAGGAGATTAGAAAGACATTTTAAGAGCTCTCTTTATTCCACAGGATTTCAGAAATTGAATCTTGGGAGTACAAAAAGAGAGACGCTTCCCACTGCTGCAAGCATCTTAGCTCTCTGATCTGGAGAGAGAAAAGGAATTCTCCAGGATTATTGCATTGTTATAAGAAACTGACATGATTTCCTCCTAATCTTTGTGCAGTTTGGTCCCATGGACTTTTTGCAGCCTCATGTCCCCATTAACTGTAACACATAGTTACAAACTACAGGACAGAGTCCAGAAGTAATTTGAGACAGAGTTTACATCACTCTTGTAGACAGTTAATTCATGACCTATTTGCTTATAACTAGCCAATGTGGTGCAATGTGCTTTGTACTGTGTGTTAATACCAGGGTGGATAAAAATCAGTGATTTACAACAAAAAAATAAAAAGAATTGATTTGATACAGGTTTGTATATAAAAACAACCTATTTAAAAATAAATGTGAAATTATTACAACCTACGTTAAAACCTAAATTGACTGCAATCTATTGAAATAATTTAATTTAAATAAAATAATATTAAGCAGGACATGTTTGCTGCCAAGTTTTAAAGAGAGTCAAGCCACTGAAGTGGTTTAAATCACTAGCTAAGCCACTGGAACCAGAGTTTGTTGAAGTGCTAAACCAGCTTTTACAGCACTAGCCTCTTCTGCAGGTGCAGAGAGAATATTTCTTCATTTCAGTTTATTCAGCTAGCTCAGTTTAATGTCTAGTTCATTCAAAGTTAGGAAACACATGGGGAATTGAAAAAGCAGGAAACCTTGTTTTCTTCTTCCAATCTATGAATTAAAACTTAGTGTGAGAAGATGACATCTACTAGTTCTAAAATCTTGAAGGACATGGTGACCAGAAACCATCAGTTCAATTCACTAACTACAGATCTTCCTTTGTTTAATAAATCCATTAGTTTTAAATGCAAAACAGGGTTTGATATTTTTTTCTTATGTATCCAGCACACTTAAGGTAGTTGTATTGAATTAATACAAAAACAATTTAAAAATGGTGGGTTTGTTTGTTTTTAATTGAATTTGAATTTCCATCCAAATAGAGCTTGCTACAAATCACAAATAAAAAATTAATCATCTAATAAATAAGATATCCATCATTCTCCATCTTCTAACAGAATAAAAATGTAAAAACTAAGAAGTTGAATAAATGTAAGTTAAGCTATATGATTGTTTAAATAAATGTGTATAGATAAGTGTATCCTCCTGGTTAGCAAAAAAAAAAGCACCAAATTTAGTGTAAAGGCTGTATTTAGCTGCAAATCAACATGTTTTAATGGTTACCAACCATGAGAATCAACCATTATTTAGGAGAATAACTAAAAGTACAAATGTGACACAAGATTTAAAATCAGTGATTTACATAATGATTAAAATCAGTAATTTAAATCAATTCACTCTGGGTACTCCAGTAAATGAAGGGATTTCTTTTTTGAATTTTGTTATAGGATACATACACATGCAAAGAGGCTATCTATGTAAAATACCTGCAAACAACCAGACAGTGATGTCCAGCCAGCATATGGTTTTACATCAAGGAACTGTTGGATTTGATTTCAAGTTGATAAAGAATGATTTACAAGCAGTTTCAGTCC
Organism: Malaclemys terrapin pileata; assembly: GCF_027887155.1. Classification (NCBI taxonomy): domain Eukaryota; kingdom Metazoa; phylum Chordata; order Testudines; family Emydidae; genus Malaclemys; species Malaclemys terrapin. The sequence continues at coordinate 58,996,820 of NC_071513.1, forward strand.
CAAGTTTCCCTTCTAATCTGCCCCAAGGTCCCATTGCAATTTTTGTGCATTTACCTTCATATTCACCCATTCTTAAAATGTTCTCCCCTGCTGCTGTGTGAAAGCACTATATAAACAGAGACAAACGAACAAAATAGAGCCCCAGTCCTGCAAACACTTAATCATTTGCATAACTGTGCATGTGAGTTGCTTCACCATGGGAGCACTCATATCAGTATAGTTATGCACATGCTTATTCAGGATCAGAGCCTAAATACATACAAAAGAAACAATGAAACTGACTATACATAAAGCCATATCAAATGCATAAAATAATCACATAAAGAAATATTTTCTCTCCAGCCTTGGGTGTTACTTGTCACAGTAGATAAACAATGTAGACAGAAACATGATTTTGTAGCTGGTGTCACTAATTAGCCCAGACGTTGCACTATGCTTGAAAACTTTTGGGAGTTAAGAGACTGGATTTTTTGGAAGTTGGTTAGAGGCCCTTGGTTTCTTTCCCACTCCTTGAAATTCCTTTTCTTAGGGAAATATGATTTAGTCTTAAGGAAATCCAAATGGGGTATATTCTTCAACAACAAAAGACAAATGCCTCCTGAAAGCAAAGAAGTCTTTTTCCAGTGAACTTTTATCAAGAAATCTTGGGTTTTCCCCCTACTTGTTTCCATTTCACCTCTGTCCGAACCTCTCAAAAGATGGCAAACACCGCACAGATGTAGTCCTCTCTTTCTCATTGTCCATCCATTTCTGAAAACCAAATGAAGGCATAACTGGGAGATATGTCTGTAGAATTTGAATATTTCAGTTATGATCCTAGTATTTATCTGTTTTCTAATTTTAAACATATAGCCCAAGTGATCCCTTTTGATTAATCATATCTATACGGAATTGCACATGTAGATCATACCATGACACGTATGAACTACGACTGCTTCAATTATGGAATTTTAGAGTTGATGGGCACACACCAGTTCCCAGTGGACAGGATTTTATAATCTATTCTATTATAACTGACCCCCGTTTTGGCACTCCCAGCTAACAGGCCAATGAGTGAACAGGCACTGAGACCTACTTTCTTAGCCCTAGAAGTTAGGACTGAGGCAGACTGAGGGACACAGTCAGGGTCCTGCATCGTCAGACCTGTGAGTTTGTTACATATTTTGGGTTAAGGACTTCAGTCTGCTGGAATCTTTCCCCAGTATGAAATCAACTTAGAAAAAAGAGAGAGCGGTTCTGAAGAGCAGGTAGAGATGAAGTCAGAAAAGTAATCAAGATATTAAAAGAGCATTGGTGTTCAGACTGCTCCTTAGATAGAGACAGGTAGCTTAGGGACTTTAATCCCTAAAGACCAAATAAATTCCTAAAGATTTTTTGAGTTCTATATCAGCTCATTTTCCCAGTAGGAGTCTTCACTATCTTGGCCTTAACCACGATGTAACTTTCAGTTGCACCTTTAATATTAAATGATAAAAGCAAGTGCCTTGGGGCCCAGTTCTGAGCCTGTGAGCAGAGGAGGATGGATACAAGTCAGGATTTTGTTGAAATCATTTATAAACGTTTACATCTAATATTTTTTACATCTTGCTAGTTCTTTTCTTTCTTCCTATTTTGTAGTCTTAATTTGCTAAAGTGGATGCATTGTTCTTGTTTCTTTAACTAGTTTCCTCAATTGTTAGTATAATTTAAGATTTTACATAGAAATTCTTTCTCCATAGAAGTTTCACATCTAAAGTGATAGCGAGACCTTGGACTTCACCTTTTCTGCGACTATCACAAACCCAAAACACATATATAAAGAAAATAGCCTGTGTTATATCTGCAATCACCATCACCTTGATATACTGAGTTTCCACAAGTTTAGGAAGCTGAAATGTTGCAGCCAGATTCTACTTCACCAGAGTTTGCAGTCTGAAATTGGTGGGATTTGTGCTGCTAAATTGTTTAGGATCCTAACTTTAGATTCTTATTTTTGAAAGTTTCCGCCTGTGTGTATAACAGTTTATTACAACTTTGTTAATATACTGAAATTCTAAAGAACTTTTCTTTGACACTGAAGCAATTTTGTTTTAAAGTAATAGATTTTATGCCACTAAACACAATTTTAGCTTCTGGTATTACAGACACTTATGTGCACGCTTAATTCTAAACAGAATAGTCCCACAATGGGACTGTTAATGTGATGAAAGTTATATGTCTGTTTGCAAGATCAGGGCCTTAATTTTTGACATTTTGTTTTTTTTCTATCTGAAATTTACAAAACTGCTATAAAATACTTGATCACTACTGGCATTTAAAACCTCCTGACAGCATTTATGATTTAGATTACAATTTATAATGAACTAAAGTTTCAATAGCCCAAGTGTTTCTATAGCAAAACTTTTCAAGTTAGTTTTACAGACCTCATTTACAGAACCTGAATGTAAATGAATGTTTTTGTAAAAAATAATCAAATGATATCACTCTACCCTGGAGCAAAGCCAGAATAAAATGAGTTTTGCTCCTGGGAATTATGAGGAACTTAGCATTGGGACACATGAAGTCAGGTTGTATCCAGCTACTGCTGTGTGTTGGCAGGAGTACTGCACAAAGCCTGCTGCTTTCCTCTTTGTACAGTAATTTGGTTATCTTGTTAAAAGCTGTGCCTGGACGAACTGGTCATGAATAGGGCCAGATTAACACACAGGCAAACAAGCTCATGCCTGGGGCCCAAATTTGGCCAAACTTTTTATGCCGATGTGGATTTATGCACAGATTGAAAGAACTTCACTCCCTTAAATGAGTGAGTGGCATTGTGACTTGGCACATGGGGTCACAACGCTACCCAGATCTGGCCCACTTGCCCCTCCATCATGGGGCCAGGCCAAATGTGAATGACTGTCTTTGTGACCTGCTGCACGGGGTCACTCCAGGGCTGGCTCCAGGCACCAGTATTCCAAGCAGGTGCTTGGGGCGGCAATCTGTAAGGGGCGGCAGTCCGTGTGTTTTTTGCCGCCCCAAGCAGCGCGCCAAATTGGTGCCGTGGATGGTGGGGGCAGTCTGTGTGCCGTTAGGGCGGCACGCGTGTTTCCGCGGTGGCGGCAATTTGGCGGCAGCTTCTATGTTCAGCTGCCCACAGAGGCAATTCAGTGGCTTCTGTCTTCCGGCTGAAGACAGAAGCTGCCGCTGAATTGCTGCCGCTGTGGAAACGTGTGTGCTGCCCTAACGACACACGGACTGCCCCCGCCATCCACGGCGCCAATTCGGTGCTCTGCTTGGGGCAACAAAAACAGTAGAGCTGGCCCTGGGTCACTAAGTGGCATAGCAACCCAGTGCTCCAGCTCACACCGCTCACTCAAATGAGTGAAGTTTTTTCAGTTCACCTATAAATCCGGAAGGGTGGACAGATAGTCTTCGCACCCAGCTGAGACTTACTTTGCCCTGTGGTCTGATCCAGAGGGGGTGGTGAACAAGACCCAGGCCCAAAATAATGATATGAATTATGACTTGTAAATGAAGATGAGCAAGTGGAAGTCTCAAAATATCAGGTAGGAGCTGCAGCAATGAAGTTGGCCTTTGTGGTACTGGGGCACCACAGTGTTCAGAGAGTAAAGCAAGTTTTAAGTACAGACTATAGACCTGCTCTTGCAATAATTCAAGTGGCGCTCACTGCAGGATCAAAGCCCACGTTTCCAATACAGTGGCCACCATTAAGAAATCATCATTTTCCTAACCATTACCACACAGCAGTATCTGAACACACCATAATTCCTCTCCCACCTCTCCACACCCATGTGTAGAATAGGAGATCTATGGTAACATTTGGCAACTGTTAACTTTTAATAGGATCTACTGTATATTATTAAAGTACTGAAAATCAGTACTTGTGTACAGCTACAGAAAAGCTATTTATGAAGAGAGGAAATCTGGTTTATTCCTGCAGGAGTAAAGGATACTCCACATGGTGTTTCTCCTGCTCATTTCTGACTCCCAATCAGAAATAATGCTCTTCAGTCAACGACAAAACTCCCACTGAGTTCAGTGGGAGCCGAGTCTGGCCCAAAATATACTGGCTATGCCATGTGAGTGAGTTGGCATTGCCAGAGCAACTTTAACGTCTGGAATTTCCTGAATCACAGTACTTGATCTTACAATCCAAATCATAAGTATATTTAACTTCGTTATTTTATGGACTACCCTGTTTCCCCGAAAATAAGATATCCTCCGAAAATAAGGCCTACTTACAGTTTTGCCTCTCGTTGTAATATAAGGCATCCCCCCGATAATAAGACCTCCCCGATAATAAGGCATCCACCGATAATAAGGCATTTTTCATTTCTGAAAAATAAGACATCCCCTGAAAATAAGACCTAGCGCATCTTTGGGAGCAAAAATTAATATAAGACACTGTCTTATTTTCGGGGAAACAGGGTAGTTTTTTTATGGGAGGCAGTATAGCATCAATATAAAAGCAGTGCTTAATTTCACAGAATATAAATACAGTAGCTCTGTCTAGGGTGATCAAATGCCCCGATTTTATAGGGACAGTCCCGATATTCGGGGCTTTGTCTTATATAGGTGCCTACTACTCCTCACCCCGTCCCGATTTTTCACACTTGCTATCTGATCACCCTAGTTCTATCAGAGTGTAATAGTTTTGCCTTTGCCGTCAAAGTGAAGCCAGTACAGCTGGCTAAATTTTTGGCAGCACTGAAGATCTGGTACTGGTGGATTACTCATTTGGGACCATATTGTCCCATATGCCCTTCACACAGAGGACAAGAAGATAAGGTTTCTCTTATGGTGTTTCCCTTTATATTCTGCAAGGGGTGAGGGGAGGATTTTACCCAGCCAGAAGCAGTGTTCTACCTCTAAAATCAATAGATCCACTGTGATCTATGTAGAGGATGCAGTCCCAGCCACATGAATGGAAGGATGGTCCAGTGATTAGGGCTTTAGCCTGGAGTGTCAGAGACTCAGTTTCAGTTCCCGACTCCACTATGTGCTTCCTGTGTGACCTTGGACTCTCTGTATGGATCCTATCTGTAAAATGGGGATAATCATAATAATAATAATAATATCTTGCATCACAGGGGTGTTGTAAATATAACAATTAATAAGTGTTCAGGACTCAGATACTACACTGATGAGCACCATAGAATAGTCAATAAGAAAATTTTGTATTCACAGCAGGCTCTGAATGATGTGTGCTAAATAAGGCATGGGGTTACACATTGAACTATGAGGCTGAAACAAAATCTTGAATAGAATGCACAAGGGGACACCTTTAATACTGGCATTTCCTAGCTTGAGCCCTTAACTCAGTAACCTTAGCGTTTAAATTGCTTTAGTGTAACAAGTACCATGCAGAGGCATCATGCCTTCATACCAGATCCTGACCTGCTCTCTCCAGCCCCATCCTTGAAGGACATCTAGGAAGCCCATCATGATGACAAGCATTCTCCCAATGGCTGCTGGACCTACAGCCCCCCCAAAAGGCCTTTCCCATTGCAGGATAAAGACTCGCAGCTTTGCTAGTGTAATATACACACATTTTCAGCTTCCATTTCCTGCTCTCGGCTGTGCTGATCGAATCTGCCTTATGAAAAACAAGCTGTCGTGTTTTTGTACATCATCTCCATCAGCTGCCACATGGCCAGATGTTCGTTATTGTTGTGTTTGGTGTGGTTGTTAAATGATTTTGAAGCAGACAGAATATAAATAGATTTTCAAAAGTGATGGAGATTGTTTGAGCCTGTAACTGCTCTCCACTAAGCACATACACAGTGCGTATTGGGCTTTCATTAGAATTAGGGCAGAGAGAGATCCCAAGTGTCCTTTGTGCAGCACTGCCCATGAAAGAGGGGAGTGAAGGATGAAAGATCCTGGAGGAGCTTTAATTCAGAATGTTCTTGGCAGTAGAAGCCACCTTGAGCTGGATTGTGTGCCATGCCTCTTAGGAGGAGCAGCCGACGGGAGGAAAGAGAGTCCCCACTTCACCCATGTGATTCTGGACCTGAGGGCTGGTGTGGCCCCCTGCATCAGTTTGAACAATCTCGGGCTGCTCTAGCTTATCTATATCTCTCATGAAACATCTCTCACTAGGAGTATTCACCCAATGAACATCTCTCACCCAGCAGTGTGCATTCAGCTATAGAAGAGTCATAGGAGGGGGGTGGTTTATGATGTTAGATGGATTTTGCTTCCGTAATTTCTTTAAGTGCTTTTCCCTCACTGTAGGAGCAAACACATTTTTTTCACAGAATTGCAGTTCTATATAGTACCTTTCATCTTGAAGCATTTTTACAATCAAGTAAGCCTCACCACCCATATGAGGTGGGTAAACATCTGATGTAGTTTATTTATTTCCATTTTATAGATGATGAATAAGGTGAGGCTTAGAGATGTGTATGTTTTCTGATAACGTTTTTGTTCTCATCTCTGCCACTGATTCTTTGTGTGCCCTTTGGCAAGCCACTGTGTTTCAGTGTACTCTTCTAAAATGGAAGATAGAACAATAACGGGTGTGATACGTGGCTAGTGTCTCTCATAGGGATAACAGATTCTGACTAACAATCCCAGGGTTAGGGGCCTAGCCTACAATTTAGGGAGACCTGAGCTCACTTCCCTTCTCCTCCACAGACTTCCTGGGCAACTTAGTCTGTGGCTTACGAAAAGGGAAGTACTATTACTCCTATATCTCGTGGAGTGTTGTGAAAATATATTAATCTTTGTGAAGTGCTCAGATACTCTGGTTATGGGTACATAATTACCTAAGATATAAATAGACAGATAACCGTGTTTCATGATTAAAACAGGTATTGGTTTGCCATCTGATTTGCAACACAATGTGGGTCAGACTGAAATGCAACCCCTTCTCATAATGTTAAGTTTCTCTGGCTTATTCTGATTTCTGTTTTAAAGAGTGGAATTTTGAAGCAAAAATGTAGTCTATAATTTTCAGTAATTTTGTCCCTAGCCTAGCATCATGTAGCCATTTGTTATTCATTGGGATGATTGTGAATTTAGGAACTGTTTATGCAATTTTTTTTTCTGTTTTTGCCATACAAATTTAGAAGGAATAGTTAGAGCCACCACAGGAGCATTCTATAGACCAGTATCTGAAAGCTCCCCTGCTTCTTTTCATCTATCAGCACTACACATAGAGATTCAAGCCAATAACCAGATACCAGTCTGAATACTTGGTCACCCTCTTGCCCTCCAAACACAACTATTATCCAAATATATCCAGTACAAATGGGTTTCAGCCTCCACTGCTGCACAGCTTTACTACCAACTAAACTAATGGAGCAGATACACTGAGAGCTGAAAGTGAGAATGAATGGGAGTGCAGTTTCCCTTGTTTAAATGGGAGAACTTTTGCTGTAGGGCCAGACTGAGTTACCCTTACGTATATGGAGTAATACCCTGCTCAGAAGCAGCCACATTGACTTAATGCTCATGGTGTAGAGGTATATGTAAGGGTATCTTGGTCTGGCCCATAATTTCAGTCCAGAGCAGACTAGTCATCGTCAATAGCATCGTTCTATTTCTATGACTTTGGAGCAACGATGCTGCATGAGTGCGGTGTGTGAAGGAGGGCATTTTCCCTCCATAGTTCATGTTGTAACCAAGTTTCAGAGTAGCAGCCGTGTTAGTCTGTATCTGCAAAAAGAACAAGAGTACTTGTGGCACCTTAGAGACTAACAAATTTATTTGAGCATAAGCTTTCGTGGGCTTATGCTCAGATACATTTGTTAGTCTCTAAGGTGCCACAAGTACTCCTGTTCTTTTTGTTGTAACCAAGGTTCATTCATCAGCTCAGTTCTCACACATACCCATTCATTTTAGAACAGAAAAGATTCAGTTTTGTGGTTACTCATAGAGTGGAGAAGAATTATTCTCCTTGATTTACAAATAATTTCATTGCAATGGTCCTCGTCAGGTATTCTGCCTTTCTCACATCAGGATGCAGTTGTGGTTCAGTGGTCCTACCTTGATCTTGAGTAATTTGATGTAGTTTAGCTCTCTACCCTAAGCATAGTGTCCTCCCCTTCTCGGGGGTGATGAGCAATGAAACAGAACAGTCCTTTGCTCTCCTTGGGCCACCAGCCTCTCTGGGGCCACCTGGATCTCAGACTCCTAAAGAAGGGGGTAAGTACATGCCTGGACTTCAGGCTCACAGCACTTCTCTCATCTCAAGCCAGACAGTCTCTCTCTTGCTTTCACTATAGCTCTTACATCTTCATCCCACATTGCAAGGCTCACAGTATTAACTTACTGCAACATAGCCCTGCCAGGGTCCCCTCCTCTTCCTTAGCACTTTACAGTCTTCTTCCGGAGCCACTCCAGATCTAGCCCCTCCTTCCTCTGCAGAGAGACTCACAGCACACCCCACTTCTCCCTGCTGAGATAAGACTGAGGCCTTTCTGGCACTCCTCAGCATGCCCTGCAGCAGCCTGTAATTCCCAGGGTCCCTCTGGGAATGACACCTCCCAGAATTCCCTTGTTCCAAAGTAAATGCAGAATGGGGCCACAGGGCCTGGAATTGCCTTTTTTAAAAGACCAGCCTCCAATATACTTCCAAAGTTGCAACTAGTTGAAATTCGACCCTTTGTAGTTTTGAGGAAATATTCTCCTGTTTTTTATTCCCCTCTCCCTCCCTCCTGCAATGCAGCAAGCCATGGAGTCAAGGGATTCCAGAGCTGATTTTCAGCTCTTATCTCAAGACTTCATACTGGTTAGGCTGGGAAGTGGAAACTTTCATGGTACTTGTTCTTTGTTCAAAAATAATGAGATTAAAAAAAGTTGGGTTTTATTTTCCTTCCAGTTTGAAGCTTTACAGCTTTTCTCTAAAACCAGGAAGCTAGAAGCTTTCAGCCTTTTTTTTTTCCTAAAAAAAGATTCCCATGTGTTCACCTGATTCCAGAAGCTGGGGCTTTAAGAAAAACAGGTGAGACTCACAATAAAATTGGGAGATTTTGCAACAGTGATAAATGTTTTCATCTTAATTTTTGATCCCTTATCCATAAATATGCAGCTTTTCAACTTCTTGAAGTTATAGCAATGCTTACAGTTTTTTGATGTATGTAAAATACTATAACTGGTAATTAGGATACATTCCTATCAAAAACATATTGCTTGTGCCCATTTAAAGATTGCAGACACTATACTGACAGAGTGTGGGATGAGGTCAATTTGCCTTTTTGCTTTTCACAAGGCCCTAATCCTGCAAAGAGTTGCACAAGCTTAACGTCATGTCTGATCTGCCCCATTGATTTCAATGGGACTACTTGTGTCTGAAGTTAAGTTGTTTTTAGAACTGGGGCTCTAAAACACCACCTATGACCATATGTATGTCTCTTCTGGCAGTATGTAACAAATGCAGTTTTTGTAATCAACCTTCTAGTAGAGTATAATTGTGATAAGAGCAGTATATTCAGTTTTACACTTAATAAGGGAAAGAAAATTCAGCGGTAAGCAAGATGTTTATTAGTAGGAATTTGGGTGTATGCCTTTGGTATGAGCTAAGGAAGTAGGGTAATACAGGCAAGGCGGTTCCTTGTTCTTTTCTATTGCCACTGTATGATCTGCCTCATTCAAATGTGAGAATTAATGGCAACCAGGTTACATAGATATAATGGCCTAATCATTAATTTCTTTGGTAGTTACTCTAATATTATTAATTATAATGCACTCATTTGTTATTAATGTGGGTGTGATGACAGTTTCTATAAAAATTCCACTTAATTCATGTTAATTGGCTCATTATTTAAAGAGTTACTTGCAATATTAGAGGCTGCTACAGTCACCACTCTAATTCTGGGATGGTGTTTCATAGCATCAGGCAAAGGCTCTCTGCAAGCTATAGCCTCATAACCTGGATCCTCCTACAGTAAATCAGTTTAAGGTGGTCACCACAGTATGAGAGTAATGGCGTGTGTTCCTTTCAGGGAAGCTAACCACCCTCAGTCCTTCCCCACCTTGCTTTAGTTTTTAATTGTGTTTGTGAGCTGCTGATGGCTCATTTCAAGTGAGGTCCATGTCAGTTTTCCATAAGCTTTTGCTGTTTGTAGCCTATCCCGAGTTTGTGTCTGGTTTGTTGAAAGAAGCCATGCAAACGGAGTTATGCTGGGCTCAATCCTGCAAGGTGCTTTGCACTCTGGTCCTGAACTAGCATATGCTCTAAAACTCTAAAGCATATGCTTAACTCTAAGTATGCAAGTGGTCCCATTGAAGTCAGTGGATGGATATATGCTCTAGTCCCTTGCTGGATTGAGGCTAGAGTACTCAGCACCTGGTAGCACTGAGCTTTTCTGGGGTCAGTTTTTTAAGTGCTCAGCATCCACAACTATGCAAAGTTTTCAAGAGTGATCAGAACTCAGCAGCTCCTCTTGTCACACTTATGCCCAGATTTTCAAGAGAACTCAGCACCCAATGTAATGACTCCTTTTGAAAATCTGGCCACTTATTTTGGACTGGGAGCTGAGATCATCTGAAAATCTGGCTGTCCAATTACTGCAGATTGAGCGATAGTGGCCACACTGAAATAACATTTGAGCTGCTATGTCCACACTGCTGCTGCACTCCATCATGCCTGGCACTAAGACTTCTGGGGCCATATCTCATGGTTCTTTGCATGAATTCTTTCCCAGTCAATTGTGGGAGAACTTGCCTGTCCTTTCTGAGCACAGGGGGACAAGGCAAGGCATTGGATGACTTGAGTGGAGCTAGCCTGCGTCTACACTATTGGGGGTGCATTAGCAACTAACTAATTGCACTAACTCAAGGATTCATCTATGCTCCCTTGATAGGCCAGCCAACTAGACTTAAAAGCATCACCACACTCAAGTTAGGAGTTTGTGTGTGGACAGGACTTTAGTTAGGGGTGACACTATAGTAGGGATGCCAACTTTTTGATTGCAGAAAACTGAACACCCTTGTCCCACCCCTGCCCCATCCCTTCTCCAACGCCCTGCGCTCTGTGCACTCCATCCCCCTCCCTCTGTCACTTGCTCTCCCCCACCCTTACTCACTTGCTCATTTTCACTGGGCTGGGGCAGGGGGTTGGGGTGTGGGATGGGGTGAGGGCTCTGACTGGGGGTGCGGGATCTGGAGTGGGGCTGGAGATGAGGGGTTTTGGGTGCAGGAGTGGGCTCTGGGCTGTGGGTTGGGGTCGAGGGGTTTGAAGTATGGGAGGGGGTGAGGGCTCTGGCTGGGGGTGAGGGCTCCGGGATGGGGCCAGAAATTAGGGTCTCAGGGTGCGGGAGGCGTCTCTGGGCTGGGACAGGGGGTTGAGGTGCAGGGGGGTGAGGACTCTGGCTGGGGGTGTGGGCTCTGGGATGGGACCAGGGATGAGGGGTTTGGAGTGCAGGAGGGGGCTCTGGGCTGGAGCCGAGGGGTTCAGAGTGCAGGAGGGGGCTCAGGACTGGGGCATAGGGGTGGAGTGCGGTTGGGGGCGTGGGATGCAGGGTCCAGGAGGGAGTTTGTGGGTAAGAGGGGGTTCTGAGTTGGGGCAGGGGGTTGGGGCACAGGAGGGGGTGTGAGATGTGGGCTCCAAGAGTGAGTTTGAGGGTGGGAGGGGGATCAGGGCTGGGGCAGGGGGTTGGGATGCAGGAGGAGGTTTGGGGTGTGGGCTATGGGGGGCGTTTACCTCAGGCATCTCCCGGAAATGGCCGGCATGTTCCTCCGGCTCCTAGGCATAGGGGCAGCCAGGGCCAGGGGGCTCTACATGCTGCCCTCGTCTGTAGGTGCCACCCCAACAGCTCCCATTGGCCACGGTTCCTGGCCAATGGGAGCTGCGGATCTGGTGCTCGGGGTGGCACCTGTGCCACGGGCAGGGGCAGCGCGCAGAGCCCCCCGGCCACCCCTGCACCTAGGTGCTGGAGGGATAGAGCCAGCCACTGCAGCCAACCAGACTTTGCTGACCGGAACTGCCAGGGTCCCTTTTTAACTAGACATTCCAGTCGAAAACCGGACGCTTGGCAACTCTACGCTAGAGTTATAACTCAAGTTAACGCTGCAGTAAAGACAAGCCTCTAGTGACCAATGTTTTCTACATCATTTGCCTCTTGCATTTTGCACAATATATCTCAAAGAAGTCTAAGAAGGTATGTGGAATACAGGCAGAGGGACTGCCCTCCCCTTTTGAACAGCTAAGAGGTGCAAGGAGCTAAAGGTGAGCCTGTTAACTCAGCTAGCAGCAGGCATGATGCACACATCAGGAACAGCTCCTCTGTACATGTTTTGAAACTTACTGGCTAGAACTGAGACTTTGATTTTGTTGTTGTTGACATGTTTTGTTTGTTGTTTTACTTTTTGACTTTCTGCGTGCATGCAAGGCAAGGAAGTAAGTATGTGCACACAGGGGTTCTGGAATAATGTGTATAGTGGGGATGCTGAGAGACATTGAACCAAACTATAAACCCTGTATATGATGGAAACCACTTCAAGCCAAGGGGTGTGGCACCTATAGGTACGCACATTTTTATGGCAGAGGGTTCTTGTATGCAGTGTTTTCCTATTGTTTCCCTTTACAATGCCTACCTGTCTCATTTTTCTTTTATAGTCAATTGCAATTTAAAATTGAAGTACAGTGGAACTGACAAAGTGGGATTTAACTATTAAATCATGAAGTCTGTTTTGGAATATTGGTATGTGACCACCGTAGTTTGGACTTGCCCAGGGGCAGCCTGTTATGCTGCATTCCAAATGGCTGACCTGTTTGGGAAAGTCTGACACTGCATTGAAGGACCATCACTGAGAGCCATCAAGTCTGCAGTCTGGGGTTATCAGTGTTGACTCTCAGCTATTGGCTCACCCCCATGGCACAAGGGGCCTGTAAATGGGGGGCAAGGATGATTGGTGGATATAGAACTTCAGCTGAAGCACAGAGATGGAGTCCCTCTTTAAGAGTGTAGTGCTGCCCTGTGCTGGAGGCTAAATGTCACATGGAAGGAGGACTTGCAGGAAGAACTTGCCTGAAATGCATCTCTCAGAGGTTTTGGTATTTTCAGAGAACTGAATGCTTTCAAAGCAAAGCCATGTGGTTAAAAAATTTCTCTGCTAAGCCTGTGTCTCTGAAGGAGTTAAACTGGAAACACAGAGTGCCTCAGCCTAGATGGAACAATGAGGGAATGTGTTTAAGCAAGTGGGGGCCTTTGGTGGTCTCAGACACTGGTTTCAGGTTCCCATGTCCCAGGGAAGGGTATCAGACCTAGGCATGTGCCCTCGGATCCCGGAGCTAGAAAGAGTGACAAGACTCTTCCCAGACCCAGTTGGCTTGGAAACTTGTGGACCCAGCTACTGAGTCCACTCATAACAGCCTAGTGACTGTATGGTGGATGTCTGGGCCAGTTTGCAACAGTAACCTCTTAAAAATTGTTACAGTATAACAGGCCAGCTTCCAGAACAGAACCATTGTCATTTAGGGCTTGATCTAAAAACCAGTGAAGTCAATGGATGTCTCTCAATTGACTTCCGGGGGCTGTGGGTCAGGCCCTAGTCTTCTGTTTCAAACGTCTGGGCGGTGCAAATAAGGTTGCTAGCTTTGTTTGCCAGAAACAGGGGTAGGGTGTGCGGTTAAGAGCTGTCAAAATGTGGAACTTGTCAATCTGGGAAGGCAGCGGGTGGGGAGGGACTGACGGAAGAAACAGTAAGGGTATGTGTGCCTGTCAAGCTGGGCATGTTATTCCCAGCTTGAGGAGACAGTGCGCCTGCGTGACTAGAGCGCATGCCGCTACAACACTAGAGTGTAGCTATGGGGGTGCGGAGTGTGTCCCCGTCAGTGGCCAGGTAAAAACTTGCTGTGGCCAGACCCTCCTGCCACTAGTGCCGCCACAGCTACACACTATTTCTAGAGCACTAGTGCGGGTATGTCTCCATGAGCTGGGAATCACACCCCAGCTTGAAGTGTAGACGCACTCAGTGACAACAGCGCTAAACAGGTACTTCCATGGCAAATAGGAGAGTTAAATGACAAATGACTGGCAACAGGCATAGGTCAAAGGTCAGAACCACTCTTGTTTGATGAGCCATCCAAAATGGTACTGACTGTTGCACTGACAGAAGCAATGCAAGCCCACCCAGCCTCTCGCAATGAAACAACTGGAGCTGCAGAGACAGGGAGCAGGTGACAATTCTACTTTTGTGGCCTTTATTGAAGGACATGTTTTGAAAACCAGATATAGTGTTGCCAATCCCAGGCATTCAGAAATCGTGAGTCAGTCCCTCCAAAGCAAGAGACTTATAAAAAGTTATCCAATTTTTGGATTCTTTGCCTTCTGGTTTGAGGCTTTAGGCTACGCTCCAGTCACATTTTCTAGCTGTTCTCCATAGCCACAAGGGTTAGAAACTTAAAAATGAAAATAGCAATTCTCACCTGGTCACTTGACTCTAGGTGCTGAAGTTTTATGAGACTCAAATATCACGAAGCTTGTGATTATGTTGCAAGATTTGGCAACACTGAAAGTTACTGAAGCGTTGAATACCTTGACCTCCATCATAGATGACGCTATTCATGTTTCATTAATTGGCTGGCCTAGTTTGGGGAGAGGGTTATTTGCATTTAATTTTTAAACAAGGGAAAAGAGATTTAACAGTAGGTGCTGAAGTGAGTGGGCATTGACCCCTCTCATATGATGGGGCATAACCTTTTGTAAGCCTGATCTAAGCTATGTGACTGGCTGGGGGGCATGGAAACAGAAATCAACCTCTAAACAGCACTCGTGTCACACCCTTGCTGCAATGATTCCTACGGGCACCTACGAGGAAAAGGATTCCTAGTTAAGGATGTTTGTATATTCTACGAAAATTTTTTTCACAAAGATTTCCAATTGCATGGACGCTCCTTCCTAGAGTTTTAGTGATCTGCTTGTTATGGATTTCACATTTCTTCCACTGTGAGAGTTGTGCCCTGGAAACAGAGTTAATAAAGGTATAACTCTAATATCTTCTGACTGCATATATGCAAACAATAGTTTCACAGAATGTCTCCAGTGTTATAGATGGAACAGCCAGTACTGACCCTCAGCAACTACGAACTGGCATAGCCCTAATGACTGCAACATACTGACATGGCTGAGGATCTGGCCTACTTCTCGTTGTGAAGTGACTACTGGCGTGATACAGAGTTAGGTTGAATAATATGGACCTGTGCTGACTGTACACACTATTGAGGTGCCTGTGACAGATTTCAAAGGCCAAAAACATTAGTCCAGTTCCCTCAGTTGGTTTGTGCTGATGGCAGCAAAGACTTCTAGCTTGGAACAACCTTGCTCAGTAGAGCTGAGTTGCAACCTAGTTGCAAATATGTTATCCTTGAGGCCCGTTGCAAAGAAGTTGCAAGACTCCAACAGTGCCTTCAGAAGCTCCTTAACCCTTTGAGCCTGGGCTCTGCCATCCTTACTCATGCTGAATAGCTCCATGCTCTTGTAGAAAGGCAGGGGTGGCAAAATCAAGCCATGGGTCTTTGGCATTTGTCAGGGCTCGATTGTGACTGTTAGGCAGTAAAGAGTAAGGAGTGATGTGGAACTGCACTCAGGCAGCAGTAGAGCCATTCAGGACGTCTCCTGGTGAGCACACAGAGTGCACCTGCAACTACTCCACTTTCCAGGGGGCAGCTTACTCACCGTGCCTGAGTCAGCTGTGGTGTTAGGAGCTATGACCTGTCTTCTCCCAGCTCTGTTTGGAGGGCTGTGCACTTGTAGGGGAATAGAAATGGAGCAACCTCTATGCTGCTTTGAGTGGCGGTGGGACTGCTGTTCTGCCTCCTGCTGCTTACCCTGGCTCTGCACTGGGAGAAAGGTCCTTGTGCTTTCCCTGCACACCTGTTTAAGGGCCAAGCAGAATCTCACCCTAAGTCAGTGGTTCTCAAACTTTTGTACTGGTGATCCCTCTCACATAGCAAGCCTCTGAGTGTGACCTCTCTTATAAATTAAAAACACTTGTTTATATATTTAACACCATTATAAATGCTGGAGGCAAAGCGGGGTTTGGAGTGAAGGCTGACAGTTCACGATCCCCCATGTAATAACCTTGTGACCCCCTGAGGGGTCCTGACCCCCAGTTTGAGAACCCCTGCCCTAAGTGGTGAGTGAAAGAGGAGGATTTCAAGGTAGGGGAAAGGGCTGCAGAAAAAGTTAGTCAAAAATAAGACTACTAAGATCAGGCAACAAGTTCCAGAAGCTCAAGGGTGTTTTCTTCATAGGCTGGAGCTGCTCTCATTTTCCATCTGTGAGTGAATGGGATTCAAAATGTTAGTGGAATATTTACTAATAATCATAAATAATTAACAGAGTAACATATGCTTGGCAAGGCCATTTTTAATAAGGAATCCATTAGTATCTAAGTTAATGTTGTCCATGGCATGCTCAATCCCCACATGAGTTTTTGCTGTTTGTTTCAGATGTTTCCAGTACCTGTGAGTCAAGCTATTGCCCTGAAGAGGGAATAGTGTATTAAGAAAGCAACATTAATTAAGTGAAGGCAACTAGATAAAGGGAAAAATGGAGGGAAAATGAGAGAAACTAATGAATTGATAAAGCAAATCTGGGAGGATTAAGGGTCCCAACCCTCAGCTGGTGAAATCAGTGTCTGATTTCAGTGTTGATTTACGTCAGCTGGAGATCTAAAAAAAAACTTGTCAGAGCACCTCCCCTTCCCCCCGCAAAAGGGAATTCCAGTTTTCATTAAAAAAAAAAGTCCCAGAAATGATACATTTACAGATGCTTAATAACAGCATATAACCGTAACCAGGAAGGTAAGCAGCCTTCTCCACATGGGAACGCTCTGCGCTGGTGAGGGGGCAGAGGACATAGTTTGCACTGAGGGGCAGGAGCAGTAAAGGCAATGTCAGCCTCACTTACTTTGGGCATCAGCCACCACTGTTTCAAAGAGATGCAATTATTGATGATGGCTTGAATACATGCATGGATGCAGTGCGTGGTGGCCTAGCAACAATGGGGAAATTCTATCCCTCTGCCTTGTATGCCGGGCAGATTCCAGCAAGTTTGAAGAGGGCTCCCTTTTGCTGGGAGAACCAGTGGGAGAACACTTTAACCTGTCTGGTCATTCAATGACAGATCTGCGGGTGGCTATATTACAACAGAAAAACTTCAAAAACAGACTCCAAAGAGAGACTGCTGAGCTGGAATTGATATGCAAACTAGACACAATCAACTCCGGTTTGAATAAGGACTGGGAATGGCTGAGCTATTACAAACATTGAATCTATCTCCCCTTGTAAGTATTCTCACACTTCTTAACTGTCTGTACTGGGCTAGCTTGATTATCACTTCAAAAGTTTTTTTTTTTCTCTTAATTAATTGGCCTCTCAGAGTTGGTAAGACAACTCCCACCTGTTTATGCTCTCTGTATGTGTGTATATATATCTCCTCAATATATGTTCCATTCTTTATGCATCCGAAGAAGTGGGCTGTAGTCCACGAAAGCTTATGCTCTAATAAATTTGTTAGTCTCTAAGGTGCCACAAGTACTCCTGTTCTTCTTCTTATGTTCTAAGTGGATCTAAACCAGAATACTCACACTGCTTTGCATAATGCTGTATTTTGGTATATCATCTATAAGGGATTGTTATCTCAAGGTTTTGAACATGGGCTGTCTTTCCTTGCTGATCATCTAAGAAAAGGCAAGGTTGTTGCAACTAATGATATACCCTGCACCCCTGTTTAAGGGCCAAGTCAAATTTGGTCTGAAATTTAGATAGCTTTTGCAAAAATCCTTCTAGTCTAAAAAAAAAAAAAATCAAAGGCCAATAGTTTCCCCACACTAGTTTAAAATTCAAACAAACAATTCTATTTTAATAAATAAACATTCCTCTACCATGTTTGCAAGGCAAACATTAGTAGCATCCTGTTAAGCTAGGAGAAACAAAGTGACACTGACTAGTCTGTTTATATTGTGTATTTCACAAAGCTTGGAAAATGAACACTTGGCTTGTGAGCAGTTTGGGGCAGGGCTGTCACTTACTATGTTTGCACAGTGACTTGCTAATTAGTGCCCCTATACGGCATGTGTTTCTGAAACATACACTAACATTCCTTTGTTATGCAGGGGATCAGACTATATGATCACAATGGTCCCCACCCCGCTTTAAAATCTACGGAAAAAAAACTAGGCCAAACCTTTGTCCAAACCCTAAACTGATCCCAGACTTTACATCTAAAAAAGTTTGCCTAGTCTATTCATTCTGCCCTTTATAGCTTGCAGCTTTTGGTTCTCCTGCTAGTACCTTTCCATTATGAATCTGCAGATAGTAGTGATGTCTTGTAACGACTCTTTCCATCTATGGCTGGGCTGGGGAGGGTATTGAGACCTTTTCTGCTACTGCTGATCTTCTGCTGGCCTGCTAAAAATATATGTTTTGTGTAGTTCCTTATCAAATTTATAATGTCTGTATCTTTGGCATTGTACATTAGATTCTGGGTGATGCATTCATTGGTGATTTGTTTTTTTAAAGGTAAATTGCCCATTGATGTCTGTCTTCCCAATGCCAGGTAGTTTTCCAGCAATGCTTTCAGAGCCTTATTGACTAGATTTGGAATGAGTTTTGCCTCAGCTCATCAGCCTCATATGTCTCTGTAGATTGGTTTTACAATGTGGAATGAACATGGACTTTTCAGAGTTACTCCTGTGCTAGCATTACATCATCTCCTTTATCTAGCTACTCCCTATGATGATCCTTAGACTCTAGGGGCCAGCTCAAAAAGCACAGTGGCTTCCAGTTAGTTTCTAGGTGAAGATTTTACATCAAACACAATTACTTAGAGTCCAAATTGGTTTGGGACCTGGCTACTTTAGAGACAGTTTCTCTTCCCTTCAGATGCTACAGCAGTTGCAATCAGTTTGGGTGTTTGAGCTGTCAGCCACTTGTGTTAATTGGGAGGGAGTTGGTGACAGAGTAGGTGGAAGTTCTTCAACTCTCAAACTCTCTTCACCTTTAGTCCATCCAGATTTACGAGTCTTCGGAGCACACCCAGCAAAGCCTGTTTTTTCTCTCCGACTGTTTCTGATGGTCGTAGGTGTTGTAGTTATTTGTGTTATGATGCTGACTTGGCTAAAATTGTGGCCCAATGTACTGATCCTGGTACAACACAGAGGCTGTCCTGTCCCAAAGAGCTTACAATCAAAATAATACTCCTGAGGGAATTCTGCGCCAAAAAATTAAATATTCTGCGCACAATATTTTAAAATTCTGCATATTTTATTTATCAAAATAACACAGGTTAACCACACAATTTTAAATTATTTGCTGACAAGTATTTTGAAATAAATTACCAAAATAATTGAAAATGGTGTGATTATATTGTTGTTGTGTTTCTGGTTTATTTTGACAATTAAAAGATGCAGAACTTTGAAGAATTTTAATTTTTAAAAATTTTTGGTGCAAAATTCCCTCGAGTACCAATGTTCTGTGTGTGGGTGCGGGCAGGTTGGTGTGAGGTCTGGGTGCAGGTGGAGTGGGATTCTGCAGGGGAGTCCAGGTGAAGGTGATTAGGGCTCAGAGGGTGTGGGAGGGGGGGTTTGGGGGGCATGGGTGGAGGGAGGGGTCACTGTACAGGGAGCTGCTCCCCCTGTCTACCCAACCCCCATGCATCCAGACCTTCCTTGCACCCAACCCCCCTCACAATGCTAACCCCGCCCCCGCAGTGCAGAGCTTCCTGCAGCCAGGAATAGTTTCTGGGACTTGATATGCCCATGCCCCAGCCCCAGCTGCTCTGTGCAGGGAAGGGGGAGGGAGAACTCCATCTCCATCCTTCTTTCCCCCCCTCCTCCCCCGACCCAGCTGAGACTAACGTGCCTGGTTGGCCAGGGCATCCACAGACCCCCCTCCCCCAGTGACTTGCCTCTCCCCCTGGCAGTCCAAACAGATGTGTCTGAACTGCCCAGCTGCTGGGAAGGGGTGAGTGAGCATTCCTGCAGCATCTCTCTCCCCCCTCTCCCCCCCAAGACCATTTTCTACAAGGAAGCAAAGGGAATCTGTGGGGGGAGGGGCATTTTTCTGCTGTGCTGCAGTTGCGCAGAATTTCTCCAGGAGTAAAATAGACAAGACAAAGAGTGGGAGGGGAAACAGAGGTAAAGAGACGCGAAGCGACTTGCCCAAGGTCCATGGCAGAGTCTGGAGTGGAACCCTGGTCTCCCGATTGTCCACTGCCTTAGCCACTAGACCATGCTGCCTACCCACCTGTAACTGGAGCATGAATGGGCTGAGAATGGGTGAAATTGATAGTGGTTTGGGAATTTAGTGGATTTTGATCCGTTTACATTTTATATATTTAAAAAGAAAAAATAGCATCTCAAGTACAAGTGCCTAACCTATAGGATAAGCACTTTTAATACAGTAAAGAACCTAAATACCACAAAAAGGCTGTTCCATTGCTATTTTGGGGCCAACCCAAATCAGAAAGTATTGGACAGTTTGCAAGAACCAGAACTCAAGGTTTTAGGACAAAATAGGTTCAAATAAGTTTGGATTAACTTCAAATCTGAACCAAACCTCTGAGTTTGTCCATCTCCATACCTGTTTTTTCCATTTTCTTTAGGCATATGTTCATTTGAAGGAGTTCCGTGTATTTCCATATGCCAGTTGATTTGCCACTCTGACCCAGTTCCCATAAGTATTAAGAAGGCATGATTGGAACTACTGTACCTGTTCACTCAGCTACAAGAAGAACTTGCATATTTTACTTGTGCCAGCTGCAAAACTGCATTGTCCATCTCAAGTCACAGAAGCAATGGCTTTTACCAAGGGCAAAAGAGCTGGTTAGGACACTAATTAAAAACAATTGTTGGAGTTGCAGGAAAAGAAACAGGAGCTGTGCAGCAAATGGGGACGTTTGGCCACTGTCAAGGAAGGAAGAGCTATATTGCTATACATAGAAAGACCTTGAGACTTGTGAACCAAGTCAAATGATAACAAAAATATTCCCCCAAAATATGTCATCCCTGGTGTGGCTATCAATATTGGCAGCATCTGACATTGGCATAGTCTGTATCTGATGGAGAATTGTTGAAACATCTTTGGGACAGAGTGCAGGGAGTGAATAGGTGAGTCTGCACACTGACCACTTAGAGGCCAATTTGTGCCCCAGGGGGTAATGATCTAATCAGGCTGGTGGGCTGGGTGAAGTAAAAGTTCAGTTGGCCCCATCAGCCCCGGGCTGATAAAAAGAGGCAGAGGAAGGAATTGCAGGGAGAGGGGGAGAGAGGGGAACAAAGCTAGCTGGGGCTAATCACACAGAGGGCTCAGAGTAGGGAGACCTCTGCCCCCCTCAGGTCCTGGTGAGAGAGCCAAAAGCTTGTAAATAGACTGTTGCATGGGAACTGTGGAGATATTGGTGGCGGGGACTAGAAATAAAAGGTCACGGAGTGCACACCTGGTGAAGCTTGTGTAATTTCTGCAGAGAAAAAGATGGGGGGTGGAGCAGGCCCCTGTTACAATCTTGCACAAGAAAAACTGATTTACCAGCCTGTTCATCTGCCCTTGAAGGCAAAATAAGGATCCAACCCGTTTGATAGAGAGCTATTTTCATCTTGCTCTGAATTGTGCTTATTGTGCGCTATGCATGTTAAAAAATAATGCTGTCAGCAGACCCAGCCAGCCATTAACCTTAGCACTTCCTATTTAAATGTGGCACCTACAGTCACTTCATCCAATTCTATAAGATAGAGGCCTTAGGTCACTTGCTGATGATGGCAAAGAGATCTGACACTGAAAGGGCATGTCACCCATACACCCCCAGCTCTCTTAGGAAGAAGTACATCCGCCTATTTGTGGAGTCTAACTACTTTGGTCAGTAACTAACTACTTGTTCTTGGAGTTGAAGTGTTAGTTTCCATGATAGCAGCTTTCTTGCACAATGCAGAAAGGAAGAATGGTCCTGTGAGTAAGGCGCTGCAGTAGGACGTGGTGGTTATGGATTAGATTTCTGGCAAACTCTCTACCCCAGTTACCCAGCTATAAAATGGGGACAATACTTTTATTCTCCACTCGTCACATTCCCCTTTTTTTCTTGCCTGTTTCGAATGCAAGTGCTTTGGGACAGGGATTGTCTGAATGACTGTGCAGTGGGCACCAGGGGCCCCTGATATCAGGGCTATCTAGCTGCTACTGAAATAAAAATTGTAACAGGACAAATAGATTGACATGTACTGTACCTCTCCAGACAGTATTTACATAGCCAAGTTAAATATGAAGTTTGTGGGTGTCACCAGAAATAATGCTGTTTAAGGCATTGGAAGTAGAAGGATTGGTGGATGCTTTGTCTTACGGTGTCATTTTTGGTGAGGATACTACTGGGAAAGCATAAAAAACATGTCAGCACCTATGGCTTTGAATATCTTCAGGTAGATCAGATATTTATACATACTGCTTGGCAGTTGGAGGCAACTCCGGTCCATCTCTGAACATTCCTTTGAGTTTCCACCCCTCCTCCCCTCCCCCAGGGATCTATATGCCAGTGGTGGATTTAAGTAATTCCCTGTACGGGGAGTTTCACCTTGGAATTTGAGCCAGGTCAGAAGGGATCAGGAGTTCTCATCCAACTGGTGACGGTATTGTCTTTAAATTGCAAACACTATTAGCTCCGAGGTGGTCATTAGGTATTCTGTCCCATAGTGACCCACAGTGAAACTGAGCCTTTAAGATACCAAGCTGAAACTTGAAAAGTGCACTTTGACTACATTTGTGTTTGATAGAGTTACTCATTACCCAGCAAAGTAACCATGTGTTTGCTTTTGGTGCTGGCTTGGCATCCTGCCTGGGAGAAGTGTGAGGTCAAGGGCCCAGTCTTACAAACCCTTGGATTGGCCCAATCTTGTTCTCCTGAGTAGCGCTGCTGAAATCCCTGTCACCTCCCTCATCTAATTAAAATTCTTCTGAAAAATTCACCTGTGTCATCTTGCCTATATAAGAGAGGGAGAAAAGCCAATAAGAAGTGACAATATTTTTTTTCAGTTCATATGGAGCACCCAAGGGTGCCTAGAGCTCAGCTTAATACAACCGTGTTAATACCCGAATGTAATGAAGTGCAGCAATTCAGTATAACCCACAACCAGCAAGCCAGGTGACTCAAAAGCTCAGAACTCCTTCCCTCACTTCATAATTACCACAGCTCCCCTTCCCCTTTACAAGAGCCTAGGGAACCAGATGAGTTTGCAGCTTGTGACTTATATCATGTCAACTTCCCGTGTTGGGGCAGGAACTGCATTTTCCCTATTTTTGACAGGTATTTTGTGTGCTCTAAAAATAATACTAACTATTTTATAAGGGTTTGCAGGCTTTACCCTGGCCTTTGGGATCTGGGACATTAAGTCAAAAAGATGGAGGTTACCAAAGAATGATACTCCAAGCAACCACACGAGTCCTCTGTTGCAAGGCATCATTGCCTGATGCTAATGGCCAGTGTCAAACTGTGGTTAGCCTTGGAGGGGAGTCTGTGCTGTCTTGGGTAAGATTTTTCTAAAGCACCCAGGTGACTTAGGCACTTTTGAAAGTTCCACCTCTTGAGTACTTTGCTGTTAATCCCCCTTCCTCTTTGACAGTACTGCACCAGAGAGGAATGGCAGCCTGAAACCAGGAGGAGGTGAATTGCTCAAACCTCCATGCAGAGTTGCCATGATCCTAAAGCCTTGAAAATGGGAGAAGCCTCTCCAGCTCTTCCTCTGGGCCTGGTCGTAATGGGTGAGGGCAGCAGTCAAGCAGTGCCGGAGTGCTCCAGAACGCCGTCCCCTCACTTTTTCTAAGAGCCCAAACAGGTGGCTCTTTTCCCTCCCTGGCTGCTGATTGTCCCACGAGCTGGCAGGTGCTGGTGCCAGGCCCTGATGGGGGCTGTTCAGCAGTGGAAGCATGGAAGGAACAAGGGATGCTGCAGCCGGGACTGGGCAGGAGAGCATGGGGGCTTGAGCTGTGGGGAGCCCAGGGCAGAGCTGGAGCTAGGTAATGTCAGGAGCAGGAGCCAGCCATAGGTGGAGGGAGGTGGGGATGGGCTCTGCAGGGAATCACTCCCTGTTCCCCTGGGTCTTCCCTAGCTCCCCCACTGCCTCCACTTCCTCTCAGCCCCCCAAAGACCCGTAGCTCCCTCCCACAACCTTCCTGTGTTCCATCACTTCTCTTTTAGGACTCCAACACTGGTGAGGGAAAGCCCAGATCAACTTCTGGAAACTCTCGATCTTCTCCTGTGGGAATCTCCAGCAGATGGGAGTCTGGAGGGTGAAGAACTGTCTGGCTCCCCATGGGGAATTTTCTCCTCTGTCAGGAAGGATTGGGGTATAGAATGGCCAACGGTTCCCCCCTCAAACTGACTGCTCCCCTAAGGAGCCATGTAGATCCCAGGGGGACTGTAGGATGCCAGAGCCATCCCCATGGATTGCTTGTGTCTCCATGAAGGTGCTCATACCTCCTACTCCCCACTTCTGGCCCCCTGAAAACTCAGTTCTGTCAGCTCCATGGTGTCAGAGCTTCCCCTAGCTGCTGCTGCTTCTGTACAACCCCCAAAAGGGAGCATGGTGGTGTAACAGCTAATACAGTCTCTGTAGGAGATGATCCCGGTTTCCCTTAGGCCCATGCAGTTATTAACCCACAATGCTCTGGAAGGCTAACCAGGGAGTCCTATGCAGGACAGGTCACACCTTTGCCCTTCTAATGCTGGTGACGTCACTGGGAGTCATGAGTGCTCAGCTAGGGTTACTATATTTTAATTTAAGAAAAGGAGGACACTCCACGGGGCCCCAGCCCTGCCCCAACTCCGACCCCTTCCCCACCCCCAGCCCCGCCCCAACTCTGCCCCTTCCCCGCCCCTTCCCCAAAGTCCCTGCCCCAACTCCTCCCCCTCCCCTGAACGCTCTGCCCCCTTGCTCCTCCCCTCTCCTGCTTCCCGCGAATCAAATGTTCGCGGGAAGCCTGAAACAGGGAGGCAGCAGGTAAGCTGGGGCTGGGGCGGTGGCAGGGCGCGAAGAGGCACGGCCCAGTCCGGCCCCCACGGCCGAGCGGCTTCCTCCGGTGGCCGGCTGGCCCTGGCTAAGAGGCTCTGGCTCCGGCGGCTCCTGCCTGGCTCGGCTTGGGCCCTGGGGTGCCAGCCCTGGTTCCGGCCGAGCAGCTCCGGCTCGCCTTGGCCCCGGCAGCTCCGGCCCAGCTTGGCTTGGGCCCCGGTTCCGGCTGAGCGGCTCCGGCCCGGCACCGGCCCTGGCTGAGCACCGCTGGCCGGAAGGCTCTGGCCCGGCACCGGCCCTGGCAGAGCACCACCGGCCCCAGAGGCTCGGGCACCCCCGGCCCCGGTGCCAGCGGCTCCGGCCCAGCTTGGCTCAGGCCCCAGTTCCGACCGAGCGGCTCCGGCCCGGCACCGGCCCTGGCTGAGCACCACCAGCCCCAGTGGCTCCGGCCCCAGTGACTCTAGCCCGGACCCAAGCCCCACGATTTCTCCCTCCCTATTTTCCTGGACATGTCCGGCTTTTTGGGATTTCCTCCCGGACGGGGATTTGAGGCCCAAAAAGCCGGACATGTCCGGGAAAATCCGGATGTATGGTAACCCTAGCTCAGCACCACAGACATCGGGCCACTTAATATAGGTGTCTAAACATAGATATAACTGCCCAACACTAAAATGGTTGGTGGTTCCAATGAAATCCTGATGTTTATACTGGCTTATCTCTGTTGTTCCACTCAGAATTTCTTACATTAACTTCACTCATTGTGCGGACTCTGACCAGATGTTTAGAAGTCCTGACAGAATTGTTATTGACTGATGTAAACACTTCCTGCCAGAAAATGTCGAAGGATTTACATTTGTCAAAGTCAATCCACCCCGCTATCTTTTCCTGGCTGGATCAGTGCCAGAGCAGTGTTTGCACTAGCAGGAATGAACAGACAGTTTTTGGGAACTTGTAATTTATTGGTTATACTCAAATATGTTCATTTCCTCCTTTGCTGAAAATGGGCTCCTGTGAGTTATTTACACACACTACTTCTGTTGGTACCCAGAGGGGTTCAATCTATTCCTGCAATTTTCTTTTGGTGTTACAGGCAAGATCCTCAGCTGGTGTGGACTGGCAAACATTGACCTCAGCGGAGATCTACTGATTTACATTAGCTGAGGATCTGGCCCTAGAACAGTCTATACATGCACGTTGGTTTGTGGAGGAAAAATGATAAGGTGTCCTGAGACAGCTGATCACATTACACAAATTAGAATTGTATTGTATGCTCTAAAACAAGTTCATGACCAGGAAGAGAACCATTTAAAAGGAAAATGCTTGTTAATATCAAAGGAAAGGGGTAAGAAGAGGTTGCTAACACGGCAATCATGTATGTGAAATTCCAGGGAATGTTTGAAAAAGAAACCTACCAATGAAGCTGATTCTAAACTTACTTGAGAACATGCAGGCAGGCAAATTAATTGCACCTGATCCTTAGCTAGTGAAAATAATCATATTTTTTTAGAGGTCAATGAGGACCCATTATTTTCGTACCTCTAGCAATGTGCCTGTTAGTGTACCACTAGTTAGTTAGTGTGGCAAATAATCACATGCTGGAGCAAGTCTGATTCTATTTTGCCTTCTAGTGGCTGCTCCACAAAGATCTACGTCCTTCAGGGTCCACTCACATGACTTGGAAGCAAAATGACTGCATGTTTCATTAAAGGTTTTTCTTCTATATACTAAACCTTCATTCTCTGCTTTTCCTCCACTTCAGCCTCCGCCTTGCCTTTTGAAGTCTTCACTGGAAGATATATCTGGTGTCCTCTTTCCCCTTGCAATGGGAATTCAATCAGCCTCTCTTTAATTGGTAGTGAGACAGCTAGTTTTCATGATCCGACTTATAGTTCAGTAATTTGACACCAGAATCTCTAGTTAACCTGTCATGAAAGCTATAGAAGTGGTAAGTGACCATCTAACATACCACATCCTTAGAGTCACATGCAAATAGCAGAAGACCCCTTGCCACTGTGTCTTTAAGGGTAGATTCTCCCTTAGGTACTTATCAGAATGTGAAAAGCACGTGAATATAGAATTCTAGCAACGCATGGTTGTGTTAGTGCCTGACCCACCCCAGTTCCACTCTCAATAACATGGGTGCAGCCCCAGTGGCTTTAGTAGGGTTTCTTTTATTTTACAGAGTTTTCTGTGCTGCTCACCATAGTATCTGAACCCCTCACAAAGAGCAGACAATGCCCCATGAGGCAGAGAAGTGTCCCCATTCTACATGTGGGGAGCCAAGCCATACCTGCCCACTCGCACAGGAAGTCTGTGCCAAAGTTTGGCATTGAACACAGATCTTTTGAGTCCCAGTTCAGAGAATTAACCACACAATTCTCTGCCTTCTCTCACTTGAGTAAGTGAGAGCAGAATTTGACCCCCAATGACAGGATTTTCAAAGTAGCACAGCATGTTGGGCGCTGAGGTTTCTTGAGACTCTCACCCTTTGTGTGTGCAGAAACTGATGGGAAACATGAGGAAAGTTATATTTACTCTGGTTCTATTACTTACCAGAGGCTTGGGAAATAGTCACATTTATTTAGCTCTTCCTATGCTTTTGTGGGAAAAAAAACGTTATTGGCTGTGATAAGTTACTATCTTACTTGAATAAAGTAAGCTTTTCCTCTGGTGCTAATGGCAACCGTTTTCAAGAGAATGCAGCTAGACCATGAGTGGAAATTAGAGAAATGCCACTAGCAGACTCTATCTTCTCTGGCATAAGTAATTATCTACCACTACCTTCTTTTCAGAAAGAACAGCATTTATCATCTTCCCACCAGGGGCGGCACAATGCAGCTCATGCATAGTGCCAAGTCACCTAGTGTAACCTTCTGTTCCACAATGCAAAGAATGCTACTGCCATAGACTGCTTCTAGTTTAAGAATATTTTTGTCACTAGGCGTTGCTATATTGTGGGTAGCAAAATACACTGATTTTATACAGGCCAGATATTTGTATCTAGGAGGAGTATAGGTTGGTAACTGCGTAGTCAATAAAAAAATAAAGTGATCCTGAATAATTGATACTGTAAAATCTGGGCAGTACAATAGCCAACATGTATATATCCCCAAAGGGTCACAAATATATTTCACTTGACCTTTGAAGTGCAGCAGTCTGTTGATGGGCGCAGTAGCCGCTTAGCTTTGCACAGCGACACAGAACAATCTCATTGTGCTCCAACCTCTTGGAATCTCTGTGCTGGCTCTACAGCTCCTTTGGGAGCCCCCAGTTTCACCTCAAGACTTCGTACAACCTACATCTCCCTGGTCTCACCCTCTGAGGCCTGGCACTTTGTTAATCCTGCCTCCCTTCGCACCTCTTCTGATTCCTTCTCCTCACACACCAATCCCTTCTCCCATCCTCCCCCGATGTCTGGAAAATCCACCTCAGTCCTATGCAACACACACCCTTCCCCTTTCCTTCAAAGGATACCATGGGCCCCACCTTTTTCCCCCACAACTTCCTCAGCAATGATGACCCCATGCCAAACCAACACAATACAAGTTAAACAGAACTATGCAAATAAGGAATGAATCATCAATGATTTAGATAATGGCATACAAAATACACTTATAAAGTTTGCGGACGATACCAAGCTGGGAGGGGTTGCAAGTGCTTTGGAGGATAGGATTAAAATTCAACATGATTTGGACAAACTGGAGAAATGGTCTGAAGTAAATAGGATGAAATTCAATAAGGACAAATGGAAAGTATTCCACTTAGAAAGGAACAATCAGTTGCACACGTACAAAATGGGAAATGACTGCCTAGGAAGGAGTACTACGGAAAAGGAGTCATAGTGGGGGTAATAGTGGACCACAAGCTAAATATGAGCCAACAGTGTAACACTGTTGCAAAAAAAGCAAACATCATTCTGGGATGTATTAGCAGGAGTGTTGTACGCAAGACACGAGAAATAATTCTTCCATTCTACTCCGCACTGATTAGGCCTCAACTGGAGTATTGTGTCCAGTTCTGGGCGCCACATTTCAGGAAGGATGTGGACAAATTGGAGAAAGTCCAGAGAAAAGCAACAAAAATGATTAAAGGTCTAGAAAACATGACCTATGAGGGAAGATTGAAAAAAGTGGGTTTGTTTAGTCTGGAAAAGAAAAGACTGAGAGGGGACATAACAGTTTTCAAATACATAAAAGATTGTTACAAGAAGGAGGAAGAAGAATTGTTCTTCTTATCCTCTGAGGATAGGACAAGAAACAATGGACTTAAATTGCAGCAAGGGAGGTTTAGGTTGGACATTAGGAAAAAAACTTCTTAACTGTCAGGGTGGTTAAGCACTGGAATAAATTGCCGAGGGAGATGGTGGAATCTCCACCATTGGGGATTTTTAAGAGCAGATTGGACAAACACCTGTCAGGAATGTTTTAGATAATACTTAGCCCTGCCATGAGTGCAGGGGACTGGACTAGATGACCTCTCGAGGTCCCTTTCAATCCTATGATTCTAAGAAGGAACTACCATACTGGGCACTTTACCCACACAACCATGGAAACCTAGCAAAAATCCCTCTTGCCTGATGTCATGTCACTGTTGAATCTAATTGTGGGCCAGTTTGCTCCCAATGCTGTCAAAAGGACCAGGCTTGGGCTAGCAGGTTGTAAACTTCCTAGGGCAGATTCCATGAGCTGGATTCTCTGGTCTGCCAAGAGTTTAAGCTGTCTAGAGAGTCCCACAGGAGAATTCCCTCTGGCACAGAGCTGGTGGAGATGGTCTCCTTCTATGCTAGCTCCTGCCGGGGACTGTTAGGGCTGGAAAGGGTATGCTAGATCCAGACAATACCAGGCTTATCCCGTAAGCTCTGTAATGCTGGAAAAGCTGATGCCCCAATCCCCTCTGGGCCCAGCAACCAGAGATAAGAGAGCCACAGCTCAGATGTAGGCAAGAATCAGGGTCAGACTCTGTTCTCACCTTGCACACCTGAGGTACAATATATAGATGTGTTACAGTGAGTGCCCATTATTGCCTCCAGCCTATTGTGCAATGCACAAGCTTGCAAAGTTCAGACTTCAACATTCGGTTACACAGAATCTGGACTCCCTGATAACCTTCAGTCCAGTGGTTAGAGAACTAACCCAGGCAGTGGGACAGGATTGTGTGGGGTTAGGTGTGCAGTGTTGTTCATTCCAGAAATGGAAATAAGGACAAATGCAAAGTACTTCACTTAGGAAGGAACAATCAGTTGCACACATATAAAATGGGAAATGACTGCCTAGGAAGGAGTACTGCGGAAAAGGATCTGGGGGTCATAGTGGATCACAAGCTAAATATGAGCCAACAGTGTAACGCTGTTGCAAAAAAGCAAACATCATTCTGGGATGTATTAGCAGGAGTATTGTAAGCAAGACATGGGAAGTAATTCTTCCGCTCTACTCCACGCTGAGTAGGCCTCAACTGGACTATTTTGTGCAGCTTTGGGTTTCACATTTCAGGAAAGATGTGAACAAATTGGAAAAAGTCCAGAGAAGAGCAACAAAAATGATTAAAGGTCTAGAAAACATGACCTATGAGGGAAGATTGAAAAAATTGAGTTTGTTTAGTCTGGAGTAGGGTTACCATTCGTCCGGATTTACCCGGACATGTCCTCCTTTTTGTGCTAAAAATAGCGTCGGGGGAAATTTGTAAAGCACTCACAATGTCCGGGATTTCCCCCCCGCAGAGCAGAGCGAGCGGCTGGGAGGGCTGCAGGGAAGTCCCGGGCTGGACTCAGGAGCAGCTGTAGAGGAGCCGGATCCGCCCTGCATTCTGAGCCGGCAGCTCCCTTGCAGCCCAGTCCGACAGCACTGTGCAGGGCCAGACCGGGTTTTGTTGTGCAGGGCCAGGGACCGGGTTTTGTTGTGCTGGGGAGCTCAGCCACGTGTCCGGCTCGGCTGCACAGAGCCCAACACCCTGTTCTGAGCAGCAGGGTAAGGGGGTCAGGGGGCAGGAAGGTTCTGGAGGTGGCAGTCAAGAAACGGGGGGGGGGCTTTTTGGGGGGAGTGGAGAAAGTTTTGGGCAGTCAGGGTACAGGTAGGGGGTAGGGTCCTGGGGGGCAGTTGGGGGGGGTCTTAGGAGGGGGCAGTTAGGGGACAAGGAACAGGGAGTCTTAGGTAGGGGGTGGGGTTCTGGAGGGCAGTTAGGAGCAGGGGTCCCAGGAGGGGGCAGTCAGGGGACAAGGAGCAGGGGGGAGTGTTTGGGAGTTCTGGGGGGGGCTGTCAGGTGGCAGGGGTGGGGAGATGGATCGGAGCAGTCAGGGGACAGGGAGCAGAGGGGTTTAGATGGGTTGGGAGTTCGGGGGGGGGCTGTCAGGGGGTGGGGAGTGGTTGGATGGGGCGTGGGAGTCCCAGGGGTCTGTCTGGGGGTGGGGGTGTGGATAAGGGTTGGGGCAGTCAGGGGACAAGAGGCAAGGAGGCTTAGATAGGGAGTGGAGTCCTGGGGGGCAGTTAGGGGCAGGGGTCCCAGGAGGGGGCAGTCAGGGGACAAGGAACGGGGGGAGGGTTGGGGGTTCTGGGGGGGCGGGAAGTGGGAGGGGCAGGGGCGGGGCTAGGGCGGGGCTCCTCCCATCCTCTTTTTTTCTTGCTGAAATATGGTAACCCTAGTCTCCACAGATAAATGCATGAGGTTGTAATGTGTGTCACAGGCCATATCTTGTTGTGTATCTGGCATAGCAGAGGCACTACCACAGATGTACACTGTTCAGAGCAGATACCATCTTGCAGTGATTAGCAGTATGCTAACGCAATACAATACAGAATACCATCACAAATTAATCAGACTGGTGGTGGTGTTTCAGAGAGATTGCTTGCATAACAGTCCTAGGGGACATTGGAGAATACTGTTTTTGCATTTTTCTGCGGGGGTGGGGGAGGGGAAAGAGAAAGAAAAACCAAACAAACCACCAAACCCCAATAAAGACAACATCTTACATAAAACCAAAACCCCTAGGCCTCCTTCAAAGGTTTAGTACTGCTCACTGAGAAACGTTCTCTATCAAAAGCAACAGAGTAGGGTTACCATACGTCCTCTTTTTCCCAGACATGTCCGGCTTTTCGGCAGTCAAACCCCCGTCCGGGGGGAATTGCCAAAAAGCCGAACATGTCCGGGAAAATGGCGGCTCTGCTCCTCCCCTGGCTCTTCGGCTCTGTTTAAGAGCCAAGCTGCCCGAGCACTATGGGCTTCAGGCAGCCCCCTTGCCTCCGGACCCCAGCCGGCCACTTCCCCTCCCGGGCTCCGGCGGCGCAGGGTCCGGAGGCACGGGTGCTGCCCGAAGCCGGTAGCGCTCGGGCAGCCCGGCTCTTAAACAGAGCCGAAGAGTCGGGGGGGAGCAGAGCCGCCGCGGCTGGAGGCTCTGCTCCTCTTCGGCTCTGTTTAAGAGCCGGGCTGCCCGAGCGCTACCGGCTTCGGGCAGACCCCTGTGCCTCCGGACCCAGCACCGCCAGAGCCCGGGAGGGGAAGCGCCCAGCTGGGGGCGCAGGGTCCAGAGGCATAGGGGCTGCCCAAAGCCCGAGCGCTACCGGCTTCACGGTTTGCCGGGCAGCCTCCAGACCCTGCGCCCCCGGCTGGGCGCTTCCCCTCCCGGGCTCCAGCTGCGCTGGGGAAGCGCCAGCTGGGGGCGCAGGGTCTGGGGGCTGCCCGGCAAACCGTGAAGCCGGTAGCGCTGGGGCAGCCCTTTCCCCGTGGCTGGGAGTGTGAGGGAGGAGGGGGCGGAGTTAGGGCGGGGAAGGGGCGGAGTTGGGGCGGGGCTAGGGGTGGGGGAATGGGCGGGGCCAGGGCCCGTGTAGGGTCCTCTTTTTTTATTTATTAGATATGGTAACCCTAGTCTGGAGAAGAGAAGACTGAGAGGGGACATAACGGTTTTCAAGTACATAAAAAGTTGTTTCAAGGAGGAGGGAGAAAAATTGTTCTTCTTAACCTCTGAGGATAGGATAAGAAGCAATGGGCTTAAATTGCAGCAAGGGCGGTTTAGGTTGGACATTAGGAAAAACTTCCTAACTGTCACAGTTTTTAAGCACTGGAATAAATTGCCTAGGGAGGTTGTGGAATCTCCATCATTGGGGATTTTTAAGAGCAGGTTGGACTCACACCTGTCAGGGATGGTCTAGATAATACTTAGATCTGCCTTGAGTACAGGGGATTGGACTAGATGACCTCTCGTGGTCCCTTACAGTTCTATGATTAGTTTTTGTCGATTACGTTTTTCTTCAGCTACTTCTATAGCTAGCATCAAATGGGATTTCCAGTTCAGTGATACATATGCGTAAATATCTAGGCCCACAGCCTCAAAAATATTTCGTTGCCAAACTCTCGTTGATATCAATGGAGGTTAAGCACCTTTGAGGATCTGGACCCTAATGCTTTTCCTAGCCCATCAGATTGAAAGCTATAAGAATGTACTATTGCCTCAAATTTTAAAAAAGAATAAAACATAAAAGGAAGAACCACTTACCCATTAGACGAAAACACAGCAACCAGTTCCAACATGGTCCCAGTAAGGCTGCAGCTGTTTGACTCTTCCAGATTTAAAGGCTCCCCAGGAAAGGCATGCTGGGGGGAAAACCCAAGTAAAAAGACAACTTTAGAGGCAGTTGCAAAAGAAAGTGTACTTGGAGAAGGGGCTTGATCCTGTGCGTTAAATGTGTCTGTACGCATCCGACAAAGTGGGTATTCACCCATGAAAGCTTATGCTCCAATACGTCTTTTAGTCTATAAGGTGCCACAGGACTCTTTGTCGCTTTGTACTATCACTGTTAGTCTGGATGTTCTTTCATTGCTGGGGTGCAGCTAGACATGTTTGTCACTGCATTAGGTACATGTTAATGATTAATACAACGGAAGTGACTTAAAAAGGAGTATTGTTGTTTCTTGTTAGATTTTTGCAAAAATAACAAAACACAAATTGTGACCAGTTCTATAATTAGCTAGTAAATAGAGGAAAATTCTTACAAAAATATCTAAAGCTTTTTCTGGTTTTGTTTTAGCAGCTACTTCAATCTCAAAAGTTAAACAGCAACTGGCTTTATAACAACAAGAAAACTATGCTCATTAGCAGCCATTTGATGGTATCCCTGATTCAGTCATCATTCCTCGTCTACATGAACACTTAGTCTGCAGCAAGCTGGGGGGGCAAATCTACACACCCCGCACTACCCTGCTATGGACTAAGGCTAGGTCTACACTACCCGCCTGAATCGGTGGGTAGAAATCGATCTCTCGGGGATCGAATTATCGCGTCTTGTCGGGACACGACAATCGATCTCTGAATCGATGCTCTTACTCCACCAGCGGAGGTGGGAGTAAGCGCCATCGACGGGGAGCCGCGGAGGTTGATTTTGCCGCCGTCCTCACAGCGGGGTAACTCGGCTTCAATAGGTCGAATTCAACTACACTATTCGCGTAGCTGAATTTGTGTATATTAAATCGACTCCCCCCCCCCCCCATAGTGAAGACCTGCCCTAAGTCTCTGCGTGGACTGCCATGCACTAAAAGTACCCCAGTGAACTTTGATCTACCCTGGTTTAAAACAGGAGTAGATAAAAGCGCCCTACTGAACTCCTGGTGCACAGGAACAGGGTCCATATGGACAGTAGCACATGGCCAGTGTGCATGGTAGAGTTACACACCATCTTGCCACCATTTAAATGTTTGTGTAGACAAGCCCTCCATGTCAGAACATCTTGTTTTGCCTCTGGCGCATTAACCTGGCTGGTGTCTTTATTGCTGTCCTTTCATTTTGTACCTAAGCAGCAAGTTTTCACTAGTGTAATGGTTTTCAGACTGTGGTATGTGTACCACTGATGGGGAGAGGATTCAATGTATATCATCTGGCTAAGAAGCTAGTACAGTTACTCTGATTACAATTATGAAGGCAGCATGAGAAGTGCTTTTAAGACTTAGATGGGGTATGCTGGGTCTTCAAGTTTAAGAATTGCTGCACTATTATTATTTATATTATTGTAATATCCAGGAGCCCCATTATGCTAGGCGCTGTACAAACACAAAAGAGCATCCCTACCCCAAAGACCTTACAATCTACATTTTAGAGACAACAGATGGATACAGACAGGGAAGTGCAAGGAAACGACAAGACACTATTGGTCAGCATGACAGGCTGTGGTCTCAGCACACCAGCAGCCCAACCATTATCAAGTTTTTTGAAGGCAACAAGGAAAAGGAGAATTTTAAGTAGGGATCTGAAGGTGGCCAATGAGGTCACTTTGTGGGTGTTTACAGAGAGCTCCTCCCAAGCATGAGGGGCAGCACAGAAGAAAGCACATATGTGCTTTTTGGAAAATTTAACAAGTGGGCAATGGAAGCTGGCCTCATGGGCTGAACAGAGGTGGGAGTCGATCTCTCAATATGGAGAGCGATGATAGGTAGGATGGGGATAGGCTGTGATGGGGCTTGAAAGTGAAGACAAGTAGCTTATGTTTGATACAATAAAGAGGGAGCCAACAGTGGGATAAAAAGAGAGAGTGACATGGTCAGAGCGACTGGTTATAAAATTATCTTTGCAGCTGCATTCAGAATTGATATGTGTGGGGCAAGATTGCATTGGTCGAGGCCAGACAGAAGGATGCGGTAATGAAGATGCTAGATGATGAGCCTGGAGAAGAGTTTTAATTGTGCGGATGAAGAGGAAAGGCCATATCTGAGGATAATATGCAGAATGAATTGGCAAAATTTAGACATAGCCTGGATGTGAGGACTGAGATAGGTCCAAATTGAAGATGACGCCCAGGTTATGGGGTTGAGTGACAGACAGGATGGTGGTGTTGTCCACAGCAATCAAGAAGGGAGACAGAGGAGAGGGCTTGATGGGGAAAGATTAGGAGCTCTGTTTTAGCCATGTTCAGCTTGAGCTGGTGGTTAGACATCCACAAGGAGCTGTCAGACAGGCTGAGACTTCAGTTTGCACAAAAGGTCTGAAGTAGAGTGGCAGATCTACATTGCTGCAAAGGGATGGTAGTTGAATATGTTCGTGGCTGAGTTTACCCAGAGATAATGTGGAGAAGGAGAAGAAGGTACTGTAAAGAATGGGCATAAAAGTCTTCATCTGTTTTGTAAACTTCTTTTATTTGGAATTAAACCATTCCTCTTCTCTCCCTGCTTGCCAGAGCGGCTTCCCTGTCTTTTATTGTGAGTCTGTCAATAATTCAAGGGCCTCATTTCTTCTCTTGTGAAACTGTAGTTTAAGCCAGTGGAGGACTCTTTCTATTTTCATGATAAAAATCACATTTAATTGGCCTCAGGTAGTTGCAAGTTGTTTGGGGCTAAAGGAGGTAGGATGAAGTCTGTTTTAATGTTGTTTTAGCAAATTCTGAATGCATGCCTGGAGTGTCTCTCTTGGCATCTTTGTTTTTTAATCCCTGAGGTCATTTTAATAATCATCCTCATTATTGCTTTATAAGCTTCCCATATATTTGTGGCTTCCCCATCAGATTGCTCTCAAAACATTTCTTAATAGTCTCCTGGCCTGCTAAACCCAGGGTTGAGAGTTCAATCCTTGAGGGGGCCACTTAGGGATCTGGGGAAAAATCTGTACTTGGTCCTGCTAGTGAAGGCAGGGGGCTGGACTCGATGACCTTTCAAGGGTCCCTTCCAGTTCTAGGAGATGGGATGGGATAAATTTCATCTTTCATAGGGCCAGTACTTATTTTCCACCTCTTTTGCATTCTCCGCCTATTTAATCCAATTGTCACCAATACCAGGGCATGGTCTGCTCAAATCAGTTGGTCTAGATCTCCTTCAACTAGAGCTGGTCTTGGGTAGGAAACTGGACAACTGATCCTTGTTTTTCCATCTGAACCCCTTAGTGCTCGATCTTATCATAATTACATTCTTTGCTATTCTTCTGAAAGTCAGTGTGTCGCTGATGGCCTTTAGATTACCAGTTGTTGCCATATAAACATGCCAGAGCAGGACCCTGAACATGAACAGAATGCTAAACTTTCCTTCCCCGCTGTCACTTCCATTGTGCTGTATAACTGTATCCTTCCCACAACTCTTTGATACAGTGCACTTACATTCTACATACATGGAATTTAGCAATGTTGGCCTGCACAGATTTTTCTGTAATCACTTTTGCATTGGTGTACAGTTAATCTGCTGGCTCCTTTGCATGGGAAGCATGTTATTGCTTTATGTCATTATTACTGTGCTATTTACATCTGGTAGTAGCCCCAATGTGATGGCTGCTTTCCAAACAGAAAAAAAAAATCAGTCCTTGTCCTGAGTAGCTCACTTTAATTTTGGCTAATAAAAAAATCACACCTTAAAAAACACTGCTTCCCAATTTGTCACACTCAGGCTTACAGTACTTTGTCAGGTAAAGCTATAATCTAATACTGAACCATAGATATACTTATTGAAACATAATTCAAGCTTTGCTCCTCCAGCTGCCAAGTGCACCACAGGTGCAAATGTAATTTGTGTCTTTGTTGCTCTAGCTGGAATAAATAGCAGTAGAGGGGGAAACCTCACAGGTGATACTAACTTGCAAAGAGGATTTACATTGAACAAGTTGAAAAAACTATTTTCTTAATATTGTTTACAACTTTAAAGGGCCATAAATAGGGCCCTACCAAATTGACCAAACCAGTCAATTTCACAGTCATAGGATTTTTTAAATAGTCGGTGTCTTGGTTTCCCATGTTTACATCTGAAATTTCACAGTGTTGTAACCATGGGGGTCCAGACCCAAAAGGGGGTGGTGGGAGGTCGTGGGATTGCCACCCTCACTTCTGCAGTGCTGCTGGCAGGGGCGCTATCCAAAGAGCTGGGCGGCCAGAGAGCGGCAGCTGCTGGCAGGACACCCAGCTCTAAAGCCAGCACCACCGCCAGCAGCAGCACAGAAGAGAGGATGGTAGGGTATGCAGGGGTTGTCACTTTTGGGGTGGGGAGAGGGCCAGCCTTATGGGTGGGCGACCGCCCAGGGTCCCATGGTCAGGCGGCACCAGGGTCTCCCCATCCCCATCCAGAAAGAAGAAGTTTGGCACCGAGTGATAAAAGCTATACAATAAAAGCTATAAATAAACTGATCTGAAGTCAGTTGGAATCTTTCCACTAATTTCAATGAGCTTTGGGTCTTGACCTTAATACTTGGTGAACTATCTGTAAATGTAGGTCAATGTATTATCCAGTCACAGTAAAATCCCAAATGCAATCATAGACTTTAAGGTCAGAAGGGACCATTGTGATCATCTAGTCTGACCTCCTGCACAACGCAGGCCACAGAATCTCAGTCACCCACTCCTGTATCAAACCTGTGTCAGAGCCATTGAAGTCCTCAAATCATGGTTTAAAGACTTCAAGATGCAGAGAATCTTCCAGCAAGTGACCCGTGCCGCACTTTACAGAGGAAGATGAAAACCCTCAGGGCCTCTGCCTATCTGCCCTGGAGGAAAATTCCTTCCCGACCCCAAATATGGCAATCAGCTAAACCCTGAGCATGTGGGAAAGACTCACCAGCCAGACACCGAGGAAAGAATTATCTGTAGTAACTCAGATCCCACCCCATCTAACATCCCATCACAAGCCATTGGGCATATTTACCGCTAATAGTCAAAGACCAATTAATTGCCAAAATTAGGCTATCCCATTATACCATCCCCGCCATAAACTTATCAAGCTTAGTCTTGAAGCAAGATATGTCTTTTGCCCCCACTACTCCCCTTGGAAGGCTGTTCAGGACTTCACTCCTCTGATGATTAGAAACCTTCGTCTAATTTCAAATCTAAACTTCCTGATGGCCAGTTTATATCCATTTGTTCTTGTGTCCACATTGGTACTGAGCTTAAATAATTCCTCTCCCTCTCTGGTATTTATTCCTCAGATATATTTGTAGTGAACAATCATATCTCCCCATAGCCTTCTTTTGGTTAGGCTAAACAAGCCAATCAATGAAGGTACAGACAAACAGCAAGAGCTAGGAGACAGCATGAGGGCTACTCAATATACTACACAAAGCACAGAATTTAAAGCTACTTCACGGATTAACTTCTGTGTCATTCTGCAAGGCACAATGTGGTTTTGATTCTGATTGAGGCATTTGAACACTGTCACTAGGCTAATAACAAGGAATTAATAATTGCCTTCAGACAAAGTGGTGCCTGTTTGCAACTCATGGCATTCAGTGCCAAATACAGCATCTTGAGTCCAGAGTTACTGAACGGGAAGACCAGAGATGGCATTACGGAAACCGTATATAGAGGAAATGAGGAGCAGGTCTACTTCAGAGTAGGATCAACTGATCAACCAGTTGGGACCCTATTCTTATGATGGGAGTCCCAATATATGATATATTGAGGATGATGCAAAGAGCAAGGATTTACATTTATACACTGGAAAATTTTTGGAGGAAAGGATGAAACCAGATTGCTGTCACAGAAAATTAACATGGTTTAGGAGATTATTTAAATTAGGAGTTGGAGGAAAGCAACAGGTTCTGAGGAGTGCACAAGTCAAACATTGCATTGCTAACTTCATTAGCAGATGTCATAGTTAGTCTGAAACAAGTATTGAAGGATAGGATAGAAATCACTGATGAAATAGAATGACAGGATAAGATCAGAGGTATATTCCAGAAAAATAGCATTGACAGGATAAAGGAGTTATATTGTGAATCACAATGTGTAAAGCTTAAAGGCAAATGCAGGTGAATTAAAACTGCTGACAATGGAAGAGGACCTAGACATAGAAGAGGCATTTCTGAAATAAGGTGGAATGACAAATCAATGGGATAGTGGGAGCTGCACAGGAAGGGGAGTAGTGGCATACCTGAATGATTCTATGGTGTCTAATGAGAAGTTCTGCATGGAGAGGACTGCAGAGATCCAATCCCCACTGTACAAGTTTACATATACCAGGAGGTTTATACTACTGGCCTCGAGAGCTGGAAAACAGATTAAAAAGACAACCAGGGAAGGACTTCCCCTCCTCAGCCTTTCTTGGGCTTGGGTGAGCTATGCAGGCTGATGAGCACTCAGTACCCAATGATTCTGAAGTGGGAGCAGCAGGAACAACTGCTGCTTGTATGGGGATTTCACAGGTCTCTGTGGAGCAGCACTGGTATCTGATGAGAGAAGTATTGCTCAAGCCAGCCTCCCTTGTACAAGATCTCTCCCTCTGTGGGTTTCCCTCCACAGACGGAGAAAAGTACAGAGAGAGACCCTGTCACTGGCTTCCTCCCTTCTAATAAGGATGCAGGGGAAACAGAATGGTGCTCTCAGTTCTCTAGCAGTCATGGGCAGGTGCATGGGGACAGGTGGCTGGGAACAAGAGTTGTTTCCTTAAGTATCCACGAGGTGCATTGCTATGCTCTGGGCACAGCAGGGTGACAGCCACCTCCTGCTGTCCAAAGTCCTGGACACTGACAAAGACAAATAATTTAGGATTAATTTGCAAAGCCTGGGATTATGCCTTAACTACAGCCTATGCTAACAGGGCTGGCTTTAGGAACTGCGGGCCCGATTCGAATACCCGGTGGCGGTCCAGGTCTTCAGTGGCACTTTGCTGGCGGAGGGATCCTTCACTCGCTCCGGGTCTTCCGCGGCACGGAAAGACCGCCCCGCCACCGAAGACCCGGAGCGAGTGAAGGACCCCCTGCTGTCGATGTGCCGCTGAAGACCCGGACTGCCGCCGGGTGAGTAAAAAAAAATTAAAAGGGTGCCTAAGGCGCGGGGCCCGATTCGGGGGAATCGGAGGAATTGGCCTAAAGCCGGCTCTGTGGTCATGTGCTCAGGAGGGCAGTTGGAGTGTTTTCCCGCCTTTTCCAATGGTCAGCAGTGGTCCAAGTAGTAAACAAGTTCCAGTTTTAACTGGATTTTCCCAGGGATTCTATGGAGTTCCCTAAGGGGTTTCGCGGCTATAGAATCTATATAAGAGTGGCAGTTACCTCAGTTGGGGGCTGCCCATCCGAGTGGCAGGTGCGTGCAGGTGATCGAAACTTCCACAGGTGATCGAAACTCCGGACAAGTGCCACCTCCAGCTATTACTTACCATCTGCGGCAGTTAACATCCATCGTTGTCATTCGCCTGTGAACACCCATCATCTTGTGAGCCTGCCGCCGTGTCAGCTGGAGCCAGTGAGAAGGACGAGTCATTGAGGGATCTCCTCAGAGTTCCTCTCCTGAGGCTCTGTATGAGGCAAAGGATCGAGGTCCTGAGTGACCATCAGAAGGGTGACAATGTATGTTCACCTTTTGTACTCCATGGGGGTCTAGTTTGGGTCTTGGATTCAGGCCACAGATGTTCCGAGTTACTGTACCTATAGAGAGAATAAGTTTCTGTTATTGTTTTATGCATTTTTCTTTATGTAACTTAGTTTCCCCAAAATAAAAACAATTTATTTGGTTTATATACACCTGATTCCACATGCCTCATTCCAGCAGAGGGAGGGGAAGGGAGGTTACATAAGAGGACTAGCTTGGCTACCAACCAGGTGATAGATACTGGAGCTCGCAGTAAAGGATTATGGACCTACATTTTTGTTGGGGGGTTCCCTGCAGCCTTTCCATACTTTATTCCTTGACCCAACAAATTCCCTGCCTTCCTCATTTTGCCATTGAAATTTAACATTTCTCATTGCAATCTTTACATTAAAAAATCCCAACAAACTCATTCCACTTCTAAGGCGTTTATAACTCTGAATTATTAGTAAGTATCGCCTGGTCTCAAATACAGGAGTAGAAGAGAAGTAGGCTGGGCCAGTAGTTGGGGTGCTAACCTAGTGCTTGGGAGACTGAAGTTAATTCCAGTCCGGAATGAGGGCCTACACCTTTAGCCCGCTCACCCCCAGAGCCTCCAGGGAGCCAACAAGCAAAACTGGGCCACAGCAGAACCATCTGATTGGCTGAGGCAGTCCAGTAGCTTGATCTTACACCCAGCAGCTGCAGAGGATCAGTGGCTACGACTCAATGCATGTGCCTCTAGTTTCTCTGTCTCCCTGGGCTTGACTCACCGCAAGTCCTGCTCCTCCTTGCTTTGCACTGCTCCTGCCTAGACCCTGCTCTGCTCCGCTCCGTTCCCAGCTTTGTTCCAGTCCTGCCTCAGCCTTGCTCCTGCCTTCCTGACTCCAGGTCCGACTGTCAGCTATAATTCCTGGCTCCAACTCTGGCTTGGCCCTTGGTTCTGGCATTTGGACTCTGGCGATGGTTCTGACCCTTGGCCCTGGTTCCTGCTGCTGACTCTGTCTTGAACCTTGGCTCTGACATTGGAGTCTGACTTCAGTTCTGACCTCCTGCTCCAACCACTAGTTATGACTCCTGCTCTGAGCACTAGGCCTGACCACCTACTACCCAGTCTCCTTACAATTGCCTGCTCTGCCACAGACGTTGTGTGTGCCCTTTGGCAAGTCACTTAGTCTCTCTGGCCCAAACCAACAAAGGGATGTAGGCATTGCAACTCCGAGTGTTGCAACGCCTAACTCATAAATGCCTAGTCACCCAGTGGAATCCACAAACCCCGAATGAGCCACCTAGGCCCCCTATACAAGGAATGGGGAGAGACTGGCGTCTCAGAATGGGATCCTCAAAAAGTCAACACAGCTAGGCAGGAAGATGCCTACGCTAGCTCATA
This sequence comes from Malaclemys terrapin pileata, assembly GCF_027887155.1. NCBI lineage: Eukaryota > Metazoa > Chordata > Testudines > Emydidae > Malaclemys > Malaclemys terrapin. The sequence continues at coordinate 59,039,357 of NC_071513.1, forward strand.
GCAACTGTAAGGGAGAGGGCAGTATCCTAAGCCCCATCCCTCAAGGAGTTCGGTGCCTAAGTCTGGGCTGGAGCAAGGAGCCTCTGTACATTTGGAATCTGTAGCTGGAAACCCTCTTTGGGAGTCAGGTGTCTCAGCCATTTCTGGAATGAACAACACTGCACACCTAACCCCACACAATCCTGTCCCACTGCCTGGGTTAGTTCTCTAACCACTGGACTGAAGGTTATCAGGGAGTCCAGATTCTGTGTAACCGAATGTTGAAGTCTGAACTTTGCAAGCTTGTGCGTTGCACAATAGGCTGGAGGCAATAATGGGCACTCACTGTAACACATCTATATATTGTACCTCAGGTGTGCAAGGTGAGAACAGAGTCTGACCCTGATTCTTGCCTACATCTGAGCTGTGGCTCTCTTATCTCTGGTTGCTGGGCCCAGAGGGGATTGGGGCATCAGCTTTTCCAGGATTACAGAGCTTACGGGATAAGCCTGGTATTGTCTGGATCTAGCATACCCTTTCCAGCCCTAACAGTCCCCGGCAGGAGCTAGCATAGACTCATAGACTCATAGACATTAAGGTCAGAAGGGACCATTATGATCATCTGGTCTGACCCCCTGCATGCTGCAGGCCGCAAGACCCTTCCCTGGACTCTACCGTTGAAGTCCCCAATCCTGTGTTTTAGTGACTTCAATCGGCTGAGACCCTCCTGCTAGTGATCCCTGCCCCATGCTGCGGAGGAAGGCGAAAAACCTCCAGAGGCTCAGCCAATCTACCCTGGAGGAAAATTCCTTCCCGACCCCAAATATGGCGATCAGTAATACCCCGAGCATATAGGCAAGAGTCTCTAGCCTGACCCTTGTTGGCCATTATGCTGTTCATGTACCATTGCTTGGTTTTCCTTGGCTACTATGTTTTATCATTAAACCATTCCCTCCATAAACTTATCCAACTTAATCTTAAAACCAGACAGGTCCGTCGCCCCCACCGTTTCCCTCGGAAGGCCGTTCCAATATTTCACCCCTCTGATGGTCAGAAACCTTCGTCTAATAGAAGGAGACCATCTCCACCAGCTCTGTGCCAGAGGGAATTCTCCTGTGGGACTCTCTAGACAGCTTAAACTCTTGGCAGACCAGAGAATCCAGCTCATGGAATCTGCCCTAGGAAGTTTACAACCTGCTAGCCCAAGCCTGGTCCTTTTGACAGCATTGGGAGCAAACTGGCCCACAATTAGATTCAACAGTGACATGACATCAGGCAAGAGGGATTTTTGCTAGGTTTCCATGGTTGTGTGGGTAAAGTGCCCAGTATGGTAGTTCCTTCTTAGAATCATAGGATTGAAAGGGACCTCGAGAGGTCATCTAGTCCAGTCCCCTGCACTCATGGCAGGGCTAAGTATTATCTAAAACATTCCTGACAGGTGTTTGTCCAATCTGCTCTTAAAAATCCCCAATGGTGGAGATTCCACCATCTCCCTCGGCAATTTATTCCAGTGCTTAACCACCCTGACAGTTAAGAAGTTTTTTTCCTAATGTCCAACCTAAACCTCCCTTGCTGCAATTTAAGTCCATTGTTTCTTGTCCTATCCTCAGAGGATAAGAAGAACAATTCTTCTTCCTCCTTCTTGTAACAATCTTTTATGTATTTGAAAACTGTTATGTCCCCTCTCAGTCTTTTCTTTTCCAGACTAAACAAACCCACTTTTTTCAATCTTCCCTCATAGGTCATGTTTTCTAGACCTTTAATCATTTTTGTTGCTTTTCTCTGGACTTTCTCCAATTTGTCCACATCCTTCCTGAAATGTGGCGCCCAGAACTGGACACAATACTCCAGTTGAGGCCTAATCAGTGCGGAGTAGAATGGAAGAATTATTTCTCGTGTCTTGCGTACAACACTCCTGCTAATACATCCCAGAATGATGTTTGCTTTTTTTGCAACAGTGTTACACTGTTGGCTCATATTTAGCTTGTGGTCCACTATTACCCCCACTATGACTCCTTTTCCGTAGTACTCCTTCCTAGGCAGTCATTTCCCATTTTGTACGTGTGCAACTGATTGTTCCTTTCTAAGTGGAGTACTTTCCATTTGTCCTTATTGAATTTCATCCTATTTACTTCAGACCATTTCTCCAGTTTGTCCAAATCATGTTGAATTTTAATCCTATCCTCCAAAGTTAGGAAGTTTTTCCTAATGTCCAACCTAAACCTCCCTTGCTGCAATTTAAGTCCATTGTTTCTTGTCCTATCCTCAGAGGATAAGAAGAACAATTCTTCTCCCTCCTCCTTGAAACAACTTTTTATGTACTTGAAAACCGTTATGTCCCCTCTCAGTCTTCTCTTCTCCAGACTAAACAAACTCAATTTTTTCAATCTTCCCTCATAGGTCATGTTTTCTAGACCTTTAATCATTTTTGTTGCTCTTCTCTGGACTTTTTCCAATTTGTCCACATCTTTCCTGAAATGTGAAACCCAAAGCTGCACAAAATAGTCCAGTTGAGGCCTACTCAGCGTGGAGTAGAGCGGAAGAATTACTTCCCATGTCTTGCTTACAATACTCCTGCTAATACATCCCAGAATGATGTTTGCTTTTTTGCAACAGCGTTACACTGTTGACTCATATTTAGCTTGTGATCCACTATGACCCCCAGATCCTTTTCCGCAGTACTCCTTCCTAGGCAGTCATTTCCCATTTTATATGTGTGCAACTGATTGTTCCTTCCTAAGTGAAGTACTTTGCATTTGTCCTTATTGAATTTCAACCTATTTACTTCAGACCATTTCTCCAGTTTGTCCAGATCATTTGAATTTTAATTTTATCCTCCAAAGCACTTGCAACCCCTTCCAGCTTGGTATTGTGTGCAAATTTTATAAGTGTACTCTCTATGCCATTATCTAAATAATTGATGAAGATATTGAATGGAACTGGACCCAGAACTGATCCCTGTGGGACCCCACTCGTTATGCCCTTCCAGCATGACTGTGAACCACTGCTAACTACTCTCTGGGAATGATTTTCCAACCAGTTATGCACCCACCTTAAAGTAGCTCCATCTAGGTTGTATTTCCCTAGTTTGTTTATGAGAAGTCCTGAGACAGTATCAAAAGCCTTACTAAAGTCAAGATATATCACATCTACCACTTCCTTCCTATCCAGAAGTCTTGTTACCCTGTCAAAGAAATCTATCAGGTTGGTTTGAAACGATTTGTTCTTGACAAATCCATGCTGATGGTTATTTATCACCTTATTATCTTCTAGATGTTTGCAAATTGATTGCTTAATTATTTGCTCCATTATCTTTCTGGGTACAGAAGTTAAGCTGACTGGTCTGTAATTCCCCGGGTTGTCCTTATTTCCCTTTTTATAGATGGGTACTATATTTGCCCTTTTCCAGTCTTCTGGAATGTCTCCCGTCTTCTATGACTTTTCAAAGATAATTGCTAACGGCTCAGATATCTCCTCAGTCAGCTCCTTGAGTATTCTAGGATGCATTTAATCAGGCACTGATGATATGAAAACATCTAACTTCTCTAGGTAATTTTTGACTTGTTCTTTCCCTATTTTAGATTCTGATCCTACCTCATTTTCAATAACATTCACTATGTTAGATGTCCAATCGCCACCAATCTTTTTGGTGAAAACCGAAACAAAGAGGTCATTAAGCACCTCTGTCATTTCCACATTTTTTGTTATTGTCTTTTCCCCTTCATAGAGTAATGGGCCTACTGTGTCCTTGGTCTTCCTCTTGTTTCTAATGTATTTGTAGAATGTTTTCTTGTTTCCTTTTATGTCCCTAGCTAGATTGATCTCGTTTTGTGTCTTGGCTTTTCTAATTTTGTCCCTACATACTTGTGTTGTTTGTTTATATTCATCCTTTGTAATTTGACTGAGTTTCTGCTTTTTTTAGGACTCTTTTTTGAGTTTAGCTCATTGAAGATCTCCCGGTTAAGCCAGGAGATCTTCTTGATCCTCTTGCCATACTTCCTATCTTTCCTACACAGTGGGAGAGTTTGCTCTTGTGCCCTTAATAATGTCTCGTTGAAAAACTGCCAACTGTCTTCAATTGTTTTTCCCCTTAGACTTGCTTCCCATGGGATTTTACTTACCAACTCCCTGAGTTTGCTAAAGTCTGCCTTCTTGAAATCCATAGTCTTTATTGTGCTGTTCTCCCTCCTACCAATTCCTTAGAATCATGAACTCTACCATTTCATGATCACTTTCACCCAAGTTGCCTTCCACTTTCAAATTCTCAACCAGTTTCTCCCTATTGGTCAAAATCAAATCTAGAACAGCCTCCCCCCAGTAGCTTTCTCCACCTTCAGAAATAAAAAACTGTCTCCAATACATTCCAAGAACTTGTTGGATAATCTATGCCCTGCTGTGTTATTTTCCCAACAGATGTCTGGGTAGTTGAAGTCCCCCATAACCACCAAGTCTTATGCTTTGGTTGATTTTGTTAGTTGTTTTAAAAAAAAGCCTCATCCACCTCTTCTTAATCTTCTCTGAGGCAGGTAGAACTCTCATAAGTAAAACAATCATGTTATAAAAATCTAATTTTTCTTTTTGGTTTCATAACCTTCACCCTAGATTCCCAAGGAAAGTATTGGAACTCATCAGATTTCTGTTTTATAGTTGATGTGGCTTACAGACTGCCCAAAGTAAACAAAAGGACTTTGCATAGGCCTGCATTGCAAGGTGGTCTGGTAACTTCTACTGCAGTTAAGGCTATGTCTACACTACCACGGTAAGTCGACCTAAGATACGCAACTCCAGCTACGTGAATAACATAGCTGGAGTTGACATAGCTTAGGTGGGCTCACCATGGGGTCCAGCGGTGGCAGAGCTCCGGAAGTGATTTAAAGGGCCTGGGGCTCCCCGCAGTGGCAGAAGCACCGGGACCTTTAAATCCCTGCCCGAGCCCGGTTGCTGGAGCCCCGGGAGCTGGGCTCTGGTGGGTATTTAAAGGGCCCGGGGCTCCCTGCAGCGGCCGGAGCCCTGGGCCCTTTAAATCACTGCTGGAGCTCTGCTGCCACTGGGGCAGCAGCGACAGGGCTCTGGCAGTGATTCAAAGGGTCCAGAGCTCAGCAGCGGCCGGAGCCAAGGGACCTTTAATTCATCCCTGAGCCCCGGGGCTTCCAACCGCCTCTGCAGCTGGTAGCTCCGGGGTGATTTAAAGGCCCTGGGGCTCCCAGCCACAGCTGGAGCCCCAGGGCCTTTAAATCTTGAAAGGCCCCACCTCTTCCCATTGAGGCCACGCCTGCTCAGGACTCCAGCGTACCGGTAAGTCCTTTAAGTTACTTTCACCCCTGACTGAATGTTTGAAGTTTGAACCTTAACTCAATCCAGAAAGTGTTAAATGGAAAACACTGTTAGGAGGTATACATTTTGCAAGGCCAACCTACTGGTGAAGGGCATGATGGTGTAATGAACTCTGTGCTGTGCTCAAAGGTCCACCAGCATGGAGCTCATTGAAGGACTGGGTCTGAAAATAACAGGAAGGATGGTGCAGTGGTTTGGGCAGTAGCATGGGAATTTCCCCACTCCACCAGACTTTCTGTGCGACCTTGGGCAAATCTCTCAGTCTCGGTGAACCTTGGCTCCCCATCTGGGAAATGGGATAATAGCACTGCCCTACCTCAGAGGAGAGTTGTGAGGATAAATATGGCAGACTGTGAAGAGCTCAGATACTACAGTGATGGGCGCCATAGAAATACCTGTGGCAGAGAGATGAACTAATTAAACCACCAGGTATCAAAACATTACAGATATGATGTAAATGAATGACAAGAAAAACAGCTTCTTCCATATTCCAGAATATATTCCTTAATTTATGTGAAATTAATTTTTGCACAAAAGTGTTTACATTGGATTAGTGAACAAACATAGAGCAACTATAGAAGAGTCCAGCAGACCAATAAAAATTAAACTTGTCTTTTTATGAAACAGACACAGTTTAAACCCCAGGAATTAACAGATAACATAGTTAAACATATATACAAAGAAAAGAGAGATTTAATCTCACAACCCATTGTAACAAAAGGATTTCTTGCTAGCTCAGCTTGTTTTAAATAAATCTCACTTTGCTGCCTTTTCTCAAGTACGCAAGCTTGTGGTCTTTAGACTAAATCAAACCTATCGTAAGCAGCTGCAATTCCAGTAGCTTTAGTGGAGATATGTCGTCTTATACCAGAAATGAATTTATTATTTATTTGTATTATAGCAGGTTAAAGCCTCCAACCAAAATTAGGGCCCTGTTTTGCTAGGCACTGTACATACACAATGTATGTAAGAGAGGCAGTTTCTGTCTGAAGAGTATACAATCTAAATAGACAAGACAGACAAAAGGTGAGAGGGGAAACCGAGGCACATGCCTGTGTTCCTGCAATCTGCCCTATGGGGGTTTACACTTTGTCTGCTTGGAAGTTTCAATGGCACAACATGTGTCTGCCTACTCGGTAAGTGGTTATTCCCACAGGGTGCAGACTATAGCTGTCATCTTTGATCCCTACTGACTTCCAGGGCATTTTTAGATGTGAGTTTTTAAGTCTACCCTGTCATAAATGGCTTTGGTATCTGGAGAGAGACTGCTTGTGTGATATTTTGGTGGTGAAGCAAGCAGCCCTCCAGTTTTAATAATAGAATGCTAGAGGTAGGGCTCATTCAATGAGCAGAACTTGACTCTGAAATAGCTTTCTCCAATATGGCCCCCAATAAGGGTAGCAGAACTTGCTGAGCTTCAGATCAAATTACCAGGCTTATATATTTGTCCAGGCTTTGTCTGGGGGCAAAGGAGGGCTACTGAGCAGATGGAAATGGGTGATGTGGAGAGTCTTCGAACCTCTTCCTACAAACAGTTAAGCATATGTTTAATTTTATTCACACAAACTGTCCCATTGTCTGTGTTAAATGGGACTGCTCACACCAGCAAAGTTATGCATAGTTTCCAGGATCAGGGACTTAGTCTAGGTGGTATTCAGGGAGGCTTTTAGTTCTGGACACTGGGCCAATGTGTATGTTGTATGGATTTTATTTATACATGTGCCCAGGTATGTATGTTGGGTAACTCTGAATAAATATGTAACCATTTAGACTGGTGAGCATAATAGAAACTCCATTCAGAACTTAAAACTATAACCTTGAAGAAGCCATGATTTTAGGCACATGAGGCATTTTGATTAGCTAAGACTTACATTTCTTTCATCAGCAGATGTTACTTGCTATAGAAAACTGTGCTGAATTATGTACATTGTTTGTGTGATGGGAGATAACTGCTATCTACATGGGGCTGACGTGGTAGCATTTAGTTCCCTTCTCAAAGGAGCTTGAAAACGTGGTTCCAAAGCAGAGAGTCTAAGGAGTGGCTAATTTGCTAAATTGGTTTCTTTTATCAGTGCTCCTTTTCTGATATTCCACCAGGATCTAATATCAACAAGGGAAATCCACAGCTCACCAGTGGGAGTGTGTTGCAGATTTAGGGAGTCTTTTGATTTTACTTTAATGTCTGGTGGATTTGGTTAAAATTTTGGTTAAGATTCTTTCCTCATCTTCCTGGCTGTGAAGAGACTCTTCACTTTGTAATTGAAGTGCATTGCTGACCTATTCAGCCACGAGATGGTAATCCACGCTCCTGAAAAGATATATGAAGTACAATGAGTTGTGATTCTACTCACATTACAAACCCAGATAGGAATTTGGCTTTTAATTATTAGAATCATACCTAGAATCCCCAGTTAAGATCAGGATCCCATTGAGATAAGCAACTGTACAGATGTAAGAGACGGTTTCTGCCTTGAACAGTTTATACTTTAAATAGACCAGAAAAAGTGTAGAAGAAATGCAGTTTTATTATCCCCATTTTGCAGATGGAGAACTGACTAATTTTAAAAAGAAACACGAGAGAAGAGATTTTAGTCTGCTTTTTCTTTCTGAATTTAAATATTGCTCAGTAGGACTGAAAGTCAAACCACAAGATCATTGTAGCAGTGCATGAGAGATGGAAATGAAACAGAATATGAAGCTGACCAATCTATTATTATTACTATTACAGTAATGTTGCGGTAACACTTAAACATGAAAGCTAGTCTACAGGGATAAGGGATTAGCTGAGAATAATGGCACAGAGTGGGCCAGATCCTTGTCTCCCTCACTATGCCCACATCCCACTCCTGCAGCACGAGTTGACAAAGCAACCGGGGATTCCTTCAGCATGTGGGAAACTCCAGCCGATGCAGAGTGGGGTGTGCTGGTTTTACCCAGTCCCCTACAGATACAGGAGGTGCAGTGGGAAGGGGCATGCCTGGAATGTTCTGGGCTCTGGAGATCCTTAGTTGCCTGGTCAGCCCCTTGCGAGCAGTTGACAGTCAATGTAAGTTAGAGACACTGTTCTAACGTATGCTGGGGAGTGAACTGACCCTGGCTGTTCTCAGGATGTGAGAAGCACTAAGGTGTCTGTAAGAAACCTTTGCTCACAAACTTTGGTTCCTGCACTTTGCACACACACAGAACAACTGGACCTTATCTCCACCTTCTTACTTCCTTTTCCTTATCTGATGCAATTCCCCATGCCAGCCATTAGGTGTCACCAGCAGTCATAGTAACACTACATGCCATGAACATCTGTATTTTAGAGGCTTACATGGACAAAACTTGAGATGTTCATCCATCACTTGTTTGTTTGCCGCTGCCTTCTTAACTGCAGGGTGGCAGCGTCTGTGAACCTGCTTATTTTCTATCTGCTGCAAGCACCCCAATAAATGTGCTGTTACTCCCTAGAAGGGTTTGCACCTGTTAATCTCAGAATGAGCAGTTCTCACAGCCTTCCTCACATGGACAGGCAGCAGAAAATAGGCTCGGGGTTCCACTGATATGGGTAGGAAATGCAGACATGGCAGGAGCTGGGGACAGCAGAAATCCTACTTGGTAGGAAGTAGCAGAAAAGAGCTAATGCTAACCAAAGGCTATAATTATAATGGGGCAGGGACACTAGCAAAGTAGCTGTATCTTCGGAGAGGGTGAATTATTGCATGTGCTGATTTATCCTCAAGGACTGCACCCATCCCTGTGTTGCTATACATTATACACCCTTAAAAAACGTTTCAGAGGTGATAACCATGCAAATTCCGTTTAACCCATTCACTCACTCACTCATTCAGCAAAGAATGTTGGTTTGCTTCTTTCTGTACTACCAGCACCGCTATCTCCTAATTCTTAAGCAGTGGAAACACTTCACATCAAAGGCAATCCTGGAGCAATTAAAGTCTATGGCAAAACTTCCATTGACTGCAATGAGGTCACATCTGGTGTCTTTGTACGTATGTCTTTTTCCTTCTCTGTTTTATCCTGCTTTTGGGTCATCACTACTGCATTGCATATCTCTTGGGTATCCTTGTCCATCAGAGGCAATTTTGAGGCTCTCAGCCTTGTACTAGGTAAGCCATTTGTTCTGATGTACAGTCTCAGACAATACTTAACAATACCACTTGTGATGTGTGAAAATGGATTTTCACTTAAATTACAAAGATATAATTACACTGCTGATGTAAAAATGCTAATTGGTTAGTGAAATATCAAATTTTCCCTGGAGCTGAAAATACTGAGATGATAATTTCACATTTGTTTCAGAGATGTTCTGCAGGTGAGTAACTTACAGCTAACCCCCTCCAACATACAATGCAGAAATGCAGCAACTGGAATTCCTGACCTTTCACTCCCCAATCAAAATAAGTACAATTACATCAATTACCATTTTAAAATGGTGCTAAGCTGCCAGACCTGCCAACTGATACAAACATGAGTTGGCAGGAGCCAATTAAAGCAATTGTCTAATTAGAAATGCATCTGTTATTGCTGTCAGTAATAGTATGCTTGGAACTGTATGTGTTGATGTGAGTTCATTTAAATTTATTGAAATAATAATTCTGATTATATCATTTATTTAGCCTTGTGGAATTTGCTTGCATTTTCAAGGCCCTGCCATTCTAACTATAAGCAACTAAACATTAAATAGAAACTGGTGAGATTGGTAGGCTAAAGAACAGGGTTGGCTGCAGGCACCAGCCGAGCAAGCTCCTGCTTGGGGTGGCAGATTCTACGGGGCGGCATTCCGCCCAATCCTAGGGCGGCACGCCCGCTTTCTTTGTTTGCCGATCCGGCTGCCTGTAGGGGGCGGTGGCGCGGAGGAGGGGAGCACCCTGCTGGGAGTGGGCTGTGCGGTCCGTCTGCCCCAGCCAGTGCCAGGTCTGTAGCAAGCCCGGCAGGGCAGCCCGCGTCCTTCCCTCCCCGCCAACTGGAGCAGCGCGGAGCCCTCCCGGCAGGCGGTGCGGCGGTCGGGCCCGCGTGGTGAGCGCTCCGCTGAAGCCCTGGCCGCCCCTCTTCTCTCTCTCCCCCCACTCCCTCCCCCTTACTGCCGCTAGCCGGGGCACGTCTGCAGCGCAGGGAGTCCCCCTGCACCCTGGCTCCAGCCACCCTGCAGGTTGTTGGTTTTTTTCCTGCTTTGTCGTTCTGGCCGCCCCGATTTTTTTTTTTTTGTGCTTGGGGAGGCAAAAAAGCCAGAGCCGGCCCTGCTAAAGAACTCACTGCCAGTGTGTGTTTGGGTTGCAGGTGATACATGAGCATGCTATTTCCCATCTTGTTTTGCTCCTCTCTTGTTAACAGGCAATACGTAGACATGTATCAAAATGATACAGTGAGAATTCTGAGAATTTAAAATTGTGGTGTTATACTACTAATTATGTGGTATGGTACCAAGAGCCTTGTATGTAGAGTCTTTTTATTATTTAAAGTTAAATAACCCCTGCCCCCAACTCCCATTCAAGTCAATGGAAAGACTTCCTTTGACTTCAGTGGAAGTGAAAGTGATCTGAAATTCTGGTCACAAGAATGCCACAGACATGCATAATGCAGGAGGAAGATGGTCTTGTGCTTAAGGGAATGGTCTGGGATTCAGGAAAACTGTATGTTATCTTTTTGCATTCCAGTAAGTTAGGTTCCTCCATCTCCTGGCAGGGCCAGCTCTACTGTTTTTACCGCCCCAAGCAGCATGCCGAATTGCCGCCGCAGACGGCGGGGGCAGTCTGTGTGCCGTTAGGGCGGCAGGCGCATTTCCGCGGCAGCGGCAATTTGGTGGCAGCTTCTGTCTTCAGCTGGAAGACAGAAGCCGCCGAATTGCCGCCACGGGCAGCTGAACATAGAAGCTGCGGCTGAATTGCTGCCGCTGTGGAAACGCGTGTGCCGCCCTAACGGCACACAGACTGCCCCCGCCGTCCGCGGTGGCAATTTGGCACGCTGCTCGGGGCGGCAAAAACACACGGGCTGCTGCCCCTTGCAGATTGCCGCCCCAAGCACCTGCTTGGAATGCTGGTGCCTGGAGCCGGCCCTGTCTCCTGGGCACTAGCAATCTGAGCTTTGTGAGCCCAGAACAGACAGTCTCTCTGCAGTCACTTTATGTACCCAGTGCTGTAGCAGCAATTGCAGGGAAAGGGCTGCTCAGCTCTTGCAGAACTTGGGCTGGAGCATGCTTAACGCAGGTGGGCTTTCCTGGTAATTTAGCTGCCAAAACCAAACAAGTCTCTACTGAGCAAGTGCAAACTGCAGTTTCACAGAAGCTTATAACGCTGCATATTTGGATAGATTTTCATGGGGCAGAAAAAAGCATAGCCCTGACACTAGGGCATCCTAATGCCAAATTTCAAGTCCAAGCTCGAAAACGTGGGTACTAGAGCTTCTGAATGAAGCAGTTGTAAGAATGTTTTAACTTGGGCAAAATAATGTATTTTTCTCTGCCATCATTCTAAGAAACAGCAGATCTGTTTTTATTGAAATGTTTGAAAAAAATCAGCCTAAGGCAGACACATGGCATAGGAAATTTCAGTCCAAATGGTTGAAATTTGGCCAAGTTATAAGCAACTAAAAACAGGGTCTTATAATGGAAAGTGTTAAGTAACCTTTATAGGCGGCACAACCATCTATATTGTATTATTGCGGGGGCAGGGGGGAACTTTCAATGGCACAAAGGGGATTTAGGTGTTTAACTGCTTTGGATATGAAATGAAACTCTACCAAGCTACCCCCCAGACTTTTTTTTAATATGAGTTGGATGTCTGCTGTGCCTTTGAACATAGCTCCCAATATATGGCTAGTATCAGGGGAGATCAAGAGTCAGGCTGCTAAAGAGTTATTTTCTAGTGAGTGTCTGACATTTTGGTCCTTTACAAGACACAGAAATTGATATATGCACTGGGTCTAAGACCATCTCCTGGCAAATTTCCCCAAATAAGCCTAAATATACATTTTGAAGGACAAACAAATGTTCACACAAAATATGCAATTATGAATATGTAACCCACTGGTCAGTGTGTGGTGTTGCCCTCCTGCCTGAACCACAGAGGCTGTGCATTGCTGAACAGCTGAAGCAATAGATACTCATGGTTTTGACTATGAGGTCCTTGGTTAATTCCCTGGTGTATTGACCAAGACTGCAGAGATCACATATACAATTCTTTGTTTGAGTCCATGTGCCTATTTTGCATGAGCTACTGAGAATCCTCTCTTGGAAAATGTGCTCTTACGTCTTCCTGTTCCGGTGCCCCTGTCTCAGCCCCTAGGACTAGGATGGGGCTGGCTTGCTCCTGGCACAAGTTAGAGTTGCTTCAGGGCTGCTCTGACCCTAAAGGGGCCAATACAGCAGCAAGGGCTAGTTAGGGCACAAACCTGTGTGCATACTCTCCTGGGGCATGCCCCCTATATCTGGGGCTGCCTTGGAATCAGTTGCATGGGTAGGGCAGATTTACAGCCTTTGTACATTGTTGGAGTTGTACAAATGGGCTATAGCCAGGGCCAGGATCTGACTCATTGAGTACAATCATGTGCATAAACATCCTTTAAAAAAGGCAGCCTGTTCCCCACCCTTTGAATCTCAGAATTCTTGGCCAGGCAGGGCCCTCTGAATATTCCCCGGGATCTTTGATCTGTAAATTTTGGCCGTGGGTAGGCTTTCTGATGTTTCAGTGTGTGGTCAATTTATACTGTAAAAGTGAAGATAAGTCACAGGGAGAAATAGTTTCCTTCTATTAAATCAGACATTAGCACATTTTATTTCTGATACTCCATTTTCATTTATCTGCAGTTTTCAATTTATTCTGTTAATGCACATTTGTTCATTGTCATGGCAGTCAGGCATTGAGATCTAGGTGCAAAGCAGAGTGTAAATGATTTGCTTACCAACATCAAAGTGCAAAAAAAAAATGTGTTCTTGCTATTATATTTCTTGCTATTGAGTTCCATGTCTGCACATTCATCTCCTGCGAAACCATTCACATTGCTGTGCTTTTGGGAGGTAAGTCATTTCTGCATTAAAATCTGTGTAAAATACTGTTGATGGTAGATTTTCCTTCCAAAAGTCAGTGAAATTCAGGATTTGGTAATACTGAAATTAAGGTCAGAAAACGTCAGTTCTTTTGGTAGCTTTTCTACAAACACAATAAATTATTTATTTATTGTGTGATAATTATTATAGCTCTAAAAAGCATTGAGGCACATAATTTATCATTGTGCCGACTGGGCCAGATCCATCCCAGAGTCAAAGCCACTGGAAGCAAGAGGGACTATTTTGGCCCACCGTTACTATAAGCGAGTGTGTGAATGCCAAAAAGTGGCTTCAGTGCTATTGTTATTTGAGTTAGCTAAATTCAGGCTACCTTGGGTAGGTCTACGCATGCTGCAGCCACACCTCTGATTGCACCGTAGACATACCTTGGGTCAGGAGACACTGATTCTCTTCCTGGCTCTGCCACTGACCTGCTGTATGACTTTGGACAAGTCAGCTACCTCTCTGTGCTTGTTTCCCCTCCCACCCTTTTCTGTCTTGTCTACTGATTTATATTGTAAGCTCTTTACGGCAGGGACTCTCTTGTGCACGTATCAGTGTCTAACAGTGAGGCTCTGATCTCAGCTTACACCTTTAGTTGCTATTATAATACAACTACGGGCTTGTCGACACTCACACTTAGTTTACGGCAGGCTGGGGTACATCTTACCCCACAGTAACCTGTCGTACACTTGGTGTCTGTGTGGACCCTGCTATCGCACACTAAAAGTTCAGTAGTGCACTTTAATCTATGCCAGTTTCAGGGCAGGGTAGATCAAAGTGCATTATGGAGCTTTTAGTGCATGGCAGGCTAGTGTATATTTATAGCCCAGTTTGCTGCAAACTAAATGTATAGACAAGCCCTTAGAGCTGCTGCTACAGCACGTGCTCCTTGGAAGGAGGAAGGAATTTTCTCTGCAGTGCAGCCCCTTTGTGTTCTCTCCAGGACAGACCATGACTTAAAAGTCACAATCTGTCTCTTCCGTTGCATCAGTGTTTCCATTGAAAACTCCCATTTTGGGTGGTGGTTATGATCATAATGAGTTACATCTGTATAGTGGCTTTCATCCAGCAAGAGGCCAGCAGAGAAACAAAGAGACGACTATGTATGATCTTTGAATTTTCTTTTTGGTCTTTGAAAAAAAATGTATTTAGAATGAACATAAAATTCTCAGCCTCTCATTTCACAGGGCTGAAGATATATTTTCCTTTTAAATAGCATGAAGCATATAGGAGCAGATGTAGCACAGGTTTACCATTTTGGAGATTGTCTTTAATCTAGGGATCATCCAAAAGATAGACAAGGTTGTTAGGTGCCTCAGTTTGCATTCAGCTGCTTATAGGTGGCACTGGTAACTGGGTAATTTAGCCTAATAATTTCCATGATAAGCCCTGTTTCAGTTGTTTATAATTTTGCCAAACTTTGACTCTTCAAGCTGGTATTTTCTGTGCGGGGTATCTGCCTTTTTTTGGGAAAGTTTCAGCTAAAACTGTTCAGCTGCTCCCTAGAACAGGATTATAAACCTCTGAAAAAATGCAGATCACATTTGCTCAGGTGAGACGTGTTAGAGGCTGCATTATTTTCAAAGATTGCATCTGCAGTAAACATACTCCATCACCACACAACTTCCACATGCTGACCAGAAGGCACATGTGCCATCTCCACAGAGCAATTGAGCATGCTTCATTTGGAGGCTGAGCAGGACATCTCCTGCAAATATGCTGTTGCCAGTGCCAGGGGCTTGTGTGGTGCCAGGTACCAGAACTGAGAGCAGGGTGTCCCTTTGTTAGTGCCCAGGCATCATGGAGAAGGAGGAAGCAGCCTGATTTGAATGCAAAGGAGTGAAGAGAGGGCAAGGGGGAGACTGGGAACTGTCAGGGATAAGGAGCAGAGGGGAGAAGGAATGGCTGGGGATAAACGGACAAAAGGGTCTCCAACCACTAGAGAGATCACTCCTTTCCAGAACTTGGAATTGAACCCAGGATTCCATAATCTCAATAGTCCTCTGAGGTTAGCAAATTGCCAGTGAGTTTTACAGCTAAGTGTCATCTCCCTCTAATGGTTAGTCCTCATGGAGGATATCAGCCTACTACTATCATCAGTTATTCTGTTAACTCAAGGGGTAGAGGTCTGTGCTGTGGAACCTAGGGTCCCAACTCTGCTAATAAACCATGCAAGGATTATTATGTGTGGTAATAAACCACATGATGGATTTTAAAAAAAGCTTTACAATATATTTAGGCCATTACATCCACACCAGAGAAGGACATTGTGTGATTTATCCACTTAAAAAGTGAATTAACCCACACGCTTACAATGTGCTTCACTTCAGCTGTTGGGATGGAAAGTCTTGTTTTTCTTGAGCATTGTGTGGAATGCAATCTCCTTTTGCAGCTGCACTATCTGAAGTATGGAAGGTGTGCAGCTGGACTAAAGCACCTGCAAGGTTGGCACATAATCCTCACTGATACTGCATATGTGTGTCAGCCCCAAACCGTCACAACTTAAATCCCTTTCAAAAACAAGCAGCTGTTTCTTTCTCTGGACAATGTTTGCCAAGTGTTTCCATTACTAAGGCTCTCTTCTGTTTTCTCAGAAATTTCTCAATTTTTGGGCTGAATTTCCCAGATAAATCTCTGTCCAAAGGTGAATTAAAAACCTGGGTGAAAAGATTCAGCCTGTAACTTTTTGCATTGAATATTTTTTTTTCAAAAACATATATGAATAAAGTATGTAAGAGGAACATTTAGTGATGTGTACAATCAAGGTTGCATAAGCCCTTTAATTTTAAGGGGTCACTTTTCAGCTGCTTAAGTGTTTCAATTACTTGTAAGGCTGAAATTTGGCAGGGTCAGTCTCAGTCCAGGAGTGGCATTGCTGGGAAAACTTGAGCAAAACTGGTTCAGCCATTTTTGAAAGCAGTGCAAAAATACTCTTTTTCCTGCTGTAGAAAAAAAAACCAACTTCTGTTTAGCAGCTGTCATACTTCAGCAGTTTGAGGTAGAAACTTTGAGTTTGTCAGAGAGACACATCTTTGACGAAAGAACCACCTTTCAGAGTCCTGGAGAAAATAGATTGTGATTTGTTAAAGATGCAAGAGTTTAAAAAGAAGTCTGGGATGCTCACTGAGGTTTGTAATGTGATCTCTTAATGGTCTGCCAATAACTCAATTCTGTTTCCTTCCCTTGGATTATTGTAGGTTTGTTTGTTTCTATGGCTAGAGGGATATCAGCAACTTAAAAAATCTCACTTCTGTTGTAAATATTTTACCTATTACAGGAAACAATGAAGATTATCACTGAAAGGCTAGAAATATTTTTTTTTTCAGTTTTACTTTGTGCATTTGACAACACTTGTTGTGTTCAGTTTATTGTTGCCCCGTCTAGTTAGTCAGTCTCCCCTGGTTTGTGTGGCCTGTTCTCACAGCAGTTGATTTTAAAAAGAGGAATATTGATTATAAAACCACACAATTTGTTGGGGGCAGGGGACTTAGTGGCAGGTATAACACCTGAAATTCCTCTTAGCATATTTTGAAAACGTCTAAATTTTGAGTTGATATAAGACATGGCCGCAGGCTAAGCCACTATCAACACATAGGTCAAAACTGCCTGCTTGAGTTCAGTGACTACGGTACTCACTAGGCAGCATATATATATATTGTAATGAACCTGCTGGCTCATTCCTGGGCACTATTAACCCTCAGTTCAACAGCCAGGCAGTGGCAGGCTCCAGAACATCTGGAGTACAGGGAAGGGAGCAAACTTGAGAGGGAGATGGAGACTGAGAGAAGGAGAAGCAACAGAGCAGAGAAGGCAGCAGATGGGAGCTT
Source organism: Malaclemys terrapin pileata (assembly GCF_027887155.1). Taxonomy (NCBI): domain Eukaryota; kingdom Metazoa; phylum Chordata; order Testudines; family Emydidae; genus Malaclemys; species Malaclemys terrapin. Next base: position 59,056,544 of record NC_071513.1, read on the forward strand.
ACTTATAGGACATAGTGGAAGTGGGGCTGAAAGGCCTGAGATCTGGACAGAGATGCACGCTGTTTATGGCCGGGGGCCAGCAGTAGCTATAGCTACAGAACACTGGTCTGCAGACAGGACAGTGCAGATTAATTACTCTAGGACTGTTACTTTAATACCCCAGGACTGGACTGCCCCTAGGGGCTGGATTAGGAACTCCTTTGTCATAACTAATAAAGTACCTGTACCTGGGGTATTTGCAGCTTTTATTTCTGGCAGCCCCAGCGAAGGAATCCTCAGACGTGTGAATGTTTTTGGGAACCCAGAGGGGGTTAGAGCCTGCAAGGGGGTTGGAGGATACCGTTGCTGGGAGTGCTCTCATAGTGGCATGCTTAGCTCCCTGAGAGGATATGCCTCGTGTCAATTCAACAGCAACGCTTCCTGCTTGCCCAAGAGCAGATTAAATAAGCATCAAACACAGCTCCAGGCTGAAGCGTTATGGAAGTGAAACTCCTGTGGGTTAAGAGGTTTCAGATGGGCTATTTGTGAAGAGATGCATGTGACGTTGTGTAGTCTATATGGTTTTATAAAAACATGATAATAAGTGAATATAATGTAACTGGGATCGTTTTAGAAAAATATGGTAATAAGTGAATATAACATAACTGGGATATACTTCATGCAAAAGGTCTCTTGTAAGGTATCATTACAAATCTTATAATCTACAGAGTATGATCATCTGATTTGTATAAATGTACCACTCTTGTATCTAAAACTAGAAATATAAAATATAACTCTGAGGGCCTATTGTAATTATGTAAAGTGTGGGCCATTAATGATAGTTTAGAATCTTGATGACTCCCATTAACAAGGACCATTATCCGCAGATGGTTGTGTTTACCTGTGAGTCTTTCTGTATATGTATGTGCTGGCGAGTGGGCAATGAAGGCTTGCAGTGACATGTGATCATGTCACCTGAACTGGAATCCATCTTTAACCTGGTGCTTTTCCAGTGAGGGGGGGTGGAAACCCAGAGGGACAAAGGGTTCCCGCCTTATGCAAAAGATATATAAAGGGGTGGAACAGAACAAAAGGGGGAGAGGAGCCATCATGAAGAATCCCCTAGCTATCACCTGAGCTGGAACAAGAGCTGTACCAGGGGAAAGAATTGTGCCCAGGCCTGGAAGGTGTCCAGCCTGAGAAAAAACTTACTGAAGCATCTCTGAGGGTGAGATTATCTGTATTCAGTTTGATTAGACATAGATTTGCGCATTTTATTTTATTTTGTTTGGTGACTTACTTTGTTCTCTGTTACTACTTGGAACCACTTAAATCCTACTTTTTGTATTTAATAAAATCACTTTTTATTCATTAACTCAGAGTATGTATTAATACCTGGGGGAGCAAACAACTGTGCATATCTCTCTATCAGTGTTATAGAGGGCGAACAATCTATGAGTTTACCCTGTATAAGCTTTATACAGGGTAAAACGGATTTATTTGGGTTTAGACCCCATTGGGAGGTGGGCATCTGAGTGCTATAGACAAGCACACTTCTGTGAGCTGTTTTCAGGTAAACTTGCAGCTTTGGGACAAGTGATTCAGACCCTGGCTCTGTGTTGGAGCAGACGGGAGTGTCTGGCTCAGCAAGACAGGGTGCTGGAGTCCTGAGCTGGCAGGGAAAACGGGAACAGAGGTAGTCTTGGTACATTGAGTGGGAGCTCCCAAGGGGGTTTCTGTGATCCAACCCGTCACAATGCAGATGCTATTTTGCTGCACCCCTGTTACTACCTGCCCTGTACTAGTCACTGGGATCTTGGTCTCCTTTTGTAGAGCAGGACAAAGCAAACTGCCCGAGGTGTGGGAGCACTGCACACACTGCTGGGTCCCCCTCCTGCAGCACTTCTTGTCAATGTTACTTGGCTCTTTGCTCGTGTGTATCATGCAGAGCAGGCAGCTGAACCAGGCACTGAACCAGCAGAGCCAGTGCTTTGGGGGCATGTTGCTGTCATGTTGTCTGGCTGATGCACAAAGGAAGGAGAATTGAGGGGGTACAGGTGGTAGAGACACTGGTACAGGTCCTCAGTTGCTAAAGCTGTCCTAGCTCTGTTGACATCAGAGAAACTATAACATCCTACACTGGCTGAGGATCTGCCTGCAGGGAGGGAGGAGTAGTGTCAGACTACGCAAGCTCTCAGTCCAGGCAATATTTGTAGAGCAGCTCTCCAAGGTATATTTGGGATAGCACACCAGCGTCCTAGACAGGTGAACCTGACCAGTCAGATTGATGCATGGGTAGGAATGGACCAGCAATAGGGATTAGTAGGCCACGCAAATGGTTGCTTGTCTGGCCCATTTCAGGCCTGGGTAGGAGGCAGGTAGTTGGCTGGCAGATGAACAGAGGAGAGAAGTGGCTGTGGGGTTGTGGGATGGTGGCCCGGTCTAGGAAAACTAAAAGGAATACATTTTAAAATATTCATTCAATAAATGTTACTGGCCCTAATTTTCCATTGCCCTGTCCCTTGTCCAGTTGTATATAGGAGTGCAAAATGTGCTCAAAACACAACTAAAATAAGCAAGATAACGATTCACTGGTATAACTGACTGCACAAGATTCAGGGCAATGGGGAATTTGTCCTGTAGCCTTGAATTGTATTTTGTCTGTTTCTACTTTATATTTTTAATTCTATTGAAGCAGCATCAAGCTTAGACATCAAGTTTTGCATTTCTTCTGGATGCTTTTTCTGCTGGAGAAGCCCTGTAATAACTTGACACTACGTCTTCTCCCAGTTACAGTAAGCTGGCTGAGCTTTTACGGGCACAGTTTTTCAAAAATTTACTTCTGTTTTCTTGTAGGCCCCTGTAGCTTTACTCACAGCTTGTGGATTCTTAGTACTTGTGCCCATTTGCAAAATGTCTTTTGAGCATGTGTTAAATTTGCCCAAGAACTGAATAGACACTTGGCACTTAAGTTGTGGGCATGAAACAATAGTTCCCTAATGTACAAAGTTGAGAAGCCCAGCAATAAAGGCACTGTCAGTGATATTTATTTAAAGGCATTTAGGCTGGAATACATTGCTCTGCAGGGACCTAAAGACTGAGTGATTCTGAATATTTTCTATTGGAATGGAATCCATGTGCATTTGGAGGTGTGACAGACCCAGACCAGTGGGGTACAGGAGTCTGGTCCTATTGGGATCCAGGAAGTGGGTGGGCTTTGCCCGCCCACTGCTAAAGGATCCCCCCCAGCCTAAGGGGGGGGGGTCCACAGGACCTGGAGACCAAAAAATTATCCGGGACAACTAATAAAGAACAGGGACAGGAGTGAGGTCAAAGGGTCAAACGAAGCGAACCAGACAGGGACACCGAGCAAAGAACCTCGGACAGCACCCACTGCTCCTCGAAGGCGTCAAGGGAGCCAGCGGATGCCGCCCAGAGGAACTCTGCCCGGATACGTGAATGAACGGAGGATCTGAAACACGCCCCACAGTCACAGGAAACTCCATCGGCCAACCTCCTCACTCTGGTTTTATAGATGGCCAGTTTCACTAGGGCCAGGAGGAGGCTGACCAGGAGGTCCCGTGACTTTGTGGGGCAACAGATAGGGAGTGCATAAATAAAAAGGTGAGGAGAAAAGTGCAACCAAAATCTTAAGAAAACATCCATGAGGAGCCGGAATAGGGGCTGCAGCCTGGCGCACTTCAAGTAAACATGCTCCAGGGTTTCCCTCATGCCGCAAAAGGGGCAGGTGTCTGGTATAGGGTAAACGGCGCCAAGTACACGCCCATGCTCACGGCTCCGTGAAGGAGCCACCAACTGATGTCCCCCGTGGGCTTCAGGATCAGAGCAGAATAAAGGCTGGCCCACCAAGGCTCCTCACCCTCCAGAGGTGGCAGAAGGTCCCGCCACTTCGTATCGGGGTGGGACGCGAGGGTGAGGACATGAAGAACATGGAGCACAAGCGTGTATAGATGTTTCCTTGGCGCGGTCCGGAACAGAACCGGCTGCAGATAGTGCAGCCGGACCATGGCGAAGGTACGGGGAGGGGGCCGGTTGGGTCCACGGGGCAGGGGCCTGATGAAAAAGTCTGGAGGGCTCAGAGTGGAGGAAGGGTGGGGCATGCCCTGTCGCAGGACCCAGTCGAGATAGTCCCGAGCAGCAGGTGGCAAAGTGGCCCTCACCTCCTGAAGTACGCGCTGGGGAGTACGAGGTCTGGAGAGCCCCATGCGCTGAGCGAGCATCAGGGGAATCCAGCCAGGCTCCCCGGTCGTAGTCCAGGAGGTCTCTGACTTTGGTGACTTCTGCCAGGACCAACCTCTGGCGCACCATGGGGGACTCCGCCACCTGCACACGAAGCTGGGGGTTGTATAGCAGGGGCTCCATGAGGAGATCTGCCCCCACGGTGGCCGCCATGGACCTAGTCACTGAAAACAGTTTCCAGGTCCAGAGGAGGTCCTGGTAGAAGACCGGCAGCCGGGACAGGCCTCGCGGAAGACCACTCGGATGGAGACAAAGGAGCTGCCGGTCATATCGGAGCCCTCGGAAGCGGCGCAGGAAGGCGTGCGCCAATACGCTCCATGCCGGACTACCTGCACCATAAAGGAGCCTCTGCAGGGCCTGGAGGCGGAAGACGTGGACCTGAGCGTGCAGACACTTCAGGCCCTGCCCTCCCTCCTCCAGGGGTAGATGGAGAACCCCCGCAGAGACCCAATGCAGTCCTGACCAAAAGAACTCCAGAATCGACGTCCGGAGGGTGGTCACGAAGCCCGGGGCTGGGACCAGGGTGTTGAGCCAGTACCAGAGCATGGACAGGACTAGTTGATTGAGCACCAGTGCTCTCGCTCGAAGGGAGAGACACCGGAGCAGTCCTGTCCATTTTCGGAGCCGCTCCGACACCCTGCCCTCTAAACCTAGCCAGTTCTCTGGCGGAGACGGATGCGCGGCAGAAAGGTAAACGCCGAGATAGAGCAGCAGACCCACCGGACAGCCTGAAGCGCGGGTGGGAGGGAGCTCGCCTGCCACCCGTCCCCTACTACCAGGCCAGAGCTGTTGACCCGGGCGGAGGAGGCCGCCGAATAGATGGTCTGGCAAGCCTCCACCCGCACCTGGACCACGAGGAGCACATAGTCAGCGTACGCTGACAGGACCAGCCGCAGCTCTGGCTCCCGCAGCACCAACCCCATCAACCTCCTACGGAGGAGACAGAGGAAGGGCTCGATTGCCAGAGCATACAGCTGGCCTGAGAGGGGGCACCCTTGACGCACCCCTCGCCCGAAGCTGACCGGTTCGGTCAGGGTCCAGTTGAGCCTGACCATACACTCTGTGGAGGTGTACAGCACCTGGAGAAAACCCACAAACTGGGGCCCGAAGCCAAATGCTCGCAGAGTGCCCAGAAGATACCCGTGGTCCACCCTGTCGAACGCCTTCTCCTGATCCAGGGACAGGAGGGCAAACGACAGACCATTCCTATACCCGAGTTCCAAGAGGTCCCGGACCAGATACAAGTTGTCGAAGATGGTGCGGCCCGGGACGGTGTAGGTCTGGTCTGGGTGGATCACGTCCGCCAGCACGGACCCTAGCTGCAGCGAGATGGCCTTCGCTACGACTTTATAGTCCGTGCTGAGGAGCGAGATGGGATGCCAATTCCGTAAATCATGGAGGTCCCCCTTCTTCGGCAATAAGGCGAGCATGGCTCGCCTGAACGAAAGAGGGAGGACCCTGCCCTGCAAGGACTCGGCCCAGACGGTGACAAGGTCCGGGCCAAGGACGTCCCAAAACACATGGTAGAACTCCATGGTCAGCCAAGTCCATGCCTGGAGATTTATTGGTGGGTATGCAGCGGAGGGCTTCTGAGAACTCGTCCAGAGTGAGAGGCAGCTCCAGCCGGTCTCGGTCGCCCACGCTGACCGTCAGGAGTTCATCCCAGAGCATTCTGGGAGCGTTAGGATCGGTTGGATCCGGGGAGAAAAGGCCTGCGTAGAAGGCGCTGGCCCTCCCGCACATCTTCACCGGATCCGTGAGGGGGGTGCCGTCCTCTGCTAGAAGGCAGGTGACATGCTTCTTGGCCCCCCTCTTTTTCTCCAGGGCATAGAAGAAGCGGGAGCAGCGATCCATCTCCCGAAGGAGGCGGATGCGGGATTGAACAAAGGCACCTCGGGCCTGATGGTCCTCGAGGGTCAGGAGCTCCTCCCGCTTCTCCCGGCATGCTCAGAGGGATGGATCACCGGGGCTGGCAGCCAGATGCCTCTCCAGCTCTAAGACCTCCCGTTCCAACTGCCCTATCGCCGCATCCCTCCGTCAGCTGGCGCCCCCGGGTGTAGTCACGGCAGAAGAGCCGGATGCGCACCTTCCCCAGGTCCCACCACCACTGCGCCAAGGGAAAGGCACGCCGCTGCCCTCGCCAGGCCAGCCAGAACTCCCGGAAGGATGCCACGAAACCCACATCCTCCAACAAGCTATTATTAAAGTGCCAATAGGCCGGCCCCAGCCTCTCCGCACAGAGAGAGGCTGTCACGGTGGCCAGATGGTGATCTGAAAAAGGGGCCGGCCGGATGCTGGAGGAGTGGGCCCGGGAAAGATGGAAGCGTGACATATAGATGTGGTCCACGACCGATGGACCTCCACCCAGACAAAAGCGAACGTTGAAACGTCATCTGGGTGGTGGTCGTGCCAGACGTCCACCAGGGAGTGATGTTTGACGATCTTCCGGAGGATGTCCACAGCGGCCGGGTGCTGCTCGGTCCCCGAGCGGTCCCATTCCTTGAGGGTGGCATTAAAGTCCCCACCCAGGACCAGGCACTCGCGAGGATCCAAGGTGCCGAGGAAGGCGGACGCCTGCTGATGAAAACGCAACCTCTCCGGGCCCGATGTTGGGGCATAAACGTTGACGAGATTGACCACAAGCCCCTCCATGCGGACCCGGAGGTGCAGCAGGCGGCCTGGCACAGCCTCGGCGACCCCCAGCACCTCGGGCCGTAGGGTGGGGGAGAACAGGGTTGCCACTCCAGCCGTACGAACTGTGAGGTGGCTAAAGTAGACCCTGTCTCCCCACTCCAGCCGCCAGCTAGCTTCAGCGGCCAGATCCGTATGGGTCTCCTGCAGGAAAATCACAGAGTACCCCCCCTCCCGAAGGAAGGAGAGCACCTGGCTCCTGCTGAGACCCATCCTACAGCCCCGGGTGTTTAATGTTGCAAAGATGATCGGTGCCATGACGAGGGCTGGGGGGGATCCTCGCTGGCAAAGACGCTCACGGCCTCCGTCGGGCCGCGCAACAATCCGGGACCTACCCCGTGGGCGATTAAGGAGTCACGGAAGAGGCGGACCCGTTGGTAGGCAGCGGCAGCCTGCCTCCCGGTCCTCTTATCCTCCCCTATGAGGGCCCTCGCGGCCCGGAGGATCTGATGAAAATCCCCCCATCGCTGGAGTGCAAGCTGTAACTTGTTGCGGGAGCCACGGACGTCCTCAAGGAACTCCCGTAGCTCCTCTCTCAGTGTATGGGGGGGGTGGGGTTACTGATCTATGGCTTTCCCAAGTGGGGCCCCTGTCACAACCCCGTGGCCCACACCAAGACGGGCAAGCAGGGGGCAGACCCTCGACATGGCGTCCGATGGGCCGACACCACGTGGCCTGCCTCAGATCCTGGCTTAATGGGGGGCAGCGGAGGGAAAATAGCAGCCCCTGGTGGGTCGGGACAGGGAAAAACAAAGGCCGCTCCTTGGGGGTCATTCTCTGGGATATGGAAGGAGACAGCCCCAGGGGCGGCAAAAGCATCACGGGAAGTGGAGGGGACAGGGACGGGGTCGGTGTCAGGGGCAGGCCGGAATCAGGAATAGGGACAGGGGAAGGGGCGATATTGGTATCGGGGGTCCCAGCAGCCAGGCCACTGGGTGGGAGGGGTGACACCCCGCAAATGGGCTCAGGGATTTGCGGGGAGGGAGGTGGGCCCTCGGCGATGCCGGGCTCGTGCTCCAAGGCAGATGGTAAGGCCACGGCATCTGTAGGTGGAGAATCAACGATGGGGCCCCCACCCGGAAAGGAGGTTGGCTGCCCCTCAGCCACGAGGGAGTCCCCTGGAGACTTGGGTCCCGGCTGCGTGGCACTGGGCGTCGCCTCAAGAGGCTCGGCGGCCGCTAGCGGGGTGCCATCTGCGGCCTGGTTGGTAGAAGAGTCCAGGGGCTCCTTGGAGGCGGGAGCGGAGGCAGATAAGGGGACAGAACATGGGGAAAGGGGGGCCGAGGCGAGGTCATTCAGATCGAGGCCCGCAGGCAGAGGGTCGTCCTCCCTCTGGGTAACCAGGGTCAGACCCAGGGCCTCGATCTCCTCATAAATGGAGGGGAGATCACCTTCCACCACTCCAGGGCTCTCCCCGCCAGCACCTGAAGCAACGCTCACCTTGGTGCTTGCAGGGGGCGAGAGGGGCCCCATCAGGGGCTTCCATAGGAAGGGACTCCGGAGGAGGGGCGATATTACCACAAGAGCACAGTTCAAAAGTTACTCAGTCCATGAGAATCCCCTCCATAGTGGTCTGTAGAATTCCTACACGCTCCCCCACTAGCAGATGGTCCTCTTCTCCTCGGGGCTCCAGCAGCTCCCAGCAGCAAACGCAGCAGCTCCAGGTGGCAGTCTGGTGGCCAGCAGGAAGGACCCCTCTGAGGTGGAGGTGCTGGCGGTGGTGTCCACAGCAGCAGGAGCAATGGCTGGGGTCCCTCCCCGTCTCTGGGGAGTGGGCCAGCAGGCCCCCCCCCAAGGGAATGTAACTGGAGCAGCAGCAATCAAGGGTGGGGGGTGGGTCTAGCAGCCAGTCAGCAAGCAGGTAGTAGAGAAGGGGAGGGGGAGGTCTGGCCCAGCCAGGGGAGTAGCCAGAGCAGCAGCAGTAGCTGCAGTTGTAGGGAGAGCCCAGGGCCTAGTAGCAGGAGGAGCAGCCCCCTCCCTCCAGGCCAGAGGGCTACAGGAAAGTGATCTATGGGAGAGATCTATTAGTCCCAGGTCAAGCAAGTTTTCTGTTCCCTGAGTGACCACAGCAGGGGCTGCACTAGAGTAATCAGGAACCTGCTAGAACCAGTTAAGACAGGCAGGCTAATTAGAACACCTGGAGCCAATTAAGAAGCGGCTAGAATCAATTAAGGCAGGCTAATCAGGGCACTTGGGTTTTCAAAGGAGCTCACTTCAGTTTGTAGTGCGCAGGGCCAGCTCTGGCTTTTTTGCCACCCTAGGCAAAAAAGCCACCCGCCGCGCGCCCCCCCCCCCCAGCGTGGCAGGGGAAGGCGGCGAGCCTGCCGCGGCTCCGCTCTCCCTGGCGGCCAGAGCGCCAGGAGCAGGGCGAAGAGCCCCTGGCGGCCAGAGCACCAGAGAGAGGGCGGAGAGCCCCCCGGCGGCCAGAGCGCCGGGAGGAGGGCGGCGAGCCCGGCCGGGGCTCTCCACTCTCCCCCGTGGCCAGAGCGCCGGGGGGAGGGTGGAGAGCTCCCGGCGGCCAGAGCGCTGGGGGGAGGGCAGCGAGCCCGCCGGGGCCCTGCTCTCCCCTACCGGCCGGAGCGCCGGGGGGAGGGCGGCAAGCCTGGTTGCGGCCCCACTCTTGGGCCGGAGCGCCCCGCCACGCCGCCCCAAGCACATGCTTGGTGGGCTGGTGCCTGGAGCCGGCCCTGGTAGTGCGAGAGTGTGAGGAGCTGGGAGCAAGAGGTGCAAGGAGCTGAGAGGGTGTGCTGCTGGAGGAGTGAGGAGCACAAGCGTTATCAGACACTAGGAGGAAGGCCCTGTGGTGAGAATAAGGAAGGTGTTTGGAGGAGGCCATGCGGAAGTAGCCCAGGGAGTTGTAGCTGTCATGCAGCTGTTACAGGAGGCACTATAGACAGCTGCAGTCCACAGGGGCCTGGGCTGGAACCCAGAGTAGAGGGTGGGCCTGGGTTCCCCCCAAACCTCCCAATTGACCTGGACTGTGGGTTCTTCCAGAGGGGAAGGTCTCTGGGTTGTTCCCCAACCCACATGGTGAATCTCTGAGGCAAGAAAATCTGCCAATAAGTGCAGGACCCACCAAGATAGAGGAGGAACTTTGTTACAGAGGACAAAGGGAAAAGGGTATTTGTCATACTGAAAGCTTGTGCAGTGGACTTTTTTTTTTTTTTTTTTTTTTTACAAAAGACACAACTTCTATTAAAGTTTATCCTGTCTTCACTTTTAGCTAAATGCACTGCTTGCTGAATTGTGCTTCTATTGTTGGGAGCACTGAGAATGAGGAAGAGTCAAGTTATAAGTAATTTAAGTATGAAAATTACCTTGCAAGAAATAATGGGATCTAAGTGCAGTGCTACCCCATGGTGATGGGCTGGGATTCATTCAAGGCGTATTATGGAATGTAGGCTGCAATTGCTGTACAAAGACTTTGAAAGGAAAGTGATCAGATGGCTGTAATCTACAAAGTGCCTTTGTAATTGAAGCATGAAGCAACAAATGGTGAATCGGAAAGATCACCAAATGTATAGTTTAGGGCTGTCAAGCGATTAAAAAAATTAACCGTGATTAATCGTGCCATTTAAATGCCTGTTCTCCCTTTCAGGTGACATTGTAAATAAGAAGCGGGCAGCATTATCTCCCATAAATGTAAACAAACTTGTTTGTCTTAATGATTGGCTGAACAAGTAGTAGGACTGAGTGGACTTGTCAGCTCTAAATTATGTAACAAAAGGTAAGTTGCACTTTGACAATAAAGAGTTTGCACTACAGTACTTGTATGAGGTGAATTGAAAAATATATTTCTTTTGTTTACAAATTTTTGCACTGTAAAAAAGATAATTGGAAATAATAATATAAAGTGAGCACTGTACACTTTGTATTCTATGTTATATTTGAAACCGATATGTTTGAAAATGTAGAAAAACATCCAAAATATTTATAATAAATTTAAATTGGTATTCTGTTGTTTAACAGTCTGATTAAAACTGCAATTAATCACCATTAATTTAATTGAGTTAATCACTTGAGTTAACTGCGATTAATTGACAGTCCTAGTAGAGTTATACAGAAACAAGATATGGCGTGGTGGGTAAGGCATTGGACTGGGACTCAGGAGATCTGGGGTTGCTTCCCAGCTCTGTCAGAGACATACTGTATGATCTTGGGCAAGTCACTTATCTTCTCTGCCTTGGTGTAATAATAGGATAATACTACCTTTCTCCCATCCCTAGTCTGCCATGTCTTTTAGACTGAGCTCTTTGGGTGTGCACAGCAGCTAGCACTGCGGTGGCCTTGATCTCATTTGAGGCTGCAAGTTGGTACTGTGACACGAAAATGGTAAGTAAATTTGGAATTTTACTTCCCCCTTTTGTAGCTCACGTGTACATATAGCTTTATGCCCTCTTTCAGAGGAAAGGGTAGCCTGTCTAATAGCAAACGTGGACTTTTCCCACTGACATGGTTGTTTATTTTCCTCTAAGCTTTTCCTTCCCCACCCCCCGCTTCCAATGTTTGCATCTGGCTGCCCTTAATTAGGGCAGTTGTTCCCAAACTTGTTCTGCCACTTGTGCAGGGAAAGCCCCTGGCGGGCCGGGCTGGTTTGTTTACCTGCCACGTCCACAGGTTCGGCCGATCGTGGCTCCCAGTGGCTGCGGTTCACTGCTCCGGGCCCATGGGAGCTGCTGGAAGTGGCACAGGCCAAGGGATGTACTGGCCGCTGCTTCCAGTAGCTCCCATGGGCCCGGAGCAGCGAACCGCAGCCACTGGGAGCCACGATTGGCCGAACCTGCGGACATGGCAGGTAAACAAACCAGCCCGGCCCGCCAGGGGCTTTCCCTACGCAAGCGGCAGAACAAGTTTGGGAACCACTGAATTAGGGTATAGAACTGCATTTGCAAAGGAAGAGCTAAAGGTTGTTTTGGCATTTCAGGGTGTTATAATCACTTTACTGTAAAAAGCCCCTGCAGGCTGATACTCAGCCTGGAAGGGAATTTTATTATAAAACTGAAAGATGAAGAAAAAAAATCAGATTTAAAAAAAAAAAAAATCAGCCAAGAGGATTTTATTTATTTGGCTCCAGATTTTTTTTGGCTTGTATCTGGAGGGAAAATGACTGATTTCTACATGCTGGCTTTTCCCAGGCACTAATTCTTTAACCTTCTTGGCACCACACTTATTGCTCAGTCTTGGGGTTAACGTTTTCCACTCACATGGCAAGAAACTAAAGTGGAACAATCCATATGTGGTGTCTGTTCACATGCCATACGGATGCTGTTACTCTGGGCAAATGCTCTTCATTAGCTATGAAAAGATTATCTTGACTGTTGGCTTCTAGTATCTAACAAGTTTTCTTGACAGGAAAAGAGAAGTGCATATTGTAAATAAAACTGGTTGAAAATTTTAATTTGAAAAATATGATTTTGGTGAAAACAAGTTTTTGTAGAAAAATGTAGTTTTTAATTATATCTTTGAAGGTAGATTTTAAACAAAAATTAAAATATTAATTTGTTTCATTTTGAATTGAAATTAAAAAAGTGACAATGTTCAAAATTTTAAATTTTAATTTCTCATATTCCCCTCTCTTTTTGGCACTGAATAATGTCCAGGGATTTTTCACTTTTTCCATTGAAATATTTCCTAAATTGGAGAAGTTCTGAAATTTTAGAATGGCAAAAGGGAAAATGAAAGTAAAATTTTACCATTCTCTAAGGCTATGTCTACACTACAGCATAGGAAGGAGTACTGTGGAAAGGAATCTGGGAGTCATTGTGGATTACAAAATAAATATGAATCAAGAGCGTTACACTGTTGCAAAAAAAAGCAAACATTCTGGAATGTATTAGTAGGAGTGTTGTAAGACACAAGAAGTAATTCTGCTCAACTCTGTGTTGATTAGGCCTCAACTGGAGTGTTGTGTCCAGTTCTGGGCACCGCATTTCAGGAAAGATGTGGACAAATTGGAGAAAGGCCAGAGAAGAGCAACAAAATGATTAAAGGTCTAGAAAACATGACCTATGAGAGAAGATTGAAAAAATTGGGTTTATTTAGCCTGGAGAAGAGAAGACTGAGAGGGGACATAGTTTTCAAGTACATATAAGGTTGTCACAAGGAGGAGGGAGAAAAATTGTTCTTCTTAACCTCTGAGGATGGGACAAGAAGCAATGAGATTAAATTGCAGCAAGGGAGGTTTAGGTTGGACATTAGGAAAAACTTCCTGTCAGGGTGGTTAAGCACTGTAATAAATTGACTAGGGAGGTTGTGGAATCTCCATCATTGAAGATTTTTAAGAGCAGGTTAGACAAACACCTGTCAGGTCTAGATCGAGGTGGAGAACCTTTTTTCCATCAGGGGTCACTGACACACTGAAAAAATCAGTCATGGGCCACACACCACCCTGTGGGGTTGCAGAGGCTCAGGGCTTCCCCTAGGCTCTGGGGTGGGGCCAGAAATGAGGGGTTCAGGGTGTGGGAAGGGGCTCCAGGCTGGGACAGGGGGTTGGGGTGCAGGAGCGGGTGTGAGCTTTGGCTGGGGGTGAGGGCTCTGGGATGGGGCTGGAGATGAGGGGTTTGGGGCACAAGAGGGGGCTCTGGGCTGGGGCAGGGGGTTTGGGTGTGGGTAGGGGTGCAGGCTCTGTGAGGGAGTTAGGGTGAGAGAAGGGGTTCCGACCTGGGGCATGGTGTATGGGGTGCGGGCTCCAGCCGGGCAGCACTTATCTCAGGCGGCTCCCGGTTGGTGGCGCAGCGGGGCTAAGGCAGGCTCCCTGTCTGCCCTGCTACGTGCTGCTCCCAGAAGCGGCCGCCATGGCCAGTCCCTAGGCAGAGGGGCTAGGGGGCTCTGTGTGATGCACGCTGCCTGCAGCCCCTGCCCCTGCCGCTCCCATTGGCCATGGTTCCCCAGCTTCCCTGATCACCTCTGTGCCTAGGGCCCACCAGGGACATGCCGGTCGCTTCTAGTTGCTGCACGGAGCCAACTGGACTTCTAATGGCCTGGCAACCCTCCCCCCCCACAGCAGGGCAAGCCGGTGCTCATGGCTCCAACCCCGTGGGGGGTGCTGAGGCTCAGGGTTTCTGGTCCGCAGCACAGAGACTTGCCGTGGGCTGAATGAAATGAAGCAGGGGGCCAGATCTGGCCCATGGGCCGGAGGTTGCCCACCTCTGGTCTAGCGCAGGGGAGTGGACTAGATGACCTCTCGAGGTCCCTTTCAGTTCTATGATTCTATGATAACTTAGGCTGCTCAGAGGTGTGAATAAATCACCCTTCTGAGCGACATAAGTTACACCGACATAAGCACTTGTGTGTACGGCGCTATGTCAGCAGGAGAGAACCTATGTATGTGGGTGAAGAATGAGGCCTATTGAACTTACTCATTTTGATCCTTTAAAATCATTAACAGCTTTTCTGTCTGTTGCTAGGTACTTCTGTCTGGAACCAGGGACCACAGAAGCCCATGAAGGAAAATAGCAAAGCAAAGAAAGTTGGCTGAACTTTCTTGATCCTCAGGAAAAAGGTAGGATTTGTTGTGGTTCAAGGAATGAGTGAAGGTTTAGGCTGACGTATATTTTATCTGAATGAGTTCACTCAACGCTACTCTAAAGCCAGGCCTGAACCCTGTACCTGGTAGTTTAAAACACTCGAGGATAAGTCAAGACTGGAACATGCCGTCTGTATGAAATACATGGTGAGATAAATGGCAGTGCTAGAACACTGGCCGGTTGAATATTAACCACTTGGGTTTCACAGTAGCAGCCATGTTAGTCTGTACCGGCAAAAAGATGGGTTGTACATCTCACATCTACATTAATGCATGAACACATGTATGTATCACAGTAGCCAACTCTGCCTGAACTATTCCAAGTCTCAGGTCTGCCTTCTGAGATGGTAAGCACATCAGGACTGATCATTTTCTGTCTCCAATCTGTGCTGTGCACGGAACGATGGCATCGATCCTTTGGTGTAGAGAACGGCTCCTATATTTTTTAAGAAGAAATACAGAGTGCATGGATCCATCTTGCTTTGTTTAAACATAGATCACATACAGTGACAACTATTGGTTTTAATCTGGTTCTGAAATGTCATGTTGTCAGTCGATGACCACATTGACCTGAGCTTTGTGCCTGGTCTGTTTCAAGGAGGGGTTGTGATGGCCTGTGACTTTTTGCCTGAACAATTTACCTTGCCTAGTAGTCATTTCAACTTCTTTTTTTCAGGAGAGGCATTATTTGCCTGTTGTGCTCAGGAATACTGATCAAGGATTATCTCTCTGGGTCTTCCTTACACATACAGGGCAAGTCAAATGCCTGGAAAGGTCCCACATCAAATTAGCATAGCATTCAAACAGAATTTGACTGGTACTTGGGAGAAAACATAGGCACAATGCAAATGTAAATATGCTTTAATTGCTTTATTAAACCTGATTTTTTGCTTTCATGAGTTGGGCATCATTACAGTTGTCAGGTTGTCTTTGGATATTCAGGAACCTCAGTCTAAGCTGCATTGTAAATTCATCAGTCTTCACAAATAAATGTTAAGTGCATTATTGATGTGCCCTGCCATAAATATCCCCCTGGTTCTCTAGGCAAGGTTCTTTTGTTGACGCCTTGACTTGTTTAAAATATTATGGAAAAGACCATCAATACATGCACTACAGCCACTGTTTGTTATGTATTAAACTATTTTCCCTTCTAACTATCAAACAGTATCATAAATTAAGGCTTAAAGTCTGTCAGTGTGCCCCTTCAAAGTTAGCAGCATTGTCAAAGCCATAGAAATTTTCCATCTTCCCCAATGCAAATAGGAGTGGAATGTGTATAATTTCATAGAAGTTGCAAATGGTAGCAGAGATACTGTAATTTGTATTTCAGTAACACCTATTCATCACATTTATTATGGCAGTGCCTAAGGGCCAACCAAGAATGTGGCCCCCATCGTGCTAGGCACTGCACAGACCGTAATAGATGGGCTGATAATCTAAATAGACCAGATACACACAGAGCAGGGAAAACGATAGAACCTACAAGCAGAGTGAAAAATGGGATGGCAGAAAATATTGTGTTAGTTCCATGATTTTTTTGGTGGCTTTACTTTGGAGAGTAAGAGGGGTAGATACGGAGTGAAGCTGAGGTGAAGAGATGGGACAGGCAGGGTTGTAACAAACAATCGATTAGCACAGGCCAGAGAAAATCAAGTCAAAATGGTAGAAAGTTGTCTGAATGTCCAGAAGTCCCTGCTTTGGCTGCTTCTGCTCCTATGGGCTGGAGTCTCTGGCTAGCTGCTCCCTGCAGTTCCCTCCCAGGCTTTATGGTGGTGGGGGATGAGTCACCAAGACAAGGGAAGGGTGGCAGCTAAGCCCAGGTCTCCCCAGGCCCAGTTCAGTGCCTTACCATAAGATGATCGGTCTTCATGATTGCTGTACAGAATTAGTACTGCAAACAAAGAGTATGTCTACACTATGGGATTAATCCAAATTTACAGAATTCGAATTTTGGAAACAGATTGTATAAAGTCGAATGTATGCGGCCACACTAAGCACAGTAATTCGGCGGTGTGCATCCATGTACTGAGGCTATCGTTGATTTCCGGAGCATTGCACTGTGGATAGTTATCCCATAGTTCCCACAGTCTCCCCCACCCATTGGAATTCTGGGTTGAGATCCCAGTGCCTGATGGGGCAAAAAACATTGTCGCAGGTTGTTCTGGGTACAGCCTCACCCCTCCCTCCATGAAAGCAATGGCAGACAACCGTTTCACGCCTTTTTTCCTGGGTGAACTCAGCAGACGCCATACCACGGCAAGCATGGAGCCCGCTCAGCTCAAGACAGCAGTCATGA
The DNA here is from genome assembly GCF_027887155.1 of Malaclemys terrapin pileata. Taxonomy (NCBI): domain Eukaryota; kingdom Metazoa; phylum Chordata; order Testudines; family Emydidae; genus Malaclemys; species Malaclemys terrapin. The sequence continues at coordinate 59,073,295 of NC_071513.1, forward strand.
ACATTGTAAACACCTCGCACATTATCGTGCAGTTTATGCTGAACCAGGACCAGAAAAATGAGGCAAGGAGGCGGTGGCGACGGCAGCGGGGCACCGAGAGTGATGAGGACATGGACATGCACATGGACACAGACTTCTCTCAAACCGCGGGTCCCAGCGCTTTGGAGATCATGTTGTTGATGGAGCAGGTTCTATCCGTGGAACGCTGATTCTGGGCCCGGGAAACAAGCACAGACTGGTGGGACCGCATAGTGTTGCAGGTGTGGGACGATTCCCAGTGGCTGCGAAACTTTCGCATGTGTAAGGGCACTTTCATGGAACTTTGTGACTTGCTTTCCCCTGCCCTGAAGCGCCAGAATACCAGGATGAGAGCAGCCCTCACAGTTGAGAAGCGAGTGGCGATAGCCCTGTGGAACCTTGCAACGTCAGACAGCTACCGGTCAGTCGTGAATCAATTTGGAGTGGGCAAATCTACTGTGGGGGCTGCTGTCATGCAAGTAGCCAAAGCACTCATTGAGCTGCTGCTACGAAAGGTAGTGACTCTGGGAAATGTGCAGGCCATAGTGGATGGCTTTGCTGCAATGGGATTCCCTAACAGTGGTAGGGTGATAGATGGAACCCATATACCTATCTTGGCACTGGAGCACCAGGGTACCCAATACATAAACCGCAAGGGTTACTTTTCAGTGGTGCTGCAAGCACTGGTGGATCACAGGGGACGTTTCACCAACATCAACGTGGGCTGGCCGAGAAGGGTTCATGACGCTCGCGTCTTCAGGAACACTAATCTGTTTAAATGGCTGCAGCAAGGGACTTACTTCCCAGACCAGAAAATAACCATTGGGGATGTTGAAATGCCTATAGTTATCCTTGGGGACCCAGCCTACCCCTTAATGCCATGGCTCATGAAGCCATACACAGGCAGCCTGGACAGGAATCAGGAGATGTTCAACTACAGGCTGAGCAAGTGCAGAATGGTGGTGGAATGTGCATTTGGCCATTTAAAAGGTCTCTGGTGCACTTTACTGACTCACTCAGACCTCAGCCAAACCAATATCCCCATTGTTATTGCTGCTTGCTGTGTGCTCCACAATCTCTGTGAGAGTAAGGGGGAGACCTTTATGGCGGGGTGGAAGGCTGAGGCAAATCGCCTGGCTGTTGATTATATGCAGCCAGACACCAGGGCGATTAGAAGAGCACACCAGGAAGCACGGCGCATCAGAGAAGCTTTGAAAACCAGTTTCATGACTGGCCAGGCTACTGTGTGAAAGTTCTGTTTTTCTCCTTGATGAAAACCCGCCCCCTTTATTGACTCATTCTCTGTAGGCAACCCACCCTCCCCCTTCGATCACAGCTTGCTTTCAAAGGAAATAGTCGGTATCGTTTAAAAATCATGTATTCTTTATTGATTATAAAGAGGGAGAGAACTGAGAAGGTAGCCCGGGTGGGGTTTGGGAGGAGGATCGGGGGGAAGGAAAAGGCCACTAAAAAAAGGTTAAAATAATGACAGCCTTTTGCTTGGGCTGTCCACTGGGGTGGAATGGAAGGGTGCATAGAGGCTCCTCTCCACCCCCCGCGTTCTTACACGTCTGGGTGAGGAGGCTATGGAACATGGTGAGGGGGGAGGGTGGTTATAGAGGGGCTGCAGCTGCACTCTGTGATCCTGCTGCCATTCCTGAAGCTCCACCAGGTGCCGGAGCATGTCTGTTTGCTCACGCAGCAGCCCCAGCGTTGCATCCTGCCTCCTCTGATCTTCCTGCCGCCACCTCTCATCTCGAGCATCCCTCATGTCCTCATGTTGGTCCCTCCTGTCCTCACGTTCACTGGCATCTTTCCTATACTTTGAAATCGTGTCCTTCCACTCATTCAGATGAGCTCTTTCATTGCGGGTGGATTCCATGATTTACGCGAACATCTCGTCTTGCGTCCTCTTTTGCCGACGCCTCATCTGAGATAGCCTTCGGGACGGAGGAGGGAGGCTTGAAAAATTTGCAGCTGCTGAAGGGAGGGGAAAAAAGGAGAATTTTTTAAAAAGATACATTTTACAGAACAATGTTTATACTCTTTCACGGTGAACAACACTATTCACATTACATAGCACATATGATTTCTGTGCAAGGTCGCATTTTGCCTCTTAATATTGAGTGCCTGTGGCTTTGCTGCTAGAGATCACAGATGCAGGTCTGGGCAACAGAATTCGGCTTGCATGCGGCCATGGTAAGCCATTGTCTTTTGGCTTCTGCGACCTCCTTTCCCACATACCAAACAAAGCTTGTTGAGTGCTGTGGTTTTCCTGTTAATCTTCAGCAGCAGAAAGCAAACTAACCCCCTCCCCATCCAATTCTCTGGGATCGCTTTATCCCTCCCCCCACCACGTTGCTGGTATCAGGGAAGATCCCTGCTAGCCATAAGTGAAAAACTCAGTGCCAATCTCCCCCACCTCCGCCCCGCGCTTTGCTTACTACAAGGAAGGATTTCTTTTCAGCCACAGGCAAACAGCCCAGTAGGAAGGGCCACATCTATCCCCTTAATTAAATTCCCATATTTCAACCAGGTTACCATGAGCGATATCACTCTCCTGAGGATTACACAGCGAGATAAAGAATGGATGTTGCTTGAATGCCAGCAAACACCGGGACCATACGCTGCCAGGCTTTGTCATGCAATGATACCAGATTACTTGCTGCAAGCAAGCGTGGTCAAGTGTCCTACCATGGAGGACGGAATAAGGCTGCACTGCCCAGAAACCTTCTGCAAAGGCTTTTGGAATACCTCCAGGAGAGCTTCATGGAGATGTCTCTGGAGGATTTCCGTTCCATCCCCAGACACGTTAACAGACTTTTCCAGTAGCTGTACTGGCCGCGAATGGATCCCAAGTCCTCAAGGCAAATTAATCATTAAACGCTTGCTTTTAAACCATGTTTTATATTTTAAAAGGTAAACTCACCTGAGGTCTCTTCCATGGGGTCATGGTCTTGGGTACTGGCTTGGGAGGGTATTTCAGTCAGGCTGAGAAAAAGATCCTGGCTGTTGGGGAGAACGGAGTGCTGTGTGCTCTCCACAAGCTCGTCCTCCTCCTCTTCCCATCTGCAGAATCCTCAGGTGTGGCTGATGAGATTACCCCTGCCTCGGAATCCATGGTCAAAGGTGGGGTAGTGGTGGCGGCCCCCCCCCCTAGAATTGCATGCAGCTCAGCGTAGAAGCGGCATGTCTGTGGCTCTGACCCGGAGCGACCGTTTGTCTCCTTTGTTTTCTGATAAGCTTGTCTGAGCTCCTTGACTTTCACGTGGCACTGCTCTGAGTCCCTATTGTGGCCTCTCTCCATCATGCCCTTGGAGATTTTTTTCAAAAGTTTTGGCATTTCGTCTTTTCGAACAAAGTTCTGCTAGCACTGAATCCTCTCCCCATATAGTGATCAGATCCAGTACCTCCCGTACGGTCCATGCTGGTGCTCTTTTTTGATTATCGGCCTGCATGGTTACCTGTGATGAGCTCTCTGTGGTCACCTGTGCTCTCCTGTGCTGGGCAAACAGGAAATGAAATTCAAATGTTCACGTGGCTTTTCCTGTCTACCTGGCCAGTGCATCCGAGTTCAGATTGCTGTCCAGAGCGGTCACAATGGTGCACTGTGGGATAGCCCCAGGAGGCCAATACCATCGAATTGCGGCCACACTAACCCTAATTCGAAATGACAATATCGATTTTGGCGCTACTCTGCTCGTTGGGGAGGAGTACAGAAATCGATTTTAAGAGCCCTTTATTTCGAAAGAAATGGCTTCGTTGTGTGGACGGGTGCAGGGTTAATTCAATTTAACGCTGCTAAATTCGAATTAAACTCGTAGTGTAGACCAGGCCAAAGACAAAAGACTACAGAGGTGGTAGCTGATTAATCTGACCACAACTAGAAACAACATAACAAAGAGCTAAGCGGAAGTTATTAGACTCCCAAATTTCTCTAACTTTCTCATCCTTCACTTGACTCTTTAATACCCTTCTTATTGAAGGTTTTCAGAACTAGGGGCAAAATTAATCTCTTCTGTCCTCACGGCTGATTTCTTATTTGTTGTATGGATATCTATTGCCTAGAATGCTCTTGTTCCACCTCTACTAGTCCCTCTAGTACAGTGGAAGTTCCTCTCCATGGAATGAGTACAAAATAGTTAGAATTTTGCTATAAACCATCTTTGCTTACATTAAAAAACAAAAACAGACTAACCATTTCCTGCCTCCTTCTCTACTTTTAAATAATAAAACAATTCCTTCCAAGGCTGAGCAGTAACTCCTAATGAATACTCGGGGATTTCCCACTTGCACGGTATTCTCTATGGCAGTGGGTCTCAATTTTTCCACACCATGACTCCATGTAACAGGAGAGGGTTTGGGGATCCCTCTTTCCCCATTTACCCATAAGAAAATCGAGGATGTTTATGACCCCACGTTTCAGGGGATTCAGGGGGTTGAGCAAATCCAGGAGGATCACAACCTGAGTCCTTCCTTTATAGCTAGATGGGAGCAGGGAGGTTAGAGAAACTTTTATCTAACAGAAGATGATGATATGAAAAAGGCTTGAGAACCACTGCTCTCATGCACATCCATCCTAGAATACATTTAAAGGTCCATTCAGTGGCAGTGGGACCAGAAGACCCTGTGATACAGAAGATGGCACACTGCAGTGGCCCATGCAACCTTATTTCAGACCCCTGGTGCTTATGCTTTTTGTTAATTGCATGATCATATATTTATTCCATTATTTTTTGCAACCTTAATGGTCTCTTAACATAGGTTTATATATATATATAATAAATGTGTATATCTTAGCACCAACATGCATGTTTCTTCCACTTTTAAGACTTTCATGGTCTTATCCAAATGCTCCCTGAGTTTAATTTTTCACCATTTCTTCATTATTGCTCCTTTCATTGTCTCCTAATCTCATTGATGACCTCATGTTGTGCAAGTAAATGTCAAAACATAATCAGTTTCCCACTTTGTATCATGAATGTGATCAAGTTCTTCTTTTCAAAAATCTCATTAGTAAGAGAACATTTCTTTTTAATTGTTACACTGAACCCCTTATGCACAGTAGGTGTAACTTCATACCCTTCTGTGACAACAATGTCTTATTGCATATTTCTAATTTATGGCTGACCTAAACTACTCTTTTTGCATAACCCCCTGAGCTGAATTGGAAATAGCAGAAAAAATGCAGGTGCCCAGATTCTCCCCTGCACTATGGCCTTTTGGCACAGTGTCACGAGTGCAAAGCAGTCCTAATGTCTAGGGATCTGGACATAGGAAGATCTTCTCATGTCATAGAACACACGTAACAGCCATTCCCCTCTCTGTAATGTAAGAAGAGAACTCATTTTTCAAATTTTCAGAGTATAGTGACTATTGTGCAGCTATGTATGCCTGTGAATATTCATGCTGGGAGTGTTTTTGTGATCACTTTAAAAGTTCTGTCAGATTGGATGAATCTCAGTCAGGAAGCAGTGATATCACATAATGTACGTCACCTGTTGGAAATAGCGACTTATGAAAAGTGAAGGCTCAAAGCAGTAGTTGCAGTAAATTGTGGGGAGTCAGTAGGCTGAACTGTTTGTACAACGCAGTCGTTTGGTAACTTCAAATAAACATAAATGATTTGTCCATTTGTGGATAACAGAAAATGGGGTTGAAGGCAGTCTAATTGTTCTCTTGAATGTCTTTCTCTGCTCTATCAATTCCATCTTGTATCTATGCCTTAGTGACAGGCGCTTGTGTATTAAACATTTCAATTCCCAGTTGGTCATATGATGCATGTCCAACTAAGTAAGCTTGTAGGTCAACAGATGTCAATTGTATGTCCAAGCATCCCTTTGAAATCAATGGACCACAACAGATTGTTGCTTTGTAGTAGGCTAGGCTTTAAGGAGTTAATCATGCTTTAAGTTTACAGATCATTTTTTTAAAATGATTACCCAATCTGCAGGTTTTAGAACATAGAGTTCTAGGTCAGCAGAGAGAAGACAACACTACTTAACCATCGATAAGAGTTTGTTTACCTGGCAAGCAAATACAAGAGTAGTCATAATTGCCATTGTTACATAAATATGTGGGAATGGTGGGATGGGAAGGTGGAAGTTTACTTGGCCAATACAACTTATTCTTCAAGGGCCCATGGATCAATATGGAAATCTTCTGAAGATCACTCCACCACTTATCTGTTCTTTACCATTGCATGGTCACTGTACAGCAGCAAACAGTGGCTTTCTTGCTAAGAGGGGCATGATCTTGTGGTTAAAACACAGGGCATTGGTTTTTGTGAAAGAAAGCAGGTTGGCTTACTAATAGCAGACAGAGTGAATTAATATAATTCCTTTGTTTCCCCACAGAACAAATATAGCATAAGGAGCAGCAATGCAAGATTCCACCAATGTGCCTCAGACTCCAGAGGAATTTGAGGATTTCTTGCAAGGCCTCAGAGGCTAATGAGTGAAAAATTGCAATTTGGATACAGCTTTTAGTGATGTGGCCATTTGTCTAACAGGAATTAGAATGAGCCCCCTTCCCTGACTGTTTCACATAGAGCACCAAACAGTAGTAGATCAAAACTAAGACACTTCATATCCACTTGGACTGCATTGAAGGTAAGCAGATCTTGTCACATTTTACTTTCCAGTAAGTTTAGTGCCCTGTGCATTTTCACTTCATCTGCCTGCTTAGTACAATAATCAGTTATATACCATCCTTCTGCTTGGATTCAGTTCCTCCCAGCAGGATTCAGTCACTCACCTGGGATTTCTCCCAGAAAAAACCTCACAAACTGCTAGGAACTGTGATATTTTTTTTCTTTTTTTTTTTTTCCAATGTAATCCTTACTACTTATGTCAAGAAAGGGCAAAAATCCTTCTGCAGTTGGGAGTTTTACCACAAAAAGTCTTAGACTACAATTATAAAACGTTGCCTTTAAATCCAAGTGCAGCTCTGTGTACTTTTTCCTGTTTGACCGATTTTTGAATTAACTTTCTTTCCTTCCCTCCCCCTTTCTGTACAAAGATGACAGAATATAAAGTTAATTCTAGCTCGGTGGGAATCTATGTTTAATGTCATCCTGTATTCATGGACTCTAGTGTATTCCCACTGTATAGGTTAATTCAGATTAGCTCAACAGTTCCAGACACTGATGTTCACAAGTAGGCAAATCTAATTCAGATAGCATGGTGCAGTTCTATTAGTGCAACTAGTCAAGCATTAAATAACCCCCAACCCCAGTTTAAAAAAAAAAAAAGGCAAAAAAAAAAAAAAAAAGAAGTCGGTCTGTGGCTAAAAAATGCCTAGAAACCAAGCGTTGGCTTTTCTATGTAGAGATTCAAAATGCACAAAACCAGTATTCGCTTTCTCACCTATTTTCCCCCTCTTCTGGTACATGAACCTGCAAGTTACATGGGAAAATGCAACACACCTGGAACTTTTGTTTCCTAACAATAGGATCTGGGGGAGGTGAATGAAATCGTGGGTACTTTTTAATTTACAGCCAGTATGGGGAAGATTTCGGACTACAAGCCCCCACTGAAAATCACTAGGACTATGCCTCTAAATCACAAATGCTCCTCTTGGGGAATTAAAATACTGCAGATTTGTTCATATTAGTCTCTGGTGCAGTTTGATGCTTTGTGCATGCTTGTAGACCAATTAGGCTTTAATAGATATCATGGCAAAGTAATTTTTATATTAACTCTTGACAGCCCGCACTGAGGGTGCATAGCACAGATTTCTATCCCAGACTCCCTTCAGATTATGGTTTGGGCCCTACATGATGGTTAGTGGCTAGATCCTGAACTCCTGGTGGACAAGATCATACTGCAATGTGAAAATACTGGCTAGGACCAGGAAAGAAGAGGTTTAAATATTTTTCTCCATTTGTTACATTAACTTTTAAAAATGTTTTTTTTAAAGCTTCCTGGCACTTAGTGACCCTGATGGCACTCTGGAGTTGGCAGGAGCAGGCTGGCACATGTGGGGCAGGGTGGGTAATCAGGAGTCCTTGCTAGCCTGCAAACACAAATCAATGCAGGCTGAAGCTGTTCTAACTTGTGCTGTGTGCCCTCTGTGGTGTGGAATCCCCCTGCCTTTGTAGTGGAAATGGGTCTGCCCTCTGCCTCCTCCGTGGGAGGGCACCTCCACCTCTTACTTGATAGAAGACTTCAGAGTTGAAATCTATAGTTTCCTCTCCTTTGGATGGCTTATTTCCACCCGGGGGCATCCCTGTGATAATTGGGCCTATGAATTTACCCTCATGATATAACTCAACTAGTGTGTTAAACATGGCTGGTAAACAAGAAAATATGGGTCCAGAAATTAATGAGCCAAAAGGGACGTGTTGGATATTAGGGCCAGTTGGTGAACCAGATAATGAGGGGATGGGCTATTCCACCCATCACTCCCTTTTGGGGTCCTTAAAGGAAGAGACTTTATGGGGGGGGGGGGGGAGGGAGGAGAGGAATACTGAAACAGATGGAGTCTGCTGGAGTAAGCTTCACTATCATGGCTGCCACCCTCACCTTTCCTGGGATGCCGGGCCTCCCTCATTCTGATTGTGAGGGGTGTCCTGACCAAACTGGGCTGGTTAGAGCGACCCAGATGATATCACCACCCCAGCGGCTCCAGCTGAATCCTAGACAATGCCTGAGATGAAATGGGATTGGACTTTAGCAACAGCTCCAGCCCATCTCAACTAACTTCTCTCTTTCCCAAAAGGACGGTTATTGCTCTCTTTGATGCCATCTAAGAGATGTCAGACAAGGGGGCTTTTCCTTCTAAAACTCTCTCCAGCTAAACGGAAAGGGAACAACGGAAGCTTTGTTAAAATGAAAGCCTTATTTAATATTTTATATTTCAAATGCTTTAACTTGTTTCCCTCCTTTCCTGTATCTTTACTAAAAGGTTAAAAGGATTTTTAATGGTGTGTTTGCCATGATACTAAGCAGATGGAGGTCTTTCTATACCAAACCTCAAAACTTGCTTGTTGGACAGTAACTGGATTATGTGAATATCTTTGGCCCATTTATTCCATCTAAATGAATACAACAGACAATAGGGCCTACAGCTATTTGAGTCCTGTGTAGCTTAACCCCTGCATGAGGTTCAATAAAACTTTGTGGAAGAGCAAGATTTGTTAGCAAGGATGTTCTTCAAGGATTGGGGCCTATGCTTCTCTGGCTATATATGGAGATATGAGTTATCAGACCATACTGCAGTTTTTCCTTTGAATTCTTCTGCAAATGTTAGTTGGGTTAAAAACAAAGTGAGTGCAACTTCATATGCTGCTTTTGTTACTCTTTCACTAAAAACGGACTAATTGACTTGACTTTATAAACAAAATTTGACTGACACTTAGAGACAAATTCTGCCTCTGGATGCATGCACATATCTTCAAATCAAGTTAGCCACATGCATGCATTTGAGGGCAAAATTTTCCCTTTAGGGACTTGACCTATATAACTTGGAAAATCAACCCTTGTGCAGGCACACAAAGGAATTGTTGTCAGTAGTGGAGGGTGGAAAGAGGTGGAGAGGCGCAAAATCCAGAGGTGGAATGTCAGCTACAGCATTTTATTCTAGCAGCAAATGAAAATGGTTGTAATTTCCTCTAACTAGGAGCTGTGACTTGTACAGAGCTGGAGGCAAGTAGGATTTGGCCCTAGGAGATTTACATTTTGATGCTTCTGTTAATACAATTTGACCTGGAATGATGAGAAATATGAAATAGCATCTGTCCAGTTTAAATATGTTGTTCAAAATCCCATGGAGTTCATTATGAATTTGCATAGTAATATTTCTATGGCATGTTTTCCCAACTTAGGCTAAAGCTTGTCTGTGCAGAACTTTCTTGGGGGGTAATTCAAGACTGTAGAACAAAACTCCCACAAGACCTAAGAGCTCCCACAACCTTATCCCTTCCTCTCCAAGTGCAAGGTTCACTTGTTCAACTAACGGTTGCTAATCTAAACAGTGTAGGTAATATAGGACACTACAGTCTCCAAATGATTTCCCCTGAGGTGATGAGAGAGAACCACACTTGATAGGTAGTAGTCACATGGCTTAGTGCACTTCTGCGGTGCTCTCAAACTACAGTGCTGGAGGCTGTACAAGAACCTGAATAGAACAGGGTTAAATTCTGCTCTGACTCAAATTGTGTACCACCCAAATGAAAATCTGGACAAGGTTTGGTCATTAATTGCTCCTAATAAAGGAAATTAATATAAAAATGCCGACTCTGATAATGTGATGGGGTTCTGGTTTATGAATAGGACTCTGAGGCACTAGAGTAATACAAATATTAACGATAATGACTCATCGGAGTATAAGCCTGACTCATACTGCTCTAAACGTCACTTCTTTGTGTGCAGATATCTTAGAATTTGTCCAAACTATGCCCCTCTGACCTCTAACATCAAAGTGGTTGCATGGGGATTTAAGCAATGCAGAACTTGTCTCATCATATATAAGATCTGCTCTCCTCGTTTGCCAAACCGAGGGCATAAAAAGGGGGTGTTTGCTGCCCCCTCTCAATTTCTTCTTACCACACATGGTGAGAGTTGGAGTACTTGTTGCTCTTTAGCTTCAGTTCACCCACTTTTTAAACATTTGTATTGTGGGTAGTTGTAGATAGTTAGTTTAGTCTTAGTGTAAGTTAGTGAAGTTAGTTTACTTTCTGTAATTTCAAGAGAGTAGGGGATTTAGGATGAAAAAAATCACCATGGTTTTAGCAGGGTGCCATGAGCAGCACCGTTATCCCAGTCACAGCTAGGCATAAAACTGCTTAATTTGTCTTTGGGAAGGGCATATGAGGGACAAGTGTTCTATTTGTCCCTCCTTCCCTACCAGAACTAAGAAATTGAGGGATTTCCACCTCAAAGTCCACCTTATGGAGGAGACAATGCATCCCTCTTTTGAATTGGATTCCAATAATGAGAGGACTGACTCTGTGTCAACAAGGAGTGTCTCTCTGACTGCTCCAGCTTCTAAGCACAAATCCAGGGGGAAAACACCATTCTTCATCCTTCCCAGCAGCCTCCTCAAAGTGCTCATCCCACTCTGACAGGCAATGGAAATCCTGATCTTCGCTTTTATAAGAAAGCTTCCAGAAAGTGCTCCCATGCTGAGTCAAGGTCTAGTCATAGACACAGATGCTCAAGTATCTCCCTTGCTGACAGTATCCCCTCCCTAGAGACTGGAGATTGGTGTGCTGTCCATGATTTGCACGATGCTGATTTTCACGTGGCAATACATCCTGACTATAGGAAGTGTCTTCGGTTCAAAGCAGGCTACAACTACAACCATTACATGGTGCTTCCCTTTGGGTTATTGTTGCTCCAAGGGTATTCACCAAATGTATGGTGGTAGTAGCAGCCCATCTGTACTGTCTTGCATCCAAATATTTTCTTACCTGGATGATTGACTAGTTCATGGAAGATCAAGCACTCAAGTCCAAAACAGCAACCTTGTCACCAGACAGCTGTTCTCTCATCTGGGCCTGAAACTAAATGTAGACAAATTGAAGTTACAATTGGTGCAAAAGATGCAGATATCAGTGCCACAACCACCCTGGTGTACCTCCCTATCCACAGGTTTCAGTCCATAATCTCTCTGTCCGAAAGCCTCAAGTCCAACCCATGGACAACTCCTCATTCCTATCTACAACTACTGGGTTACATGGCCCCATGTATGTACATCACTCTACATGCCAGACTTCACCTCCGCTGTCTGTGGGCCTGGCCCCACTTGATATATTGACTGAACAGGCATTCACTCGACATGCTGATTTGCATACCTGGCCAAGACAATATTGGTTCATGGAACCTACATCGGCTCTCCATCTGGTCACCTATAATTTTACCTCTAGTTGAGGCTCTTCTGTCTCAAAACCACAGCAAGTCTCTGCATCCCAACCTCCAAACTCTCCACGTCACTGCATGGAAGATGTCTGGTTCCATACTCACAATAATTATGCTCCACAATAAGCCATCTTGGTAAACAGCAGAAAGAATCCATCAGACCCACATATGCAGCAAAGTGGGAAAAGTTTTTTGTCTGGGTGGAATCTCAACAGTTATCACCAAATCACACTGAGGTTTGACACATACTGGACTACCTATTGCATCTGAAATCCTCTGTCTTTCATTTAGTTCTTTGAGAGTCCACTTGGCTTCCATCTCTGCAGTACATCCACCAGTGGATGGTTTTCTATCTTTTTTCACCCCAATCTCCAAATTTCTAAACAGCTTCATTGATGTCTACCCACCTGTCTGATCTGGTACCTTCAAGGATCTAAGTCTTACCCTATCCTGGTTAATGGGTTCCCCCTTGGAATCTCTGGCAACAACTTCTCTGCCACTACTAACGAAGAAGACTGCATTCTTAGTCACAATCACTTCTGCAAGGAGCATTTCATGGCTTCAGGCTCTTCTAATGGATCCTCCTTTTACAGTCTCCATAAAGACAAAGTTTCTCTTAGACGGTACCCTAAGTTTATGCCAAAGGTAGTGTCAGCTTTCCACCTGAATCAAACCATCCTCCTTCCTGTAGTTTTCTCAAAGTCTCACTCTTACAAAGCTGAAAAAAATTCCACACCTTAGATGTTCGCAGAGCTTTACCTGGGCTGCACAGAGTCCTTCAGAGCCTCTCCCAGACTTTGTCGCTGATGCTGAGAGAATCAAAGATCAACCACTAACAGCTCAGCACATTTCATATTGGATTTCTGACTGCATTAAGCTGTGTTATGACCTTGCTCAAGTCTCTCCTTCCCCAAGGATAACAGCTCACTCCATCAGGGCTCAGTCCACTTCCATCAGTTTTCCTGAGCAATAGCCCTGTAGTGGTTATCTGCAAAGCATCAATGCTGTCATCTGAACACACCTTTTGCAGATATTACTCAAGCCTCCCAAGATGATGGAGGAGATAACTGGGTCTGTGGGAAAGCAGTGGATGTGTTATTCCTTGACTTTAGCAAAGCTTTTGATACGGTGTCCCACAGTATTCTTGCCTGCAAGTTTAAAGGAGTATGGGCTGGATGAATGGACTATAAGGTGGATAGAAAGCTGGCTAGATCGTCGGGCTCCACGGGTAGTGATCAATGGCTCCATGTCTAGTTGGCAGCCGGTTTCAAGCGGAGTGCCCCAAGGGTCAGTCCTGGGGCTGGTTTTGTTCAATATCTTCATTAATGATCTGGAGGATGGCGTGGATTGCACCCTCAGCAAGTTTGCAGATGACACTAAACTGGGAGGAGTGGTAGATACGCTGGAAGGTAGGGATAGGATACAGAGAGACCTAGACAAATTAGAGGATTGGGCCAAAAGAAACCTGATGAGGTTCAACAAGGACAAGTGCAGAGTTCTGCACTTAAGACGGAAGAATCCCATTCACTGTTACAGACTAGGGACCGAATGGCTAGGAAGCAGTTCTGCAGAAAAGGACCTAGGGGTTACAGTGGACGAGAAGCTGGATATGAGTCAACAGTGTGCCCTTGTTGCCAAGAAGGCTAACGGCATTTTGGGCTGTATAAGTAGGGGCATTGCCTGCAGATCGAGGGACATGATCATTCCCCTCTATTCGACATTGGTGAGGCTTCATCTGGAGTACTGTGTCCAGTTTTGGGCCCCACACTACAAGAAGGATATGGAAAAATTGGAAAGAGTCCAGTGGAGGGCAACAAAAATGCTTAGGGGGCTGGAGCACATGACTTATGAGGAGAGGCTAAGGGAACTGGGATTGTTTAGTCTCCAGAAGAGAAGAATGAGGTGGGATTTGATAGCTGCTTTCAACTACCTGAAAGGCGGTTCCAAAGAAGATGGATCTCAGTGGTGGCAGATGACAGAACAAGGAGTAATGGTCTCAAGTTGCAGTGGGGGAGGTTTAGGCTGGATATTAGGAAAAACTTTTTCACTAGGAGGGTGGTAAAGCACTGGAATGGGTTACCTAGGGAGGTGGTGGAATCTCCTTCCTTAGAGGCTTTTAAGGTCAGGCTTGACAGCCCTGGCTGGGATGATTTAGTTGGGAATTGGTCCTGCTTTGAGCAGGGTGTTGGACTAGATGACCTCCTGAGGTCCCTTCCAATCCTGATATTCTATGATTCTATGGCAACTTTGGCAAATCAGTGTTGGTCTTTTCTCAAATAATCTGAAGTCCTATCGCCCGTAAGGAAACTGCTTGTGAGTCACCTCCCATGGAATGTATATGTGCACAATCACTTGAAGGAGAAAAAATAGTTACTTACCTGTACAGTAATTGTTGTTCTTTGAGATGCATGCATACATTCTATGACCCTTCCTCCTTCCCTGCTACTTTGGACATTAGCTAGACATTGGTGTGAAGGAATGAAGCGGGAGGCAGCGGCCACATTGCTTTTATGCCTCTGGATTGGTGCATGAGGTGTGCTGGGCCACATGTGCTGCCTAGTGGTATTTCTGGCAAAAGTCTCTGACTTTAGTGCAGTGGGACTGCATACGCCTACAGTAGCATGTATATGTGCACAGCATAAGACACCTGGAGTGCCTATGCACAAACGGTGACTGGAGAACAGAATGGCAGCCTCACTTCTGATTCTCCTTGATTTTTGTTAGCATTAGGATCTTGACTCAAACCGCCTTAATGAAGGCTTTTTTTGGCCTTTAATAATTCTCCACCTTCATGTCTTGGAGTCAGTAGCACTCTTGTAATAAAGTAAATTGAGAAAGAGAATGAGAAAAGATCCAATTGATTTCTCAGATGTAGGGCTAAATCCCTCCCGTGTTTAATTATTCCTCTGATAATAAAACTGCCACTGTGTTTTTCTTCTAATTTTCTTTGAATGAAGATGGCTTTATTGAGATGTTTCAGACAAAATCTTGCCCCCAGTTCTGAGTTTACCTTGGAGACTTGGTTAATCACTGGAGCATTCCAGCTGCCTGTGCAGCAAAGGGAAAGCTATAAGCTGATTAGAGAGAGTGCAGAAAATTAATGTTCTTTTAAAGTTCTGAATCGAGATAAGGGCATCCTGAAGATATGCTGTGAGGTGATGTTCTTTTCTGGCCCTATCAAGTTGAGGCAGATACAGCATCTTCTATACTGAACCCTGATGTAATCATGCCCTGCTTGGAATGAAATTTGAGCTGTTGACTCAGTTTTACACAAAATTCTTTAGTATTTATTTCCTAGAACAGCCATCCTTTCAAGCGGGGGGGAAGAAAGAGCTGGTTGATTTGATCAGATTGTAGCAGAGTACCTTTTGTTATTCCCATGCAAAAGACTTCATTAAATTGAAGTTAAGCATGTTAATATGTATCAATAAGTTAAGGTCTGTCTGCTTAGACTTTAGAAAGTGATGGAATTCATGAGCCAGTCCCCTTAGTATAATTTACTGTTTATATTACAGTAGTACCTAAGGCTATGTCTACACTGTTCTGCAGTGTGGACTACAGGGATGTGAATTGCAGACTAGACTATATTAACACAAACTAGGTATCTTTTAGTTTGCACCAGCAATGTCCACATAGGGCACAACAGGTGTGCTCTGCATTCAGACCCTCTATAGTCTGCACTGCAGCACAGTGTAGACAAGCCCTAGTTGAGCTGGGTGGGCCCTACTGTACTAGATGATGTACAAAGAGTTAGACAGGTCCTGCCAAGAGAGTGTGCAATCTACATGGACAACATAAAGCTGGGAAGGGAAACTGAGGCAAAGTGACACACAAAGTTTCACAGCAGGTCAGTGGCAAACTGGAAATAGAAGCCAGGCGTCCTGAATTGTAGTCCAATCCCCTGTCCCTTAGATCATGCTCTGTGTTTTCCTGCCTGTTTCATGTTATCTCCGAAGGGATCTTAATAAAGAATAATGTGGCATTCTGTCCTAAAACAAGATACTGCAGGACTCTCAAAAGGTGACAGAATAACAAAAGGTGTCAATCTGAATCATGTGACATTAAGAGAGAATTGATATGGTTGAGGGGCAGTCTTTTATTCCTTGCACTGTGCTATAGGGTTGATTGCTCAGGCAGTAAAGGAGATACAGGATTATGTTGGGGTGTCCACCCCACAGAAGGCAGAGTAGGTTAAATTAGGTCCATTAACCTTATAGGCTGTACCTGGAGGAGAGCCAGGGCTCAGTGAAGCCTAATGGAAGATGAAATTCAGCTGGGAAAAGCAAGTTGGGACTGTATAAAGGGATAAAACTGCCAGTAGATAGGGGTTGTAGACTCTCCCCGAGAGAAGAATTGCTTGCTTGAGCCTACAGAGTGTGGTGAGAAGTAGTCACAGTTACTTCCTGGGAGGAGAGAGTTAGGACTGGTAAACCTTGGCAGGCAGAAGCTAGAAAAGGGGAGTAGGAAGAGTCCAGGGAAATAGTAACAACACCTGGGAGCATGCAGACCATAGTTGCTGGGCATAGGGTCCCTGGGCTATAACCCAGGGCAGTGGACAGGCCTGGGTTTGCCTGCCAGCCACGGGGAAAGTAGCACAGGCCTGGTCTGGGTGCAGAAGACTGTCTGGGACTTTGATACCCTGGAAGGAGAGGACTACACACTGACTTGGGTGGAGGGTTGAGGCATGAAAAAGGAGCACTGTGGGTCCTGGAGAGTGAGACAGGATTGTAGTGTGCGCAACTGTCAGAAGCAGGGCCGCCCAGAGGGGAGGGTAAGGGGGGCAATTTGCCCCGGGCCCCGCAGAGGCCCCGTGAGCCCTGGCCCAGCGGTGGTCTGGGTCTTCGGCGGCATTTCGGTGGTGGTGGGTCCTTCAGTGCTGCCGAAGATGCGGAGCGACTGAAGGGCTCCCTGCCGCCAAAATGCCGCCGAAGACCCGGACCGCCGCTGGGTGAGTACAAGCGCGGCAGCTCCCCTGCTTTGCCCCAGACCCCCTGAATCCTCTGGGTGGCCCTAGTCAGAAGGGGTGGGGGCATCAGACCTGAAAGGATCTAATCCTCAGACACCACCACAAGGAGGTGCCCCAATAGTGAGTGAACCCTCCTACAAGGATTAATACTAAAGTAAGAATTTTCCAGAGCAGCCTGATATAATGTAATGGACTGCTGATAACAATTCCTATGAGGGTCTTTCTATCGCATCCTGCTTAACCAAAACAAGGTCAGCCTGATTAAACATTAAACCCAACAGTGAGCCCTGGGAAGTATTTGAACTAGTATTTGGCATCAGAAGAGTTATGTATTTTTCAGCTATAGCAAACACACGCAAGCCTGTAGGGATACCCAGTCTGAATTAAGTTTTAATAGTGGCTACAATTATGATCAGCAATGTATGAGCCTCTGAAATTGTGAGGTAAGGTTTGGTTTAGTGGAACTAGGAAAACTTGACTGGAGAGCACCTAAGCTTTTCACTCAAACTGCCTTTATTCAAGGTGGAAACAGGTTCCTTGCTTTCATACCCTCTCCCTCAGTCCCTTCCTGCAAACTCCAGCCAGTCGGTGACCCTCTCAGCATGATGTCCCTTATTACTTATTTCCATGATGCCTACTGCTGTAGTGATTCCTCATGGCCCTCTCTTCCTCTGGCTGTCCCTGATAAGCCATCCTGCCTTTTCTCCATTCTCCTTGTAAAGTTTGGTATTCATAAGCTGGGACAGTCGGATACCATACAATCTCATCCTTTTCTTCCCTGATACTATTTATAGTGTTTCCCCTTGTCCTGACAGGAGTCCAGTTTTGAAACCAGCACTGTTACTCTGCTGAGCAGTAGCAGAATTCTAAAGCATTGCAGGCTGCCTTCTGAGCAGAGGAGACTGCAGCGATGTGGGGGTGTAGGTATGTTGTAAGTGTAACTCGTTCTATTCACACACATGCCTCAGTCTTGGAACAGGGGTGGTCAAACAACTTGGAGGTAAATCCTTTTTTCAGGAAATTCAGCCTAACACTAATGCCCAGTTCCCAGGAAGCTGCCCGCCTCAAAAATGGGCTCAACCATGGTTTCTGATGAGAGAAGAAACTCGTGCTGCATGTACAGCTGTCTCTCTAGGGACCACTACTACTACACAACATCATGCATATCAAAAGCCATCACAGCATGTCTTCTCAAGACTGACCATTTTGTTCACCTGCTAAGGAAAGAGATTATGGAAGACTGTAACAATGCCACCTGGTGATACCTGCCATAACAGCTCAGGTAAACTACTAAGTTGTAGGACGTACCACTACTATGGTGGCTTACGTTCTTGCACGTTACCTCAGTACCTGCACCAAAGCCACTGCAATGGAGATCACAGTTCCCTTTGCTGCAGCTGTGTTGGCAAGCAACTTTACAAAGCAGCATTAGTGGTAACACCTGTTTACATTGCCAAGGAAGAAGGGGGTTGTTTAGGAGAGTAGAAGAGATATAAAGGGGATAATAGGAAAAGGAAAATAATTCTTCTTGACATAAATGCCTGCTGGAATTTCTCCAGGAGTCATGCAACCTTAATTCATGTGATCTGGGTGTGTCAGGCTGCCGCACTCTTCTGGACAAGGGTGATGGAAAGCATTCACTTTGCATTCAATTCACACCTAACACCTAGTGTATCAAATGGAAATCTCGGAAGCTCATCACAACCGTTCATGATCTTGACACACACAAAAAATGCCTTGTTAGAGCTACTTTGTCAGCCACATAGCTAATATTAACAACACAGAAAGCCAATGAGACACCTTAAACTAAATACATATGAGTGGTTATGGTAGCCCTCTAAGTATGAAGAGCCTGAACTCTCACTAAATTCAGCACACTTTACAGTACTGGCCCCAGGTATGTGTAGTGTGTTGCTGGTGGTTTTACCATCCCCTAGAGGATATGGCAGCCATAGCTTAGTGGTACGGCATATGATCTTATTTTGAATGTGAGTTGGCATGGCAGGCTAAAGAACCACCTATTCATATGCACAGTCACTGAATGTGACTACTTGTGTGATTGGGCCCACACACTGTATTAGCCTATTGCTTCCCTTTCCTGTCCCTTCCTACATGATTGGTTTTTACCTCTCCATCTCATAGCAGTGCAGTATGCAGGATATGCTCTTTATAGTCCTTTATTTCCTCATCGGTTACTTGCAGTGTGGGTGAAGTGGTGTAACAGGCTGCATCTCTGTTCTCAGCAGCCCTGAGAGGCATAGTGCTTGTCTGATACATAATGTCTCCCAGAGCTACTTTTGGGATGATGCGGTCCTGTGTGAGGCTTTGCCTGAAGGGTGGAGTCAAGCAATTTGAGGCTGAAGTGGGCACCAAAAGTCCATCGCTTGCCAGAGCATGTGAGATTGCTGGTAAGTGGAACAAGGAGTCGCAGCATAAATGCGGTTATATTTACTGGCCCCCACATTCTAATAAATACATTGAGGGAATGCATTTGATAACTTATTGGCAACAAATTTGATCAACTCTATACTTGATTCAGGATTACTGTTTGGTTTAACACACCTGCTTAATAATAAACTGACATAGAATACCCCTCTCTAAGGCCAGCATTGTTTCATAGTATAATCAGACAGCAGGGATAGCCTAGGGATCTGACACATTGTGAAATCCCCTCCACAAGTGCTTTCCTTTGAAAATCACCTTTTAATATTTACTAGTCCAGGGACAATTGAACTGGAAGCGATCCTACAAAATACTGATTTTTGTCCTCTTTATTCTTTAGGGGGCAGTAATAGCTCTGAGCTGGGGTGCTTCGGGTACTGAAGGAGGTTTGGGGGAGTGTTTTTTTTTCTCCAGTTCAGTTTACTTTCATTCCAGTTCAGAGCTATTTATTTAGCAGATTAGTTTGTGCAGTTACAGGATCCACGTGCAGCATCTTTTGAGTCATGCTGTGTAGCACACTTCCAATAGGAGTCGTTAGTGGGACTTCATGGAACAGCCACAGCAGAGGAATGAGGGGTATTTTCACCACTACCTTGAATGAACAAACTGGAGAAGAAGCACTAGTTTTCCCTCTTTCACCCAGATGAAGAAAAGAGCCCATCATATGTAGCCCTGGTACTTAGTAGCATATGTCTTTGTTAATTTCAATTGCCTCTCACGGAGCTGTGATGAGGATTTACTAATCTCTCTGTGAAGCGCTGTGCAAACATAAAGTGCTGTATCATAGAATCATAGAATATCAGGGTTGGAAGGTACCTTGGGAGGTCATCTAGTCCAACCCCCTGCTGTCGCGTGGATAGGTAATATAAATACTTTAAGAATACTTAAGATTTAATTATGTGTAACAGATTTTATTTTGGAGACTAATGTATGATCTGAATCTGCTGTTGGCTGCAGGGCTTACTTCTGAATTTCTCTAGTGTTAGAAACTTGGGGCTAAATTCATCCCTAGTGGAACTCCATTGAGTCAGGAGTTAGCAAAAGGGACTTGTAGCCTTGAGTCCAAGACACATGGACAAGCCCTTGCTCTGGTTTAGAAAATAGTTCTAGCTTAAATAGTGAGATGGATTGTTGCTGCAAAATTTGAAGTTCATTCTTCTTTGTCTTCTGAGGCAGTAAGTTACAGGTCACTCAAAGAAAATTACCCTACTTTGAAATTGCCTTTTGCCTATTATTTGTCACCCTCTAACTCAACATCTTGTCACTGCCAGCAATGTGGACCCTAAAGATATTTTTAGAGATGTAATGTTGTGCACCAGCTATGTCGGAAGATGGATTGTAACTAAAGTTAAAAAATTCTTAGTGTTGGTTTTAAGTTCCTGACCTGCTCTTATTGGTGCCCATTGCACACATGCTCAGTGAGAGCAGGTCTTGGATCTGCTAGTCAATAGGATTCCCCATGAGCCTGCACTAACCAATCCTGATGGAGAATGGGGGACTCTGAGTAACCAAAGTAGGCCACTATATGCTGACTGCATCTTAAAGAACATAAAACTATTTATATAGGGAACACAGATCTTCCCTTAGCTCAAGTGATAGAGGCTTGTCTCTTTGGAGCTAGAGGACAAAAGTGCTGGCAAAACAAAGCAGCCATAGATCCAACTTAACTGGTCAGTCGTGGTGCTGCGTATGTGACTGCCTTGTTTAACCAGGGCAGTAAAATGCAGCCAGAGCATACCAGCAAATCTGGCCCTGAGTTTCAAAAACGGGTTAAGGTGCTAAGTGAGGAAATTAAGTTTTATTCAGATTTTTGAATGTTTGAGCCAAGGACTCTGATCCTGCAACTGACTATGCAGCGGTGGATTGCTGTGCCTATATGGAGCCCCCCCTGTCTCTTCTGTGCCTTCATGGAGCTCTGAGAGTCCAGTGCTTTTAACCAGCTATGCTCTGTCAATGGCAGGGTCAGGGCCTAAATCCTTCCATTAGCTAAAACCTTGGACCGCTTTAAAGATTCAAACAAATCACCTCTTATGAATGAGATCCTCTACAGGATACAGTGCCATTTATAAAAAAACAACCAAAACCAAACACTGCAAGCAATCACTATGCAGTACACTCTCCTACCCCCTAAAAAACGTTTCTTTAAAGGAGTAAACCATTAGACATATTTACCATAATAAAGCATCAATTGCTAAAATAATGAAGCTTGAAGCATTTTTATTTTGCTAGTTATGAGCTTTCTGCTTCTGAAAAGATAACAGCTTTTTTTCTTTTTGCTGAGCAGAATTAACTGAATGTTAATGTTTACATTCCTGGCATCAGTGGATCATTATGACCGGCAGCAATAGACTAAACAGGGCACTCAAAATCAATGTCATAAATAAAATGTGCCTTTTATTTACACATTTGACAAACAGAGCAGATAAAACAGCATCAAACTACAATCCCCATTTTTTCCCCCAGCATCAGTGATTTTGCTTTTATTTTTTGACTTCAGAACTATTTTGAAATGTCAGATGACTCACTTTTACAAGATTAAAGCAAACTTTGTAATGATAAAATTGGACGCCTATTGGCACTTTGCCGGCACTATACTTTTCTCAACAATCTTTCCACTCACAGCTTTGCTGGTTTGGCGGCATATAACCCCTTTGCTATTCCAGTCTGGGACTTTTCTGTGCAAAACTAATCCTGCAGATGTCACAAACTCAACGATTCGCTTTTACTTGTGGTCAGAGCCAGAATTTGAACCTTGGTCTGCACAGGCAAAGCATTTGTGCTCTTTAGGGCAGGAGCTGTCCTTTTTGTTCTGTGTTTGTGCAGCACTTGCACAATGGGGTCCTGGGCATGACTTAGGGCTCCTAGGTGCTACAACTAATAGATCATATTATTTGCCTGCTGCCCCAGAAAGATCGCTATTCTAGTGACTTTCAGAGATGTTTTTGAGGTTTCTGGGTTGATTGGATAACTCTGGCCCACAGTGTCTAGGCTAGTAGTTCAAACCTAGGCCTGATGGGTCCTAAAGTGAAGTGACTAAAACATGCTGCTCTAGGTGAAACTGGTGATCTTAGTTCCATTCAGTGGGACCTGTTCTGTGACTGTAATTGACAGTCACAGTAGCAAGGTCAAGGATTCAGTATTATTGTTGGTGGTTGTTTTCTGGGTTTCAACACACTGGTAGAGCTCAGTTTGGACCCTTAACACCAGTTAATGTATGAATTAATACAGTTTTTGTCTTTAAAAGCATTCTCAATGGCTTTCCATCTCAGTGAAGATTGGGGATGTTGATGCTTAAGTTGAATACTAGTTATACTGCATAACATCACACTGAAGTTTATACCAATCTGTTCTACCTGCATCTCCCTAAAGGTCAATCAGTTAAAATCATGTTTTGTTGGCAAAATAAAATAGCAACTGGGACTAAGAACCATTTTCTGTATATTCTTCCCCTCCAAATTATGTTTAAAGTATGTAAATAAAGAAGAATACTGTTTTAATTGGTCTTCTGATGTCTTCATGCTGCCAGAATCTATTGCATACTCTTCTGAGAATGTAGGTAAGAGGGAAATGGGAATTGCAAACAAATGGAGAGGAACTTTACTTACAATAAAACAAATACTTGCCCATGTCATGGAGACCTTTGGTAATCTGCATATGTGCCAGTCATCTAAGTAAAAGCTGTCTAGGGGCATCTGAGATTCTTGAACAATTTTTCAGTGTTCGGCTTCTAAATATTCATGCAGCTTGTACAAAATGGGCAGGTCAGCTTGGTTTGATTCTCTGTGGATACTTCACCGTTGGCCATACAATTTACACTAACTTGTCTACACGAGAAAGTTGCATTGGTATGACTTAAATCTGCTTTTAAAGTGATACATAGCAAGCATGGGTGCTGGAACGAGGGGTGCTGGAATTGGCTTGAAGTAGTTACCATCATATACAGGATTTTCAGTTTGGTTCAATGGCTCTCAGTACCTCCACTATACAAATAGTTCTAGTTCCCCCCCCCCGCCTCCCCCGGTAGCAAGACATGTTCAAACAACCTTTTTGCTCCAGTGTAACTAGAAGAATGCTTATTTTACTTTATCTGAACTGTTCTTAATAGACTTAAGCTAAATTGCAGTAAGCCCCTCTTAAAAAAATGTTCACTCAGTCTTTTACTCTAGTTTTTATCAGTTGAAATTCTCACCTTAAATTTTATACCAGTGAAGCTCTCATTTATACAAGCCCTTTGTGCAACTTCATTCTGAAAACTGAGAGTCAGATCCTACTCACTTCAGCAGAAGTCAGGAGTAACTCAGAAGTCCAGTGTGAAAGAAAAGAAAACCCAATCTTAATTCTGTAGCAATCCCTTAGAAGGTACTGTCTTCCTGATCACATCTGATCAGTTTAAAAGTACAGATTTCCCCCAACTGCCTGCTCTGCAACCAATCAGTCGTGTTGGGCTCATTTGTTCTTATGCACTTGGAGGCAAATTCTGCCCTCAGTCACAGTTATACCCACTGCTGTCAGTATGCCTACTAGGTAAGTGTCACTGAGGGCAGAACTAGCATTGCAAATTCTTTTACTCATGATGATTATGCATGGGAAATTAACAGCCCTTCTCTACTATGAACCAAGCAGGCTAGGAGGACTGGGAAGTGCCTGAGAAGTTACTGGGATCTGAGGATGTTTTTGCAGGGAGACTCCGGATCCAGACAAGGTAGCAGAGATGGCCAAAGGGGTGGTTAATCAAGAGAGTTAGGGGGAGAGGTACCTTTACACTGTATTTGCAGTTTATTGTGAAGTGCACCAATGGGGGCTGACTTTGCAGGGCTGGAGGCTTGGGGAAGAGTTGTTTTTGGTGCTTATGAATGTAATCGTTAGTGCTCATAAGAGGAAAGACATAACTTCACCTGAAGGCAGAGTTACCCTGCACCCATGCGCCACCACCCTCTACACAACAATTGGGAGTGCCCAGCCCAGTCCCCTGTAAATCATCTCTCCATTGCACTTTCTCATACTTCACTGTTTCACTGACTCTCCAAGGAGAAGAAAGGAGACCTGTGGGGGAGGAGGAAGGCCCTGCTGCTGCTGTTGAGACAGACTCAGACTAGAAATAAGGTGCAGGTTTTACAGTGAGGATAATTAGCCATTGGGGTAACTACTTAGGAATTTGGTGAATTCTCCATCACTCAATGTCTTTAAGCCGAGATAGGATGTGTTTCTGAAAGACCTGCTCAAGTAAAAGTTACAGATTTGATGGAAGAATCACTGGGTATGTTATTCAGGGAGTCAGATTAGATGATTATAATCATCCCTTCTAGCCCTGAAATCCATTAGCCTATGCACGAGGGTAAGCTTCTGAAACTTGAACAAGCACCTGAGCCTAGCCTAAATCAGAGCAAACTTCTGAGCTATAACAACCTACAAAGCTGAAGATGGCTTCTGAGCTGTGCCACGGTGTTGGGCTCAAGAAAGCTCTACTGAAAACCTGGTTTGGAATGCGCTCCTCTGAACTCTGGTTAGAACCTACTGATTTATGACTATCCGCTCTCTCCACCTGCTTGAAAACAGACATGTCCTACAAATGCTATGGGCTCTCTCCAGCTACCAAAAAACCATTCTGATACCCCAAGATAATTTTACCCAGATCCCTATTTGTTCTTTCTTCTCTCCCCTTGGGACGCCCTATGGAATTGTAATACAGAACACGACCCTTCTAACCATTTCACAAGCCTACCTTTGGGCCTTTTCATATGCTGATGTATTGCTCCATCATGTATGGTGATGCACCAGATCAGGGCCGGCTCTAGGCACCAGCTTGGCAAGCAGGTGCTTGGGGTGGCCACTCCGGAGAGGGGTGGCAGGTCCAGCTATTCAGTGGACGGTCCCTCACTCCCGCTTGGAGCGAAGGACCTTCTGCCGAATTGCCGCCGCAGATCGCGACCGCGGCTTTTTTTTTTTTTTTGGGCTGCTTGGGGCAGCCAAAACCCTGGAGCCGGCCCTGCACCAGATACAAAGTTGTCCCTAGAGGGCAATGCTGGTCAGCTGTTTAACAATTCTCTCCTTGTTTTCTCTCAGATACAATACTCCGTATTGGTATCGTGTCTCTCTGGGCTCTTGTGAGGATTAGTGGCAGTGAAGTGATATTTAGAACAGCACACGGGAGGTGCTTTCTAAGTGCAGAATATTGCTGTGACTAGAAAGGATCACTTGCGGTTTTGTGGTGCATTAGTTTGATACAGCATCCGACATGAAATAGGGCAAAAAAGAGCAGTCAATGGTTTGAACAGTAATAGCTGGGGAGGGGGGAGTCTGCGTTGCAGTGTAATTGTGGCACATTGAAGGGGACTGCAAGTTTGTTTCTGGCTTCTGCCAAACAGCTGGCTGTGCTAGGTTTCTGGTACCATCTGAATTTCTAAGCATGATGAAATAATTTTGAAGTATGTCAAAGTTGTCTCTAAGCCCTCTGCTTGCACACTTAATACTTGGCTGATGTCAAAACATTGCCATCTGTTTCCATCTGTGAGTGCACAGAACTGTTTGGGTAAAAATGTCATGCTCTGCTTCTGTTCAGCTTATCCAATCACCTTGACATAGAACAGCTGAGAAGTTGCACCTCACTAATCATCCTAATCCCACTCCAGAAGCTAGGGAGGTTTATGCCTGGGAATGTCTGTGTAGACCCCCTCTCTAGGATGTTTTATGCATTTGTCATAGGAGTAGAAATGCTAGGTTGGTAAGACATGAGTATCAGCTTCACACTGTTCAATGGCAGGAGCCCATGAGCCATGTCAGGGGTGATAAGAATGAGAAGATTAGGAAAACTGATGTTCTTTCATCAATGTGATCAAAGAGCAAGTGCAGGAACACAGAATGCTGTTTATCTGCATTTTAGTTTTATTTACTTCAAGGATGTGTTTGATCACGAGGCCCAGACCAACTTGCGACGCCCAGAGTGCCTTCCCCCCGCTACCCCGGATTGACCTCATGGAGGACCTGGAGCGAGATTTTTCCCCGCAGGAGGTGCAGGTGAGGCTGACAAGGACCAAAAACACCACCCCTGGAAAAGATGGCATCCGCTAACCCTTGCTGAGAAAGTGAGACCCCAGCTGCTTGGTGCTTGCTGCCATCTTCAACAAATGCAAGCAGTTCCATCGCGTTCCCCGCTCCTGGAAAAAGTCCATGACCGTGCTCATCCATAAAAAAGGCGAACAAGACGACCCTGGCAACTGGAGGCCCATCTCCCTCTGCTCCACCATCTACAAGCTGTAAGCCAGCTGCCTCACGGCAAGGATCACAGACTGGTCAGTGTGCGGGGGCGCCGTCAGCTCAGTGCAGAAGGGTTTCATGTCCTGCGAGGGATGCTACGAGCACAACTTCTTCCTTCAGACGGCCAACCCGGAGGCCAAGAGGTCCAAGAGGCAGTGCGCCGTAGCATGGCTTGACCTGACCAAAGCCTTTGGGTCCATACCCCACCATCACATCTTTGCCACCCTGGGAGAGTTCGGGATGCCAGAAACCTTCATCCAGATGCTCCGGGACCTCTACAAGGACTGCACCACCACCATCCACGCCACGGACGGAGAGACGGACGCCATCCCCATCTGCCGCGGCGTGAAACAAGGATGCCCCCTTAGCCCCATCATCTTCAACCTGGCCATGGAACCACTCATCCAAGCCATCTCCAGCGGCCCGACCAGCTTCGACCTGCACAGCAAGAAAATCAGCATTCTGGCCTACGCGGACTATCTGGTCCTGACCGTGCACGACCCAGAGAGACTCCAAGGTATGCTAGATGCCACCAACCGAGCTACTGACTGGATGGGGCTTCGCTTAAATACGAAGAAGTGCACAACTCTGCACATTGACGGCAGCAAAAGGACTTGGTGCAGGCAATGGGGTTCCAGATCCAAGGTTAACCCGTCATCCCCCTGGCAGAGGGGAAGGCATACCAGCACCTGGGCACGCCAACAGGTTTCCATGTCTGGCAGTGTAGACGTCTGGGGTGGGGTTCGTCCCTCGCAGGGGCGACTGAGAGCCAGGCCGCCTCACTACATGAGGCTGGGGAACAGATGAGTCTCGCAGGTCCAAGCCCTAAGCCGGGGCGGGGTCGCGAGCAACCAGTAGTTCAGGGGC
The DNA here is from genome assembly GCF_027887155.1 of Malaclemys terrapin pileata. Classification (NCBI taxonomy): domain Eukaryota; kingdom Metazoa; phylum Chordata; order Testudines; family Emydidae; genus Malaclemys; species Malaclemys terrapin. The sequence goes on from NC_071513.1 coordinate 59,100,703, forward strand.
TCAGGCCCTCAGGCAGGGGCTGAGCATTGGCTTGAGGGTAGGAGAGGAGGAGAGACTGCCACGCGGGGTGGGGTGGCAGGGGGGAACACAGGCCCACCCACTCCACTGTGTTCCAGCCCGGGGCCCTCTCAGCAGCAATCTGTCAGCAGTAATCTGTCTGCTGCTGGGTCAGTGGGGATCCTGACCGCAACACACTGACATGGGTTCGGGCTCTGCTATCCCCGGGCCACTTCCCATCTCCTCTTCCATGGGTACCTGCACGTCCTTAGCCTCGTCCGCCGTGTCCCAGATCATGGGCTCCTCTGGGCAGTGAGCGCTGGGTAGGTTGGGCGGCTCCTCCGGATACCGGGCTCGGGGCAGGCTCGGCCGGTCCTCCTCCAGATACCGGGCTCGGGGCAGGCTCGGCCCAGCAGGAGCTCGGGCACCAGCATCTGTCCTCTCTCGCAGTCGGACGGCAACTGAGCGCTGGGGCCAGGCCTTTATACTTCCTGCCCTGCTCCTTGACTTCTGGGGAGCGGGGACAGGCGGCGGTGACCCCGCCCACTCTGGCAGCTGTTCTGGCTTGTCCCTTTCAGGGGCGACTGGGAGCCAGGCCGCCTCACTACACGGCCCCCCCTCAATGCTTGCTCCCGGGTAACGGGGCCAGACCCTTCCATACCCCCCAGGTGGGAAAGGAAGTAGGCATTCGCGTGGTCCTTCCCGGCCTGATGGTGAACAGTGAAGGCATAGGGCTGCAGCGCCAAGTACCACCGCTGCAGCCACATATTATGGTCCTTCATGCGGATCAACCACTGGAGGGCAGAGTGGTCGGTGACCAAGATGAACAGGGCTCCTAGGAGGTAGTAGCGCAGGGCGTCACAAGCCCACTTCGCGGCTAGGGCTTCCTTCTCCACCACCGCATAGTTTTTCTCTCGGGGGAACAGCTTCCTACTGATGTGGAGGACCGGATGCTCTTCCCTGCCTACCTCTTGGGAGAGGACCGCCCTGAGTCCCACCTCCGAAGCGTCCGTTTGCAGGACAAAGGTCTGGTTAAAATCAGGGCTATACAAGACCGGCTCTTGGCAGAGGCTTGTTTTGAGGGTTTGGAAGGCCTCGTCACACTCGCGGGTCCAGACCATTTGCCGCGGGCTGTCCTTAGTCAAGAGCCCCATTAAGGGGGCAGCAATCGCTGCGAATTGGGGGATGAAGCGTCGATAATACCCCGCCAACCCCAGAAACTGGCATACCTGCCGTTTCGTGGCGGGTGGGGGGCAGGTTGCAATGGCCTGAACCTTGTCCACCAGCGGTTTTACCTGTCCATGTCTGATAGCATATCCCAGATACATGGTTTCTTGTTGGCCGATGCAGCACTTCTTTGGGTTGGCCGTTAACCCGGCCGCCCACAGGGACCTCAGGATGGCTGCGGCCCTTTCTAGATGGTTCTCCCACCGAGGACTGTAAATGACCACATCATCCAGATAGGCCTCAGCGTAGTCTTGATGGGGCCGGAGGAGATGGTCCCAGGCGCTGAAAGGTGGCCAGGGCCCCGTGGAGGCCGAAGGGCATTCGGGTAAACTGGTAGAGGCCCGTAGGGGTGGCAAAGGCAGTCTTCTCCCTGGAAGTAGGTTCCAGGGGGATCTGCCAATACCCCTTGCTAAGGTCAAAGGTGGTGATGTAGTGGGCCTCTCATAACCGGGCCAACAGCTCATCTATCCAGGGCATGGGGTAGGCATCGAACTTGGAGATGGCATTCACGTGCCCGAAGTCGATGCAGAACCATTGGGAGCCATCGGGCTTCGGTACCAGCACGACTGGGCTACGCCACTCGCTGTGCGAGGGTTCAATCACCCCCTAGTCCAGCATCACCCGTACCTCCTCATCCACGACCCGTCTCCGGTGATACGGCAAGGGCCTGGTCGCACCCCGAATCACCACCCCCGGCTCAGTCTGGATCCTATGGTATACCAGGGTGGATGGGCCATGAAAGTGTGGGAGAAGGCTCGTAGGAGGCACCGGGTCGGCTTCAGTTGGTCCTCCATTAGGGTCTCCCCAAGTTGGGGTTCCTCAGGGTCCTCGGTATGGGTTATCTGGGGCCCTAGCTCGGGTTCTGGCGGGTAGGGGTTAATCAGAAGCCCTTCTCGTTCTCACCAGGGCTTGAGAAGGTTGACATGGTACCGCTGTATCTTTTTCTTCCAGTCGGGCTGGTTGATCTCATATGTAACCGGGCCCACCTTCAGACCACCTCATACGGCCCTTGCCAGCGAGCCAGAATCTTTGACTCGCTGGAGGGGAGGAGAAGTAATACCCGGTCTCCGGGTTGAAAGTCCCGTGTTTGTGCGTCCCGGTTATACGTGTGGGCTTGTGCCTCTTGGGCGGCTTTCAAATTCTCTCGTGCCCGGGTCCCAGCCTGCTTAAGACGCTCCTGGAGCTGGAGCACGTATTTTAAGAGGCCCTGGGCTGGTGATGGTGTTTTCTCCCATGTTTCCCTCATTAAATCCAATAGGCCCCGGGGTCGATGGCCGTACAGCAGTTCGAATGACGAGAACTTAGTTGATGACTGGGGAACTTCCCGGACCACCAGGAGCAAGGGTGGGAGTAGCTGGTCCCATCGGCGAAGGTCCTCTTGGGGGAACTTATGGAGCATATCTTTTAGGGTCCGGTTGAACCTTTCGACCAGCCCGTCAGTCTGGACATGATAGACTGACGTTCGCAGTTGCTTGACCCCCAGAAGCTCACACACCTGCCGGAGCAGTCACGAAGTAAAGTTAGTTCCCTGAGCCGTAAGGATCTCGCGGGGCAGGCTGATACGGGCAAAAACCTTCACCAGTTCATTGGCAATGGTACGGGCTGTGATGTTCCGGAGGGGAATTGCCTCGGGGTGGCATAGTCCAACATCACTAAGATGTACTGAAATCCCGCACTGTTCTTGGGCAGAGGCCCTACCAGATCCATGGCCACGCGCTCGAAGGGGGTCTCGATTAAAGGCATCAGGACCAACGGGGCCTTGGGAGTCCACGCCGGGGCGGCCAACTGGCAATCTGGGCAGGAATTAAGTAATTCTTTACCTCCTGGTACATCCCCGGCCAGAAGAAGCATCCCAGGATCCGAGCCAGAGTCTTCTTGTGACCGAGGTGTCCTGCCGCGGGGACGTCGTGGGCCAGCTGCATGACACCGGGGAACAAGGAGTTGGCTCTGGGTCTCCCCCGTGTGGTGGTCCCGTTCGACGCGATACAGGCGCTCCTGCTGTAACTCAAAGTGTGGCCACTGGGGCGCTCGACCGGGGTCGAGTACAGTCCCATCCACAGTGGCCAGTTGTTCTTATGCCCGCTGGAGTGTGGGGTCAGCGCGTTGATCCCGGCAAAAGTCCGTGGAGGTGGAGGGCCCGCCCTCTGGTTCCACCGCCGAGCTGGGAGGCTTGGGGGCTTCCCTCTCCTCTCCCTCGCTCTCTGGGGCCTCCCTTTCCAAGGCTGGCGTGACCCGCGGGCTGCCCCCGGCGTGGTGATGGAGGACTGTGGGAAACTCAGGCCAGTCTCGACCCACGATCACGAGGTATGCCAGTTGTGGAGCGAGGCCCACCACCAATGGCCGGGTGACTTCCTCAATCGTCAGTTGGGCCCGGGCACTCCGGTAGGGCCGTATGTCCCCGTGGATGCACTGCAGCCGAATCTCTCCCAGCCGGGCGTCAGCGTGGGGATCAAAGTGTCGGCGGACTAGCGTCTGTCCGCAGCCCGAATCAAGGAGGGCCACTGTCGGGTATCCCTCAATAACCACGGGTACGGTGATCTTAGCAGCTTGTGAAGGGCGGGCACGAGCTTCCCCTGAGCAGACCTGGCCAAAGGTACATTCCAGCCCCGGGCAATCCCGCTGGAAATGTCCGTACTTCCCGCAGGAGAAACGGGGGCCCAGGGTGGCTTGTCCTGCCCATAGCCGCATCCCGGGGTTGCCCCCAGGAGGACCCCGGTGGTCTCGGCACGCTGCGGGAGCTGGGGTCTGAGCGGATCGCCCGGGTGCCCCCGGGGCACGAGTCCCGGCCTCAGCCCCCTGGGAGGAACCCTGTAAGTCCACTCGGGCTGGCGCCTCCCTTTTCTCGGGGTTAGGGTGCTCCGTCGCTGGTGGGGCTGCACGGACCGCTGGGCCTATTGGTGTTTCAGCCACCAGGAAGTCCTCCATTAAGGTAACGGCGGCGGCGGACCCAGGCTCTTCCTCGTGATTGGAGAACCTGGGTGAACTGTTCTAGTACCACCTGTTCCATTAGCTCCTCCGACGTCCGGCATTCGGGCTGCAACCACCGCTTGCAGGTCTCTCAGAGTTCCTGGGCCACCCTCCGAGGCCGAGCCCCAGTGGGATAGGCCAGACTCCTAAACCGCTGAAGGGAAGTTTCTGGACTCACGTCCAGGGCGTCCAGAATCGCGGCCTTTACTTGGCTGTAATCTTGGGCTGCCTCCACCGACAGGCCTTGGTAGACCGTCTGTGTGGTCCCAGTCAATTATGGGGCCAAGATGGAAGCCCATTGGTTCTGGGCCCACCCCGCAACGACCGCCACTCGCTCAAAGGTGATGAGAAAGGCTTCGGGGTCGTCGCCAGGTACCATCTTCATCAGCCGGATCGGGGGCCTGGGCCGTGGGGTCCTGGCTGGGCCAGCGCCGCTGCGAGCTGCTGGAGACATTGCCGCTGGAAGTCCTGGTGCTGGGTAACCAGGTCCTGAATGAGCTGATTCTGTTGGGTTCCCAGCTGCTCAACAAGCTGCTGCTGCTGTTGCTGCTGGGCGGCCTGTTGCTCCTGTTGCTGTCGCGACTGGGCTGCCTGCTGTTGCTCCTGGGTTTCCGTCATTAGAGCCAGGAGCTGAGACAGATCCATCTCTCGGGAGGGGGACCTTTCTCCCCTTCTCCCCACATCCTGGGCGGAACTCCTCAGAGAAGGCACCACGTGTAGACGGCCAGGGTGGGGCTCGTCCCTCGCAGGGGTGACTGGGAGCCAGGCCACCTCACTACACGAGGCTGGGGAACAGATCAGTCTCGCAGGTCCAAGCCCTAAGTCGGGGCGGGGTCGTGAGCAACCAGTAGTCCCGGGCTCAGGCCCTCAGGCAGGGGCTGAGCAAACAAACAGCAGTTCAGGGGCTCAGGCCCTTAGGCAAGGGCTGAGCATTGGCTTGAGGGTAGGGGAGGAGGAGAGACTGCCACGCGGGGTGGGGTGGCAGGGGGGAACACAAGCCCACCCACTCCACTGTGTTCCAGCCGGGGCCCTGTCAGCAGCAATCCGTCTGCTGCTGGGTCAGTGGGGATCCTGACTGCAACACACCGACATGGGTTCGGGGTCTGCTATCCCCAAGCCACTTCCCATCTCCTCCTCCATGGGTACCTGCACATCCTTAGCCTCGTCCGCCGTGTCCCAGATCATGAGCGCTGGGTAGGTTGGGCGGCTCCTCCAGACCCTCAGTGAGGGGAAGTTCAGTCCGCTCCTCCAGATACCGGGCTCGGGGCAGGCTCGGCCAGTCCTCCTCTGATACCGGGCTCGGGGCAGGCTCGGCCAGTCCTCCTCCGGATACCGGGCTCAGGGCAGGCTCGGCCAGTCCTCCTCCGGATACCGGGCTCGGGGCAGGCTCGGCCAGTCCTCCTCCGGATACCGGGCTCGGGGCAGGCTCGGCCCAGCACAAGCTCGGGCACCAGCGTCTGTCCTCTCCCATGGTCGGACGGCAACTGAGCACTGGGGCCGGGCCTTTATATTTCCTGTCCCGCCCCTTGACTTTTGGGGGGGGACGAGGACAGGCGGCGGTGACCCCGCCCACTCTGGCGGCTGTTCTGGCTCGTCCCTCACAGGGGCGACTGGGAGCCAGGCTGCCTCACTACAGTCAGACACCCGAGGACACCATCCAGGAGATCTTGCAGGACGCCACCAAGATTGATGCCTCCCTGCTGGCACCGTGGCAGCAGATAAACACCCTGAACACCTTCCTGATCCCATGCATCTCATTCACCCTAAGGGGATCCGCTGTGGCAAAGGTGCCCCTCAACAAGGCCGACAAAATCATCTGGAAACTGGTGAAGAAGTGGCTGTTCCTTCCCCAGAGAGCCAGCAATGAGTTGGTCTACATCGCCCACAGGCACGGTGGCGCCAGCGTCCCCCACATGGGTGACCTGTGCGACGTCACAGTGATCACCCATGCCTTCCACCTGCTGACATGCCCCGACGCCACGGTAAGGAATGTCGCGGTGAACGCCCTGCGTGATGCGACAGAGAAGCGGATCAGCAGAGCCCCCTCCAACCAAGACATCGCCACCTTCCTGAGCAGCTCCCTGGATGGGGAATTTGGACGGGACGGGGCGTGACATCACCTCACTGTGGTCCCGCACTCGCAACACCATGCGTCGCCTAGGGAAGCGTATCGGCTGCCGCTGGGAGTGATGCGAGGAAGCCAGGAGCTGGGAGTCCGGGTGCCGCAGATCAGGTTCAACGACAATACCATCACCCCGTGGGTTTGCTGGAGAGGACTCTGAAAGCCACCATCCACTCGCTGTACGTGGAAACCCTGAAGCATAAACTGCACCAGGGTAAAGCCTCTGAGTTGACCAGCAAGTGCGACGCCAGCAACCACTTCCTCCCCGGGGGCGGCTTCACCCGTTTCGCTGACTGACGGTTCATCCACCGTGCCCGGCTCAACTGCGTCCCTCTCAACGGAGCCGTCTGCCACGGGAACCGAGACAAGCGTTGTAGGAAGTGTGGCTACTCCAACGAGACCCTGCCCCACGTCCTGTGCAGCTGCAAACCCCACTCCAGAGCCTGGCAGCTGCGCCACAACGCCATCCAGAACCGCCTGGTGAAAGCCATCGCACCACGCCTGGGGGAGATCTCCATGAACTGCACCATCCCTGGTACCGACAGCCAGCTACAACCTGACGTGGTCGTCACCAATGAGGCCCAGAAAAAGATCATCCTTGTCGATGTCACAGTCTCCTTTGAGAATAGGACCCCGGCATTTTGTGAAGCCCGAGCTCGTAAGCTGGAAAAGTACGCTCCCCTGGCTGACACCCTGAGAGCGAAGGGCTATGAGGTGCAGATGGACGCCCTGATTGTCAGAGACCTGGGCGCCTGGGACCCCTGCAACGAGCATGTGCTGCGGACCTGCAGTATCAGTCAATGCTACGCACGGCTCATGCGGCGCATCATGGTCTCAGACACCATCCAATGGTCCAGGGACATCTACATTGAGCACATCACCGGCCACTGACAGTACCAGGAGGCGTGAGCCAGAGTGACATTGTTCTACCGCTACGAGAAAGGGACCGTTGGATCATATGAACTGGAACCATAAACTCCCTGAACATTAAATTTCACCAAATGAGTGTCAATCCATCCTCATCATCATATCCACTCATTATACTCCACACCCGAACATAGCCACTCTATGAACTTCATACCCTCATATCTCAATGCCTGTACTTGACCCATCAACCTTTTACCTTCAATCGGGGATATTGCAGATTATGTATTTCTTATGCCACCGGATCCTAAACCAAACTTTGCACCCTCGATAATCTGTACGTTATTCCCTGATAACCAGAATTGTCTATGCTCAAACTCTGTTCACCTTTTTTTTAACATCATCTTAATAACATTTTTAAATCTGTACTGCACCTTTAAAATAGACCTGTAGGCCAGAGGGCAGGTCTATCAGAGGATATTGAAAATTTAAATACCATGGAAAATGTCATTTTTGGGGGGTGTTCCTTTTAAAATAAAAAATAAAAGTAATCTAGGCAAAGTACACGTTTTGCTCTGGGTAAGGATGACATTGAGAACAGTACTGTGTATATTTGAGGATTGTTGGCTTTCAAAGCCACAGAACAGAGTGTTTTCACTGTAGCAATAAATTAATATTTTGCTCTTAACTTCTACCATTTAAAATTCTCAGTTCACCCTGGAAACTGATTAACTGAAGAGATGCTGTCAGGTTAATTTGGGCTCAAAATTAAATAGATACATCAAGGACAAGAACGACTCCTGATGCAAGTTATTTTGGTTGAAAAGATGATTTCTCTGGGTGGCAAATCCTCATACATACAGAGAGGGAATAAAATTAGCAATAAACACAGTCAGCTGGTGGTAAACAGCATGTTGCCGATCGCTGGAATCCAAACATATTTCCAAAACTCTAGAACTTTGCAGTACTTAGCTCCGTCTTATGATGGATTTGTGAACAGGCATGTATAGCAACTCCTAAACTGGACAAGGGTCCTAGTGTTGCTTATGAGTCCTGAATCCCAGGACACTGAAGATATTTGTTTTTTATCACAACACTCCTGCAGCTAGACGTCTTCCAGACAGACCAGAGATGTATAGCCCCTGCACTAAGCCTAGACTGCAGTTAGATAATCCTGGGGGGCGAGTGAAGCCCTCCTTTGGGGAGGCGAGTCCTTCTTCCCCCCGACCCCCAGCTGCCAGAGGAGCCCTGGGCTAGCCAGAGCCCCCACAGTTGTGCTGCACTGCACTTTCCCTCTGGAGACCCCAAGCCGGCCCATGGGAAACGCTCGTTTCTTCTCAAAGAAGAGAGCTTTTGATATGCACCATGCAGGTTCTGGGGCGGCTGAGGAGGCAGTATCTGCTACTCAGCTTCCTGGGTTCATCAGTAATCTCCCTGGTGTCATGCTGACAAAGCTATCGCCCCTCATTGGGGGTGGTTTTATTTTGTCTGCAGGAGAGCTCTTTCCTGCTGACAAATCGCAGCTACACTGTAGCAGCTATAAATCGTAGCTACAATGGCAAGGCTTTAGTGGCACAGCTGTGCCGTTGTAATCTGTGCAGTGTAGACATAACCTTTGATTCCCTGCTCTTGAAATCAGATGACTAGGTGAGAATCTTTGCTTTCATCTACAAAAATTGCTAGCCCTTACACTTGCAGAGAAGAGCTTGACAAAGTGACCTGAGAGCACCCTAAAGGTTCAAACCCAAGAGGCTGGTGAAAAAAACCATGATTTTTTAATACATGATTTTAAACCAATCCCATAAGTTTTTGACTCGTAGCTTTGGAATGCTTGAGGTTGGCAGTACTGGAACAGATCGCAAGCTAAGGCCTCGGTCCCACAGTCAGATCAGTGTAGGTGCCACTTGTACCCAAAGACCAAGTTTCAGGACAGACGCCTTACTTTACAAAGAATAATTTGCTTTGTGACTCTGGTCTCACTTCCTTGCCAGCTTTGCTGTCTGTGCTTTGTGTTACTGCAGGATGGGAAATAGGACTGATGTGCTTAAAATGGGGGGAGGGCACATAAGAACATAAGAGCAGCCATACTGGGTCAGACCAAAGGTCCATCTAGCCCAGTATCCTGTCTTCTGACTGGCCAATGCTAGATGCCCCAAAAGGAATGAACGGAATAGATAATCATGAAGTGATCCATCCTGTCACCCATTCCCAGCTCCTGGCAAACAGAGGCTAGGGACACCATCCCTGCCCATCGTGGCTAATAGCCACTGATGGACCTATCTGCCATGAATTTATCTAGTTCTTTTTTGAACCCAATTATAGTCTTGGCCTTCACAACATCCTCTGGCAAAGAGTTCAACAGGTTGACTCTGCATTGTGTGAGGAAATACTTCCTTTTGTTTGTTTTAAACCTGCTGCCTATTAATTTCATTTGGTGACCCCTAGTTCTTGTGTTATGAGAAGAAGTAAATAACATTTCCTCATTTACTTTCTTCACACCAGTCATGATTTTATAGACCTCTATCATTTCCCCCCTTAGTTGTCTCTTTTCCAAGCTGAGAAGTCCCAATCTTATTAGTCTCTCCTCATACGGCAGCCATTCCATACCCCTAATCATTTTTGTTGCCCTTTTCTGAACCTTTTCCAATTCCAATATATCTTTTTTGAGATGAGGTGACCACATTTGCACGCAGTGTTCAAGATGTGGGCATGCCATGGATTTATATAGGGGCAATATGATATTTTCCATCTTATTATCTATAACTTTCTTAATGATTCCCAACATTCTGTCTGCTTTTTTGACTGCCATTGCACATTGAGTGGATGTTTTCAAAGAACTTTCTTGAGTGGTAACAGGTTATTTAGACCCCATCATTTTATATGTATAATTGGGATTATGTTTTCCAATGTGCATTACTTTGCATTTATCAACACTGAATTTGATCTGCCATTTTGTTGCCCAGTTACCCAGTTTTGAGAGCTCTTCGCAGTCTGCCTGGGACTTAACTATCTTGAGTAGTTTTGTATCATCTGCAAATTTTGCCACCTCACCATTTACCCCTTTTTTCCAGATCATTTATGAATATATTGAAAAGGACTGATCACAGTAAAGACCCTTGGGGGACACCACTATTCACCTCTCTCCATTCTGAAAACAGCCCATTTATTCCTACCCTTTGTTTCCTATCTTTTAACCAGTCACCAATCCAGGGGAGGACCTGCCCTCTTACCCCATGACAGCTTACTTTGCTTAAGAACCTTTGATGAGGGGCCTTGTCAAAGGCTTTCTGAAAATCTAAGTACAGTATATCCACTGGATCTCCCTTGTCCAAAATGCTTGTTGACCCCCTCAAAGAATTCTAGTAGATTGATGAGGCATGATTTCCCTTTAAAAAAAACCATGTTGACACTTCCCCAACAAATTGTTCATCTATGTGTCTGACAATTTTCTTCTTTACATAGTTTCAACTAGTTTGCCTGGTACTGAAGTCAGGCTTACCGGCCTGTAATTGCCAAGCTCACCGCTAGAGTCCTTTTTAAAAATTGGCGTCACATTAGCTATCCTCCAGTCATTTGGTACAGAAGCTGATTTAAATGATAGGTTACAGAGTACAGTTAGTAGTTTTGCAATTTCACATTTGAGTTCCTTCAGGACTGTTGAGTGAATACTATCTGGTCCTGGTGACTTATTGCTGTTTAGTTTATCAATTTGTTCCAGGGTAGCCAGGACCCCAATTATTTTAAAACTCTGCACCACTTGTGTTATGAAGTGACTTGTTACTGCTAATAAGGTAACCTTTTTAGAACACATAAACAGGATTATTTCTTAAAACTGTTCTGTTTCCCTGTAGATCTTATGCCTCAAACTCCCTACCATAGATTTAAAGAAACAGCATGCCCCTTCACCACAGGCAAGCACTTAATTTTAATGAGGAAAAGACAAGGATCTACACTCACTTATAGCTGCTGTGCATTGCTATGGATTGCTGCTCTGTAGCTGCCTAGCTCAATGTCCTTTTGCATCACATTTGTGTTTTTGCTTCTCTACATACAGCAGAGGGAACATGTAGCCCCGGGAAAATGAAAAATGGCTCCCGTTTTTGAATCCTCCATTTTTGGGTGCCCACTCGGAGACACTTTGTCTCTGATATTAAGAGGTGCTGAGCACCTACATTTTGCAATGCATTCAGGGTTAACCTAAGAGATTCGCCCTAGGTCTCAGACCAAGGCAGTGATAGGGCCAGGAACAGAATCCAGAAGTCCTATCTTGCAGTCCCCTGTTGTAACCAATTAGAACCCATTGATTCTCATTGACCACCAGTGACATTGCTGCATTAGCAGTAAAAAAGCTTCTCCAGAAGCTTCATTACTAAGATGGAGAAGTTCACCTGTTAACTGGGAGGCTGAAGCCTTCTTTGTTGTGTTTGTACAGAGCCCAGAACAATGTGATCCTGAGCTGTGACTTGGGCTCCTACATGCTACTGAAATACCAAGACAGTTTTTAAGGCCAGGAAATCTTATGCCACAATAAGCACCATTCACTCTTAAGTAAAATTTTACTGTATTAATATTCCACTAATTTACTATGAGTTGAGTAAACAAGGAGATTTGTTTTGAAGACTTTTGACTTTCCTGTGACAAATTCATTAAATATTTAGGGCCCAATCTTGTGTTCAGATGGATGGACATACACTCTTTGGCTTCAATAGGCGTATTGCCTGTTGGACGGTGAAGGTAAGGCCACAGAGTAAATTTGGCGAGTGTGTCAGGGTGGCATTGACCCATGGTCTACACTTGACATTTGGCACACTTGATTACATCAAGCATACTATTACCTCACTGGTCATCTTAAATGGTCAAAGTATGTAGAGTAGCAAAAAAACAACAACAACCCAACAACATCTACAAAAAAAAAAAAAACCCCACAAACAAACAAACAAACACAAACAAACCAAAACATGTCAGAGCCACAGGGATCAGTTCTGGGTCTGGTGTTATTTAGCATCTTTATTAATGACCTGGATGTAGGAATAGAGAACACACTGATCAGATTTATAGGTGACACAAAGCTAGGGGAAGTTGCCAACACTTTGGAGGATAGAACTAAAATTCAAAGGATCTTGATAAATTGGAGAACTGGGCTATAGACAAAATGAAATTAAACAAAGACAAATGTAAGGTGCTACACTTAAGGAAGAAAAAGCAAATACAGAATGGGAGATAACTGGTTTGACAGTGGTACTGCTGAGGAGGATCTGGGAGTTGTGTTAGATCACAACCTCAACATGAGTCAACAATGCAATGCTGTTGCAAAAAAAGCAAATGCAATTTTAGGTTGCATTAACAGAGGCATAGCATGCAAGTCACAGTATGTGATAGTACTGCTTTACTCAGTGCTGGAGTACTGTGTCCAATTTTGGTCACCAATGTATAGAAAGGAAGTGGAGAAACTGGAAAGGATCTAGAGGCAAGTAACAAAGATGATCAAAGGGATGGAACACAAGCCATATGAGCAAAGGCTGAAGGAACTGGGTATGTTTAGTTTGGAAAATAAGAGATTAAGGGGGGACAAAACAGTCTTCAAATACTTGAAAGGCTGCCATAAAAATGGAGAAAAGTTGTTCTCTCTTGTCACAGAGGCAATGGGTTCAAACTACAGCATAGCAGATTTAGATTAAATCTCAGGAAAAATTTCCTAACTGTAAGAGCAGTATGACAATGGAACAAACTGCCTAGGTAGGTTGTGGAAGCTGCTTCACTGGAGGTTTTCAAAAGGAGGCTGGATAGCCATCTGTCTTGGATAGTTTAGACACAACAAATCCTGCATCTTGGCAGGGGGCTAGACTAAATGACACTTGTGGTCTGTTTTAATCCTATGATTCTATGGTACAAATTCTTCCATATATAGCCCCTTCTGGGGTACAAGACTGTATGTGGTATATCGGCATTGGTGAGTCAAGAACAATGTGACTCTTTGTGCTCCAGACATTCAGCTTAGCTTGCATGTGCACATGTTGGGGTTGCCAGGCTGGATCAGTATAGATGGGCTGGCTTCCAGTTGTTGTAGCTGGTGTGTGAGTAGGGCCCCTTTATATTACCTTAAGGGGACAGACTCCCTCCTTCCCCAGAGCTCTGCAGAGCAGACCCTGGGTGCTGGTGGTGTGGGTAGGGGCATCTTTAATGAGATAGATCCCACTCACCCAAAAGAACTGCTATCAAGCCGCTGGGTTGGAGCTACCCTGGTGCACCAGCCCTGGCAGCTGCTGTTGGAGGCGATGTGGGTACACATGAAGGGAGCAGTCCCTGTGTTTCCCAAAGCACAAGACTGATGTGCACTCTACTCTAGAACCAGTTGCAAAGTTGAGGAGGCAGCTTGCATCATACGCAGGCTGGTCACAATCTGGCCCAGAAGGGAACATCCCCTTCCATTTCCATCTCTCTTTTCTGTATGGCACCCAGTGTGTATTGAACTAAGGGTTGTTTTGATTAGGGGAATTACATTCGCCCTAGCTCCTTGCCTCCACACACAGTCTCTGACTTACACACAATCTTTAAAAGTTTACTTAAAGTAACTAACAAGTTTATCTGGCAGCTAGAGCATATCAAGCAAAGCTCAATACCTTTCTGAAATCAGTTAGGCTGGAAGTAAAATAAATTCCAATCTACACATTTTTCTTCAAACCAATGATTTAACAAAATCCATGCATATAAAAACAGCTGATATTTTATTTTCATATCTAAAACTTTATTTAGGAAAGATTGGTTTTTGCAAGTTTACATCACTAGTCTGCTGTATTTTCATCAAAAGCCAATGTTATCTTTAAACCTGATACATCAGGTCAGACTACTACACTAGCAAAATCCAGTATTTAAATTTTTCTCATTGTATTTCTTCTGCATACATACACACAGCATATCAGCAGATATATATTTATCTACATTACTCTCATTTAGTTTGAACTCAAATTGAATACATAGAGTGCATGACTTTTTAAATTGAAATAGTGCTTTAAATGTTTTTGCCTTTGTTAAAACTTGACAACTTCAGGAGGTAACTAGACTTCAGCCAATTTATAGTTTGATCCTGAGAGGTTCATGTCAACATGGTAAATTGAGCAATA